>NC_138770.1:277679494-278966994 GCF_965119305.1 Pelophylax lessonae
CTTCTATCATGTCCACAGTCCCTGACTATCTCTTGTATCATGTCCACAGCCTTTGACCACCCTCCTGTACCATGTCCACAGCCTTTGACCACCTCCTGTACCATGTCCACAGCCTCTGATCACCTCCTGTACCATGTCCACAGCCTCTGACCACCTCCTTTACCATGTCCACAGCCTCTGACCATCTCTTCTATCATGTCCGTAATCTCTGACCATCTCTTGTCTTTTATCATGTCTGCAGTCTCTGAGGGGGTCTGGAGAGGAGTCAAAAGTGGGAGTGCTGTCGGGATGGGGATCACAGGAGAAGTCAGACATGTGTGGACTGGGGAGAGGAGACTACAGGATAAACCCAGAGCATGGTGCACCTAAGAGGACGTCCGTGACAGTGCTGCCCGGCCAGTCCGAGGGGGGGTCACTAAAGTAAGGGGGCACTGTTATAAAAGTTCCTCCTTATATCAGGACCCCCCCCCCTCCCTTCCTTAGTGCATTCTCTCTGTGGAAAGTGGTCTCTGGTCACCAGAGTCCCCCCTACATCAGAGTTCTCAGCTTTTTCACCCGTGCGCTTGAAGTGACACCCGCTCCCAGCTGCGGCAGTGGTGCTTACATCTCATCCACTGTAAAACAAGGGACCATTTTGAGTCGCACTGTATCCAGAAACGAAACCCTAACTGCAGAGGTACTGTACACTACAAAGATTGTCATTTATTTTAGTAAAAAATATGCTGGGTGTGACATGGATTTTCTTCTTATTTAACATGTATACAATAGACATTTCATGAAACTTTAGGTCATGAATATTTACGTGAAGTCATGGAAAAGTCATGGAATTTTCTTGGTAAAAATGTGTATGAACCCTGAATACAGAATGATTGCTGTCCATGTCTTGTCCTTTGAGGATCACAGAATTTTCTTTAGAATTCTTGGACTGTTGGGTTATACTGCCGCCTACAAGAGAAATGGACACTGACAACACAGATACCATTGGCCAGCAAAGGATGATCCTGCACACGACTGTTATGCCTGTTTTTATTTGGGGTTGTTTTTCTTTATTTTTTAGCAGGTGTCCTCATGAAATGCATTTATCCATTTTTTGCTCTGTATATTTTTCGCTCTGGATGATTTGGACAACGCTGATTTTACACCCACATCTGAGAATTTACTTGCTCCTTTTTGCAGCAGTCAGATTTACAGTTTAAATTGATGGTATTGATTGCTGCTGCTGCTGCTAGTACCTTGTCAAACCATAGAGTATGAGTGAACTGAAATATCCATTAATATCTACTCGGTTTTGATATTGCATGGTTCTCCTGCCAGGTCTCGTGTGTGCACCCCTGGTTGAAGTTTTGTGCTGGCCACAAACTGTTTCTCTTGTTTTGCAACTTAACAGTTTTACTAAGTGATCTCTACACTTCTGGTGGTGCTCTGGCAGGAGAGAAGTTGCTTTTTCACATAGCAGCAGCAGCTCTGCCTGCCCCTCCCCTATACATTCACAGAAGACTTTATAATTTATGAATGGGTGCACATGGATTCACATAAAACAAAGCACTCTGTGGTTGGGCATGCAGAGCAGCTGTGTGCAACTCTGCATCTACTGGAGCTGAGACCAGAAGGTTGAGTGATGGAGTACTAGGAATAGCTATGCTACCAGGCCTTAAATATTATTCAAAGTGATAAGTTCACCAGGTGGCATGCACTTCTTTGGATGTAACCCATAGTAATCCAACACTTTTTAGCGTTAAGGTGCTTTACTGTGAAATTCTTGTTTCGGAAGCATTTGTTCTGCATGGTTTTTGGATCATTTTTTAGATACTGGTAATCTGGGATACTACGGATGAGAAAAGCATCTTCATCAGTGGAAGACATTTCCTCCTATATGACGGGCAAACATTCCTCTTTCTGCACCACCTTGTCAAGATACTCTAAGCCAGGCTCCCAGTCTTACTGACACGTGGCACCTGTAGTCTGCTAAATCTTTAGACTAGGATTTCTAAGCATTCAGGTGTGCCCCTGCATTCCACAGTGGAGAAGGTGTGGGAAGCTTGGACAACTTCAACACTTGCCTTGGAGTGGTATCCCAGGAGTACAAACTGTATATTCGCTTTCTGCTGCCCCCCCCTCCGTGGTTTCTTACTACCAAACCTCCTCTGCCACCCCACTGATTTGCAGATCTCCTTCAAGCTCTTTGTTTTTTTGGATTAAGGATCATTGCCCAGTTACTGTGGCAGGACCTATTTTCTAGGGGTTTTTCCTCCAGCTTGTTTACAGTTAGTCCCATCTTGGTCCTCATGTTGTAAATGTCCTTACTTCATTCCATAGACCCTGCATGAAATCCATCATATTTGTCATTTACTTCCTTCACCTGGTTGTCTTACTGGCTTCTATAGACATTGCGGATATTTTCCTGCATGTCCTCATCTTTCCAGTACGTCTGTGTTTCCTACATTTTGCTGTAGCAGCCCAGACAATACCAAAATGACCTTGACTTTCATATTCTTGTCTGCACTTCAAGTGTTTACATAGGTGTCAAGTCAACCCAAGTATTAGCCCTGCCCTGCTATATTTTGCATCTCTATCATGGAATGCCTAGCTTCTTCCTGTTAAGGGTACAGTCTATGCAAGTTTCTGTCAAACTTGCCAACAGTGCAGCAGTATTTGGTGGTTCCTGACCTTTTGGAATCATTGCTGGAGCTGACATCATTTGGAGTCTCTGCGTCTAGTCTTTAAGGCAGATTGGACCAGCGTTTTCCTTTTTACAGAACAAACCTTCCCAACCTTCCAGTCTCTGATTTGAGCTTTCAGTCCAAGAGTTGGTAGGCTCTCCTCTTTTTTACATTGGAATCCTGGAACTCCTTTGATGCATTTCTGTTTAGCCAGTTTCATCCTTAAGACCTGATCAACATAATGGAGCAGCCTTTGGACCTTTCTCCTGGAGGGTCACCAGATTGTCAGACAATGCCACATCAGTAGCATACATCAACCATCAGACAGCAACTAATACTAGTTGTTTTTTAATAGACTGGTTATACTTCCACATAAGGAATTAAACACTGGTGAAGAACAATAAAGGCATCACCAGTGCATGCACTTTGAAGCGGTGGAATACTCGTGCCATCTCTTCATTAGGTCAATGCCACCGCCGTGACTCCCACGCACATGGACAGGAGTGACGTTATCGCAACTCAGCTAATTAGACAGCCAGAGCACTTGAACCTGGCAGGAAGACCAGGTGAAGACTGAAGCCCTGTCAGCAGTGACAGTGCGCCACTGGAGGGCTTCATTCTAGGGTAAGTAGTACATAATGTGTTAGTATGCGAAGCATAATAGCACATTATGCCATTGTCTTGCAGGGTTTTTTCTTTAAAAAAAGGTGCAGCTTTCTATTGCTTTAAGTGTTTCAAGAAAACTGCTTTTTAAATATTTCCTAATTGTGATGCTCTTCAAGCTATCCTTTACCACCTGCTAAACACCACCTATATGTCTAAAGCCTAATGCAGCCTTATCCTGCTGTATGATGTAATCTTCCTGGGGAAGGGTCTGTATGTCCTTGCTTGGATGCAAATAAAACCATGCAGATTCAAGGCTTCTCGAGCTGAACATATTTGCTGATGCACATACACTGATTCTCTTTGAAATACAAACAAAAGCTGAAGGCCTTCTTTTTACAAGTTTACATGCATCCAAAGTGTTTCTATCATTCTTCGCTCTTTATTGTCCTTCATTACCTCTGAAGATGAATTAATAATATATACATTGTATTTTTATATTTGTAATACTGCAGATATTTTTCTTAATCGTACAGTATATGAAACTTATAGGCAACTTATTTGTACACCATGGGTTTTAGGCTCATATCATCAGGTGATGGATGTCGGCAAGCTTTTTAAGCACACGCTTCCCCTATAATCCTATCCCACTCCATGAGTCTTCAGTTTTTTTGCTAATGTCTGTAGGTGATGCACCTCTTCCCGGAGAAACCAACTTTACTCGTTTTTTTTTTTTTTTTTTTTTTCTTTTCTTTATTTTATCTTCTGATTCTTCAGTAAACCATCAATTTCTTTCATTGCCTACAAAGAAGCAGTGTATCTGGATTGGTGCAACCTTCAACTGTACACAGGGTGCTATACAGGTCCAAGGCCATGGTCCAGCACTATGGAACCTAGGGGTATGCTCACAGTAACATGTGAAACTTGGACGTCATACACAGGGTCACCCTGTATTTCTGACCATTACTGTGTAAAATGGGGCTATGTTTGGAATACATTAATTTCATAGTGCAAACTTGGTGCTAGAAATGTTGCGCCTATTCATGCAACCTAAAGCAAAACAATCAAATATATCAATATAATAAAAAAAGTGTTGTAAACAAAAAATCCACAATTTAATATTCTCTATGTGTTTGCAATAATTCATGCAATTTGCACATTATTGTGCTCCGTTATAATTTCAGTGTTCTGAAAAAAATGCCCTGTTAGAATGTTGCAAATAAAATGGAAAGGTAGTTTCTATTCTTCACATTGTGCTCCAATAAATCCTCCACAACCGTGTTCGATGAGTCCGGTCTCCTTTTGTGCCTACATGCTCACCTCGGCAGACGGACCTGTATAATTGCAGGTCTTAAACGCCGGTCATAAGCGCCTTCCCTGTTGGAGAACACTCCTGATCACTCTCCGCCACTGATGTCAATAATACTCCTCCTCCCACATTTTATTGCCCCTTTAGGATAGAGTGCTTATAAGGTACTCAGGCCCTTTCTCCTGCCCTTTAATTGCAGGATGGGTCTACACCTGGGTTAGACACAATTTCCCTGTTTCCCACACTCCACTTCATAAGTATTGTAACACAAAAATGTTGGCACCTTTGCTTGCCTTCTCAGAACTCGGGGCATCCAGGTGACAGGCAGTCTAGAGGACATTCTCATGAGGGATTTATTTCCATTATAATTCTCAGCAAATGTCCAAAATACAACCAAGCTGCCCCATGCCTTTTGGCTTGGTAATCTGCTTTAACAAATCTGCTTTTTCAACCTTCCCTGCACCTGGAATTCTTGGGTCTGGTCATCGATACGTCCAGAAAAGGTCTTTTTTCCAGGAAAGAAAGCTCCCTCTCACTGTGAGCTCAATAAGAGATCCAAAAGAAATACCACAGAGAGTTTGCCATGAGAGTTCTGAGACTAACGGTTGCTTCCTTTGAGGCAGTACCTTTTTTCCTTTTCCATTCAAGAACTCTCCAACTAAACATTCTATGTTTTTTTTCTCGGATCTACCCGTTATTCTAAAAGTCAAGAAAGCCCTTGCCATGTTGCACCACCACTCCAGCTCTAACAGTGGGAAAAGGTTTCCTTCCGTAAACGTTTTTTTCAACAGACGCAAGGAGGAGTCTTACAATCGTTGATAGTTCAGGGAACGTGGTCAGGTGAAGAGACCAAACTCCCCATCAGCATCTTGGAGCTCTAAACTGTCAGGCCGTCACTTCAAAACTTGAATTCCCTTCTAAAGGGACACCCACTTCGGGTGCAGTGCTACCATAATGGCATATATCAGCCATAAAGAGAGCATGAGGAGCCTGGCTGATGTTGGGGAAATGAGCCAGGGTTGTCGCAGAATCTCACTGCCCAGGGATTTTTCTGCAGTCAACATCCCAGGAGGGGACAACTGGCAGGCAGATTATCGCCGCCACTGCCACTTGGACGAGGTGGAATGGATTTTTCATCCAGATGTGATTAATCTGATATGCCAAAATTGTGGGACTCCAGATGTGGACAGCCTAGCCTCTAGATACAACCACAAACTTCCCCTGTATTCAGAACCAGGGTACAGCTACAAACTCAGACTTCTTGCAGACAACTTCTAGCCTCTTCCCAACAGGTCAGATCTGCTATCCCAAGCCCCTTTATTTCTCCCTGCTTTACTGTTTGGCTGTTAAAACCCAGGTGTTAAAGGACAGAAGGGTTTCTGAGCCTGGGGTTCCTACCTTGCTGGGAGCAAGAAAAGCTACATCCAGGCATATGTTTTATTTACCTGGCAATCTTTCTGATGTGAGCTTAGTCAATAACTGTGCCTTCCATACACTGTGCCTTCCATTCTGACTTTCCTACAGACAGACATTGACTATAATCTGGCTCTTGGCACTCAGAAGGCAAGTATCAACCTTATCCATGTGTTTTTATGTTTCAACGTAATACAAAAGGATTGCAAAAGACAAGTTGGTTACATCTTCATAATGAACATACTGCACAGTACAGTTGGGCAAAAAAGTATTTAGTCAGCCACCAATTGTGCAAGTTCTCCCACTTAAAAAGATGAGACAGAATGGGGGGAAAGAATCCAGGATATCACATTGTAGGATTTCTAATGAATTAATTTGTAAATTCCTCGGTAAAATAAGTATTTAGTCACCTACAAACAAGCAAGATTTCTGGCTCTCACAGACCTGTAGCTTCTTGTTTAAGAGGCTCCTCTGTCCTCCATTCGTTACCTGTATTAATGGCACCTGTTTGAACTTATCAGTATAAAAGACACCTGTCCACAGCCTCAAACAGTTACACTCCAAACTCCACTATGGCCAAGACCAAAGAGCTGTCGAAGGACACCAGAAACAAAATTGTAGACCTGCACCAGGCTGGGAAGACTGAATTTGCAATAGGCAAGCAGCTTGGTGTGAAGAAATCAATGGTGTGAAGAAATCAACTGTGGGAGCAATTATTAGAAAATGGAAGACGCACAAGACCACTGGTAATCTCCCTGGATCTGGGGCTCCATGCAAGATCTCACCCCGACCAGGACGACTGATCCGTGCAAAGGAAAGAATGAATGGGGCCATGTATCGTGAGATTTTGAGTGAAAACCTCCTTCCATCAGCAAGGACATTGAAGATGAAACGTGGCTGGGTCTTTCAGCATGACAATGATCCCAAGCACACCGCCCGGGCAACGAAGGAGTGGCTTCTTAAGAAGCATTTCAAGGTCCTGGAGTGGCCTATCCAGTCTCCAGATCTCAACCCCATAGAAAACCTTTTTAGGGAGTTGAAAGTCTGTGTTGCCCAGCGACAGCCCCAAAACATCACTGCTCTAGAGGAGATCTGCGTGGAGGAATGGGCCAAAATACCAGCAACAGTGTGTGAAAACCTTGTGAAGACTTACAGAAAACGTTTGACCTCGGTCATTGCCAACAAAGGGTATATAATAAAGTATTGAGATTAACTTTTGTTATTGACCAAATACTTATTTTTCCACCATAATTTGCAAATAAATTATTTAATAATCAGACAATGTGATTTTTCTGGATTTTTTTTCTTTTTCTCATTTTGTCTCTCATAGTTGAAGTATACCTATGATGAAAATAACAGGCCTCTCATCTTTTTAAGTGGGAGAACTTGCACAATTGGTGGCTGACTAAATACTTATTTGCCCAACTGTAATTTGTTTGGTTAGCTTAAATCGCCATCAGTATAAATTTCTTTTACATTCTATTACCAACAGTCTATAATCAAGTAATTCAACAGGGGTGTTAACCGATACCAGGGGATACCGGAGAGGGTGGGGAAAGGGGGGGGTGGAGGGGAGGTGGGAACAGCACGCATCAGGATCCTTTATGATGACTAAAAGGTGTAAGAAGGAGGAGTTAAGTCAGTAAATTCACATCAAGGTGGGGAAAATTTAGAAGTCTGTTTCATCCAGAAATGATTGAATCCATATTATCCACTTATTGTTAAAGGGGCGCAGAGAGTTAGTGTTGCAAGCCATCGATCTTTCGTATAAACAATGCACATTCACCCTATGTATAATTTCTGTTATATCAGGAGCAAAATTAGTCTTCCATCTTTTGGTGATTACAAAACTGGATGCGATTAACCACTTAAGCCCCGGAAGATTTTACCCCCTTCCTGACCAGGGGGTATTTTGCGATTCGGCACTGCGTGACTTTAACGGACAATTGCGCGGTCGTGCGACGCTATACCTAAACGAATTTGACGTCCTTTTTTTACCACAAACGGAGCTTTCTTTTGGTGGTATTTGATCACCTGTGCGGTTTTTTGATCACGCGCTATAAACAAAAAAAGAGCGTCAATTTTGCAAAAATAACTATTTTTCACATTTTTTTTATATGAAATTCCCCAAAAAAAAAAGTAAAAATCAATTTTTTAAAATTTTCGGCCAATTTGTTTTATGCTACATATGTTTGGTAAAAAAAAATCTCAAAAAGCGTATTTTGATTGGTTTGCGCAAAAGTTATCGCGTTTACTAACAAAGGGAAAGATTTTTGTCATTTTTGTTGTTTTTTTTTTTTTAACGCGTAATGGCGGCGATCTGCTATTTTTTTTTTTTGCGGTACTGCGACATTGGGGCGGACAGATCGGACCCTTGACTGACATTTGTGACACTTTTGGGGTCACCAGTGACATTTCTACAGTAATCAGTGCTATACATATGCACTGTTACTGTAAAAATACACTGGTTGTGAAGGGGTTAACTTTATTTGGGAGGGAGGGGCTGTGTGTATCCCTAGGGGCGTGCTTTCTACTGTGATTGGCTGTGGCTTGAGCTGTAAGGACACTGATCAACGGATCTACATACTAGATCCGTTTGATCAGTGTCTTTACAGCGAGGAGAATGACAGGTGGCTTGTTTACACAAGCTGCCTGACATTCTCCCTCTCCCCCGCTGATCGCCGAGTGACCGGCGGACATCGGGTCTGCTGGTCACACGCGCGGGGGGGTCCGTGACCACGCGGGAGCGGGAGCGCGCCTCCGGGGGCGCGCGCTCGCTCCCTAGACCCTCACAAGCTAGTGACGTAGCCCTACGTCACTTTGCCTGTGAGGGGCTGACTGCCGACGTAGATCGGCGTTAGGCAGTCGGCAAGTGGTTAATACATGAGATAACAGTGCGGTACTGTGGTGGAAACTCAGATATTTGGAGGTTAAGCAGAGCCAGGGCGGGGGGAAGGCTTAGTCAAAATACCTGTAAGTTCTGATATCAGGGTGAACACCGCATTCCAGAAGCTGCATAAGTTAGGGCAGGTCCATAACACATGAAGTTTACCCGTATCCCCACATTGTCTCCAGCAGAGCAGTGAGTAATCTGGGTAACTCCTTGAAAGTTTGTATGGGGTGAGGTACCCTTTGTACAGTATTTTAAGGAAACCATCCCAATGATCAATACACCTAGTGGTTTTAAAGCAATGTTTAGTCGCTGCTGCCCATACGTCCACGGTAAAGGACCAATCCCCCCCTCCCCCCCCCCCCCCACTCCTTCTCCCAACAGAGAAAAGTTGGTGACTTGTGTTTCACCTCCAGGTACTGAAGTGCTTCATAGAACCATGATATGCCCCCTTTTGACTCCTGCCCTGTATTCAAGTATTTCCATATAGCCACATTTATGGTCACTAGGTTACTGGAGAATTAAGTGTGGCAAAAGTGTATTTCCATGTGTTTTAAAGATCTTTGGCTTTCAAAAACCTTTTTTATCCAAGGTATTTCTCCCCCTTTACACCCCTAATTGCTTCCTTGTTCCATTTGCCTATTGTTGCCCACCCTTATATTCATTGCTTGGGGACATCCCATAGTGTATGAGTAAATGCCCTGTGTTCTGTACAGTAAATTCAGAGCAGAGTAATTCTTAATTATCTGTAAATTCCGTATCTTTGAGTACAGGACACAGGCAACCCTCCATAAACTCTACTGGTTACTCTGCATTGCTTGCTACAAAATGGAGGACTCCAGGGGTAGGGTTGTAGGGGAGGTACTTCAGGGTGGCGCATGACCTCAAAAAGTTTGCTAGTGTCCAATCACTTGAAGGTACAAGTCTATTATCCATTGTGTATGAATGAGTTGCCTGTGTCCTGTACTGTATTCCAAGATATGGAATTTACAGGCAGGTCAAATTTCCTCTAAAAATCTGGAGGCTATAAACATGTTACACGTAATGTCATATCAGTGGTGTGGTTTCTTTTCATTCTCATTCTGTCACCTCTCTCCTAGGTTTCAAGAGATGTGTTACAAAGCTTATTTGGCAATACGTCAGCATGCCAATCTTTTTATTAACTTGTTTTCCATGATGCTTGGCTCTGGAATGCCTGAACTGCAGTCTTTTGACGACATTGCCTACATCAGAAAGACCCTAGCCTTGGAAAAATCAGAACAGGAAGCTTTGGAATATTTCATGAAACAGATGAATGATGCTCATCATGGTGGATGGACAACAAAAGTAGACTGGATCTTCCACACAATAAAGCAGCGTGCTTTGAACTGAGCAGCAAGCCTGAAGCAGGCTGTAACTTGCCACCCACATTGTGGGTCCCTCACTGCACTGTTATTACGGACAGGCAGCAGCGACCGGCTGCATGGGAATTGCACAAACCACAGAGAGCATTACTATTACAACAGCAGCTAAGTGATTGCGCCAGAACCATTAACACTAACAGGGTCTACAACAACACTAAAAGGAAAACATTTCAAAAGCTAAAGTCTGGATTTCAGATGTTTTGCCTTAAGGTCAAACAGGAGGCTATCCTCTTACCATGCATTTTAGTGCCCAATGTATATGGTCATGGTCTATTTGATACAAATAGAAGTTTGGCATAGAGAAATATTTTTGTGATTCCCATGTGTGTTTTGGAATGCTGACTTTTGAATCTTGGTGCAGTAATACACTAGAAACCAGACTGAAAGGAACTTCCTTCCGAATGCCTCACAGTATTGGTCAAGTGCAATGCAACTATAGATGCTCTTAACAGGTGTCCACCATTTTCTTTTCCCTAATGCGATACCATTTGTTTTTTGAGACGCAGGGTCCCATTGCTGTCTTTATCGAGCTATATATATATATATATATATATATATATATATATATATATATATATATATATATTAGTTTGCAGACATTGGATTGGTAAGAAAGTTAAACCTTTCCTGAAGTTTAAATGAAGTCATTCAGTAAGCGTGTAATAGTTGTGATTTCAATGACCACAACACTTTTCATTTCCTAAATGTTTCATTATACTTGTTTATTTTTTTTTCCCCTCTACTCCTTTATAAGAGACCAGATGGAACTAGGATTGTTTTAAGTTAACCGCTTATTGCACTGAAGAATGTTGCTCTTATTGAAAGAATCTCTTATTTTTATAGTCTTCCTAGGCTATGGTAAGGAATTTTGTTTTGTGTTACAAATGTACCTGACATCTAATGCCTATTTTAGTTTCTGTTTAGGATGTTTTAAGTGTAATCTGCATTCACTTAATAGTGTCTGCATGGTTTATTTTTATTTTGTATATTACCTGAAGTTAAACATTTTAGGGTTTTTGTTATTTTTGTCTTTTGATGCTTGCACATGTGTGTTTATATATGTATGCAGTTTATTTGCACACTGATACATACATTCATTCATCCATTCATGCTTTAATAAATTGACCGATTCCTTTTTTATTCTGTGTAATACCCTGCTACATTTTCCTGATGGGTTGATGAAAAGCACAGATGCAATATATTATCAGATTCCGGTTCTCACTGTTCATAAGTCTCCCTATATACGTTGGTGTTAAAATGGTTGTAAAGTCTGAAGGTTTTTTACCTATATGAATTCTAAGCATGAAGGTAAAAAACCTTCTGTGTGCTGTCCCCCAAATACTCAACAAAGCCTCCTTCCAATCCAGCGATGTGCACAGAATCCTCGACTGACCCAGGTCTCTCTCTCCTTATTGGCTCAGACAATGCTGTCAATCATAGCCTGTGAGCCAATGGGTAGAAGGCAGGGCCGAGCTGCGGCTTTGTGTCTTATCGACGCACAGAGCGGGGCTCTGGAGCGAGCATGCACCAGTGTCCCATAGCAAATGGCTTGCTATTGGGTGCACTGGTCAAGGAGGGGGAGACAGGAGTGCTGGCAGGAGACTCGAGAAGAAGAGGATCAGGGCTACTCTGTGTAAAACCATTGCACAGAGCAGGTAAGTATGACATGTTTGTAATTTTTTTTTACAAAAAAACAAACCTTTAATATCACATTAAGTTTGTATTTTATTAGTTTCCACATATAATACTTTGTCATTTTAAAGCTTTATTTGGAGATTTGTGACCACTAAAACCCCCTTACAGCATACATTACATACTAGAAGCTCTGGCACAATCTAGTTCATACTTTTAACTTATCTTTTTGCAAACTTCCAGCAATACTGACATGAAGCGTTTTAGTGCAGATTTCTTCTCTGTTCAGTGACCCCTTACTGCATTTTGTCCTTTACTGGCTAACTTGTAAGTAAGATCATTCTATGGAGACTTCCACTGTTTACTCTAACTTATTGCAGCATCTTGACATCTCCTTAGGAGGATGCAAGTCTAGGAAATAGAAGCCACTCCACAGGTGTACTTCTGAAGATGTGCATGGACTGATCAGTGTATGAATTTTCTTTGTTGCTTACATAAATAGTGATTGATGATTCCCTATTTATGAATAATTTGTTAAGGCTATGCATTATTTCATGGGAAGTCACAAAATGAATAGTCATAAGCTGTTTGAAGGAATATTGTTTTTTAACTTTCTTAATATTACCTGGTCTAATAATAAAATGTTACTGTTAAATACTGAACAGCTGAGGTGACCTGACATTTTTTTAGAGGGGGCGGGGTGTCGCTGAACTTCTAAGAGCAAGTGCAGCATGTTTTTTTTTACATCAATTTGTGACACTTCTGAGATCATTCAGACTTGTTTGCAGGTGCATTTGACCTGCTTCAGCTTATTTTTATTTCATCAGACATGTATTGGGGAAGGATGTTAACAGATGTCCACCAACACAAAACACAGGCTTCCTTCTGGGTATGAAATAAAATTCTGCAAGTCTAATTACTCATCTAGAGACAATCATACATATTAATCTAACCCTCAGACTAAATAGCAGGCATCCTCCAATATCACCAATAACCTTCACCTTTGGCTCCCTTTAGAAAAAAAACCGATGCCAGTGTATGGAGCGAGTGTACATGTTAACTCGACATCCCACAGTTCAGTGCTCTTAAAACCTATTGACAGGCAAAGCATTGTAGGGTGGGAAGCTAAGGATACAACCTTGCTTTATATAAAAATCTATCTTTCAGAAAAGTTAGACCCATACCTTTTGGAGTTTGCATAACTGTTAAGTTAAGGTTGCCTGCTATGAATTAGTGAATATACTTTCATTTGTGTGCACCTGGCAGGAACACTTTAAATAGGCAATTCAGTGAGGATATTAAATTTGCCTGGAGATTTGGTACAAATTAAGTATATATTAGGTTAGGAATGCAAATTATGAACCAATACATTTGCTAAATGTAAAACTTATAGAAATGTTTCATAATGTAATCTCTGAACCTACATAGAACTTAAGTACATTAACCACTTTAGGGCCGTAAGGTTTTACCCCCCTTAATGACTAGACCATTTTTTGCGATACGGCACTGCGGTAATTTAACTGACAATTTCACGGTCATGTGACGCTGTACCCAAATAAAATTGATGTCCTTGTCCCACAAATAGAGCTTTCTTTTGGTGGCATTTAATCACCTCTTCTGTTTTTATTTTTTGTGCTATAAACAAAAAAAGACAATTCTGAAAAAAAAACTATTTTTTACTTTCTGCTATAAAACATTCCCAATAAATTTAATTAAAAAATCGAATTTTAACAATTTAGGCCAATATGTATTCTGCTACATATTTTTGGTAAAAAAAAAATTCCTAATGTATATTGATTGGTTTGCGCAAAAGCTATCACGTCTACAAACAAGGTAAAAGATTTGTCATTTTTATTTTTATTTTTTTTACTAGTAATGGCAGTGATTTTTAGCGGGACTGCAACATTGAGGCAGACAGATTGGGCACCTAACTAAAACTTTTGAGGGGAACAGTAATCAATGCTAAAAATATGCACCGGTACTGTACTAATGACACTAGCAGGGAAGGGTTAATTTTGTGCTTAGGGGATGCTTTCTAACTGTGTGGGGGATTTACTTACTGGATGACTACAGAGACCTGTGTTCCTAAATAGGAGGAACACAGGATCCCTGTGTTCATCACTGACAGAACAGCGGTCTGCCTTGTTTGCATACGCAGACCGCCATTCTGTTTCCATGGGGGAGAGATCACTATCTGCTACACAAAGCGAACAGAGCCAACCTGCCACAGTAGAACTAGAGCGGCTAATTAACAAGTGGTAAATTATAGAAAAAGTTCAGTTTTGTGCTTTCAGCTGGCTGTTTTTTGTACAGCCAAGTTCAATGCTTGTCACTTTTCATGTTTAGTAAATAAAACCACCTGGAATCCTTTTCTGTATCTAGTGGAATTTGCTTGATAACATAAAATGAACATGGCCAAAACATGCAGACCAATGTCACTAACCAAACAAAGACTAAGGGCTCTTTCACACGGTCTGCCTCCGTAGGCGGATCCGTGCTGCTCAGCGGGGATCGATCCGCGATCCCCGCTGAGCCGACGGATAACAGCTCAGTCTCCGCTTGCAGTGCGGAGAGGGTGGTGTCACAGCCCCCGCTGCTCTCTATGGGGAATCTGTCCGCTCTCATCCGATCTGATCCCCAGGACGGATGGAAAATAGGGTTTCCAGCCGTCTGGATTTCACGGAAAGGATCGGATGCGGATGGCAGCGGGTGTCAGCGGACATGTCACCGCTGACATCCGCTGCTCCATAGGGCTGAAAGGGGCATCCGATCAGATCCGCCTAAAAAACTGACAGGTGGATCTGATCGGACCGCCCGTGTGAAAGAGCCTTAAGTGGAGTAAACCGTACCCTTTTAATTCTTTGTAAAACAGAAACGTGTCTGTGTGTAGAGGTTGAAGAAAATTGTAATCCGGGTTTAAAGAATTGAGGTGAATAAACTATATTTGGTTTTGCCTACCAGATGTGATCTCGGGCATATGATCACTTTTTGATTACATCTTCCAGAAAAAAAAAACATTAACAGTTCTGTTTTCCATTTTAACAGTTCTGTTTTCCATTTTAACAGTTATGTTTTCCAAAATAAACACAATTTGATCATTACAACCCATTGTTTAATATGAGCCTTGGCTGTAGCCATTCTGATTTATGCTTTCCACTTTAAAAATGTTCCTTGCAGAACTGTATCTGGTTAATACAAATACTTGTATTGCATGCAGTTTTGCTAAATCCCTGTATTTATTTTTAGGAATAGATGTTTTGCACTTCTCCACTCTCCCCCTATTTCTAGGCCCTGTCTTTAAAGACTATGCGCACAACATCAAACCTCACACCGGTACTGTCACACATATAGGACCATTTAAATGCCATGGAGCCACTCAAAGCACCCACCTAGTGGCTCATCTAAAATCTATAGATAAATTCTATTCAATACAAAAATATGAACATTTTCTTTAAGGTGAATGTTGCAATAACTAAATGAAGATGTATACATTCATAGGCTGGGACAGGCCCACAATTAAGCTGCATTGTTTTAACTAAAGTGAAAAAAGGATATTTAGGAACCTAGTTATTCTGTGCAATGGTGAAAGAGAGTTGCAAGAGTAAATGAGCAGAATTTAATTTTTTTTTTTTTTCAGGTAAAAAAATTCATATATGTATGATGCTGCAAATTAAACTACTCTTTTTCATAGTCCTGCTTAAAGACCAACTGGGCACAAAAGAAAAAAGAAAACTCTGGCAATAGGCACCCCACACTGCAATAGGTACATGGGTGCAGAAGAGGCTATATTACCTGAATCTCAGCTCTAGGTGGTGGAGGCAGAAGTACGACCAATTGCGCAAGCAGCTTACAGAAGTGTCTGCTGGAGCAGGAATTTGAGTAATGCCACCCCTTCTGCAACTCTCTTGATTTAACCCTTTCAGTGTGGGATTAAGGGGCCTTACATTAACCTAATTCTAATTACCTTGAATCTTAATTGCTTTATACCCTTTCCTACACTTTGCCACTGGTTAAATTGTCAAATACTACATTTTAAGCTTTCCAAAACTCCTGCATAAGGGCAGAAGCCACGGGTTTCCAGCTAGTCCCTTCTCTGCCCCCCTAATTTAACTTTGGTAATGGGTCTAACTTTACTTGACATTTTTGCTGAAAACCTGCTAACTGCCACTCCAGAGTTCAAAGAACCTGGCCTAGTTGCCAGCATGGGCAATCTCTTTGTACAGGGGTGGCAGTTGGTGTATCTTAGCCAACAAGAAAGGTGCTTACAAAATAGTTCTGCCATGCATCACCTATAGGAAGGCTGTTTATCTTTAGCTGAGAAGGTTTTACTAGATTTTAGAAATATAGAAACAAAACTAGAACACAAATCAGACAATATAGACAAGGGAATCCTGCACATTGGATTTAAAATGAGCAGTAGGGAATAAAAATACACACGTCAATTGTTATAAATTAGAAGATGAGAGCCTCAGAAATTGCCAGCCAACAAAATATAAGAATATAGAGTATTTAAAAATGATTACAGGTAAAACAGGGTGCTTAATCCCCAATGTTCTTGTTTTCTGTCAATGTCAAGTAGCATATTAGCCTTTAGAACAGATGCTGTATGCAGTGCTTAAAAAAAAAAAAAACTTGAATTCTGACCTATGGAATGTGAAGAGGTGAATCCTTCGAAGGTAATCTACTTTGTGGCAAAAGTTTTGTCATTGATATAGACTGTTGGTCTTCTCATTTGATGTATATAGTCACTTTTATTATACTTTTACAGTTTAAAAATATGGACTATAGTATGTATGTATTTATATTTATTTGCCCCTTTTCTAGTGCACCTTTTATAGTTGCACAAAGCACATTATTCCTGTAGCAAATAAAGTTAGTTCTATTTAAGAATTGCATTATACTATTTAAACTTGTTGCAAAACACCTATATATTTTTTTTTAAGCTCTTCTAGCCCTAAACAGCTTGAAATATCAACTTGATGCATTGCCAATTTTGTTTGGATTTTCAGGGGTTTAGGTTTATTATATAGTTACAAAGGTGAAGATAGTAATTGACATGAGAATTCAAGAATTTTGTCGCCTAATCACCATCCTCCTTTTTTTTTTTTTTTCTTCTTCTTTTGAAAATTAAATCAAGTTTAATTCAAATATGTAGCATTATAAAGGGCATATACGCTAAATGTTCAAGTGGCAAGAGTGAGGTGACTGTGCTCCTAATTATCACCTCCATGCCCCAGTTCTGTAACACTGCAAGTGTACTGTGCACCTCTGTGTCCTTTCTCCTGCCTTTCCCACTGTTTGCACTAAATGTCAAAACCACGTAAACCTCTGTAAAATATCTGTCAACTAGTCAGTGCGTTTTAAAAAATGACTGGATTGGTTTTCTAAGCCAGTGAACAGGTGGCAAAGAATCTGGTTCATTCTTCAGTTTCTTTTCTGTAGTTTGAGTTATCACTTAAATGGAAGCCCTGTGACTGTACTCAATCTGGCAGTATGAGCTTGGTAGAACTGTTACTGTTTTCATCTGTCTGGTTTTAAGAATTTTGGAGACCATAACTATCAATACCCCAATTCATATTTTTCTTTACTTTTTAGGCCTCATTCACATGGGGCGTACAGAGCTGTATGCCCGTTTAGGGTCATAGTTACCCACACGGGTTTCACAGGTGTTCTGTGCAGGCAGAAATTCATGTCAATTGTAACACAGGATGCATTAAGGGCCATGCAGCCGCAGAAATGTCACATTGGGAGTAGTGGCTGTTTCCATGCAGCCACTGCATCCCAGTTCATAGTAATGGGCCTGTCTACAAAGGATACATGTCTGTGCGGGTAAACACAGTACTACTGTGAACAAGGCCTTATGAAACCAAAATCTTGCAATGTGTGCTTTCAATTCTGAATATCTTTGCTTTCTAAAATAAACTTTGTTTATTTTGTATGAGCATTTGTTGTATTCAAGTGTAATTCCAGCCAAAATGTTATTTAATAGTGTTAGATTTTAGGCTAGGTTCACACTGGGCCTCACAATAAAACGCAACACTTTAGTGTGAAGGCTAGTGTCAGTGTTGGCTCTAGCAGGGAGCTGTACAATACATGTTTTAGTACATCACACTGCTTGCTTGTTTTTTTTTTTTTTTTTTCATTTTTTCTTATCTTTATTTGAAGTGCCATGTAGTGACACTTTACTTGTGTCATTGCATATGCGGTGCCGTCCAGAAATGCTATATTTTTCTGCACTGCATCACCCTTAAAACTAGCATTGTGGAGTGAACGAGATACATAGAATACATTTGTTTTCTTGTGCCCTAGTGCAAAAAAATGCAGATCGCCGCACATAGTGCGAACAATTACTGCTTTCTCTGTACCTGATATATTGATTTTGCATCTCTTGCTGTTAGCAGGACAAAAAGGGCATATCCAAAATATGAAACGGAAGATGGTCAATGGTTTAGGCTAACCTGAAGTAAAGATCTTGGTGAACTCGATATGCTCAGGGACTCTTGTGCTTACAAATGTACAAATTACAATAACTATATATCTGCAGTGGAAGTCTAAGGCACTATTCTCCTTGTAGGAGAGAAAGCTATACCAGAGGGCCAGTAGATGAGCATCTCTTGCTTTTGCTTCATTCACTTTGTGAATCAGTGCTTTCCAAACCTCTTCTGCGGCTGGTTTACTGTTCCCGACACTTATCCTAGAGTGGATGGGGGGGGGGGGATAGGGGGCAGAGCTAGGACATGAGGAAATAAAAACCTGGCTTTTTCAAGATTAGACACCTCTATGCAGTAGGACAGCACAGAACAAGACATAAGTCTGTTGGGAGGAACAATCCGTTGCAAGGAGACTATAGGCAATGCAGATGACTCGTTCTTTGGATGTTTGGGCACAGCTTCTGCAGTTAAGGTCCGCTTTAAATGTTGGATTGCTTTTTCTGTTGTCGTTGGAATAGAGAGTGAGAGGATGCCCCTAAAGGTGTATGGCAACAAGATGACCATTCTCCACTTTACCGAAATTCTGCTTGTATCAGGAAACTTTATCGCTGTGCTACTGTCAGGAAGTCCCCTCAATTTTTTTTTTCCTATGGTTCTTTACTGATGGATTGTGCAGGGCTTCTAAACTGCCTGATTGAAAAAAGCCATCTCTTGTCAGTTATATCGTTCGGTTTCCTGCTTCTCGCAGGCTGGGAACATTTCCCTGGGGAGGAGAGTTGCAATGTAGTGTCCCCAGTGCATGCATAATTACGAGTGAGCAAGTTAAGATATATACTGTTGCTGTGTAGTTTTCTTTTTTTTTTATATTGACGTTTCTGGAAAATGGAGTCTCAGGATTTGCCTGGGATACACTGACAATTCTGGGATGGAACAAAAAGCACTGAGTAGATTGTGTTTTTTTTTTTTTTTTCAAATTCTTTATTTAACAAAACATAAACAGAAAAAACATGACGCGTATAATCACATTATACACAACAAGAGTATGCATGGAAGGAAAAGGTAAACTGGAGACATGGAAATGCACAATAATCATATCAAAAAGTTATCAAACTAATACAGTACGTAAAGTACAAGTGAAGGGCATAACCAGATCATCAGAACAATCGATTACTGTGGTACAGTAGTGGCATCAACTCCACGGGAACAGTGAGATCTAAATTAGTAGAGAGCCACACCATTACGATTACACGCTTATACTCGGGTAAAAGATAGATTGTGTTTAAATGTTACATTTTTATATTTGATAACCCTTCATTGACAGCTACTAGTAAAGCACAGAATGCTGTCCCACAGGAAGGGAAACACATGAAATGAAAGCCTATTATGGATCTATGTGTAGGATAGTTATGTGGATTTAGAAACCATCAGAATGGTAATTATCTAAGTGTTGTGCTGATACTATGGGAACTGGGGCGGGGGGGAAGAATAGTGCACCTGTCTGTCGAATCAGTTTTGCGATAAATTGATCATGAAAAGTTTTTGTTTTTTTATACTAATGGGCTGTTTTTTTAATTTTTTTATTTTTTTGTGTTCAACAATTCTCTAAAACATTGAACAAATAATGTTCCATAAAAAGATTTTTAGCAAATATTTGTAAACTACCAACCAGGAAAATAGCAGTTCTTCTGAAACATTGATTCTTTAAACAAAACACTGTGGTCCTTTTTTATTAACACAATATAATGCACCAAGTGCCATAACCACAGCAACCAATTTAAAAATGATTTTCAGTAGCCATATTACATTGCACCAATGGAAATTTTAATCCAAATGTTTCTTTGGATTCTTTGTGGTTGACGCCTTTGAAATTAACTCTGGACTTCTTCTGCTTCTTTTTTTAATTACCATGCAAAAAGATACCTTTTTCTAGTTAATGGTTCTAATAATTTATTGAAAACAATATTTCAATTAAGGTAGCATGTTGGCTAGTTGAGTAGCTTGCTGTCTTCTTTTATATTTCGGAGGCACCTGTGGTGCATCTTTGTGCCAGAGATCCTGTTTCCACATTCCTAGTATAACCAATACAAGGAGTCTCATTTGTGCTGCTTAACTTTATTTCAATTTTTTACAAAAGTTCTGGAACTGGAGTTACTTTCTTGCTCCCTTCAGTCTGTGCAGGGAGCTCTTGTAAAGGAATGTGTATCTTCTGGAGTTCATGAATTGATGGAAGAAGCTAGACCCAAGACAAAAAGAGAACACGTTCTAAAAAATATGTAGTCCGCCATTGCTGTCCTCTCCTGAAAAGGCTAGTTGCCTGGCCAACATGTTAATATAATTATTTCAGTACTTTGAGTTACTGACCTGGATTAAGTACATAGATCTGATGATTTCTCATTCTGCAGGCACTGAAGCCAAAGACCTCTTGGCAGCTATCATTTTCATTAGGCTGCAGGCTCTTTATTTCTCTCAGTACAGGTTTTCTTCATCTTGGATTGTCTTTTTCTATTAACGTGTAGTTTTTTTTTTTTTTTTTTTTAGCAAGTGAACATTCTGTTAATTCCAGTTGGGGCTAGTTGTTTTCTAATGTGTCAAATAGTAAAGTGTGCTCTATTTGATTTTACTCTTTCTGTTGATAAAATGCATACATCCGTAGATAGAAACAAATACTGTAATACGCAGCTCATAGACATCAATTTTTACCTTCACGATACTGAGAGCCATATAAGATTCTTTAGCCTACCTGGTCATCCATTCACTGAAGAATTGCTGACTCTTCTGGCTGGAGACAGTTTCCATTTTACACTTGGAGCAGGCCCAATTTAAAGCTGTGAATCGTAACTTTTGGTTATAGCACGCTCACTCTTTGAAGTGTCAATAAAGGTTAATGCAATCCTGAATGCTGATGGCACCAAAAAAAAAACTGTTGCTTTAAAATGTATATATTATAATGGCTTTTCAATAGACTTAATTGACAAAAATTCAGTGTCAGTCTGACAACTCTGCATTTTAAAATTCTTGCCCTTTTTAACTTTTTAGTATCAACATAATATTACTACTTAAATTGTATCTACTGGCCAACCTTTTTTTTTCCTTCAGATTTTGATAGCGTGAAGGAGTAGCACCCCTGCTGGATTTTACTGCTGTCGGAGGCTCTGTGGGAGAAATTGCTTCACTTCTGTCTGATAAAGGTTGGCCCTAGAACAATAAGTGAGGGGAAATTTATTTCAAGGAAACAGACTCAAATGTAAATCGTTTATTTGTTTGGATAGGTAGGGGAATGCAAAAACCTCTGTCAGCTTTTTTTTTTGTCTGTTTGTTTTTTCTGGTGCAATTTTTTTGTTTAATTTTTATGTTTAGTTTCCTGACTGGTAAGCACTCCCTGAACAGAAACTCTTCAACAGAACTCTGGATAGCAGTAAAGTCTGCCCGGGGTTCTAACGGGTCTCTATTTTGAGGGGGAAAATGACTTTTGGATATAGATATATTTAAATGACATGAAGGATAAAAAGTTTGAAGTTTTATGGCTCACCGGATATTTTTATAATAAGGCTTTGGCCAGTAATTCTGAGTTACAGGTTTCATCAGGGAAATTTATATACAATTCATGTATACGAATATGCATATTTCAGGCATTTTAAAACTGACGTACAAAATAGGTATAGTGCTAAGGAGTTGCATTCCAATGACAGGAGATTAAAATATTTATTGTAGTAGCATTGATTGCACCCTACTCTTTAAAAGGCTGACTGTTTCAGGCACTAAACTGTTATAAGAATGCAAGGAAATTTTATAGTTATTACTGTTATGTTAACCTGTTATTTAGGTTTATTGGCCATTAAAATGCAAGTTGCCTTGCTAGGTTTGTAGATTAGAATTTTTTTTTTTATCATCTTCACAATCCTAGCTGCAAAAGCCAGAAGAGCCAAACTGCTTCCTACTTTAGAAGCTGTCCAAGGATTTTTTTTATTAATGCCTAGTTCTTAATTCTAATTTGCTGCGAACTGCCTAATTTATTGGGTAGAAGTAACACTTAGTCAGATTAGAAACTACTAGTCTGCCATTGCCAATTGTGTGTGCTTATTTAACCACTTAAGCCCCGGAAGATTTTACCCCCTTCCTGACCAGGGGTTTTTTTGCGATTTTTTTTTTTTTTTTTTTTTTTTTTTTTTTTTTTTTTTTTTACTGCGTGACTTTGACGGACAATTGCGCAGTCGTGCGACGCTGTACCTAAACGAATTTCACATCCTTTTTTTCCCACAAACGGAGCTTTCTTTTGGTGGTATTTGATCACCTGTGCGATTTTTTTTGATCATGCGCTATAAACAAAAAAAGAGCGTAATTTTTGCAAAAATAACAATATTTTTCACTTTTTTTTTTTATGAAATTCCCCCCAAAAAAAATGTAAAAATCAAAATTTTTTTAACATTTTCGGGCCAAATTGTTTTACGCTACATATGTTTGGTAAAAAAAATCGCAAAAAGCGTATTTTGATTGTTTTGCGCAAAAGTTATTGCGTTTACTAACAAAGGGAAAGATTTTTGTCATTTTTGGTGGTTTTTTTTTTTTAACGAGTAATGGCGGCGATCTGCGATTTTTTTTTTTTTTTTTTTTTTTTTTTTTGCGGTACTGCGACATTGCGGCGGACAGATGATCGGACCCTTGACTGACCTTTTTGACACTTTTGGGGGTACCAGTGACATTACTGCAGTAATCAGTGCTATATATATGCACTGTTACTGCAAAAATGACACTGGCAGGGAAGGGGTTAACTGTATTGGACAGGGAGGGGTTAAGTGTGTCCTAGGGGCGTGATTCTAACTGTAGGGGGACAGGTCTCCTAGTGTAAAAACAAAGATCAACGGTTCTACATAGTAGAACCGTCTGATCTTCATTTTTACACAGGGGAGAATGACAGGCGGCTTGTTTACATAAGCCGCTCTGTCTTTCTCCCGCTGTACCGGCGATCGTAGTGTGACCGGCGGACATCGGGTCCGCCGGTCACACGCCCGCACTCCTCTGTGAACGAGCCGAGGCGGGCGCGCGCTCGCCCGCTATTGGCTCTAAAAGGAGTGACAGGCGAGCGACGTAGACCTACGTCATTCTGCCTGGCCGGGGCTGACTGCCGCAGTAAATATACTGTGAGCAGTCGGCAACCGGTTAAATAACAAGGTATTGCAAAGCTCATTAGGAACCATTCAGGTTTCATTTTCAATGGTAAAGAAAAGCTGCAAGGGTGAAGTGTGATTTAGTAGCTGTGACAGTGTTGCTGCATTGCAAACATTGCTCTTTACACTTTTTTTTTTTTAACATGGTAGACTTTGCTCCTTCACATTGTCTTTCCTTTATTTTTTACCTGTCTCCCAGGAGCATAACATCAATCAAAATGCCTTAAGTAGATTAATTTTTTTCTAGGGTTCATGTTTTTTTGCATGTTGTTCCTAATGCGTACTACTTACTACTGTTTGACCAGATTAAACATGCTGTTTAACTACACAAGATCTTGTCACTTTATCATTTATATTTTCAGCAAGTTAACACTGGTATGACATGTAAAAAGGAATCCATTGCTGGGTTTGTGTGAGGCTTTTAGATATAATTTTATATCCTACTGCTCTGATATGTTTCCTGATGCCAAAATACTGCTGGTTAGGCCAAGTTCAACATCGGCACATGTCAATTTTAATTCTTGCAATCCCATGTTCACCTCTTAAGCTCAGTCATTATAAATACCTTTATATATTTGTTTAATAATAATTAGACCTTTTTTACTCCCCTGTTTTGTTTATTTAATGTTTCCTATGGAGATTTAATTGACTAGAAATAAGCTGGTCATTAAAATGTTGAAGAGACTTCCTACATTTTGTTACATTAGCTAACATGACTATACATCTTCATTTTTAATGTATATTATGTCTATATTGGTTACCCAGGTTCCAAAACCTGAATAAAGGATAATGCATTTTAAACCCTTCTGCAAAGCTTCTTGTTTTTCTTCTGGAGAATGTGTTTTCAGTTCTTAAAAGGACACTACATGTTCATTACAGGTATTTTTATCACAATTTACACAACACTTTATTAATCTGTCCCTAGGCTAGCTTACAATCTATGGTCACTACCTCACATACACATAGTAGAGTCAGTTTAGACAGGAGCCAATAACCTTACCAGCATGTCTTTGGAGCGTGGCAGGAGACCCACAGAAGCATGGGGAGAACCCTTTTAAATTCCATTTAGGCAGTTTCTTGGTTGGACCCCAAGTGCTGCAAGGCAGACATGCTAACCTTTAAGCCAGTATACACATGGCAACTTGAAGGCCTAACCCTACCAAAATATATTTAAATTTTGCATGACTGCTGCATGGTTCTGTTATATATAGGCTTTTTAAGAAAGATATCTTTACCAGAATTTCCAGCACCACCATGCTGTCACAGCCACTACAAAGCCTTTGCAAGTATCCTTTCTGTGAAAGGAGATCATGTTTGTGAACTCTACTAAGGTGACACCTAGACACATAACTGAATTGTTAAGGTGAGTAAGTGTTAAAGAAAACATGTGCTTTAAATCCTATACACACGGGCCAAATATCGGCTGAAATCAGCCTCTACAGCAGAAACCAACCAACGTTTGGCCTGTGTGTACAGGTCCTTGTCCAACAGAAGCCGTTCTCGCTACCAACTTCTGTTGAATGGCAGCTGGTTTTCCAGCATGCTCAACCGGCCTCCAATAAGCACTTTCAGCCAATGGCTGCAAGTGCTGACCAGTGTATTCTGGTGTGGGGGGGGGGGGCAGTCCCCCTGTCAGAACACAGCACAGTCATCTGGTTCTCTATGCCCAAAGCATGAAAGGTGCTACAAAATTTGTTCCGTGGTTTCATAGCAGAAAAAGCATTGTGCTACATTTTCTAATGACTTGCTTTAAACAGCTTCCAATGAACCAGATTTCCTCAAGAGGGTCATAACTAGAGATGAATCACAGGTCTAGGCATATAGTCCAGAAAGGAAAGCCCAGTCATTCCAATGGAAGTCGCCTGGTTCTCCAAGTCGAAGCAAGATCAAGACCAGGTTACCTGTTTTTTGTTTGGGAAGGTGTTATCCATCACGACTACACTCCCCCAGGCCAAACCATGAGTAGTACCTCAATGTAAGCAGTATATACACTATATTACCAAAAGTATTGGGACGCCTGCCTTTACATGCACTTGAACTTTAATGGCATCCCAGTCTTATGGGCCATACACACTATAAGATTTTCTGAAGACTTTTTCCTTTAGACTTACCAAAACCATATAATGAGGTCAAACCTAAACACTTTCAATTTGTATGCAATCTGGCAGGCCCTTGCACTACATAGAAAAGGTAAATCTGAAGGAAAAAGTCTTCAGAAAATCTTATAGTGTGTATGGCCCTTTAGTCTATAGGATTCAGTATTGAGTTGGCCCACCCTATGCAGCTATAACAGCTTGAACTCCTTTAGGAAGGCTGTTCACAAGGTTTAGGAGTATGTCTGTTGGATTGTTTGACCATTCTTCCAGAAGCTCATTTGTGAGGTCAGGCACTGATGTTGGAGAGAAGGCCTGGCTTGCAGTCTCCGTTCTAATTTATCCCAAAGGTGTTCTATTGGGTTGAGGTAAGGACTCTGTGCAGGCCAGACAAGTTCCTCCACCCCAAATTTGCTCATCCATGTCTTTATGAATCTTGCTTTGTGCACTGGTGCGCAGTCATGTTGGGAGCATGAAATTGTCCAAAATATCTTGGCGTGCTACCTCCCTAAGAGTTTCGTTCACTGGAAGGGGCCAAGCCCACACCATAATCCCCCCCCCCCTCTGCCAAATGATTTGGACTAGTGCACAAAGCAAGGTCCATAAAGACATGGATGAGTGAGTCTTGAGAAGAGGAACTTGACTGGCCTGCACAGAGTCCTGACCTCAACCTGATAGAACACCTTTGGGATGAATTAGAGTGGAGACTGCGAGCAAGGCCTTCTCATCCGACATCAGTGTCTGACCTCACAAATGCACTTCTGGAAGAAGGGTAAAACATTCCCATAGACACACTCCTAAACTTTGTGGACAGCCAGAAGAAATGAATAACTGAAGGGTGGGCCAACTCAATATTGAACCCTACAGACTAAGACTGGGATGCCAGTAAAGTTCATATGCGTGTTCCAAACCTTTTGGTAATATAGTGCATATTTTCTGCGCTCAGTTGTGGTGCCTGGAAATGTGTGCATCTTTTATGCTTGCCTGATTTATGCGTGTGATGCCAAAAGTCTTGCTGCCCTCACAGGACTTGTGGACGTCATTACAAGCACTGAAAACAATAACAAAAGAAAGGGTGCACAGGCTTAGTGCATTATCAACCTAACCATTTTTATTGAAATATAAAAAGTAATCTACTTACAAACTCTATAGGCATGTATAATGGTGCTGACGAAACCACTTCAAGATCCAAAGTCCTCAACCAGTGATGTGGGAAGCCCTCGTAGCATCCAAAGGCTAACTCATTTCAAGGGTTGAGGCCTTTTCGCCAGAGCCTAACTGGTCGCCCCTTTGACACACTTTAGCATTTGGATGTTACAAGGGTTTTCCACATCACTGGTTGAGAACTGTGGATCTTGAGGTGGTCTCATCGGAACCATTATACATGCCTATGCTTGCTAAGAGTTTGTAAGTAGATTACTTTTTATTTAAAATAAAAATGGTTATGTTTGTAATGCACTAGGTGGGTGCATCATTTCTTTTGTTGTTTTTATTACTTCAATGTTCTTTGACAGTTGAGAAATGCAAAAAAATGAAATTGGCCGCAGCTTTGGACAACTGGTGGTTGGCAGCTTTATCATGACAACGTGGCTGGCCATGCATCCCGTCTTGTGCAGAGGTTTTCGAAGGAAACCTAAAATCACCCTTGTGACTCAACCCCCTACAGCACAGATTTGGCAGGCTGCAACTTCTGGCTTTTCCCAAAACTAAAATCACCTTTGAAATAGAAGTTTTCAGACTTTCGATGAGATTCAGGAAAATACAGCAGGGCAGCTTATGACGATTCACTCAAAGAATTTTGTGGTGTGTTTTGAACAGTAGAAAAGAGACTGGGGATTTCTGTGTGAAGTCCCAAGGTGACTAATTTGAAGGTTACTGAGACCTCCATTGTCTTATGTACAATGTTTCTTGTATCTTCTTCAATAAATGTCTATTTTTTATATTACATGGCTTAATACTTTCTGGACAGAACTCGTATTTAGCGTTTGCCCCAGTTTGGTAGCAAAAAAATGCTGATTTGCCATTTGCTACCAAACCGGGGTTACCAAACCATCATTCCCTCTTCCATTTAGTTAACCTGGGGGTGAGTTTTTACTCTGCCTAGGATTGGTAAACCCTGTAATCTTCTGCTATGTGTTTCTCTTTTTTTTTTTTTTGGTTTAGTGTGAGTTTAGTTAATGTTCGCATACCTGTCAGTTAAGCGCAACATGAGGGCGGCTAAACCACTTGTTAGTAATTTAAGCCGCTGCAGCAGATATCTAGAGTGCACAGCCATACCCACAAAAGGAATCCAAAGCAAATCCGAAAAGAAATTCCAGCCTCTCTAGATGAATAAATAAGCAACACCCACATATTTAGGACGGTATTTTGAAATTATCAGAATTTATTATTAAAGTAAGTTTTAAGTTGCAACAGAGGGGAGAAGAACATATCGGGACAATATCATCTGGTGCCCAGGGTTTAAGATGCCAAACTGTGCCCCTACAATGTCATTGTTTTGGTGAAAAATCCCCCCTTAAATCAACCACAAATCTTTATGCTCAACAAGTATACATTCTCTTTGCAAGCCTAAATGCTCACCAAACACAAATTACCCTCCTCCCCATACAATACCCCCCCCCCCCCCCCAAAAAAAAATCCACTCCAACAACTAATCCTCTTCCTCCACTTAGCACAAATATTTGTTACCATCCAAGTGTGTCCCTATTACAATTTCCCCCTTCCTGCCTCAAATTTACAGAACGGAGATGCAGCATGGCAGATAGCCATAGAATGTCCTTCTCAGGCTCCCCCTAATCTTGACACAGTACAGTAGAAAAGGAGCCTAGGGCAAGCTTCCATCTCCTTTGCCTTTTACAATATTTGACAGGCAGCGAGATTCTGGCTGCTTCAGTGGTGGGGGATTGTGGTGTCAGGAACCAGGAGATGCGGGGCACATCTTCCAGGTGCCCTCTACTAGTAACGCCACTGGCTGTCAGATCAGGACTTTGTAGGGTTTGCTTACCTGCATTTTCTGCTTCCAGGACAGGAACAGTCCAGGTCTGACAGCCCTGATCCAGCAGCACTGCCCTGGCAGGAAGGAGGAGTGGCGGGGGGGATAAGAGAGCACAGCCGCCACCTTCTCCCGGATCTTTCCTCCTCTCAACATTTGGCTTGTCGTTACCACCACTAAGCTGACAGTAGTGATGCTGCTGTTACTACTACTGCTTGTAGTGAACCAGCGATTCAATTGAAAATCAATGCCCAATCACTATTTTATGCCCTGATAAACCAGTGCTGGAACTGCAGCCTTCTCTGCCTCTTTCTAGGCTAAACAGGAAAGGTCTATGAATCTCACTGACACTCCCTGTCCACATAGTTTCAATTGTACAAATAATTTATCTTAATCATACAGTACAGGATACAGGCAAAGTATTGATAGACCCTGGGTATAGGATCGTACCCTCAAGTGAAGCGACTGGACACTGGAAAGCTTACAAAGACACCCACTGGACGCTTTCCCTGTATCTCTACCCCACTCTGTATATTCTCAGTTTTTGTGCTAGTTTCCTTAGGGTATAAACCTCTTCTCCTTCACAGATAAATCACTCTTAGCTTATCTTAGCTTATCTACACTGCTCAAAAAAATTAAAGGAACACATTTTAACCACTTCTGGACTGGAAGGTTTTACCCCATTAAAGACCAAGCCATTTTTTGTGATTCAGCACTGCGTTACTTTAGCGGACAATTGTGCGGTTGTGCGACGCTGTACCCAAATAAAATTGATGTTAATTTTTTTCCCACAAATAGAGCTTTCTTTTGGTGATATTTGATCACCTGTGCGTTTTTTTTTTTTTATATTGTTTGCGCTATAAACAAAAAGAGCGACCATTCTGAAAAATAAAGCACTATTTCTCCTCTCAGGACGGCAACACATGAGAGATGAGGGGCTCCACCCTACAGGAAACACAATCAGTTCACAGTTGTTAAAATGCCCCACCCTTCCCCTTGTCCCTAGTATTGATTGCGTTTTTCCTACAGCAAAGTCAGACTTTGACAAAGCACAGCAGTGCGAAACATGTCGTCACGGCAACCCTGTTTTCCAGCCAGGTCCCGATGCATGCTGACGTCACTACCAGGTAGCGGCTTCAGCTGTGGATACCTCCGGGTGGCGGCTCCGCGGCATGTCTACACTGTCTACACCCCCCCCCCCCCCCCCCTGCTCAAGCAAGGGAAGAGAAAGACCTAGGGAACGCAGAAAGTCAGGCTAAGTCTCAGCTAAGCTCTGGGGAGGAGGTTGATGTCGACCCAGACAGTGAGGCAGAGGAGACCAAATTGAACAGAAATCTGTTTGGTCTGGAAAATCTGGAGGGAATCCTTTAAGCTGTTTATGCTTCAGAAGTAATCCCAGAACCCCACAAGGAGACCTTGGCACAGGATAAGATGTATAAAGGACTGGTTAAAAACCAATCCAAAGTATTTCCTGTTCACCAATCCTTGAAAGATTGAATTCTTCAAGAATGGGAGTTTCCTGAAAGAGGTCTGGTTAGACCAAAGACATGGAAAAGAAGATTCCTCTTTAAGCAGGAAGAGGTGAAAAGGTTCATAAACAGTCCAAAATTGGACGCCTCCCTGTCTCAAGTGACTAAGAGGTCTGACCTCTCTTATGAGGACACAGGGAATATCAGAGATGCCATGGACCATAAGTCAGAATCTCTGTTAAAGAAAGCCTGGTAAGCAAACTCATCTACTATGGCTCCAGCACTGGCTGCAACCTGCGTAGCTAGGAATGCAGACTTCTGGATAGAAAAACTTACAAGAAACCTTTCACAGGGAAATAAGTCCCAGGAGGTGCTGGATTCCCTTTCAGTTATAGGGAAAGCAGTCACCTATTTGGCTGACTCAGCAGTTGAGTCAGTTATAGCCTCAGCTAAAACCGGCGCTCTCATTAATTCAGCTAGGAGAGCCATTTGGGTTAAAGCTTGGTAAGGGGACTTTACTTCAAAGGTAAAGCTCTGTGGGTTACCTTTTAAAGGGTCCTTACTGTTTGGCTCAGGCCTGGATCAAGTGTTGGCCAGCTCCTCTGAGAAGGGGAATACATTTCCTAGCAAGCCCAAAAGGGAGAGATATAGGAAATTTCGTGACACCCCCCCCCCCCCCCCCCGAGGCAAAGTCAACAGAGAGACAGAAAAGAACCCAATAAGAAGCGGGGCTTTGGTAGAGGTAGGCAAAGAAGTAATTTGCTCTTCCCCTCTCCAGGCTCAAGCGCAAAAGATACTAAGTGACGCCAGAGTCAAAATGGGGGCATACTGTCTCATTTAGTTTCCAATGGGAGGAAATTTCAGTTAGTCCATACATTTATCACCTCATTCAGGAAGGCTACCACCTAGAATTTTTATCCATATCCCCACTAGAAGTGACTTTAACTCATCCTCCAAAGGATGTACTGAAAAGGAGAGCCCTTTTGTATGGGATTCAAGAACTGGCGGAACAACTAGTGATAGTTCCTGTGCCAGAAAATCAGATTTGCCAAGGCTTTTACTCCTACGTGTTCGTGGTACCCAAGCCCTTGGTAAAATACCACCTTTATAATAAACCTCAGAAACTTAAACAAATTCCTAGAGTACAAGAGGTTTTCAATGGAAGTATTTATACAGTCCGCAAAAACCTGTTGAAAGATGGGTTTATGACTACTCTGGATCTCAGGGATGCTTACCTGCATGTTCCAATTCATCTGGAACACCAGGCCTTTCTGAGATTTGCGGTGGTCACTGAGGAGGGGACTGTACAATGACAGTTCAGGGCACTCCCCTTTGGTCTAGCAGCCAGTTCAAGGATTTTTACCAAGATCCTGGCAGAGGCGGTGGCCTATCTTCATCTCCAGGGAATAGCTTTGATTCCTTACCTGGACGATCTACTTATTTTTGGTCCTTTAGCGGACCAAGTGAGATCAAACACCCAAAAGGTGTTAACAGTCCTACAAACACTAGGGTGGTTGAACAGCATGGAAAATTCATCCCTGTAACTGGCCCAGGTTCAGACCTATTTAGGGTACCAGATAGACTCGCGGGTACAATGTATTTTCCTTCCAAGGGAAAAGGTGGAAAAGGTAGTCTCTTCAGTAAAATGGTTGCCCCCTCATGCTCCAGGAGAAAGATCCTGAGAGTTCTAAGGCTCATGTCAGCCAGCATTCCACCAGTAGTTTGGGCGCAGCTACACTCAGGAGACCTTCAATTCTTCCACCTTTCCTCCTGGGACAAAAAGGTTGAGTTCCTGAACGAAAGTGTAATCCTCACCCCTCTGGCAAAAACCTCCCTGGAGTGGTGGTCAATACCAAGCAATTTAGAAAAGGGCAGACCTTGGGGTCAGTGGAGCCCTCTGAAGGTCACCACAGACACAAGCACCTGGGGGAGAGGGGCTCGTCTAGAGGGAGCTCAAGCCCAGGGCATCTGGGATAAGGAAGTAATCCAGTCCTCCTCCAACTTCAGAGAACTCAGAGCAGTGGACGAAGCCCTAAGAGCCTTCAAGAGTTCCATTTCAGGCATGGAAATTCAGCTCTGCTCCGACAATGCTACAACAGTAGCTTACCTGAATCACCAAGGGGGTACCAGGTCCAGACCCCTGTTGGTACTAACCCAGGAAATCCTGTCTCCCTGTCGTTCATTCACATAAAAGGGGAAAGCAACTGGGAAGCCGATTTCCTCAGCCGCCATCCTATAAGACAAGGAGAATGGGAGCTAAATCCAAAGGTATTTCAGACACTAGTCCAGAAATTCGGCTGGCCAGAAATAGACCTATTTTCCAGCCTACAAAACAGAAAGGTAAGGAGATTCTTTTCCCTTTCGTAGGAAAGAGGGATGTTGGGCCTGGATGCTCTGGCCCAGATATGGCAGTTTGAGTTAGCCTATGCCTTTAACCCTCTACTTTTTATACCTCGAGTCTTACAGAAGCTCAGTCATTCCCTGGGCCTTCGCCGCTTCCTCATTGCACCAAGCAGGGCATGGTTTGCGACTCTGAAGGTGTTATCGGTGGCACCTCCTTGGAAGCTTCCGAACCTCCCAGACCTGCTATTGCAGGGACCAGTTTGGCACCCCAGGCCGGAGTTCTTCCAGTTGATGGCGTGGTTAGTAAGCGCCAGATCCTTAGATTAAAGGGCTGCTCAGACAGTGTGATAGACACACTCCTCCTGTGCAGGAAACCAATAACGTGGAAAATATACTTAAAAGTTTGGAAAACATTTTGCACTTGGTGTAGGCAGAAGCAAATTTCTTCCGCCTCTGTCCCCATGGTCTTGGATTTCCTACAAGATGGGGTAGAAAATGGTGTGGTGGTTAAAACCCTTTGGGTACAAATAGCAGCTCTCTCAGTCTTTCTAGACGTGAGACTTGCAAAAGAACCTTTTAAAGTGGAGTTCCACCCTAAATTTATACTTGCCTCCATCTTCTCGCTCCGGGTCACCTGAAAAACAAATGGATAATCGCACATTTTTTTTTTACTTACCTTGTAGAGAAAATATACTTACCTTACTTCCTTCTTCCTCCCCTCGGCGGCCACGGCGATTCGTCACTTCTTGGCTTTTGCAATGATTCCTGGGAGCTGAACGTCATCGCTCCCAGGAATCCATGCGCCTGCACCGGCCCCGACGTCAGTTCCGGTGCGCGCGCGTCATTCCCTTCTAAACAGCTTCTGGGCATGCCCAGAAGCTGTGGAGGGATGACGAACGCGCACCGGAAGTGACGGCGGGGCCGGTGCAGTGCATCGTGGGACCGAAGAAGGAAGAGGACGCAGAAGAGGATCGCGCTGGCTTCAAGCTGCCCACACCCGAGATGGCAGCGCTGGACAATACTTTTTCAAGGTAAGTATTTCTCCTAAAAGGTAAGTGCAACCCGGGACAGATCAGAGGCTAGCCATTGTGGAATGTACTAGCCCTGACTGTCCCGGGGGGTATTTTTATTAAAAAAAGTATGACCAGGGTGGAACTGCGCTTTAATTAAAAGATTATGATGGCCAGGTATAGAGCTAACGCCGTCACAAGAGACAGGTTCCCTCCTTGAGACCTGACTCGGGTTCTAGAGGTGTTATCTAGAAGCCCTTTTGAACCTATAGAAGAGGTTCCCTTTAAGTTTTTGTCCCTAAAACTAGCCTTCCTCTTAGCTGTCACAACAGCCAGAAGGGTAGGGGACTTACAAGGTCTTTAAATTAAAGAACCGTTTATGTTGATCTTCCCAGATAGGATTATCTTCAGGCCAGATCCTCTAAATCTGCCCAAAGTAGCATCTTCCTTTCACAGGAAGCAGGAAATAATTTTGCCATCCTTTTGTGATAATCCTAGAAATGAAAAGGAAATGAAATGTCATTGTTTAAATGTGAGGAGATGCCTCCTCACTTATTTACAGAGGACCAGGCAGTTTAGGAGATCTAATCACCTTTTGATCCTCTACCCTGGACCAAGAAAAGGACTGCAAGCGTCAAAACCTTCAGTCTCTAGGTGGATCAGACAAGCCATTAACATGTCTTATGATGTTTCAGGTGTTCCTGCACCAGCAAAACTGAAAGCACACTCAACCAGAGCACTGGCAACCTCCTGGGCCGAAAAAGCAGGAGCTTCCTGGGAACAGATCGCAGTGCAGCCACCTGGTCCAGCCATGACACTTTTCTGAAGCACTACCGAGTGGAGGTGCTGTCTCAGCAAGACCAGGCCTTTGTCCGAAAGTTACTACAGGCGGTGGTCCCACCCTAAGGTAGGCCTGTGGTTACTTTATTATCCTCTCATGTGTTGCCATCCTGGAAGGTGAGAGGAGAAAACTGTCTGTTAGACTTACCGGTAACAGTGTTTCTATGAACCTTCCAGGACGGCAGGCCTACTTCCCGCCCTGTTAAGAGTGAGGAAAGAATGTAAACATAGGTGGTAAGTACCTGTGATTATACATCCCTTGTGAATCAGTTGGAGGGACAAGGGGGAAGGGTGGGGCCTTTTAACAACTGTGAACTGATTGTGTTTGCTGTAGGGTGGAGCCTCTCATCTCTCATGTGTTGCGGTCCTGGAAGGTTTGTAGAAACGCCGTTACCGGTAAGTATTTTTACATTCTGATCTAAAACATTCCCAATAAAAAATCAAAATTTTTTCATAATTTTAGGCCAATTTGTATTCTGCTACGTATTTTTGGTAAAAAAAATCCCATTAAGCGTATTTTGATCGGTTTGCGCAAAGTTATCGTGTCTACAAAGTAGGGGAAAGATTTGTAATTTTTATTTTTTACCAGTAATGGTGGCGATCTGCGTTTTTTAGTGGGACTGTGACATTTTGGCGGACAGATCGGACCCCTACCTGACATTTTTTGACACTTTTGGGGGAAACTGAAATTATTACAGTATTCAGTGCTATAAATATGCACTGTTACTGTAATAATGACGCTGCCAAGGAAGGGGTTAACCCAGGGGCGATCAAGGGGTTGAGTGTGAACCTAGGGGGTGCTTTCTAACTGTATGGGGGATGGACTTGTGAAATCAACACAGACCTGTGATCCTAAATAGGAGGATCACAGGCGCTCTGTGTTCATTCCAGAGAGAACAACAGCAAACTGTCGTTCTCTCTCCATGGGGAGCGATCGTGGGTGCCCAGCAGCAATCGGCCCCATGGATCCATATCCCTGTCGAGCCAGCAGTATGTCCGTGGCGGTGGTCGGCAAGTGGTTAATCAGAGTAAAGCATCAAGTCAATTAAACTCCTGGGATATTGATCTGGTCAGTTAAGTAGCAGAGGGGATAGTTAAATCAGTATCAGCTGCTTTTGTGTTTATGAAATAACAGGTGCACTAGATAGGCAACGATGAGGCAACCTCCAAAATAGGAATGGTTTTACAGGTGGAGGCCACGACCATTTTTTCCCCTACTCATCTATGACTATTTTTTTTACTAGATTTGCATTTTGTTAGGGTTAGTTTTATTACTGGTAGCGTGAGGTGATACCTGGATCTTATAGCGGTTTCACAGGCAGTCCAACTCTTCCAGAATGGCACATCAATACATGCCATTGCCAGAAGGGTTACTGTTACATAGTTAGTGAGGTTGAAAAAAGACACCAGTCCATCCAGTTCAACCTATGATGTGTGTGTGTGTGTTTGCTTTTAACCGTACATTGTATACCCCTGTATGTTGTGGTCTCTAATGTGCCCATCTAATAGTTTTTTGTAACTATCAATGCTCCCTGCTGATACGACTGCTTGTGGAAGAGAATTCCACATCCTTACCGCTCTTACAGTGAAGAACCCCTTACGCACTTTAAGGTTAAACTGCCTTTCCTCTAGTTTTAGTGAGTGGCCACGTGTCTTATTGTATCTCCTTTCTCTGAATAGTTTGTTCCTTATGCTAGGGTCGCCAGTACAGTATTTGTACATTGATATCATATCCCCCCCTCAATCGTCTCTTCTCCAGAGAGAATAGGTTCAGTGCTTGTAGCCTTTCCTCATAGCTGATGTCCTCCATTCCCCTAATCATTTTTGTTGCCCTTCTCTGGACTTTCTCCAGTTCCAGCACATCCTTCCTGAGGACCGGTGCCCAAAACTGAACAGCATACTCCAGATGTGGCCGGACCAGAGTCTTGTAGAGTGGGAGAATAATCTCTTTATTTCTGGAGTGAATCCCCTTTTTTATACATCCCAGTATTCTGTTGGCTTTGCTTGCGGCGGCTTGGCATTTCATGCCACTGCCAAGCTTGTTGTCTACCAGTACCCCCAAGTCCTTTTCCATCCTAGACTCACCCAGAGGTTTCCCCCCTAGTGAGTAGCTTGCTTTCTGGTTTCTGGCCCCCAGGTGCATTACTTTACATTTTTCAACATTAAACCTCATCTGCCATGTTGTTGCCCACCCCGTTATTTTGTTTAGGTCTGCTTGCTAGGTTTCCACATCCTGCATAGAAGATATTGGCAAGCCTAGTTTAGTATCATCTGCAAATACTGAGATTGTACTAGATATCCCCTCCTCTAGATCATTTATGAATAAATTAAACCGGATTGGTCCCAGGACAGAACCCTGGGGGACCCCACTTTCCACACCCGCCCAATCCGAGTACTCCCCATTAATCACCACCCTCTGGACTCTCCCCTGGAGCCAGTTCTCTATCCAGGTACTCACCTTATGGTCCATACCTGCCTTCCTTAGTTTGTACAGTAAGCGTTTGTGGGGAACGGTGTCCAAGGCCTTTGCAAAGTCCAGATACACCACATCCACAGGCTTTCCCTTATCTAGGTGGCAGCTCACTTCATCGTAGAAGGTTAATAGATTGGTTTGGCACGAACGATTTTTCATGAATCCATGCTGATTACTACTTATAATACCATTTTCATTACTAACGTCTTGTATGTGGTCCCTTAACATCCCCTCCAAAATTTTGCAGACTACTGATGTTAGGCTGACCGGCCTATAGTTACCCGGGATACATCTCGGCCCCTTTTTAAATATTGGTGCCACGTTGGCTTTTTTCCAATCAGCTGGCACCATACCCATCTGTAAACTATCCTTAAAGATCAAGAATAATGGTCTGGCAATCACCTGGCTGAGCTCTTTAAGAACCCTCGGGTGCAAGCCATCCGGTCCCGTGGATTTATTTATGTTAAGTTTCTCTAGTTTAGCTCTAAGTCTATCTTCTGTTAGCCATGGCGGCACTTCCTGAGGTGTATTATTTAGTTCGGCCTTACAAGCAAGGTTCGTGTAGCCCCCGATTCTTTTGTGAAGACTGAAGAGAAGAAATTATTTAACACTTCTGCCTTTTCTCTGTCCTCAGTGGCCATATTTCCTTTGTCATCTTTTATGGGGCCAATGTGTTCTGGCCTCGCTTTCTTATGCCCCATACACACGTGCAGATTATCTGCAGACTTTTGTCTGCAGACTTACCTTTTCTATGTAGTGCAAGGGCCTGCCGGATTGCATACAAATTGAAAGTGTTTAGGTTTGACCTCATATTATATGGTTTTGGTAAGTCTGCAGACAAAAGTCTGCAGATAATCTGCACGTGTGTACGGGGCATAACTGTTTATATACTTAAAGAACTTCTTGGGGTTCTTTTTACTCTCCTCCGCTATATGTCTCTCGTGTTCTATTTTAGCCGCCCTGATTTCATCTTTACATTTCTTATTACACTCTTTGTAATGCCTAAATGCTGCCAATGACCCCTCAGTCTTGTATTTTTTGAAGGCCTTTTCTTTAGCACTAATATGCATTTTTATGTTGGAGTTTAGCCACCCTGGGTTTAGTTTTGCTCTTTTAAATTTATTTCCCTTTGGAATGCACTGGCCAATCCCCTTGTTAAGTATGCTCTTGAAGCACTCCCATTTTTCCTCCGTGTTCTTTGTTCCCAGGGTTCTATCCCCTTTGATATTTTCTAGCAGCGAGCGCAGTTTAGGGAAATTGGCTCTTTTGAAATTCAGTGTCCTTATATTACCCTTGTGTTTCCTATTACTGTAATGAATACTGAAACCAATTGACCTATGGTACTGTGTCTCCCAGCACACTCTTAAGAGCATGGAGGAGATTCCAGGATACAGGCAGTTACTCTAGGAGAGCTAAACAGGGCTGCAGAAAGTCCTTAAGCCATCAGTAGGACCGGCATCTACTCCTTTGTGCAAAGAAGGAACAGGATGAGTGCTGCCAGAGCCCTACAAAATGACCTCCAGGAGGCCACTGCTGTGAATGTCTCTGATCAAACAATCAGAAACAGACTTCATAAGGGTGGCCTGAGGGCCCAAAATTCTTTAGTGGGCCCTATGCTCCCTGGCTGCCACGTGGAGCTTCATTGACATTTGCCATTGAACACCAAAGATGGAAGGTCTGTCACTTGTGACCTTTGCTTTTAACCGATGAGAGCAGGTTTACCATGAGCACATATGACAGATGTGAAAGAGTCAAGAGAAGCCTTGGAGAACGTTACACTGCCTGTAACATCATTCAGCATGACTAGTTTGGTGGTGGGTCAGTGATTGTCTGGGGAGGCATATCCATGGGGGGGGACACACAAACCTCTACAGGCTAGACAATGGCAACCTGACTACCATTGGGTATCAGGAGGAAATCCTTAGACCCATTGTCAGACCCTACGCTGGTGCAGTGGGTCCTGGGTTCCTCCTGAGGCACAACCTGATGTGGCGAGAGCATGCAGCTAGTTCCAGGAGGATGAAGGAATTGATACCGCTGAATGGCCTCCCACGCTTGCCTGACATAAATCAAATAGCATTACACTAGCAATAGCATAAACATGCTTTGGCCCATCTGACCGCGCCAGATTGCACCTCAGTCTGTTCAGGAGCTCAGTGATGACCTGGTCCAGATCTGGGAGGAAATACCCCAGGACATCATCCATCGTCTCATTAGGAGCATGCCCCGACCTTGTCAGGCATGCATACAAGCAAGTGGGGGGCCATACAAAGTACCATTCTGAGTTGCTGTAATGAAGTTTCAGCAAAATGAACTAGCCTGCTGCATCATTTTTTCACTTTGATTTTCGAGGTGTCTTTGAATTTAGCCCTCCTGTAGGTTGGTAATTTTTGTTTCCATCAAATGATGTGGCATCCTTTCGTTTCTAACACATTACCAAGTCCATATAAGTACAGATATCCAGCATGATATTCTTTCCCATTAAGATCTGATGTGTTTTTAAAGTGTTCCTTTCATTTTTGTGAGAAGTTGTTTTATCTTCAGATTCACTGTCTTCTAATGTCGCAAATAGAAGCAGTATATTCGGTTTGGTGCAACCTCAGTAAAACTTGGCAGCTTTAACTGGACCCAATGCTGTGGGAACAACCTCCAGTTGCCCAGGCACTGGATCTTACTTGGGTGCTTACCTTCGCTCTTAGTGCAGCTCATATAGTCAGCCGCAGGGTGCTATACAGGTCCAGGGCTGTGGTCTATCCCTGGGGAACCCAGTCCATGAAGACCCCTTCAAGGGAATGGCCACCGATATATATATTTATAGTATACAGTGTAAAACCTTTCAAATTTTGGTGCTAAAACTCAACCTTTCAGAGCCTAATCTCTGGTGGATGGCCAGGTTTAACATCACACCACAGGTCGCACATTTTACTGCCACTTCCACCTAGAGCCTTTATATGATACTCAGCCATTTTCTCTTGCCCTTTCGCCACTGGGATTCGCTACAGGACAGTTTACACCTGGGTTGCTGAGTTCTCCTTCAGGGCACACCCTATATTCCACACTGTTCTCAATTAATACCCCACAGGGTAATTCCCCTCACACATAGTTATGGCAGAGACTAGGTGAAATTGAGCCATTGCAAAACCACAGGCAAAATTTTCTCTGCCAAAGGCCCGCACAATACTCAAACTCAGAGTGCTTATCTCACTATACCTGTTGAAATGTTCCTTCTTTCAAAGATCCTGCAGATAGAAGGTTGGAGATGTTCTTAAAAGGCTCTTTACTTTGGCAGGCCCGACCTGCAATTAGCTCTTGCTGCAATTTCCATATGTCAAATTGCAGCTAGCTGGACTAGGGCACTGAACAACCAACATGACCCTGTTTTTCAGGATCATACTTTAAAAAGGCATTTACAGCAATTACCTTCTGCTCTTTTTTGTGTGGATGCCTTAGAACATATCAAGGCAAATTTCCAGAATGGACCTAATCTCCATTTACATGCACAGGATCTTGTGGCTAAAACACTGGACAGCTTACAAATACTGTAGCTGCTGACTTTTGCTAAACACACACTTACCAGTCCTGGGATCCAGCTCTTTCTTCACCTGGACTGGTTCATCACTAGTCTTTGGGTCCCCTACACCACTGTCTTGGATATGAGAACCCCACTGTGGCTTGCTCCCCACTGCACATTTGTGTGTGACATGTCCAGTGGGGTTAACAAACTTCAGTTTGGATCGCCTAGGTGATCTGAGCGGAAATGGGAGTGGGTACCTGTCAAAAATAGGGAAGAAAAAAAACTTCCAAAAATATTAGAGGAGGAGGGAGAATTAAAAAAAGCAGAACTTCCCTTTTCAGGTAAAGTTCTGCTTTAAGAGGCTTGTAAGATGCTTCACATGTATGCCTTTTTAAACAAGATGTCTGTATGAGGGAGGCACTTGACCAATTCACAAAAGATGTGACTAGAAGGCATTGCTTCCACAGTGAAAAATCCTAAAACTCCCTTATCAGAGCCTCTATCTACGCAAAACATACAGCACTTAATCAGTCTTCAACTTCAAGCTCAGCTCTTCCTTCGGGCACATGATTTGGGCCACAAAGCCCAGCAAGCCTTCCCCAAAGTCCTGTGCCCAAAGAAGGGGCAGCCTCACTTCTAAGAGTGGGTAGAGGTATGCTACAATTTGCCTCTTGTGGGTCACATCCTTCCCAGACCTGTGGGTTTAATTGATGGTTTCTGAGAGGTACAAAATAGGGTTCAAAACTCTACCACTCTGAGCTTTCTTCTCTCAAATTAAGTCTGTTTAAGGACAGTCAGATCTGCATAGTGCCCTGAACCATCTCTTGACCTAGAAATTAGTTGTGCCAGTAACCCCATATGGCAGGCTTAAACGATTTTATTTAAACATGTTTACATTACCGAAGCCCAAAGGGGTATTCATCATTTTCTAGACTTAAAATTCCCTTTAAAAAACACCTTCAGATTTCAAAATTTCACATGGAATTTCTAAAGTCGATAAATGAATCTGTAAGAGAAGTGGAATACATGGCATCCATAGACAACCAAGATTCCTGTCTGCATATTCCCATTTATGCTTCTCATCAGTGCTCTACTCTTTGCAGTGACAGACAGTAACTTTAAGTTTGCCACACTGCCCTTATCCTCTACTCCTAAAGTATTTACAAAATGTCTAGCACCTCTTCTTGCCCTTCTCAGGGCATCCAGGTCACGAGTTATCTTTATGACTTTCTCCTAAAGAACTCCTCTCCCTTTCAGATGTTGGCAAACCAGGACAATTCAGATGCTCCAGATGTTCGATTGGTTAATCCATTAGGGGAAAAAAAAAATCTTCTCTCTAGCCTTCTTTTCACCTGGGAGTTTTATGCCTCATGGGAGCCACCTTTTTGAGGTTGTAACATTTGTCCAATTTCATTCAAGATCTCTCCAACACAACATCTTGTCAACTTTGAACAAGAATGTTCCTTTTTCCCAACCTACCTATGCTCCTGTCTAGCCAAGCAAGGAATTCTCTATTTTGGTGGATCCCCAGCCCAGCTGAAATTTTTTCTTCCCTATTACTGGAAAGTGATAACAGATTGTAGTCTTTCTGGCTAGAAGGAGAATTCCAGCCCCTTATGTTCCAGGGAACATGGTCACCTATGGAAGCCAAGCTTCCAATCAACATCTTGGAGTTAAGAGTGGTTAGTATGACACTACATCACTGGACCCCCCCCTTCTGTGAGGACACCCATTTACGGTGCAGTCAGGAGATGCCACAGATATGGCTTACGTGAACCACCAGACTCACTACGGTTCACAACCTCAGCCTTCGCTGTCCTGATGATTTTCTGGACTGTTTTAGCTATTGTATGCCTTACATCCAGTGTGAACTCTGTATCTTCTCAAAATGATAGGGTAAGAGATGAAAACAGTGGTTTTCATTGCACAGAACTGCCCCCAAAAGAACCTGTTACACAGACGACTTCTAGCAGACAACCCCAGGCCTCTTTCTAACAGGCTAAAACCCCATGTCTCTGGGCCCTCTATTTCATCCTGCTTAGTCACTTTTAGTAACATCTAATATATGTTCCTGGAAATCCTTTTACCTGGTGTAAATACAGGCACCTCACTCCCTGTCTCATATTCTGGCCTTCCTATAATTAGTTATTTAACATAACTTGACGTAAATCACTCTAACAGGATAGGTTTCAATCTTGTCCATTCTTTTTCAAAGATCTCTAGCTTTGCTGTCCTTTTGCAAAAAAATTTCTTCAAGGTGTATCAGCACCCTATGCTTCCTTGGGATCCCAACTTGGTTCTCTCTGCCCTGCAGTATCCACCCTCTGATCACATCAGGAATATTCAAGGTGTATCAGCACCCTATGCTTCCTTGGGATCCCAACTTGGTTCTCTCTGCCCTGCAGTATCCACCCTCTGATCACATCAGGAATATTCTCTTAGAGGACCTATCCTGCAAAGTAGCCTTTTAGATTGCTATCACATCTGTCAGATGTCTCTTAGTTTAATAGTTCAGACCCTTGTTGTTGGGCCTGTTGGTCAGTTCGAATTTCCCAAGTTTGTGACAGGTTTACTTTAACTGCTTGATGCCCAGAGTGGTATATAAAAGTCCTGGGCAGCAAGCAGTTATACCAGTATTATTGCTGCATTATCAATTTTTAGAGCCGGGAAATCGGCAGTCCTGTAAATATGATCACCTTTTCAGTGCTGCGTAGCCCCTCATTCCTTTCCAGCTATAGTTCCCAGGCTCTCCTTTTCTACTGGGGAGCCCAGTACCGCAGTAAGCAGTCGGGCCAGATGGAGAAACATCTGTTCCTCTGTGGCACATGAAGCCGGAAGCAACAAGGATTTTGTCCCTTCTGGTTTCAATGCTGTCATTCCCTGACCATTACAGCGAGGAAAGCAGCTTATCAAACATGATCATTTAATCAGCTGCCTTGGAGGGCAAGGGAGACAAATTGCACAGAACAGTCTCGATTCTGCTTTTCTGGGGGCTCCTGCCTCCTCTTCTTGGTGTGCCACTATAGGAAGCTTCTTCCTTTGATGGCACACCTGCAGGGTGAGCTACTCCAGATGGGCACAGGGCTAAGGTAGGTATAAAGGGGGATTATGGGGCAAAGGTACAAATGTTTATGCTTTAGATCCACTTTAAGAAGATTTCACTTTAATTACTGTCTCACAAACATGACTGTAAGTGAATGGAATTTTTCCCAAATTAGGGATATTCCACTTTTGATAGCTGTCCCCTCTGCAATCGTTCCAGTGAGAACCATAACATTTTGGATCGCTTCGTCCTCCTGAAATGGAAATTTGTGCCTACAATGATTTTTACCTTCATATACATTATTGATAGACGTTATTTCTAATGAACTTTTGACACATGGATCTATAGATTAATTTCTAAGAACACTGGGGGAGATTTACTAAAACTGGAGCACACATTATCTGGGGCCTCTGTGCATAGTAACCATTCAGCTTACAGGTTTTATTTATTTATCAAACCTTAATTGAACAAGCTGAAGTTAGAAGCTGATTGGTTATAAATAAATAAAAAAAAAATAATAATCTTTAACTTTCTTTTTTCTTTATTTTTTTTACAATTTAAACTGTGACCAGAGCAATATAATGTCATCATAGTAACTTTGTTCTATTCTGGGGAAGTGATCTTGTTTTTTTTTGTTTTTTTACACATTATGATTGCTTATAGCAGTGAATTTCATTGCTAGAAGCATGCATTTTACTGAATGAAATAGATTATTTTAGTTTGTTTTGTTGTGGTTGGCCTAATCACATGGTAAAGATGGGCTGCTATTGGCCCTGTTTGTACCATGTGATCATATTGACCAATCAGAGCTAGCAACACAATTGTACACATCGGTCACATGGTACTGGAAGCAACCCGGTACACTGATCAGTCATCAGCTGTGTCCGATGGACACAGCCAGTGACCGTGTGTGCCGCTGCATGCAGGGCCATCTACAGGAGATAGTCAGAGACTGCAGACCTACTACAAGAGATGGTCAGAGACTGCAGACCTACTACAGGAGATGGTCAAAGGCTGCAGACCTACTACCCTGGAGAAAGATTACAAAATCTGGTCAGAGACTGTGGACAGAATAAAGGATATGATCATAGACCGCAGAAATACTACAGGAGATGGTCAGAGGCCGCAGACATAATACAGGAGATGGTCAGAGACTGCAGACTTATACTACAGGAGATGGTCAGGTGATGTTGCAGATCAGCGAACACAGCTCTAGGACCTAGGGGAGCGTGTCACAGATTTTGCCAGATCAGGACTCCCCTGCTCACTTTCCACCCAGGATCCTCATTCACATCAGCAGCAGTGTCACGGGTCAGATGGCACGCAGGTTCCCTCAAACTCCCAGCCAATCAGCTCAGCAGTGTTTCGTCCCCTTCCATTGTCAGCGGGAAGTCGGAAAGTACAGCACTGGAGGCAGAGCAACTCTGGAGCAGGAAGTTACATCTTCCTTCTCTGAACACCGGGTCCTCCAAGCATGTAGTTGTTAGAACACTAGGCGGGCCTAGCAACCAATAGTCTTGACAGACTAGACTTGGGAGAGTGGTGAATCTACAGGGGGTAGCCAGGTGATCTGGCTCTGTTGGAAGATCTGCCATTGGGGTAGGCTTAAGGGGCAGCTGCTTTGGGCCCCACAACAAGGACTGGGCCTGTGGCAGCTTCCCTCTTTGCCCCACCTTAAAGACAGCCCTGGCTGTGCGTCACCTCCTGGGAGGATGTCATTTAAAGTCCATTTCAATGGATGAAAGGCCCGCCCAGCCATCAATCTGCTATAAGCTCGGCTATGGGGAAGGTGTTATTTATTTTAAATTATCTAGAGATAGGTATACACAGGGGGTTTATCCCCCACATCCATACAAGGGACCTGGATGCAGGGATCTCCCATGCTGTGCTATTGTATCCTGACAGAATATGCCCTCTCTCTAAGAATGCACTAATCAGCACTGCAGCCAATGGCTGCAAGTTCCAATTGAATGCTGCAAGACTGTGCGGCAAAGGCAGTCTAACGGCCAGCTTCCATTGAACAGATTGGCGTACACACCTGCTGAACTGGCCGATTTTCTGTCCGTGTAGTCCCAGCTTTCGTTTTAGGCTTATATGGATTTGTGCTGCAATTGATGCACATTATTTACAACTATGCCATCTTAAAACAGCTTATTCTGACAACAAAAGTATGTGTGGCAGACTGTTTATTGTAAACAACACTTCGTATTAACATAACCATTATCACGGTACTTTTTGCAATACTCTACAAAAATAAATTTATGGCTACAAAAATTGCTTTTTAAAATACTTTTTCTTATGCTATACACAATTTCAGCAGTAGTTTCACTAGTGATGCCTAGCCTTTTTTTAATATGAAGCCCATTTCTGGGTACCGATGCTTTGTAACTACGAAAGGAATCCTCTGGTTTTTAGTCCCATCAATAGGCTGTGCACTTTAATTCTTACACTTCTACACTGCTACACTTCTATTTGACAAGCAAACAGACCTTTGACATGATGATCTTGTAAATCTCTTGATTAACTAAAGGAAGCACGAGTCATACTTTGGGAATTTAATCTCCATCTCAAAGTCTTTTCATCCTTTTTAGTTCTACTCTGCTGAGAGTCTGGTCGAGGGGTTACATTGCCAGTTTCCTCTTTTGCTGGACTGCAGTAGACCATACACATAAGGGACAAATGCTGAGTTAGTTTTACCATGCCTACGATGGAGGCTCCACCAACAAGCATAAGAGTTGGCCAAAAAAGGCAATGAAACACTACTGATCGATCGTACTTTTTAATCAATATGACATCTTCTGGTTTACTGTCATGTCGATGAAAGCATGCAAACGGGGTATCATTCTTGCGTTCAAAGTATTGTTTTACATCCAGAACACCATCCAGTAGATCATTCTTGTCTCGTTGGCACTTTGGAACATAAAAGCACTTCATGAAATAAAAAGAAATATTAGGATTATTAGTACTGATTGTTTTTTTTTAGAAAACTGAGTTTATGTTCACAGTTCTGTACAGTTTCTAGGTTTTTGTTTTTCAAACACAGGCAATCTGAGATTAAGAGTAATGAGGTCCAAATAATATATACCGATCACATTATGCCACCCTCCTAGAGTTGAGTTGGTACCCCTTTTGTCACCAGAACAGCCCTAAATGCTCAAGACATGGACTCCAAACTAACGTCCACGTTAATGGCAGGACCCAAAATTTCCAAGCAGAACAATGTCCAAAATCTCACACTACCTCTGACAGCTTGCCTTCTTCCCATAGTGCATCTTGGTGCCAGGTGAGCAACACATACGACCATCCACATGATGTAAAAGAAAATTTGTTTCATTAGACCAGGCCACCTTCTTTCATTGCACTGTGGTTCTGATGTTCCGATGGTCACGTGCCTATTGTAGGTGCTTTTCGCTGTAGACATGGGTCAACATTGGCACCGAGACCGGTCTCTGGCTCTACAGCCCCAGATGCAACAAACTGCACAAACAAGGTGCATAAAAACATGGATGAGCAAGTTTGAGGTGGAGGAACTTGACTGGTCTGCACAGAGTCCTGCCCTTAAGCTGATAGAACATCTATGGGATGAATTTGAGCACAGCAAGGCCTTCCCTCCAACATCAGTGCCTGACCTCTCACATGCACTTCTGGAAAAATAGTCGAACATTCCCATATACACACTCCTAAACCTTGTGAACAGCCTTCCCAGAAGAGTTGAAGCTGTTATAGCTGCAGAGGGTGGGCCAACTCAATATTAAACCCTACAGACTAAAACTGGGATGCCATTAAAGTTCATATGCGTGTTGAAGCATAAAAATAAAGATGCACAGTAATCGCTATCAATTGGGTAAGTGTATCAAGGGGCCCAGCAATGTGGAAAAAAACTCAACAAGGTAGATTTTGAGCGGGAGCCGGTAGGGGAGCGAGCCTGGGGCCAGGATGCATAGCAGGGCCAAAAGAAAGAACACCCTAAAAATGTGATGATAGGCATAATGAAAAATTAGACAAGATAAACATATATATATATGTAAGGAAAACTCAGATCAAGTAAAGGGAATAGCAGTTCACGTAAAATGTGAGTCGGGCTCGGACAAACAAAATGAATTGTAGCTAAAAGCACATATACTAATAATAAGGGTCCGAACGTACCCAATAAATAAGTGATGTGAAATAGAGGCAATTACAATACCTTGTAAGGAGTAACCAAAGGAGACTGCAATCGGGAGTGCAACAATGTGTGACCAGTAGAGTGACAGGAAAAGGACAGAAGGCAGACAAGTGAGGTATCATGTACAAAAAGGGGGCCAGGCTGTGAACACAGCCAAATGTCAAACATGTTGCATATGGCGTAGGAGAGGAGGGGTAACTGACGTCAGAATTCGGACGAGCGCTGAATCCCTCTCTCAGTGCCGAGAGTGGGTACAAAGAACACGATACCGATATCATCCATGGATGGTCAAAAAATGGCTAATCAACAGTCAACAAGTGAGGTATCATGTACAAAAAGGGGGCCAGGCTGTGAACACAGCCAAATGTCAAACATGTTGCATATGGAGTAGGAGAGGAGGGATAACTGACGTCAGAATTCGGACAAGCGCTATGAGTCCCTCTCTCAGTGCCGAGAGAGGGTACAAAGAACACAATACTGATATCATCCTTGGATGGTCAAAAAATGGCTAATCAACAAGTGAAAATGACTAATCAACAGTCAGGGCGACAACAATGAGCATAAATAATCAAAATATTATTAGAAATTGATGAAAATGTGAATACAGTGCATCCGGAAAGTATTCACAGCGTATCCCTTTTTCCACATTTTGTTATGTTATGTTAATGCCTTATTCCAAAATGAATCAAATTCCTTATTTTCCTTTAAAATTCTACAGGTGATAAGCGGTGCCTGGGTTCCTGCAGACATGACGCTTGCCATTCAGGCCAAAGAGATCAATCTTTATCAGAGCAGAAAAATTTGTTTCTTGTGGTCTAAGAGTCCTTCAGGGGCGTTTTTGGCCAACTCCAGGCAAGCTGTCATGTGCCTTTTACTGAGAAGTGGCTTCTTATTGTTTTTCTGGAAGGTTTTTCTCTCTCCACAGAATAAAACTGGAGTTCTGTCAGAGTAACCATCGTGTTCCTGGTCAACTCCCTGCATAAGGCCCTTCCCCCCCAATCACTCAGTTTTGCCGGGCGGCCCGCTCTAAGTAGATTCCTGGTGGTTCCAAATTTCTTTCATTTACGGATGATGGAACCTTCAATGCTGCAGGAAATTTTATGTACCCTTCCCCTGATCTGTGCCTCGATGCAATCCTGTCTCGGAGGTCTACAAACAATTCCTTAGACTTCATGGCTTGGTTTGTGCTCTGATATAACTGTTAACCTTATATAGACATGTGTGTGCCTTTCCAAATCATGTCCAATCAACTAAATTTACCACAGGTAGACTCCAGTTAAGTTGTTGAAACATCTCAAGGAGGATCATTGGAAACAGGATGCACCCGGAGCTCAATTTTGAGTGTCATGGCAAAGGCTGTAAATACTTATGTATACAGTATGTGTTTTTTTTTTTGTTTTTTTTATTAATTTGCAAAGATGTCAAACAAACTTCTTTCATGTTGTCATTATAGGGTATCATTTGTAGAATTTTAAAGAAAAATAATGAACTTATTCCATTTTGGAATAAGGCTGTAACGTAACAAAATGTGGAAAAAGTGAAGCGCTGTGAATACTTTCTGTATGCACTGTAAAAAGAAACACAACAATTACCAGGAGAGAGAAAGATAAAGAAAATAAATATTAATAAATGGTATGTAAAAATATTGATAGAGCAAATGTAGTGAAAAATCAATAGAGAAAAAAAAAGGGGGGGGGGGTGTTGACTGTGGGTCATGATGGCATTGCAGCTCCCAGAAATAAAAACCACCAAAAGGGACACTATAGAATAGCAAAAAATCTATAATAAGAAACAACAAAATAAAAAAATCTAAAAATCAGACATGGTATTTTCACAGCACAAAGCAATTAAAAAAAATATCTATTACACAGGCAATTTTATAAAGACGAAAAATAATAAATAAGCCATGTATCAATTACAGTAAATAACCAACTTAGATAGGTAAGAAAGGTTTGAAAGAAGTGGAATCATTCAAGCCAGGGGGATGTAGCCCCCAGTGAATAGATCCACCTCATCTCCCTCTGTAATAGGCTCCTATTCCAACCCCCCCCCCCCCCCCCCCCCCCACTCTAGGGTCACTGTGAATATAGTACAGGGCCAGTAAGTTAAAAGTAAAAGGGCGGTATTGATTGTCAGTAGCAGCATGGTGACCGATTGGCGAATATAATTCCCGTATTTCTATAGCATAGGTGTGGTCATATATCCTACGCAAAAATTCACATATCATCTTTCCGACGTAGAAAGCCCCACATTCACATGAGAAGAGGTAGACTACAACTTGTGTATGGTCATTAACAAAATTCTTAGGAAGTAACTTTTTGCCGTTGGGAATGACCACATATTTGCTGATGTTAATAAATCTACAATGTTCACAAATGCAACATTTAACCACTGGACGACTGTCCGCTGCAGATTTACTGCGGCAGGCAACCGCTCCTGGGCAAAGTGACGTAGCTCTACGTCGCTCGCTCTCAGGAGGTTAGGGGGCAAGCACGCACCGCCGCCGGCGCGCTCCCGCCCCCGATCGTCAGTGCGTGTGTCAGGTGGCTCCGATTGCCGCCTGACACCAGCGATCTCCCCCCGCTGACAGAGATCTCCCTGAGATGATCACAGAGACTATGTGATCCTGCTATATAGGATCGCATTTCTCTATGGTCATCTCACAAGCCATGCCCCCCCCCCACAGTTATAATCACTCCCCTAGGGTCACATTTAACCCCTTGATCACCAACACTGTTAACCCCTTCCCTGCCAATGGCATTATTACAGTAACAGTGCATATTTTTAGCACTGATTACTGTAGTAATGTCACTGGTACCCCCAAAAGTGTCAAAAATGTCAGTTAGGGGTCTGATCTGTCCGCCACAATGTCGCAGTCCCGCAAAAAATCACAGATCGCAGATATAATCACTCCCCTAGGGTCACATTTAATCCCTTGATCACCAACACTGTTAACCCCTTCCCTGCCAATGGCATTATTACAGTAGCAGTGCATATTTTTGGCACTGATTACTTTAGTAATGTCACTGGTACCCCCAAAATTGTCAAAAATGTCAGTTAGGTGTCCGATCTGTCCGCCGCAATGTCGCAGTCCCGCAAAAAATCGCAGATCGCCGCCATTACTAGTAAAAAAAAAAAAAGCAATAAAAATAAAAATGACATAAATCTTTAGTTAGTAGACGCAATAACTTTTGCGCAAACCAATCAAAATACGCTTATTGCGATTTTTTTTTTACCAAAAATATGTAGCAGAAAACAAATTGGCCTAAAATTTTAATAAATTTTGATTTTTACTTTTTTTTTTTTGGGAATGTTAAATAGCAGAATGTGAAAAATATTGTTTTTTTTTTTTTTTTTTTTTTCAAAATTGTTGCTCTTTTTTGTTTTTAGCGTAAAAAAAAAAAAAATCGCACAGGTGATCAAATTCCACCAAAAGAAAGCTCTATTTGTGGGAAAAAAAAGGACGTCAATTTTATTTGGGTACAGCGTCGCAGGACCGCGAAATTGTCCGTTAAAGTAATGCAGTGCCGAATCGCAAAATAGGGCCTGGTCATTAAGCAGGAAAATCTTCCGGTCCTAAAGTGGTTAAAAGTACCCTGTGGTAAATTCCTGATAGAAACGCTATGGCCAGTATAATGGCTTTGGATTAACGTATCCTTTAAGGATAATGCACAACTAAATACAATACTAGGTATTTTGAGTAAGCTGAGTCAGTAGTAAGTAAATGCCAATTTTTATGTAAAGCCATTTTAATGGCATGTTTGTGACGGTTATAACAAGTAATATCTCTGACCGTATTGTCCCACTTTTTTAGTTTCTTTGAAAATAGTAAAGACTCACGAGACTGTGTTTTAGTACGATTGTAGGCTTTCCTCAAACATTTTTTTACCATAACCCCTGGCAAGTAGGCAATTTTGTAGTTTTCTAGCTTCCTCCTCAAAGATGTCATTGTCAGTACAATGACGTTTAAGTCTCAGATATTGACTGTATGGGATTAAATGTATCAAAGGCACTGGGTGGGCACTACTGGCATGTAGAATTGTGTTGCCTGCTGTAGACTTACGAAACAGGGCACTAGAAATTAACCCCTCAGTGCTCTTTTTTATAACAATGTCTAAAAAAGGGAGCTCTAATTGATGGTAGAACATGGTAAATTGGAGATTCCAACTATTAGAATTGAGACATGTGAGAAATGTATCCATTCAGGTTCTGTCTCCATCCCAAATGACGAGGATCTAGTTGATGTAACTGTGCCATGATATGACGTGGCACAGGTACATCGCGAGATTCTTATCAGAAAATAGCTGGCGCGCCCATCTCCCCAGGTACAGGTTGGCATAAAAACCTTCTAATGCCATTATTTATTACTCCAACAAAAAATGTGGTCCTTCGCAACTGCAAAAAGTTCTTTCCTAAGCATTTTGTTAACTGCCATACACAAGCTGTGGTCTACCTCTTCTTATGTGAATGTGGGGCTTTCTATGTCGGAAAGACGGTACGGGAATTTTGGTGTAGGATATATGACCACAATTATGCTATAGAAATAGGGGATTTATATTTCCCAATCTGTCGCCATGCTGCGATTGACCATCAATACCACCCCATTTACTTTTAACTTCCTGGCCCTGGACCACATTCCCCATGACCCTAGAGGGGGGATTGGGAAAGGAAAGTATTACAGAGGGAGATGAGGTGGATCTATTTGTTGCGAGCTCCCTCTACCCCCAGCTTGAAGGATTCCACTTCTTTCAAGCCTTTCTTACCTATCCAAGTTGACTATTTACTGTAATTGATATGTATATTTTTGTCTTTATAAAATTGTCTGTTTAATGTGGACTCGTTTGATTGCTTTGTGCTATGTAAATACTATGTCTGTTTTTCGGATTTTTCTTTTTTCTTTTGTTGTTTGTAATTATAGATTTTTTTTTGGATCCACCTTGTTCTATAGGGTCCCTTTTGGTGGTTTATATTTCCGGGAGCTGCTATGCGCCGTGTTTGGGGTTTCGCTGTGTTCACAGCTTGGCCCCCTTTTTTTTTTACATGATGCTTAGTTGGGGGTTAATCCCTGGGCCATGACATCATAAATAAAAGGGCCTCACCTTTGGCTGCTCTTTACAAGGTATTGTAATTGCCTCTTTTCACATCACTTATTTATTGGATATGTTCGAGCCCTTATGTTAGTATATGTGCTTATAGTTATTCATTTTATTGGTCCGAGCCCCACTCACATTTTACGCGAACTACAATTCACTTCATTCTTTCTGAGTTCTCCTTACATATATATCTTTATCTTGCCTAATTTCTGTTTTGCTTATTATGCTTATCTTCACTTTTGTAGGGTTTTCTTTTTTTTGGCCCTGCTATGCATTCCGGCCCTAGGCTCGCTTCCCTATTAGCTCCTGGTCAGAACCTACTTTGTGAAGTTTTCTCCACATTGCTGGGACCCTTGATATACTTACCTGATTGATGGTGCTTACTGTGCATCTATATTTTTATGCTTCAACTGCTGTGTAAGTATGCTTTTTCCACACTAGGGAATTTACCACCACCCCATCATGGGTGGCCATATATACAGTATCTCACATATATACAGTACACCCCTCACATTTTTGTAAATATTTTATTATATCTTTTCATGTGACAACACTAGAGAAATGACACTTTGCTACAGTGTACAGCTTGTATAACAGTGTAAATTTGCTGTCCCCTCAAAATAACTCAACATACCGCCATTAATGTCTAAACCGCTGGAAATAAAAGTGAGTACACCTCACGTGTCCAAATTGGGCCCAATTAGCCATTTTCCCTCCCCAGCGTCATGTGACTCGTTAGTGTTACAAAGTCTCAGGTGTGAATGGGGAGCAGGTGTGTTAAATTTGGTGTTATCGCTCTCACTCTCTCATACTGGTCACTGGAAGTTCAACACGGAACCTCATGGTAAAGAACTCCCCGAGGATCTGAAAAAAATAAATAATTTTCTCTCCATAAAGGAGGCCTAGGCCTTAAGAAGATTGCCGCAGCATGGTGGCGAAACAGGACAGGTTCCACTGAGAACAGGTATTGCCATGGTCGACCAAAGAAGTTGAGTGCATGTGCTCAGCGTCATATCGAGAGGTGAGCTGTACACTCACTACTTTACATTGTAGCAAAGTGTCATTTCTTCAGTGTTGTCACATGAAAAGATATAATAAAATATTTACAAAAATGGGAGGGGTGTACTCACTTTTGTGAGAGATACTGTATATATGTGTGTGTGTATATATATATATATATATATATATATATATATATACTCATTATTTTATATTTTTCATATATTTTGTTTTGCTTATGACATGGTCTTCCCACAGATATATACAAACCAAATCTTGGCTTTCCCCTGAGAAAGTGGGCGCTGCTCCACGAAACGTGTAGAGACTACAGCTTTAAGAATACACCAATTTAAGTGCTCCTGCAAATTTTGTATATACAGTGGTTAAAATAAGTATTTGATCCCCTGCAGATTTTGTAAGTTTGCCTACTTACAAAGAAATGAAGGATCTATAATTGTTATCATAGGTGTATTTTAAATGATAGAGACAGAATATCAACCAAAAATCCAGAAAAAACACATGCTACAAATGTTATAAATTGAGTAGCAGTTCAGTGAGTAAAATAAGTATTTGATCCCCTACCAACCAACAATAATTCCGGCTTCCACAGACTGGCTACAGTATATTTCCATATGTAATACACAGATTAGTCCTGTCAATTTAGGAAGGTACTCCTAACGACAACTTATGTGTATACAAGACACCTCACAATCATGGGCAATGCTAAAGAGATGATAAGGGATGCCAGGGACAAGACTGTAAACCTACACAAGGCTGGAATGGGCTACAAGACCATCAGCAAAGAAGCTTGGTGAGAAGGAGACAACTGTTGATTATTCGCAAATGGAAGAAATACAAAATAACCATCAATCGCCCTCGATCTGGAGCTCCATGCAAGATTTCACCTCATGGGTTAAGGATAATCATGACAAAAGTGAGGAATCAGCCCAGAACTACACGGGAGGAGGTTCTGAATGATCTCAAGGCAGTTGGGACCACAGTCATCAAACAAACCATTGGTAAAGCAATACTCCTCCATGAATTGAAACCCTGTAGTGCCCGCAAGGTCCCCCTCCTCAAGAAAGCACATGTACAGGCTCGTCTGAAGTTTGCCAATGAACATCTAAATGATTCAGGGAAGGATTGGGAGAAAGTGTTGTGGCCACATGAGACCAAATTTGAGCTCTTTAGCATTAACTCGACTCGCCATGTTTGGAGGAAGAAAAATGCTGACTATGACCTTAAGAACACCATCCCTACAGTCAAGCATGGAGGCAGAAACATTATGCTATGAGGTTGTTTCTCTGCTAAAGTTACAGGCTGACTTTGAGGGGGTCAATGGATAGGGCCTTCTGCCCTCAGCCAGAACGCTGAAGATGGGTCGTGGATGGGTCTATCAGCATGACAATGATCCAAAACATACCACCAAGGCAACAAAGGAGTAGTTCAAGAAGCACATTAGGTTTATGGAGTGACCTAGCCAGTCCCCAGACCTTAATCCTATAGAAAATTTATGGAGGGAGTTGCCAAACGACAGCTCAGAAACCTTAAGGATTTATAGAAGATCTGTAAAGAAGAGTGGACCAAAATCCCTCCTGAGATGTGTGTAAACCTGGTAACCAACTACAAGAAACGTCTTACCTCTGTGCTTGCCAGCAAGGATTTCTCTACCAAGTATTAAGTCAGGTTTTGCTTGGGGATCAAATACTTATTGTACTTACTGAACTGCAACTCAATTTATAACATTTGTATTATGTGTTTTTTCTTGATTTTTGGTTGATATTCTGTCTCATCATTTAAACTACACCTATGATAAAATTATAGACCCGTCATTTCTTTGTAAGTGGGCAAACCTACAAAATCTGAATGGGATCAAATAATTATTTTTTCCACTGTATATACAAAATTGTAGGAGCACTTAAATTGGTGTAGTCTTAAAGCTGTAGTCTCTATGCAATATATTTTAATATGTTTTAATCATGACATATACAATGTCGAATGTTTTTTTAAATTTAACTTCATATCAAATAAATTTGATATTGTTTTTTTACATATTGTTTTATTTATTTGAAACTACTCATTAAAGTTCCATAGACAAATTTTCTTTTTAGTTCTTGTGTATCAATGAGCCTTGGCCGCCCATAACCCTGTCGCCGGTTCACATTACATAGATCACTTTAGGTAGGTCCTAACCACTGCAGACTGGGAACATCCCACAAGAGCTGCACTTTCAGAGTTGCCTTGTCTGACCCCAGTCATCTAGCCATTTCAATTTGGCCCTTGTAAAAGGCATTCAAATCCTTACACTTACCAGTTTTTATGCTTTCAGCACATTAGCTTCAGGAGCAACATGTTTCCTTGCTGCCTATTATATCCCACCCTCTTTCAGCCTACATTTAATGAAATTGTCCTTTCACTGAAATCCTCCTCCCCTCATCTTCCACAGTGGTGGGTGTTAATAGAACCAAGGGGCTGTGAAAAGCACTCTTTAAGAGAACCCAGCTATGCCTAGCTCTTCCCATCTATTGTATTCATAGAAACTGTTACTACAGCTTCTATGAAAAAAGCTAAATCTATGAATGGAGGGGGCTGACCTATCAATCATCCACCTGTCCTCCAGTCATAGATTCTGTTTCTTCACATGTGTGTAAACTTAGATTTTAAAGCTGAACTCCTGGATATACAAATATTGGCTAAATATGAAAGACATATATTCATTTACTTCAATCTTTGTGTTCTTTCTGAGTTTCTTCCAGATCTCTGCAGTAGTAAAGTGTGAAACTTTGCCTTTGTGCAGGAGCTTCCTGCAGTAAAGACTAGCTGATCTTGCACTCTCTCCTGTGCAGAGTGAATGGTCTTGTGTATGCCCCCTACTCTAAATCTGAAGGCAGCCTGTAGTTGCTACTTTTACAAGCTATTAACTGCGTTTGAAAAGGCATTTGGTGCACAAAAAGTGGATATATATCCTTTGCAGCTATTAAAGGATAAGTTCACCTTTGGAACGTTACATGTTCCACCTATATTCAGGGTGGAACATGTAACAGCTGCTGCCCCTTTCCTGTGACAGCAGGTGGGGGTTCTTATCCCCACACCCAATGTGACATTTAAAAAAATACGAGACTCCACCCACACAGCCAAATCATTCATCCACAGATTTCTGTGAATGAAAAAACTACAAGTAAGGTCTGACACTGCGGCAGACGGACCTGTAGTTTGAATGGGCTGCATGGGTGCTGGTGTGCTTTCATAGTCCACTAGCATGAAAGCTGGAGGACATGTCTGCAGGAACCCACATTGCATCCATGGTCGCAGGTGCTATACCTTACAGGCTGCTGAGGAATAAAAATAATAAATGCACTTTTTTTCCTGCAAAAATATGTATTTTTAATATTTTTGTAAAAGTGAACTTTCGCTTTTAGGGAATATATTTAAATGAAAGTTTTTGCACCTTGGGTTCAGCTATAGGTTTTATTTTGGAAAATACATTTGGTTTTTATTGCTCTTTTTCTAGGGGAAATTAGGCCAGTAATATACTTTTGCAATTCATCTGAAAACTTTGTAAGCAAAGTTTAATGAAAGCTCCTCATCAACCACACCTTGTTAATCCATGTGCCACACACACTTGTCTTATTTTTAGTATTGCCTCACACCCCTGCGTGGGTGGTACAGATTTCTTTTGTGGGTTTTTTTTTCCATGTATTTATTTATTTATTTTAAGTTTTTGTTTGTTTACCTAGAGCCGGTTCACACTAATCCGACTCAAAGTCGCCCCGACTTTGGGCGACTTTGAAGTCGCCCGTGCTGTGCGACTTCATCGCGGCTTGCAAACGACTTCTCATAATAGAAGTCGATGCAAGTCGCTCCGACTTCGCCAAAAAATATGGAAGGATTGGGAGGCAAGGATTTTATTGGCACAGAAGTATTAAAAAAATAATTTTTATTAATAAATCCTTATAAGAACAGGGAAATACAATAAAATGTAAATATTAGCCTTGAATAAGGCACACATAAATTGCCATAACAGTGAAGTTAATAGATGTTTAATACAGAATGTCCAACTATATACGAGAAAACTCTTAGTAATAAAGCATAAGTAAATACTTCACATCAAGGGGATCTAACGAAGGGTGACAGAAGATGAGACTGCCGTCCAACAAGATCAGTTGATGCTGTATTCAATAATTCATATTGTTAATATTCACATTGCTCGACATGTTTCGCTACAATTAGCTTCGTCTGGAGCGTTATAGTAAGGTATTCTGTATAATGCTGTATCAATGAGCCTTTGAGTCGGATTAGTGTGAACCGGCTCTAGGTAAACTAACAAAAACTTAAAATAAATAAATAAATACATGGAAAAAAAAACCCACAAAAGAAATCTGTACCACCCACGCAGGGGTGTGAGGCAATACTAAAAATAAGACAAGTGTGTGTGGCACATGGATTAACAAGGTGTGGTTGATGAGGAGCTTTCATTAAACTTTGCTTACAAAGTTTTCAGATGAATTGCAAAAGTATATTACTGGCCTAATTTCCCCTAGAAAAAGAGCAATAAAAACCAAATGTATTTTCCAAAATAAAACCTATAGCTGAACCCAAGGTGCACGATACCCTCTTCGTTAATAACATTTGGCGCTATCCACGTTTTCTTTCCTTTACAGCATTATACAGAATACCTTACTATAACGCTCCAGACGAAGCTAATTGTAGCGAAACATGTCGAGCAATGTGAATATTAACAATATGAATTATTGAATACAGCATCAACTGATCTTGTTGGACGGCAGTCTCATCTTCTGTCACCCTTCGTTAGATCCCCTTGATGTGAAGTATTTACTTATGCTTTATTACTAAGAGTTTTCTCGTATATAGTTGGACATTCTGTATTAAGCATATATTAACTTCACTGTTATGGCAATCTATTTCCCTGTTCTTATAAGGATTTATTAATAAAAATTATTTTTTTAATACTTCTGTGCCAATAAAATCCTTGCCTCCCAATCCTTCCATATTCTAGTAAAATAGGGATGTGGCACTATTTATTAATTTTCCTATATGTTCAGACTGCTGCTGTCTGACTGCATATGTTCTTCATTGTTCGCCAAAAAATAATGCAGGAACCTTTTTCTAAGTCGGAGCGACTTGAGTCACTCTGATTAGAACGGTTCCATTGCACAGCATTGGGAGCTACTTGTCAGGCGACCAAGTCGCCTGACAAGTCGGAGTAGTGTGAACCGGCTCTTTGGTTTTTATGTACTTTTGTTTATGCATGTGAAAACGTCAATAAACACATTTTTCAAAAAGAAATAAAAAAGTTTAACGAAACGATGTGTGTTGTCAAAATCCAGAATCCTATTTTATATGTGTATCCTGTACTGTTAAAATACATGTATCGTTGAGCATGGGTAGATGTCAGGGTACTCACCTTGGGGTTTATCTGAACAGCTTCTTCATTATAATGAAGGGCAGCAACATGACCAGAAGCAGACACGTTCACCAGTATCTGAAGACAGGGATATTTGGACTGGCCATGGCAATCTACACCACATGTGAAGGAACAGTCCACCCAGTCATCCATTATATCAGCCTGGAGAATTGTGCAGTTGGACTCTTCATTCCATACACTGATAGACAGAAAAATTATTTTCAGTTGAGGTTTATCATCATGCATCATTGCTGCAAAACAATACCATATGACTGTAATAAAATGTGATCTTTTGTGGAATTTTGAATGCTAATTACAATAGCATGGTAGTATACTTTGGGTTTTATAACCCAGATGCTTTCTCTGCTGTTCACACGCATGGACATGATAAAGATGAACTTTGGGATAAGCATATATTGTAAGAGTTATGTGAATTCTTGATTTTCTTTGTTTAATTCTAGATCTACAGTATCTCCCAAAAGTGAGTACACCCTTCACATTTTTGTAAATATTTTATTATATCTTTTCATGTGACAACACTAAAGAAATTACACTTTGCTACAATGTAAAGTAGTGAGTGTACAGCTTGTATAACAGTGTAAATTTGCTGTCCCCTCAAAAGAACTCAACATACAGCCAGTGGTGTATTTAGGTTTTGTGCTGCCCTAGGCCTGACTAAACTTGTGCACCACCTAATTTAAATATGACCCACACATTTCTGCCAAGGCCACACCCCTTCCTGTTTAAGACCCCCCTTGTCACCTGCAAACCACACCCCTTCCTCTTTAGGCTTCACTAATGCAGCGGCTGGTGTGAATGGGCCCCAAGCTGTGTTGAGAGGCTTTTGCTTGCTTCAAGTAGGTTTTCCATACCTATGCAAGTCTATTGGAATGCAAAATCTGCATTAGGCACAGGTAAATGCAGGTCAGAAGGAGGTCAAGTGCACCTTTCAATTAATTCTAAATGATCACTGAAACATCTCAAACTGATGTCAAAACTAATGCCAGTGCTAAGTGATAACAAAAGCACTTCCAGTGATGGAAGTGCTCATATTCACCTGCTAAAATACCCCTAAATTACATCACATTGGGCCAGCAGATAGGGTTGGGCTAAATCCACATTTGTGGATTATTGGACATACAATGCTGATCTGACAACACAGGTGCCGCTCTTGGCTGTCAGTGCCACTTATCCCTGGAGGAACACTGGACACTGGGCAGGTCCCCGCCCAACTACACTTCCATTTGAAGGTGGTCATGTGACATTCACAAACCAGTTTAATAGTCAAAGTATTAGGACTCAGGCCAAAAACTACCACAAAAGATGTCAACACACAGACTGAAAGATCTTTTACCTGTGTATGTTTAATTACAATACATTTTGCTAAATAAAACAGGATTAAATGGCATTAAGGTGTTCCTATTGAGAAAAACCTAAGACAAATTAGCAGGTTGCAAAAACCATGAGCAAAAAAAGTATATGTTCCAGTTTTACTTCTCATCCAGAAGACTACAAAAGCCCGGTATGCCACGGAGGAGGGTAGGCGGAGCATTAGGCTGCTAAGACCTGCTGCCAGTGCCACCCTTACTAGTATTGGCGGTCGCCAGTTGTATTAGGTGCGGCCTCTAATCTGTCTAAACACCAGGCTAGCCATCGGATGCCGGCCATTTTTATCATACTGGCAGCAGTGCGGCCGCTTTATGGGGGCGCCAGACCGATTTGCCTCCTAGGCCCTTCCACCCGGCCCATAAGACTGGCGCTACACTGAAAGTGTAGTGCAAGCGGTGGGGACTTTTTTTGTGCAGGAGCCGGGAGGAGGTTGTTTTTTTTCATGCGGGAACAGCTTTTTGGCTGCCCCCCCTGCAAAGTACTGCCCTAGGCCTGGGCCTTGTTGGCCTAGGCCAAGATACAGCGTTGCACACAGCCATTAATGTCCAAACCGCTGACAAAAAAGTGAGTACACCCCTAAGTTAAAATGTCCAAATTGAGCCCAATTAGCCATTTCCCCTCCCCGGTGTCTCATTAGTGTTACAAGGTCTTAGGTGTGAATGAGGAGCAGATGTGTTAAATTTGGTGTTATCGCTCTCACTCTCTCATACTGGTCACTGCAAGTTCAACATGGCAACTCATGGCAAAGAGCTCTATGAGGATATGAAAAAAGAATTGTTGCTCTTCATAAAGATGGCCTAGGCTATAAGAAGATTGCCAAGACCCTGAAACTGAGCTGCAGAACAAGAGCATACAGCGGTTTTAACAGGACAGGTTCCACTCAGAACAGGCCTTCGCCATGGTCAACCAAAGAAAATGAGTGCACGTGCTCAGCATCATATCCAGAGGTTGTCTTTGGGAAATAGACGTATGAGTGCTGCGAGCTTTGCTGCAGAGGTTGAAGGGGTGGGGGGTCAGCCTGTCAGTGCTCAGACCATACGCCGCACTCTGTATTAAATTGGTCTGCATGGCTGTCGTCCTCAAAGAAAGCCTCTTCTAAAGATGATGCACAAGAAAGCCCACAAACAGTTTGCTGAAGACAAGCAGACTAAGGACATGGATTACTTGAACCGTGTCTTGTGGTCTGATGAGACCAAGATAAACGTATTTTGTTCAGCTTGTGTCATGCGTGTGTGGCGGCAACAAGGTGGAGAGTACAAAGACAAGTGTGTATAGCCTACAGTCAAGCATGGTGGTGGGAGTGTCATGGTCTGGGGATGCATGAGTGCTGCTGCCACTGAGGAGCTACAGTTTATTGCAGGGAACCATGAATGCCAACATGTACTGTGACATACTAAAGCAGAGCATGATCCCCTCCCTTCGGAGACTGGATCGCAAGGCAGTATTCCAACATGATAACCACCCCAAACACACCTCCAAGATGACCACTGCCTTGCTAAAGAAGCTGAGGGTAAAGGTGATGGACTGGCCAAGCATGTCTCCAGACCTAAACCCTATTGAGCATTTGTGGGGCATGTACAAACGGAAGGTGAAGGAGCACAAGGTCTCTAACATCCACCAGCTCTGTGATGTCATCATGGAGGAGTGGAAGAGGACTCCAGTGGCAACCTGCAAAGCTCTGGTGAACTCCATGCCTAAGAGGGTTAAGGCAGTGCTGGAAAATAATGGTGACCACACAAAATATTGACACTTTGGGCCCAGTTTGGACAATTTGACTTAGGGATATGCTCACTTTTGTTGCCAGCAGTTTAGACATTAATGGCTGTGTGTTCAGGTATTTTGAGGGTACAGCAAATTTAAACTGTTATACAAGCTTTACATTTACTACTTTACATTGTAGCAAAGTGTAATTTCTTCAGTGTTGTCACATGAAAAGATATAATAAAATATTTACAAAAATGTGAGGGGTGAACTCACCTTTATGAGATACTGTATGCAGTAATCCAATGTGAGACTCTACCTACTTTGCTTTTCTGTAGGAGCTTTCTGTAATGAAGTCCAGTCACTGCTGCTCTCTCTCTCATTGTGCAGGGTGACTGGTCCTGTATAATAAGACATTTGTAATCAAATATAAAATGTCAGTAAACAGTCTTAAAGTTTTATTTACCTGCTGTTAGAAATATTTCTTACAAAGGCTATACATACTTCAAGATTTACTTAGGATTCATAGGGATACACAGTACTTACTAAGGATATGGTTGCATTGTGGTCCCTTTTTATCACGTTTGACGAATACTTTTTTTTTTATACTCACACTTGATGTTAGAAGGTATCTGTTTTCAACAGCACTATAGGTCATCCATAGTTAATATGTAAATCTCTACACAGATAGAAAATTTCTGGATTATGCAATGTTATGTATGTTTATCTGCTCTACTTATATGTTCGATATCAGTGGCTGTTGAGCTTTTACTGACGTTTGACATATTATTTTTATGGGGTGTACTTATTGTTGTTAAAATTGCTGAGGTTTCTGCATATTTTTATAGGCTTATGTGCAAAATTGCTTGAATTTAGGAAATGTATTTGCATTCTATGATTGCAGATCTTAATGAGTTTTTAACCTCTGTTGTTTAAAACATAAAATAAGCTGAAAAGTCAAGTAAAACAAAAAAGGAGAAATGAATAGCTGAAAATAGTAGTAAGAGTTGAGCCAAAGAATGACAAACTGACAGATGCAGCCAGTTCGTATCCACAAAACATGTTTTTTTGGCACAGCTGTAGTTTTTATCAGTTGGTCCCAAAACTTGCAATTTGTTTTCCATATCTTTGAAAAATTACATCGTTTTTTTTTTTTTTTTCCCATGCCTTAGCCATACTTTGGTACTCAACTATAATTATGATTCTGACTGGTGCTGGTAGCACATCGCTAATAATTACTATATAGATGAAAATTAAAAAGGGCAGTTAATATTTTTTTTTTTTTTTTACTGGCAATGATAGTAATGCTGTAAAATGGAATATGATGTGGAAACATTAGGCATTTTTTGAACTCTAGCAATAAATCCTAAAAACTTTTATCTTAACTTACTTAAGCATGAATGGTTTCAGTATTGCGATCCCCAATAAAAAGAACATCAGTACTGAAAGGCCCATCATCGTGAAACCCAACAGCATGGCTCTGTCTTCCCCAGCATTGGACACTTGCTTCTTCATCTTATCAGATGTCTTCACCCCATCACTGCCACTCTCTTTCCTCTTCACCTTGCCGGGTACTGGAGAAAAGGCTTCCCTTAAAATAGCAGAGAATCCCGTTATCATATGCACTTGTTTGAATAAACGTATATGTGAATCCTTACCTTGTAAAACAAGCCATTCATTTTAAAATAGAAATGAAAGGCAAACCATCTGTGTGTGTACAGTACATAAATATATATAAAACCTTTTGAGTACCCTTTTTCCCCTTTTATATAAGTGCTCACATATTCTCTTGTTCTCAGCTGCACAAGAAGTTCAGAGCTAGGGGAGAAACCAGGCACACTGTTTTCCCAGTGAATGGATGCATGGGGGAGGGGGGCATGTCAGGTCAAATCTGATCACTGGAGCAGAGTAGGCTGAGCTCTCAGTACAGCTGGAGAACTGACCACGGTGTGCTTTCATGCTTAGGGTGCTACCAAAGAATTGCTACAATAGAAATCAGTCAGAGACAATATCCCAAATATGTCCTGCCACACCAAATATCAGATATAATGAACATTGAGTTCTGGATGTATATACGATAAGTGCAAAATCACATAAAGGGCAGGGCCGGATAAAGAGCATCATTGGCTTGGTGCTGAGGATTTTGAAGGGCCTTAAGGGCCGTGCCTTGGCATGCACCCAGAGGAGGAAGGGTGCAGCCATGCATGCCTAATTCAACATGGGATGCTGTCTCTGAAGCCCATAAACACATCCATGCATCGGAGGATGTGTGGGGAGGTTCTGAGGGAGCTGCCTGGGGAAGCGAGCATAGAAGCCAGACTTCTGTGTTTACAAGTGACAGAAGAGCGGTAACAGTGAATATGGCCAACCCGGGGCCTATATAAAGGTAGGGGCCTGGAGCTGCAGCTCCAATAGCCCCTACGTTAATCTGGCCCTGATAAAGGGTAAATCAGCAGGTAAACGGGTGATGCGGTCCATGGAAGGAATCAATAGCCTCCAAAGCGTCCTGAATGCTTAATAGTTCAGTATGTATCATAATCTAATGACCCGGATGTAGGTGTAAAGCAGACAGCTCTATGCGTTTATACGGGCATGGGGGCCCCTTATGGTTCCACAAAGGGTACAACAGCAGTCAAGCCAAAAAATGTAATCTGAATTATAGGGACCTCCTGGAGAATGATCTCCCTGAATGGAGTCCCCCTCCAAATGCTCTCAAAATGGCCTACACCTATGGCAAGGGCATTATTCAACTTAGTCAAAGCTGCACAGCTTGCTTTTATCTGTAGACGTCCCTTATCTGCATAGAACATTCTTTGATAAAGGCAAACGAACCCTTTAAGCTAAAGAAAATTCTGATCATGCAGCTATTGCAATTGCACTGATAAATAGAAGGAAACATGTCATGTGGTGGTATTCCCCCATTGTTTCCCTCTAGTGAGATTTTGATGTAGTTGTCACTTTCTACCACTAGATGTCCACACTTGTTTTTAGTTGCCCTAATTAAAATTGGTGATGTTTTCCTGTATATATTATCTAGGGGGGTGTCAGCCATGACACCAGTGTATACTACACCAGAGATATGCAAACTGTGACCCTCCAGATGTTGCAAAACTACAAGTCCCATGAGGCATAGCAAGACTCTAACAGCCACAAGCATGACACCCAGAGGCAGAGGCATTATGGGACTTGTAGTTTTGCAACAGCTGGAGGGTCCCAGTTTACATATCCCTGTCCCATTCTATGGACTCTGAGTGTCATCTTGGGAGAGCCTGTTTCTGATTGTACAAAGAGTTCTCTCAAGATTTTGATGGCCATCTTTGAGAGAGAGGAGGTATATCTTACAACCCAACAGTCCTGGATTCTGATACAAATTCTGCAGTCCTTCAGATCCGAGCATTGTCCCGCAACACTTTCCTGCCCAGTATCGCTATCCTGCATAGCTGTTGCAAGGCAGGAGAAATAACAGCTGAAATCAAATAATCTACAGCCGGTCCACAGTTTAGTAAGTGTACTCTGTCATTCTAACGTAACCATTCACAAGTTCTGAAACTGCAGCCAATCAGGAGGCTCTGATACTGTCATGTGACATTGGCAGCCCTTTTCTATGTTAAGTGCATACTCACACTCGCGGTGTCCTCATCCATCCCTTACATTTCTTGTATCAAGAGCCTAAGGCACTGATAGGAACTCATTTTGTCCTGCATGATGGCCTTTTTTGCTGGGTAGAATGGAACTCAGATGTCCTGTGCACTGTCATTGGAATTTCAAATTTGACTGTATGTTATTACTGGAGTCTCGTTGTAAGTAAAATATGCCTCCCATCAAGGATCAATAGCTATAGCAGACCAGACTGCTGAGCACACAACAGAACCAGGAGCTTAGTGCAGTCTGGTCATATAATTATTTATCCAGAAAGTAATAGCATCTGCCAAGCGGTTATGGATAAAACATATTGCGCAATTCCATTAGGTTGCTATAAGAGTTTTACATATGCTAGTACTAGTTTTGGAAGAGTGCAGGTCCCTGTAGTGATAATGTGCAATGATTCTCGAGACCTGTCATATATAAAGTCATCATTAGGAATTCCCACACAAGTGATGCCACACCCTAGAGTTGTTGACTTTCCTAAACTACCGATATGCTACATATCTAAATAAATCCTACTTGCAACAAAGGCAGCTACAGTGACTATGGAATTACTAAAGGCAAATAGGCTGTCCACTGCAAATATTTTTTTTTCCCAGAGCCTAGTCAATATGGTCAAATTTCACTTTGCAAAGAATACTCAATCACCTGCAAGGGGAAAAAAATCAAATGCTTACAAATGATTGAATGATGGAAATCAGCAGATCGTCATCTCATTCTCTAAGCTCTGTAGAAAATGTCCTTGCAAAGTGAAATTTCCCCTGCAAAGTAAACATCCTATGCTATATATAATGAAAACCACGCTAATTAATATCAAACATAACTTACAAAATATATATAAAGTCCATTAGTGTAACATAAAAAGTGACTGTGAAAGTTCCTCCGTGACTCCAAAATCCAACGCAGCGCTGTGCACACTGATCCACACCTCTGTGACACTATCCACCACCGACTATTATGCTCACTTACCAGAGCCCCTTTAATAGTGGAGATCTGAAGATGCGCCGTATGCTGGGGCCAGCATGTGTTCCAATTCTCAGCTGTGTTGTACACAAACCAAAGGGATCATGTGTGTATTGCGTCACTATGCCTCGACATGTTTTGCATAAAGATGCGTCATCAGGAAGCTAGTGGAGCCATTTTGGTACAGGTATTTATGCCCTTAGGTTGAGTATTATCCTCCACTAGGATCTACGCAAACTGGACATGTCTAAACCGCCATGTTCCCTGAACCGGAAGTTAAGTTACGCCTCGACGGGCCGGAAGTAGATTATCGGCCATTTTAACTAATCCTTCACCCAATACTATATTGCCCATTTGTTACATATCCATCTATGGCTTGCTATATATCATTAATCATGCCATATTAATCCTCTGCTTGTATCCTACAATTTGTTACTAGAATGGGGTGGCTGGATGTACTTATACAATACACAATCCTAATTATATAAAACACACCCAACATTATTAATTTAACATCAGAAACAATGTTGGATATGCTACATTACTACTTAAAATAAAGAAGAAATTCAGCACTGAACAAATCAATATACAAATAACGGACCAGCAGCCAGGGCCGGTGCTTCCACTAGGCAAACTAGGCAGCCGCCTAGGGCGCATTGCCACCTAGGGGCGCAGCCAGGAGTCGGCACTCTCTCTCCATTGTGAATTCTCCATCATGAATGATTATTGTGAGCTGAGGCGAGGGGCGGAGGTGGGGGGGAAAGAAGGGACAGCGGAAGATGCCAAGTGTCTTAGGCAGTAGTGGAACTACCAGGCCCTGGCTTTCCACCACTGTTGGAGTGGCCCCAAAAGGCAAGAAGGGAGCCCTCCAGAGTGCATCCTGCATGATGATCCTCTTCAGGTGGAGCTGAGCGGCAGGAAGTGACTCTCTGCACTGAGCTGGTGGGCAACCGTTTATTTCCCTGGGTCGGTATTAAGCAGGGAGCGGAGGAGAGCTGAGCCAGAGCTCGGCACTGGAGGGCGGAACCTTTACTGGGGCAGAGGCGACGAGGCACCAGAATGGTCTGAGGAGGTTGGTGATGAAGGACGTGTGGAGCTCTCTAACTGCTGCTTTTCCCTCCACCAGGAGCCACCGCGTTTAACAGGGGTTCGGGGTCACCAGGTGTGCCATGAGGAATAGGGGTCCCTGGGTGTGCCATGGGGGATTGGGGTCCCCAGGTGTGACACGGAGGAACATCAGGGTCCCCAAATGTGATATGGAAAAACATCAGGATCTGACATAGAGGTACATCAGGGTCAGTGGGTATGACAGCATGACATGGAGTAATATTGGGGTCCCAGGGTGTGACATGGAAAAACATCAGAGTCCCTTGGTGTGACATGTAGGGACATTAGGGTCCCCGGGTGCGAAATGCAGGAATATGGGGGTCACTGGGTATAACAGCATAACATGGAGGAACCATCAGATCAGAATCACATAGAGGTGTTTTTAACCCCTTCGCTTTTTTGGGGGGGTGCAAGTAGCTGGTCTTGCCTAGGGCATAAAATAGTCTAGCACCGGCCCTGCCAGCAGCTAGCACTCAAGGGCAATCCAAAACACCTTTGATAAATATAATAGACAATAGTGCAGCGCAATCCTTTCAAGGTTTTGGAAATAACATTTTCCATAAATAAACAATAAATAAAATATAGTAAAATCGTCCCAAAAGCAGAGTCAAATAATTGTGGAGGAGAGAAAGTCCTTTGTAATAGATCATGGGAAAAGGAGAGCCCGAAACAGACTGGTGAACATTCAGTATAATATGCTTCTGCAGTGCTCAAAGGTCCCACCACCAGGCAATTTCTGCCTCTCACCTTAATAAACCGACCCTGCAGGGTCAGAATGCTTAACTCAACAGCTCTCAGGGTACACGGCTTCCAAAGAGGTTGATATACAAGCAGTACAAACTGAAGATCTTCTTAGCAAGATGTCATAACTTTCTAGCCTCTCAGGAACACCCACGATATGCAAAAAGAATTAACAGGGATCTAGTGCTCTCTGTTTAAACAATTATTTATTATAAAAGCAAACAAGCATGCACTTACATAATATCCCTTTTAAAAAAGCCAGCAAACAAATGCAGAGCGAGCGGGCGTGCTGTGTTACTTCCTGGTAGTCCGTACAAGATGACCGTGGATCACATGACCTTCCCCCCGAAATAGAAATAGATGAAGTGGCTTTTGTGACAGGGTTCAATACTGAATACAAGGAACTAGAAAAAAAAGTATTGGCCAATTATATGTAAAGATCCACATCTTCATAAAGTACTGACTAACAGGCCCAAATTTATTTATAGACGAGCACGTAGAATTAGGGACAGTATAGTCAAAAATGTGCCAGACCCTCCTAGCAAAATGACTACTTTCTTTGATGAAAAGGTTTTTTCAGGTGTGGTAAGTGTAAACCTTGCCTAACCACTATCAGAGGTAATAGAAAGGTTAAGATTTTCCAATTGAAATAACACGGGACAAGAATACCGTATAAAAAAACTCATCACTTGCAATAGTATCCATGTTACCTATGTGCTGGAGTGCAGTTGTGGTCTCCAGTACGTAGGGAGAACAACTAGACAGTTATCAGTTTGAATAGGTGAACATAATAAAATTGTGAAAGGATTTAGACACCATAGTCTGTCTAACCATTTTAGGCTTAAACATAATTAGGACCCCAGCACTTTGAGATGTTTTGCAATAGACAAAATAGATAGAAATTGGAGAGAATGAAATCTTAGGAGAGAGGTTTCACACAATGAAACGTATTGGATTTATAGGTTAAATACTTTAAAACCTCATGGTTTGAACATAGAACTTGATATAAATTGTTTTTTGGACGATTATTAATTTTAATATGGTTTTATGTGTTTTGTAGTAATGTAGCATATCCAACATTGTTTTCAATTTTAAATTAATAGTGTTGGATGTGTTTTATATAATTGGGATTGCATATTGTACAAGTACATCCAGCCACCCCATTCTGGTAACAAATTGTAGGATACATGCAGAGGATTAATATGGCATGAATAATGATATAATGCAAGATATAGATGGATATGTAACAAATGGGCAATATAGTATTGGGTGAAGGATTAGTTAAAATGGCGGATAACATACTTCCGACCTGTACGGCGATCTATAAATTTCCAGCCCAAGGAGATGTAACTTAACTTCTAGTTTAGGGAACATAACAGTTTATGCATGTGCGGTTTGCAGAGATCCTATTGGAGGAGAGTACTCAAACTAAAGGGCATAAATACCTATACCAATATGACGCATCTTTATGCAAAACATGTTGAGGCATAGTAACGCGTACACACATAATCCCTTTGGTTTGTTTACAACACAGCTGAGAATTGGAACGCGCGCATTACAGTTTTATATCTTTATGTTTGAAGCCTGAAATGTGGCAAAAGTTTGCAAAGTTCAAGGGGGCCGAATACTTTCGCAAGGCACTGTATATTGGTCATTTTTTCCACATTTCAGTGAGAACTCCTATAGCTGAGGCTGATGATTTATGATTCATTTATGACATAATATCTAATGCGCTGGTGACACACACTTTACACAAAGAAAACATCCTAAATCAATCTCTATAAAAATAATAATAATAGAAGAAAATAATGAAATTAACATCTATTCATGAAGTTTCAAATTGTACAAATGGATTTATACTTTCTGGCAGACATTGCTTTTAGGACAAAGAATGCTTGATATCATGAGCTCTATTTTATTTTGATCCATTGTCCTTATTGACTATCACATATCAGGCACAGTTTGTACACTGTTGAGTAACTATAAAATGTGTCATATTACTGGTTAATCTTTTATGGATATAGATACTGTCATTTGCAGAGACTGGGTATTTTTTTACCACATCATCATAAATTCTTTAAAAGAAATTCACACCTCTACACAATGTCTACTGGCATTAACACATTCAAGGTCATAAAAACTGGGCCTTCAGTATGAATCTAGTTTAGCCTCTATCCTGGCTGCCTTGGGGTCCAAATCTGATCAGCTGACAAATTTGACTATCAATGTTCATTTCCTATTTTGTGAAAATGCACAGGCTTATTGTTAATTGGAAACACTTCAGTAAAAACAATTGCATGCTGGATTGCAGCCCAGATTGTGTGTCAGCTTGCTGTGGTGTTTTTTTTGTAAAGTTGGGAGATACAGTATTTCACAAAAGTAAGTACACCCCTCACATTTTTGTAAATATTTTATTACCGTATATCAATTCATGTGAGTGAGTGTACAGCTTGTATAACAGTGTAAATTTGCTGTCCCCTCAAAATAACTCAACACACAGCCATTAATGTCTAAACTGCTGACAACAAAAGTGAGTACACCCCTAAGTGAATAATGTCCAAATTGGGCCCAATTAGCCATTTTCCCTCCCTGGTGTCATTTGACTCATTAGTGTTACAAGGTCTCAGGTGTGAATGGGGAGCAGGTGTGTTAAATTTGGTGAAAATCGCTCTCACTCTCTCATACTGGTCACTGGAAGTTCAACATAGCATCTCATGGCAAAAAACTCTCTTGAGGATCTGTGGTGGCAACCAGGTGAGGAGTACAAAGACAAGTGTGTCTTACCCACAGTCAAGCATGGTGGCGGGAGTGTCATGGTCTGGGGCTGCATTAATGCTACCGGCACTGGGGAGCTACAGTTCATTGAGGGAACCATGAATGCCAACATGTACTGTGACATACTGAAGCAGAGCATGATCACCTCCCTTCGGGGGCTGGGCCGCAGGGCAGTATTCCAACATGATAACGACCCCAAACACACCTCCAAGATGACCACTGCCTTGCTAAAGAAGCTGAGGGTAAAGGTGATGGACTGGCAAAGCATGTCTCCAGACCTAAACCCTATTGAGCATCTGTGGGGCATCCTAAAATGGAAAGTGGAGGAGCACAAGCTCCGTGATGTCATCATGGAGGAGTGGAAGAGGACTCCAGTGGCAACCTGTGAAGCTCTGGTGAACTCCATGCCCAAGAGGGTTAAGGCAGTGCTGGAAAATAATGGTGGCCACACAAAAAATTTACACTTTGGGCCCAGTTTGGACATTTTTGCTGTCATTTCTTCAGTGTTGTCACATGAAAAAACGTATACTGAACAAAATTATAAATGCAGCACTTGTGTTTGCCCCCATTTTTCATGAGCTGAACTCAGAGATCTAAAAAAAACGGGATTCCACGTGAAGAGAACACCTCTCCAAAGTGCCAGACGCCATTGAATGTGAGCATTTTCCCACTCAAGTCAGTTACGATGATGAACTGCAGTCAGGTCGAGACCTCGATGAGGACAACGAGCATGTAGATGAGCTTCCCTGAGATGGTTTCTGACAGTTTGTGCAGAAATTCTTTGGTTATGCAAACCGATTGTTGCAGCAGCTGTCCGGGTAGCTGGTCTCAGACGATCTTGGAGGTGAAGATGCTGGATGTGGAGGTCATGGGCTGGTGTGGTTACACGTGGTCTGTGGTTGTGAGGCGGGTTGGATGTACGGCCAAATTCTCTGAAACGCCTTTGGAGACGGCTTATGGTAGAGAAATGAACATTCAATTCACGGACAACAGCTCTAAGTGGACATTCCTGCAGTCAGCATGACAATCGCACGCTCCCTCAAAACTTGCGACATCTGTGGCATTGTGCTGTGTGATAAAACTGAACATTTTCAGAGTGGCCTTTTATCTAATCAGCATCTTGATATGCCACAACTGTGAGGTGGATGGATTATCTCCGCAATGGAGAAGTGCTCACTAACACAAATTTAGACAGATTTGTGAACAATATTTGGGAGAAATAGGCCTTTAGTGTACATAGAAAAATTATTAGATCTTTGAGTTCCGCTCATGAAAAATGGGGGCAAAAACAAAAGTGTTGCGTTTATATTTTTGTTCATTGTATTAAAATATTTACAAAAATGTGAGAGGTATACTCATTTTTGTGAGACACTGAATAAGTGAGAATCATTGGAAGGGCTAGGAGATACATACTCTTTTCTGAATAAGAAGGTGCCTTTGGAAAGACCAGGAGGTACATACTACAGGTACATACTACAGTCTGAATGGCAGGATGTCATTGGAAGGGCTAGGAGGTATATACTACATTCTTGGTAAGAAGGCATCATTGCACCCCCCATTTCCATCTTATTTGTTTGTTACCTTACCAGTCTTCTACATATACATTATATTCCTTCCTGGTCTAGAGTTCACTGTTACTGGAAAATCACGCTTAGGTTGTGCCCTTATGAGCTTTTGCTGGTTCTTTGTGGGGCTCCTGCTCACATTTATTGTTTTTTGTAGTACTGACAATCTTTTTTAAATGCACATTGTCGAAATAAAGAATTACAAAAAAATTGCATCATGAGACCTTGGTGTTTGTTATAATTTTTATATCACCGTATGACTTGTTATATTTGGATGTATCTTCATAATTGGAAATTCTGGAAAGAAAATTCTAAATAAACAATGCAAAAAAAATGTCATTGGAAAGACTATAAGGTATATACTAAATTCTGAATAAGAGGGCGTCAGAGGGGCTTGGAGGTATATACAGACATCTGGATTAGAGTATGCCATTGGAAGGGCTAGGAGGTATATAGTACAATCTGAAAGACAGAATGTTAGTGGAAGAACTAGGGGGTATATACAAAGTGTTCAAATGGAGGGTGTCATTGGAAGGGCTTCGAAGTATATACAGACATCTGGATTAGAGGGTGCCATTGGAAGGGCTAGTAGGTACTGTATATAGTACAATCTGAAAGACAGGATGTTATTGGAAGAACTAGGAGGTATATACAAAATAAGATAATAATAAGAGGGTGTCATTGGAATGGCTAAGGGTTATAATATCTTCTGAATAAGAGGGAGTTATTGGAAGAGCTAGGAAGTTTATACTACATTCAGAATAACAGGGCATCATTGGAAGAGTTAGGAGGCCTATACTAAATTCAGAATAACAGGGCATTATTAGAAGTGCTAGGAGGTTTATACTACATTCTGAGAAAGAGGGTGTAATTGAATGGTAGGTAGGTATACAGTACATTCTAAATAAGCAAATGACCCTGAAAACCTCTCCATGCAGATGGCAAAAGAGTATATAGCTATGCCTTACCAAGCTTCCAAACATCCTCCCTTTCCACAGGCCTATTACATACAGGGTACAATCAAATTAGACAAGGCCTTGGGGTCCTTTGGTAAAACACAACAAAAAATGCAAACTTTGCCATACATTTCTTCTACTTAAGTGTGCATTTAATTTATACTTATAGAAATGCAGAAAAGGCCCTTTAAATTGTTTAATCTTTTTTTCCAACACTTTGCTTTGTTTTAAATTCTACTTTAATTAATTAATTTTATTAATGAAGTCCATGGACACACTAATGGAACATGTCTACATGTGCAATGCTATCATCACCAGCTAACTAACCATCTCTTCATATATCGTATGTTTATGACAGAGCCCTTTTTTATAGGGAGATTCCTTTCTTAACCACTTCAATACAGGGCACTTTCACCCCCTTCCTGCCCAGGCCTATTTTTAGCTTTCAGCTCTGTTACACTTTGAATGACAATTGCGTGGTCATGCAAAGCTGTACCCAAATTACATTTTCATAATGTTTTTTTAAACAAATAAAGCTTTTTTTTTGGTGGTGGTATTTAACCACTTTACCACCAGAGGATTTTGCTGTCTTACGTCCAGGCCACTTTTTGCGATTCGGCACTGTGCGAATTTAACTGACAATTGCGCGGTCGTGCGACGCCGTACCCAAACTAAATTTACGTCCTTTTTTTCCCACAAACAGAGCTTTCTGTTGAGGGTATTTGATCACCTGTATGATTTTTACTTTTTGCGCTATAAACAAAAAAAAAAGCGTAAATTTTGAAAAAAATAACAATATTTTTCACATTTTATTATATGAAATTCCCCCCCAAAAAAATGTAAAAATCAAACTTTTTTTAAATTTTTGGCCAATTTGTTTTCTGCTACCTATGTTTGGTAAAAAAAAAATCACAATAAGCGTATTTTGATTGGTTTACCCAAAAGTTATTGCGTTTACTAACTAAGGGAAAGATTTCTGTCATCTGTCATTTCTGTGTTTATTTTTTTAACGAGTAATGTCGGCGATCTGCAATTTTTTTTGCGGGACTGCGACATTGCGGCGGACAGATCGGACCCTTGACTGACATTTTTGACACTTTTGGGGGTACCAGTGACATTACTACAGTAATCAGTGCTATAAATATGCACTGTTACTGTCAAAATGACACTGGCAGGGAAGGGGTTAATTTTATTGGAGAGGGAGGGGTTAATGTATGCCTGGTGCTTACTGACGTGTTTTGGGGGAGGTGACTATGCTGAACCCTGCAATCTGTCACTGTTTGTCACTTAGGAGATCCGCCCGCTCTGTTTACACAAGCGGGCGGATCTCCAGACTCGATTCCCCGACGATCGGGGAAGAGCGGCGGCGATCGCCGCTGCTCCTCCCCTGGCCCAACTCCCGCTGTGACCGAAAACAGTGGGAGCGAGCCTCTGGCGACGCGCGAGCGCCGCCCACAAGGGGAGGAGTCCAGCGACGTAGGTCTACGCCGCTGGACGGGAACTAACCACTTTGCCGCAGTAGAGCTCAAGTGAGCGGTCGGCAAGTGGTTAAATGAGCTAGCAACATCAATTTGGTCTGCACAGGCGCGCCGCCCACAAGGGGAGGAGTCCAGCGACGTAGGTCTACGTCACTGGACAGAAGCGAGCTGCTTTGCCGCAGTACAGTCCTAGTGACTGGTCGGCAAGTGGTTAAGCATGGCTGGGTTTTTTTTGCAACAAAAACAAAAAAAGACCGCAAATTTTGAAAAAAAAAAAGAATTTTCTTAGTTTTTTGTCAGACAATTTTGTAAATAAGTAACTTTTCTCCTTCAACGAGGTGCACTGATGAGGCTGCACTGATAGGCACCGTTTTTGCTGTCATTTCTTCAGTGTTGTCACATGAAAAAACGTATACTGAACAAAATTATAAATGCAGCACTTGTGTTTGCCCCCATTTTTCATGAGCTGAACTCAGAGATCTAAGAAAACCGGGATTCCACGTGAAGAGAACACCTCTCCAAAGTGCCAGACGCCATTGAATGTGAGCATTTTCCCACTCAAGTCAGTTACGATGATGAACTGCAGTCAGGTCGAGACCTCGATGAGGACAACGAGCATGTAGATGAGCTTCCCTGAGATGGTTTCTGACAGTTTGTGCAGAAATTCTTTGGTTATGCAAACCGATTGTTGCAGCAGCTGTCCGGGTAGCTGGTCTCAGACGATCTTGGAGGTGAAGATGCTGGATGTGGAGGTCATGGGCTGGTGTGGTTACACGTGGTCTGTGGTTGTGAGGCTGGTTGGATGTACGGCCAAATTCTCTGAAACGCCTTTGGAGACGGCTTATGGTAGAGAAATGAACATTCAATTCACGGACAACAGCTCTAAGTGGACATTCCTGCAGTCAGCATGACAATCGCACGCTCCCTCAAAACTTGCGACATCTGTGGCATTGTGCTGTGTGATAAAACTGAACATTTTCAGAGTGGCCTTTTATCTAATCAGCATCTTGATATGCCACAACTGTGAGGTGGATGGATTATCTCCGCAATGGAGAAGTGCTCACTAACACAAATTTAGACAGATTTGTGAACAATATTTGGGAGAAATAGGCCTTTAGTGTACATAGAAAAATTATTAGATCTTTGAGTTCCGCTCATGAAAAATGGGGGCAAAAACAAAAGTGTTGCGTTTATATTTTTGTTCATTGTATTAAAATATTTACAAAAATGTGAGAGGTATACTCATTTTTGTGAGACAAAAGTTTTGTTTATAGTTCTACTTTAAATTATTGCCTAGGAACATTGAGAGCAGTGATGCAGGGGGCTGTCTAAATTACCCGTAGACCCCAGCAAGTGAAATAGCAACATTAATACTGACATTATTTAGATGTACAGTATATGGTCATTATCACCATACACAGGCATACCTAACAGACTGCAGGGTTTTATATTCCACTATATGAAGAAAAATCAAGGACAAAATAAATCTGCCCTAGACTGCTGTCAAGTATAATAAAATTGCCTCAAGACACTGTCAATGTAAAGGTCATATATTGTGAAGATACATAACGGAGTGTGAACATAAGTTTAACTTTTGAACCTGCGGTGTGTATAGACACTCTTATAACTACTAGAGTAAGGGTGTTTAGGTATTTAAGGTTAACCTTAAACCCCTCAGGTTGGGCAACTCACTTGCTAATTGATGGTGGCCAACATTGTGCCTCGATACCAGAATCTGCAGTAGTGATGGGCTTAACGTTCAAGTTGAACATAGGTTTCGACTCGAACATTAGGTGTTTGTGTGTTCACTGAACACACGAACAAATGGGGCGCTCGGCGGGAAGTTCGCCCACCAATATGCACTCCGCAATTGCAGTGCAAAAAGTGCTTGTGATTGGCCAAAGCATGCACCTGACCTGTATGCTTCGGCCAATCACAGCACAATGTCCTGTCAGAGCCATGATTGGCCAAAAGGAAGGGTGCCTTGAGCAAATCATGGCTTAGAGGCTAAGTCCATGCCCCACACTATATAAGGCTGCTTACACGGCAGCCGTGTGTAGTGTGTTAGGAGTGGAGATTAGGCAAGTAGTTAGTGGATTGTGGTTTGATGTTTAATGCAGTCAGTTTAGTGTAGTGTAGGGCTGATTCATCTTGTGTAACACAGTGTACTGCAGTCAGTTTAGTGCAGTACTGTGTTGATTCGTGTGTGACACAGTGTACTGCAGTCAGCATAGTTTAGTGCTGTACTGATTCATCTTGTGTAACACAGTGTACTGCAGTCAGTTTAGTGTAGTACTGTGCTGATTTGTGTGTAACACAGTGTAGTGCTGTGCTGTGATTCTTGTGTAACACAGTGCAGTGGGCCACTGAAGTGTTGGTGTATACAACACGTCTGTATCACCCCACTGATCCCATTTTTTTTCTTCATTGATATTTATTTTTTCTTTAAATTTTTTTTTTTTTGCAGCATCAGGTTCTGTTGCTGCAATATTAGTACTCCCCCTTTTGTGTCGCAGGTGCTATTACTTCTGCAACAGCAGTTTTTTTTTTTGTGGCGCAGTAGCACTTACTTTAAATAGGGCAAAATTGATGTCCCTTCTTGTAACTGTGAGGGGCTACAGTGTTCAGGCACCACCAACACCCAAGGCCCAATTTACCTGCACCTGTATGACGACAAGTATATGTAATTTCAATTTTTGTTTCTAATTTTCAACAGTAGGGCCTGTCCCTGCACCCGTCAAGAGTAACTGTGAGGTGTTACAGTGTTCAGGCACCACTAGGGATGAGTGAACAGTTTGGGCCAAGCATAAGTTTGGCCTAAACATCGCCCATTCAGGTACTCGCCTAACACCCAAACTTTCTTGGCACTTAGCGGGATGTTCGCCCACCGAGCGCACAGTCAAAAAGTTGTTAAGGCTTCCCTACTGAAAGCGTAATTTAAAAAAATAACTGTAAAAAGAAAATGTCAATTAAAAAAAATTGGGGTTAAAACAGCTTGGAGGACCCTTTTTTTTTTAAATTTTGGCGTGGGGTTCCCCTTAAAATCCATATGGACTGATGGGGGGGGGGGGGGCCCTATGCAGTTTCTTAATTTTTTTTTATCTGTGTTGCCGGAAGCCGACAATACATTACAGCCACGAGCAAGTTTAAATTACATTTTTTCCTTTAGAAATATCAGTATTGCTGCAGCAGGCTACATACATTGCACAAATGCGCCACTTTACAGGCACATTAACCACTTGCCGACTGCCTAACGCCGATCTACGTCGGCAGTCAGCCCCTCACAGGCAAAGTGACGTAGGGCTACGTCACTAGCTTGTGTGGGTCTAGGGAGCGAGCGCGCGCCCCCGGAGGCACGCTCCCGCTCCCGCGTGGTCACGGACCCCCCCCCCGCGCGTGTGACCAGTGGACCCGATGTCTGCCGGTCACTCGGCGATCGGTGGGGGAGAGGGAGAATGTCAGGCAGCTTGTGTAAACAAGCCACCTGTCATTCTCCTCGCTGTAAAGACACTGATCACACGGATCTAGTATGTAGATCCGTTGATCAGTGTCCTTACAGCTCAAGCCACAGCCAATCACAGAAGAAAGCACGCCCCTAGGGATACACACAGCCCCTCCCTCCCAAATAAAGTTAACCCCTTCACTACCAGTGTATTTTTACAGTAACAGTGCATATGTATAGCACTGATTACTGTAGAAATGTCACTGGTAACCCCAAAAGTGTCACAAATGTCAGTCAAGGGTCCGATCTGTCCGCCCCAATGTCGCAGTACCGCAAAAAAAAATCGCAGATCGCCGCCATTACGCGTTAAAAAAAAAACAACAAAAATGACAAAAATCTTTCCCTTTGTTAGTAAATGCGATAACTTTTGCGCAAACCAATCAAAATACGCTTTTTGCGATTTTTTTTACCAAACATAGGTAGCATAAAACAAATTGGCCGAAAATGTTAAAAAATTTTGATTTTTACATTTTTTTGGGGGGAATTTCATATAAAAAAATGTGAAAAATATTGCTATTTTTGCAAAATTGACGCTCTTTTTTTGTTTATAGCGCGTGATCAAAAAATCGCACAGGTGATCAAATGCCACCAAAAGAAAGCTCTGTTTGTGGGAAAAAAAGGACGCCAAATTTGTTTAGGTACAGCGTCGCACGACTGCGCAATTATCCGTTAAAGTCACGCAGTGCCGAATCGCAAAATACCCCCTGGTCGGAATGGGGGTAAAATCCTCCGGGGCTTAAGTGGTTAAGGGGACCCCCAGACACGATATTTAAAGGAATTTTAAAATTTTATAGTTTCACTTTAATCATCATTAAGATCACTTCTCCTGTAAAAATTATTGTTTAAAAAAAAAATTGCATTGATACATGTCCCCCAGAGCAGTACTCGGGTCCCCATACATTTTTTATGGTAATAACTTGCTTCTAACCCTTGAAAATGAGGACTTTTGATTTTTCATGTTCGTGTACCATAGACTTTAATAGAGTTCAAATGTCCGCTAGAACTTTTCCCCTGTTCGAGATGTTCTGGTGCGAACCGAACAGGGGGGTGTTCGGCCCATCACTAATCTGCAGTAAAAATGAGAGAGCAATCATTACTCGAATTGCCAGTGTCACATGGGCAGCTTGGAACCTCCACTTAGGTGTGTCCAAATGGTTAAGCTGGTAATATATACAGTATAGTTTTGGCAAAAACAATGCATGCTTAGTATTGGTTTCTCTGTTCTGATTGTTTTGCTATACATGGCACACTAAGTGCTTTCTTGCACTTTGTAGTATATGTCAAGTGTAGTGTCTCTATCGTGGACAATTTTACTCTCTGTCCATCTGGCACCTCTGGCAGACTTTATGTCCTTCCCTAATGTTGAATATTTTTCAAGAATGACTATACCAAGTTTAAGTTTAGTTTTGGTAAAATTAAACTACCAAGTTTGGCAAAAGTATATTAGATTGTTAGCCATACACAATACTTCATACACTCACATTATCAGCTGTGCTACAATATTGTATTTAAATGTTTTGTTTAATGTCATGCATAATCCTTTTTTGTCAAATTATTTTTGGGAGCAAATAACAACATGGTCCATTACTACAGAAATGCCACCCTTCATGGAAAACAAAAAAAAAGCACCATAAAGTATTTGAAGGAGTTTGCAGTCATAAAGGAACAAGTTAAGTATATTGCTTATCATTTTCTTTTTTTCTGCTTATCATACAATATCCAATATACCAAAAAGGTGGAAATTAGCCATGAGAAAAAAAAATGAAAAGCATACAAGTGGAAAAATCCCCCTAATTTGGGACTGTAATGGGTAACAACACAGATCTTGTAATAAAGAAATAGTTTATTAAATATATATAAAGTATACAGAAATTGGCAAGAGGGCAGTTATTTACACAGTTGCACAATTATAAAAAATCATTAAAAGTTTGGGCGACTCTTTTTTGTTGGACCAAATGATCATTTTGGACATGGAGGAACCTGAAATATGGTTTTGGGAGACCCTACGCGTTTCGATGTCGCTCTTCTTCAGGGGTCTTTTGACCGTGGTCCCAATTAAATTGTAATATTAAATTGTCACATTCTAAGACAGGATAAAGACAAAAATATTAGTTTTTTCTTTCTGGAACAATGTGTTACCTTTTGTATCATTCAAAAAAAAACAACAAAAAAGAGTCGCCCAAACTTTTAATGATTTTTTATAATTGTGCAACTGTGTAAATAACTGCCCTCTTGCCAATTTCTGTATACTTTATATATATTTAATAAACTATTTCTTTATTACAAGATCTGTGTCGTTACCCGTTACAGTCCCAAATTAGGGGGATTTTTCCACTTGTATGCTTTTCATTAGCTTAAGGGATGAGGGTTTAAAACGACTCAGTACACCCCAATAAAATCATCCAACTCCCACACCCCCTCTTTTTATGAGAAAAAAAAATGATATAAATGCAATTTAGCAGAAACAAATGAGAGATTTAGAAAAGCAAGCAGGCACACTACGGCAATTATCACAAACAATAAGGAGCCATCTAACAACTGTCATCTCTGCCTTTATGAAAGCTAACTTACCTCATCGCAAAATACAAATCCAAACCTGCTGAACCTACTTTCCTAAATAATATTTTAGTGAGCTTTTGATTAATTAACTGCCACATAAACCCAGCTGTATAAAAGAAAAACAAGTATTCACATTTCAATATTCACAAGAGAATAAGCTAAGCAAATTAAGCATCTCTTGTGAGCTCATGCAAGTTTAGCACAGATTGTTGCCACATGCAGAAATTTTACGACAGGTACGGCACTCACAGCTTCAAAAAGTTGGACAAATAGAAGAGAAATATTGCAAAAGGTGTCTGTGGTACCCTATCTCAGCACCAAATATCTCTCCCTGCCTGCCTATGGGCAATGAATGAAACCAAATTTACAAAGCATATAATCTGAAATAATTTTACTATCATTTTTGAATAAAATCTGGTAATCTGTCTATACATGATACGATTTGGGTATGTATGTAAAAACAATCAGACTACCGAGCAACCATCAAACATGCATATCAATTTGAAAAATGTCATGACTTGCTGGCCTTACTCCGGTCATCGCTACATTGAATGGAGCATTGGATAAAATCAGTCAGCTGATGCATCTGTTTGTATGCCACGCATGCTGAGATCTGTTCCCATTAAGGTACATATTGATTGAGTGAATGGTATCTATAATTTGAAAGCTAAGAAAAAATTTAGCTATAAAAAGAAACACCTCTCACCTCAAGTAACGTCTACGGCTGCCCTGTAGAGTAATCTGGATGGGCACGCTAAATGACTGCCTGTGTGCTTCTGGTGGTATCCACATCTTTTCTCTGAATATTGCCATCAGTCCAGTGTATGTAACACAGATAGACAGCTAACTCCATGTCTTGGCCATCACCTCCGAATAGAGACCATTAGATACTTTTCCAAGTGCTTAAATGAGCTGTCATTAAAGTGTCCCAGATTAATATGCTTGAAAAGTAAGGAAAGTAGATTAGCTGCTTTAGTGCCAAGAAAGAGTTTGTCTCTTGTGAAGATAACAGGCCTCTAATTAAGGCTTGTGTAATGAAAAGCGTATTTTTCATCACCTGGGTGCTTCTACATCAGGCACTGACATGTTTCTATAGAAACCCTTATCCCACTGGGACATTCTAATGTCTCAAGAGCATGGTATGGACTGGAAGGGAAGACTCTGACTTCTTGTACAGCTGGCTCACATGTCGAGTCAGAGAAATCACACGTCATATTAGCATCTGTTCTGCTACACCTGGGTTTCTCAGCCATTTTCTGCTGGATGCAGATTAAATCTGAATTCAACAAGGAATGATTGTTGACGTATGTATTCCTAGATCTGATGAACATCATGCCATAAAAAACAACGTTTAGAAACTAGAATGATTATAACAAAATTATTATTTTTATTATCATTATGGTATTATCAATGTGCTAAAAGTCTGTAGTCGGACTGTTAAGGGAAAGATAAAATCCACAAGTATTTCCTAGAGGTGAAAGTTTCTAAACACAATTTCCTAGGACTTTGTGATGGCTTTGTATCAGAAATTGATAAATGAACCTGATTAGAGCATAAGTCAAACTCATTTTACAGCGTATGCCAAATATTAACAGTCTGTGTTGGCCACGGCCACCAATCAGATTGTTCAGCTCTAATAGCTAGAATCCAAAGTTTGAACTTTAAAGCGTTTGTTACCTTAACCACTTCTGGACTGGAAGATTTTCCCCCTTATTGACCAGGCCATAATTTGCGATTCGGTACTGCGTTATTTTAACGAACAATTGTGTGGTCGTGCAACGCTGTACCCAAACAAAAATGAATGTCCTTTTTTCCCCACAAATAGAGCTTTCTTTTGGTGATCACCTGCGCAATTTTTATTTTTTGCGCTATAAACAAAAAAAGAGCGACAATTCTGGAAAAAAAACATTATTTTTTACTTTCTGCTATATAACATTCCCAAAAAAAATTTGAAAAATCTAATTTTTTTAACATTTTAGGCCAATACGTTGTCTGCTACATATTTTTGGTAAAAAAAAAAATCACAATAAGCGTATTTTGATCGGTTTGCGCAAAAGTTATCGCGTCTACTAACTACGGGAAAGATTTATGGCATTTTTATTTTTTATTTTTTTACTAGTAATGGCGGCAATCTGCGATTTTTTGCGGGACTGCGACATTGCGGCGGACAGATCGGACCCCTGACTGACATTTTTGACACTTTTGGGGGGACCAGTGACATTACTACAGTAATCAGTGCTAAAAATATGCACTGTTACTGTAATAATGACACTGGCAGGGAAGTGAGATACACACTAGTAGAAAATCTGCCGAAAATTCCCATCCAAGGTAAAATCGTACAATTTTCGGCTAGTGTGTACAAGACTTTCAGCAGCCGATGCCAACATTTTCAACGAAAAAAAAACGGAGGGACAAACACCAAAATTTTTATCGTCCGTCCCCAGCACGACCAATTTTCGTTCAATGTGTATGCAGTACGTCCGCGAAAAATCGGATACGAAAGACCGCGCATGATCTGAAGTTGCTGATGACCCGGAAGTCTAGGTACAAATGTCCCAAAAAAAAAATCGGACGAGAAATTTCGTGAACATGATGCACTGTCAACTAAAAATGGTTATGACCGCTGAGCATGAGAGAGAAAAATCGGAGGATATTTCGCAAAAAATGGCCTGGTCATTAAGGGGGCAAATCCTTCCGGTCCAGAACTGGTTAATGGACGTTGTTGGCAACAATATACTCTCTATTTCAATATTATATAACATTTACTGTATACTTTTAAATAATCTGTACAGAAGTATATTGTACTTCAAATATAGAAGTACACATATTGACAGGGTATGTAATCGAAATCCAGATGCAAGTACATCAAAGGGCAATGCATTGTTTCAATGTGTAGGTCCCTGCCATCCACGTGACCCAGTATTGCCTAAAATTAGCTACCATGTATATGATTTTTTTCTAGCTCTTATGATTTTCAATTAATGTCTGGAACCTGCGTGAGCATTTATGCACTTTTTTATGCTCTTGTTGAATCACAATACATTTTTTTTTTTAAAGGAATGTGTAGGTCCAGTCAAAAAAGGGTAAAAAAAAATGACCCCTACATAACGGAAAAGGACTTTCTCGGATATGGGGTTGTCATTTGAGATTAGCACATACACAGTGTAACGTATATAAAAAAATTTATTTTATTGTGCAAACATGGTTTTAAAATCTCAAATTAAATATAAAATCATATATACAAAACAACAATTTGGTATGTATTTCCAGTACATGTATTGACAGCTTCAATATTGACAATTAAAAGTCAAACGCGTCTCGCAGAACACTTTCTCTGCTTCTTCAGGAAGCTTTAGTATATATCTAAGTTATCATAAAGATTAGAAAGAAGAGAAAAAACATATTATACATCCAAAATAGTACCATAAGTCAAAGTATTATCTCCAATGAGAAAATATCTATGCTCACCAACTTCACCACAGTATAGTTATTAAACCCTCCAGATACACATGGTAAGACCCGGGTCATATAGTGACCATCTGGCCACCGGTCAAATTTCCAAGGCCAGGTCTGTCGGACACTGGACCATATAGATGAGATTCAGGCGGACTAAATCAATACCCAATAACTGAAATAGAGAGGTAATTAAACTACATAAGTGTATGTCTATACTTTTGGGCCAACATCCAAACACAGCTGACTGACAAGATATATTGACATACAAAACACCATACAGCCTACCCACAACAATCCACATCCATACCAACACACATGACACTACAGAATGTGTAGGTCCCTTATCACAGCATAAGTGGTAGATGTAGCTATTGGGAGGGGGCCCAATTTAGCTCAATCCACACTAAGGGCTTGAGTTGCAGTAGCGCTATAAAAGCCTTAAAGCCTTATCGGGGGAAGTCCATGTCAGGGATTGCCCCATGGTTCTGTTTACAGCTAAACAAGATCTATACCACATACTAAACCCAGAGAATAGTAAAGATCTGAAGAAAAAGAGTGTACAGACTTGAATTTGTATTGAAGAATTTGACCAAATGGAAAATGCATTGGAGCAGTGGAGGCCCGTCCATTGGGGGAATAGGGTCGCCGCCCCCCTATCCATGCATCCGGCCCCCTAATCTACATGCAGGGCACCAGATGCATGGATTCCAATGGGTTTTTTTTTTTTGAAGCATGTGATTAGAGCCAGAGGCTCTAATAGGCTTCAAAAAAGGGTGGGCTCGGGGCGCAGAGCACTGCGCCCTGAGCCCACCCAGTTGTATGACAATAGCGAATGAATATTCGCTATTGTCACACGGATTCTCCTCCTGGCCAATCAGGAAGTGGGTCCTGAGACCCATTTCTTGATTGGCCGAAAAGAGAAGCCATGCTTTTGGCCGAGGAGGAGGAGGAAGAGGGAGGAGACGCAGGGGAAGCTCGACCCACGGAGGAGACTCATGGGGAAGCCGCCGCTGCCTGCCCTCCACATGTCAGTCCAGGGTGAGTGAGCCGGCGACCAAGGGGCTATGGGGTGCGGGCTGGAGCTTATGTGCTCCGGGGGGGGGAAATGGTGTGGTCCGTCTGCCGCCCCCTGGCTCATGGAGCACCAACCGCCACTCCATTGGAGTATATTTGAAGCAAGAATCACTGTTTCTATATAAAGCTTGTTAGAAATATGTGAGGAAATATAGTAGTGTGCTGCGTATTAATGGAGAATATTAGCACTAATTGGTGATATTAGGTGTTATTATTAAGTCACTTTAGCATGTCCAATGATATATAACAAAGCTCTATTGCTTTCGCAAATATAAAATATTGCTTTTAAAGTATATAGTTGTAGATGAGGACAGCTGTAAGACATGCATTCATATCACTTTGGAACATGTCCTGCAGCCAAACTTGAAGAAACCAAAATGTTTTCCAGTATTTTTTTCCGTAGCACTTACATATTTACTTTATAAAGCAAATCACAAAGTCTGTAATCCTTTGACCAATAAAATGATGCTGGAAATATACTTTTATCAAGCACATTATATATGAATTTTGGCTTCTGAACATTAGCTTAATTTGTTTTGGTGGTTGATGTCATAGATTTTGTAACACAAATTTACAGCACAAATGCCTTATCTAATACACTTCATCAGTCCTCAAAAATTAAAGGGTTACTAAACCTAGGACCCTGCATTCACTATATCTGGTCTCCCACAGTACACAGAACATGGAAATGCAATACTTGTAGTAAATATAAACTGCTAAATACCTTTTCTCAACAGCAGTTAGAGCAGTCTTGTGGCTTCTATCAGTGTCCAGCAGAGCACTGGTTAAAGCTTGTAGGAGGAGTCATATGAGGTTGTAGGGCCCCTAACCCTCTTTCTAGATAGTGCTGATTGGCCCTGTGCTGATCACATGCACTCTCCCAAGGAAAATAAAAAACTCTCTAGCAATACACACCAAACTGAGCATGTGCAGCTTGCCCCCAGGGCTCTGTTCTATCAGGAGATGGATTTGGGACTGTAGAAAAAGGGGAGAATCAGAGGAGAGAGGATCAAACAGCCTTTTTACACAATGCAGAGGATTAACTCCTTAGGTTTTACAGTGAGTATAACAACCATGCTTTACTGCATATACAGACTGATTTTACTGTTATGGGTTTAGTAACACTTTAATTTATCACACCAGAAAAAGCCATATTTATGTTACATGTGTCACTAGGGACGTCACTAGTGTCAGTAGTGACTTGTCACTAGACAAAAAAGCAGCAACCTAAATTTAGGGTTATAAAGGTCCTAAAACCTCATAATAATTACAGTAACACAACTACAAATAGATTGCAGTATATGGTACAGATGCCAGGAATGATACACTATAAAATAAATCAGTTACAAGGCTCCCAGCATAAAATGGCTAGCGACATAGCATCATAAAGATTTATATCATGAAATAATAAAAAAATCAAAAATAATAATATAGCCTCTAGTAATATACCTATAGATTTAAAAAATCCTGCAATACAGTCACCAAACTGACATTGTCTTTATTGTAACCTAACCCTTTCCTTCAAACCAACTTTTAAACTTTGCCTTTGATCTGAATTTAACTTCTAATTTATGCTATTTTGGCAATACATTGGGATTGATTTACTAAAACTGGAGAGTGCAAATTCTGGTGCAGCTCTGCAAAGAAACCAATCAGTTTACAGGTTTTATTGTCAATGCTTAAGTGAACAAGCTGGAATTAGAAGCTGATTGGCTCCTATGCATAGCTGTACCAGATTTTACATTCTCCAGTTTTAGTAAGTCAACCCCACTGTATTTTATTACAACTATGCTAATGGTAATAATCCCTTGTCATTGAAAATGTCATGAATGTTACGTGGCAGACTTTCAGTGCTGAATAACACAAAATCTGTGCACCAAAATCAAGATCCAGAGCACACAGTATCTTTATGTTGATCCTAAACTTTTTTTTAGCTTTGAAAGGAGTAGAGAGGGTTTTTTAATGCCTCTTTCCCATTGGGGAGTAGTAAATTAGTAATAGGAGGGAATATCTCCAAAGTGAGAAGAAAAACAGAAAAAAATGTTTACACTTCAGCTATAGACTGATTGATTTGACAATAATTTTCCATTACTTATTTTAGCAAAATAGTACGCAAATTGTTTTTTGTTTTTTACAGGACAAACAACCATTCTTTTGCCAATATTGGCTAGCAAACATTTTTTTCTTTGCAATCTAAACACAAAAAAAGTTTTCTTTTTTTTTTTCTTTTTTTTTTAATCAAGAGACAAAAAAAGTTTTCTAGTTTGAGCAGTATTCGTTTTAAAACTATGAGTGTTATTGTACATACAAACTGCAAATTTTGCAAACTTTTTTAAGGACACTAAAGTACATTTCTGATACAAAGCATAGGGAAGTTGTTTATAAATGAAATACAAGATTTTTTAAATGTATTTATTTATTTATAAAACTATAAAAAGGAACAAGCAAAACAAACAAAAATTACAGTTATAATAGTTAACGAAAGAAGGCGAGGGATAAGCTATTTAAAGTTGGTAAGGGTTAATGAAGGATTAATAAGGAGTTCAATCGAACAATTATTTAAAAGGAAAAAAAAACTGCATTTTTCATTGGTGAGGTTGCAGGAAGTGATTGTATATGCAAATCAGATGATACTTGCCTTTAAAAGCACAAGAAAAAAAATAGTAAAATATAACAATAATATTGGTTATTATTTGTCTTTATTATTATTTTTCAGAGAACCTGTCATACTGGTGAATTTACTGAGTTTAATGGTCCCATAGGAGATGGAAACCAAAGTATATTTGGTATACCCAATGTAGCGGGGTTAAACATGCCTAAAGACACTGTTTGATATGTGGGAAGGAACTAGGCTCCCTCTAGTGGTAGCTGCATGGAATTTCCCAGGCTGTGACTTCCTTTTCACAAGATGAAGAAACTACATCTCCCAGGCTGCTTTGCAAGATCCAGGGTGCACGGCTGCACCGCACGGCACTATGGGGGAGGTTATTTAAAGGAAGAGAGAAGCGCGCGAAGGGGGGGGGCCTTTCTGCGCTGGACTCTGAGGAACCAGCGAGCGAGAGTGAAGGACTGACACTGGATATTGGGCCAGAGCCTTTTAGCCTGGAGGGACGACGTGGAACCGTCCCATCTCAAGCACGAGGCACATTCCTGGAGGTCATACTGCTGTTTGCCGAGACCGGAAGTCATCCGCCAGAAGGACCCCGCGCGGCTGGCATATAGCCAAAGGACTGAGACCGCAGTGGAAGCGCGCGAAGGAGAAACTCCTGTTGGTGAGAGGGCACATGCCCAATAACTGACTTTATCTGCTGAAGAGACAGTTTTATCTACAGATAGCGGTAGCGCAGCAGGAGGTGATAAAACCCCGGGGTTTATCACCATACTCTCTCAGGAGACTCATAGACAAACAATAAGGTCTGTAAAGGAGTCGCCAGAGGCTTATCTCTCTCGCAGAAGTTATTGCTCAGTTACGCAGACACCCTGCGGTGACAACTAACAGCTCGTTGTTTTCTCTCTCTTGATCTTTATTCCTAATCTGGATTACAAATGAGCTCTATTCAATAACCTTGCTAGCGAAGATCAACAAGAAAGAAGAGAACTCTGGGGGAGGGACTCAGATAGGCCCACCTACCTGGTACTGTGTCTAGCCTTAATGCAGGAGGAGTGTGGGGGTATTCTTTTACCTTTTTAAAGCTGTTTTAAATAACCTTTTATGGACTTGTATTGTATTGTATTGTATCTCCCCTATTCAATTTGATATATAGTAAACTAAGTTTGGTTAATTACAATCCTGTGCGTTGTTCCATTGTGTCACCCAGAAGGACTACCATTCAAGAAGGTAACAAGGTATTGTTGCATAGTGAAGTATTGTATTCCAATCTGTGTATCCATTTGATAGTCCAGTCCTATTCTGGGTCAGTTGTGCCTGAGGAGGGATCGAGCCAATTTGATTGGGTTGTTAGGCAGGGTGTAGACCCAATAATATAATCAGCAGCTCCTGCGGGGGTGGTGCTACACGTGGGGGCTCGTCCGGGATTTCTACAGTCCTGCAACACAACCCTCTCAGCCCCAGAATCCCCTCCCACGCAGAAATGGATCCTGTCGCTGCTGCTGAGTGGTGCAAGGAAGAGAATGTCATAGTGGAAAATGGCCTGGTGGTTGAAATCAAGGGAGAAGCCTGGACTGAAGAAAAGCTCCTCCCTGTTTTAAGGGCACTATCCACAGACAGGAAATTCTGGGTGATTGACATAAAAACTGACACCACTGCCCCACACACGTATGCACTGTGTGAGTGGAGGAAAGGGGTCCCTGATTATTTCAATGGAAACAGTGTAAAAACTATTGACCAAACAGAACTTTTCCTGATACATCCAGGAGTTCCTACTGCGGGTCCCTCATCCACCACCCATGGGGTATCCAGCCAAGAAAAAGGTGTCCAAGAAGGGCATCCTGAGTCATCACCTTTGTCGACTTTTAGCTCAGAACTGTGTGCTGTTCTTGGGGAGATTGTGGCAAAATGTAGCAGGGACTCCTCGAGCTATCTGATGACTGGATATAGGAAGCTCCGGACATTCTCTGGGAAACAGCCTGTGCCTTCAGCAGAAGATGGGTTCGAAGAGTGGCTAGATACCGCCACTCAGGCTTTGGAGGAATGGGAGGTACCAGAACAGCACAAGAAGCAGAGGATCACAGAGAGTTTAAGGGGACCTGCATTAGAGGCTGTACGTAATCTAAAGTTTAGCAAGAAGAACTGCACTGCACAGGATTATTTGGACATTCTGCAAGATGTGTTTGGTCGGACGGAGAACGCGGCTGAACTTCTCTACCAGTTGGACCACTGTTATCAAGAAGAGGGGGAGAAGTTGTCCGAATTCATTAAACGTCTGGATAGGATTATCCACCAGATTCTGTTAAAGAAAGGAATAGACCCCCGGAAAATAGATGAGACTCGTGCACGACAGGTTCTGAAAGGGGCTCAACCTTTAGATCCCATTGCCATACTGTTACGAACTCGTCGAGATGGCGGCATTCTAGAATACCCCGATCTGATTCGAATGGTCAGAGAGGAAGAGGTCATGTTGGACAACAAGAAGAAAAGTCGGCAGTTTGACTCAACTGCCCGGGTTGGAGTGATAAGTGTGGAAGAGGGTGACTCTCAAGTTGAACTCCTAAAGACCCAAGTGTCTCAGTTGATAGAAATGGTGTCCATCCTGACTGGTCAGGTATCCACTCTACCCAAGGGGAGTATATCGGAGAGGCCAGATGAACCTGTTAGTCTCAGCACAGATCCAGAGCCACGGCCTGTAAGATTGTTAACTTGTTTCAACTGCGGGGGAGTTGGGCATGTTAGAAGGGTATGTCCCAGCTCAGGAAATGCTGCCGCGAACCCTCGCGAGCCAGCGGGAAACTTCAGAGGACACCGGTGAAGGAGTCAACCGGGTGTCCGCCAGTCTTAAGGGACTCCAGAAGTGGTGCAGGATCAGGGAAACTGAGTCAGGGGGTCAGACCCAAATATAACACCCCCAGTTCTAGACTCCGGGTTACTGAGGGAAGGAAAGTCAATGCACACCGGATTCGGCGGGGGCCTAGATCAAGGAAGAAAAAGGAGAAGAGGGCCAGGGTACAGAGAACTGAATCAGATAACAAGGCTACATCAAGAGAATTCCCAACTAACTTGGTCGGGCCCTCCCCAGTGGTCTCGGTTCAGGTGGAAGGAATTTACACAAGAGCCCTCCTTGACACAGGGGCCCAGGTGACTCTTTTGTATAGAGACTTCTATGATAAATATCTTACCCATCTACCTTTGCAGAAGTTGGAAGATCTGGAGATATGGGGTATTGGGACCCAAAGTTTTCCCTATGACGGGTATCTGCCAATCAAGTTGACCTTTGATCCATCAGTGGCTGGTGAAGCGGAAACCTTCGACACCTTAGCGGTGGTCTGTCCTCGTCCACCAGGGGCCAACAAAAGCTCTCTCATCGTAGGAACAAACACTGACCTGGTAAGGCGCCTTCTGATACAACTGGTCCAGGGACAAGATGCTCAGGCGCCAAGGATCCATCCCATGCTACGGCAGGCCTAACAACGATTAGTGTTGGAGCAAGAGACCCCCGCAGAAGGAGTTGGACGACTCTGGAAGCTGGATAGAGCAGAAAAGGTCTTACAGCCAGGAGAGGTGGCCTGTTTTAAGGCTTCTGTTAAACTCACATGGCAACAGCCGGGTCCCTTCATTATCTTTGAATCAGGTCAAAAGGAGAGACAGAGAGGGATAGAAGTGATCCCTGAGGTGATCCCTTTGAAGGTGTTACAGGAAAACCGTGGAAGGGTTTTAGTGAGTGTCAGAAACACCTCTATTACACCAGTGAAGGTACCGGCCAGAGTGCTCCTGGGCCAAGTCAACCCGGCTACCCCAGTTGCCCCCATTGATTTCAAAGAAAAGGAACAGGGTGAGGCGGTTATAGAGGAGCTTTGCTCTGGAAACGCTGCCCTCCCGCCGGAATGGGTGAAGAGGGCCAAGGCACAACTTGCTCGATGTAGGGAAATATTCTCTAAGGACGAGTTTGACGTGGGATGTGCCAGGAGCGCCACTCATAAGATCCGCCTGAGTGAGGACAAGCCTTTCAGGGAGAGAGTCCGGCGAGTCCCCTTAGGTGACTTGGAAGATCTACGTCAACAGCTGGCAGAGCTCAAAAAGATCGGGATTATCCGAGAATCCAGGAGCCCGTATGCTTCCCCGATAGTGGTAGTCCGAAAGAAAAATGGATCTTTGAGGCTTTGTATCGACTACCGAACGCTGAACAGCAGAACCATCCCAGACCAGTATACCACTCCTCGAATCGAAGATGCCCTACAGAGTCTGTCAGGGGCGAAGTGGTTCAGTGTGATGGACTTAAAGAGTGGGTATTATCAGATCCCCATGCACCCTGAAGATCGGGAGAAAACAGCCTTCATCACCCCTGTGGGGTTCTTTGAGTTCAATCGCATGCCTCAGGGGTTGTCCGGGGCCCCTGCTACCTTCCAAAGTCTGATGGAGAGGACCGTTGGAGATATGAATTTGATAGAGGTACTGGTATACTTGGATGATGTTATCGTGTTTGGCAGAACTTTAGAAGAACATGAGGAGAGGTTGGAAAAGGTCTTGAAGAGGCTACATGAAGAAGGTCTGAAACTTTCTCCTGAGAAGTGCCAATTCTATCAGTCCTCGGTCCATTACCTGGGCCATATCGTGTCTGAAGAAGGGGTGGCCACTGACCCGGACAAGCTGGATGCTGTTGCTTCCTGGCCGAGACCCACAAATGTGACCGAACTCCGGTCATTCTTGGGCTTTTGCTCCTATTACAGGAGGTTTGTGGAGGGGTTCGCCCAGATTGCCCGACCCCTAAATGAGCTCCTGAAGAATGAAGAAGATGATGTCCCTGAGTTGGTAAAGCCGGCGAAGTCCACCATGGGCCCCCGGAAGGCTAAGGAATCCATCCAGGATCAGTGGACCCCGGAATGCGAAGGGGCCTTTGTCCAGCTGAAGGAAACCCTAACCACTGCCCCTGTGTTGGCCTATGTGGACCCCACAAAACCATATGAACTGCATGTTGATGCCAGCCGAGATGGGCTGGGGGGGTACTTTATCAGGAGCATGAGGGTCATCTGCGACCTGTTGCCTATGTGAGCAGAAGCCTACTGCCTGCTGAAAGGAATTATCCTACTCACAAACTTGAATTCTTGGCCTTGAAGTGGGCAGTGGTTGACAAATTGAAAGACTACCTGTACGGGGCTGAATTCATTGTCAAGACAGATAATAATCCCCTCACCTATCTGTTGACTACGGCCAAGCTGGATGCAATAGGACATCGATGGTTGGCTGCCCTCTCTAGCTTCAATTTTAGCCTGAAGTATCGGCCAGGAATCGGAAATAGGGATGCAGATGCCCTATCCAGAAGGTTGCATGTTCCACAGGAACCTGCGGAAGAATGGACTCATTTGGCTCCAGAAGGGGTGCGTGCCCTATATCAGGGAACTGAATTTCGATCCCGAGGAGGGTCAAGAGCAGAAGAGATTGGGGTTTCGGCTATCGGAGTACCCAAATGCTACTGCCAGGTGACCCAGGTTGAAGGGGAGGGTTTGCCCCGGCTGTCCAAAGGGGACTTGCGGAAGGAGCAGTTGGAAGACCCTTTGGGAAAACTTCTCTTGGAAGCCCTGGAGATCCAGAGCCCTGAGTTGCTTCTAACTGACTCCCCTCAGGGGGCCCGTCTGTTACATAGAGAGTGGACCCGGTTACAGATCAGAGAAGGAGTGGTCTACCGGAGAGGTCCATCTGAAGATCTGGAGGAGAAGTGGCAACTGTTCTTACCAGCTAAATACAGAGAGGGAGTTCTGGCCGCTCTTCATGATAATCATGGCCATCTGGGGCCCGAAAGAACCTTTCAGCTTGTCAGGGACAGGTTCTACTGGCCTTGTATGAGGGCCGAAGTTGAAGGATACTGTCATTCTTGTGTCCGGTGTATACAGAGGAAGACTCTGCCACGTCAAGCAGCCCCAATGGGCCATCTACAAAGTCAGGGACCCATGGAGCTGGTGTGCATTGATTTCCTTTGCTTAGAGCCTGATCTGAGTGGCCAGGGGAATGTCCTTGTGGTAACAGACCATTTTACCAGATATGCTCAAGCATTCCCAACAAGGGATCAGAAGGCCTCAACGGTAGCCAAAGTTCTTGTAGAGAAGTTCTTTGTACATTATGGGTTACCACAACGCCTCCATTCTGATCAGGGAAGGGACTTTGAAAGCAGACTGATCAAGAGACTGTTAGATATGTTAGGCATTCAAAAGACTAGAACCACTCCCTACCATCCACAGGGGGATGCCCAGCCTGAACGATTTAACAGGACTCTTTTGGATATGTTGGGGACTTTGAGCTCAGAGAAGAAACAGCATTGGGGCAAGCACGTAGCTGCCATTGTGCATGCCTACAACAGCACTGTCAGTGATGCTACTGGATATTCCCCTTATCGGCTGATGTTTGGAAGGGAGGCTCGGTTGCCAGTGGATTTGGCCTTTGGCATTTCGCCTGATCATACCTCTTCAGCATCGCATAGAGGATATGTGGACCGACTGCGGAAGAGTCTGAAAGCGGCCTATGACAAGGCTCAGGCCACATCTGATCAACGTGGACTGCGGAATAAAAAAAATTTCGACCTAAAAGTTCGGATCCATGACCTGCAACCAGGGGACAGGGTTTTGTTGAGAAACTTGGGTGTCCCGGGAAAACACAAGTTGGCAGACCGCTGGAAGTCCCAACCTTATGTTATCTGCAAGCAACTGCCAAACCTTCCTGTGTACCAAATTCGGCCTGAAGGAAGTGTGGGTCCATTGAAGGCTTGGCATCGGAACCATTTGCTGCCTCTCTCTGAAGCGGTTCGTATGCCCCCTGTGGAAGACTTGTCAGAGGCCCCTTCGACTTCTCGCCGGTCCAGACCAGTTACCAGATCTCAGACGACGCTCCCAGATGAGGGAGAGGGAAGTTCTCCATCTGAAGATTTGGAAGATGAAGAGGAGGTACCTGACTGGTTGTGGTCATCTCGGTTGCCAGAACCCACACCTGCCTCCCTGTCTTCGTCTGACTTGGCTGATAGAGGAGCCCTTCGGGCAGAAGCCCCTGAATTCATACCCTTTCATATGCTTCCAGAAGAAGCAGCTGAGGATGAAGATCCTGAGGAGGAGGTTGCACCCTTCTCTGAAGAAGAACTGACCTCTCTTGAACCATCAGGTGCCTCTGTGTTGGAACATGAGGAGGGGGACATGGAAGAATCCTCAGAAGTGCCTGATCCTAGTACCTCTGAGAGCATGCCTCCACGGGAACAGAGGGAAAGGAGAGTCATTCACCCACCTAAGAGACTGACCTATGATCAATTGGGTGAATGTTCGGAAGAAGCTGTTTTTACTTCCAAAAGATCTCCTGACCAGCCTAGTTCCTCCACTGTAGATTTGGTGGGGGACAACCCTAGCTCACCCCCAGGCACAACTGTACAAGCCACCCAAGTTTTGGGGGGTCTGTGAGAGATCATGAGAACAAAGTATTGAAGTAGAAAATGTTTGCATTTAAGTTTGTACATAAGGATATTGGGTTTGGCCATTATATATAAGCACAGTTTTTGATGTTCACAATTTGGTTTACTTTGTGAGTTAATGTTTGCGCACATTTTGTTGCTCTGACCTCACTATGTTTTTTCTCTTTCTCACCTTTTGATGTTTTTTTTCAACACAAACTTTAAGATGTAAGTGTTTAAGAAATTGCAAAGGCACATGTGCTTTTTAAAGCAGCACTATATTAACACTGTAGAAATCACTTATTTGCTTATTAATTGCACTTTATCGTTTTACTGTTGCACTGCTATTAGAATACAAAATTGGATGTATTCAGATTGACTTATTTCAGCAAAATGTTAATGTTTTTGTTGTATAATGCCAACCTATGCACTAGGGTACATACTGTTGACCTCTTTGGGGACCAAAGTTTCTCAAGTGGGGGGAGTGTGTAGCGGGGTTAAACATGCCTAAAGACACTGTTTGATATGTGGGAAGGAACTAGGCTCCCTCTAGTGGTAGCTGCATGGAATTTCCCAGGCTGTGACTTCCTTTTCACAAGATGAAGAAACTACATCTCCCAGGCTGCTTTGCAAGATCCAGGGTGCACGGCTGCACCGCACGGCACTATGGGGGAGGTTATTTAAAGGAAGAGAGAAGCGCGCGAAGGGGGGGGGCCTTTCTGCGCTGGACTCTGAGGAACCAGCGAGCGAGAGTGAAGGACTGACACTGGATATTGGGCCAGAGCCTTTTAGCCTGGAGGGACGACGTGGAACCGTCCCATCTCAAGCACGAGGCACATTCCTGGAGGTCATACTGCTGTTTGCCGAGACCGGAAGTCATCCGCCAGAAGGACCCCGCGCGGCTGGCATATAGCCAAAGGACTGAGACCGCAGTGGAAGCGCGCGAAGGAGAAACTCCTGTTGGTGAGAGGGCACATGCCCAATAACTGACTTTATCTGCTGAAGAGACAGTTTTATCTACAGATAGCGGTAGCGCAGCAGGAGGTGATAAAACCCCGGGGTTTATCACCATACTCTCTCAGGAGACTCATAGACAAACAATAAGGTCTGTAAAGGAGTCGCCAGAGGCTTATCTCTCTCGCAGAAGTTATTGCTCAGTTACGCAGACACCCTGCGGTGACAACTAACAGCTCGTTGTTTTCTCTCTCTTGATCTTTATTCCTAATCTGGATTACAAATGAGCTCTATTCAATAACCTTGCTAGCGAAGATCAACAAGAAAGAAGAGAACTCTGGGGGAGGGACTCAGATAGGCCCACCTACCTGGTACTGTGTCTAGCCTTAATGCAGGAGGAGTGTGGGGGTATTCTTTTACCTTTTTAAAGCTGTTTTAAATAACCTTTTATGGACTTGTATTGTATTGTATTGTATCTCCCCTATTCAATTTGATATATAGTAAACTAAGTTTGGTTAATTACAATCCTGTGCGTTGTTCCATTGTGTCACCCAGAAGGACTACCATTCAAGAAGGTAACAAGGTATTGTTGCATAGTGAAGTATTGTATTCCAATCTGTGTATCCATTTGATAGTCCAGTCCTATTCTGGGTCAGTTGTGCCTGAGGAGGGATCGAGCCAATTTGATTGGGTTGTTAGGCAGGGTGTAGACCCAATAATATAATCAGCAGCTCCTGCGGGGGTGGTGCTACACCAAGATACTTAGCTGAAGCTTCTTGAAGCACCATGAAGCTAACACCCAAGTTCTGACAGATATCTATTCCCATTCGGGGTCGTGGTGACACCTAATGGACCAGCTCTTTGCAGCAAGTTCTTGGTGAACATATATTAAGCACAAGGTGTTGTGTGTGTGAATCCCACTCGCCTCTAAGGCCACATTATTACCTTTTTGATCATCCGCACTTACTACCCATCATATGTTTAAAAAATTAACCGCCCTACAGGGCTCCTCTTGCAGCTGTATTGGCCCTGATGTGCTGCCTCCACATTTATGGATTGGCCTGGAGATCCCCCATCTTTTTTTATTCCAAACTTTTTTAGTGATATAAAAGAGAAAGGCATTTGAACATTACACGGACAGAATGGTCAGTATAAATCATACATTATAAAAATACAGAATACAATGGTCAATCTGTGCGAGCAAGTTACACAGATACAGAGAGAAACCAAACAACAAAGGAAAAATGAAGTAGAACAACACGAGCCTATAGTGCAGTAATCTATACATAATGACATTTCTTTCTGTTTTTCTGAAGTAATAACAGTAATTAATGAATATCATCGGTGGGAGGGGTATTCCAGCTTCTGTAGCAAAAAAACAGACTATATTCACTCATATATGTAAGAGTCTATCCATTACTAGTCGTGTAGGAGCAAGATCAGGAGAATCCAGCCAGCTCTGCCACACAAGAGTATATTTATTTTAACGCATTTTGATGGCGATAAGCTAGTTGCTCCCTGAGTAGGAGAGAGTTAACATATTCAACCCATTTCTTTCTGGAGGGATATCCTAGCCAAGTACAACAGTCTCATTATCATACTTTTACATACTTCTACACTTTTCAGCATCCAAGGCTCCAAGCAAACACACCAGGGGGTTAAGAGGAATAGGCACTTGGGCGAGCATGGGAATGGTTTGCAGGACCTTGTTCCACTACCTCGTAGGTTTTGGGCATCGCCACAGCATACGTATAAAATACATATACGTATACGTATGTACATTGCATTTGGGGCATAGCGCATATCTCTCCTCCCCCAGTCAAACAACATATCAGATGTGTGATAGGCTCTGTGGAGAATAAATAGCTGTGAGAGCTTGTGGGAGGCGGATAGGGAAGTTACAGGGATTGCTTCCAGAGCCATGTCCCATTGATCACCATCAATTTCTCCAATATCTATCACCCAGCGAGCCCTGCATTTCAGTCTGGTATGGTCTTGGATAGAGGAAAGTATTTCCATATAAGCACGAGAGATTAAACCTTTGCGAGTATTTGAATGTAAAATCTCAATCACCAGGGCTGAATTAGAGGTAGTCAAATTAGGAGTTTGCGGTTGAATCTGCAACGCATGTCTAAACTAAAGGTATTGGTAAAATTGCCTAGGAGATAGTGAGAAATTATTGCACAAGTAGTGATATGCCTACAGGGAGGTGTTCCAAAAGACCTGATGAAAGAACCAAATACCCTTTTACTGCCAAGTTGAGAAAACTGTTAACTTACAAAGCTCTGGAAAATTAGGATTATGCCATATCGTGATAAAATCCAAAGGACCCGTAATATGGAGTGCCTACTTCGTGGCCTTCCAAACCTTTTGAAGAAGAGCTGCTGTAGGGGAAGCTTGGTAGATCCATCTCTAAGTGAGAGCTGGCAGGCAAGCTACCAGTCTAGCTATAGAGTCCTCGGTGTCGCACTGACCCCAGCTAGCAAATTGCTGCATCTTGGATGCCAAAAAATACCCCTCTAGGCTTGCCATACTGCAGGGTGGTTAAGCTAATACTGGCCTTTTTCCTTCTCCAAATGAGATCCCTGAATTGAGAGTCTATGCGTTTAAACCACTTATTAGAGATCCACATAGTGGTGTGTTGTGAAAGATGTACAGAAGTTGTGGTGCCCAGACCATCTTTGTTAAATTTACTCAGCCCACTACTGACAGGGGGAGCTTACACCAACTTAGGCTTTTTAGATTTTGTCTACCCAGCAATGGGTTAAGATTTTTATTTTTTTCGTTCCGTGATACATGAAAGGAGAGATGCTGTGAATATTGAATAGTAAAGTTAAGATTATTACTGTTTTGAATAGCTTGGGTACAGAACATTGTTGGTATAATGTCAGAATATGTGGGCATGGAATGGGAGGGCTTTATGCTTCAAATTCAAAAAGACTGTTCTGAGACAATAGAGGGGGTGTGGAGCCTGAACTAGTCACTTCAAAAATTACAACGAGCATTAAAACGTAAAGCTGGTCTATTTTGGCATGTAAAATATTTTGAGCGATACATCGGCGAGGGCCTGAGCCCCAAAGGCCTGCGGGTCCAGGTGTTCCCCAATATTTGGGAAGTGAGGCCAGACTTTAAACATCAATGGGAGTCTAATCTGAAGGCATGCTCGACTAGGATGATTGAATTGTTGGTTGAATATTATAATCAACAGATTAGAATATCGGATGAGGAAGTTACTCAAATACAAAATGAATATAAACAGATTTGTTCACAGCCAAAGAGAAGGAAAGGGAAATAAAAGAACAACTAGAACTATTTACTAAAGATTTTTAATTCAAAAGGGGGAGAGCGACTATATGGACCTAATTCAGGAGTTGAGCTCTAGTGTCTGATGTATCCCTAGGGTATTTTGTGTTGGTTTCACTCACCACGGCGGATTATAAGTATATGCTCGGCTGTTTGTCCTTGCAGCGCAGCCAACTGCATGTATGTAGCCGTTCACCAGGAACTCATGTATAGACGTTTAGACGTACAAACCGTGCACTGTTGGCAGTCTCATTTTTGTTCACGTATTTATTGGCCCTAACACCTGATGATGAATCTATGAATAATACGAATGGTCGCTCCAAATATATGGTCTCGGCGCCTGCCCCAGAGGGGATTGTCTCCCTGCATGTGCAGCCGATCAAGTAATGTAAGGTCCATATAGCCCTGAAGAAGCTTGTGGCAAAACGCGTTGGCTTTGAAGACCTTCAATACTTATTTAGACTTTGTACATCTACTAATATTCCATCCAGGAATATGTTTTTACTATGTGTAGCAGGATTTGTGCCTGATATGGGTCTGCCATTGTTACCGATAACATCTTCAGCCCGTTTAAGCTGAATACTAGTGTCAGATTTGAGACAATGATCAATGTGGCATCTTTGGTTTGTTTTGTTTATTTTATAATTGGGATGGGAGAAGGGAATGAGTGGAATACTCCACTGGCTCAACTAGGTAAAACTGGGACACTCTGTAGAAAAATGCCTGTTAGCACTGTCTTGACGCCAGCTGGATGCCGACCAACGCTTACTGATGCTTGAAAACTGCTGTCTTGCTGAACTGTGCTAGAACTTTGCTTTTAACACTCTGGTTAACTCAAAAGATCCTGGACTGTAGTAAGACTTGACTCTTGACACTCTGTTTAGCTCAAAAGTCCTGTGAACAACTCCCTCCAGCCCTTCACTGACTGAGGTAGCTCCTTGTAACTGCTGGTGCTGCTGCAACTCTCAACTCTGTACACTGCACACTGCACGCTGTACACATTAACTCTTCAGGGCCCAACCACTGGCGCCCCCTTTACACTTCAAAGCCCTCTGACTAGGCACCCCCTCTGACGCTTCAGGGTCCTCTGACAAGGCACCCCCTCTGACACTTCAGGGTCCTCTCACTAGGCACCCCCTTTTACCGTTAGCTAGATCCTGGATCCCTTAGACCTCCACCGGAGCGGTCCCCTCTTGCTAGGCAGACCCCCAAGGGCAGTTTACAGTACTCACGAAATTGGAATGGTTTCCTGAAACTGGACCCCCTCTACTCCTCCAGTCCTCGGCACACCGGATCCTTTCTGCAGCCCAGCTCAGCCCAGCTCTCCGTCCCCCCAGGCAAGCCGCTGGGACACCCGATCCCTCCGACAGGAGGAGAGACAGCCGTACTCTCCCTCCTGGGACTCTGCTTCCCGCCAAAGACACTGTGTCATGCGCTCCCCTCAAACTTATACCCACTCCCAGAATCCTGTGCGGCAGAATCTGCCTTTCTGGGGTAGATATAAGCCTAAATGTGTAACTAATTGGGTTTCCTCCACTGCCCAATGAGAACCCTCTCATGGAGCCAGTGGAGAGACTCCCCATTCTCAAATAGCAACACCTGGGAGACATGACAGCCAGCTGAAAATCATGGCCCTGCTGTTAGGCAACCAAGGCCCACTATACTTTTGCCTAGCACCTACCTTGTAGGGTGCTACATATGTATTGTCTTGTTTTATGTGTCTGACTTTTTATATCTTTTTTGGATTTAATACATTTATAGATTTTATATAATTGTGAGCACCCCCTCCTTTTTTGACCTTTAAAATCCAATCTTTTCATTTTTTTTTCTTTTTTTTCAATGGCTAATATTCATTTGGAAAAAGTGTGAGGGCTCAGAAGAGACCACCATGCCCAGGTATTTAAATGAGTTAGCAACATCAATTTGGTCTGCACAGGCCGGGAGGGGTGCTCCTAGCAGGTCAAGGGGAATAAGGAAGGATTTAGACCAATTTATAGTGAAACCTGAGAATTCACCAAATTTAGTTTAGTTTAGTTGTCATCAGAGTCTGCAAGGAGCCAGCTGTGTCACCCAGATAGAGCAGGGTGCCATCCGCATATAGGGACATTTTTTAGTCGAGGGAACCACAACGAAATCCCACAATGGTTGAGTCCTTGCGGATTAAGATGGCCAATGGTTCAACAGTGAGGGCAAATATATGGGGAGAGAGAGGACACCCGTGTCCAGTGCCTTCATGCAGAGGGAAAGAGGGAGAGACGACATTGTTGATACGCAGTCTAGCTCCTCCCCCACCTTGGATTGAACACTTTATAGGCCCTGACTCTCTGTGCATGTATGATCTCCTGAGGAAGCCTTCTGGTAAATCGCATAGAGATCCATAGTAGTGACTCCTGTACCTGGCCCTACATATGAAAGAACTTTTACCATATTCATCAGTATATGTAAGATGTATATTGAGCAAGCAAATACAGGTTTCAGCACGTTTTGACCTTTGCCCCTATCCAATGTAGTTCATATTGTCTGATGAATTTCAGATACATTTTTATGCTTTGATAATTTCAGCTGATCAATGTTGTTAATAAACTTTTGTATTTTTATACTTTTGAAATACTTATTTTCTTTACCAGGGGTTAAAGCTGACAACCAATTACGTCCTATCAATTCTTTTCCTTCTTTCTCTAATTTGTACTCTTAGATGTGGTGCCACATCAAACAAGGTGTGTTTCATCTTTTGCTTTTCATGGTTTGTTAAATGTGTTACAGAATGATGAGGTGATTTTTCTTACTTAACTTTGAGCTTTATCTTCAATGTTTGAATTTTAGCCCTGTATAATGTCAGTGACATTGATGAGACATACCCTGTTGGAGTAGATGTGAGCTATCTATCCTTTTCATACTAAAAAGTCTATAAATCAGGTGAGTGACTGTCCAAAAGGAAAGACTTGGGGGCATATTTAACCTCCCTGGCGGTCTGATTATGTCAGAATTTTTGTGCTAAAAGCGGTACATTGTTTTGCATGGAAATATCTTGTTTTATATTTTAGGCCTGTAATTCTTAGGAATAACTCACTTAAATCTGTCCAAACAAGAGTCTAGTAGACATCCTGGGTATGATAAAGTTTGAAACACGTAATCATAAATTATAATATAATAATAATACACTTTATTCAATAATATAATCAAACCAAAAACACTGAAATGTATACAAACACGGGGTGCGATATTACTAGTCACTGTAATAAAGGTCTAGTAAACATCTTGGGTATGAAATACTTTGAAACATGGGACTGCACAAAGTCCAACGTCACAATCGGGACAATAGAATCTGGTTTCTTTTCTTATTTTCCTTCCACTGTCATCTCTCTTTGAGCAACAAACCACGCACATCCTTGTAGGTGCCGACTTTTTCTCAGTTGGTGGGATGTAGTCCATGAAGTGACGACCAGTCAGACGTTCCGGGTTGACAATGCCAACAGCACGACGTCCAGATCTGTTCACAGCCATTGATGGTGTTTGGTGACTTGAAAAGATTTGTTCGGCAACTTTCCTAATAAAGTCCGCATGAATCACAGGCTTGTCACTCCTTTTTTTGAGCAGAATGTATGCATTCCACAAGCATTGTTCAAGAAGATGTCTGAAGATCTTCTTATAGTATTTTTTTTGCTGCTTCTTCATAGCTGGGTAGAATGTCATTGCTTGGTCGGCTCTGTCGACACCTCGCATGGTGTTGTTGTAATCTATCAATACTTGTGGCTTCATGACTTCTTTCCCACCTTTCATGCGTACCATAACAGTGGAGATGTTATGCACTGTACTTATTAGGCACACATCTTTGTTGTCCCTCCATCGCAGTGCCATCATTTTGTCTTTCTGCCAGGCAACCATTTCTCCTGTCTTGAGCTTCTTTTTGCCAAGCATTGGCAGCATGTCATGCCCGTTAGCCCTTAAGGTTTCATATGTGGAATAGTGTAAGGAGTGCGGCGCCTCCCTTTATGTAAAACACTGTATTATGTAGAGCTGCCTTCAATTTAAGAACTGATACTTAAATGGGAAATTGGGGTGTGTAATGAGGCACTGCTACTGGTATATGAGCACATAAAGGTACCTACAAATACAGGGTAAGCACTTTCTAAAATCTCTAATAGGTGACTCCACCTTCTGTGATGGGGTGGATGTGATTTGTCAACCAAGATTGACAACAAATAAATAGCAACAAATGTTAAAAATACAGTGCCTGTGACAGACAGACAGTGCTATTTTCTCAATACGTGCTGAATTTCACCAGGACGTGGCGTCAAAAGGAAACATTACTTCCTGATGATGCCACTTCCTGGTGAGATGCATTGAGGTTCCAGTACGACATCACGTCCGGTTTGCGGCTGGTCGGAGCAGGGTGACACGCACAGTGGAACGCACGCTACATACAGAGTGGCAGTTTCTGGATATCTGCTTGTTTTTTGGCTTTCAGCAAGTGCCATTCAAGGCACCAGAGGCCTGAGTGCTTCTGGTGAGTGGCCACTACTTACTAGGTGGAGGATCAGAAATGTTATTGCACAACTGAATATAGCACTAATACCATTGCAAGTTGTGACCTTTTTTGGCACCTGGTTTGTGCATGACACTATTTATTTATTTAAACTGGTTTACTTATTTTTTATTGCACTTATTTACATTCAGCACGTATTGAGAAAATAGCACGGTCTGTCACTGTATTTTTAACATTTGTTGCGATTTCTTTGTTGTCACTCCAAATCACGTCCACCTCATCACAGAAGGTGGAGTCACCTATTAGAGATTTTAAAAAGTGCTTACGGTTTCATAGGCATCGGTTTTGTTGTGCAGTAGAACCTCAAAAAGTTCAGGAGATGTATAAAAGTTGTCCGTTGTTACACAATAGCCCTGATTTAGCAATGGCTCAATTAGTGAAAGAACAGAAGATGTTGCCATTCCCTAATTACTGTATTTTTCATCAAATTGTGTTCCTTTTCCAGTGTATATCACTGAATTCCAAATGTAGCCAGTTGACGATTCGCATAGCATGTAGGATTTTACGCCAAATCATGCCCTCTTTGATGCAATGTATTGAGCTCACGTGAGCCTTCCCTTGTAGGCCATTAGACTTTCATCTATGCTGATGTCTCTTTCTTGCACATAGCTCCATTGGATATTCATTCTGAAGAATCATTTGATATACTTCCCAATTTTTTTTTAGTTTTGGTGCAGGATGAGTAGTTTAATCAAATTCTTCATTATTTTCAAAGTGGAGATATTTCATTATGAGGGAAAATCTATATTCTGACATTACCGTGCCAAAAAATGGAGTGGCAAGTAATGTATTGGTTGTCCAATACCACTTCTGCAGGGGTTTACCCACCACTCCCTGAAGAATTATTAGGCCCAGAAATTTCCAAATGTCAACTTTGGTCACTAGTTCCCACTTTCTGCATCTTGCAAACCTCAGATGCGTAGCGCATTATTGCTCTTTGTACCGGTTGGTCTCGGTAACTATTTTTTCAATAACCTCATTGGTCAAAAATAATTGTAGCTATGCTAAGAAATTGTCATGGTCAACATTAACTTTTATACCAGGTGCTTCTGTAAATGGCAATCTTGGCGGTGCTGCCTGATTCGTGCCGCAGTCAATAGAGCACCAAGTCCGCACATCACTGAGCGCAGTCGCAGAATCGTCGCTGTCATCATTTTCCGTACCTGATGACTAATTTTCCCATGAATCGCTATTGCTCAGTTCTTCAAGTAACTCCGTTTCGCTGTCGCTGTTTTCGAGTTTGTCTAAAAGCTATTTTGAGCAGAAAGAATGCTTTTTGGACGCCATGGTCATTCTTAATTTTCCAGGCACAAAGAACTGGAAAAGCACAGGCAGGGCACTGGAAAAGCCACCAGGTGAAATCCTGTGGTGAAATGGCTTGATACAGTGTAATCCGTTAGGATCACAACTTTGTATCATGTCATTTGTTTTATTTACATTTTTGAAATTGCCGTCGGTTCCACCCCCCTGCGTCGCGGCGCAGAAGACAGGTGCAGGCATTGGCCAAGCACACAGCGGAAGGACAGCGTGAGGATGCCTGGTGGTCAGGGAGAGGATGGCAGAGAATCGCAGGGGAAGGTGAGTTTTATTGTGGGGTAATCCCGAGTGTGGCTCTGGGTTACCGCTTTTGGTACTCTATATTAACCCTGAGCCACACTCGGGAATACCACTAGGGAGGTTAAAAAACAGTGAATGTAACCTTCACCAATCATGGTGGAATGACACAAATATAGTTTAATATTCACAAGTTTGGTTTTATATTAAAGCTTTTAGGTTTTTTTTTTTTTTCATATTTGTAGATGTCAGGAACCATGAATCAGACTGAGACAGAAAATGCATTAAAATCACACCTTTAATGTATTGGTAAAAAAATAGTACAGAATAGTAAACATAATCAAAACATAAGCCTAGGGTCAGAACCCAAAACGGGAAGTCAGACGATCCAGTGATCATGAAACCAGAAATCGGTGTAGACGGAGGCAGAGGAACAGGATCACGAGCCAGATGGGACGTCCGCCGGCAAAGTCTTTCACAGGAGCACAGCAGAGAAACTCCAGATCTGTCTAATGCTTAAGCAACTGGGTTGATCCTACAGAGAATACGGAAAGGCCCAATATACAACAGTGACAGTTTCAGTGGGGGAACACGGAGTCAGAGGTTATGAGATGACAGCCAGACCGCCTCTTCAACTTGGTAGAAAGGAGCTGATAGACGTCCGCAGTCAGCATGGATTCTGTACCTATCACTGGCACATCGCAAGGACTCTTGGGCCTGCACCCAAGTGGAACAGAGATTACGGAGATGTTCCTCTAATGCAGGAAATGTGTCAGGCAACATGTATGGCTGGAAACCATAATTTACCATAAACTGAGACAATCTGGAAGCAGAATTGACGGCACTATTGTGAACAAACTCCACCCAAGGTGTGAGTTTTGACCAGTTGTTATGGTGGTCAGAAATATAGCAACGTAGGAACTGCTCCAAGGCTTGGTTGGCTCGTTCTGCGGCCCATTGGACTGTGGGTGATACCCGGAGGAGAAGGAAAGCTGAATTCCCAACTGTGCACAAAAGGCTCACCAAAACCTGGACACAATCTGGCTACCCCTGTCTGAGATGATAACTTTGGGTAGCCCATGTAACTGAAAGATCTCCCAAGCGGAAATGGATGTCAGTTCTTTGGATGTAGGCAACTTCTTAAGTAGAGCCATAAGGAACACATATACTGGCATATTGAGAGCTGAACGGTTCCTGAAACTACAAACGGAGCACACACAGGAGAGACCACCCCACGTGCAACATCCATACACTGGGTAGATATAACTGGAGAATACACACAGGAGGATTAGAAGCTATTCTACCAAAAATACTCATATGCTTGGTCAAAAGGTGAGCAATTAGCACACATTTAGGTGTAGTCACCGAAGAGCACCATGTTTGAATCACCAAATTGAATGTGGAGGAATTTACCACATGTATTTAAAGACTACACTTATGAAGGACTTTTCTTCAAGATTTTATTCATGGACATTTAAGCACAATTGTTTCTTGTAAACGCTCAGCACTTACACATTGCACTTTATGTGATATTTATTTGTTTGCACTTTCTTGCATTATTTGCACATAATACTTTTAGATCGGTCGTCACACATGCACTTTATTTATATGTAATTAGTGGCACATTCTAACCTGGCTGTTGCACATATGCACTTTAGATATAAGGATATCTTTTGAAGCAAATTTAATACTTCATTGGTTATTGATTTAAAATTTTTATCTATCTATTTATTTATGTGTTTTTAATCCATATTTGGAACTATATATCATGTATTTTAAAGTTTAATGTGTTAAACTATTTATGTGCTTACTATATATATTTGAAATGTGCTATTTTGCTATAACTCAGGAGAGCATTACCTATGCACCGCCCCCCCCCCCCCCCCCAAGGTCAGAAAATGACTTGAAATTGGAATATCTCATGATGCAGAGCTCCTATAGTCATGGTCAACAGAGCAGTCTCATGAGTCACGTTGGCAGGCTGCAAAGGTCTCCGAACAATAGCCTCCCTATCAAGTGGAGTGGCACAAAGCTGTGGTGGAATCGAGTGCTTAGACACAAAGGCACTATCTATGAACAGGCTTGCAGCCCCAGAATCGATTTTAGCCCGTGTATCAATGGACAACTCAGACCAAGAAAGGGTAACTGGAACTAGAGGCTTATCCTTCAGGATTACTGGGGACTCAAAAACGCCACCTAAGGTCTGTCCCCTATAGGACTTCAGCTTCGGGCGTTTCGCAGATGGTAGGACAAGACTTCAATATGTGACCTTCCTGGTCACAATAAAATTACAATCTCTCCCTCCTCCTAAAGGCCCTCTCCTCCACAAAGAGACAATATTTTCATTAAAAATACACTAAAATCATAATTAGTGGACACAAACATAAAAACAGAGAGCCTGTGTGAATAAGCCCTCTTTAATTGTTTTTTACATTTTTTTAAAAGAAATTTACAGTTTTTGTTAATTATTTATTACAATGTTTATTTTTTTTTTACAATCTGTTTATTTTTTTACAGGAAAGGGAAGCCTGCAGCACTGCAGTGGGGGGGGGGGGGGCACAGTGAAAAGGGGGAACACGGGGAAGGGGGAATAAGAAGCAGGCAAAACAGGGAGGGGGATCGGTGTCGGAGAAGCAAATTTAGGAATGATGCCGTATCTGTGTCTCTCCCCGCAGCAGCTGAAAGCTGGCAGGAGGGGGAGAAACTGGCTTTCAGCTGCTGCCGAGAGCAACACAGGGCTTCCCTTCTTAATTGCCCCTCCACCCAACCACACCGATTCCCCATGCTGCTGGTTCCCCCCTGTTGCAGCCCCCTGCAGGAGGACTGGTGGTCCCTCCTATCAGCGGCCCTGTTGACAGGACATTGTGCTGTGATTGGCCAGAGCATACAAGTCAGATGCATGCTTTGGCCAATCATCAGCAATCAATGCACTACAACAGCGCAGTGCATAATGGGGTGCTCATCGGCGGGAACTTCCCGCCGAGCGCCCTATTTGTTTGTGTGTTTAGCAAACACACGAACGGTGTCACGGAACCATGAACCAGACGTACAACAACAGATAAGAGAAAATAAGACAGTTTTATTGAAAAACAAGCTATAAAGCAAAAGTCCAAACGGATGGCGAAACCGATGCAGAGTCTTTGCGAAGCCAGGGGTCAGGAACCAGCAGGGTAGTCAGACGAAGCCAGGATCAGGAACCAACAGGGTAGTCAGACGAAGCCAGGATCAGGAACCAACAGGGTAGTCAGACGAAGCCAGGAACAGGAACCAGAAGTGGCAGCAGTCTTAGTAGCATGTGAACACAGGAGGACCAAGCAGGGAACTGAAGCCACAGACCTCCTATATATATGAGCTAGGCATCCAGCTCCTCCCAGTGGGAAGGAGGAGCCGCAGGGTGGGAGGCTACAAGAAACCCAGAAACCAAGATGGCCGCCAGCACATGTCAAACGAAGGAGAACAGCAAGAAGGTAAGACCATGACAGTACCTCCCCCTCAAGGGCCCCTCCTCCGCGGAGTAAAGAACGGTTTCTGAGGGAAGCGTGCGTGGAAGGCTCGGATCAAGGCAGGAGCATGGACATCTGCGGAGGGAACCCAGGAACGCTCCTCTGGACCATAACCACGCCAATGAACCAAAAACTGCACCCGACCGCGGACCAGGCGTGAGTCCAGGATATTGCTCACCTCATACTCCTCACGATTGCCCACTCGGACCGGACGAGGCCGAGGAACCGAGGAAGTGAAACGATTACACACCAGAGGCTTCAACAGGGAGACATGAAACACGTTGGAGATCCGCATGCCAGGAGGAAGCGCAAGGGCATAGGCTACCGGGTTTACCCTGCGAAGCACTCGGAAGGGACCAACAAAGCGAGGCGCCAGCTTGGGAGTGGGCACACGAAGGTTGAGGTTGCGGGTGGACAACCATACACGGTCTCCGGCCTGGTAGGAAGGAGCAGGCGCTCGTCTGCGATCAGCCTGGAGTCTCTGGCGCTGCGCAGAGACCTCAAGGGACTTCTGGATCTGTACCCAAGAAGCACGTAGGACGGAAAGGTGATCCTCCACAGCCGGAATATCCTGGGGAGAGAATACCTCCGGTAACACGGCAGGTTGGAACCCATAGTTGGCCATGAAGGGAGACGTCCCAGAGGAAGAGTTCACCGCCGTGTTCCTGGCAAACTCAGCCCAAGGCAGGAGGTCAACCCAATTGTCTTGGTGATCGGAGACATAGCAACGAAGGAATTGCTCCAAGGCCTGATTGGATCGTTCTGCGGCCCCATTGGACTGAGGGTGGTAGGCCGAGGAGAAGGAGAGATGAATCCCCAACTGGGAGCAAAAGGCGCGCCAGAACCTGGACACAAACTGACTCCCCCGATCCGACACAATCTCCTTGGGCAAACCGTGCAACCGGAAGACCTCCCTGGCAAAAATCGTGGCCAACTCCTGTGCAGAGGGTAACTTCTTGAGAGGAACACAGTGACACATTTTGGAAAACCGATCCACAATCATGAGAATGACCGTATGGCCTCGGGATGCAGGGAGGTCCACAATGAAATCCATCCCCAGGTGTGACCATGGGCGCTCCTCCGGTGGCTAAGGGTTGCAGAAGGCCCAACGGAAGGTGCCGAGGGGACTTACTCTGGGCACAAACGGAGCATGCCGCTACATATGCGGCGATGTCGGAACGTAGGGAAGGCCACCAGAACAGACGTGAAACAGCCCAGGACAGCTGATTCTTTCCAGGATGCCCCGCGGTCTTGGAGTTATGGTAGGTTCGCAACAACCGAGTGCGCAACTCCTCAGGCACAAAACATCTGCCGTTGGGTCTCCCAGAGGGAGCACCAGATTGAGCCGCCAAAATCTGCTCACCCAGGGGAGAGGTCAGGCTGGTGCGAATGGCAGCCAGGATCTGATTCGGAGGTATGACCGAAGTCGGAATCGACTCCTCCCTGGACAGGTCGGAGTACTGCCGTGATAAGGCATCAGCCCTGATGTTCTTGGAACCGGGTAGGTAGGAGACCACGTAATTAAAACGTGACAAGAACAGAGCCCATCTGGCCTGACGTGGTGTCAATCTCTTGGCCTCAGAGAGGTAGGTCAGATTCTTGTGGTCCGTCAGGATGAGGACCGGAACCACCGAACCCTCGAGCAAGTGCCTCCATTCTTTAAGAGCCTGCACGATGGCCAATAACTCCCTGTCACCAATCTGGTAGTTGCACTCCGCGGAAGACAGTTTCCGGGAGTAAAACCCACAAGGAAGCAGAGGACCCTCTGGTGTTCTACGCTGAGACAGAAGGGCGCCTACTCCCGTCTCAGACGCGTCCACCTCGAGGACAAAGGGCAACCCAGGGTTAGGATGCGACAGAATCGGAGCCGACACAAAGGCGGACTTTAGAGCCTCAAAAGCTCGGATGGCCTCGGGCGGCCAGACCTGGGAATTACTGCCCTTCCTGGTCAGATCCGTGAGAGGCTTGGCTAGCATGGAAAAGTCCCTGATGAACTTCCGATAATAATTGGCGAAGCCCAAAAAGCGCTGCAGGGAGCGAAGACCACTGGGCTGGGGCCACTGTAAGACAGCCGAAACCTTCTCAGGATCCATGGAGAACCCCTCAGCGGAAATGATGTAACCTAAGAAGGTTACCTGGGATCGGTGAAATTCGCATTTCTCAAGCTTACCGAACAGCTTGTTCTCTCGTAACCGTTGCAACACTCGTTTGACATCCAGAATGTGGGTCTCCATGGACTCAGAATATACCAAGATGTCATCCAGGTAGACCACCACACACTGCTGCAACAGGTCACGGAAAACATCGTTGATGAATTCCTGAAAGACTGCGGGCGCATTGCACAGCCCAAAGGGCATAACCAAGGATTCATAATGACCGGTCCTGGTGTTAAACGCGGTCTTCCACTCATCGCCCGCCTTGATCCTTACGAGGTTATATGCCGCCCTCAGGTCGAGTTTGGTAAAGACCGTGGCCCCTTTAAGGCGATCGAACAGCTCGGAAATCAAGGGTATCGGGTAAGCGTTCTTGATCGTGATGCGATTGAGACCCCTGTAATCGATGCAAGGCCTCAACTCACCGCCCTTCTTTTTCACAAAGAAAAATCCAGCCCCTGCCGGGGACGAGGATTTGCGAATGTGTCCACGTGAAAGCGCCTCCCTCACGTACTCCTCCATGGCCTCATTCTCCGCTACCGACAGTGGATAGACTTTGCCACGAGGAGGAACGGCACCAGATTGTAACTCGATGGCACAATCGTATGGGCGGTGCGGAGGTAGGGCAACCGCGCGCACCTTATCGAATACATCCCGGTACTCCTCGTATTCAGAGGGCAACAGAGAGTCCGAGGAAGTACACAGCAACTTGACAGGCCCATGGATGCAACTAGTCCCACACTGCGGTGACCACGAGAGGATCTCGGCCGATCTCCAATCGAAAATCGGATTATGCTTCTGGAGCCAGGGGTACCCCAAGACCACCGAGTAGTGTGGAGACGAAATAACCTGGAAGCAGACCGACTCTCTGTGGACGGCACCAATGGCTAACCCCACTGGAAGGGTCTCATGAGTCACGTGTGGCGGCAGAAGGGGTCTGCCGTCTATCGCCTCAAGAGCCAGAGGAGAACCTCGAGCTTGCAGAGGAATGGAATTGGCGGCAGCGAACACACTATCAATGAACAAACCACCAGCACCAGAGTCCACCAACGCCTGGGTCGTCACCGAGCCCCCGACCCAGGAAAGGACAACAGTGATCAGTGGTTTGTCAACACGGGAAACCGGGGACGAGGAGACTCCACCCAAGATCTGCCCCCGACAGGATCTCAGGTGCGAGCGTCTCCCTGGACGGTTCGGACATGCCAACCGAAAATGCCCACCGAGACCACAGTACATGCATCGGCCCTCGCGTCTCCGGAGTACCCTCTCCCCCTCGGACAGGCGAGCAAACCCCAGCTGCATGGGTTCACCCCCAGACAAGTCATCCCCAGGAGGCGTGGGAGGAGAGGAAGGCACGGGTGGGACAACAAAGGTAGGCGCCAATCTGTTAGGAGGCCTCCGCAGACTCTCCTTAAAGGAAGGTCTCTCCCTGAGTCTGGTGTCAATCAAAATCAGGAAAGAAATAAGAGACTCGAGCTCCACTGGTAGGTCCTTAGCTGCAACCTCATCCTTCAAGGCATCCGAGAGACCATGAGAGAAAGCAGCGACCAGAGCCTCATTATTCCAGCCCACCTCTGCTGCCAGGGTACGAAACTCAATGGCGTATTCAGCTACGGATCGTGAACCCTGTCTGATGGACATAAGGAGCTTCGCAGCAGAGGCAGCACGAGCCGGCACATCGAATACCTTCCGAAGAGAAGCAACAAAACCGGAAAACTCGGCAACCACCGGATTGTTGTTCTCCCATAAAGGGCTGGCCCAGGCCAAGGCCTTGTCCGAGAGCAGCGAGATTAAGAAGCCCACCTTTGATCTCTCAGTAGGAAAGGCATGTGGCAGCAACTCGAAATAAATGCCCACCTGGTTAAGGAAACCTCGGCACTGAGTTGGCTCTCCCCCAAAGCGCTGTGGAAGGGGGGCAGAACCGGACATACCCCGAAACACCGCGGGCGCAACAACAGGTGTCGGGGTAGACTCTGGCGCAACAACCGGAGCGGCAGTAGGAGCGGACCCAGGAGCGACAACCGACCCATCGGCAACGGGAGCGAAATGAACCGTGCGTTCAAGCAGGGTTTGCAACGCCACGGCGAACTGACCCAACAGGTGATCCTGCTGATCAAGTCTGGCAACCAGCGTGGGTAGTGAGGATGGCCCTGTACCGTCAGAATTCGTGGCCTGTGGTACCGTGCGTTCAAGCAGGGTTTGCAACGCCACGGCGAACCGACCCAACAGGTGATCCTGCTGATCAAGTCTGGCACCCAGCGTGGGTAGCGAGGATGGCCCTGTACCGTCAGAATTCATGGCTTGGTCCTAATGTCACGGAACCATGAACCAGACGTACAACAACAGATAAGAGAAAATAAGACAGCTTTATTGAAAAACAAGCTATAAAGCAAAAGTCCAAACGGATGGTGAAACCGATGCAGAGTCTTTGCGAAGCCAGGGGTCAGGAACCAGCAGGGTAGTCAGACGAAGCCAGGATCAGGAACCAACAGGGTAGTCAGACGAAGCCAGGATCAGGAACCAACAGGGTAGTCAGACGAAGCCAGGATCAGGAACCAACAGGGTAGTCAGACGAAGCCAGGAACAGGAACCAGAAGTGGCAGCAGTCTTAGTAGCATGTGAACACAGGAGGACCAAGCAGGGAACTGAAGCCACAGACCTCCTATATATATGAGCTAGGCATCCAGCTCCTCCCAGTGGGAAGGAGGAGCCGCAGGGTGGGAGGCTACAAGAAACCCAGAAACCAAGATGGCCGCCAGCACATGTCAAACGAAGGAGAACAGCAAGAAGGTAAGACCATGACAAACGGCTGATGTTCGAGTCGAACTTACATTAGACTCGAACACAGAGCCCATCCCTATCTGTAACGCTATGGCAAACTGATCCATGCGGTGGTCCTGCTCATCCAATTTGTAAAATATATTACCACTAGGTGGATTGCCTGCATCTTCTGAATTCATGGCCTTCGCCTACTGTCAGGAACCATTAATCAATCAGACAGAAAATACATTAAAATAACACCTTTAATATAATGGTAAAAAATCGTACAGAACAGCAAACGTAGTCAAAACATAAGACAGGGGTCAGAAGCCAAAACAGGAAGTCAGATGGGCCAGTGATCAGGAAACCAGAAATTAGTATAGTCTGAGGCAGAAGGGACGTCAGCCAGGCAAAGTCTTTCACAGGAACACAGCAGAGAAACTCCAGATATATTGACCAGGCGATGGCAGGAAAGGAATGAACAGGGCAGCTTAAGCCCACGTTCACATTGAGCCAATTTGACATGCAATTTGACTTGTTAAATCGCATGCCAAATCTGAGCCTATTGCCGGCAATGGCACGGTCCAAATCGGTGCGACGCTGACTTCCACACTGATTTCCAAAAGCAGTTTCTGTACTACTGTTGGCAACATCGGGGGATGATTTCAATATACATATGAGCAGGAACCCGCACAGATGTCTGTTAAATTACCCCCGAAGTTGGACTGAAATGCCAGTTTGAAATTGTGCAAGTTCAGCTGAACGATTTCAAACCCGCCCTCAGTGTGAACCTGGGATGAATAGCCAAATGGGGCTAGCTGCAGGTAGGACTGATGAGCAGATAATGATAACCAGGTGAGCCATGAGGAAACAATGAGTGCTGACAATTAACTGACAGCTGAGCAGCCTGACCACAGAGAAGAGAACTGCTGTGAGCCCAGTTTGTTTAGGGATTAGAGTTTGTGCTGCAGTATTTATTGTAATAGATCTCTTCAACTTATACCACTTACACACTGTAGCAGCAGAGTTGAAATTAGGGATAATAGGGGTAAATGTATTTATTTATTTTTTACATTTTTAATCTGATGTTTTATTTTTTTAATTTATAAACAAAATCTTTGCTTCACAAAAAAAAGTATTATGAGGTGAGGTTCAGAGTATTACAGATATTCTAAAGAGAAAGCACAACAGAAGCTGTTTTCCTTCATACTCTCTCTCATTAAAACTCCATACAGCCTACCTAAGCAAATCAAACAGGTAGAGGGAGCAGTCTCTAGGCCAACCCCTGTTTGTTATGTAAATTTAAACTTAATGTAGATAGACAAACAAAACAAAATCAGTATCATGCAGCAACACAAACCTATATTTTTTTTTACTTCCATGGTGTTTAGGTTGCTTATGCCACTATTTACCCTGATGAGCAATCATGAACTACAGCTTGATGCAGTGAGATAACGTGGTCACATGATATACTGTAGCAAATATGTCTTTCTCAGCACTGCCCTGCTCCACCGAAAACCCACCCAGCACTTGCCCCTCCCACAAGTAGCAGAAATGCTGATTGGAATGATAACCTTTTTCTTGCAAGAGGCATGAATGTGAGCGAGGTTTAGGTCATCAATTGATTTAAACTCCAGAATGCTGAGCTGTTGCATTTGTAATATGACATAGACTTTAGTTGTACTTTAAGCTACTGAGCTCTCTAAATGACAAGCCTTATCAACAAAGCATTTAAGATGACCAATGAAAAGCTCCACCTGTTGCCTGAATATAACATCAAAAATATTCACATGCCATAATTCATATTTACTTGACTTAGAAAAAATAGTCAAGTTGAAAAAAGACAGAAGCCCATCTAGTTCAACCAATAGAAAAATCAATAACTAAATAAATAGAAAATCTCCATATACAGAATCCTAAACCCACATTTGATCAGAGGAATGTAAAAAACCCCTATAAAAGCATGGTCCAGTTTGCTTTAGCAGGAAAAAAAAACTCCTCTCCGATTCCTCAAGGCAAAGATTCCAAATCTCTGCTGTTTTTACCTATGAATGTTAAAGCAGAGTTCCAGCCGTTTTGTGTTTATTATGAGTCAGCATCTACAAAAAGTGTAGCTGCTGACTTTTAATAAACACACACTCACCTGTCCCATGACCCAGCGATGCGGCCGTCCGAAGCCTCACTCCTCTCCCTCTCCTCTCAGAGGCGCCGGCATCACTAGTGTGGGAACCCGGCTGTGACAGCTTGCGGCTTCACAGCCGGGTGCACAATGCGCTGCGCGTCGTGAATGGCCAGGCAATCTTCTGGGACCTGTGATGTGTCCCAGAAGATTGCAGGGAGGGAGAGCAGAACTTCCACTCAAGCCGCCCGAGCGGAAGTGGGAATGGGTACCTGTCAAAACTAGGTACCCGCTCCCCCCTCAAAAAAATGACATGCCAAATGTGGCATGTCAGGGCATCAGGAGCACTTAAAGCCGAAGTTCCACTTTTTGGTGGAACTCTGCCTTGAAATCCAGTGCATTTGTATATGTATTCAGCTCTTTTTTTTGTTAGATCAATGGAGCTGGTCAGAACTAGTTCCAAAGGCAGTCTATGCCACATTTGCACAGCTCTTATTGAGAAAAAGTATTTACTTATGTGGAAGCTAAACCTCTTTTCCTACAGATGTAATGAGTGCCCCCTTGTTTGTCCTTGAAGTCAATAGTTTTGTACCAGCTTCACTATATGAACCAAATACTGATGATTCAGTTCAGCTAATCTTTCCTCAAAGCTGAGCTCCTCCATGCCTCTTATCAGTTTCATATTCCAGATGAGGTCTTAATAATGATTTGTACAGGGGCAAAATTATATCTCTCTCTCATGAGTCTACCTCTTTTAATACAAGATATGAATACAAGTGTTTTGATTGCTTTAGAAACTAAACCTCGGCATTGCATGCTCTTCTTAATTTTATGATCTATCTGAACATCCAGATCCCTCTAAATTATTCATTCCCCCAGCCCAGATGTTCTCCCCATAGAATGTAACATGTACGATATTTATATTTTATGTTTTGCCTGATAGTATTAAATAGATAAAATATATTATATATATATATATATATATATATATATATATATATATATATACAGTATATGTATGTTAAATATAACATACACTTGCATGACCCAGTGCCAGCTTTGCAGGTGTAGGGCAGTCAGCACCTAGGCAGGTACCAGGAGTCCTACAAGCCAGGTATCAGGATGAGAGAAACAGGAGACAGAGTCAAGATTTCAAGTGAAGGTTGGAACAGGCTGAGTTCACTTAAGTTTAAACAATAGAGCTCAGAAACAATAAATCTGTAAAGAACACCAAATAAATTGCCAAACTATAGTCTAAAATGAACAATCAAATGTTTGGAGCTCTGGTGCTCTTTTTAAAAATAGTACAGGCAGTGCTCACACAGCTAGTGCGGCAATCTGAGAATTTGAAGTCCCCTCTCCCCCCCCCCCCCTCTTTCTTTTTGCAGGACCTTCAAGACTGATCATAGTGTAGCAGGATTCCCAGCCGTTTTGCTGGATATGGGTCCCCCTGGGTCACCGGGTGCAACAAAAGTACCTCTGTGCATGTTCCTCCAAGTGTGAGCACTGAGACAATGACCAGCCCGGTATCTTTGGGGTTTTTGTATTTATTGAGAACTTGGGTGGCAGAAGGGAACTCCTTTGACTCAACTATGCACAATTTACTAGGGACAACTGAAAAATTCCAATTGGCGCTGACTTGACGCTGGCTAGATGCCAGTCAACGCTGGTTCACGGTGGTTAATGCTGGCTTGCTGCATGTTAACTCCAAACTGACTTTGGACTGCTTTCTTACATAAAGAAGTTCTCTTTAAACTCCCTTAAGCACTCCTTGCTGAGGTAGCTACTTGTACTACTGCTGGGCTGCTAAACACTTCAGGGCCCACACTTCTTTCTCTCACTTATCTTCAGGGCTTAGACACTGGCACCCCCTTTCTCTAAACATTCTCCACAGGTTAGCTGGCTCCCGGATCCCTCTGACCTTCTGGAGTGGTCCAGTCTCCTAGGCAGACCCCTGGGCAGTTTCAAGTAGTACTGACACTGTTTTTCCCCGAAACTTCTGCCCAGCAGCTCCACTCAGTCCTCAGCACTCTGGATCCCTCTCTGCAGCCCAGCTCAACCTTCATCCTCTAGGCCGACTGCCCTGGACACCTTAACTATCGCTGACAGGAGGAGAGACAGCCGTCAGCCTTCTCCTGGAACTCTGCTTCCCGCCAAAGACCCCCTGTCACATGCTCCCCTCAGACTTATAGCCCATCCCAGGGTGCATTGCGGCAAACTCCACCCACTGAGATAGCCACAAGCCCTGGTATGCTATCGGCTAGGTTTCCTCCACTGTCCAATGAGAGCCCTCATTGGACACAGTGGGGAGACTCCGCAGGAACAACAGGTCACACCTGGAAGCATGTGACAGCTTAACTGAATAATCAGGCCTCCCTGATATGCAGACAGGGCCACCCATATACTTTTTCCTAGCACCTACCTAGGAGGGTGCTACAATAGCAATAATATGTGCAGACAACGACCAATCAGAATCGCTTTGATCTGTCCAAGAAACCAATTGTTTGCCTAGACTGTTTTTTAAAAAGAGCACCAGGCTACTCAAAACATTTGATTGTTCACTTTAGAGTATAGTTTGGCTCTTGGGTATGATTTATTTGGTGTTCTTTACTGACTTCCTGTTTCTGAGTTTTATTGTTTGAGCTTAAATAAATTCAGCCTGGCCCGACCTTCAACTTTTGACTCTGTCTCTTGTTTCTCTCGTCCTGATACCTGGCACATAGAACTCCTGGGATCTGCCATGATGCTCACTGCCCTTCACCTGACCAGCTGGTTTGATATTTGGCATTGGGTCATACATTTGTCTGAAAAGGTGAACTTACATTTTAACACAGTTGCAAAGTTTGCTGGATGCCATTAGTAGCCCTCTGAATGATGTTGTTGGGAACACTTCTTTTTTGAAGAGAATGCTGGATGATTGACTGCACAGGTGGGTTTCAGCCAAGGTGCTTATTGTTAGTTTGAAATATGCAACTAAGGCTGACCATACATTATACAATTTTCTTGTACAATTTTCAGATTTACCAAAACTTTATAATATGAGGTCAAACCTAAACACTTTTAATTTGTATTCAATCAGTCCCCTGCACTACTCTACCTGTTGAAGGTAAATTTAAAGGAAATTGAACAACAAAACTGTACAATGTATGGCCACCAAAACAAAAAAGGAATATTTTAGTGGGCCGCACTAATCCACATACCTAACTAAATATGCTCAATCCCAGTATAAATAGTTACTTTGATTATACTGTATATCATGTGTGTAACATGCTAATTCAACGACATAAGTATCATGTATCATCAATTCATAAATGTGCAATATATAAAATATGGACACGTGTTTAAGGTCACACACGTTAGGAAAGAAGAACTTTTTGAACTATTTTTTTTTTGCTTGAACTTTATATATATATATATATATATATATATATATATATATATATATATATATATATATATATATATATATATATATATATATATATATATATATACATATACATATACACATATATATATATATATATATATATATATATATACATATACATATATATATATATATATATATATATATATATATATATATATATATATATATATATATATATATGGGACTTTTTTTTGCACTTATAGAGTTTGGCTCACTTTGCATAGGTCACTTTATATTTGTATTGCACTTTTATTGTATTGCACTTTATTATTCCTTTTTTTGCACTTAGCACTTTATTTCATATATTGCACTTTTATGAATTGATGATACTTATGTTGTTGTATTAGCATGTTACACAAATTATATATGATTTAACCACTTCCATACCGAGTCATAGTAATATGACGTCGGCATGGTGGTTGTACGGATCCGGGCGGGCGTCATATGACGTCCGCCCGCTCTAGCTGCTACTGCGCGCTCCCGGGGGCTCGCAGCGCGGCGATCGGGGGTGAGGCTCGTCCCTCGGACATAGCCCATCCCTGATCAAGGTAAACAGCCAATAGAAATTGGCTGTTTACCACGTGATCGGCTGTGTCAATCACAGCCGATCACATGAGCGGCTCCAGCACGAGCCGCTCGTTCTCTCTGCAATGCGCGCCCCCGGGGGCGCGCAGAGCAGCGATCGGGGACGAGGCTCGTCCCTCGGACAGAGTCGATCCCCGATCTAGGTAAAGAGCCAATGAAATTGGCTCTTTACCACGTGACCGACTGTGTCCAATCACAGCCGGTCACAAATGTCAACAGAGAACACGGTAACTAGCTGTCACCGTGTTCTCCTCCTCACACACTGATCCTGTGTGAGGAAGAGAGTGTGGTAACAGCTAGTTACCAATCATAGTGCACCCCAAACACACTGATTGCCCCCCCCCCCAATAAAGAGCACCTGTCACTAGCCCATCAAAGTACCCGAGTACCTGTCACCAGCCCATCAGGTACTCTGATGACAGGTACTCGGGTACTCTGATGACAGGTACTCGGGTACTCTGATGACAGGTACTCGGGTACTCTGATGACAGGTACTCGGGTACTCTGATGACAGGTACTCGGGTACTCTGATGACGGGTACTCAGGTACTCTGATGACGGGTACTCGGGTACTCTGATGACAGGTACCCGGGTACTCTGATGACAGGTACCCGGGTACTCTGATGACAGGTACTTGGGTACTCTGATGACGGGTACTTGGGTACTCTGATGACGGGTACTCGGGTACTCTGATGACGGGTACTCGGGTACTCTGATGACGGGTACTCGGGTACTCTGATGACGGGTACTCGGGTACTCTGATGACGGGTACTCGGGTACTCTGATGACGGGTACTTGGGTACTCTGATGACAGGTACTTGGGTACTCTGATGACGGGTACTCGGGTACTCTGATGACGGGTACTCGGGTACTCTGATGACAGGTACTCGGGTACTCTGATGACGGATACTCGGGTACTCTGATGACGGATACTCGGGTACTCTGATGACGGATACTCGGGTACTTTGAGTACCAGTCAACTGAGTACCCGTCATCAGAGTACCTGAGTACCTGTCACCTACCCATCAGAGTACCCGAGTACCTTCCACCTGCTCATCAGAGTACCTGACGCCTGAAGTACCCGAGTACTTGCCGCCTGCTCATCAGTACCCATCACTACTCATCAGTACTCATCAGTACCTATCACGTATCAGTATCACCTATCAGTATCAGTACTACTCATCAGTACCTATCACCTGCCTGTCACCTGCCCATCAGAGTACCCGAGTACCTGTCACCTGCCTATCGGAGTACCCGAGTACCTGCCACCTGCTCATCAGTACCAGAGTACCTGTCACCTGCCCAACAAAGTACCCGAGTACCTGTCGCCCTTCATACAGCCACCATGTCTAAGTCCAAAAAGGTTTATATACGTCCTCCGTTTAAACCTAAATACCGGTGTTATGGCAGCAGATAGCTGCCATAACCCTGGTATTTTTTTAAACGGTGGACGGTTGGCTTTCCGATAAGGGTGGTCCCAGCGGCGGATTCGCCGTGGGATCACCCTTCTGGGATGGCGGAAGAGGTGCCCCCCCCCCTCCCGCCGCGTCCGGTCCTTTTCCCCACTTACCGGACCCGCCGGCAGCGGGGAAAACGATCCGGTCCCGGATCCTCACAGACAGGATGTCGAGTGAGGGCAAGCTTGCCCTCACTTGACTCTATGGTCTTGGAGGACGGGAGCTACGGAAAATGTTGTTTAAATGTTTAAAGGTCCTTTTTTTTTTTTTTTTCATTTTATATAATAATTTTTTTTTTTTTTTTTTTTTCTATCTTTTAGTGTACTTGTGAGATCTGAGGACTTTTTGACCCCAGATCTCACAAAAAAGAGGTCCTGTCGTGCCTTTTTCTATTACAAAATAATAGAAAAATAGTGCAGCGCAATCCTAGTGGTAAAATTATAAAATCATGCAGAGTCCCAGTGTTAATAGGTGTCCATATAAACAGATAAAAGTCTCCAGTGTAAAGTGGTCCTAGGGCAATTCCATAAGGTGCTTGTCTCCACGAGTGCTCATGCAATCCCACCACCTGTTCACACTGCCGCTCACCTTAACAAAGAGACCCTACAGGGTCAACCAGCATTTCATCTCAAAATCAAAGCATCCTCACACTTTCTTCCTTAAGCGTAGTAAATGATTACACCTCCGATGCACTGTCAGCTCCTCAAACAATGTTACCAATATGTGTAGGAGACAAGAAAAAACGATCTAATGCTCTCTGTATGCAATCAAGCACTCTTTAATCCATATAAGAAAACAACTCACATTTTTGAAGAAAATAACAGCGCATATCTGCAGAGTTTGCAAGCAGGCGTGCATCAGGTCCACCAACCCGGAAGAGTGAGAGGCGGCCGCGGGTCACGTGACATCCCTCGTACGCGTTACGTCCGTGAAAATAAGCGGGACTTCTTCAGCAAGGGTCACGTACCATACTGCGGACCCGTCTTTTATGACAATATGATCTGCCCACCTCCTGTCTTCAATTAACTAATCAGTATGATTCCAAATGGAAACAGGAAACAGGAAGTGATGTACACAGGAAGTGATGTACACAGGAAGTGATGTACACAGGAAGTGATGTACACAGGAAGTGATGTAAACTAAGGGCAGGAAGTAAACACTGCATGACCCTTAAGCCAGGACCAGCCTGTATTCTTATATGCAGTGTGTACGGGCAATTTAAAAACTTTCCACAAGAACCAGCTTGTGGAAATACATTAAATACAATTTAATAAATATACTATGCCCAAATTTAAAATAATACATCTTCCCATAATCCAAAGGATTCAATGGGTGGTAATCGTCATTGTGACTCCGGCTAAATCTCAACTCTCCACTAGATGGCGTATCTGAGCATTGCCTAATCATAAATGTGAACAATAAGTGACATATACACAATAATGCACATAAAATTATTAAAATTACAAAATATAAACCGCAATGTGAATACTATAAAAGACAAAGAACAAAGCAATAAATATATTCCCTATAAAATATAAAATATAAGAATATGGGAACATTAAAAAGGCAAAAAATATCTCATCGGTCAGAAATAAAACAGTTGAGATCAAACTCAACATTGAGTCCTAATGGCGTTAAAACTTTACATTCAAAAATCCAATAAGACTCCCGTTGACTCAACTGTCTAATAAAATTCCCACCTCTCCAGTGTGGGTGGACTCTCTCTATTCCCCAGAATTGCAACCCACTGGGATTTTTTTGATGGAATTTTTTAAAATGTCTTGAGACACTATGCGTTTCTAAACCTTTACGGATATTAGTGATATGCTCGCCCACCCTGACGTGTAAAGCACGAGAGGTACGTCCTATGTACTGAAGGCGGCATTCACACTGTAACATGTACACCACCCCTTGCGTTTTACAGGTGATCAGATTTTTGATGTTATATGATTTATTAGTAGCAGTAGCTACAAATTCTTTTCGTTTCTTTAGGTTCTTCTTGCAGCTCTTACAGGTAGCACATTTCCCACATGTATAGGTGCCAGAAAGAAAAGAAAAAATATGATTCTCCCTGATACGAGGTGGGTCAACAACCCCAGGCGCGATTTTATCTCGCAGTGAAGGGGCCTTCCGGTAGATAAACTTAGGGAATTCTGTCAGATGGGGTCCTAGAATTTTGTCCTCTTTAAGGATAGGCCAATACTTTTTAACAATACGTTCTACTTTTTTGTAGTGTATATTGTAATCAAAAATTATTCTGTAACCTGGATCCACTGGATTAATTTTGTCTCCATTCAGGAGAGTATCGCGGTTACTCCTTCCCACATCCTCCAATTCTTTTCTAATGGGGTCCTTTTTGTATCCTTTCTCAAGAAAACGCTTTTCCAAAACCTTTGATTGTACTTGATAGTCACTATCCGAAGCGCAATTGCGTCTTAATCTAGTGAATTGTCCCCTTGGAATGTTGCAAAGCCACATCTGGTGGTGACAACTATCCAAGGGGATAAATGCATTCCTATCAGTAGGTTTGAAAAAATTCCTTGTTCTCAAGGCGCCTTCGTGTTTATAAATCTCAAGATCGAGAAAGGCAATCTTTTCCTTCTCCAAATTCCATGTTAAAGTGATATTTTTGGTGTTACTATTCAACCTATCCATAAATGTTTGCAGATCTGCCATGTCTCCTTCCCATACCATAAAAATATCATCAATATAACGTCTGTAACAAATAAGTTCCTGTGGTAGGGTGCCAAATACAGCCTCTTCCTCCCAGTGGGCCATGAAAAGATTGGCCACACTGGGAGCAAACTTGGCCCCCATCGCTACTCCCCTTGTTTGGAGGTAGTAGCGATGGTCATACCAGAAATAATTCCTGTTTAAACAGAAGTTCAAACTTCTGTATAGGAATCTTTTGTGTTTATTAGTCAGAGTTGAAGTGGCTAGGGACCATTTGACTGCTGCTAAAGCGTCCTCATGTCCAATGATAGTGTATAAAGACCCAACGTCTGCTGTAATTAATACACTATCATTGGAACACGGCAAATCATTCAGGAGTTGGATCATATGCTTAGTGTCTCTCAGAAAGGATCTTGTTTCCCTCACAACTGGCTGTAGATAGTAATCAATATACTGGCCCAATCTTGAAGAAATGGAGTCTATTCCATTCACGATTGGGCGGCCAGGGGGGTTATCTGTACTTTTATGAATCTTAGGGAGACAATAGATAATTGGTCTTCTACAAAAAAGGGGATTAAGATACGAAGCCTCTTTATGACTCAATACCCCTTTTCTTTCTCCTTTTGTCACTAGAGAGTGCAATTCATCCTTAAACTCCAACATGGGATCATGGGGCAGGATCTGATAAGTGCTCCTGTCACCCAGGAGTCTCAGCATTTCCCCTCTGTAATAGGTTCCACTAAGGACTACCAAACCTCCTCCCTTATCGGCAGGCCGAATTACAATGTCACTCCTATTTTCAAGTGACTGAATCCCTCTTTTTATGTACTGGGGATCTGATACTCTTTTCACATTTAATTTCTCTAAGTCCCCACAGACCATGTTGCGGAACACTTCTAAATGTTTTATATCTTGGCCTGGAGGGTTAAAGGTAGATCTATTCCTTAGATTAGACTGATTAATTGTATCAGAAGATGCATTTTTTGTAATCGGATTGGAGAGGAAATATTTCTTAATATTCAACTGTCGTGTAAATTTTTGAATATTAATATACGTCTGAAATTTGTTAAGATTTCTGATGGGGGCGAATTTCAAACCCTTATCCAGAACCCTCATCTCATCTTCTGTGAGTGGGATCCCGCTAAGGTTAAAGACTCCAGCTCCTACCGAGGTCTCTGTTTTTTTGACTTTTCGTCCTCCCCTGCATCCTCTCGATTTTTTCGTTTGCCTGACTGAGGATGGTTCCCTCTCCAGGGGTGTTCCAGTTGCGGGGTTCTGAATGCTCGTGGGGGGAGCTGAGTCTGTGGTCCCCTCCAAGGGGACCCTCCCCCTAAAAAAGAAGAGGAAGAAGCGGTCGGATTGGAGTACCCTTGATTCTCTTGATAATCTCGAAGAGGAGCAAATCTATTACTTGAAAGATCAACTCCTTCTCTCTTCGCTGGGTAAGGGTGATAGTTTCCTCGACCCCTTCCCCTCCCTCTTCCTCTTCCTCTTCCCCTAACCATCTGCCACTGATTGGTATCTCTATGTGGAGGTGGTGGGTCAGGGATTGGGGCATATGTAGAGAACGAGGGGGGGCCATAGTCATGTCCCCTACCCCGTCCTCTCCTATTTTTTCCCTTCTTCCCTCTTTGATGGAAAACCTGGGAACGTTGAGGCAGAGGTGTTACAATTTGATGTATAGACCCCTGGGACCTTTCTACATTTATATTATTAGAAGAAGAGGAGGCTTCCATTTCTTCATTTCCCCCCCCTTCCATATTGGAAGATGAGGGTTCCAAGAAGGACTGTTGCCATTTAAAAATATCATTGGAACCAAAATCGGTCAGATCTCTCTGATATTTACTTTTCTTTTTCTCTTGAATGTCCCTATCCCATTTTTCCATTTTAATTTTCAAATCTTTAGAAAGTCTCTGAAAATCAGAATGATCCTTTTTAAGCTCTAGTTTGTCCTTTATTTCTTTAATTTGTAATTCAACCATATCTTTTTTCTTACGTTTGCGGATTAATAGAAAACTTAAAAGTTCTAAACCTTTGGAAATAAAAAATTCCCCCCATTCTTTGAGGGAAACTTGATCCAACAGACCGTCATTAGGAGGGACATCCCACCTAAGACGTCTGGGAATAATTTTTGCAGATAAATAGTATTCAAATGTTAATATGTCCCACCAGATTTTTATGTTTTTCTCGAACAAATGTCCAAGTTTTTTAAACAAAAAACCTAGATCCTCTGGATCTTTACGGGGTACGGGAACATTAGAGAATACTTCATTCACCTTCACTTCCCTTTGTTCTAAAAACTGAAATATATCCATGTCCTGCAGCTGAATAAAGGAAGATTGTAAACAGAATCAAATAAAAAGAAATATTCAGCGCTGGACTCTTGTACACACCACTAATAAATGGACCAGCAGCTAAGCACTCAAGGGCAATATCTCCAAAACACCTTCTGAATACATAATAGAAAAATAGTGCAGCGCAATCCTAGTGGTAAAATTATAAAATCATGCAGAGTCCCAGTGTTAATAGGTGTCCATATAAACAGATAAAAGTCTCCAGTGTAAAGTGGTCCTAGGGCAATTCCATAAGGTGCTTGTCTCCACGAGTGCTCATGCAATCCCACCACCTGTTCACACTGCCGCTCACCTTAACAAAGAGACCCTACAGGGTCAACCAGCATTTCATCTCAAAATCAAAGCATCCTCACACTTTCTTCCTTAAGCGTAGTAAATGATTACACCTCCGATGCACTGTCAGCTCCTCAAACAATGTTACCAATATGTGTAGGAGACAAGAAAAAACGATCTAATGCTCTCTGTATGCAATCAAGCACTCTTTAATCCATATAAGAAAACAACTCACATTTTTGAAGAAAATAACAGCGCATATCTGCAGAGTTTGCAAGCAGGCGTGCATCAGGTCCACCAACCCGGAAGAGTGAGAGGCGGCCGCGGGTCACGTGACATCCCTCGTACGCGTTACGTCCGTGAAAATAAGCGGGACTTCTTCAGCAAGAAGCGGTGGACGGTTGGCTTTCCGATAAGGGTGGTCCCAGCGGCGGATTCGCCGTGGGATCACCCTTCTGGGATGGCGGAAGAGGTGCCCCCCCCCCTCCCGCCGCGTCCGGTCCTTTTCCCCGCTTACCGGACCCGCCGGCAGCGGGGAAAACAATCCGGTCCCGGATCCTCACAGACAGGATGTCGAGTGAGGGCAAGCTTGCCCTCACTTGACTCTATGGTCTTGGAGGACGGGAGCTACGGAAAATGTTGTTTAAATGTTTAAAGGTCCTTTTTTTTTTTTTTTCATTTTATATAATAATTTTTTTTTTTTTTTTTTTTTCTATCTTTTAGTGTACTTGTGAGATCTGAGGACTTTTTGACCCCAGATCTCACAAAAAAGAGGTCCTGTCGTGCCTTTTTCTATTACAAGTAATGTTTACATTTCTTGTAATAGAAATAAAAATGATCCTTTTTTTTTTTTTGTTAAACGGTGTAAAAATAAAAAATAAGAAATAAAATAAATAGTAAAAAAAAAAAAAAATTAAAGCACCCTGTCCCCGTTAGCTCGCGCGCAGAAGCGACGCATACGGAAACCCCGCCCACATATGTAAACGGTGTTCAAACCACACATGTGAGGTATCGCCGCGATCGTTAGAGCAAGGGAAATAATTTGAGCCCTAGACCTCCTCTGTAACTCAAGGATGGCAACCTGTAGAAATTTTTAAATTGTCGCCTATGGGGATTTTTAAGTACCAACGTTTGTCGCCATTCCGTGAGCGTGCGCAATTTTGAAACATGACATGTTGGGTATCTATTTACTCGGCGTAACATTATCTTTCACATTATGGAAAAAAATTGGGCTAACTTTACTGGTTTCTTATTTTTTAATTAAAAAAAGTGAATTTTTTCCAAAAAAATTGCGTTTGGAAGGCCGCTGTGCAAATACGGTGTGATAAAAAATATTGCAATAATCTCCATTTTAATCTCTAGGGTCACTGCTAAAAAAAAATATATAATGTTTGGGGGTTCTAAGCAGTTTTCTAGCAAAACAACTGATTTTAGCTTGTAAACACCAAATGTCAAAAATAGGCCTAGGCAAGTGGCTAGGATGCATGATGATGCTCCTTGGATGTTGGGCCCCTCTATATGGCTAGGCTGTGAAAAAGTCTCACACATGTGGTATTGCCATACTCGGGAGGAGTGGCAGAATGAATTTTGGGGTGTCATTTTTGCTGTGTACATGCTATGTGTTAGGAATATCCTATAAATTGACAACTTTGTGTAAAAAAAAAAAAAGTTTTCATTTTTTTCCCACATTTTCCAAAAACCTGTGGAAAAAAATGACATGTTCAAAGGACCCATAATGCCTCATAGAATATACGTTGGAGTGTTTTCTTTCCAAAATGGGGTCATTTTGTGGACTTTTCCATTGTATTGGTGCTCTAGGGCCTTGAAAAGTGTGATAGGTAGTAAGAAAGTTTTATGTGTATTTATTCTCCTAGAACGCCTGAAGGTGCTTCTTGGACGTGGAGTATCTTTTTGTGGCCAGGCTGTGTAAAAGCCTCACACATGTGGTATCGCCATACTCGGAAGGAGTAGCAGAATGTATTTTTGGGTGTAATTTTTGCTGTGTACATGCTATGTGTTAGAAATAGCTTATAAATTGACAACTTTGTGGGAAAAAAAAGAAAAAAATTTTTTTTTCTTCATTTTCCCAAGAATTGTGGGAAAAAATTACAACTTCAAAAAACCCACCATGCCTCTTACTAAATACCTTGGACTGTCTACTTTACAAAAAGGGGTCATTTGGGCGGTATTTGTACTGTCCTGGCATTTCAGGGCCTCAAGAAAGGAGATAGGCAGTCAGTACTTCTGGTGTGATCAATTTTCAGTAATTGGTACCATAGCTTCTAGACTCAATAACTTTCACACAGACTAAATAATATACACTAATTTGGGTTAATTTTACCAGAGACATGTAGCAGTATACATTTTGGCCCAAATGTATGAAGAAAAATTAATTTTTTGCAAAATTTTATAATTGAAACTAAAAAAAAGTGTTTTTTTTCTCAAAATTTTTGCTATTTTTTTGCATATATCACGAAAAAAAAAAACCCCAGTTGTGATCAAATACCACCAAAAGAAAGCTCTATTTGTGTGAAAAAAATGATAAAAAATTTGTTTGGTTACAGTGTAGCATGACTGAGCAATTGTCATTCAAAGTGTGAGAGTGCTGAAAGCTGAAAATTGGTCTGGGCAGGAAGGGTGTCAAACTGCTCTGTATGGAAGTGGTTAAGTAACTATTCACAAGGGGATTGGGCATATTTAGTTAAGTATGTGGATCAGCACGGCCCACTAAAAAAAATATTTTTTTCTTTTTAATTGGTCACCAATTAATTAGGGCAGCAGCAATCTATTAATAGTAAGACTCTTTATCTGTGGTGCTGTTACCCTAATAAATAGCTATTTATTAAAAACAGTTCAAAGATTTTAAACCAAGTGCAGTAAGGTTTTTTAAGGATCAATTCAGAAGTAATTGGGACTTAGCTCACTTTGCATTTGTGAGTAAACCCGAATTTGATGTACATATTCACAATTCACAGGATGCTACTAAAATAGTGAGATAATAAAGTAGCAGCAATGAACAAGAAAAATCTGAAATAAGTTGAAATTTTCTGTTGGTTGAGCATTAGCTCAAATAAAAAGTTTCAAGAACAAAGTACTGTAAGTAGTTGATCTACCAATGGTGACGGGTGCCCAAAGATTTATATGAGAATGAGCAGTTCTTTGATCTTTTGTCAAAACAGATGAATGAACTGCCCATGTATGAACAGCTTTATGTATCAACATATTTTTCCAAGATGAATCCTGTACTACAGTTTTTTCTACCCTGTAATGTGACTGAATAGGATTACATTTAGTTAAGATTTGTACCCTTAAAGAAGTAGAAACACACAAATCATTTGACTTCCCCTTCATCCCACACCATAACTTGGAATTTATTTATCTGGGACTACAATAATATATATTTACAATATAGTACAGACCAGTATTTCCAAACTTCATGAAACCGAATAACTGTAATGAAATGTACTGTATTTGCTTTAATGTTTCAGAAACAGAATTAACCAGTCAAAACTACTTCTAGGAAAAAAAACCCTCTCTGACTAGAACTGTTACACACATCAAAAAGTCATAATGTAAATGCAAGAGAAACCTTTAATAAAAAATTTAAAAAAAATGATATATATAAAACATTTGTTTTCAGGCAATGCATAACAAAAAAAAAACTAAAAACACATTCCAAAATTTTGGCAAGGTTCAATGTCACCAGAGTGTCAGTCCATAAAGGTGTTTTAAAGCCCTAGCCTCTATCACTCAAAGGTCTGTACAAATTGCTGTCATCGGATTATCTGTACTTAGGTATCAATCAAAATCTAATCCTCTCTGATTTCTCTAGCTGCTCTGTCTACACTTTTAATCACAGTCACCAACACACAAACACAGAACAAATGAAATACTTTACCCGAAAACAAGAATACGGGGCCATCAGACTGTTTTGGATCCTGAATGGATGTCTTTTTGTTCGTCATCCTTCATAAACTCTTGATTGATCTTTGCTTAATATCCCCTGAAAGAATTTTAGACCTGAGGCTTTTGTATTTCTGAACATGTTGCTTTGCCAGGGATTTTTTTTTCTTTTTTTTTTTTTTCACATCAGGCCAACTGACCTGAATAATTGATGACTATTTTGTTGTCTCTGGCTGAACAGGCTAAACTTGTACATAATCTTTTTGTGTTAAAGAGTAAGGAAGCTTTAGCTACTCGGTAGCTCATACATATTTTAAGAGGTGGCATCTGGTTTTGTTTTTCTAAGAGGCCAATAAAACCGTCAAATGCAACAGTATTACCAGGAATGTGTCCATGGAATAATGATGTACAATTTCACAGGCATTATCTTATTCAGGTTTACAATGAATTTACTGTTTTGTTAATTTCTTGCTTTCAATGTGCATTATGAAGGTGATTTGTGACTCAAGAAAGGTCACATCACATAACATAAGATATTTATGGCTCTTAGATTAGCCATTAGATAAGAAACATAAGATAATAAGGCTGATCATACTAAGCAGAGATGGAGAGAGGAAAAATCACAGCGCAAGGACAGGAAGTACACCTCCAAGTACAATGTGTGGAGCTCTCAGAAATATTGCAATGGGATTAACGAGAGACCAGACTAAGATAAATTGAGCAGACTCCCTGGTTTTAAAGTGTAAGTTTATTATTTCACAAAAAAAAAAAAATGAAAAGGTGAACAAAAGCAGCCCATAGGTGATTCAATTTTCTTTCCTTTCACCGTTGGTCAGTGTTGATGGAGGGGGGGGGGATGCGTCCCACAGCGCTATTGTTTTTAGCCAGCAGGGGGGCACAGGGAGCCTTCCCAGACTCTTGCACCAGCTGTATGGACAGTGACAGCTCATAAAGGTAATTCCATGAATTCCATGGAGGTAAGTGCAGCGGGAACGGGGGGGTTGGGGAGGAAGAAGCTTGACTCCAGCTAACACTTTGTAATCAATTACAGCAACAGCTTTTTTCCTTTTGGGGTAAGGCTGAATTTACACATGGTGCAGTGACAGGTGTTTCACACACACCCACAGTGACACACAGAAAACAATTGCTTTGTGTGTTTCATTCACACTTCACCGCAGCCTGGAGCTGCAAAACAGCATGCTGCGATAAAATACAGACAAGCTGCATCATCACTGACTGTAGAAACTTCACACTGGACTTTTTGCAACTTGGATTCTGCGCCTCTCCACTCTTCCTCCAGACTCAGACTTTGATTTCCAAATGAGATGCAAACTTTTCCACAGTCTGTGATGACTTGCGGAACCATGTCATCTGCTGCTGTGTTTTATCAAGTCTAAAATCAGCGCAGCCCTCTAGCAAGAAATTCTAGAGCACTTCATGCTTCCCTCTGCTGACCAGCTTTTTGGAGACGATGATTTCATTTTACAGCAGGACTTGGCACCTGCCCACACTGCCAAAAGTACCAATATCTGGTTTAATGATCATGGTATCACTGTGCTTGATTAGCCAGTAAACTCGCCTGACCTAAACCCCATTGAGAATCTGTGGGGTATTGTCAAGAGGAAGATAAGAGACACCAGACCCAACAATGCAGACAAACGGAAGGCCACTATCAAAGCAACCTGGGCTTCCATAACGCCTCAGCAGTGCCACAGGTTGATCGCCTCCATGCCACGCTGCATTGATGCAGTAATTCATGCAAAAGGAGCCCCGACCAAGTATTGAGTGCATACTATACTGTACATGGACATACTTTTCAGTAAGCAAACATTTCTGTATTAAAAATCTTTTTTTATTGGTCTTATTAATATTAAAATGGTCTGAGATACTGAATTTTGGGTTTTCACTAGCTGTAAGCCGTAATCATCAAAAATAAAAGCAAGAAATGCTTGAAATATATCACTCTGTGTGTAACGCATCTATATAAAATATATGGGTTTCACCTTTTGAACTGAATTAGTGAAATAACTTTTTGATGATATTCTAATTTTATGGGATGCACCCGTACATGGGGCTGTAGGCTCAAGACTGCCTAGGCAGACTCACATTCTAGTTTTCAGAAAGGAATTCAAGATACCATTTCTAGCTGATCCCTATAACATAACAAATCTTTTTCCACTTTAAAATAGTCCTAAAGTCTAAATGTTTTTTTTTTTTATCTTAAAGGATAGGTTAACTTTTTTGAAAAAAAAAAAAAATAGATAAAATAAATGCACATTTTTTTGCAGGTAAAAAAATGAGCATTTATTTGTTTAATTTTTTTTTTTTTTTTAAGCCTGTCAAGCATTGTACCAGTGATCAGCATATCGCTGGTACTATGCAGGTCTCCTGCAGATCTGCCAGTGTATCTTCTTCCCCGTACATCCTGTACGGCCAAGCAGATACAAGACAGGAAGCATGAATGAACTACCACGGCGCTCCAGATTGCCGTGGTAGTTAATAGAAAACTAGAAGCCAACAGGCGCAATGGCTGCCGGACCTTGTAGTTTTCAATGCACAGAGCCCTGTCAATCAGTGACAAGGCCAGGCGGGGTGGAAGAAGAACTCTGCTAGCTGTCACAGCAGGGATCAGGAAGATGTGGGGGGCAGTCCGCTAGTAACATGTTACATGTTACACCCGGAACATGGGTGTAACATGTAACATGGTATGAAAGGTGAACTTATCCTTTAATGCATTCCATGCATTAAGGTAAAAAATGCCCCACTACCTTTCCTACCCATCATCCCTAAACACTTGCCTGGCTCCATGTCACCACTACAGTACTGTCACCAGCTCTAGCGTCACTTTGTTAATTTCCTACTTTCATAGGGGAATTGAGGCCAGTGCAGCATTGGAGTGGGAGTGCACACACATAGTGCCTCCTTAGCATTTAGCATGCTACAGGAGGCACTTGAAAGAGGAAGGAGCCTACAGAGCAAACAGCGACTGCCAGAAGAAGAGGAAGATTACATTTCTGTGCATTATCATTGCACACAGCAGGTTAATGTTACCTCTTTTTTTATTCATTTTGTTTTTTAATTTAGACTTTATTGTTATTTTAATTAAATACGTCCAGTCACAAAAGATTTGTTAGCATAGGTTGAATAAACATAACATTTGTGATGAGGAAATAGCGTGCAATATAAGACACAGACAAGAATACATGTCTAGCGTTTTCTATATACTGTATGTATAAATATATATAGATATATTTCTATGGTTTGGGATATAGCGTCTTGCTAGTAAGCCAACATTGAAGGGAAAGGAGATTTGTGCCTTGTTAAAAATGGCTCCCCATGTTCCTGAGCACAGATGGTGTGTACTTAACCTTCAATATCTCTTGAGAATTCAGCAGGAAGCAGAGGAGGAAGAGGAACAGAGCAACATACGGAGACTCTGGACTCATACATTGAATATTAAAGGGTCATTAACACTTCAAAATGACAATCCAACATTAGCTAAATATTCTAGATGTAATGATAAATATGTAAATGAACAATTATTTTACCAGCTAGAGAGCATTGCTAAAAGGAGGGTAGCTCTTCAAAAACTTTTTGTTCTTACTGCATTAAGCTGATGAAAGGTAAAGTCTGATTGGTTGCTATGGTCAATGTAATTTGCTAATTATTATTTATTTATGTATATTACACAGGCTTAATGTGTACAGGAGTATACTTGTTGACAAATTACATGTTCTTATTACAACCTTTGTGGGGATCAAATTTAAACATGACCTGTTTCTGCAAATTTCTAATGCACAATCATTAAATTGTTACTAAACCCACAACAGTAAAATCAGTCTGTATTTGCAGTAAAGCATGGTTGTTATACTCACTGTGAAACCTAAGGGGCTAATCCTCTGCATTGTGTAAAAAGGCTGTTTAATCCTGTCTTCTCTGATCCTCCCCTTCTTCCACAGTTCCCAATCGATCTCCTGATAGTACAGAGCCTTTGGAATCACTCTGCACATGCTCAGTTTGGTGTCTATTGCTAGAGAGTTTTTTTTTTTTTGGGAGGGTGCATGTGATTGGCACAATCAGCACTGTCCAGACAGTCAGGGGTCCTAAAGCCTCATAGGACAGTCAGAGTAAAATTAAGCTTTAACCAGACACTGACAGAAGTCACAAGACTGCTATATACTGCTGATGAGAAAAGGTATTTAGCAATTTATATTTACTGAAATAACTGCATTTCCATCTTCTGTGTATTGTGGGAGACCAGATATAGTGAATGCAGGTATTGGGTTTAGTAACACTTTAAGGTTCAACTCAAACTCAGCCCCTTCACTGGTATTATTGCTTTATGGTTATTTTAATATTGTTCAAAAGTTTCCCCACCTAGCAATCAACACATCATTTTACTGTTTCTTCTATATATGTGCAGTATCTCAGTTACAACCCTAACATTTTTGTAAATATTTTATTATATCTTTTTATGTGACAACACTGAAGAAATGACACTTTGCTACAATGTAAAGTAGTGAGTGTACACACACACACACACACACACACACATCATAGGTTGAACTGGATGGACTGATGTCTTTTTTTCAACCTCACAAACTATGTAACTATGTAAACTTGTATAACAGTGTCACAATTTTCTGTCCCCTCAAAATAACTCAACATACAGCCATTAATGTCTAAACCGCTGGCAATAAAAGTGAGTACACCCCTAAGTGAAAATTTCCAAATTGGGCCCAATTAGCCATTTTCCCTCCTCTGTGTCATGTGACTCGTTAGTGTTATAAGGTCTCAGGTGTGAATGAGGACCAGGTGTGTTAAATCTGGTGTTATCGCTCTCACTGTCTCATACTTGTTACTGGAAGTTTAACATGGCACCTCAGGGCAAAGAACTCTCTGAGGATCTCAAAAAAAGATATGTTGCTCTACATAAAGATGACCTAGGCTATAAGAAGATTGCCAAGACCCTGAAACTAATGCTGCAGCACGGTGACCAAGACCATACAGCGGTTCAACAGGACAGGTTCCACTCAGAACAGGCCTCACCATGGTCGACCAAAGAGGTTGAGTCCACGTGCTGAGCGTCATATCCAGAGGTTGTCTTTGGGAAATAGAGGTATGAGTGCTGCCAGCATTGCTGCGGAGGTTACTTGGTTCAGATGGTGTCTACTGTGTTTACTTTGCTTCAGTTTATGAATGAATGGGAAACTATGTCTCCTGTCAATTAATTTTCAATGCTGAGGCTGCTGAGAAAGGAACTGGGGAATCTTTGTCTGTTTGGACCCCTGACATCTCACCAAAGCCTAACAACAGGGCTGATAAAAAAAAAATCAATAAAGATTATAAAAATTAAATTGTAAAAAATTGTAAAAAAAATGATAAAAAAAACTACTGACACCCCCCTGCACGCCCTACCAACACTGTCCATTGCCCAAACCCCCTCCTCCACAAAATAGAATTGTGAAAAAAACAAAAATGTTGTAAAAAAAATAAATACATAAAAATAAAAAGACTGCTGACACCATCCACTGCTCTACTGACACCGTCAGTACCTCCCCCCCCACCCCCACCCCACCCCTTCCCTAGAAGCACTGTGAAAAAATAAATTTTTTAAAAATGTAAAAAAAAAAATCATGAAAAATCAAATTGTAAAAAAAAAAATAGATAATAAAATCATAAAACAAAAAATATTGACACTGTCCATTGCTCCACTTACACCGTCCACTTCCATACCAACACCATTCCTTATCCCCCCCCCTCCCCCCCCTGCAAAACAGCATTTTTTAAATTTTTTAGAAATTAAAAAAATTAATTGTAAAAAATTATAAAAATAAAGAACTACTGACACCATCCACTGCCCTACTGCACATACTACCCACCACCATACACTCCACACCCCTCTTCTGTACATACTACCCACCACTATACATTACACACTCCACACTCCTCTCCTGCACATACTACCCACCACTATACACTCCACACTCCTCTCCTGCACATACTACCCACCTCCATACACTCCGCACTCCTCTCCTGTACATACTACCCACCTCCATACACTCCGTACTCCTCTCCTGTATATACTACCCACCTCCATACAGTCTGTACTCCTCTCCTGCACATACTACCCACCACTATACACTCCGCACTACTTACCTACACATACTAGTCAACACAATACACTCCACACTCCTCTCCTGCACATAGTACTCACCTCCATACACTCCGTACTCCTCTCCTGTACATACTAACTACCTCCATACACTCCATACTCCTCTCCTGTACATACTACCCACCGCCATACACTCCATACTCCTCTCCTGTACATACTACCCACCACTATACATTACACACTCCACACTCCTCTCCTGCACATACTACTAACCTCCATACACTCCACACTCCTCTCCTGTACATACTACCCACCTCCATACACTTCGTACTCCTCTCCTGTACATACTACTCACCACCATACAGTCTGTACTCCTCTCCTGCACATACTACCCACCACTATACACTCCGCACTACTTACCTACACATACTACCCAACACAATACACTCCACACTCCTCTCCTGCACATAGTACTCACCTCCATACACTCCGTACTCCTCTCCTGTACATACTAACAACCTCCATACAATCCATACTCCTCTCCTGCACATACTACCCAACTCAATACACTACACACTCCTCTCCTGCACATACTACCCAACTCAATACACTCCGCACTACTCACCTGCACATACTACCCACTTCCATACACTACGCACTCCTCTCCTGCACATACTACCCAACTCAATACACTCCACACTCCTCTCCTGCACATACTACCCACCTCCATACACTCCATATTCCTCTACTGCACATAATAACCAACATACACTCCATACTCCTCTACTGCACATACTACCCACCTCTATACACTCCATACTCCTCTCCTGCACATACTACACACCACCGTATAATCCACACCCCTCTCCTGCACATACTACCCAGTGCTGTACACTCCTCACTGTACATTCCCTATTTAACATTACCATATTCTGCACTATGTAAGGCATCGTATACTCTATTAAATTACACCCCCTTTAAGCCACGCCCAATATTTATTGCAATTTAAGCCACACTTTTTTTTTGCCTGGGGCCCACTTTTTATCTTGCACAATAGCCTTCTGATTTCATGATACGCCCCTGTATATATACTGTATACAGTATATATATTAAGATTCACTTTCTCACTTCTCCCTATCTGAGAATTTTAATCACACTCTTTCAGTCTTAAACCCCCATAAGGTTGCAAGGTTGGCATATACTATCCATCCAAAGTACTACACCGCTACAACCTCAATTCCATCTGTGAAGTAAGAGTACCGCGTTGCTTGTCCACAGATCTCCATAAAGCTGGTTGCTCTGTGAGTCCCTTCCACCTAAATGCCATTCACTAATAAGTCACATTTCCAGTTACTCATATAATATTGGCTAGTTCCATCTATAGCTTCTACCCAGGACCGGTCCTCTCACAACCCAGATGTGTGCTATCTCTTCCCTGTTCCTCTCTTCCTATCTACCCTCTATAAAACTTTACTTATCTTTTTTTCATCTCCCCTCTCCCTTTTTTTGTTAGTCCACCTGAAAGGAAGAACAAATTCACTCCACTATAAGTAAACCAGTGCAGGCATATGCATGTGCATGTGCATACTTCCTCCATTGACTCTGTGCATAGGGTAAGTGCCAGTCGTACATTAGCAAGTAAGCATGAACAAAAACTAGCATGCATGCTCTGCACTGATATTGGTGCCCAGTATGACCCAGCTTGCCTTATGACCTATTTCTGGACTTTTGCCTCTTCCTTGTGACCTCAGTCTGTCTTCAGGACCTGAGCCTACTGCCTTCTGCCTTGTACTTTGTTTTCTTGGCTGTTCCTGACTCCAGTTTGTGCCCTGACTCTGCCTCTCTCATCTGATCTAGTACCCCACTACCAGTGTCCACCCTCAGCAAGGGCATCAACCTAGAAGACATGTGCGGTTTGTTTCATTCTGAATCAAATTTTGACACGTTTTTCGCTATTTGGAAATTCAGGTTTATCAGAATTACAGAATTACAATATCAACTAATTTAAGCAAATCTGAAATAACAAACCAAAATTTGGACAAAATCCGATTCAAATTCAAAAACAAATTTGAATCCGAATTGAATTTGAAAAAATTAGAAATATATTTTTTGAAAAAAGAATATAATAAAATAGAATATAAAATAATAAAGCAATAGAATAAAAATAATATAATATAATTGAAAAGAAAATAATAAAATAAAATATGACCATCTTCTAAATTCGAATTTGAGTAGAGTAGATTACAATAAAATCCAAAACAATATAATCCAAAATAATAGAAAATAATAGACTAGTAAATAAGAGAATAAAATAGAATAGAAAAACAATAGAATAGAATGAAATATAAAGAATTTAACCATTTTTAGAAATTACAAATTTCAAATAGAATGAATTTGAATAGAAAAGATTAGAATAGAAAATAATAGAAAAGAATAGAGCAGAAAATAAGAGAACAAAATAGAAAATATTTGAAAAACAATGAATATAGAATAGAATAGAATAAAATAGAATATAACTGTTATATTTTATTTTATTCTATTCTATTGATTTTCTATTCTATGCTCTTATTTTCTATTCTATTATTTTCTATTCTATTCTAATATTTTCTATTCAAATTCCAATTTATTCTGTTTGAATTTCAAATGATGGTTATATATTCTTTCTATTTTATTCTATTCTGTTCTATTGTTTTTCTATTCAATTCGTTTCTATTATATTCTCTTATTTTCTGCTATATTCTATTCTAATCTTTTCTATTCAAATTCAAATTTCTTACGATAGGTATATTATAACTATCTTCCCAAATTTAAAATTCAATAGAATTAATTTGAATAGAAAAGATTAGAATAGATTAGAAAGGAATATAATAGAACATAATACAAAAGAATAGAACAGAAAATAATACAATAGAAAAGCAATAGAATAAAAAAGAATATAACAGTTATGCCCCATCAACATCTGTCACAGTTTACCATTGTCCGATCAAAATTTGTCACAGGGAACCACCAGTGCCCCATGCACATCTGTCACAGTGCATTAGTGCCCCATCAACATCTGTCGCAGTGTACCAGTGCCCCATGCGCATCTATCGCGGTGTACCAGTGCCCCATCTACATCTGTCACAGTGTACCAATGCCCCAATAAACATCTGTCACAGTGTATCCTTGTCCCATCAACATCTGTCACAGGTTAACACAGTGCTCCATGCACATCTGTCATAGTGCACCAGTGCCCCATCTACATCTTTCACAGTGTACCAATGCGCCATCAACATCTGTCACAGTGTACCACCAGTGCCCCATCAACATCTGTCACAGTGTACCATTGTCCCATCAACATCTGTCACAGGGTACCTCAGTGCTTCATGCACTCTGTCACAATGAAACAGTGCACCATCAACATCTGTCATAGTGTCCCATTGTCTCATGAACATCTGTCACAGAGTACCAGTGGCCCATTAACATCTGCCACAGGGTACCAGTGTGCCTATCAACATCTGTCACAATTCACCAGTGCCCCATCAACATCAGTCACAGTGTACCAGTGCACCATCAACATCTGTCACAGGGTACCACCAGTACTCTAATCACATCTGTCACAGTGCAGAAATGAATCCAAAACAATGGAATCCAAAATAATAGAAAAGAATAAAATAGAAAATAAGTGAACGGAAAAGAATAGAATAGAAAAACAATAGAATAGAATAGAAAAAAATAGAATAAATTAGAAAGAATATAACCGAACCATCTTCAGAAATTCAAATTCCAAATAGAATGAATTTGAATAGAAAGGATTAGAATAAAATAGAAAAAATAGAAAATAATAAAATAGAAAATAAGAGAATAGAATAGAAAAACAACAGAAAAGCAATAGAACAGAACAAAATAGAAATAATTTGACTGTCTTCTGAAATTTGAATAGAATAGAATAGATTAGAATATAATCCAAAGCAATGGAATTCAAAAATAATGGAAAATAATAGAATAGAAAATAAGAGAATAGAATAGAAAAGAAAAGAATAGAATAGAATTAAATATAAAGAATACAACCATCTTCAGAAATTCAAATTTTTAATAGAATGAATTAGAATAGAACAGATTAGAATAGAAAATAATAGAAAAGATTAGAATAGAAAATAAGAGAATAGAATATAAGAACAAGTATAGAATGACATAAAATAGAAAGAATATAACCGTTATATTCTTTCTATTTTCTTTTATTCTAATCTATTCATTTTCTAGTCTATTATACTCTACTCTATCCTCTTATTTTCCATTCTGTTCTTTTATTATTAGTTTCTATTCTATTCTTTTCTATTCTAATCTAGTCTTTTCTATTCAAATTCAAATTCATTCTGTTCGAAATTAGAATTTTGGGAGATGATTATATATACTATTTTATTCTATTCCATTCTATTGTTTCTCTATTCTATTATTTTCTATTCTTTTCTATTCTATTCTATTCTATTCTAATATTTTCTATTCAAGTTCAAATGCATTCTATTTTAAATTCAAATTTCGGAAAATGGTTATATATTTTATTCTATTTTTTTCTAATTTTCGAATTGTCAAACCGTCCGTATTAATAGCCTAATGCAACAGCTGCATTTAAATAGAAAAAAAAATGAATTTGAATGTGTTTTTGAAGTGGAATACTGATTCAATGATTTTTTTCGATTTTTTTTTCTAAAGCAGTCAGATTTTTTCAAATTCGGTTGAATTCTTCCAATTCGAATATGAAACTAACTAAACGAGGTTCGAAAACAAATGAAACAAATGTAACAAATTTAACTAAACAAATTTATTTTAATACCGAATCAAAAAGGAAACAAAACAGATTTTTTTTGTCCTGCGCATGTCTACAACTTAGTTCCTGTAACCTAGTCCAGTACCCCAGTATTCCTGCACTTGGTTCCTGCTCTGTGACCCTCAGTCGTTTGCTCCATGCATCTGGCAGCAAAAAGCTACACACCAATTTCCCACCCTAATGTGGATATTAAATTATTTGCCAAGAATATTGTTCACTGCCTCACTTACCTTGTGGGCTCTAAATAAGTCTATTTAAATCTTAGAAGAGAAACCCGGGAAAATACCACCAAAACAATTAACAATATTCGTAACTTGACAAGTTGGCTTTTGACTACATGTGCTTTACCCTAGAAATAAATGGCCTATTTCCAAACATTAAATCCTGAAAAAAACTCTCTAAATTCGAACTGATATGATGAAAATAATGGTTTCAGAATCCTAACAGATCACAAATGGCAACAGCCACGTCTGTCCCCCTTCACCCATAACATATTCCTTCACTCTGTTGTGCGTTTTACACGTTCGAGAATATTATTCTGAACGAGTATAACGAGTTCTTTTTGATCGATTAATTCCTTTTTAAAAGCATATACCAATCTTAGTGAAACAGTCTACAGTAGGGAATACATAAGAATATTTATTCACAAGACATGTTTTCACCATAAATGATCAGACTTGAGTGACACAAAGAAATAACCTTACATAAAATACAAACTTAAAACGATAAATGCAATGTGATATTTAGCTAAACTATGAAAGTAAAATAAAGCAAGATTACGTTTTTCCCAGATGTTGTGGCATAAACCATATTTCAGCGTGCTATATAATGAGACCACAATTGTCTGCGAATTGCGAAGTCCGACAATCACTCCACTGCAGATGAAGCGAGAACGTGAGACTAATACGCCAATATGCGCTAAATCTGATATTAATAAAAATGTTATAAAAAGCAAAAATCATCTCTTAGAGAAAAATCTACATATGGTTAATACGGCTGGGATTGTAATCTTGTTACCCTTGAATATGAAATATAAAACATGTAAGGAAGAAAATAAATGATAGTAAATAATAATCAAATAATTAGCAAGGTATATTTACCATACTTAAGATGGCTGCTAGCTTAGAATGGTCGTTACCAGAGTCCTTAAGATGGCGGCCTTTCCAAGATGGTGGCCAGTTAGGGAGGAGTTTTGTTTGGCATCCCTCCAAGTCTCAGGTACATGATGGAGCAAGATGGAGTCTGTATAGATGAGTCTATGCATGGCTGTAGTAGCGTGTGTGTTGTATGTGTAATGTATATAGTGTAATGATGTGTCGTGATGTGTCCTATTACATCTGGGGTTCCTTTTTATATTGTGTTGAACAAAAGGGCAGTAAAAATTACCATAAGCCAAACCCAGTGGGAGGAAAATTATCCCCATTGGTTAGGATTACTTAACCATTAACTGCTGAGGTCATTGGGCGACACCTCTACTAGTCATTCGGTATATTGGATATTAAAACTATATGATAATTTCTTTATATTTAAGAATATCATAAAAACAACATAATAATTTATCCATACTCTCATCCTCTATACATGTCCATCTAATATCCACCACGTATCTAAGTAAAGATTGGACCTGGTAACACCATTGAATTAAGAATATTACTAATACAATATATATATATATTGATCGGAAATTACTGATTTACCCATATACTTTACATTTAGTAGCAGTAGGAATGATATAGATACATGGACAGTTATATATATTGCTACACAACAACTTGTATATGTAAACCCTTCTACACATGGGTTATTTCCAATCAGAATATTATCCATTAAGGGATTATTATGTTAACAACAATACAGTCATGATTTGGGACTGGATTATAAAATATGGGAGAAATTCGGACCATTTGACACTACTATATAATAGATATAATGTACTTCTCAATAGAAGATTGTCATAACATCATATGTTCCACAACCCCCTTTTGTATATGATGGGACAAGGATGTTGTATAAGCTTATGATTATATGAAATTCACTTGAGGATGCAGTTCTCATCAGTCTAAAGTGACAATGTCTCTTTGATACCATTTCGTTTTCAATGGACAATTGTCTGTATGACACAATCTTTTTGTAGGTAAATGAATTACAGACTCTGGTCTTTGTCCAAGCAGTTTTCCGTTTGTTTGTCTTCTCATGGTTGAAACAATAGTTTATCTGCTAGTGGATGGGTGAACACAGGTGTTATCCTGAATTTGAGTTTTGGCCATTGTGTGATAAAACGTCTCATGGCCAGAACATAATGTTTTATGATCCCTCTGGTTTCTCTCGTTTCATGACCAGGGGAAGAATGTCTTTTTATCCTTTGAGCTCCGTTGTATGTAAACCTTCCCCCCAAAGGCCGTTCCACCTGGGATAAGCAATCTAGTTGCCTGCCTTCCCAGAGCATTATATTCAAAGTTTTACCAAACACAATTTCCTTTTGGGGGCAGATGACATAGCTTCTTATCTCAAAGTACATGTAAATAAAACCATTTCAACAATGGACGCAATGTGTGCTTCAAACTGAAGGGGTTTTGACTGAATCAGTAACTAGCTAATTTGAGGCCTCAAAATTCACAATTCTTGAACTGTAATAGGAAAAATGTATTTCTATTTCGTACTGAAAGTCTAACAACTCAAACCATTAGACCCCATTCACACTAGCGCGACTTGTCAGGCGACTTGGTCGCCTGACAAGTCGTGGGGGGTCGCCTGACAAGTCGTGGGGGGTCGCCCGCCATTGAATAGTACAGGACCCGTTCTAATAGGAGCGACACAAGTCGCTCCGACTTAGAAAAAGGGTCCTGTACTACTTTGGGGCGACCTGGAGGCGACTTGCATTGACTTCAATGATATGAAGTCCGTGCAAGTCGCGCCGAGGTCACAGGTCGCCCCAGCAAGTCGTGTCGTGCCAGTGTGAATGGGCGCTTAATGCGGACAATCAGTTCACTTATGAACTTCCTATAAGTTCATGACATCCTAATTGGGCATAAAGAGTACACAATTGCAGTCTGTGGACGACTTACTTTTTCTTAGCACTCAGTCACACTTCACCTTTCCCAACCTCCTATCCATCCTAAAGCTATTAAGGGAACTTTTAAATCAACCTCACCAAATTGATAAAAACGAATATTTGCACACTCTCTCCAAAATACTTTTCCTTTCCGATGAGATAACTCTTTGCTCAAATCCTTAGGATTACTTATACTTCCTGACCCAGCTAATCTATTCAGGATTAAGTATCTTCTGCTCCTGCAGCAATATCAGACAGGACAAGCCAATATTTTTTTGTTTTTGTTGCATAACAATTCTAAAGATGAACATATTACCTTTGACTGTACAAATAAGACCTCTATCCCTTCAAAAAAATTTTAAGGAAACCCAGACATTTATCAAATAATTGTATCTGCAAATATCCGCTGCTTTGAGCTTCGACGTTGAGAGGTGACGTAGAGGCCCCAGACTTGAAACAATACTAATATGCTTGTACCCTAACATGCACAATAGTCTGAAACTATTGCATATCATAAAAAGACTGGGAGAAGGACATGGGAGAAGTGGGTTGGCCTTGTCCTTTATTCTTTTGGTTGCTTTGGGAATAATACTGCCTTGGCTTCACAGAGGAAAGGCAAAGTAACAATGGCCAATACAAGTTAAAATGGATCTTGGTTTGGAAGTCCAATAACAGCAGTAGGAACATTCACTGCTTAATAGTCTCAACATCCTCACAATTCTCTTTTTTTTTTTTACTGCTGTGATTCGACTTTGTGTTAGAGGTTGGCTATGTTCATTCTCCATGGGCCCGCTGTATGTACTGTAGGAATGTAGCCACCCTTTCTTGGCCACTCCTGAGAAAGACTAAGGACCATTGGTTTTGTAGTGTGCATAGAGCAGTGCACATCTAACATCCTCTACTAATTCTAAACAAAAAAAGGAATGAGAAGTTTCGGATCGCACAGAGGATGTTACAAGGAGGCAGAAAAACACAGTAAAAATTATTTAATGTAAAAAAGATTACAGGATTATTAAGCAGTGGATGTGAATAGATTATTTTTGTAGAAAAAGGATATCATTTATTGTCACTTTAGATTGCAAACTGAGGGGCATAAAGCAAGCTTCTAGGTTCACTGAAATATTCGTTGTTCCTACTGCTGTTATTGGACTTCCAGTTCCAAACCAAGATCCCTTTTAATTTGTATTGGCCATTGTTACTTTGCCTTTTCTCTATGAAGCCAAGGCAGTATTACTCCCAAAGCAACCATAAGAATAAAGGACAAGGCCAAAGCACTTCCCCCATGCCTTTCTCCAGGTTACATCAACCTGATCTCCTACCTCTACTACCCTAAAATTCATTCACTCCCGTCTTTCCTTTTATTACCCCATTTATTATCCTAAACATGGTGTTTGACAGCATACAAATGTTACTCCAATATTTAATATTCCTGATATGCGCCAGTTTTACCATGTACACGTGCTAAAAAGTATACTGTTTTCTCTACATTGCTTTCTTTGTGTATAAACCCTGGAGATCCTGCCAGTCCCCCTTCTCATAAAAAAGGAGAAGTATATATATATATATATATATATATATATATATATATATATAACAACAACAAAAGTGAGTACACCCCTAAGTGAAAATGTCAAAATTGGGCCCAAAGTGTCAATATTTTGTGTGGCCACCATTATTTTCCAGCACTGCCTTAACCCTCTTGGGCATGGAGTTCACCAGAGCTTCACAGGTTGCCACTGGAGTCCTCTTCAACTCCTCCATGATGACATCACGGAGCTGGTGGATGTTAGAGACCTTGCTCTCCTCCACCTTCCGTTTGAGGATGCCCCACGGATGCTCAATAGGGTTTAGATCTGGAGACATGCTTGGCCAGTCCATCACCTTTACGCTCAGCTTCTTTAGCAAGGCAGTGGTCGTCTTGGAAGTGTGTTTGGGGTCGTTATCATGTTGGAATACTGCCCTGCAGCCCAGACTCTGAAGGGAGGGATCATGCTCTGCTTCAGTTTGTCACAGTACATGTTGGCATTTATGGTTCCGAACTGTAGCTCCTGTCAGGGAAGAAGTCCACGAAGTACTGGCAAATATGCCAATGTCCAATAGGGTCGCACTAATTTGTGCATGCGCATTAGTGAAAGGCACGCAATAGCGCATTGGCGTACGCATTGGCACATTGGCGTACACAAAGCGTGCTAATTGCTAGTGTTCACTGGCCTATATAAGGATACCCGTAGCTATCATAAATTGCTGGATTATCTTCAGCTTTGTATCCTGTGTTCCTGTGCCTTGTGCTTCTGTTTGATTACCAGTTGCCAACCCGGCTTACCCCTGATCTGCTCTGGCTTCTCTCCTGGCTCTGAACCTGGCTTGCTTTTCGGACCTGCTCCTGTCTATTCCAGATTGATATCCTGTGTTTGGCCCTGGCTTGATCTTGACTATGCTACTTGCCTCTGCTTCTGACCGACTTGCTGTATTTGACCCCCGGCCTGGCTTCTAACATCTTTGAGCATAGCACCCTCTATCACCACCTTCAGGGGTACTCTGCACTCAGCCGCAAGGGTAGCCCTCTCATCACCTAAGCCTCCAGTCAGGGATGTGACAGCTCCCCAGTGTTGGCAGCACACATGCAGCCCCAGACCATGACACTCCCACCACCATATTTGACTGTAGGCAAGACACACTTGTCTTTGTGCTCCTCACCTGGTTGCCACCACACACGCTTGACACCATCTGAACCAAATAAGGTTACCTGGGTCTCATCAGACCACAGGACATGGTTCCAGTAATCCATGCCCTTAGTCTGCTTGTCTTCAGCAAACTGTTTGCAGGCTTTCTTGTGCATCATCTTTAGAAGCTTCCTTCTGGGATGACAGCCATGCAGACCAATTTGATGCAGTGTGCAGCGTATGGTCTGAGCACTGACAGGCTGACCCTCCACCCCTTCAACCTCTGCAGCAATGCTGGCAGCACTCATACGTCAATTTCCCAAAGACAACCTCTGGATCTGACGCTAAATACGTGCACTCAACTTCTTTGGTCGACCATGGCAGGCCTGTTCTTAGTGAAACCTGTCCTGTTAAACCGCTGTATGGTCTTGGCCACCATAATGCAGCTCAGTTTCAGGGTCTTGGCAATCTTCTTATAGCCTAGGTCATCTTTATGTAGAGCAACAATTCTTTTTTTCAGACCCTCAGAGAGTTCTTTGCCATGAGGTGCCATGTTGAACTTCCAGTGACCAGTATGAGAGAGTGAAAGCGATAACACCAAATTTAACACACCTGCTCCCCATTCACACCTGAGACCTTGTAACACTAACAAGTCACCTGACATCGGGGAAGGAAAATGGCTTAAGGGGCCCATTTTGGAAATTTTCACTTAGGGGTGTACTCACTTTTGTTGCCAACAGTTTAGACAATAATGGCTGTGTGTTGGGTATTTTTGAGGGGACAGCAAATTTACACTGTTATACAAGCTGTACACTCACTACTTTACATTGTAGCAAAGTGTCATTTCTTCAGTGTTGTCACATGAAAAGATATAATAAAATATTTACAAAAATGTGAGGGGTGCTCTCACTTTTGTGAGATACTGTATACACTGAGTATATATATATATACAGTGGGTACGGAAAGTATTCAGACCCCCTTAAATTTTTCACTCTTTGTTATATTGCAGCCATTTGCTAAAATCATTTAGGTTCATTCTTCTTCCTCATGAATGTACACATAGCACCCCATACTGACAGAAAAACTCAGAATTGTTGACATTGTTGCAGATTTATTAAAAAAGAAAAACTGAAATATCACATGGTCCTAAGTATTCAGACCCTTTGCTCAGTATTTAGTAGAAGCCCCCTGTTGATCTAATACAGCCAGGAGTCTTTTTGGGAAAGATGCAACAAGTCTTTCACACCTGGATTTGGGGATCCTCTGCCATTCCTCCTTGCAGATCCTCTCCAGTTCTGTCAGGTTGGATGGTAAACGTTGGTGGACAGCCATTTTTAGGTCTCTCCAGAGATGCTCAATTGGGTTTAAGTCAGGGCTCTGGCTGGGCCATTCAAGAACAGTCACGGAGTTGTTGTGAAGCCACTCCTTCGTTATTTTAGCTGTGTGCTTAGGGTCATTGTCTTGTTGGAAGGTAAACCTTCGGCCAAGTCTGAGGTCCAGAGCACTCTGGAGAAGGTTTTTGTCCAGGATATCCCTGTACTTGGCCGCATTCATCTTTCCCTCGATTGCAACCAATCGTCCTGTCCCTGAAGCTGAAAAACACCCCCACAGCATGATGCTGCCACCACCATGCTTCACTGTTGGGACTGTATTGGACAGGTGATGAGCAGTGCCTGGTTTTCTCCACACATACCGCTTAGAATTAAGGCCAAAAAGTTCTATTTTGGTCTCATCAGACCAGAGAATCTTATTTCTCACCATCTTGGAGTCCTTCAGGTGTTTTTTTAGCAAACTCCATGCGGGCTTTCATGTGTCTTACACTAAGGAGAGGCTTCCGCCGGCCAACTCTACCATAAAGCCCCGACTGGTGGAGGGCTGCAGTGATGGTTGACTTTCTACAACTTTCTCCCATCTCCTGACTGCATCTCTGGAGCTCAGCCACAGTGATCTTTGGGTTCTTCTTTACCTCTCTCACCAAGGCTCTTCTCCCCCGATAGCTCAGTTTGGCCGGACGGCCAGCTCTAGGAAGGGTTCTGGTCGTCCCAAACGTCTTCCATTTGAGGATTATAGAGGCCACTGTGCTCTTAGGAACCTTAAGTGCAGCAGAAATCTTTTTGTAACCTTGGCCAGATCTGTGCCTTGCCACAATTCTGTCTCTGAGCTCTTCAGGCAGTTCCTTTGACCTCATGATTCTCATTTGCTCTGACATGCATTGTGATCTGGAAGGTCTTATATAGACAGGTGTGTGGCTTTCCTAATCAAGTCCAATCAGTATAATCAAACACAGCTGGACTCAAATAAAGGTGTAGAACCATCTCAAGGATGATCAGAAGAAATGGAAAGCACCTGAGTTAAATATATGAGTGTCACAGCAAAGGGTCTGAATACTTAGGACCATGTGATATTTCAGTTTTTCTTTTTTAATAAATCTGCAACAATGTCAACAATTCTGTGTTTTTCTGTCAGTATGGGGTGCTATGTGTACATTCATGAGGAAGAAGAATGAACCTAAATGATTTTAGCAAATGGCTGCAATATAACAAAGAGTGAAAAATTTAAGGGGGTCTGAATACTTTCCGTACCCACTGTATATATATATATATATATACAGTATATATATATATATATATATATCACAAAAATGTTTTGCCTTTCATTATTATTTTAAACCGAATGGGTTCTTTTGCAAAGTAAGGGTTCACACATACAGTACTTGGAGGCTAGGTTCACATTTGTGCAATGACAAACATCGCATGTGATTCTCACTGCATTGCCGCGCAGATCAGTTGCGATGTCTGTGCGATGCAAATTCAGCCATACAGTTTGAATGGCTGAATTCGCATCACATTCGGACCATAATGGTGCAGGACCCTTTTTTTTGGTCTGCACAGAAATGCGATTGTATGAGTGTTCACACCACTGCGATTTAATTCTTGTACTATTTCACAGTTTGCACTGCGATCTGCGAACCGATCTGAGGGTGTTATTAACTTTACATTGACACCCGCAGAGGTTTGCAGAGAGCAGTGTGAACCACCTGCAAGTGACATGCGATGCGAGAACCTGCACTAGATTTGCGCTGGTTCCTGCAACCCACAAGTGTGAAAAAAGCCTAAAGTGCAAACCTTATACAGACGTAACACACAGGAAATGTAATTGCTAGCCATGGAAGCATTTATTTTGTGAACAGGTTGCCAATGTTTCTTTTACTTTTGCTGGAAAACATTTTCATTTATTTTTGTAACAACACCAGTATATAATTTGTATATAAATGTTAAGTTAATTCAACATGTGCCATGATTGTATCCTGAAGTAAAATCAATAAAAAAAAAGGTATTGAATAGGAATAAGAGATGCTGAATATTTCCATTTGAACTTTTATAGTTCCTGACCCAAGTGCCTCTGCTCTAAGAATAAGTACTTTTTTCCACCAATGTAATTTATTCAGAAACATCACAAAGAACTGTCATATAAGGTAAAACACTGGTCCTTCAGGCGGCATAAAAACATAATGACAAAAAGGCAGTGACAATTTCAAACTCAGATGATTGTATTTTACAATGGTTTTGACCCTAGTTGCTTTGAGCAATATAATTTTGGTGAAATATTAATATCTACATTTAAATAAAACTGTGTTTTGAAGTTATTTTTTCAAAACATTGTCCCAGAATATATCCCCGTTGTGCACTCCTGACAACCATATCATAAAATTCTGTATCATAAATTTGGTGGTAGATTTATTAAAGGATAACTAAACCCAAGAACAAAAATTCAATTTATGGCAGCCTACCAGTTCTTAGATGTGGCAACAGCATTAGTTTTCATGTTTCAGGATAAGTACATTTTCAGCAAATTTAGAAACATCTTGCCACTGTCCTTCTCACTTTCTGTGAGCAGAACTGAAAGCACAAACGTTATCTTTCTTCTTTAAAATACTAATCTCCCCAGTTCCCTGTGAAATAGATATTAATAGAAGAAGACATGCTTGAATAACATGGCTTCTTCCATAGATACAGTTGAAAGAGCGATTGTACCCACTTCAGCTCCAGCAACATACCCGTACGTCACTGGAGTTTGAGTAGTTAACCACTTTACCCCAGCCCTATTTCGGACACTTTTTGTTCACAAGTTAAAACCAGTATTTTTTCCTAGAAAACTACTTAGAACCCCCAAACATTATATATATTTTTTTAGCAAAGACTCTGGAGAATAAAATGTCGGTCATTGCAAAATTTTTTGTCACGCGGTATTTGCGCAGCGGTCTTTAAAACGCCATTTTTTTGGAAAAAATTTGAAAAATCACATTTCACTAATTTTAAAAAATACTAAACAGTAAAGTTAGCCCATTTTTTTTATATATTGTGAAAGAACATGTCACGCCGAGTAAATAGATACCAAACATGTTACGGTTTAAAATTGCGCCCCCCCCCGTGGGATGGCGACAAACTACGGTCAATAGAGATCTCAATCTGCGACGCTTTAAATTTATTTAACGGTTACCAGTTTAGAGGTAGAGTGTAGCTCTTTTTTTTAAATTATTGCCCACGCTCTGGCGATCGCGGCGATACCTCACATGTGTGGTTTGAACAGCGATTTCATTTGCGGCTCGACTTGCGTATACGTTTTTTTTTTGTGCGCGAGCTAACGGTGACGGGGGCGGCTAAATTTTTTTTTTTCCTATTTATTTTTTCTTTTTTTTTAACTTTATTACAGGTTTTTAAAAAAAAAAAAAATCTGATCACTTTTATTGCTGTCACAAGCAATGTAAACATCCCTTGTGACAGCAATATGCATTGACAGGTACTCTTTATGGAGGGATCGAGGGTCTAAAAGACCCTAGACCCCTCCACTACACTTCCCTGTATGCAAAACGCCAAAAACGGCATTTTTGCATACAGCCGTTTTTTAAATCTGCCGCCTTTTGCGGCACAGTAACCCGGATGTGACGTCATGGACGCCGCCTCCGGGTTACGTCATCGGAGACCCGATCGATGCCGTTTCCGGCATTCATCGGGACTCCATCCAGCCGGCGGACGTGCCGGCTGGGTGCTCGGGGCTCCCGGTGGGACGGGAGCCCCGAGCAAAGCCGCGGAAGGCGGCGGGAGGGGGGGGGACGTCCCTTCCCGCCCCCCCGGGTAACGATCGAGCGGCTCCCGAGCGGCATCGATCATTACCGACGGAAAGCCGACCGCCGGCTTCAAACAACGGTACCGGGATGATGCCTCTAGCTAGAGGCATCATCCCGGTATAACCACTCAAAGTCAGCCGACGTAGATCTACGTGGCTGGTCGTTAAGTGGTTAAACCAGGATGATGCTCTCAGCTGCAGGCATCATCCCGCTACTATTTTCTTGAGCCAGCGGTTGGATCTCTTGTAAAAGCAGTCCTAGTGGTGCTTCCGCTGGCTGATCATAGAGCTCAACAAAAGCCCAATCTGCTTTGTTCGGCTCTATGACAGCCTTTTTAAACCATGGTGCCCAGGCACCCTGGGGTGCCTTGAGGTTTCTTCAGGTGTGCCTTGGCAAAATGCCTAAAAGTGCCCAAAAATTGTATACAAGCTGGGGTGTAGATGAAGGCTGCCTTTTAGTTGCACAAAGTCACAGGTTTTCATTGTGTACCATTATAATCTTCTAGCTGCTAGCGTCCTAATGACCAATGGCATCATCAATTGATGAGGAGGATGTCAATCGTCTGCATAGCATCCCTGTTTGCCCCTCCCTCGCCTCTCTCCATCAGAATTAGGATCACATTAGCCGAGTGATGGAGAAAAACTAATGGAAGAAGAGAAACATTGGAATACTAGTCAGCACCAGTTTGCAAAAGTGTGTTTGCTTTGGAAGAATAAATCACCTCTAATGTTCGGTGTCCTACTTGGACTTGTGGATGTTGCTGCATTATGTAAAACGATTAGAATTTTTTTTTTTTCATTTTAGAATAGGGTGCCTCCAGGTTGTCCATCATTTTTAAAGGGTGCCTTCACAGAAAAAAAAGTTGAGAAACACTGCTCTGTGATACAGTGACTCGGAAGTGATGATGTCACATCACTTTCGGTTATTCGGACGTAAGCGGCAGCATTTTTAAAAATCGTTTAATCAGTTTGATCTTGTTGTGATTAAATGCTTATATCTTATAGACCCCAGATCTCTCCATAAAGAATACCTGTCACATGCCTATTGCTGTCACAATGGATGTTTACATTGCTTGTGACAGTGTAAAAATAAAAAATAAAAATTAATTTAAACTTTTTTTTTAAAGTGCCCCCGTACAAAGGGGAGCACATGCGTCGGTCCTGTAGCCATGCAGAACTACATTTAAATGTACAGTACAGACACTCTTGCGTACGGCAGGGTGGCTAAACTCATCCCCCCCTCTTTCAAATTTAGACTACGTCCTAGAGTCTACAATTCTGACACTACTGCAAAGAAAGCTTTAGGGCTCTTTCACATGGTCCGCCTCCGTAGGCGGATCCGTGTTGCTCAGCGGGGACCGATCCGCGATCCCCGCTGAGCCGGCGGATGACAGCTCCGTCTCCGCTTGCAGAGCGGAGAGGGAGGTGTCTCAGCCCCCGCTGCCCTCTATGGGGGATCGGATGAGAGCGGACCGCCTGTCCGCTCTCATCAGATCCGATCCGCTCCAATTACTGAACGGATGGAAAAATAGGGTTTCCACCTGTCCAGATTTCACTGACAGGATCGGATGCGGATGGCAGCGGGTGTCAACGGAGGTGTCTCCGCTGACACCCGCTGCCCCATAGAGCTGCATGGAGGATCCGATCAGATCCGCCTAAAAAACTGACAGGCGGATCTGATCGGATCGCCCGTGTGAAAGAGCCCTTACTCATCTTGCTTGAAGATTTCTCCACCACCTGCAGAGGGAGACAAAAACATAGCAGCAGTACAACAAAATTACATGTTTTTCTTGCTTGTAGATTCTTTCTACCTGGATAGGAGAAAGTACCAAAACAGCAGCAAAGTAAAAAAAAAAACATGGGTGAAGGCCTGATACCTTACAGAATGACACATTGTTCTAGCATAGTATCAGTACATTGATTTACATTGCAAACCTCAAAATTGACATTAAAAGGTTAGTTCACCTTTACAAAAAAAAAAACTACTTATGCAGATTAGGGGCATCTGTAGATAAAAACACACTGTGCAGCTCTGACTAAAGTTGAATATTGCCCTTGCTATAAGTTTAGGCCATTTACATACTGTAGAGAAAGCAGGTACTAAATGCGACCACATGATTTCATTATATAAAAAAATATATACTTTATTAGGACTATTTGGAAAAGGTAAGCATAAGCAAAATAAGATTTACCATTGACAACGTTGTCATTTTTTTAATGGTGTGTGGAGGTGTTTATTTTGCTTATGCTTACCTTTTGCAGGTTTTGTAGTCCCAATAAAGTATATATTTTTTCATATAATATAATCTTGTGGTCACATTTAGTACCCGCTTTCTCTTTAGAGGGTCCTTTACCCCTAGTCCCTTTTTTTATGTCTACTTGGGGTACGTGAACCTACACCAGGGTGTTATGATTCAATAATTTATTTGGTTCCCCTTTTTATCAGTGTCATTGTGTGTGTGATGACACACATTTAAACCTTGTTTATTTACATACTGTACCTCCTGAAGCCTGACTGGAAAAGTCTTCTGAGTCATTCAATTCTTTAGGTTTTTGCTTTGAAGAATTGTTCTTTTATGACATGTGTCTTCCGATGGGATGTTCATTGTCCGGCGGATACTTCGAAGCATTTGCAACATTCCTACAGTGGGTGGTTGTTTATGAGTCTGGATTTGATGGGATTATCCATTATCTGGATGACTTCCTTTTTGTCGGTCCTCCAGATTCTCCAATATGTTTTTGGATGTTGCAGCGGTTTTTGAGGATTATGCAGGGCTTCGGAGTTCCGATTGCGCAAGAAAAGACATGCCTTCCTTCCACTAGGGTGGAGTTTTTAGGTATAGGCATTGATACCGAGAGATTACAGTTCCAAATTCCAGCAGATAAGATATCCCGTTTGTTATCAACAATATCTAACTTTCTCCGTAGAAGAAAAATTTTGCTTAAAGAAATTCAATCTTTTCTTGGTTTGTTAGCCTTTGCGTCTAGAGTCATGCCGGTTGGCAGGATTTTTTCCAGACGAATGGCATTAGCAACCTCAGGTTTAAAATCCCCGTTTTCACATATTAGGGTTTCGGCTGATATAAAAGCAGACCTGTTAGTGTGGTCTCAATTTTTATTGGACTTTAATGGCATGTCTTTTTTCCAGGATGATTTTGTTTTCTCAGCAGATATGGAGCTGTTCACAGATGCAGCAGGATCGCGAGGTTTTGCGGCCATTTGGAAGACACACTGGTGCTGTGGTTCCTGGCCGCCGGCGTGGTTTGTTAACAAAATTACAAAAAATATTGTTCTTCTTGAACTGTTTCCAATCCTGGTAGCATTTGAGCTTTGGGGTTCTCAATTTGCTAATAGGCGGATTTTGATCCATTCTGATAACAAAGGGGTTATCTTCGCTGTGAACTGTCTAGCTTCTAAATCAATATTGGTTATTAAATTGCTGCGAAATTTTGTTTTACTCTGTCTAAAACTTAACATCTGGGTAAAAGCTAGGCATGTCCAAGGAAAAGACAATGTTATAGCTGATGCGTTATCTCGTTTCCAGATGACGCGTTTCCGTCAGCTCTTACCAGAAGCGGACCCGGAAGGGTTTGTGTGCCCGAGTCACCTTTGGGAATTGATCTAACTCTAATCTCTAATGCAATTAAAAAATCCATTGCACCAAAAACATGGATTGATTATTCAATGGCATGGAAAAGGTGGTTGGATTTCAATGATAACATTGGACTGTCAGGTTTCTCCCCGTCAGAGAAGACAATTTTAGCTTTTCTTTGCACACTTTTTCAATCTGGGCATTCGTATAGTCACATAAATAAAATTTTGGCGGGTGTGTCGTTTTTCTTTAAACTTTATCATTTTCCGGCATGTAACACTTACTTTACTGTACGTCAAGCTTTGAAGGGCTATAAATTGGGAAATCTCAGACCAGATGCTCGTAGGTCGATAACGGTGGACATTCTAAGGAAGGTTTGTCTTGCAACTTCTATTGTTTGTTCATCTGATTACGAGGCACTACTGTTCCATACAGCTTTTATTTTAATGTTTTTTGGTGCATTACGTATTTCGGAGCTGTTACCTGACAATAAGTTAGGCCTTTCTGGTCTGGGTTTTCCAGAAGTTGTTCTTTCAGATACATGTGCAAATATTTTTATTAGTAGTTCAAAAACAGATGTTTTTGGTAGGGGTCAATGGCTCAGCTTGCAGGCTTGTGGCGACTCCATTATTTGTCCAGGTATTATCCTGACAAAATATCTTTCCAAAAGGCCTTCTGTTAATGGTAATTTTTTGGTTCATATTGATGGGGTCCCTTTGACTAAATTTCAATTTTCAGCAATTTTCAAGCGCTGTTTAGCAATTCTTGGTCTAGCTCAATTCAAATTTTCATCCCATTCCTTCCGTATTGGAGCCGCCACAGAGGCTGCTAGGTTGGGTCTTGATGTTTCCCTCATTAAGCTTTTGGGTAGATGGGACTCTCATAGGTTTGGCCTGTATATCCGACCTAATTTATCTCTTTAAATCCTCTCAGGTTCTAGGCAGTGCATTTGGATCGTTGGACACTCATTTATTTATTGGGCCCATAAGAGAGCGAGCCAACGGTGCTATACAGCTAATTTATCTTTACCTTCTTCATCATTTAAGATTCTTTGGATGGGCGTGAGAGGTCTACAATGGTCTAGTCTTTTTACACATATTTCTAGGTTATCTCAGCTGTGGCCTTCACCTTCGTTGATAATTATTCATCTGGGTGGTAATGATGTCGGTAAACTTAAAACGTTAGAGTTGATGCTAATGATAAAGCGTGATTTGGTTTTATTAAAATCTTTATTTCCTGGTGTTTCTGTGGTATTCTCAGAAATGGTGCCTAGATTGATATGGTTGGTATCGCCTGAACTTCGTTCACTCGATAAGATTCGGAGAAGAATTAATCATTCAATTGCAAAATTCGCTCCATCGGTTAGTATTTTTTCGTATCGTCACATGGACCTCGAAGGCGGTTTTTCGGGTTTATACAGACAAGACGGCGTTCACTTGTCGGAAGTTGGCCTCGATATTTTTAATTTAGGCTTACAGAATATGATTGAATTGGCCGCGGTGCTGGGTTAGGCCGCATTTTGTTTGCAACAAAATACGGCTGGTGGGGATTTCTGATTTATTTATTTATTTATTTACTTATTTATTTATTTATTGATTCGCTTGAGTTTTTTATGACTAAGCGATAATTTTATTTACATATTTATTTGGATTTTGGATTATTCAATATTTATTCGTATTTTGATTAATAAAGATATTTGAGTATTTATTTATTTATTCAATTATTTATTCATTAAATTATTTATTTATTTATTTTCTGCCAATAAAAGTGCCGCGGCCATTTTAATTACCAATGAATTGTGTTGGTTTTTATTTATTGGTTATATTTATATGATAAGTGCAGTCTACATTCCCATGATTGGCAGACATTTCTTTAGTCAAATAACACACAATCACTAAGAAGCAAATAGCACGTTTATGATCTATTTAAAGATTGTAAAACCTGTGCGGCACATTTAAAAAACAGAATATGAAATATTTAGTAGTAGTTTAGGTACTTCTCTATTTCAGCGGTTTGAGCTATAACAAATCCGATAACACAAGTCCACTTACATCGTTTGCCTGAACATGTACTGTACACATTTCACAATTAATTCGGTACAGTATTATCTGGGCTCTACATTTAAAACTGCCATTTCTGACTACAATTCAGTATCCTTACAAGCTGGTGCTGTGCCAAGTCGCCAAGTAGGTATATGCTTAGAAATAGCCCTGATCTTCCGAGACACTATTGTGTGAAGTATGAAAAACCAATATATAGTATCCCTGACCATGTTATTTTGGACCTGCCCCAGAATCGCGATCCTCTGGCATCCTGTGACAACCTGGATTTCTAGAATCATGGACAATCTAAAACCTCCAGACCCCTTAATACATCTCCTATGAGTGGCCTTCCCAAATGTGTCCCCAAGACAAACCAACTCACTGCCCATACCTTGATTGCAGCAAAATGTCTGATAGCATTGCACTCTGATAGCATTGCACTGGAAATTAAACTTCCCACCCTCACATAGGGATCTCCTAAGCTCCCCTCTCCTTCAATGGTCCGACAACCCACGTCTGCATCTTCCATCTTCTACTCAACTTCTTTTGGGTTCTGGGCTGCAGCCAACTTCATTGGTCTGTGCAAGATGATGTCACTTCTATGCATGCACAAGAGTGCAGTCATCCTGACACATAGGCGCTTGCGTGCATTCCAAAGAAGATGGTGAACAGTCTCATCTGCAACAAAAATCCTGCCTGCTCAAAGTTTTTGAAAGCGGGAGCTCCACTCTATAAAGCTTCTATCGACCAAACTTCATAACATCCTGGAATTTTATGATATATTGGGACAGACCAGAGTAATTCTGATTGGTCAGCACCTGCAAAGTGAATTGCTCTGGTACTTCCTGGAAGCTCTGCAGAGAAAAGAGAGGAGATCCTAAATCCCTGGACTGCTGGACTAGCTGCATCGGCACTAATAGCTCAGTATCGCTGGAGGTAAGTACAAGGGTGACTGGGGGGGAGTGGCGAGGGTTTACTGTAGTTCACCATTACATTTTTTTCTGTAAAAGCGAACTGCCCACACCTGACCCCTACTTTTCCCACAATACCTGACCTATCGTAAATCTTATGAGGAAATATGAAAATTATTTACCACATTTGTGATATGGCATCAGGGCCGCTGATAGGGGGGGACCACCAGCCCTCTTGTAGGGGGCCCGAGCACACAGGGGGGCCCACACAGAGAGGGGGATTAGTGATGGACCACAAATGCAGAAATCTTCCTCCAGCACCTGAATCTGATCTGTCCCTCTCCCTGCTATCAGCTTTTATCTGTTGAGAAAGAGACAGTCGTCCCTCACTAATCCCCCTCCCTTTTGTGGGCCCCCCTCCCAGCACTTATCTCTGCTCAGGAGTTTATTTGTAAACTGTAACTTCGTTTCTCTCTCTCTGTCTCTCTGATCACTGAGCTCCAACTGCCCAGCCTGTATATTTTTCTCATCTCATCTTCTTTTTTATTTAACATTGTTTTTTTTTAGATTTAGCAGGAATTATGCGAGTTATGTTATATTTGTGTCTGATAATAGTGATTTTGTTGGAATTTTAGCTAAATATATCTTTAATATTTTCTTGGGGGGGCCCTGCCAGGTAGTCTGTACGGGGCCCCGCGATTTCTAACAGCAGCCCTGTATGGCATAAACACAGATGCTTGGCCTAAGTGACAGTAATCAAGATCATTTAGATCTTCTCCTGTAGAGACATCTGTTTAATATGTGCCCAATGCTCAGGTCAGACAGCCATATCTGTTCATTTCCAAGAGTCCTTCTACGTGGACGTTTTATGATACCTCGGCTACCAACTCACATTTAGAGTTTGTCAGCTTATCATCTGCTATTGCAGACAGTCCTGCATTAAAAAGCTTAAAAAATGTAATTGTTTGGATGCCTACTGAGCTGGGTCAGTAAGTAGAAAGGCACTTAAAATAAAGAACGGAAGGATGGAAGGCAGCCTCATCTATTTTAATGTGCTGGCATCCAACTGTAAAATTGAGTGCTAGAGGGCAGTTGTCCTTTTGAACATATTGTCCATACAATGTAAAGTTCATTGTAGCTTATGTCTCCTCTGCCTGCATTATTACTGCACCCTGGTTATGCACCTGGCATTATGTCAGTTGGTCTCTGTAGGGGATGGCTGTCAAAGCTGACTGAGTACGCTGCCAGTTTACAACTTGGCACCCAAACTGCCGCAGAAGTGTTTGAGGCACAGAGGTTGTTTTTAATATTGTAGATCTACATTTCTCAGCAGGAACATAAACTTTAACATTAGTATAATGATACAGAAGAGTCTATCATGGGTTTTAGTGATGCGCTGAAGGGGAGAGTTTTCTAGCCTGTAATCATTCTGAAGTAAATAAAATTTTAATAACTAGGGAACAATCTTTATAAATAAGTACTAAAGCGTATTTGCACTTTGCAGTCAAATTTGAGAAAACAGTACTATATTTGTGTTATGTGTTCCCATTCACACACACCATACATAAAATAAGCTAAAAAAATCTTACCTTTTAGAGGTTCCTGAGGAGAAGGAGTCATGTCTGACTGCAGGTATTTTGAACGGTTTCTTTCACAATATTTTTATTGAGTAAAGACAAACTCATAAAGTAGTAAACAAGCACAAAGGCTAGTGACTAACGACAATTTGGAGAAGGTTATATACATATTACAGACAATTAGGCCTCATATATAGTATATGTAAATCAAGTTGCGCTAATGTGATCTATGGAGGTATAAAGTCCACAAAGTCCCAATATTGATGACAGATGGAAAATATCTTGGGTAAGATCCTGAACTCGACTCCCTTAAGAGTGTACGCTTACCAGATTGAGGTAAGAATAAAGCGGATATGCTTAATCTTGTCACTTTGATAGATGATCCAGGCCCGTGTGAGCAGTGAACTCGGAGGTCATTGGATCATGTAAAAAATACAAACAAACGCAATAGCGTAAAACCCAACAAAAAAATATATAGTATCACCTTGAGTGTGACTTAAAGTGGAGATTGGGAAACGTGTAAAAGGCTGCCACCAAAATAGCAGAGTGAAACAAAAAAAAAAAAAAAAATTTTTAAAAAATTTATAAAAATTTGGGGTGAATAACCCTAACAAAACAGATGCAGGATAAGGTGCAAAAAATATTCCAGTTGGAGTTGCCTCTTACCAGACAAAATTATCTTATAAGCCCAAGTGAAAGATAGAGTGTTGAAGATATGTGTTTGGACCATCACCAACTAGATCAGCCTCTTACCAAAAACAAGTTTAAAGCAAGTGTGTAGAAATCAATCCAAGTGACACAGGATGCAATACCAGATAAGCACCAGTAGGGGTCGCCTCTTACCAGATGTTACACTCAGTCAAGCTTGTATGGAAATCAATAATCGGGGTCCAAACATGAATTCTGGGATCCTCGCTTTCAACCATAGATTTGCCCAATCTCTCTCTCTCGCTCTCTCAATGTTCTCTTCTATCCGCGGCGGCCATCTTTCCATCTCCTAGGAGACGGAAAGATGGCCGCCGCGGATAGAAGAGAACATTGAGAGAGCGAGAGAGAGAGATTGGGCAAATCTATGGTTGAAAGCGAGGATCCCAGAATTCATGTTTGGACCCCGATTATTGATTTCCATACAAGCTTGACTGAGTGTAACATCTGGTAAGAGGCGACCCCTACTGGTGCTTATCTGGTATTGCATCCTGTGTCACTTGGATTGATTTCTACACACTTGCTTTAAACTTGTTTTTGGTAAGAGGCTGATCTAGTTGGTGATGGTCCAAACACATATCTTCAACACTCTATCTTTCACTTGGGCTTATAAGATAATTTTGTCTGGTAAGAGGCAACTCCAACTGGAATATTTTTTGCACCTTATCCTGCATCTGTTTTGTTAGGGTTATTCACCCCAAATTTTTATAAATTTTTTAAAAATTTTTTTTTTTTTTTGTTTCACTCTGCTATTTTGGTGGCAGCCTTTTACACGTTTCCCAATCTCCACTTTAAGTCACACTCAAGGTGATACTATATATTTTTTTGTTGGGTTTTACGCTATTGCGTTTGTTTGTATTTTTTACATGATCCAATGACCTCCGAGTTCACTGCTCACACGGGCCTGGATCATCTATCAAAGTGACAAGATTAAGCATATCCGCTTTATTCTTACCTCAATCTGGTAAGCGTACACTCTTAAGGGAGTCGAGTTCAGGATCTTACCCAAGATATTTTCCATCTGTCATCAATATTGGGACTTTGTGGACTTTATACCTCCATAGATCACATTAGCGCAACTTGATTTACATATATTCTTTAGGGTGTGGTCACACTTAAAGTTGCTGCTTGTTTGTTTTATTCCTTTAGCGCGGTTAATTCCCTAATTTACTCATATATAGTATATCTTGTAGCTTCAAAAAAAGCTTAAAGAAAGCTAGATAAGAATATCTCGGTACCTTTACGGTCTAGGGCAGTGATGGCGAACCTGGGCACCCCAGATGTTTTGGAACTACATTTCCCATGATGCTCATGCACCCTGCAGTGTAGTTGAGCATCATGGGAAATGTAGTTCCTGGGGTGCCAAGGTTAGCCATCACTGGTCTAGGGAATATTAACATATCATGTAGGTCTCAGTGCTCAGAACCTAGAGGGTATGCTGAACAAACAATATTCCAGAAATCCTCATGTAGCCAATATAGGATAGTACCTGAGATATGCTTGTTGCATATGAGGTAAAGTCTCTCCAAAACCAGAAAAAAAGGGGGGGGGGAATACATTTCAAAATATATCCATGTAGAAATGATGGTGGGAGAGAAAAGTTCAACCCCAAAAATGTGGCCAGAGAACAATAGCAACCTCTACACATAAGCCTCTGGCTGTAATTAACCAGAAGAGAAAAGTACAAAAAAAAAGGGGGGGGGAAATAGAAAGAATAAGAGAACAGAACAGGGTAAGAACTGAAGACCAAGAAGAGGAAAGTGGGGAAAAAGAAAAGAAGCCCCACCCCGGGAAGTCCAAGGCCGCCACCAGTGGGCTGAGCAGGATTTTCCCCTATAAATCCAGAAAACGAGATGCTTCATATCGCCCTGATAAGAACAACCCCGAAAACAGAAAGCTGAAAATGTTGGGAGGTATTTTGCAATTCTTACTTGGGTGTAATACCATCTGGACATAACTTTAAAAGAATTCTCTAGTGCTATAACATTTCGAGAGGATTGAAAAAGGGCCTCCCACATCCTAGACCAATCCTCTTGAGATTGAAGGGCTTCTAAGTCTGCCTCCCATCATGCATAGTAGGAGGGGGTTTGAGTGTTAGAGGCTCCCAGAAGGGAAGAATAGAGCATTAGGACTCGGCCCCGAGTAGTCGGTTGAGATCAGCATTTGGTTTCAAACACAGTTGAAGGTCGGGAACTGTCATAATTTCAAACCAGGGAGTCCAAGAAGTGGCGAATTAGAAGATAGAGGTACCTTTCTTTAGCAGGAGCTTCATAAGTCTCCTAAAGCTGTTGGAATGTGTATACCCCTCTAGTGGTAAGAAAGGAACATACCATTGTCAGGCCCTTAGAATGCCACCAATGAAAGCTATGAGGAACATCTAGCCCTGGGGGAAACCATGGACAATTAAAGATTCCCAAAAGGGGTAGATGGGTGACAGTAGTCCCGTGAAATATTTAACCGAATCCCAAATTGCTAATGAATGAAACAGTGTCAGGGATTCACTATTATGCGCAGGCGCACTGGCACCGCAAACCGGCTAATGCCTATGCGCATGCGCAGAGGCGTATGAATAGTTAGAGGCTACCTTAGCGTCCTCCCGTTCGCGCGAATCAACATTGGTACCAAATGGCCTATTTAAGGGCAGTAGTCACACTGAATCTTTGCTGTGTGATAGTCAGCTCTCCTATCTCCTGTACCTGAATTGACCTGCTGTTCCTGATCGTCTGACCCAGCTTGCCTCTGACCTTGATTATCTGCTGCCGCCCTGACCCGACTACTCTTCTGCTTATCCCAATCTGCTTCTCCGCTATCGGCTATTGGACATGGACCCGCTCTTGGCCTGGCTAGGGAATCCGGAGGACCACGACCTGGTGTTAGCACGCAGCCAAATCCATCCCCACCATCAGGGACACTGGTGAATACCGGCTAGCACTTAGACTCCGCTGACAGACAGAATGGTGTATAGGTTTAGGACATAACTGAGCTGGCAGCCATAAGAGGATTTTGAACAATTTCATAGCAATTCTGTCCCCACACAGACAAGGCTCTCGATGAGCTTTCCTTCGTTAACACAAATGAAAAAAGCCCATCTTCTAAAGCCTAAACACTTTTGTTATGATAAACAGTGTTCACATCTAGTTTACAACTGATAAATTGATCTGCCTGCACAGTACAGACCGGGTTATAGCAAACACAAGTTTACAGCCCCAACACAAATAAGGAGAACTAAGTAGGACTTTTCAACAGTGTTATTTTGCCATTGAATATTGATTTCGTTTTAGTTTATAGTCTTCTAAAATGCCATTTTAGTTTTAGTCCCATTTTAGTCATCTGCAATTGTTTTAGTTTTAGTCATAGTGTTTTGACTAAAATGCCATTTTAGTTTTAGTCCCATTTTAGACATCTGCAATTGTTTTAGTTTTAGTTGTGTTTTTGTCTACTCAAATCTCCAGTACATTTTAGTCGAATAAAATCATTTTAGCCAACTAAAATCAAATGTGTTTAGGGTTAAATTGTAATGTATTTACTTTATGCAACCTCATCTCTTCTTATTTTGTACCAAAAATGGGGTAATTGTTTTGTGTGTGTGTGACCAAAAATAAATGTTAGTGTATTTTATAATAACATTTTGCAATTCCTAAGTTGCTGCACTAATATTGTGACAAAAAAAATTCTTTAGAGTGTCTGCTTTCAGAAAATATGTAATATTTTGAGAGGTTTTATATAATATTCTGGTCTAAAATGATTTTTTAAACATGTGTACAAACAATGCAAAAAATAGCTCTGGTAAAGAAAGGGTTAGACCCCCTATCAGGGTAAAACACAATCCTCAAAGAAAGGTGCCTTACAAGACCAGAGGAGTTATACTCACCTCTTTGGTAGCTTTTGTCTCCTACATTCCATTTGTTCCAGTGCTGCAGACTTTAGCATTTGACACTTCCAGGAGTGTCGGATGCCTGTGCCCTCCAATGCATGCTGTAGATTTATCCACACAGTACTATGGAATCCCAGATCACAGCGGAGGCCGGTCCATAAGGGGCGCAGGGGCCACCCCCCCCCCCCCCCCATTTCACTGTGAGGCGCCGGACTCATAGGTTTCTATGAGTTTTAATTTTTATTTTTTGGAAGAACATGATTAGGGGCCTGAGGCTCTAATTGGCTTCAAAAAGGTTGGGCTCTGGGGCACAGTTAACCCACCCGCTTGTGACATTATCAAATCAATATTCGTCTATTGTCTTCCGGTTTCTCCTCCCTGCCAATCAGGACAGGAGGTGGATCTTAAGCCTGAATTAGCTGGGAGGAGAAGCCTGGGAAGCGGCAACTGCAGATGGGGTTAGTGCGGACCTGGCAGGGGGTTTGTTTGCAGCCCCCCCCCCAAAAAAATGTTTTTGAAAAAGTAGGTATATGCCACTGAGGACAGAGGAATTAAAGCAAAAATGCTGACTTGCTCAAAATCAAAACATTATGAACTTTGAGTGGTATTAAACCCAAAAGCAAACATTTATAGTTTACCAATCCTTAGATTTGATGACTGCATTTGTTTTCTTTTTCTTTGGGTTTTTTCCTTTATTTTCAGCTGCTGATCCTGCCAATAATTCTTTTGTTTTTCAACAGAACAAGCTGTTCTGCAGATGTAGCAGTTTGAGGGTTCAGATAGACCAGTGATGGCGAACTTTGGCACCCCAGAGGTTTTGGAACTACATTTCCCATGATGCTCAACTTCACTGCAGAGTGCATGAGCATCATGTGAGATGTATTTCCAAAACATCTGGGGTGCCAAGGTTTGCCATCACTGAGATAGACCATTGCACACTGACACAGGTGCTTACACGATCAGCTTTTATTTAAGTAAAACCTTTATCCCAAAAGGAAAATTAACTGTTTGCTGGAACTGCTTATAACATGTTAACTGGAGTTTGGCTTCAACTTGTTAGTGTATTTAACCACTTGCCTAATGGACACTTTTACCCCCTTCCTGCCCAGGACAATTTTCAGCTTTCAGTGCTGTCACATTTTGAATGACAATTGGGCAGTCATGCAACACTGTACCCATATGAAATTTTTATAATTTTTTTCACACAAATAGAGCTTTCTTTTGGTGGTATTTAATCACAGCTGGGTTTTTTATTTTTTGCTAAACAAACGTATAAAGCCCGAAATTTTTGAAAACAAACAAAAAAACTTTTTCATAGTTTGTTATAACATTTTTCAAACAGGTAATTTTTCTCTTTTAGTGTCCATTCGCACTGGTACGACTTGTCAGGCGACTGGGTCAGCCTGACAAGTCGTGCACCGTAGCTCCCATAGTGTAGTACAGGAGCTGTTCTAATAGGAGCGACACAAGTCGCTCCAACTTAGAAAAAGGGTCCTGTACTACTTCGGGGCGACCTGGAGTGACTTGCATAGACATTCATGTTATGAAGTCTGTGCAAGTCGCGCTGAAGTCACGCTGCACGCGACTTCACAGGTCGCCCCCGAAGTCGGAGCGACCTAATGTGAACGGGGGCTTACTGATGTGTGCTGATGAGGCTGCACTGATGAGCACTGATAGGTTGCACTGATGGACATTGTTAGGCTGCACTGGTGTGCACTGATGAGGCTGCACTGATAGGTTCCACTGATGGGCACTGGTAGGCGGCACTGATGGGCACTGGTAGGCAGCACTGGTAGGAGACACTGATGAGGATTCACTGATTGTCAGCACTCGTGGGCATTGATTGGGAGCACAGGTGGGCACAGATTGGCAGCACTTATGGGCACTGTTGGGACTGCATTGATAACCGGGACACTGATAATCAGTGCCCTGATAATCAGTGTACTTGTCCCTTTTATACAAGCTGGTTATCGGCTCTCTTCTCCTCTTCTCACGCTGTCAGCGTGAGGAAAAGTGTGCCGATAACTGGCTTCTGTTTACATCCATGATCAGCTGTGATAGGACACAGCTCATCATGTGGTAAAGAGCCGCTGATTGGCTCTTTACCTCAATCTGTGGTCAGCAGTGTCTGGAAGACACAGTAAAAAGGTGCAAACTACAACACGCCAAATGTCTCATGAGCTACTTTTCTACGTGTAGGGTAGCCCATGGAAATCAATGGCTGCTGTATGTGCGTCACAGGAAACATGAGCCAAAAAATGTGCGCTTCCACTACACTAGGTGTGAATGGAGCCTGAATGTGAAATTGATGTGTTTACATAAGAACAATGAGGTTCCATTTACATCTGGGTGTTTCCGAACGCCTGGCAAACTGCACAAAAAAACACGTGCTTTGCCCTGCGTTTCAGAAATGCACTGCAAATGCACATTGTGCTTGCATTGTGATTCCATGTTAAAGGCACTCCGTGATTCCATGTTAAAGGCACCCCAAGTGCAGGTAGCAGGCTTGCGCTTACTATGCGATAAATGCAAGGCAAAAGCACCAAAAAGTGTGGTAAAAGTGCACCATGCTCCACTCCAATAAAAATTCTGGAGCTTCTTCGGGGCAATAGTCACACATAGGACAGCCCATTCCAGTGATGTGAATGGGGCCTGACAGTGGAGTGTCTCTGTCCACTCTGTCCTCCTTTTTATAAAGATAGCCATACACTATGAAATCTAAATTTAACATTGTATAATTTCCTTTAGGTTTACCAGAACTATGGAATAGGAGGACCCACCTGAACAATCCATTCAATTTGTATCAAATCAGGCAGGCCCTTGCACATACCTCCCAACTTTCTGAGATGGAAATCAGGGACACCTATTAGCAAAAGTAGGTAGCATAGGACACACCCCCTGTCACGCCCCCCCCCCCAAAAAAAGAGAGAATTGTACAAAAAAAAATGTAATTGATTGGTTTGGTTAAACTCACAAGTGTTTTTACCACTACTATTCCTTTACATTTGCTTTTGGAACTTACAAATGCAGCAATTTAGACATTGGACGAAAGGATTAGTGCTGACAAACACTAGGTCAAATGAGGAGGAAAGAGGGACAGAAGGACTTTGCTCCAAATGAGGAACAGTCCCTCGAAATCAGGGACAGATGGAAGCTATGCCTTGCACTACATAGCTGATGGGATATCTAAAGGATATTGTACAGACAGTGGGTGGAAAATAAAAGAGGTGGTATAGTAATGAGGAGGTGTGGTCCAGACATGTGAACACGGCCTCTTCTGTGATGCAGAAAGGAAAAACATGGTGGGATATAATCTACAGATATTAATGGAATCAAAAAGCACTTTTAACCACTTTAAGACTGGAAGGATTGGCCCCCTTAATGACCAGGCCACTTTTTTTAACTTGGCACTGTGTGAATCTAACTGACAATTGCGCAGTCATGCAATGCTGTATCCAAACGAAATTTATGTCTTTTTTTCCCACAAATAGAGCTTTCTTTTGGTGGTATTTGATCACCTCTGTGATTTTTATTTTTTGCGCTATAAACAAAAAAAAAGAGCGACAATTCTGAAAAAAAAAGACTATTTTTCACATTCTGCTATATGACATTCCCAAAAAAAATTTAAAAATCAACATTTTTTAACATTATAGGCCAATTTGTTTTCTGCTACATATTTTTGGTAAAAAAAAAATTGTGATAAGCATATTTTGTTTGGTTATTGCGTCCACTGACTACGGGAAAGATTTATGTCATTTTTATTTATTTTTTTTACTAGTAATGGCGGCGATCTGTGATCTTTTGCGGGACTGCGACATGGTGGACAGATCGGATCCCTAACTGACATTTTTGACACTTTTGGGGGCACCAGTGGCATTGCTACAGTAATCAGTGCTAAAAATATGCATTGCTACTGTAATAATGACACTGGCAGGGAAGGGGTTAACATTGTGGGTGATCAAGGGGTTAAATGTGAGCCTAGGGGAGTGATTCTAACTGTAGGGGGTGTGGCTTGTGAAATGATCATAGAGACCTGTGTTCCTATATAGAAGGATCACATGGGCTCTATGATCATTCCAGGGAGAACAGTCAGCTGTGTTTACAACAGCTAATCGTTCTTCACTCTCAGTGGGGAAAGATCGCGGGTGTCAGTTGGCAATCAGAGCCGCCTGCCCGCTGCATCAGCTTCCCCCTAGCCTCCTGCGCGCGACCGACGTATAGTTACGGTGGTTAGCGCAGGAGGCTGCCTGCCGCAGTATAACTGCAGCGGGCAGTCGTAAAGCGGTTAAACCTCCAAACAGATAGATTAAAGTTCAACACTTCTATAAATGAGGTGAAAAATAAGCACATTGGGTTTCTGGGCCAGAACTGACAATAGAATATGCTTCTTATTATAAACAGATAAATTCTGTGAACTTAGTCTTTGATGCAACTTTAAAAGTGTAACAAAGTCTAATTCCCCCCCCCCCCCCAGTTTTGGATAGAGAGGAAATGGATTAGAACCCCTGTGTTGTTGTTTTTTTTTGTGTCTTTAGTCAATTTGTCCTGTTTACCAATTATAATTGAAAAAAAAAAAAGAGTCCCACACTTTGGGTTGTCCCCAGAAAAGTAATAGGGGGAAATCCTCCAATTGGGACACTAGTTCTGGTAACCTGGGGGTCCCCAAAATATTCCCTTTAATTTGCTGGGATTTCCTCACTTCCTGTTTGGCTATGGGAAAGCAAGTGAAGGGAAATCTCCACAATGGGACACAGATAGCAAAAATAAACCTTACAGGGGTTAAAACCCTCCCTTACTCTATCTAAAAAAAAAAAAAAAAGTTTTGCCTATAGTTCTACTTTAATCATGCATGGTCCACCATCACCATCAGAAACTGCCAAAGAAATGCTAAGTAACTATCACTCTGCAGACCTGTATATAGACAGGAAGTGGCTGCAGGGGATCAGCAGCAATAAGATATAACAAAGAATGAAAAAAGGAGAAAAGAGTAATATTTGAACACATTTTAATCATAATATACAATAATACTGTTAAAAAAAAAAAGTTACAAAGAATTTATAGTTCTAGGAACAGACCGGTTTTATTCTGAAAGCAGATCTTCAATGCATCTGAGCAACACAAACTAAAAACGCTATTTAATTCATATTTAATATTCAAAGCAAACATCCCCCATCCATTGCTGTCTTTTTGCTTTCTAAAAAAATCCTTTTGAAATTGGCCGTGGCCATTTTGAGTAAGGGCAAATGATTCATTTAGCATTTACTTCATGGAATCCATCTGCCCTTAGCTCAAGCATGCAGCCAGGAGAGAGTGCTTAGTTGAGAAAATCCCCTCATGAAGACTCCTAGGTTACCTAAAAAGTATCCCAGTTGTTGACCCCCCTGAAGACTCCTGGGATGTATAACACCATTTGCCTAGGCAAGAAACCAGGAAGTAGCTAAAGAAATGTAAACAAAAAAAAAAGTTTAAAACAAGTACACTTTATATATTTACTAATGCTAGCAGCATGGGGATACAAATAATCAATGTTGATTGAGAGAGTTGAAGATGAGTCGTGTAACAAGCAGAGAATGTTTAACCCCAAGCTCCCATGGAATCCCTGCAGTCTATAAACCCTCCTCCCAGAGTCTGCAGTACCGCCTGGCGCCCACACAGTGACGCTGTCCCGTTTCTCACTTCCTGTCTTACCGGAGCCGTTCTGGCATCATGCGGCTACTCGCTGCTCTCGGGCCTCGGGAAGAGATGAGCTCCATATTGCGTGACTTTCCGGCCTGGCGGACGTGAGGAGACCGAGGCAGGAGCGAAGTGTCGTCGTAGCGTCTGGTTGTGTGTCCTGGGGCTGGAAATTGATGTGAGTTTGGAGCGGTAAGTGGTACCCTGTTTGTAAGGTACATACCTGCAACTATGCGGAGGGGGTCCAGGAAGGCCTGTGGGATTCTCCTAGTCATTTTGCTGGGGTGAAGGGGGACTATAGGCTCACCAGTAGGGGGGACTTTCTTTTTGTCTCATAGTTGCTGGAGGACTGCAAGTCTCAGTATGACATTAGAAGCCTAGCAGGGGTCTGTAGACCTCCAGGGTATGGGGGTGGCCACTTTCCCTAGTGATGTAGATGAGAGAGTGTGTGTACATGGATGAAGGTCATATGAGGGCTCCATTCATAGGAGTGTATGTAGAGGTCATTCTGTATGGACACAGCACCCTCCTTTTCTAGGATTGGAGACATTCCCCCAATAATAAGCTGTACAGAGTATTCAGGTTCCTGGGAGCTGATGATCTAATGCTGGTCACACCTTACACTGTAAATATAAAGCCTTGTGTGATCTCATCCACAGTGAGGCAAAGTTTACACTAGCTGCAGACCTTGCCACCTGGCTGGAATGTGATCTGCAGTGATCCTTACTGCCTGTTTTAAGAGAAGTTCAAGAATAAAAACCAACATTGATCCTAGATTCACACTGGTGTGTGGAAAACACCTTGTGATTCACCCTGTACATCACATGTAATGTCTGTGCAGTGCGATTCGAGCCATACATTTAGGTGTATGATGCAGAACAACCCCCCCCCCCCCCCACACACACACACACACACACACACACACACACACACGATTCTGGCAATCGCACCGCGTTTTGCGATCTGTTTTGTTGTGTCGCTTATCTGCTGTGCTATTGCAATGCGGTGAAATGCAGCGAACCTTGTGTGTTTCCCACATCGTGTCTGTGTGAACCAGGGCTTATAGTCATCTAGGTGGCTGCAGCATTGGCCCCCCGCCTGCCTCTACACCAAGAACCGAGCTATCAAACATTGCTGATCACTCAGTTCTCGGTCTTTAGTGGGTAGAGTGGCAGTCAATCACTGCTCTGTCCCTCCAGTGCGGACTGGAGCGCTGTGCTGTGCAGGGATGGGAGCGACTGGTTCAGGCTGTTTTCTGAGAGGCTGAGCCTGCTGCCGGTCTGTCCTGTCACATGTGATGTGAATGAATCCTTTGAAGTATATCTAAAAGCAAGACTTTGTTCTCTTTAGTTTAAGTGATTGTAAATGATCACCTTGTAAAACCACCTATTCAGTTTAAAATAGAAATGAAAGGCGAAACATTTGTGTATAGCTATAAAAAAAACATAAATACTTTCTCTTTTTTTATAAGTGACCACATTCCCTCTGTTCTCAGCTGCATAAGAGCTGGGGGAGGAGAAACAGCAACACACTGATCTTAGCAGTGAATGGTGGGGTGTCAGGACAAGTCTGATTATTGGAATAGAGCAGGATGAGTTCCCAGCACAGCTAGAGAACTGAACACAGTGTGTTCTAGTGTGGTCGGTGTTTAAAGTGGGTTTTTTACTGCATCTGAGCAGTAGAAACACTATTTAATTAATTTTAAATATTCAAAGCAAACGCCCTCATCCATCCATGTCTCCGTGCTTTATTTTGTTGAGAAATCCCTTTGACAAACACCCCCTAGCATTTATGGCCATGGCCATCTTGAATAAGGGCAAAAGACTTGTGTAGCATTTACTTCCTGGAATCCATCTGCTCTTAGCTCAGGCATGCATGCAGAAGAGTGTGCTTAGCTGAGAAAACCCCTCCTGAAGACTCCTGGGATGTATGACCTCATTTGACCTCATTGGCAAGAAACCTGAAAGTAACTGAAGAAATGTACAAAAATCAAATCTATTTACTAATGCTAGCTAAGTTAAAGTGAAACTTAACTCATAAAGTTGCGCTACCTATAAACATGAAATAAAGCTGAAGTACTAATTAGGATGTACAACTCAAAAGGTGCAAATAAATAATAACACAGAGTAAAAATAGAAACAAGAAGTGTTCAGTAAACCACAAAGCACATCAATCCTGTGTGAGTAATAAATCAAAGTCCCAATATGGTTAAGAATAAATTCCACTTCTGTGAAATACTTCAATCCACCGTGGTCACTGTAAATAGGGTGATGTGCACTTCCACCACTGCTGGTCACCTATGCTCCCAGAACTCTCATATTAATGCTCATTAAAATGAGCCTTAGGCCCCTTTCACACAAGAGAGTCCATCGACGGACTCCGTTTATCTCAGCAGGGGATCGATCCGCCGATTTCCCCCGCTGAGCAGGCAGATGGCAGCTCTGTCTCTGCGCTGTGTGCGGAGACAGAACTGTTAGGTCCCCGTTGTTCTCTATGGAGGAATCGGATGAGAACGGACCGCCTGTCTATTCTCTTCCGATCCGCTGGACAGATGGAAAATAGGGTTTCCATCCGTCCAGATTTGACCGACCGGATCAGATGTCAGTGGACATGTCTCCGCTGACATCCGATGCCCCATAGAGATGCATGGGGCATCTATTCAGATCCGCCTGATAAACTGACAGGCGGATCTGATCGGTCCGCTAGTGTGAAAGGGGCCTTAGAGTTAAATCCTACTGGGTAGTCTGGTCTCCTTTGTTTGGACGTTTTCCTCCTTATCCTCCCAGATGAACTATTCAGTTTGGGGTACTGGTCTCTTTAAGACCTCATTGCTCGCATACCTCCATATGTTGAGGTTCAGCAAATACCATGCCTCCCATAGTGTAGGAATTTAAAACCCCAATTTTTTTAACTAGAGTGCCACTTACATAAAAAAAAAACTGTTAAAATCGCATCACTTCCGTTCTGCTCTCTGCTCTGAGACGCACTACAGGTTAGGTCACTTTTTCAGGGGCTCCTGAAGAAGTAGAATTTATTCTTAACAACATTGGGACTTTTATTTATTACTCACACATGAATGATGTGTTTTGTGGTTCACTGAACACTTGTTTTTTTTTTTCAATTTTTCTAATTATCATTTATACATACCTTTTGCGTTGTGCATCTTGATTAGTACTTTAGCTTCATTTCACGTTTATAGGTAGTGCAACTCCATTTATACACCTTTTATTTATTCTGATACTGGGGGAACACATCAGGTATTGCAGCTACCATCGACTAATTTATTTTCACCTTCCTAGTATTATTTTACACCAATTGTGTTCACTATTGATATCATGTAGCGTAGGGGTCACCATCCATTTATTTTTAACTCATCAAGTGCAGTCTTGCTAGTTTTCTTCCTCCCTGAGCCTGTAACCAAGTTACAGATTTCATTGCTACCAGATCCCACTTCTGCAATTCTGGCATAGGCAAGGATGACGTCCTACCTATGCCCTGCCGCGTCACATGTCCCAGGAGGCTGCATGGCTATTCACAATGCACCACACGATTTTATGCATGTGCAGTGGGGAGCCAGCTGTGGTTCCTCAGGAAACCACAACCAGCTACCATATTCAAGATGGCGGCACCGGGGTCCCGCAGCAGTAAGAACAAGCTGTGAGAACACAGCGCTGGACCTCAGGCACTGGTAAGTAACTGGTTTTTAAAGATCGTTGGCTACAGTATTTGTAGCTGCTGACTTTGAGGAAATAAACAAACTGATTTAAAGGCGTTTAATATTATGGCTGTTATTTTGGCAATTCCTCCCATGAGTCCCAGTGTAGTAACAATATTCATGTTTGTGTTCTTGAATTTAAACATGTAAAGAGGAGCTCCAGTCATTTTTGTTTATATTAAGTCAGCAGCTACAAAACTGTAGGTGCTGACTTCTAATAAACACATGCTCACCTGTTCCAGAATCCAGCAATGTGCTCACCCAAGCCATCCCTTCTCTCCCTGGTGCTGACATCTCAACTGTGGGCACCTGGCTGTGATTGGTTAGCGAATTCACAGCCTGGTGCCCACTGCAAAAGCGTGAGATGTGCTGTACCTCCTGAATGGTCTGGCAGGCTTCTGGCACCTGTGACATGTCCTAGAAGACTGCAGGGAGGGAGGAGAGGAAAAAAAAAATTGCATGCCAAATGTGGAAGGGGAGGAGTACTTAAAGCTGAACTTCCCCCTTCTGTGTGGAGCACCGCTTTAAGAACCTTTCATCGACACAGTTATTGGTAAATCTAAGGAAGTCTGTATAATAGTGGTTTGTAAGCAGTGTGACTGTACCCATACTGCATGCTAACAGCTGCCTTCAAATGTTTTGTCAGCTCTGAAGTGCAGAAAGGTAAAATTGTTTGCAATATGTGATGGCAGATCATTTCCATTTGTGTGCAGATCTTACAGAGAAGAAAAAGGTCTCATCTAAATCAAAATCTCAAAGTTTAAAAATTGGGCAGATATTGAAATGGCTAAGAATGTCTTTACACCAGCCTCGTTTCTGACTGCCCACTGTTTTCTACAGATCTCATTCACAGAATGCAGCCCTACATGGTTCCATGTGAACCCTGGCAAACCACTGGCAACATGTTGGGACTTTTCACTTAGGGGTAGTAACCCTATTTGTTGGTTCATCAGACTGTTAGGTCCCTTTCACACGATTGGACCGATCATTTCTGCCACCTCGTTTCTCAGGCGGACCTGATCCGGCCACCCATTCTCCTCTATGGAGAGGCGGATGTCAGTGGAGACGTGTCCCCTGACACCCATCTGTCATCTGATCCGACAAGATCCGCTTAAAACAGACTAATGGCGATACGCTTGCCATCCATCCAGTGGGTTGGAGCGGATGAAAATGGACAGGCTGTCTGTTTTCCTCCGATCTCCTCATAGAGGAGAGCGGGACTCTGACAGGTCTATCTCTGCACAGTGAGCAGAGACGGACCTGCCAGCTCAGTGGGGAATCAATGGATCGATCCCCGATGAGCTAGTGGAGTCCGCCCAGTGGATTCCCCCCCCCCCCCCTCCCTGTGAAAAAGACCTTAGTGTTTTTCTGTAAAAACTGTAAGAAAATTCAAGTGCCATTATTTTATTGTGATGTCTTTAATAGTTTTAGATTGGATGCTGATCTGGCAGATCTGATCAGAACTTCCCAAGGAATTCATCTGTATGAGTGGACACAAACTGTAAGTCATACATTTACTCGTACATATTCTGCTTTTAGATACAGCTTTGCAGTTATTTGTAGTGCCTTTCTTTTTATATCCTATCACATAAAGGAGTTGTCTTGGGTAGCCTTTTTTTTTTTTTTTTTTTTTTTTGCCCCATGGTCATTTGGGGCTACAAACTTTTTTTATTCTCTAGTGTAATTTTTAAGGGCAGGTTTAAATTCAGTTGCTATAAGGCAGTGCAAAATGAGACAAATCCTTCCTTTAAGCGTAACTCCACTTTTGTTGAGAAAAAACAATCCCCTCTGCGTGATCTCTGTACATTGCAAGGATTTTAACAAATGTTGTTGCAGATTCCTACCTTTTGTTATTCTTAAGAAATCACTGTGTTCCTCTGTGCTACATGGGTCTAATGGGAGTGGTTTTAAAATTATGTCAGCTGTGGCAGCTCCAGAGCACTAATGAGGGAATCTGTGAAGCTCTGGTCAACTCCATGGTTAAAGCAGTGCTGGAAAAGAATGGTGGCCACACAAAATATTGACACTTTGGGCCAATTTGGACATTTTCACTTAGGCCCCTTTCACACAGGCGGACCGTTCAGATCCGCCTGTCAGTTTTTTTTTGGCGGATCTGAACGGTCCGTCCCCCCATGCATCCCTATGGGGCATCGGATGTCAGCGGAGACATGTCCGCTGACATCCGATCCGTCAAATCTGGACGGATGTAAACCCTATTTTCCGACGGTCCGTTCCCATCCGATGCATAGAGATGCATGGGGAACTGACAGCTGTGTCTCCGCACACAGTGCGGAGAACAGCTGTCATCCTCCTGCTCAGCGGGGGATCGGCGGAACCATCCCCCGCTGAGAAAAACAAACTCTGTCCGACGGACGGAGTGTGTGAAAGGAGCCTTAGGGGTGTACTCACTTTTGTTGCCAGCGGTTTAGACATTAATGGCTGTGTGTTGAGGTACTTTGAGAGGACCTCAAACTTACACTGTTATACAAGCTGTACACTCACTACTACTACTACATTGTAGAAAAGTGTCATTTCTTCTGTGTTGTCACATGAAAAGGTATAATAAAATATGAGGGGTGTACTCAATTTTGTGAGATACTGTACATGTAACAATCTACTTTTGTTTTTGCTAGAAAATTACTTGGAACTCCCAAACTTTATATAGACCCTATAGAATAAAATGTGTGTTGCAATTTTTTACGTCACACGGTATTTGCGCAGCGGTTTTTCAAATGCAATTTTTTGGGTAAAAAAACATTCATGAATAAAAATTAAAAAAAACAGTCAAGTTAACCCAATTTTTTTTTTATATAAAGTAAAAGATGATGTTACGTCGACTAAATAGATACTTAACATGTCACGCTTTAAAACTGCGACTGCCCATGTAATGGTGGCAAATTACGGTGCTTAAAATTCTCCATAGCTTTAAAAGCCTTTAGAGGTTACCAGTTTAGAGTGGCACAGGAGGTCTGGTGCTAGAATTATTGCTCTCTCTTTGACGTTCGTGACAAAACCTCACGTGTGGTGCGATCACCGTTTACATATGCGTGCGGGAGTAACGTATGCGTTCGCATTTGTGCGTAAGCAAGGTGGGACAATGGCGCTTTTATTTTTTTTTCATACAAATTTTTTTTTTTGTACAAACTTTATTGCTATCACAAGGGATGAACATATGCAATATTTATCACCAGGGCCTAGTATGGGTCAGGAGGGGGGGGGCTCCTCCCGTGAGTCATCCATTGTTAAGGATGCGGCGGCCTGCTTCCTGGCCTACTCCAGTGTTAATTTCGTCGACTAAAACCGACTAAAACGTTTTCGTCGACTAACACAATTCAGATGACTAAAATACGACTAAAACTAAAATGGCATTTTAGTCTTAAGACTAAAATACGACTAAAACTAAAATGGCATTTTAGTCAAAAGACTATAACTAAAACTAAATCGAAATTTGCTGCCAAAAATTAACTGGTGCATGCTCAAAGCATAAATAATAACATATTAGATTTTTCACTCCAGGACCAGCAGTAGTATATAATGAGTTTGGAAATTGTAGAGAAATGCTTAAATAATGCATTACAATTGAACTACACCCATTTGATTATAGATGACTAAAATGAGTTTTAGTCGACTAAAATGTAGGGCGTTTTAGTCGACTAAAATATACTGGAGTTTTAGTCGACTAAATACGACTAAAACTAAAACACTTGCAGAAGACTAAAATAGGACTAAAACTAAAATGCCATTTTAGTCCTAAGACTAAGACTAAAACTAAATTGAAATTTGCTGCCAAAATTAACACTGGCCTACTCCTTACCAATCAGCTCAATGCGATAAATTACATTATTAAATGATGCGGTAATTACCACTAAATCGAACTATTGCCGCATTCGGTATTTACCGCAAATTTCTTAGTGAATTGCGCTTTCAAAACTGATTTACCGTAAGCGTTATTTTACCATATTTTTTTGCCCGTTCTTTTAACTTTTAGTGAATTGACCCCAAGGTTATTTGTTGTGCTACATTTTATTTTGTGTTTACATACAACCATGGTTTGATGTAAGTATGATATTTGTATCTGCTTTCAGATTTCAGAGAGATGAATGAACATCCTAAGAAACGGAAAAGAAAGACTTCTTTTCCATCCCGATACGCAGTACAGTCAAATGCAAATGCATCATCAGGTAAATTATTAACAGGTGTTTACCATGCTTTGATTAGTCAGCTAAATCTCTAATTGCAGTAATGAAGAGGCAGTTGGGGGAAGAGGGGGGTCAAAGCACACACACTCCTAGTTAAATTTGGTATTTTCATAAACAAAACCCTGAGTTTTGGGGCTTCTGGGTTTCTCCAACATAAAACTGAAAATGCTTTCATTACTTAACAACCCTATTGTCTTTAAGGAAGTGGAAACAGCCCTACGCCAGTACTCCTCGTCTGATACCTCCCCGCGTACCAATTGGGCAGCTCACAATGCCACCATCTGCAGTAAATTAAAACAAATTGCGTCTAGAGCCAAACAAATTTGTGAGCACACAATCCAACAGGAGGAAGAGCTTTAACGATTCATAAGGGAACAGAGATCAAGTCCACACATAGACCTTAGACCCAAAATAGACATGGCGTGAACTGCTTTGAATTTGACCCTAACAACGAAAGCTGAAAAATAGATCCGTTGGTCCAGACATCGGTACTACACAATGGGTGACAAACCTAACACTTTATTGGCGAGAAAACTGACCCCAAGGTCCTATAACCCTGCCAAAATTAAGATTACAAAATGGTCAGCCAACCCAAAACCCACAGGGAAATGTTTTAATTTCTATTCCAAGCTTTATGCACCTCCCGGACCTTTTGCAATCGCTCGAGCGGATTTTTTTTTTAATATCTCCCTCTCCCACAAGTAGCACGTACCCATGTAGAATTAATGGACAGGGTTTTTACGGAGGTGGTCTTAGCAGCTTTCAAAAGTCTAAATCCATCAAAAGCGCCAGGCTCTGATGGTTTCTCCGAACATTACTATCGCAAATATGCATACATTTTGACTCCCCACTTGTGGTCCTTTTTAATGATTTGCGAAAAGGTTCCCTATACCGCAAAATGAAAATAGTGGTTTCTTCCATGTCATCCCTAAACCGGGTAAGGATTATGGAGACTACAAATTACTGCCCGATCTCACTAATAAATGTGGATCCGAAAATAATGAGAAAAATATTAGCTTGCCGTATGAATACCTTTTTATCCAACTATATTCACCCAGACCAAGTGGGATTTGTCCCTAATAGACAGAGGCCGGACCAGATGGATAATTGACGTCCTATCAGCTTAACACACTTACTGGGACAAGCAGGGGAAGAGAGGAGGCATGCTGTTGTCCTTAGACCTGCAAAAGACCTTTGATTCCCTCTCCTGTAACTACCTATTTTTTACCCTGGAACGCTATGGGTTTGGTGTGAACTTTCTAAACACTGTTAAACTATATATAGCAAACACACAGCTCAACTGTTAGTAAGGGGAAAGCTCACAACCTTTTCACTGACATAGAGGCACCCAACAGGGGTGCCCCGTCCCAATCGTGTTCCTTTTTTGCCATTGAGCCCCTGGCTATTAAGCTGAGGTACTTCAGATATCCAAGGCATTTATTGTGCAGCTCGGGAGCACAAATGCGCCTTATTTGCGGACAACCTCCTTAGGTTCTCTCGTCCCCAATCACCTCGATACCTAACCTATACCTGGTGTTATGGCGCTTCATATCTATTTCAGGTCTCAAGTAGGGTTGCCACCTCATCCCTTTAAAACAGAACACATATTAATTACACAGGTTCTGTGGCTGATTAAGGTGGTAATTAAACTCACTTGGAGCCTTCTCTGCATTAAATTAGCCTCAGAACCTGTGTAATTAATTTGTGTTCTGTTTTAAAGGGATGAGGTGGCAACTCTCATGGTCAATCACTCTTATCCCTAGAGCTTTACATATCCCTAGAGACCCACATAGTCCGTACCCTACAACGTTCTTTCTTTTTCAAATGGCAAACAGATGCTCTTCCCTACTTTTCTCTACCCCCCCCCCCTCTCTTCATACACTGTACCAAAAAAATGTCACACCATTATATAAGAAACTATTGGAAGATCTCAACAGATGGTCTGATAGTCCCCCTTCATGGTTCGGTCGATTGTACTCAATAAAAATGAATATCCTGCCTAGGATATTATATTTGTTTAGGACTCTTCCAGTCTCAATCAATATGTCTGACCTAAAATTGTTTCAAAAAAGATACTGAAATTATATTGGGGGTTTGGGCATGCCGAATTTAACTAAATATCAAGCCGCTCAGCTGGTCCGCTTCCACATTCGACAGCCCTGCCCTCTTTGGATGACACTTGAATCATCCACCTATTCCAACTAAAGAAATCAGTCAATTGTTGTGGTTGCTAACCAAAGATAGACCGGTCATAATGTGCCCCACCTTATCGTTCTCATTAAACCTATGGGACCAGTTGACAACCTCCGATTTAACCTCCTCTACTGCAATGGAATATCTATGCAGGAATCTCAACAACCACACTGGTCACATCTCCAAGATCTACAATATGTTGACTTTAGTTTCCACCAAGCTGTTTTATATGAACAAATGGGAACAAGACATTAATGAGATGCTGGAAGCGGAGGATTGGTGTTAAATTGCACAATATATGTCTAAAACTCTCCAACACCTCACTGATTGAGGCAAATTACAAAGTCTTTCTGAGGTGGTATATGGTGCCAGTGAAGCCCCGTACACACGCACAGATCGTCGTCATACAAACGTCGGCGGACGAAAGATCTGCCGATTGTACACGTGTTAGTATGGTGCCTCCGACAGATGTCTGCACACAATCCGCGGACAAGAGTCTTTCTTGCAAACATGAAAATTTTTGTCTGCAGACACCAGAACGGACGATTGTTCGCCTGTCAGTACAGAAATCAGCCGACAGACTGCAGATTTGCAAGACTGGGCATGCTCAGAAAATAAAAAACACAGGGAAAGTTAACCATTACATGACATCACTTCTGCAGTCAGCTGAAGTCTGCGGACAAAATTCTTGTGCTGTCCTTATGCTGTCTTTGCACTTTTCAACAGACACCGACATCCCGGGGAGAAAAGACGAACATTTGTATGACGACGATCTGTGTGTGTGTACGGAGCTTTAGAGTAGCATCTTGTGTCCCGGGGGCCTCCCCAGTATGCTTTAGAGCAGGGCTTGACAAACCCCATGTGCCAGGTCGCATTGGCGATTAGAATTAGCGGCCTAGCTTACTGTAGCTGCTGACTTTTAATATATAGACACTTACCTGTCCAGGGAGCCCGCAATGTCGACACCCCAGCCAATTTTTGGATCTGGTGCCCGCCGCCATTCCTTATAAGGGAAACTGGCAGTGAAGCCTTTTGACTTCACAGCAAGTTCCCTACTGCGCATGAGCGAAGCGCGCTGCGCTTTCTTATTTGTTTTGTTTTTTTTTTTTTTGCATCCCCACAATGGAACATATCTTTTCTTAAATTTTTAGTTTTTACATAAAGGGTGTAAAAAATGTTTTACTGCATTTGTAAAGCTGTGAAAGAGCTAAGGCAGGGCTTGACAAATTTGCTTGAAAGTTAGGAGCCAGTTTTTTTTTTTCACGCATGCCGAATGGCCAGCTTCTGTCTGAATGGCTGCCATACACACGGGCTGAATGGCGGACAGTTTTTATTGCACCGGCTGATGTTGCCCGTCATTTGGCTTGTGTGTACTTGGCTTGATGGTGTGATGAGCAGTAGCTCACTAGGGAAGGACAGTGCAGCAATTTGGAGGTGATAGGTGATCCAGTAACTCATGCCACCTTAGGCCCCTCTACACGTGCCCCTCTGCTAAGCAGAATCCGCTTGCTCAGCGGGGATTTCTCGATTTCTTGATGACTGGTCTTGTCAGCTCTGCGCAGAGCGAACATGGACACAGTCCCGCTCTCCTCTATGGAGCATTCGGATGGAAATTGACTGCCTGTCCATTTCAATCCGATGCCATCTGATTTGATCCGTCAAACGGATGAAAAGTAGGACCATTCATCTGTTTTTGGCCAACAGGATCGGATGGCGGCGGTTGTCAGCGGACATCCAGCACTCCATAGAGGAGCCTGGAGAGTTCGATCAGGTCCACCTTAAAAACTTAAAGGCGGACCTGATCAGACAGCCCCTGTGAAAGGGGCCTTCGGGTGTGGCATGACAGGGAGAGAATAAAAAAAAATGAATTTTAATGGAAAAAATAAAATAAATAGAAAAACTGTTTCCATCTTTGTTTGGTTGTAAATGGAACTGATGCTTTTCCGACCAGCTGCCGCACACTCCCTGTCCACTCACCGGTAAGGTCAGGGTGCCAGATCAAGCCCTCAACATCTTCAACCTCTTCTCCGAGCAGTGAGAACAGGCAGGGGAAACCCTCAGCGCCGCCAGTGACTGCTTGTTTCAGCCCCGGCCACCACAAGAGGGCGCCAGTTCCCCAATGTAAGCATCTCCTTACAGCAGGCCGCAAAGCCGCGGTCTCAATTACCGGCCGGCGCAGCATCTTAGTTCGCGCATCGGCAGGCAGGGCCCGCATGGGGACAAGACCTTTCAACCTGCAAAAACTAATTTCAGGGAGGTGGCACTCTGCGCCAACCCTCCTTCCCCCACCAATTTACCACAACTAGAGGATGATCAAATAAAATGCAATCAGTATACAGAGGTTTACTTCTTCTTCTGAGAGATATTAATAAAGGAACACTTTAACCACCATGACCACTTCAGTGATTTGAAGTGGTCATGGTGGTAGGAGTCAGAAACACTGCACATGCTGGGATCTTTACAGTTATGTGCTGGGGGCTAGTTGCACCCCTAGCACATGTGACTTACTGCTGACGGTCACTGCTGGCGTAGAGTGTGAGGAGCGGCACTGGAGGAACCATGCAGAGCTGATGCTTCCTGAATCTCTCGGTCTCCTCACAGGCGGAGTGCATTTGATATCACTCCGCCTGTGACAGGACGGAGCCGGAACTATACAAGAAGAATCAGCTCCGTTCTGACAGCTGACATAGACAGCCTGGATATCACACGGCACTTGCGGGGGTCAGGGAGCTGCAGCCCGCATGCGGGAGAATCCCGCACCTCGCGGGAGACTTGTGATATCTGGAACAAGACACCTGCCGCAGTGTAGCCCAGGAACAGACTGCTAATTCTAGTCGCCAATGCGACCTGCCGCCTAGAGTTTGTTGAGCCCTGGGTCCAAGGTAGACTTTAAAACGTCACCCTGTCTGCCACTCCTCTCACAGCCTCATTCTAATAGCAAGCCTTAAATGTAGACCTGCTGGCCAGCTGGAAAGTGTTTGCAGCCTTTATCTTTGGCATACTCTGCAGCTAGTATTGCCATAGAGAATGCCTGTATTCAATAATCTCTTCAGCTAAACCCTGTGCAGCTATGGACAGGAAGGCAGTGATTTTGGATCAGAGATGTGGTGTTTATAGCTAGCTATAAAAAAAAAAAGTAGATGTGATTTAAAGTGTGAATTCTAACAGTTTCTCTTCATGAATTGACTGACTGTGTGTGTTTTGGGTAAATTGTCAATGACCTTTTCTATACTCTTCTTCAGATGTTGCTGTTCCGGTCAAAACTGTTGAAAACAATGGAATATATTTTGATCACTGTTACAGTGTGTGTTCTATAATACAAGCTGACCCTAAAGTTCCAGAACCTGAAGGTAAGTGACTGATGTAAAAAAAAATTTCTGGGAATTTAAGGCCACTTTAAGTTTAAAACTAAACTTAAAGCGGAGTTCCACCCAAAAGTCGAACTTCCGCTTTAAGTGCTCCTTGTGTTTTTTTTTGGGGGGGGGGGGGAGTGGGTACCTAGTTTTGACAGATAACCGCTCCCACTTCCGCTTTGGCCGCCTAGGAGGCTAGAGCGGAAGTTCTCCTCTCCCCCTCACTCCCTGCAATCTCCTGGGACACGTTGCAGGTCCCAGAAGATTGCCCAGCTACTACAAAAGTGCGGCTCGCACATGCACAGTGCGCACCAGGCTGTAAAGCAGAACTGTCACAGCCGGGTGCCTACACTTGTGATGCCGGTGCCGCAGGGAGAAGAGGGAGAGAACCGAGGCTCCCGCCGGCCGCATCGCTGGATCGTGGGACAGGTGTGTTTTATTAAAAGTCAGCAGCTACACTTTCTAGCTGCTGACTTTTAATAAACACAAAAATGGCTGGAACTCTGCTTTAAGTTTAAATAAAAGTTTAACCTCACTTTAGTCGCTTAACCACTTTTGTTAACCCCTTCATCATTCAATATTTTTTCCCCATATGTGAACTTTAAAATTTTGTTTAAAAAAAAAAAAATGTCTTGCTCCAGAAACATCCATTTTGTACTGTTGTAAAAAAGACAAATGACAGAATAAAAGTTTGCATTTGTGATGAGTTACAAGCCATCTTAGTTCCCAGATAGCTCGATCTATCGAATATTAGATCTATCATTTCTCACCACGAATCCAGCTCACTCACTGTAAGTGGGATTTGTGCAAGCCCTGTTCATGTCAATATGGTGGGCGGGGGCACTTTGACATCATTGTTTTAGGTGCTTGGGGACACTTTCTCAGCACAGACTATGGCTGCTTCTAAGCGACCGTTGCACATTAGTGAGTTCCTGGGTCAAGTCTTCAGTTCTTTTAGTTCAGCTAATTTTACATATGCAGTCAAGCATTTATATAAGATATACCGAATGCTACCCTTGTGTATGTTGGAACTAGGTAAATGTGTTATGAATAATTCCTCTTCCCTAGAACTAAGATTGTAATTACATTTTTTTAAACCCGTAATTCCACCAACTTTGGCATTAGTCTAAAACTGTTATCAGTAAAATAATAGCAACCAAATTAGGGTAGGGTGGATTTTTCAAGCTATTGTATATTTAAAGAAAAATTTCCACAGTCCAGTAATGTGAGAACCCAGTAAAAATCTATTGAAAAAATAAAATGTCAGTCCTTTTTTAGATACCTTCCCTTAGATCAGGCTGTCTTTGTAGTGGTCCTAGAATAAATACTGCATTACTTCTTGGTGGTTTAAAAGATAGGTTCACCTTTTTAAAAAAAAAAAAAAATAATAATAAATGCACATTTTTTTTTTTTTTTTTTTTTTTTAGCAGGTAAAAAAAATGTGCATTAGATTTATTTTTTTTAGTTGAAGCTTGGTAAACATGGCACCCGTGGCACTCCTGCAGACTTTTCAGTTTATCTGTCTGCTCATACCTCATATGGGCACACAGATGCACACTAAAAGGAAGAAAGAATGAACTGCCAGAGCGCTCAACAGCGCCACTTGTAGTTTCCCATTCAGAGAGGACTGTGAATGAGTGACGCGACCATGTTTTTTCAAACAGTGGCAGCGGGCACCCCTGAGAAGATTTCTGCCGTCATTGGGGAGAGGCTGCAGCTGCTGGAACATATTACATGTTCCACCTTTTTAAATAGGGTGCAACATGTTCCAAAAAGGTGAACTTATCCTTTATCACTTGAGTAAACTTGCACAGGTGAGCCATGCAAGATTGTAAACACCCAGTTAGGACAACTAAGCAGGAGAGTGCTAGTGATATGATCTTAGAGGCCAGTAGCTTTTTCTAGTGAAAACATGAGTGGTGGTAAGCTCGAATAGCAGTATCTACATGGGATTGTTAAATAACATGTTGTGTTTGCTCTGCAGAGGAACAGCCTAGTACCAATGGAGACAGTAGGGAGAATTGTGAGTCTCCAACAATAATTCCGCAACCAATCCATGAAGATGCAGTAGTAGAAATCCATACTGAAGAGCCTGAGTGTGTTCCTTCACCTGTAACAGAAGAAGAAATAAAGGACATCCCACTACAAATACAGGAAAGTCCAGAGAGCAGTCCCTCCTCTAACCTTGCAACACCACAAAAATGGCCACTGCTCAGGGCCAACAGCGCTGGTCTATTCCGTTGTGACCAGTGTGACTACAACAGCAAATACTTTTCTGATCTAAAACAGCATATGATCTTAAAGCATAAGTGCGCGGAATCTCATATTTGCAAAGTATGTAAACAGAGCTATACTAGTGAAGACTTGCTCATTGAACACGAAAAGGTACATGAAGAGGAGCAACTGAGTTGTAAGCATTGTGATTACAAGACCAGTTCCTATGAGAGCCTCAGTCAGCATGTGACAGATGCCCATTTTAACGACTTTCTTTACTGGTGTGAACAATGCGATTTGCAATTTTGCACGAGTAGCGAACTGTACTTGCACTTTCAGGAGCATAGTTGTGATGAACAGTACTTATGCCAGTTCTGTGAGCACGAGACCAACGATCCGGAAGATTTGCACAGTCACGTAGTGAATGAACACACCTGCCGTCTTATTGAGTTAAGCGATGCTTATAACAACGGAACACGGGGAGAATTCAGTCTCTTAAACAAGATCAGCTTTGATAAATGTAAAAACTTCTTTGTCTGTCAGGTGTGTGGCTTCAGCAGCCGGCTCCACACTAATGTGAATAGGCATGTAGCAATAGAACATACTCGTTTTTACCCGCATGTCTGTGATGACTGTGGGAAGGGCTTTTCGGGCATGTTAGAGTACAGTGAGCATTTAAACTTGCACTCATCAGAAGGTGTTTACCTGTGCCAATATTGCGAATACTCGACAGGTCAGCTGGAGGACCTAAAAACTCACTTAGATTTTCGGCATTCTGCAGACCTGCCCCATAAGTGTACAAACTGCCTTCTGAGGTTTGGATCCGAAGAAGAACTTAATACCCATAACCAAACACACGAGAAAACAAGTTAGAGCACGCTGTCCAGGAAAAGAAGCAAAAACAATACTCTTGAGATTGGATGGAGAGCAAAACACAGGCATCCTAGCTGCTTCTTTGTTTTTCAGATCATGTTGCCAGAAATGGATAGAACACGTGATTGGAGCTAAAGACTTTAGAATAACAGAATCTACCATTCCCAGGAATGTAATTTGTGCAAATGTTAAACACTCCTATTTCAAATGCAGTAGATGTATAACTCATTCTAGTGAAAGCATTGAAAATTAAATGCATGCTTGATGGAGATATTTATCAGGTTATGTCAAAATGTTTCTTTTTATAATCACCCATTCATTTTTTTTTTTTTTTTTACATTTTACTAGTGTATGTGTAAGTTCATGATGCGCTGCCTTGGTCTATGGAACACTTGGCATTGAGTCTATTAAAGATGACTTGAAGCAGGATCTTCATCTTTTCTCTGCATGGATACATTAAAATGGGACTGCTCTGTTGGTTTACTGAATTTAAATTTGTAAATGTGTGTTGCACAGGTGAATGTTTGTATGTGTGATTGCACAGCATGAGGCTAATGTGCTCAAGAATATATCCGGTTAATTATTGTGCTTTATGTAGTAATTTTAAATCATGTGTTTTTTTTTTTTTTTTTTTTCTTTGTTTCAATCAAGCAGAATGTCATTGGATATTATTGTGCCAGAAAAAAAACAAAACCCAAAAATAGAAAAGCTTGCTATAAACTGTAGTGCGAATTAAAGAAAACCAGTCTGGATTGTGGTTGTCGTGCACTTAAAACAGGCCTCCTTGTTTGATTTTCAACAATAAATGTATTTTCTTTATAACTTACTGTTGCATAAAATCACCCGCTTGTTTTGACAACTCTTGTATACTAATTTTTCACAAACTGAAATGAAGGCTCCAGTCACACTTGTCGCAACTTGGGACGTAAAGTTGCATGACAAATCGCAGCCCATGTAATTGAATGGAAGTCATTCAAATCTATGAATTTTATAAAAGATTCTTGCACTACTTTTGGTGTGACTTTCATGAGAATTGACTGCCATAGGCTGCAATGTTTTTAGATAATATGCTTTTTTTTTTTTGCCTTTAAAATCCCCTAGACTGTTTGGGAATCCCTTCCCTACAGTATAGAATAAAACATATTGCTTGAAATACAGGGATGGTGGCTACTAGTTACCCTTAACCAAGTGAACTACACATTCTTTGATAGACTGCAATGTAAACTTTCAAAAGTTGCATCCTAATGTTATCGATGCGGGAGCTGTGCAACAGTCAAGGCCAACGTTTTAATGCAAAGTCGCAATAGAAATCGTACAACTTTGGAGTTACACAAGTGTGAATATAGCCTAAGGCATGTAATGGAGTATAACAGAGAGCAGGTATCCCTAGCCCGTCTCTGCATGACACCTGTGTTTACTGCACCCTGCGTCTACGTTTTACATTTCATTCATAAAATGCAGGACATGGTGGTCTGTGGTATCATGACTTTGAACAGGTCATGTAACTAGGTGGTCTTCTGAGGCAAATTGGGGATATCTGTAAGGCACAACTGTGTATTATAAGTATACCAGTTTGCAAGTTTTTTTTTTTGTTTTTTTTTTTTTACTTTTTAAGCTGTGGTAAGCCTATACTGCTGCTTAAAAAAGGAACCTGTTACTCTATGAAAAACCCAACCGCAAAGAATCTTAAATGGTCTGATTTCATGGTAAATCTAAATCTTGCTACTTTAAGTTACTGCATCTTACACATCATTAGTTTCTCCAAAGCTCTAGTGACTGAACTGGTCCAATCATTCACATAGACACATGTCTGTAATTGCTACATACCTGCTCTCTGTGCAGCCAGTTAAATCTTTATGGTAAATACAATGTAATGCCATTTACAAACGAATTCTTTGCCTTGCTATAGTACAGGGGTGCTCAACCTTTTGAAAAGCGAGGGCCACTGAAGTGATTTGGTACCCAGTCCTGGCCACAAAGAACTATGGGGGTTTATCACCCCCTAAACCGCAAATGTAAACAAGCCCTAAAGCTGGATACACACTATAATTTGTTATATACATTTTTTTTCCTTTAGATTTACCAAAACCATATATTAGGAGGTCAAACCTAAACACTTTCAATTTGTATGCAGTCAGGCAGGTCCTACTCCTTGCACTACATAGTTGAAGGTAAATCTTAAGGAAATCAAAAAACAAAAGTTGTATTGTGTGTAGCCAACTTTACTGTCCTGAGCACCTATAAAATTGCTTTCATACTGATGCACTGTGGTTTACTCACACTTTCTTGTGGGTTAGCTGCACTGAGCCACTGACTTCTTTAAAACCTTGCTGAAATGGTGCACTTTGTTAAAGATCACCAAAACTCCTGCATTCAGGATATAATAGAAATCTATGGCTCAGTGCAGCTAACCTGCTAGAAAGCTGCACGTCTACTGCGCTGCACCTGTGGATCAGTGTGAAAGAAGCCTAGTGACCCTTTTTTTTTTTTTTTTTAAATTAGTGCTAATATGCCCATTGTAAAAGTGCAGTGCAAGTGATGTTTAATACACTGACCTTTTCCTCTTTCAGCTTCTGCTGGCATTGCTTACCAGGCTGCTAGAAAGGACCCAGGTGCAGTGTACTTAGCATCAATTCGCATGGAAAAGGTGCAAATAAGAAAGCATAGGCTCATGCAGCTCCTGCTTCCTTAGCAGCTGCCGGCGCTGGCTCCATGCACTCTGATGTCTGGGATGATGTGTCGTCAACCCTTGGATCACGAACTGTACTTGCCAACCTGCCCTTCATGGGCTTGTGCTTCCCTGGTTTGAGGTTGGGGGTCACATTAGAGGGCCATGGGTTGAGCACCCCTGCTTTTAGTATATTCTGCTTCTGAAGAGTCTTCATAAGATTATTAAAGCTTAGAACTGAACTCTAGGCAGATTTAAAAGAAAATATAATACATTTTCCTTTGCATTTAAAAAAAAAAAAAAAAAAAAGCAGTGGAAGTATTGACCTGGTAGCAGCCTCTTACAGTGCCTGTACAGCAGGCCTGGAGTGTGAGAGGAGAAGGCATAGCAAGGATCAGTTCATGTGGTGACAAGAAGCTTGCTGATGAGAAGGAAAAAAAAAGAGAAAAAGATAAGCTTTATTAGGCTTCTTTCACACGGTCCGCCTCCGCAGGCGGATCCGTGTTGCTCAGCGGGGATCAATCCGCGATCCCCGCTGAGCCGGGTGGATGACAGCTCCGTCTCCGCTTGCAGAGCGGAGAGGGAGGTGTCTCAGCACCCGCTGCCCTCTATGGGGGATCGGAGGAGAGCGGACCGCTTGTCCGCTCTCATCAGATCCGCTCCGATTACTGAACGGATGGAAAAATAGGGTTTCCATCCGTCCAGATTTCAGCACAGGATCGGATGCGGATGGCAGCGAGTGTCAGCGGAGGTCACCTCCGCTGACACCCGCTGCCCCATAGAGCTGCATGGAGGATCCGATCAGATCCGCCTAAAAAACTGACAGGCGGATCTGATCGGACCGCCCGTGTGAAAGAGCCCTTACTGTGCTGATTCTCCAAAATGACCTCAGAGGATGTGAGTTGAATGCTGGCCATCAGACTGAGACCATTTACAAATGTTCCAATCATTTTTTTTTTTTTTTTTTTTGTGTTTTTTTTTCTTTTTTGGCTGGAGCTCTGCATTATAATTGGTCTGAATTCCTTAGCATGTGCCCTGAAATATTTGTGTAGAGAGTTCCGATACCTTGTTTCATAGGGAAAAGCAAAAAAAAAATAGCCTTTATTTCTACACTAGACAACAGAGTTGCTATCATGGACATTATTTAGGTGTAACTAAAGGCAAAACCTTTTTTAAAAATACATTTTGGATGGAGTAGAGATGGATTAGAACCCCTGACCGTTTTTATTGTTGTCTGTGCCCTCATTAGGGAGATTCACCCTCTATTTTTCCTGTTTACCATTATCATTGAAAGTGAAAATAAAAGAAAGTTCCATATTTTGGGTTGACATCAGAACAGTAATAGTGGTGCGGCACAGTGGTTAGCACATTCACCTAGCAGCAAGAGGGTCGTTGGTTCGAATCCCAACCACCACACTACCTGCCTGGAGTTTGCATGTATCTCCCTGTGCCTGCGTGTGTTTCCTCTGGGCACTCCGGTTTCCTCCCACAATCCAAAGACATGCTGGTAGGTTAATTTATCCTGTATAAAAAATTGGCCCTACTGTGTATGTATGTGAGTTAGGGACCTTAGATTGTAAGCTCCTTGAGGGCAGGGACTGATCTGATGTGAATGTGCAATGTATATGTAAAGCGCTGCATAAATTGACAGCGCTATATAAGTACCTAAAATAAATAAATCCTCCCAATAGGGACACTAGTTCTAGTTCACATTGGAGGGATTTCCTCTCACTTCCTTTTTTGGTTATGGGGCAGGGAGTGAAGAAAAATCTCCCCAATGCGACACAGATGGCAAAACTACATGACAGGGGGTATACATACTCTGTCCAAAGCTTTGAATTGGTTACACTATAAAGCCCACCATAGCCAGTATACCTCACTTTGCCTATCTTTAGAAAAATAAGCACCCCACTTAGAACTCTGCTAATGGAAAATGACTACGCATTTCATATACATAATACATGACTATCAGCTTATTTACTATAATCATATTAAGATCATAGCATTTCCCTGCTTTGAAGTGCTAACACCCTAAGATCAGTAATTGTTTCTATTTAGATCTCACATCCATACGGTAATTTCTTGCATCCCTCCCCTCTGCTTTGTGTAGTAATACAACCTAATGCTCTGACCAGGTGACATGTACACTTCATAGGAAACTCCTACTTAAGAGAAACAAATGGGCCTCTGTTGCTGTCCTGTGAAAAATGTAAACTGCCTGGCTGTGCTTGAATCTATATTTTGTCAGCCTAGAACAAGTACAGGGTTTGTGATTCAAAGCGTGAAGCCAGGGTAGTGGACCACTGCAGAGAGAACACTGCATACAAAAAGCAAGGGTCCTTTGCTGCAGAATGCTGCCAGCAGACAGGCGTTTCTGCTTAGGATGTGGCTGTTTTCTAAAGAAAAGTAACTGTAAGACCTTGCAGCTCTTATTGTTTTGACACCTGTACTATATAAAAAGATGATTAAGACAGTTTAGACTTTAAGGTGTATTACTTTGCAGAACCTTCCTCTCACTTCCTGTTGTGTTTTCAGGGTTAGACATGTAATTTTCTATCTTAAATTGAATTATCTCTTAGGGACATAGCCAGGGATTGTACCCACTTCAAAAAAGTTTGGACTTCTGAAATACTAAAGTTGCAGTGGTACTATTGAATGCTATAAACAGTTCACATGCTGGCTGGATCTTTAAAGTATATTTCAGGGCAAAATAATAAAAAAAACTTGCATTCAGCTCCTAAGTCCTGGTATAGGCTGACAACACACAGCACTTTTGTGGTGTCAGCCCTGCCCAGTTGCCTTTTCCCAGACTGCTCAAACCTGCTCCTCCCTTAAAACCTAACCACCAACCTATCACTTATATGTGACCTCATTGCAGTGGGCTTTTTTTTGTGGGGCTGTATATCTCCCTGGACTCCTAATTCTGGACCACCTGATCGCTGTGGTTGCGTCTGATTAGCTACCACAGTGATCAGTCACTATGAAGCCCATCCCTGTTTTTCTCTCTCTGCAAATGAAGAGTAAAGATACATTATATATTTCTCTTTCCTTGTAGAAAGGAAAAAAAATGTTTCAAAAAATACTTAGATCAAGGTTTAGTGCCGGATCACAGACATTGCATATGATTCAGAGCGCACTGCTCCTAAAATCACAATGTCCGTGCGGTGCGAGTTCAGCCATACAGTTTGTATGGTTGAATTCGCACCGCAATTGCAGTGAACTCGGACGGGACCCTTTTTTTTGGTCCACAGCAGAATCGGATCGCATGGTGGTTCAAACAAATGTGATTCGATTCCTCTTCGAACTGTCAGATTTCACTGCGATATGCTATCTGATCTGGGGGTGTCGTTAACTTTGAATTGACACCCTCAGCGTATCGCATATGGCAGTGTGAACTGCCTGTGCTGCGGATGCGATGCAGGAACACGCAGTATATTCGCAGTGTTCCCGCATCGCAATAGTGTGAACCGATACTAAAACTGGTTAGTGTCAGGGGTAGTGTTTGGGTTAAGCGTCAAAGTCAGTATATTTTGGGTAGGATTTTTTAATTTTAAGTTAGTGTCAGTGTGCTTTAGGTAGGACAATAAAAAAAAAGAGCAAAATGCGCACTATTGCATCTGGGCTGTACTACAGGTACAAAAAAACAAATAACATACACACACACGTGGTTTTGCTGTGATCGTCAGGAGCAGGAGAATTTATTTGGGGTCTTTCTTTGGTGATAGGTTATGGTAGTAACAAGAAATATACAGCTAAATTTAAAATAAAATGTTTTTGTTTTTTTTTTATTTTGGGCCAATTTTGATAAAAAAAAAAATAAATAAAAATCAGGAGATATCCCTTACCATTTACTACCAAATAAAAGCCCATTTTGTCATGAAAAAAATGCAGTATAATCCACAAAGTAGTTGTGATGATATGTATGGTTTTACTAACACATGTCAAAGTTGCAAAATTGTGCTTAGGCATCTATATTTTTTTACCCTTAGGGGTGAAACAAACACATTCTTTCAAAAGTTTACTACACATTTACAATATGTTTGCACAATTTTCTTTCTCCCCTTTCACACGGCATATTCCAGTGAGATCAACAGCAGATCTGTCCGCTGATCCCCTCCTGATCAGAACAAAGCAGGTGGATGACACCTCCATGTCCACTCAGTTCATGCAAGACTGACACAGACAAAGTCCACTCTGCTCTATGGGTGGCTGGGGAGTAAATGGACTCCGCTGTTCGTTTACACCTGACTGCCCTCCGATCTGCTAAAAAGGAGAAGGACCAGATCTGACCTGGATGTAGGCAGTCTGTTTACACCCGCCAGTCTATAGGGGTGAATGGAAGGTCCAATCAGGTCTTCCTAAAAAACTGACAGGAGGACCTAATCAGACTTGTCGTGTGAAAAGGGGCCTAAAATCTACAGCTATGTATTGCAAGTGCATGCCTGATTAAATACAAATTAGGTAGGGCTTCTTAATTCATAATTTTGGTAAATCTAAATTTGATTGTAAGGTCAGATTGAAATGTGTATGGTGACCCTAAGATCTCTATAGACTCGACCATTATTATTCTGTACCCCCCAGATAGGAATTGGGAGGTCTAATAATTCTCCTTAAGGTGATTGTAAAGTCTTGTTTATAAAAATACCAAACATGTTACACTTACCTGCTCTGTGCAGTGGTTTTGCACAGAGTGGCCCAGATCCTCCTCTTTTCGGGTTCCTCTTCTGCTCTCCTGGCCCCTCCCTCCTGTTCAGTTCCCCCACAGCAAGCAGCTTGCTATGGGGGCACCCGAGCCGAGTCACAGCTCCCTGTGTCCATTCAGACACTGAGCCGCCCAGTCCCCTCTTTCTCCTGATTGGCTAGCTGACTCTGACAGCAGCGGCAGCCAATGGTGCCACTGCTGTGTCTCAGCCAATCAGGAGGGAGAATCTCAGACAGCTGACACACTTGTGGACAGAGAGGGACCTCAGGTAAGTATTAAGGGGTGATGGGGAGGCTGCTACACCCTGAAGGTTTTTTATCCTAATGCATAAAGATAAAAAACCTTCTGACTTTACAACTCCTTTAAAACAACTCAAGAAGTGTACACAGTACTGATCTGAATTTCTGACATGAACAGTGTTTATTATTATTTTGCACTGATACAGCTACACTATATTACCAAAGTACACACACTGACACAACTGCCTTTACACACACATGAACTTTAATGGCATCCCAGTCTTGGTCCGCAGGGTTCAATATTCTTTTGGCCCACCCTTTTGCAGCTCTAAAGACATGGATGAGCGAGTTTGGGGTGGAGGAACTTGACAGGCCTGCACAAAGTCGTCATGACTGATAGAACACCTTTGGGATGAATTAGAGAGGAGACTGCGAGCCAGGCCTTCTCTTCCAACATCAGTGTCTGACCTCACAAATGCTCTTCTGGAAGAATGGTCAAACATTCTCATAGACACACTCCTAAACCTTGTGGACAGCCTTCCCAGAATAGTTGAAGCTATATAGCTGCAAAGGGTGGGCCAACTCAATATTGAACCCTATGAACTAAGACTGGGATGCCATTAAAGTTTATGTGTGTGTAAAGGCAGGTGTTATGTTAAAATGTCCAACTCGTCAAAATCTCCAACCACGTCACCTCCAGTAATTCTCCAGCATCAGTAACTGGAGATTTTGACGAGTTGGCTGTTTTGACAGAACACTGGCAGCGTATACACTACTACGGCAATGTTTCTCAACTCTAGTCCTCAAGTACCCCCAACAAGTCATGTTTTCAAGATTTCCCTCAGATAATACGACTGTGGTAATTACTAAGGCAGTGAACCTGATCAAATCACCTGTGCAAAATAATAGCAAACATGACCTGTTGGGGGTAATTGAGGACTGGAGTTAAGAAACAATGCACTACGGTACACGATGAGTTGGCTGTTTTGACAGAACACATAAAAGTTGTCGCCGCCTCAAAGGCAGCCATGTTGTTGGTTACTAGGAGACGGACTAACAATCTCCACTCATATCATGTACCGTATTGCAGTGGTCCTCAACTCCGGTCCTTAGGGTCCACTAACAGGCCAGATTTTAAGTATTACCTTGGGGAGATGCAGACTAGAGTACTGCAATCACTGAGCAGCAAATGATATCACCTGGGATGTATTTCAGTTATCTTGCAAATCTGGCCTGTTAGTGGGCCATGTAGGCCAGGGTTGAGGACCACTGCCGTATTGTATACACTGCCGGTGTTCTATCAGAATACCGCTACCTATCAGATTCTGACACCGGGAGTGACATTCGGATGAGAAAACTTACTGCGCCATGCGTTCCAACATGGCTGCTATGCATTCCAATGGGTTTCCTAATGTGACAGAACATGAAGCAGCAGCAGACATGTTCCTACACCTAAGCAACTCTTGAATTTCAGAGTGATTTTAGCAGTAAACACACCTTATATACTGAAATAAGCTATTTCACCACGATCAGGTGAAATAGTCTATTTCACTATATAATCAGTTTGTAGCTGAGCAGTGCGGAGTGTGCCAAGATGGACGTTGCCACCTTCTACCCACAGGTTACTATATAACAATAATAATATTCAGTCTATACGGTGAGTTTACTGCTAAAATAGATGAAAAATTCAAGATTTGCGTGGGTGTAAGAAGATGTCTGCTGCTGCTTCATGTTCTGTCACATTAGGTAACCTATTGGAACGCATAGCGGCCATGTTGGAACGCAGGGCGCAGTAAGCTTTCTCGTCCATACGTTGCAGAATCTGATAGGTAGCGGCAGGGCTTTTTTTCTCAGAGAATAGGTGCAGGAACTCCCCCCTTCTGAGTCAGAACAGCGGTGTTCTGTTAAAACAGCCAACTCTTTGAAACATCCAATTACTGATGCTGGAGAGTCACTGGAAGTGACATGGTTGGGATTTTGACAGAACACCAGCGTCCCAATAGTTTTGGTAATATAGTGCCTCTCAAAATGCCCTCAAACAAAGGTAGGGAAAGCAAATGTGAATCTGCTTCTCTTTTTCCTTAGCAAGAAGCAGATTTGTGGGGTAAAACTATCTGAGTCCCTATGTGGGTTGAGGATTCCTATGACGTTAAAGTGGTTGTAAACCCACTCTTAGAACTTTTACCTATAGGTACTGTAAATATCTCCTAAACTTGCACCATTTAGGAGATATTTACTTTGCATGCAGCCAAAGAAATCATCGGCGCATGCGCTCTGAAGAAACGGCCGCCCGTCCTGTTTCCTCAGAGCCCTGTGCCGCATGCGTTGGAGTGACGTCATGTGGCTCCGGTGTTGTAAAATTTTGTTGGACCCGTGAAAAAATCGGACCTCGTCACTTCCGGTGATAGAGCATCACAAAACAGCTGATGGGAGTCGTCCGTGCGCATGCGCAGAAGACATTTTTCGAGGTTTGGCAAAGTTATAACAGAGAGCGGACAGCTGATTGAGAGGAAGCGGGGCTGAGGTGCGACGGAGGATACCGCCGCGTCATCGAGACATTAGGGACGGAGGCACATATGCAGAGTTGGCGGAGGAGGCGGGATGGAGGTGCGGCCGTGTAATAAATGCAGGGCTTAAGCGACTCCTTTTTTATTATCTTTAGCAATTATCGTATTATTTATCCTTAGGATTTCATTACATTTAGTATTTCATATTTTGTATTACAGAAATACTAAATGTTATGAAATCCTAAGGATAAATAATACGATAATTGCTAAAGATAATAAAACAAGGAGTCGCTAAAGTCCTGCATTTATTACACGGCCGCACCTCCGTCCCGCCTCCTCTATTCAGCTCTGCAGATGACGCGGCGGTGTCTTCCGTCCCACCTCAGCCCCGCCTCCTCTCATTCAATTGCCCGGTGTTGTAAAATTTTGTCGGACCCGTGAAAAAATCGGACCTCGTCACTTCCGGTTATGGGAGTCTCAAGTGCGCATGCGCACCAGACATTATCTTGGTTTGGTAAACTTATAACACAGAGCGACCAGTTGAATGAGAGGAGGCGGGGCTGAGGTGGGACGGAAGACACCGCAGCGTCATCTGCAGAGCTGAATAGAGGAGGCGGGACGGAGGTGCGACCGTGTAATAAATGCAGGACTTTAGCGACTCCTTCTGTTTTATTATCTTTACTAATTATCGTATTATTTATCCTTAGGATTTCATTACATTTAGTATTTCTTATTTTGCATTATAGAAATACTAAATGTCATGAAATCCGAAGGATAAATAATACGATAATTACTAAAGATAATAAAACAGGGAGTCGCTTAAGCCCTGCATTTATTACACGGCCGCACCTCCGTCCCGCCTCCTCCGCCAGCTCTGCATATGTGCCTCCGTCCCGTCGCACATCAGCCCCGCCTTCTCACAATCAGCTGTCCGTTCTCTGTTATAATTTTGCCAAACCTCGAAAAATGTCTTCTGCGCATGCGCACGGACGACTCCTATCAACTGTTTTGTGACGCTCTGCCACCGGAAGTGACGAGGTCCGATTTTTTCACGGGTCCGACAAAATTTTAGAACACCGCTATGTGTTATAAGTTTACCAAACCAAGATAATGTCTTATGCGCATGCGCACTTGAGACTCCCATCACCGGAAGTGACGAGGTCCGATTTTTTTCACGGGTCCGAGAAAATTTTAGAACACGGGTAGGTAATTCTCACGGAACACCTGCCAGTATTAGTATTCAGCCAGAGTCCACAGATCCAGAAGGAAAATGGATGCGGCCGCCAGCTGGGACAACGCGGGCTTCGTTTGCAGGTAAGTGTCACATAATGTGCTAGTATGCGATGCATACTAGCACATTATGCATTTACTTTGCAGGGAGAAAAAAAACAGGAAGAGTTTACTTCCTCTTTAAGAAGAGGACAGGGTGGATAGATATATCATACTGACATATGGGTCATAAGCAATCTTTACAGCTCTTATTTCCACGGAGAAGAGGTTTCTCTTGGGTCTGGAGCCGAAGTCACCAAGATGGAGGTAGGGACGGAAATGGGAGGTGACGTTTCTGCCTCTTGTAACCAGACCGGCGATCTGTGCGTGAAACACACCCCCTGTTCTGATTGGTTGTACGCCGATCAGGTTACCAGGGGTCAGCACGCCGGTGACTTGTGACCGTGGGCCGGGGCGGCGGAGGAAGGTAATGTGTGCACCTGAGGCAGAACACTGGTCTCCTCTTCTGTATATCCCCATAGGAAGGACAGGACAGGACAGCAATACGGGGTGACCGCATATCACAGGAGAGCCCTGCCCCTGTCATAGGTGGTATATAATGGGCAGAGGGCTTCCTGGTATGGCTTGGAGCTGCAGAGAACATGAAACTAAAACACTTATGGAAAGTGCAGTGTGGGAGGGAAGAGCTGTGGAAGAAGGACTCTTCATATCTGACTAGGCCTGGGTGTTATGTATAGGGTTGTCACCTCATCCCTTTACACCCAGCACATATTATTATTTATATAGGTTCACTGCAGGTAAGGCACTGAGTGAGCTTTATTACCTCCTTAACCCCTTCTGGACTGGAAGGTTTTCCCCACTTTATCACCAGGTCACTTTTTGCGATTCTGAACTGCCATATTTTTTACTGACAATTGCACGGTCGTGCGTCGCTGTACCCAAATAAAATTGTCCTTTTTTTCCCATAAATAGAGCTTTCTTATGGTGGTATTTGATCACCTCTGGTTTTTATTTTTTGCGCTATAAACAAAAAACGGAGTGACAATTCTGAAAAAAACAATATTTTTTTTTTACTTTCCGTATGCTATATAACATTCCGAATAAAAAAAAAAAAAAAAATTCAAAAATCAAAATTTTCCTTATTTTAGACCAATAAGTGTTCTGCTACATATTTTTGTTAAAAACAAAAATCCCAATAAGAGTAGATTGATTGGTTTGCTCAAAAGTTATCGCTTCTACAAACTAGGGGAAAGATTTGTCATTTTTATTTATTTTTTACCAGTAATGGTGGCGATCAGCATATTTTTTTTTTTTTTTTTTAACAGGACTGCAACATTGCCGCGCACAAATCAGACCCCTAACTGACATTGACACTTTTGGGGGGGGGGGACCAGTGGCATTGCTACAGCAATCAGTGCTAAAAATATGCTCTGTTACTGTAATAATGACACTTGCAGGGAAGGGGTTAACACCAGGGGCGATCAAAGGGTTAAATGTGTCCCTAGGGCGTGCTTTCTACCTGTGTGGGGCATGTACTTATGAAATGAACACAGAGACGTGTGTTCCTAAATAGGAGGAACACAGGAGACTTGTGTTCATTGCTGACAGAGCAGAGGTCTGTCGTGCTTACAATGGCATACTGCCATTCTGTCTCCACGGGGAGTTATCTTGGGTACCGATGGAAATCACAGCCCCTGAACCCGCAGATCAGCTTCCCCTGTGGCGAATGGGTGCACGTCTGTGGTCCCGCAAAGCAACGTACAGTTACATCATTTCGTGGGATAGAGCCTACCTGCCGCAGTATATGTACTGCTGGTGGTCGGCAAGTGGTTAATCAGCCACAGAACCTGTGTAATTAATACATGTTCGGGCTTAAAGGGATAAGGTGGCAACTCTAGTTATGTATTTTTATCCAGTGGGTTCCTACATGTCCCCCCTATATCACAAGTCCACCAATCAGGAGGTTTATTGCTTCTTTTTTGGTTAGTGGGTGGAGCCATGTCATTCATTCCTTTATATATTTTGATCATTTGTAGCCATCAAGGACTGACGGCTTATAGCAGTGGTCGCTAAGCTTTCGGACCTCACGGACCACTAAACTTACAATTTTGAATCCCGCGAACCACTAACATGAATTTTACATGCCACAACGTTCTGGCTCTATACCACCCCTCTCCCCATCCCACACTCTCCATCACAATGTTGCCTTACACAGACTCCTCATTGGATCTCACCTCCAGCTCTGTGATCAGCAGTGCCATTGGAAGTCCCCTCCTTCTTCACCTCCCGCTCTCTGCACTACTCCCGACTAGGGTTTCCACCTCATCCCTTTAAGAGCCGGTTCACATTAGTGCTACTTGTCAGCCTGACAAGTCGCGGTCCATTGACCGCTAGAGGACCTGTTCTAATAGGAGCGACACAAGTCGCTCCGACTTAGAAAAAGGGTCCTGTACAATTTGGGGTGGCCTTGGAGCGACTTGTATAGACTTCCATTATGTGAAGTCCCTGCAAGTCGCTCCGAAGTCGTGGTGCAATGTAATGTACAAGTCACCCCCGAAGTAGTAAGGAGTTGTGTCACCCCAGTGTGAACCAGCTCTAAACCACGACATGTTAATTACACAGGTTCTGTGGCTGATTAAGGTGGTAATTAAACTCACTTAGTGCCTTATGCTCATTATGTTAGCCTCAGAACCTGTTTAATATGTGTCCTGGTTAAAAAGAGATGAGTTGGCAACCTTACTCCCGACACCTCCCTCTGAGTTCACAGGAGCTGGGATCTGCAGAGGAGGCATCGGTTACTAATGCATGCTGACTGTCAGTGCACATTGAGAACAACACTTGAAATGACACCAGGCAGTAAACATCCTCCACAATGTTGATTTACAGCAGAACCCCTGGGGACCACCAAAATGTTGTCATGGGCCATCAGTATCAATGCACACTGACCATATTGCCTGCCAGCATGCATGGAGAACACTGTAAACTATGTTGTGCGGTGTACATCCTCCACAATGTTGATTTACAGCAGAACCCCTGGAGACCACCAAAACATTCTTGTGGTCCACAGACCACTGTTTGGCGATGGCTGGTTTATAGCACAGATACTGCCTAAGACCAGCTTCACACATGTGCATGAGCATCACAGGTATGGCAGCCCATTCATTTAAATGCCAATCGTGTTACTGCACCAGAGCGCCCTGAGAAAAGTTAAGTAGAAGTATGTTTCTTCTACAGAGTAGTTATTACAGATGTTAGGGGGGGGGGGGGGGTCAGCAGTTTTTACCCCTTCGTGCCGAAGGGTAATTTATTTTATATATATTATCAAGGGAAAACTGTGCCAAAATAGTAAAGAAAATATATTTTTTTAAACGTAGCTGTATATTTCTTGGTTCTACCATAACCTTCCACCACAACCCAAATGAAATCCTCCTGCTCTTGACGAGTGCAGTGATACCACAATATGTGTATTTTAGTAGTTTTATGTACCTGTAGTACAGCCCAGAAAAAATAGTGCACATTTTCCTTCCTTTTTTTTTTTTTTTACTATCCTACATAAAACACACTGATACTAATTAAAAAAAAAATACTGAGCTTGACCTTTGAATTTGACCTTAACCCTGGTACTGGCCTAGATCAAACTTTGATCTAGGTATTATTTATTTATTTAATTTTTTTTTTTCTGCAAGGAGAGAGATAGAGATACAATGTATCTCTGTGCTTCATTCACAGAGAAAGAAAAAAGGGGGTGGGCTTCAATCACAGGCTATCACAACGATCACGTGACCTGAAATCTCTAATTCTAGGTCCTGATTGTTAGTATGTGTAGTGTGCTCCCAGCACAAATGGAGATATTGCGGCCCCACAGAAAAAAGCCCAGTTCAGTGGGGCCCGCATATTTGTGCTACAAAGGCGTGAAGAGGTTAAGCTTAGTTCTAGCCTGGACTTCCACTTAAAGCTGACCTAAACCTATTTGTTTAATACAGTTGCTTGTGCTCTCAATTGAACTGTCAAGCTATCAAATGGCTGGTGTCCTAACTTATCCCTTATGCTGCACCGTGGCAGCTGCCATGGTGCTGCATGGAGACTAAAGCTGGATACACACTATACAACTTTTGTTGTCAGATTTCCTTTAAATTTACCTTTTCTATGTAGTGTAAGGGCCTGCCTGATTGCATACAAATTGAAAGTGTTTAGGTTTGACCTCATATTATATGGTTTTGGTAAGTCTAAAAGAAAAAGTCTTCAGAAAATCTTATAGTGTGTATGGCCCTTAAAGCTGGATACACACTATACAACTTTTGTTGTCAGATTTCCTTTAGATTTACCTTTTCTATATAGTGTAAGGGGCTGCCGGATTGTATACACATTGAAAGTGTTTAGGTTTGACCTCATATTATATGGTTTTGGTAAGTCTAAAGGGAAAAAATCTAAAGAAAATTGTATAGTGTGTATGGCCCATAAGGGTCCTTTCACACGGGCGCAACCGCCAACGGAGTCTGTTCTGCTCAGCGGGGAATCGATCTGCCGATCCCACTGAGCAGACGGATGACAGCTCCATAGCTAACAGATCCCCGCTGTCCTCTATCGGGAGATCGGATGAGAACGGACCGCCTGTCCATTCTCATCTGATCCGCTAGACGGATGGAAAATAGGGTTTCCATCCATCCGGATTTCACGGACAGGATCGGAATCGGATAGCAGCGGGTGTCAGCGGAGATGTCTCCACTGACATCTGCTGCCCCATAGGGATACATGGAGCATGTGATCCGGTCTGCCTGAAAAACTGACAGGCGGATCGAATCGCCCATGTGAAAGGACCCTAAGGTCCATTTTTTTGGGGTTATGTGTTTTTGTTGTAGCCAGCGAAAAGCTACGGACTAGGAGAAATAGCAAAAAAAAAGCAAAAGACCACAAACACGCAAATCTGCGCCAAAGAAGCTCATGTACTTTTTTAGGTGTCAAGCTACTAGTAACATGACGTGTGAACAGGTACTGTAGAAACAATGGGAATCCACATGTTGAACGTTTAAATGCTTCTAGAAAAGCACTTCAATCCACTCATGTGAACTGAGCCTAATATTTTAATGATTTTACAGGAAAGCCTTAATTTTGTTGCCTTGCGTGTGCTGCTGTCTTTTTTTTTTTTTTTTGCAATCGAATTCTACTATAAATGCCTGCGTAGCAAAGTAAAATACTGCGGTGGTCTGTTTACTAGTTCTTCCTGAAGCATGCCCCTTATCCAGTTACTGTGTAATGTCAAGCAGCAGGTTCTGTACAGGGACACATGTGGGAATGTTTCTAAGAAGTGAGTGACACCACTTGTCTCTGTCCTTGCCAAGGACAACACATGCTGCCTGTGCTAGCTAGTAAACAAATCAACTAATGTTTATGTTACCAAAATACACACTACTCTGATCTGTAGTTTACGGTTTGCTTTATTGTCATTGGGTTTTTGCATACTCCTTTACAGTTGATGTTCCGAATTGCACTTGCATGTAGTTAGAAGAAATCTGGAAACTGCTATGTGGGAGGAATGTCTACTTCACTGTTCATTCATGCAGAACTGGGACTTTGTGTAGTTCATGGCAGCGTTTCAGTGAAATAGAAAGTGAAGAATAGTTAGAGCAAGGTCAGACATTCCTTTCATAATACATGGGGAATCTGGAAGATTTAACACCGTGGGGGCCTGTTTAAAGTGTTAGTGCTCCTTCACACCATACATGCATGAAAACTGATGGTGCAGAAGTTCACATCAGTTTTAATGCAGTTCACATCAGTTTTCATGCACGTCCATTATGTGCCCTGTTCACACCAATGTTGATGTCATGTCAGTTTTTTTCACCGTGCAGAAAACTGCATACACGTTGCAGACTTCTGGGCTGAAAAAAACCTGCACGTTGTGGTGTGAACAGGTCACTTGTTTTTGTTGTGCCCTTACAGAAGGCGTGCAGAAAAACCGAACGTCTCTGCACTCGTTATGTGAACAAGGCTTTACTAAACCCAGGAGCCTGCATTCACTATATCTGGTCTCCAACAGGACACAGAACATGGAAGTGCCATTATTTTAGTAACTATAAACTAGTAAATACCCTTTCTCATTGGCAGTTAGAGCAGTCTGGACACTTCTATCAGTGTCTGGTTAAAGCCTGTAGGAGTTTTCATTCTCCTCTGACTGGCCTATGAGGCTGTTTGACCCCTGACCCTCTGTCTGGACAGGACTGATTGGCCCTGTGCTGGTCACATGCACCCTCCCCCAAAAAAAAAAAAAAACCCTAGCAATACACACTAAACTGAGCATGTGCAGAATGCTATCAGGAGATGGATTAGGGATAGTAAAAGAAGGAGACGATCAGAGCAGACAGGATCAAACAGCCTTTTTACACAAAGTAGAGGATTAACCCCTATAAGGTTCCACAATGAGTATAACAAGCATACCTTACTGTATATACAGACATATTTTATTGTTGTGGGTTTAGTAACACCTTTACATAGCGTAGAGGGTAATATTGAGCATTAATCTAAACTACACAAAACTGTTGTCATCTCCACCCCGACTGAAAATGTATTGTTGTGTGGACACAGGTAACTTGAATTGGCCAAAGCCTTCTGTTTTTAGTTCACTCACTGTAGTATGTGAAGTAAACTGTCAACAGTCATGATTAAAGCAGAACTTTACCCATAAGAACTTGAAAAAAAATATGTTCTTTAGCAAGGAACATAAATTCCACATTAATAATTACGCTACCAAAATAAGTGTGTACTGTAAGTTGCCTCCACTGCAGCAGATGTTTCCTTCGGCTGTCGGGTGCTGCTGCCGCCATCGTCGGTGAGAGAACCCGGCAGTGAAGCCTTGCGGCTTCAAGGGTGGGTCCGTACTGCGCATGTGCGAAGCATGCACATGTGTCCAGGAAGTGGGGAAGGGTACCTGTTAAAAACAGGTACCCGTTTCTCCCTCCCCCCCTGAAAGGTGCCAAATGTGGCACCGGAGGGGGGGAGGAAGCAAAAGAGCGGAAGTTCAACTTTTGGATGGAACTCCGCATAAGCCCAGAACCCTTGAGCAGTAGTAAATATTAAAGCAGAACTAAACCTGTTAATTTAACGGTTTAAAAAAAACAGGTACATTTCTGGAATGCCGGAATTGCTAACTGTCACATTTGCTTGTGTCCTTAACCAAACTGTCAAACCATCAAATGGCTGGCGTGATAACTGATCACATGTGCAGCACCATGGTAGTTGCAGATCCAACAGAAGCAGTTTCCTTGTCTGTAAAGGATAGGAGGGTTTAATTCTGCTTTAAGGCTGTCAGCAGATTGGCCTCTGCAAATTCAGCAGTAACTAAAAATGAACAAAAACTGAGAGACGCTGAGCATGTGCAGAGTAGGGAGGGACAGTGTATTACTGGATTTTATTTTACACAGTATAGGCACCTATTTTTAATCTTTTACATACAGTAGCTATACCCGCAAAAGGCGCCAGCCTAAAGTCATCTAGCAGGACTTCATTTTCTTACTAAAGTTCCACTTTAACTAAATTTAGTTTAAAATGATTGGAGATGGCCTAAAGGGCCCCATTCACATTTGACATTTTGGGATATCAGGCAGAATCACTTCAATTCTGTCCACAACCTCAACTCGCACTACAATCGCAAAACGTAGGTTCCAATGCCATTCATTTTCAATTATACCTAACCGTGTTGCAGTTTTGCTGTGAATATCGCACAATAAATTGCAGCAAACAGCAATGCGCGTAGCTTGTTTCCCAAAAAAAGCTCATGCTCCATTTTAAGCCACAAGCTCTGTGCATTGCAATTTGCCACGCAACAATTGCAACAAAACTGCCTTGAAAACGAATGGCGCCTGAACCTGTGTTTTGTGATTGAAGTGAAATTTGATATCACAGGCAGGATCGCAACTATTCTGCCTGAGATCCCAAAACAGTTTATTCCTCAGTTATATGTTGGGCCTGGTTCACACGCATGCTTTTTTCAGTGTCTTTCAGTTTTGCAGAAATGCACTACAGTTCATTAAACATAGCTTACTATGGGTCACGTTCACATCTCTGCATTTTCTGGAAAGGGTTAGGGACTTTTTTTTTTCCCAGCAGCAGGTTGCGTTTTTGGTTCCATAGACTTAAATGGAAATACATCAATAACAAGGTGCTTGCATTTTTGATGCGTTTTTGCTGGTTTCTCCTGCAAGACAACCGACGCCTCACAAAAACGCATTAAAAATGCATCAAAAATAAGTGTGAAAAAAAACCACAAAACACACCCAGAAAAGGCATTCACTGATACCTGCATAGATGTGAACAAGGCCTTAGCAGAGTCATACTAAGATTAGTGACTTTTAGGTTTTGGATAGAGTGGGCAGGGATTAAAACACCTGTCAGGTTTTTGTTGCTGTGTCTGTACACGTTAGGACGATTCTTCCTGTCTATATGTTCCCTTGACCATTATCAGTCCAGCTGTATTGAGGAACACCGCATCCCCTGAATGTATAGAAAAAATATTAAATGAGGAGTTCCGGATTTTAAAGTTGTTGAAGCCTTCTGCCAGAATAATTCACCAGCATAATCTCATTTTCATGAAAAAAAAAAACATGCGTTTTATTACAAATTCATTAAAAGGTTTTGGATATCATTCCCCTTAAAAACAAAAGTTCAGCAAACCACATTCATTAATGTAAAAACACAATGTATTTGGCTACTCCCCTACACAACCTAGATGGAACCATACAATGGATGTGTGTCTTTGACATCACACTCGATATAGAATCGGCGTTCCACAGAGGGAGAAAAGAGGGATAGTGCCTTGTTCTGACATATTTCTCCCTGTAGGCTTCCTCAGGGGTTCATGGGGTGCAATAGAGAATGATTGCTGAAATACAGAAGGAAATTAAGTAATAATATATGATCCAATATACACTGCTCAAAAAAATTAAAGTAACACAATTTAATCAGAGTATAGCATCAAGTCAATTAAACTCTTGGGATATTGATCTGGTCAGTTAAGTAGCAGAGGGGGTTGTTGTTCACTTTCAGCTGCTTTTGGTGTTAATGAAATTAACAGGTGCACTAGATGGACAACATTGAGACGACCTCCAAAACAGAAATGGTTTCACAGGTAGCGGCCACTGACATTTTTTTCCCTACTCATCTTTTCTGACTGTTTTCACTAGTTTTGCATTTGGCCAGGGCCAGTGTCATTACTGGTAGCATGAGGCGATACCTGGACCCTATAGGGGATGCACAGGCATTCCAACTACTTCAGGAGCAGTGTACAATACAACATTTTAATGTAATTCCTAAAACAATACCAAAACTTTCAGTTACAATATTAGGCGATATCCGAAAAAGGATATAGATAGACCAATGGTAATCTCTCTAGGCGCAGTACAGAGCATGAATGGAACAGCGATGCAGGAGCAGCTACCCCCACTACTCTCTTTAGGTGGGATTAGGGAGAGAGGCCAGGAAAACCCTGCCCCGCCAAGAGCCAAAGCCTATACACTACTAGGCTATAGGATTGGCCCCCAATGCCATCTGGTGGATAATGTTCACATTACAGATATACAAAAGAGATCCATAGAAATCGGAAACGCAAGCAACCCAGATAACACAACCAATTCTCCAGAAACTGGGTTAAGCCAGGCTCATTTAATGAAGACTAGAAAGAAAACCAATTCTCCTGTGTGCAGTTGGATGTATCCAGTCCACTGGTTCAGCCTCCACGTTGGCTGTGCTGTCACTCACAACAGGTCAGGGAAACCCAAGTGGAGCTCTATAAAGAAAAGGAACAGAGGGCGCACCAGCCTGGGCCACTACCTACAACAATTTGTTAACAAAATATAGAAGATTATACTTAACAACGAATGCATATATCAAGCAAAATATAGTCCACCAAGAGTGCCAATTGTGGGATGAAGAGTCCAAAAGAGCTGACGCGTTTTGAGGGGTGTCCTCTCTTCCTCAGGGCTGAATTATTTATTATGATGTATACTATGGAAATCCAATATTTAATTATATCAATAAGCATAGATGACAAGGTTGACCTAGCCAAGATCTAAAACGAAATATCCTCGAGAAATGGAAACTGAAAAAGGTTTCTGATTGAGTGGTCACCAGAACAGGAATAGAGGGGTGATCTTCCATTGGGGACACTGGTTCTTATGACTCTGGTGACTGACTACCAGGGATTTCCCTTACTTTAGAGGGATTTTTGTCTCGCTTCCTGGTGTGCTTATGGGTCAGGAAGTTAAAGGAAATCTGCTAAAACAGGATACAAGGATTGGAGGCACAGCTGTTTACCAAACCTAATTGGCGATACCCGACGTATCGCCTCTTACCGAAGGTATGGGATAAGACAAAACAAATGCAGCAATTGACGGGATACACCAAATTTAGCCAGATCTGGGGTAATCGCACTTATCCGGAATTATGCAAGCTGGACCAGGCAGATAGATGGCGTGCTCTGGGGGTGACTCATTTGCGGCACATCCTCCGCGGAGGGGTCCTGCTATCTTTTGCGCAACTACAGGAGCGATTCTCCTTACCCGACAACATGAAATTTTACTATCTACAGTTACAGCACGCACTGCGGCTCAGGCTGTCACAGGACAGCTTCACCTGTCTCCTACTCCTACATTCTACCTTATGCAACAGTTTACTGATACCAAGGGGTTCATATCCAGCTGCTATGCCGCCCGGTTGAGCACGTACTTAGAAAAATACCCTGGCAGGGCTTGTGACCAATGGAGCACTGATGTGGGGGAGATCCCGGGTGAGCAGTGGGAGGAGGCCCTAGAGTCGGTCCGCACATGCTCTTTGAATGTTTCTCATCAGGTATCTCAATTGTACATTTTACTTAGAGTCCACCATACTCCTCTGAAATTGTACTCTATGGGTGTCTGGGACGACGACATGTGCGGTCGTTGCCAAAGGGAGGTGGGTGACTTGATTCACCTGATATGGCGCTGCCCAAAGTTACACAGGTACTGGACTGAGGTGCGCTCTGCTATTAATAGAACCCTGGGAGTGGATATCCCTGGGGACCCTAAGCACTGCATTCGGGGAATCCTAGACCAACAAGTGGAAGACAGATACCTGCGGGAGGCGGCACCTGACCCTCCGACTTATAGGATGTGGCTAGAGCAGATAGGGGGCACTCTCAGAATGGAAAAGGTTATATACCAACATAGGGGATCTCCGGAAAAATTCTCTAAAGTATGGGGTGCTTGGTTGAATTGCCCGGGAATGGCTCCTAATGACCTCATCCTGGACCGTTTGTTATCTTAAATGTTTGTATATACGATGGGGCTGCTGTGGGATGATTGCTGGATGCATTGGGGGTGGATTGGAGTAATATAATACTGTGCTTGGCACTGTTGTTGTGGGTTGCCTACTTTTGATGGGGGTTATGTCGTATTTGCTATGCATACTGTTTTATATGGAGATGGTGATTTCTTGCTATTATACCTGTACAATGTTTTGTTGTTTATTGTGGTGATGTGAATTTCTCTCAATAAAGCTGTTTTCTGATTTTAAAAAAAAAAACAGGATACAAATGGCAAAAAATCCCCCAAATATAGATAGGAGTTATAACCCTTTCCTTACTATATCCAAATGAAGAAAATGTTTTACCTTCAGTCCTACTCTAATTTTATTAATTTAGTTCTGTATTGTGTTCCTAATTAGCAATCTATTTGCTGTTGTCTGTACAGGAAAAGACATGGAGGAAACAAGTGTGTCCCCGTTAAAGCACTTTGTGCAGGCAAAGAAGGCCATTACGTCTATTTTTGACCAGCTAGTGGGATATATCAGTGATGGAGTTACCTTTGTAGAAGGTAAGATTGGTTATCTTTTTATAGTATAGTGTATGGATTAACTTCCAGACTGTTCTAGATGTCAAGCTAAAATGTTATAAGGGGAACAAAGGACCCTAACTGAATATTTATTTGGTACTAGTAGGTTGTGAACACATTAGAGACAATAGGGGAGATTTACTAAAACTGGTGCACATAGTCTGGCGCAGCTGTACCTCCATCTTCTCGCTCCGGGTCACCTGAAAAACAAATGGATAATCGCAATTTTTTTTTTTTTTTACTTACCTTGTAGAGAAAATATACTTACCTTACTGCCTTCTTCCTCCCCTCGGCGGCCGCGGCGATTCGTCACTTCCTGGCTTTTGCAATGATTCCTGGGAGCTGAACGTCATCGCTACCAGGAATAATTGCGCCTACACCGGCCCAGACGTCAGTTCCGGCGCGCACGCGTCATTCCCTTCTAAACAGCTTCTGGGCATGATGCGCGTGAACCGGAAGTGACGTCGGGGCCGGTGCAGTGCATCGTGGGACCGAAGAAGAAGGAAGAGGACACCGAAGAGGATCGCGCTGGCTTCAAGCTGCCCACACCTGAGATGGCAGCGCTGGAGAATACTTTTCTCTGTCGCTCATTGACAGACGCAGTCCTCTTGATATCAAATTGGGTTATACTGCCCTCTATAGGAGTAGGACACTAGGCAGAAGGAAAACGTTCTGGCCACACCTTAGGGGCAGTCCCAGAGGGTATATCCTCTCTCTCTGCTACAGGATGTTAGTTTTTTTCTGTCTAGTCAGGAGTAAGGACCTAAGTTCCTTGCTGGGATCTTTGGTCCTGGCAAGATTTTTTTAGAAAAATTTTTTTTAGGCAGCTTTTTTCTCCAGTTGTTCCTGTGAGATCTTCAAGCAATTATGCTGGAGCTGGGCGACGGGCTGGATGTTAAGATCCAGTGGTCACCCCAGTCAGCCTACGAGCGCGTGCAGGCCCTAGCTCCACGCTGGGTCGGCCGCGACATAGTCCCACTGGACGGGGACTGGCCCTGCGAGTTAAACGTCTCGCCGGGACGCCGACGACCAGTTGGAAACTGAGTCGCGGCGTCCATATTGGTCAACAGCCCTCCCCACTTCGGTGGAGAGGGGTTCTGTTAGGAGGGGGTACCCGCCGGTTCCGGTATGGTGAGTAATATGTTCCCCCTCTCCCCTGTCGGGTTTTGGGAATAGACACGGGCCCCCCTGTGGATGGTGGGACCCTTTTGATCCTGGGTCCCTCCTCTATCCTATAGCAGGTGTCACAGATCTCCCTCTTGAGTGTGATTTGGTGAATAAGAACCAGGAGGCTTGGTTTGGGAGCTGACTATCGAAAGTCACTGTATGAGTGGGCACTGTAAAGGGACCATGACTGAAGTCAGGGGCTGGCATTACTGTTTAGGATGGCCATGTAAGAGGGTAATATGATCCTACCTTATACATAAGGTTGCAGTTGCCTGGCCTACCGCCATCCACCGCCGCCGCCATCCTCCCGCAGGCCGCACAGGCCGATGCCTGCCTTCCGCAGGCCGCTGCCATCTTTCCACAGGGGCCGCCGCCATTCTCCCGCAGGTCGCGCGGGGCCGCCTTCTTGGCGTAGCCTCGTGTCTCCGGCATGGGGGCGGCCATTTTGGAGATGACCAGCAACCTCGAGGAGTAGCAGGGGAAGCGCCGGAAGGCGTGTAAAGGGGCGGAGCCGCCTCCTTTACCCGGGAAAACGATCCAAAAGACTTCCTGTCTGTAAAGGACAGCGCTGAGAGCAGTTTGGTAGAAGCTTCTGTGCATCAGGTGGTGAGCCCTTGGGGTCTCTCTCTCTCTCTCTCTCTCTCTCTCTCTCTCTCTCTCTCTCTCTCTCTCTCTCTCTCTCTCTCTCTCTCTCTCTCTCTCTGTGGGGGTCCGAAGCAGGTAACACTGAGGGGCGCTGTTGCGCTGGGGGATTACAAAAAAAAAAAAAAAAAAGTTTTTTCTTTGCAATTTTTTTTTTGTTTGCTGGCAAGTGTCTTGGATTAATCATGGACCCTGCCACACATGTATCCCCACCTGATCCCCTCGAGGTGGCCGCAGGACCCTCCAGTGCCCCACTTATGATTGATGCATTATCAGCAGTTTTGGAGTCTTTGGTATCCCGGGTGGAGGTGGCCTGTCAGGGACGGGGGGCAAGAAAGCGACCCCCGCCTACCCCTATTTCATCTGACACTTCAGATACGGATTCTGAGTTTGTCACTGCAGCTGCAGGTCCCTCTTCTGGGGCTGCTGTCTCGGGTACGGTCTCCGCAGACAGTGAGGAGGACGTTTCTGCCTCCGCCATAGCACAAGAAGAAGCGTTGGTGGACGCACTAGTTGTGTCTGTCCGGGAAACCTTAAGTCTGGAGGTTACACCGGCAGAGGTAGCTGATACTGAAATTCCTTTTGGTACTAGCAAGCCTACCAAAATGGCGAAGGTTTTTCCCTTGCCCAAATGTTTTGGTAATCTAATTAAAGAAGAATGGGGTCGTCCAAAACGAACCCCTGCTATTTCCAAACGCATTGCTAGGCGCTATCCGTTTGAGGAATCCCTCCTTAAAAAATGGACGGTACCACCAGTGGTGGACTCACCGATTTCCAGACTAAATAAAGCCACTGTTATCCCGTTGGAGGACGCTCCGTCCTTTAGGGATCCGGTGGATCGTAAAGTGGAAGCGGAATCCCGCTCCATTTTTTCCCTGATAGGGTCAACCTTTAGGCCAGTGGTTGCCATTGGTTTCACAAACATTGACAGAATGGACCAAATTGTTACGCCGTGACCTAAAGGGGAGAAGTATCCCCCCGGCAGTATCCGATTTGATGGAGCAGATTATACAAGGACTACAGTTCATCTGTGACGCCGCCCTGGACGCCACTCCCTTGTTAGGGCGTGCATCGGTTTCAGCAGTGGTCCTCAGACGCGTGTTGTGGTTAAAGTGCTGGTCGGCGGATCAAGGTTCCAAAAAAGCCTTGGCTAATCTCCCTTTTCAAGGGGATCGCCTGTTTGGGGCCACCTTGGATGAGATTATAAAGGATCTCACTGGGGGCAAGAGCACTTTTTTGCCACAGACTGCTAAGGGTAAAGGACCTCGTAACAGGCGAGGACCTTCCTTTTCCGCTCATAAAAAGTTTGTTCGTTCCGCTGGGGCGGGCGATAAGGGGCCCTCCAAAGCCCCTTCAGGGGGTTTCAAAGGGCGCTGGTCGGGTAAACAAAAGTCCGGCTCAGCCAAACCTGAAGATAAGACCAATACAGCCTGAAGGTGCTCCCCCACCCATCTCTGGGGTGGGGGGACGTCTTCACCGGTTTCCGGATCCAGGGCTTTCCAGAATCCTGGACAAAGGGGTTCGCGAGGTCATACGGTCGGGATACAAGATTGAGTTTCGATCACTTCTACCGGTGCGATTCTTCCCTTCCAACATTCAACTATCCCCGGATCGCTTAAAAGCTTTGCGGGGGGCAGTAATGGACTTGATGCAACAAGGAGTGGTAGTTTCCGTTCCTTGAGCAAAACGTTTTCAGTGGTTCTATTCGAACCTATTCACAATACCCAGAAAGGAGGGCAAGGTGCGTCCAATTCTGGACTTAAGAGCACTCAATCATTTTGTCCGGGTACAAGAATTCAAGATGGAGTCCATCTGAACAGGGGTGGCCTCCCTGCATCAGGGGGATTTCCTGGCGTCCAGAGACGGCAAGGATGCCTAATTTCAGATCCCCATCTTCGCAGGACATCAGCGTTTTCTTCACTTTTCCCAGACATCATTCCTAGTTCCCACCAGGAGATTGAACTATCTGGGCCTAACTTTGGAGACCTCCTTGGCAAGGGTGTGTCTCCTTACGGAGAAGCTCCGGAAGATTCAGTGAAAGATTCGGATGTTGCTGTCTGTCAACTGGCCTTCCCTTCGGACTTACATGAGGATCCTGGGACTGATGGTGGCCTCCTTAGAGGCAGTACCGTATGCCCAGTCTCATACCCGAATTCTCCAAAAGGAGATTCTTTTCTAATGGAATCGGAATCCCGATTTTTCTGGACAATTGGATCCGGTTGAGCGAGCGGACCAGGGAGTCTCTGGTCTGGTGGCTTCGGTCTCTGATGCTCAGCCAGGGGAAGTCATTTCTTCTGATAGAATCCAGGTTACCGATAAATGTATTGGAACTAAGGGCGATCAGACTTTGTCTGATTTACTGGACCGAGCAGCTCCAGGGCAGCCCGGTTCGGATCCAGTCGGACAATGCCACGGCCGTGGCTTATGTCAATCACCAAGGGGGCACCTAGTGTCCTGGCGGCCATCAAAGTGGCCAGCATTCTTCGTTGGGCGGAACGTTTTTTTCCGGCTCTCTCCGCGGTATTCACTCCGGGGGTGGAAAATCGGCAGGCAGATTATCTCAGCCGTCAGATTCTGGATCAAGGGGAATGGCCTCTTCATCCAGAGGTATTTCACCAGCTGTGCCTTCATTGGGGCACCCCGGAGGTGGATCTGTTGGCAGCTCGGCTCAACAGGAAGGTGCGGAGGTTTGTAGCCCGCTCCCGAGATCCTCGAGCAGACGCGCTGGTCACCCCGTGGGGACAGTATCAGCTACTGTATGTCTTCCCTCCTCTCAAGTTGCTGCCGAAACTTCTTCGCAGGATAGAGGTGGAGGGAATTCCAGTTATCCTGGTAGCTCCGGACTGGCCTCGTCGACCCGGGTATGCCGACTTGTTCAGGCTGGTCGCGGACGCTCCTTGGAGACTTCCTCTCGGGGAGGATCTGCGGTCTCAGGGACCGATCTTCCATCCTGCTTTACAATCGCTGGCTTTAACGGCCTGGCTATTGAGACTCAGGTGCTGAAGGACAAGGGATTGTCAACTTCAGTTATTCCTACTTTAATTAAAGCAAGGAAAGCGACTTCCAGAAAAGTCTATCATCGCACATGGAAGTCTTATATTGCGTGGTGTGAATCCCTTGGATTTCCTCCACGTGCCTATTCGGTGACCCGAATCTTGGCTTTTCTGCAACAAGGGGTTGAGCAGAAGCTGGCCTTGAGTACTGTCAAGGGTCAGGTTTCAGCATTAGCAATTTTCTTTCAGAAACCTTTGGCTACCCATTCCTTGGTGCGGAATTTCATCCAGGGGGTGCGGCACCTGGCTCCGCCAGTGCGCGCGCCCTTACCGCCCTGGGATCTTAATTTGGTGTTGTCGGTTCTTCAGAAACCTCCCTTTGAAAATATCAGGGAGATTCCCTTGCTTACTTTATTCCAGAAGGTGGCCTTCTTGGTGGCCATTACTTCTGCACGCAGGGTGTCAGAACTGGCCGCATTATCCTGTCGTTCCCCATATCTGGTGGTTCATAGGGATAAGGTGGTTCTTCGTCCGAATCCATCCTTCCTTCCTAAGGTGGTTTCAGAGTTTCATCTGAATGAAGATATTGTGCTACCTTCCTTGTGTCCTAAGCCCAGTCATCCTCGGGAGTTTGCGTTACATTCCTTGGATGTGGTTCGGGCAATCAGGGTATACTTGAAAGCTACGGACTCGTTTCGTAAAACGGATTCACTTTTTGTGATCACGGATGGCCCCAAACAGGGGTTGCCTGCATCTGCCGCGACTATCTCCAGATGGATCAGACAGACGGTGGTACAGGCTTATTCTATTAAGGGTCGGAATCCTCCATTCCCTGTTAAGGCGCACTCCACTCGGGCGCTTAGTTCTTCCTGGGCCTATCGCCATCAGGCATCAGTGGTCCAGGTTTGCAAGGCGGCTACCTGGTCATCGGTTCATACCTTTACAAAATTTTATAAAGTTGATGTGTTGGCATCGGCGGATGCCTCTTTTGGCCGCAAGGTTTTGCAGGCCGCAATTTGAGGAGACCGTTGGTCTACCTCGAGGGTTTTTTTCTGTTGGGTTTTCAGTTGAGTCTCATCCTTTGGTTTGATGAGCCTTTAAGACTTCTAGTCGGCACCGGTTGGGCCTTCTGGATTTAAATTTTGATTTCTGTTATCCCACCCCTCATTTGTGGCACTGCTTTGGATTTTTGTAAAATCTTACCGTAAAATCCTTTTCTCTTAAGCTCATTGACAGACGCAGTACCCGCCCCTCTACTATTGAGTTGGGTTGGGTTAAATTCTGACATAACTAACATCCTGTAGCAGAGAGAGAGAGGATATACCCTCTGGGACTGCCCCTAAGGTGTGGCCAGAACGTTTTCCTTCTGCCTAGTGTCCTACTCCTGTAGAGGGCAGTATAACCCAATTTGATATTAATCAAGAGGACTGCGTCTGTCAATGAGCTTAAGAGAAAAGGATTTTACGGTAAGATTTTACAAAAATCCATTTTTTCAAGGTAAGTATTTCTCCTAAAAGGTAAGTGCAACTCGGGACAGATCAGAGGCTAGCCATTGTGGAATGTACTAGCCCTGACTGACCCGGGGGTATCTTTTTTTTAAAAAAAAATGTGCACTGGGTGGAACTGCGCTTTAATAACATGAAAAGTGGAAAATCAGTTTACCTCATCAGTCCGAATTGGTTTCTAGGAGCAGGTACCTATTTCTGACAGGTACCCTACCCGCTCCCACTTCCACTCTTTTAGCATGTCCCAGGAGGCTGTGTGCCAGTCCGAATGCGCAGCACATCTTGCATAGGACCCTGAGGACCAGCAGACCTAGGTAGTTCAAGCGCTGGACCGGTAAGTGTCTACATATTAAATGTTAGCGGGTACAGTGTTTGTAGCTGATGACTTTTAATTTTCTAACAAAAAACTGTAACTCCTCTTTAATAAAATGATTATTAGGGTTTATACACATGGGTGCTTTTACAACTCCGCTTTACCCTAGTGTGGTTTTAACCACTTAAGGACAGGAAGGTTTTACCTCCTTAATGACCAGGCCATTTTTTGCGATACAGAACTGCTTTGCGCAGTCGTTTACCCAAATAAAATTGATGCCCTTTTTTTTCGCACACAAAAAGCTTTCTTTTGGTGGTATTTGATCACCTCCTGAGGTTTTTATTTTTTGCGCTATGAACAAAAAAAAAAGGGCGACAATTCTGAAAAAAACACAATTTTTTACTTTCTGCTGTAAAACACATCCAATAATAAAAATTAAAAAATCTAATTTTTTTCATCAGTTGAGGCCAATTTGTAATCTGCTACATATTTTTGGTAAAAAAAAATCCCAATAAGTGTATATTGATTGGTTTGGGCAAAAGTTATCGAGTCTACAAACTAGGGGAAAGATATTTATGTAATTTTTTTTTTTTTTTTTTTTTTACTAGTAATGGTGGCGATCAGCGATTTTTAGCGGGACAGATTAGACACCTAACTGACACTTTTGAGGGGACCAGTGACATTACTACAGTAATCAGTGCTAAAAATATGCACTGTTACTGTACTAATGATACTGGCAAGAAAGGGGTTAACACCAGGAGCGATCAAAGGGTTAAGTGTGCTCTTAGGTAGTGCTTTCTAACTGTGCAGGGGATGTACTCAATATATAAACACAGAGATCTGTGTTCCTGAATAGTAGAAACACAGGATCCCTGTGTTAATTTGTGACAGAACGGCGTTCTGCCTTGTTTACATAGACCGGCGTTCTGTCTCTATGGGGAGCAATTGCGGGTGGCAGATCCGCTGATTGGCTCCCCTTCTGGCAAATCAGCGCGTGCGTGCCCCCACTATCTATTACACAAAACGACGTACATGTATGTCGTTTTGTGTGATAGAGCCGACCTCCCGCAGTAAAACTATGGCGGCTGGTCGACAAGTAGTTAAAGCTTGTTTGACTGTACTTTTTCTGTGGCTCATAGGAGTGCAGTTCGCTAATGTCAGCTGACATCCCAGAGCCAGTCAAGGCTGGGGAAGGATTGCGACTATATAGTTGGGATCCACTCAGATGCCATTATGAGCTTGATCCAGCTGCTTCCACCCCCTTCACAGCCCAGTACTATAGTGAGCACGGGGGGCAGAGCAGAGAGCCGCTGACGATAGCCTCTGAACTGTCCCCGGTTTCACTTACCTTTTTTATAAGAAATACTTGAAAATGTCTCGTCCAGCGCTGCCATCTCAGGTGTGGGCAGCTGAAGCCGGAGCGTCCTCTTCGGTGACGTCGGAGTCCCAGAATGCCCTGCTCGCCACTTCCAGTGCAGGCGCTTCATCCCTGCACAGCTTCTGGGCATGCCCAGAAGCTGTTCAGCATGGAATGACACGCCTGCATCGGAAGTAACGAGCAGGGCCGGTGCAGGCGCATTGACTCCTTAGATTGATGACGCTCATCTCCCAGTAGTCAATGCAAGGAGGAAGTGACTGCGCCGGCCGCAGAGGGAGGAGGAGGAAGGAAGGTGAGTATATTTTCATTAATAACAAGGTACGTGAAACAAAAAAAAATGTTAATTATCCAATTCTTTTTCAGGTTTGTGTAAGCTAGCGGACGGTGAAAAGGTTTTTTTTTTCAGGGTGGAACTCCGCTTTAACTGTGCGTCCCTAAGGTTCTTTTTGCATGTCAGACATAGGTTTGGGTGTACAGTATCTGTAGATAAAAACCTTTCCCAGAATGGCCAGTCATGGTCATTGTGACAAACAATCCCCATGGGATCTGCATAGTAATGCCACAGAAAAATGTGCCCTGTGTTTACATTCATCTTAGTGATTGGCACCTATTTTCTTTTTCTTTGACAACTGTTTTTCTGATCTCATCCATAACCCTGCCCATTTTTGTCACTTTTGGCATATCCAAACCCAAGAACAAAAATACTAACAGGAAATGAATGCAGCCACCACATCTAAGTTTCTGCAAGAACAGAAAAAAATCGTCTTAATCCTAGATGTCCAGTCTGCTTGTAACTTCTGTGCACTGAACTGAAATCTCAAACCATGTCACCTGCCTTCCCACATATCTTCTGTTATCTACAAAATAACTTCCCTCTATGTAATGGAGATAAGAAGAGGGTGAGGTGTTTGTAGCTCAAATCAGGAGAGCAGCCGAACATACCGATACTGCTCCTTTAGATATATTACATAAAGTGAATGTTCTCATCCAAATATTTTAATGACCTGATCACTAAGTAAAAATAAAGGGTGCAGGAAGCCTGAAAAAAGAACTTGTCACACATTCGATGCTAGTGATTACATTTGTCCACATTTGTTTGTTTTTACAGAAACCGCTTGGAATTTAGAGTTAAAAAACATAACCACTGAAGATGACCTCAAGAAGATTCAGAGTTTCAAGCAAAAACTGGCTGGCATTGGTGAGGTTTTGTCAAGAAGGCACATGAAGGTGGCGTTCTTTGGCAGGTGAGTAGTTACTTGTGATGGTTTATCCTTTTGTAAATTTTGTCAAGACCTGGGGAAGTGTGACATTCAGCTTGCATGAGCACAGTTGTGCTATGGTTAGTAGAAACCATAGAGAAGACCCATGCAGTGCTTGCAGCTGGAGTATATCCTTCTCTGGTAGCAGTGCCTCTCGTTGTATCGCAGTCATTCTTCTGAGTGATTGCAGCATTGCTGATACTGCTGAAGCCGTCCTCTGTCAGGTATGTGGAATACTTTCCAGTCATCATGGGGACTGGAATTCCTTCCACCATGATTAAATGCTTTCTCCATACATTTACAGAATTGTATATGTTCCAGTACCAGGGAATGTAAAAAACAATTCTGGTGTATTGCAAAACCTGCAAGAGGACTCCTGGAGTTAACAAGTATAAAAAAATCATTATATTTTCTTTGTAAATATTTATTTTAGGACAAGCAGTGGAAAAAGTACAGTGATAAACTCTATGTTGTGGGACAGAGTGCTACCCAGTGGCATTGGACACACTACCAACTGCTTCCTGAGTGTGGAGGGGACAGATGGAGATAAGGCATATTTGATGACCGAAGGCTCTGAAGAAAAGAAAAGTGTTAAGGTATTTTACATAGTTACATAGTAGTTGAGGTTGAATAAAGACAATAGTCCATCCAGTTCAACCTGTACAGGTGTGTGTGGCCGTAATCGTCTCTCATACCCCTGAATGTTCTGATCATTGAGATGTACGTCCAAGAGTCTTTTGAAAGCAACCATACTTCCCGCAGAAACCACCTCTTGTGGTAGAGAATTCCACAATCCTGTAGCCCTAACAGTAAAGAACCCCCTGCATTGCCTGAGGTTAAAACGCCTCTCCTCTAATTGCATTGTATGCCCTTGAGTCCTCATGCAATCCTTTTGACCTGAATAGCTGCTGAGATCACCATTGAGGTATTTATAAATTGCTATCATGTCCCCTCTCAGGCGTCTCTTCTGCAGGGAGAATAAATCAAGCGATTGCAGACGCTGTTCATAATTAAGGTCCTCCAATCCCCTAATTAGTTTAGTTGCCCTTCTCTGGACTCTCTCCAGTTCCAACACATCCCTCCTGAGGATTGGCGACCAGAACTGGACAGAATACTCCAGATGTGGTCAGACCAGAGTTTTATAAAGTGGTAGGATTATAGTCTTATCTCTGGAATACATCCCCTTCTTTATGCATGCTAATATTCTGCCGGCTTTGGCAGCTGCCGCTTGACATTGCATGCTATTGCTTAGTCTATCCTCTACCAAGACTCCCAGATCTTTCTCCATGTTTAATTCCCCCAAAGGTTCCCCCCCTAAAGTGTATTGTGCTTTTATGTTTTAAATCCCCAAGTGAAAAACTTTACACTTCTCCACATTAAACCTCATTTACCATGTCGTTGCCCACTCTGTTATTTTGTCCAGGTCATTCTGTAGGATATCTGCTTCATGCCGTGTAGTTATTGCCCTGCCCAATTTTGTGTCATCTGCAAAAACTGATATAGAACTTCTAATCCCGTCCTCAATGTGATTTATAAATAAATTGAACAAGGTTGGTCCCAGGACTGAGCCTTGGGGGACGGGGACCCCGCTTACCACCTCAGACCAATCTGAGTAGGCGCTATTTATTACCACCCTTTGGACACGCCCTTTTAGCCAGTTCCGTATCCAAGAGCAAACCTTGCGGTCGATACCTGCAGACCGTATTTTATAAATTAAGCGCTTGTGGGGAACTGTATCAAACGCCTTAGTGAAATCCAGGTACACCACATCCACAGGTCTCCCCCTATCTATCTCACAGCTCACCTCCTCGTAGAATGTGAAGAGATTGGTTTGACAAGAACGCCCATTTGTAAACCGTGCTGGTTACTACTGATGATGTTGTTGTCTTTAGCAAACTCTGCGATATAGTCCCTTATCATTTGTTTTCTAGAGTAACAAGAAAAAACAGGGGCTTCTATCTCCAACCAGTCTTTATCTTCTGAACCTGTGACAAACCTGGGCTAATCAAACTGAGTGTATAATAAATTTAATTGCACAGGTTGCTTGCTGTCAAAACAGTCAGTAGATCTAGACATAAAAAGCAACTGAAGGTATACTTAATGCCAATCTCACTTTCCTGTGAGAGTCAAGCTTGCCCCCTGTTGCTTTCTGAGCTGCTTTGGTTATTTATTGTAAATCATTAACTTCTAGAATGCATGGGAAGTGGTAGAGTGCAGGGTCAAGCTGTAAATGTACAGAAATGCTGAGATTGAACTACTTTACTACTCTTCCCGAGGGGTTTTATCCCTTTAAGTCTATGCAAAACTAACAATGCAAACTTTTATGACATACTTTATCTTGAGAAATCAAAGTTTTGAGTCCAGTGTGAACCTGGCAGCTAGCATTTTCAGGAGATCAGCAGTGGCAGCATACTTATATTTCTGGACCGTGTTTTACTACAAATTACTATGCAGATTTGTAATGTGCAGCAACCCCCATTCATTTTTTTAAATCCTGCTGCTCAGTACAGTGTGATGTTAAACAAATAGGCCATGTTTTTTTTATTTTTTTGTTCTGCATTATTAAGGCGGTTCTGGTCCATAGCAATGATACGAATTCATATTAACCTATACATTCACATTTTTTTGGGTGCTTTTGCCTGTGATTGTTTTCTTTTCTCTGCCATACAGATAAGTACAGAATGTTAGTAAATTCAAGCTGAATAGTCTCCAGTACAGAGTGTTTAGGGCAATATGTTTGTAATTGTATTATGTAGTAGCTTTTTTTTGTCTTTGCTGTTTTTGTATTATTCCAAACTCTTGTCAGAATAGGTTGTATAGAACATAGCAATGTACATGCAAAATGTCAGTATGACTATTCATGTTTAACAGGTACAACTGACACATCACTTTTTTACGATTACAGGAGGAATACTTTATAGGGTGTTATATTTTTGTACTGTCATTTCCTGTGTTTAATAAAATGCACCTAATATTACCTGTACAGGTGCTTTCTAGGATGTCCTCCTATTTCTTTCACTTTGGAAGATTTTGTAGCCATTTCTCTCCCGCCTTTGTTTTTAGTACTAGAAATTGCAATGGCTTTGTAAAATATATAAATCTTAATCATTTAGGTTCTGATGTGTAAGTTGGAGCTGTGGCAGTAAGACAGATGTGGCTGTTATCCATTTATAGCATCATTCCTGGGAACTAAAAGGATGACATATTTACCTGTGCTGTATAGATCACCTTGATCACTTATAGAAGACAGTGTAATAAATACATTCAGTTGAAGTATGTTTATGGCTACCTACCCTTAAAACATTATATTTACAATTTTATAATTTTTTTGTGATAGCTTGGAATTTTGTTTGAACTTTTGTGTTTTCTGTATGTAGACTGTGAATCAACTGGCTCATGCCCTTCATATGGATAAGGATTTGGAAGTGGGCTGCCTTGTTCATGTTTTCTGGCCAAAGGGAAAGTGTGCCCTTCTGAGAGATGATCTGGTCTTGGTAGACAGGTATGTGCTAAAAATACTTCTATGGAGCTAATTAAAGGTAAAGATGGTGCATTTTTAATCATAGCAATACAAAACCCATTCAAAGCTATACGTAACGGATTCTAGTATCTATGCACAATGGATTTGGTGATTGATTTCTATTTAAAAGTACTTTCTATGTAGCTTTCATTTTTGCAGGCCAAACAAATAACACTGAATTTGCTTTCAGAAGAGAAATAATGAGAGTAAAGGAAAGAGACAGATGAAAGACTGAATACTAGTAATCTCTAACGCATATAAACTCTTATGGTAGTGTCAGATGCTGTTCTCTTCTACTCCCGTTGGTCCATTTTTATGATAAGCCACCCTACTGCCAACAGGAACATATGGGGGGAGGGAGAAAGCATTTAACATTACCTGGAAATGGTAAAACTTGACAGATGTTTTAGGATTCTGAAAACCTGGTTGCAGAAGAATATGTGCAGGCACCATCTGGGTACTAACAGCTATTTACATGTTCTTACACCAGGTGTAAATAAGCTTTGAAACAAGCCCTCTTTAACCTGTGTAGCTGTAGACACTGTGCAGAAAGTCATCCTCAAAGTTTATATTACATGCTTTTAAAGTATTTCAAGTCTGCTCTCAGCACCTCTCTAATTTCTGATTTAGAGAAATCGGAGAGTTTAACAAATATAAATAATTTATATTTAAAAAAATATCTACAATATTACAGTACATATTAAATTATGATTGAAAGTGGAAAAGTACTTGGCCAAGTATTCTTGGTCTTTAGTTCTGTAAAGTAGATCTAATCTAATGTATCAGTGTTACAGGCTGTCCTAACTGACCCCTAGCATTCCTTGATAATTCGAAGGTACACAAAAGCTAAAACATGGTACATATTCCAAAGGTAGCGTTTAATGTCGGTTTCTCCGCTGGGGACATTCACCCTCACTATTAGTGATGGGGACAGTTGTTACTGAAACATAAATGATAGGAGTTGCAAAATTTTAAAGTTCAGGAGGTGAGGGGAAATCTTCTAGTGGAAACTGATTCTGGTGTCGAAGAGGGGATTTCCCAGTTATGAGCCAATTAGTTTGACATCAACTTTGTCATAACATATAATAATAAAGTTAATTGTTGTATGCCTATAGGAGAGAAGACAAGAGTTTTTGTTTGTCCTTTCAAAAATTGTTTGATTTTTCTAAATACTTTAAAATAAAATAAGGAAAAACTTAAAAAACAAAAATAAACTTTTTTTTTTTTTCCTGTATGACCATTGATTGTTTTAATGTGGCTAATTTTTTTTTACTATATGTATGCATAGTATTTTTCATTCTACAATGTGTGCCATGTATCTTGTTAAAATTTTAAAAAACAATTGTAAACCTAAAAAGTTCTTACATAAACAAAATATGCCATGCTGGGAAGTACTGTGGGACATAAAAGATACACCAAAGTCCTTGGCTAAACATTCATATAAAAGGTCATTTGGTAAACCAGGGCTTAAAAGATTTATACTCTGTAAAGTTGTTTTAAATGTAGTGTGTCCTAGCTAAACAGTGCAGCAGTGCTGTTATTGGTATGCACATTTTGACTTTGTCAAAAGTCAACAGCTAAGCCCTAATCTCTAGCTCTACTTCCCTGGCCTTTATGTAAGAAGAGAGTAGTGACATGTGACTGACGGGGTGGGATGCAGTATCTTTGCTGTGGTATGTACAGATTACTTTACATCTAGCAATTCCAATAGCTTAAAAGAGAAGTTCAGGATTGTAAAAATACAATTATACTCACCTAGGTGGATGCAGCATCAGTCACCGATCAAACACCGCTGATCTCCCACTTCTCCCCTTCCACTCTGAGCAGAGAGCTATGGCAGTCAGCGGCTCTCTGATCTCCCCTCCAGCACTCCCAGGAGTGCTAGGGTGTGGAGGGGATCAGAGGGGCTAGCTCAGGCTCTCAGCGGATCGCTGAGAGGCTGTGCTAGGTGTTGCAGGCATCTGATCTGGATGGATCCCGACTATATGGTTGAGATCTTTCCCAAACCTGGAGTTGCCTGAGTGACATCAGCCAAACATGGGCTTTAGCCTGCTGTTGGCTGAAAACGAGTCACAGGATGCAGAATGATTTGCACTCCTGTGATCCATAGGAGAAGTATGACTAAAAAAGCTTTGGCCATCGGTGTGAGAGGTCGGTGTCATGGCTTCTCTTCTGTGCTGCGGGCCCAAGCTGGCCGCCTGCAGGATCGTCCTCGGTGTGTGGGGGGTCATTATGCTGGTCCTGTTGGGAATTTTCTTTAACATCCATTCAGCCATTCTCATTGAGGACGTCCCATTCCAAGAAAGTGATCTCTTCGAGGACCCAACCCCTCCCAAGAAGATGTACGCCCTGTACGAGCAAGTCTCTTATAACTGCTTCATCGCCGCAGCCATCTACGTGGTGGTGGGCGGCTGGTCCTTCTGCCAGGTGCGACTGAACAAAAGGAAGGAGTACATGGTTCGCTGAGCATGCCAGCCGCTGTCACGGTCGTCTCCCTTCTGTAACCCCCCAGACCACTCATCGGCTCACTCTGAGGACCACAAAGCACAGACCTGTACAGATTATATCACCCTCATGTATACCTAAAGGGTCAGTCCACCCAAATCTATCATTTGATACCGGTGGACTGAATCACACACCAGCTTCATATGATGAGATCTGCTGAGTTCTTAGGCCCACTCACTTGCTGTAGCCACTTGTGAGGAGTGAGACTCCCATGCTGACCTTTATTAGCAGCAAAGGCTGAGAACCCAGAGGATCCTAATGTTGTAGGAGCCGGTCGGTGACTCAGTCTATCAGTCTTCAAATTCTGTTCAGGGTGGACTTGACCATTAAATAAAAAATCATCTTCCCTGGCACCCTCCTGCCGAGCATTTCAGTGAAATACAATCTGAAGCCCCTGCTGACCAGCACCAAGAATCCTGTCTTCATGCTTTCGATGAATTATAGTTCTGTATTTTATCCAAAACCATCTACAATCCTGCCAGTCACACTTTAGAGACTGTACATTGTTGTCTGTATTGGGTGACATCGGGAGGGAGTCCATCCGTTCTGGAGACTCCATGTGAAGGCCTCCACCTTGGGTGATAACTTACCTGAGCAATGAAACCTTGACTTGATAATTGTATATTTATGTGATACACTGGGACCAGCGGAGACATCTCCTCCTTACCCCTGCACCTTCTTCTTCTGGGATGTGTTATTTATGAAGTGATTGTTAAATAAAGTAACGAATTGTGTGAAAAAAAAAAAAAAAGCTTTGGCCATACTTCTCCTTTTTAAGAAAGGAACGAATTGCTATTTTTCTGTAAGTATCCATGTTCTGTTGAGTCTGCAGTGTCCTGTGATTGCTAAATAGGGTAATAATGTCATTTTTATCTCCTTCCCTACAGGTGCAAACTAAAATGAAATAGGGCCTTTATTCAGTTAATACGTGGTGTCAAAATAAGAGCTTCTAGGAGCTCTATGGCCTTTCTTTTAAATATTGCTCTCATGATGCCGATAGCCCAGATATTGATGTGTGGTCTTCTTTTTTTTTTTTTTTGTATAATCTTTAATCATTTTAGAAGAAATACTTTTTAATAGGATACCTAGACGTTGTCAATAAACATGCCTTTTTGTACTTGTGCAGTCCAGGAACAGATGTGACCACTGAACTAGACAGCTGGATTGATAAGTTCTGCTTGGATGCTGATGTTTTTGTCTTGGTGGCCAACTCTGAATCCACACTTATGAACACGGTAACTTTTAGTAGTAGTAGTAGTAGTAGTAGTGTGCTTTTGTGTTTAGAGCAGAACTTTAGGTAACTGAAAATTACACCACAGATTATGTTTGCTGTTAGATTGTATGCTCTGTCAGAGTTAAGTTATGTACTGTAAATTTACAACTACATCAGTGATAAAGTTTGACAGTCAGTTAATTTTTTTTTCTTTTCTCCATTATTTTAGGAAAAACACTTTTTCCATAAAGTAAACGAAAGGCTTTCTAAGCCCAATATTTTTATTTTAAATAATCGGTGGGATGCATCTGTATCAGAACCGGAGTCCATGGACGATGTAGGTACACCCATTTTTATCTTGTCCACCTTGAAATTGAGGACAAGTCTTTACTTTTTTTGGTGAAAAATGTCCCCTACCTAATTCAGACATGTATAGTATACAGTATTTAATTTCATGCTTCACCAAAGAAAATGTTTCTTTTTTAAATAAACCAGCTTGTACTTTTTGTTGCCTTTTGATTTAAAATAATATTTTAGGAAATTTTATTTTTAAATGATGGAATTGATATATTACATCTCCATGTACAGGTACGGAAACAGCACACTGAGCGCTGTCAGTCTTTCCTGGTGGATGAGCTCAAAGTTGTAGATCGTTTCGATGCACAAAACCGCATATTTTTTGTTTCTGCCAAAGAAGTTCTTAATGCCAGAATGCACAAGGCACAAGGAATGCCTGAGGCTGGTAGGTGAAACTGCTGCAATTATTTGTGAAAAATTCTCTTTTTTACTTTCGGTGTTGGCAAGCGTGTCCAACCTTATCGGAGAACAGCCATGCTTAGATAAGACTACTTGTTAGGGCAAGTGTCATCTAATCTCAGGAAAAGGGCTGAGACTTCAGACAGTCTTTACCTCTCGTGTAGAACTAAAGGCTCGTACACACTTGACGAAAATCGGACAAAATATCCTCCGATATTTTTTCTTTTTTTCTCTCTCTTGCTCAGCGGTCATAACCATTTTTAGTTGACAGTGCATAATGTTCACAAAATTTCTCGTCTGATTTTTTTTTTTTTTTTTTGGGATGTTTGTACCTAGACTTCCGGGTTGTCAGCAACTTGTGATCATGCGCGGTCTTTCGTATGCAATTTTTCGCAGACGTACTGCATACACATTAAATGAAAATTGGTCGTGCTGGGGACGGACGATAAAAATTTTGGTGTTTGTCCCTCCGTTTTTTTTTTTTTAGTTGAAAATGTTGGCATCGTCTGCTGAAAAAGTACACACTAGCCGAAAATCGTACGATTTTACCTCGGGTGGGAATTTTCGGCAGATTTTCTACTAGCGTGTACCCCACTTAAGGCTAATGTCCACACTTGCAACAGATTAGCAATCCTGTCACTGGCAATAACTCCTTAGTGGCAGAATCACTTTCGAGGATGCATGCAGGCAGTGAGACACTCCCTTGATGCACGTATCGCTTCTGTGCTGGCTGTATGAGTGACAAGTTGCTTTCTTGCCATCTGCTTACATTTTGAAGCATTTTGGTGCTCACAGTGAGGAATAGCCACCTCACTATCAAACCCAAGTAGAGCGCAACACATAGAAAACTCTGTGATCAAGCCTGTATTGAGTGAAATTTTAGAGAGGTGCAGTCCAAGGTAGGGCTGTAGTGTGCGGTGTCTGGGTTTAATAAAGCTGGATGTGACTTGATGTAATTGGTGTGCAGCTTCCTGTTTTTCTATTGAGTTCATAGAAAGCAGGTCATTTTTTTTCCCCTGCATTTTCTAGCAATTCTGTTGCTGACAGTTTCTTGCATGCGAACAGATTGCAATTGTGCCTTATCGCCTTAACCGCCCACTTGAGTGGGAAGAAAGAATTTTATGTTTTTTCTGGAGAAACTCTGTAACTATACTCTCATTAACCTCCCTGGCGGTATGATTATGTCAGGAATTACATACCAAAAGCGGTACAATTGTTTTCATGGAAATTTGGCGTTATGTATTATAGGCCTACAATTCTTAGTAATTACTGACTTAAACCTGACCAAAACAAGACTCTAGTAGACATCCCAGATGTGATAAATTTGAAACACAAACGCATGAATTATAATCGAATCAATAATATTATTTTATTATTTAATATATATAATAAAATTATATTATTGATTAGATTATAATTCATGCATTATATATTATAGATATGTGTGTGTGTGTGTGTGTGTGTGTGTGTGTGTGTGTATGTGTATGTGTATATATATATATATATATATATATATATATACGCAGGAATTATAATTGAATCAATAATATAATTTTATATATATGTATGTGTGTGTGTGTGTGTATATATATATATTACAAAATGTGTTTTGTGCAACGTTTTTTTTTTTTGTTTTTTTTTTTTTGAATTTCCCTCCCTAGTTCCGCTCCCATGCAGCATTGCTGCTGCAGGGAACGGAACTAGGAAGTGATCAGACCGACGGAGGGACGGAGGAGCGGCGGGACTCTCGGCTGGCGATCTCAGCAATGAGATCATCGCTGGATCGCCAGGATAAGGTAAGAGAACACCGCTGCGATCTCTGCAATCCACCCCGAGCGTGACTCGGGGTTACCGCTCCTGATATGAAAAACCAACCCCGAGTCACGCTCGGGATTACCGCCTAGGAGGTTAACATGTATTGGCATCTATCATTTCCTAAGCCTCTGCTATATATTGGCATTTCTAAACATTATTCAAACTATACCCCCTACCCCCATAGTGCTAGATTGCATCTTACCTAAAAAAAAAAAATCCTCTGCTTATCTATTTTTACTCAATATGTGTTGCATTTACAATGTTTTCTGTTATTTAAAAGGTGGTGCTCTTGCTGAAGGATTTCAGACCAGGTTTCTGGAATTTCAGAGGTTCGAGAAGTTGTTTGAGGTACAGTGAGATCTACCTGGTTATAGTAGGCTTTAGCTAAGTGTATGGTATTTTGTGTGCCAGAAGCAAACCTGTATATCATTTTAAATGTTGCCATATGGTGGACGAGCCTTATCTGTGCTTTCCTGTGATTTAGTTCACTGGGTCCTGATTTCAAGGCTAACACCTGCCCACGGCCATCCCCTATCCAATGAACAGACCCTTATGATTGGTGACTGAGGCAGTGTCATTGGATATTGGCTTTGCAGTAGACCGAAATTGGGAGGGGCACCGAGGAAACTTTATAGATCATAACATGAATAGTACGCATCTTGTGGTGTCTACCCTAAGGCAGGGCTTTTTCTTTTAAAGGTGTAAAATATAGGACAGGTTCACTTTAAAATGTTGTTTTTCCCTCACCCTGGGTTTGCCAAGTACACTCTTTTACAAAGAGTTACAACATGCATATGCTTTAGGATTTTTTTAAGTGTAAGACAATATCCAATAAATGGATTAAACATCTGTTTACACAGCTCTCTGTCTCCACCTTGTTGGTGCTCCTGCCACAACAATATCAACTTTCCCCACAGCTTGCGTCCCTGTGCTTACAGGCTGGTCACTCAGGATGCAAGGGCTGTGTACATGTGTGTTTCATACCTGCATGCACAGGGTTCTACTTCAGGCTGAATCAGCCATTTAGGATGACATGGAAAAAGAAGGTTTTCACTGTGCTTTTGTCATCTGTGCACATCTAGTAAACATGTATATTGTAAACGTATATCTGTCTAACAAAATGAGGGGACTTCCAGACAAACTGCTGGTAAGAATCTTGCACTTTAAGTTGCAGGACTGATGTGCTGCACTAGTTTCATTAAAACTGCAAAGCTTTCCATAAAAGAATGTGTGGGGTTACAATACTTCCAGCAACCAGGGCCACTTGGTTAAGATGACCATTAAGAAAATGTTGCTGAGTAAACACAAATGCTTCAGCAGTCCCCCCCCCCCCCCCAACTATTAAATATAATAGCTGCCAACTCCCTTTTTTTTTTTTTTTTTTTTTTTTTTTAGATAACAGTTGAGCTTTAAGGTAACCAGGTAGTGTCATATTTCACAAAATCCTGCTTCAGTCACATGACCAATAGAATGGGCAACACAAATGTAATGTGTCCTATTTATAAAGAATCTGTCGGGTTGGATTCATTTTGCAGCCTAAAAAAAATGAATTTGAAGTTTTATTTAAAGCTGATCTCACGCTTGGTCCAAACAAACTATTTAACCTTCACTAAAACATGGAGATCAGCTTTAAGAGCCCCCATTGAAAATTTTGGATTTCGAAAGGTTAAGCCCTGGTTCACATTGATGCTACTTTTGAAATTGTGCTATTTTCCTTGAAGAAGCAAGATCTCAAAGTAGCAGGTCAGCGCGATTTCCGGTGCTACTTGAAACACATCTGTGCGGCTTCATGCACAGATGTCTATTGAAGTCACACCTGAAATCGGCAAAAATAGTTCAGTCGGCGTCGCACCAACTGGAACGGTGTTGGTGTATATATATATTGCCGGCAGTAGGCTGTCATGACCTGTGAAATCGCATGACAAATCGCTCCAATGTGAACGAGAGCTAGGAGTGGAGGACAAAACTCTGACCGAGATATTGAAAAGCCACATTTTTTGAAAAATTTCAGAATAAGGCGTCCCATTAAAAAAAAAAAAAATGCAATATAAAAGTGCAAGAAAGATTAAATGGGCAAATGATTTCTAAATGTCTCAAATGTTGAAAATTGTAAAATCTACTGAAAACAATTTACCAAAAATTTTTTTGACTTTGGTCTTTGTTCGGTTCTGGTAATTATGAAATATAGATTTCCCCTTTAATGTGGGATTTTTCTTGCAAAAAAATATAGAAAATTCTCCTAACTAACTTGTGACTTTCCCTGCTGTGCTGTTACTAACCTCTCTCCTCTTTTAGTCCCATCTCAATGTCTGCTCCTTTCTAATCTAGCTCCCACAGTGTGCAGTCACTTTCCAAGCTCTTGTTCGTCATTGCTGACCTCTAGATTCACTTCTTTGGGGAACAATAATTCCTTGCATTTTCTGTGCTTTTTCCTTTTTATACCTTTTTTACTTTACCTTTTCATTACATAAATATATTTTTAAATGTTACCCTGCATTAATCTCTATTTCCAATTTATTTTAAAGGGATTTCCACTTTTAATGTAATTTTATGACAAACACAGGTAATTCAGGCTAATCATGTAGTGAAAGAGGGTTGCCTTCAGTGAAAACTGTCAAAGATTCAGAGATGCAGTTAGCTAATATTAAATGCAAATGTAAAAACAAAAAAGGTTGTTTTTAGGGCATCTCTCACATAAAGCTGATCTCTAGGGAGAAATAAATTACCCTTACAGTGGGCCCTCCTGACTACTGCAAGACTTTAATACTCATTTTGTCTAGGGGGACAGAAAAGGTAACTATACTTGCCTTGTCCCTCATTTCCCCGGTAGCTAGTGGCCTACTCTCTCTGATGAACTGGGTTGAGGGTGGGCCCTTGTCATCCTCACATACAATGCAAGACTGCTAGTCTTGTATTTTGTGATGTCAGAGTGCCTTTTGACCGACAAAGTGGCAAAGAGAAGTCATGCAACTGGGAGGAACCCTGCAGAGCAAGAAAATATTGTTACTTGCCCCCCCCCCCCCCCCCCTTGACAAAAATAAGCATTTTAAGGCTATGTTCACCTTTAGTAAAATAATGCATATGATTTTGCAGGTAAAAAATGTGCATTTCTTTTTTTTTAACTTGGAGCTGGAGCTTGCAAAGCATGGCACCTGCGATCAGTGGTTCACGGATGCAAAGGCAGACACTGCTGACAGCTATCAGCTCTTACCCCCATACGTGCAGACAGTTACTCAGCTGCAGGAATTGTCCGTGAACTATCAGGGTGCTGATGAGCACCTTGGTAGTTCATTATGAATTACAAGCAGTCTGCCGTGGTGGCAGGTGAGACTTGTAGTTTGTGCATTCATTCACAGATTTCTGTGATTGAATGACGCGATTGTGAGTGACAGGAGATGAGACCCAAAATGGTTGTAACAAGTTACTAAAATTGAACTTATTTTTTTTAACTCTTGCAATGTGGGGGGGGGGGGGGGGAGTGCCACTGCAAAAAAAAATCCCCAGAGTTCAGCTTTAAGCAAACAATTCTCTTTATTAGCAGAAATATATCTAATGGTAATCTGACCCTGAACCCATATCCACCACACCTATTAAAAGCACCAATGTGGTCTACTGTTAAAAAAAAAAAAAAAAAAAAAAAAAAAAAAAAATTATATATATATATATATATATATATATATATATATATATATATATATATATATATATATACATATATACATTTGACATGAATTGTCAATCTCTAAAGACTAACTTTAAAAAATAAATTGAAGTGTTTTTCTAACAATGTAGCACAATGTACAGTAATTATAAATGGATTCATGAAATTCACGTAATCCTTTTAGAAAAAAAAAAATCCTATTTCAGATTCCTCTGCTCACAATTGTTATAAACTAAATTTAAAAGAAGAATACCAAGGGTCTATATTATAAATGTGTAAATCTTTTTTAAATGGGCCCCTAGGTATCTAACAATCTAGCACAACATTCAGTAAGCAATTATAGAACCACACAAATTAACTAAAGCTGTAGTAAATGTTAGAGTTGCAATTCTCCTAAAGATCCCTCAGAGGGAGACAACAGGAAATGAGAAGAAATCTACCCTTAGGAAGGGAAATTCACTCCTGTAAGAGTTACCATGGGAAAAAGGTGTCTCCACTGAAGTTTTTATCACCAATCTTTGTTTCTACGACAACGTAAAATTTCAAAATCCAATTGTCATGGACAGAAAGTGAGGTGAAATCTTCTGAACAGGGGCACAGACAGCAACACAAACATTACATGAGTGTTGACCCTTCCCTGTGCTATCCATAAAACTTTAATTATTTTTTGGGCTGGAGTTGCGCTTAAAAAAAAAAAAAAAAGTGTACCTGTACTAACTTTAAATTCAACTTAAGAACAAACCTACAGAACCTATCTTGTTTGTAACCCGGGGACTGCCTGTACAGTTCTTAACTGAAACTCCTCAATTTGAACTTCACTTGCCTTCACTCCACCAGTACATTATCAGTATAATGTAGCAAGACTGTGATGTGCTCCCAGTAGACACACATACGCGTCTCCCACCTATGGCTGTACAGGTATGTCTTCAGTAATACCAAGACTTTTCTTGGCAATGCAACAGCTTAAATACATACCTAGAATATCAAAAAGGTTTCTAAAATGTAAAATTGTCTGACTTTTGGTGCTTGCTAGTGAGCATAACCATTCTAGGAAATCTAAACAAGCTTATGCTAACCTTGTGTGTAATCCGATTCTACAGCTTTGCCTCAGGCGCCCCCCCTTTCTCCAATCAGTAGACTGTCCATACAAACCTCATATGTGTTCTATATAGGAGATCATGACTACAAATTAAAGTTTAATCTGGCCATGCATGTGCTACAATTCTCATCTCCTATTGGTCATTTATTGTGATGTGTGGCCAAACTGATCAAGAGGGAGGCTCAGTGGGCAGATAGCAGACCAAGCCCATCTTTCATAAGAAAAGTCAAGGGTTACATATAGTTTCATGTGTCTATATTTCTGCATGTAGTGGTTTGGTATGCAATTTTTCACTGAAGCTAACTTTTTTGTTTTCTTCAGCATGCATTCAGTTTGAATTACCTGTTTACTTTAATTTCACTTTACCTGATGACCAGATTTACAGAAAATATGACCCAGAGTTTACAAGTCCTCATATTCAAACAGCATTTATTTTTTAATATACAAATGAGGGAACAATTAGGAAGAATAGTGGAAAGTATATATGTATAACCCATAGTGTAGCGGTCCTTAATTCTGTACTCCTACTGAGTTTAAAAATGACTATACAAAGAAACATTTTAGTTTAGCCATCTTTGTTTTGTTTGTTTTTTTGTATTTCTTTTAAAACAATTGTTTTATCATTTTAGATCAAGCTAAGGTATGCTTTTGCCTCCACCATTGTTGCCACTTTGTAACGTCAGCGCAGTGCAGTCCTTAGCATTCTGTTTTTAGCTATCCGAACACGTAGCAATAATTCATCATCTTTTAATTGCCTTAACTTGCTGGAATCTCATCCCCCATCCCATACTACTACTTTCCTGTCTCTCACAGTAATAGCCTACCTTAATAATTGTCTCCACTTCTGCTTTGTTTTTTATTCACATTACTGTGCTATGCGGACTGTAGGGAGGACACAGGTCTGCTGCTGCATTTTGCCATACTATATTTCAGTTTTAGTCACTTTATGTTCATTTGCGTTTTATGTGAGCAGCAGCAAGGCCTCTCCTCTGGTGCTGCTCAGTGCCATCTACCCGTTTGTTATTCCTGGCTGGTTTGGAGGGGATCACAGTAATGTGTTGTGACTTGGACCCCACAGGAGTGTATCTCGCAGTCAGCAGTGAAAACAAAGTTTGAACACCACACTATCAGAGCTAAACAAATAACAGATACTGTGAAAGCCATAATGGATTCCATAAATGTCAAGGCTGCTGATAAGAGGTAGGATTGCATGCACTCTATTCATTAATAAATACCATATTTTTATTTTGGTTTAATATATTCTATTTTACATTTTAACAATGAACCTCAGTGTTCTGTCTATTTTTTTTCTTTTTACAATATATAATTAAAATTACAAACACCTTTAAAATTGTGTTTATCAAGTATGACCTATGGTCTTGCATATGAGTAAGATATGTTACTATTCTTATTGTACTCTGACATCCGTTGACTTAGTTGTTTGGGCATTTTCAGAGTAAATGCAATAGAAGACAGGGAGTCTGAAATGGACAGGCTGGAGTTTATCCAGTGTCAGATGCAGATCCTCAGCGAGGATGTCAGGAAACGGATAATGCACATCACAGAGGTGGTAAACGCACAGGTGAGGATTATATTCTGCTGCAAGAGTAGTCACTGGCTCACATCAGTTATATTATTTTTATTTAGTTAGTAGTATGTGTGTACTGATTTATTGTTCTGATGATTGGCCTGTTCCAGGGTTACCCTATTACTGTGGGAGAATAATGAATGAAAAGGACTTAGCTCAGTCCATCTCTGTGATGCACAGGTGTTCACTGTGGTAGCCGCTCCATTTTTATTATAATACAGAATTTATTTAGTGCCAACAGTTTGCTCAGAGCTTTACAAAATGAAGGCAGAAAGTACAGTTACAATACAATTTGGTACCAGAGGAATCGGAGGGCCAGCTGCAGCATTACATACCACAGGGCCAGTGTGTATAATCAGCATGGTTTGTCGGACTGGCTGCTTGTTGCATACTGCCTTGTTGGATCATCAGTGTGCCAGTAATTGTGGTCCTCTGTGCACATGTATTCACAGCAAACATGCAAGCAAGCCACATTGGCTGGCATAATATTCTGAAGCATGAAGGGTGTATGGCATTTTCTTAGACAGGTTCTGTGCAGGTGAAGAACAGTTGAATCCTGAGAGCAAAGTATCTGATATATACACAATATGTCTTCTGGATGAGTAAGCCCTTGTTTTGTGTTTACAGGTTTCCAATGCCATGATGGATGAGATCTGTCATCTTTCCCTCCTGGTAGACAAGTTTGATGGGGATTTTCACCCATCGCTGCAATTCCTGAAGCATTATAAAAATGTAAGCTGTATATTTGAAACTGTTTCTGTACTATTTTGACTGTATTTGTATATATTTGCTCAGACTCTCGTGATTTACTTGTAGTAGAGGGAATGCAATGTTATTAAGGCTGCTGTTTCTAATTATACAGATGCATATTCCTATGTGTGTTAATGTTGGACATTGTAGGCTATGTAGCCTATTATGTAGGCTTATTTCTGTTGTATCTATATCTGCTTACTCTTGTTCTTGTAGGAGCTTAATTCACACATAGAGAAGGGGATGGGAAGAAAGCTGGCTGATCGCTGTTCTGCCGCAGTGAATTCATCTATACAGAAAGCACAAGAGGAAATCATAGGTAACAGCCACTGGTCACTGAAATGGCACCTGGTGAACACTTTGATACTGCTTAATATAATGTCTTCCTTCATATTATAGAATGGCTGTCATTTGATCCATGCCTTGCTTCTCCTGAACCCGCTGAAAGGTATTGGATGTAATCCAGTGTCCTTTCACAGGCCTTCCTCAGCCAAGCTGTGCAGCATGTATGAGGAAAGCTCCACTCAGTACAAGCTTTTCTATCAGATGTGTGGATTTGTCTGTCCATGTAACCATGTAATTCAGGTGTGGAAAATCAAAGTAACCACAACTGCAGACCAAGCGTTTGACAGTGTGGTCCCATTGAACTCAATAGGAGAGATTGACATATGGTGGCACCCGTCAAACTCTGCAGCCTGGTGCTCCTGGTCCGTCCCATTAACCCCCCCAGCGGCCAGATTCAGGGGAGAGGAGAGAACGCTGACAACAGATGGAATGCCTGGACAGTGACATAGGCTTACTATGGGGCATCCATTGTCGACTGCCCCCCCCTCCCCTGAAGCAGCCACTGGAAGCCGATCATGTGACTGAGGGGAATTTACTTAGACTTCTCAGATCGCTCCAAAGTGTCTGTTATCTGCTCCATTCTTCTAAGATTTGAAAGCTGCATTCACAAGAAGCATAAAATCTGTTTTACACTAAACCTGAAAACATCTTTACAATGGCATAGACATATTAAAGGCATAGAACACTATTTTATAGAATTAAATGGTGTACAGCAGGGGTCTTCAAACATTGGCCCTCCAGTTGTTCAGGAACTACAATTCCTATCATGCCTAGTCCACCTCTGTGAATTTCAGAGTTTTACAATGCTTCATGGAATGTGTAGTTCCGCAACAGCTGGAGGGCCATAGTTTGAGGACCCCTGGTGTACAGTAATGTGTGTATTAGGAGATATGAGACGTTGTTTTCCATTAACCGCTTACCCACCCACCGCATATATACTGCGGCAAGGCGGCTCTGCTGGGTAAAATCATTATTACCTGTACATGATTTTGTGGACACAATCTGGGGTTTCGGAGGGCAAGGCAGCATGGCGGTCTGCCTATGTAAACAAGGCAGACCACTGTTCTGTCAGGAAATTGAAGAGAGATCTTGTGTTTTAGCTAAACAGAAACCCTGATCTATCTTTTCATCCAGAGCATCCACTCCCTAGGAGCACGCTTAACCCCTTGATGGCCCCTGGTGTTAACCCCTTCCCTGCCCGTGTCTTTTTTTTTTTTTTTTTAAGCGCTGATCAATGTATTGGTGTCACTGGTTCCCAAAAAGTATCACTTAGTGTCAGATTTGTCCGCCGCAATGTCGCAATACCGCTAAAAATTGCTGATTGCTGCCATTACTAGTAAAAAAATTTAAATATGTAGTTTATTGGGTATGTTTTATAGCAGAAATTAAATAGTTTTTTTTTTTTTTTCAAAATTGTGGGGGTTTTTTTTTTTTTTTTGCGCAAAAAAAAAAAATGCAGAGGTTTAAATGCCACCAAAAGAAAACTGTATTTGTAGGAAAAAAGAACATACATTTTATTTGGGTACAGCATCGCACGAGCGCTCAATTGTCAGTTAAAGCGACGCAGTGCCATATCGCAAAAAAATGTCTGGGTCAGGAAGGGGGTAAAACTTTCCACAGCTGAAGTGGTTAAAGAGTAAAACCACTTTTGCTGAGAAAAAAAAAAATTCCCCCTCCTGGGTGATCTATGTACATTGCAAGGATTTTAAAAAATGTTGCTGCAGATTCCTACCTTTTTTGTGTTCTGGAGAATAAACTGTTTGTTTATCTGTGTCCATGTGTGAAGTGAATCTGTATAGGATTGACTTTTTCATTATTGATCAGCTGCTGCACTTGCAGGGTTCTAATGACAAAAGTGGCAGGGTCTGAATCCCTTTAGACATGATTAACCCTTCAGGAGTATCTCACTTAAAAAAAAAAAAAAAAAAAAGGAACGCGAAGATGCTCAATATCTGATTCATATCTTAGTGCTGACTTCTGGGAAAATCAGTGAGCCAACCAAAAAAACTAAATTTCTTGGGGATAAGGGGTTCCTTATACCATCTGTGTACAAAACGCCTCCAGGTATCCATATTGCATTGCATTTTACAGAAAATTACAGCACTACAGATTGAAGAGGATGTGCTAAATATTTTTTTTCCCATGAAAGTGGAGTTACCCGTATATACGTATATCTTCTGCTTGCAATCTCATAAACTGTTTCTGCCATACCATACAGTAATCTACAGTATTTTTTTTTTGTTGTCAATATAAAGCACTTAAAACCTCATTTGTGAATAGAAAATGAATTTATGTTGTGTGCCCATAGAAACCCAACCCCACTAAGCTTCCTGGGCAAGCTAGATAATGAAAGTGCTAGTGTCAGTTACTGTGCTCCTCCAGGTGTCATGAGACCCTTTATTTCTGTGTCTGGGCAGAAGCCAGCTGTCTGCCCAGACATCTCATGCAGTACTATGTAGGCTTAAAGTTTAAATGAAGGCAAAGTTTTTTTTTTTTTTTTTTCTAGTTTTGGATAGAGTGGAGATGGATTAGAACCCCTGTCAGTTTTTATGACCCACTGTACCTCTGTTAGGGCCATTCACCCTCTCTATTAGTCCTGTTTGCCATTATCAACTAAACTAAAAGAAAAACACAAATTTTAGGTTGTCCCCAGAACAGGAAGAGTGGGGAGGGATATCGTCCTATAGGGACACTGTTTCCGGTTACAACTAGGGATTCCCTTACTTATATATATTATAATATATATATATATATATATATATATATATATATATATATATATATATATATATATATATATATATATATATATATATTAGGGATATTCTCTCAATTTTTGTTTCTACTGTGAGACAGGAAGTGAAGGGAAATTTCCCCAATGGGACACAGATGGCAAAAAACCTGACAGGGGTTATATAACCCTCTTACTCCTTCTTAAATAGAAAAAAAGTGTCTTTAGTTCTACTTTAACTATGTTTTGCATATTATGTGTTAACAATATGGATTTTACAATTGCAGGGAGCCTAAAACCGTTGCTGCCACCTGCTGTTCAAAAGGAATATGGCACATCCATGCCATGCAAGAAATTTGACCTCAGCTACAATCTAAATTGTGATAAACTGTGCTGTGATTTCCAGGAAGACATTGAGTTTCGCTTTTCATTTGGCTGGACATCACTTGTTAATCGGCATTTGGGGACCAAAAATGCTCGCCTCCTATTAGGCTTTGCAGAACCAGTTTTTCAGGTGTGTGTATAGCATTCAGAATGGGTCAGTTGTCACTGGTTAGTTACAGAACAGCACAGCTGTTACTGATTACATTGCATTACCAGAAATGGAAGCCAAGAAGGTTCAAATTCACAACAGTGCAGTTCTTATTCTACATAGACCCAGACTCAAGGTACTTTTGAAAGTATTTCATTACAATAAATTGTAACGTTTTCAGTTAGGGTTTAAAAAAAGAAATCACTGATTCATAAATATTCCCATCTACTTTATTTAAAGGAAAACTGTTCTGAGATTAAGAAGGCTTTTATTGCTTGGCTGCTTCTGAAAATGCTGCTAGCCCCGACATGTATTCTAATCCAACGGCTTAAGTCCTCTCTGAATAACTGCCCTGGAACATGTATGCATTTCTATAGTTCTGACTTTACTGGCTGCAAGTTTGCTTTGGATTACCAAATACCTTTTGGCCACTATTATGCACGTTTTCTTGATTTTAAATCAGACAGTTTTGGTTGTGTTTTTTTTGTATTTTGTTTTTTATACATAATAAAACTAACAAACCAAGACCTTCCACAATTGTTCATTATGCACTTTTAGACCCTTCTAGAACACTTTGAGTGCATTGAAACAGGGATTCTTGGTTTTGCATGTTTTGTAATAAATTTTAAAGGATAAGTCCACCTTTGGGAACACGTTACATGTTTTTAGGGTGGAACGTAACGTTTCCGATGCTGCAGCCACTCCCCAAACCCCACACTCCCTGTGACAGCAGGCCAGGGATCTTCTCTCCGCACCAGCTGTCACTATTTGAAAGGCGCGCTGCCGTGGGAGGTTCCGCCCACTTGGCCAAGTCATTCATTCATTCAGAGTTCTTGTCATCAAGCATGTGGAACGTACATCTGTCTCCAAGTAGATAATTTAGTCCCTTAGGTTGGGCTATTTCAGGAGTGGTTAGTAGGAAAAGAGATGCACTAAAAAAAGGTCACAAACTGCTGAAGCAACCCAGTGCTAGTGTATGTTTTTGTTTGGAGCAGACAATCATAAAGCCTTTGTGTCCACAATAAAAAATTTTTTTTTTCGTAGTTGCATTACCATTGTTTAATGTCAGTATAATTTTAAAATAGATTTATTTATTATTTTTTTTTTTTTTAGCCTGCTCTATTTTCAGAATCCACCGACACCAGGCGCCTCCTGCAATTAAGTTCCTCTCCACTTCCTGTTACATGAAAAGAAGGTGTATATGATATTTTCTTGCGTCTGTAAACTGCTAATCCTCCCAACCCTCCATGTAATGATGAGGAGGAGACAAACTATATCTCCCTTCATGGATACAGTGGAGTGAGTGTAGCTATCCAGGAACAGGAAATGTTGTTTTCAGGATTGCCAGGTGAAAATAAAGGAAAAGCTTGACTAAAAAATCAATGCAGCTACAGCATCAAGGTACTGGGTTAAATTCAGTTTAAAAACTGAATTTCGAACACACAGCATTTTGAGTGCTAGAGAGGTGTGACCAGGTTTTGATGGTTGGGATTCTCTATTAACTGTCTGCATGCTGCCCTACATCCTTAGGATAGGTTCACTTTATTTAGGCTGAAACATAATAATGAAGCAGCCATGATCACCTGATCCCCCATTGTTTACCTGCACCCACTGTCCTAATTTAAAAATGGCACAGCTCTGCCCACACAGCCATATCATTCATTCACAGAGATTTGTGAATGAATGAACTACATGTCCCTTCTGTCACAGTGGCAGATGGCTTGTATTTCTCAACTAACTGTGAGCATATTTGTAGTTCATTATTCTCCCAGTACGAGAAGTATGTGAGTTTCTGCAGGAGCCTGGTTCACTGCTAGAGAGTTAGTTGAGAGCTACAAGCCATCTGCCGCTGTGACAGAAGGGACGTGTAGTTCATTCATTCACAGATCTGTGTGAATGAATGATATGGCTGTGTGGGCGGAGCTGTGCCATTTTTAAATTCGGACAGTGGGTGCACATTTTTTAAACTGTATTTAACCCAGTACCTTTATGCCGTAGCTGCATTACTTTTTTAGTCAAGATTTTCCTTTATTTTCACCTGGCAATCCTGAAAACATTTCCTGTTCCTGGATAGCTACACTCGCTCTACTGTATCCATGAAGGGAGATATAGTTGTCACTCATGTCTCCTCCTCATCATTACATGGAGGGTTGGGAGGATTAGCAGTTTACAGACAAAAGAAAATATAATTTACACCTTCTCCCAAGAAGAAAAAAAATAAATGCACATTTTCCCTTTCGTTCATTGACGGACACAGCTCCTGATATTCTTAAACATTGGGTTATACTGCCCCCTATAGGAGTAGGACACTAGGCAGAAAAAAAGTCTGGCTATGCCTATGGGCAGTCCCTGCTATAGGTACTCAGTTTTGTTACAAGCAGTGTCAGAAAACTTGCAACTCCACAGAGGGGTGGATGCTGTGCCCGTCAATGAACATCAGAGAAATGGATTTTACGATAAATAAAAAATCCAATTTTCTCTTTTGTTCATTGACGGACACAGCTCCTGATAATCTTAACCATTGGGACATCCCAAAAAAGTGTTAAACATGAGGGGTGGGAACAGCTAAACAGTAGCCAACCAGGCAACAGGAGCTCAACCAAAACAACTGAAGGCCACCTGAAAAAAAACAATACACCCTCAAAGAGGATCAGGTCCTCTCAACAGCAGCTTGCAAAGCGCCTTGCGGCCAAAGGAAACATCCACAGATGCCAGCACATCCACTTTATAAAACTTTGTGAAGTGTGCACCGGCGACCAGGTGGCCGCCTTGCAAACCTGTATAACCCAATGGTTAAGAATCACGAGCTGTGTCCGTCAAATGTACATTTCTTAATATATATATATATATATATATAATTTTTTTATTATTTATTTCAAGCGAACTTAGCCATTTCATTTTTCTAGCAAATGTTGCATATAAACAGGGATCCTTCGTTGGTATATATTGCAGTACATATTCAAGCTGGCCAACTTAAGAATGATCCCCTTCTCAATGTCAGCATTTTAAATAGAATCTCCTCACTGAATTCTGCCTATAAACTTTCAGCACCTCTGCTTGTCATCTACTTGCCAGTAGTAGTGGTTAGTGGTAGTATGATGGGTAGTTTGATGCACAACACAGAGTTCTGTCTGCTAGATGATCTTAACGCATGTTGTGGCATAGGAGCAGGGAGAAACTCCTCAATCCTGTGTAAGCTCTTACAAGAGTGACTCTGATTATACACAGCTCTTCACTTCTGGCAGCTGAGCAGAATGGAGAATGAAGGAAAAGTAAGTATATGCTGCTACCGAGGGGGACATGGGCAAAGAACAAGTTTTGTTTAAAGCTGAAAATGTTTGATTTGGTCTGCCCAGGGAAAGAAATAATCTTTCAGTGTACAGCTGATGATAGGCCACATAACGCTGATTAGATCTGCCAATAATGGGCCCGCTTCACTTGGCAAGGATTCTGACTTCTTTATATCCAATGTGCACATTGCCTTTTTTTCTTTTGTCTTACTTGCTCACAAATTACTTAGTTTCAGGTTTGATACATCTTAACTCTGTTCTCTTAAGGTTCCCCGACCTGTGAGCACACCCACCACAAGTGCCAACCCAGGGCAGACTCCAGATTCCATGTCACAAGATGAGATCATGGTTACAGTGATGTCTGGATTGGCATCCTTGACCTCAAGAGGTTCTATGGGAGTAATTATTGTAGGAGGAATGGTAAGATAACTTCTGGTTGAGAGGTTTACTAAATGAATTGTTTTAAAGGTTTTCCAACTTTTTCCAATCCAAGTTTTTTTTATTGTAAATATTCTACATCATCTAACCAAAAAAAAAAAAAATCAGAAGAAGGGATAAAGGGGACAGCCATTTCCCTTGATCCCAATCCCCAAACACCAACAGTGCTTTAACTTAAAATCTTCAAATGATAGGATGCATTAACAGTGAGTACACGTGTTACAGTGTACTACAGTAATTTGCTCCCTAGGTTCCCTGTATGATTATTTAATGGAATCCAATTTGCTGTGTTATTTCAATATACAAATTGTGGAGCATTGTACAATAGCCTTGTTCTTTAGTCTGTCATTTAAAGTCATAGACTTTTTTTTCATCCATTGAGGGACACAGGAAGTCAAATGCTGTCAGGTTATACTAACACCTATAGGAGGATTGGATACTGGTAAACAAAAAAAAAATTTAGTCCAGCCCAGGATGATCCCTTCTCTACCTAGCATGCCTAGCTGAGCTTTGGAGTTCTCTGCTCAGACCCTGCTTTATTTGATGTTGTGGGGCTTTTCTGCAAGTGGATTTTTGGGAACTGGGGTCTGCTTAACGATTTATTTAGACCCTGTTCTGTTTTCAAGTTAGCAGTAGAGCGATCTCCTTGATGGGATGGCTGAGCAGTTCAGATTTTCATTTCCCAGGCAGTTTTACCACAGAATGGGTTATCGCTAAGGGACTGAGTGCAGACCACACCTGCTCAGAGTGTTGCGCAAGCATGCTTCATGCTCTTGCCCACCATTCTGGCCCAAGGAAGCATTGCTGTGCTGCTGCTGCTTTTGCTTTGCAAATGGCCACTTGGAGCTCTGATCTCAAGTTAACTCCTGCAGCCTGCTTTCAATGCCTTTGGTCACCTCTAGCTATGTAACTCGCTGGCTACCAGCTCTCTGAATTTTTTGAGTACCTGAGACCTTTCCTCATATCCTGATCTTAGTTTCACCGTCATATGTCTGTATCTAGACACAGAGGGTCTACTGCAACGGGTGACCTCAGCTAACGCTCCCCTTAAGGTTCTGTGAACGTTTGTTGTATGCCTTTCTAAAAGCATTTCATCATCAGTGTTCTCCCTAACTTCACCAGTTGAAGTAGAGTTCCCTGCATTAGCATCCAGGGTCTCTACTACATTTATACAATACTTTGTGGCCAAATTTACCCAGTTTATTGCTGACTGCAGAGGCTCCAAGTGTGCTTCTGAGTAATCTCCTGCAGAGTCTTTCTGATCTGCCCACAGCCTTAAGCCTAGTACACACTAACAGTTTTTTTTTTTGTTTTTTTTTCGTTCAACCCAGCGGGCTGAACTTAAAAAAAAAAAAACTGAAGAGCTCAGAGGGAGCTGCAGACTTTTTTTCAGTCATGCCCCTTCAACAGAAGCCAGCAAACGGCCAGCTTCTATTAAATTGGCTGCCGTACATACTGGCTGAATGTCCATGCAGCCTGATAATCGGCTCATTTGTACAGCCATTTTGGGGTTGACTGGGCCACCAGTTGTACTGTTTAACTTTCACAAGGTGTTGCCTCAATCTTTCCCTGATAAGATTGTTTTTGAGGAATCAGTCTTTTGCTTTTATGTAAGATTTACTAGAGACCATTTTGGTTCTTATTGATGCAGTCTGTATTTTCCTGCATCTGAAGAATCCGACAGTCTTGAGGCTTTCAGACCTCCTTCAGCTGCAAAGACCTTTCCATTATAGTTGCTCTTCCAGGTATTTTTTTATAAGGATTGTTGGAAGCACCCCAATGGGTCCCCTATATTCTCTAAAATATGGTGTCTTTACCCACTGTGAATCTGCAAATTACCAATCTTAACAGGAAAACCATTAGGGGACATTCTCACATTCAACGATTTTACTGACCAACATCTTGAATCCCTCTTTAAAATACTATATCTCATTTGTGGACCTTGCGCTTCAACCAATTCTTGTTGTAAGCTCAATTTGCCAAGTTGTGGCAGAATGGTCAAAATCTGTTATCTCTACTGCAGCAGTGGAGCTTTTCATGATAGAGCATGTGGAACAGGAGCCCCTATGCTTTAGCTGTGATGTCCTGCTAGAAGTATCCAGGCCCTGATATATCTGTACAAATAGACAGAGCACTCAAATTAAAGTGCTTGGATGTGGACAGTGTGTCTCTTGGGACCTACTCTTGACAATTATCATCAAGGATAAGTCTTGAGGACAGTGCATCCACTTGTGTCAGTGTAAATGTAAAGAGAGGTTGGCAAAGTCTTCTCCCTCTCCTTCACTACTTTTGAAGTAAAAATGGCTAGGCCCCCTAAACCTGTGTACCCCCTGTGGGACCCCCAGACAACCTCCTGTGTACAAAAATGTCCATATAGACCCCAGTGGACAATGTTATCTTGATAGTTTAAATGCCTCCATTATTCGACTAGGTCTTGTTCAATTAGAAATCGGTGCTAGAATATTTTCTATAATCCTATCTACCTTCTATCTCCTGCCTAATTCTCATATTTGAGGCTCCCATGTACAGTTCATGCAGAAAGTATTCACAGCACTTCACTTTTTCCACGTTTTGTAATGTTACAGCCTTATTCCAAAATGGACTAAATTAATTATTTTCCTCAAAATTCCACAAACCATACCCCATAATAACAATGTGAAGAAGTTTGTTTGAAATCTTTGCAAATGTATTAAAAAAACAAAAAAAAAAAAAATCACATGTACATAAGTATTTACCGCCTTTGCCGTGACCCTTAAAATTGAGCTCAAGGTGCATCCTGTTTTCATTGATTATCCTTGAGATGTTTCTACAACTTGATTGGAGTCTACCTGTGGTAAATTTGGTCTATTGGGCATGATTTAGAAAGGATCACGCCTGCCTATATAAGGTCCCACAGTTAACAGTGCATGTCAGAGCACAAACCAAGCCATGAAGTCCAAGGAATTGTCTGTAGAATTGTCTGTAGACTTCCTGAGACAGGATTGTATCGAGGCACAGATCTGGGGAAGGGTACAGAAAAATTTCTGCAGCATTGAATGTCCCAATGAGCACAGTGGCCTCTATCATCTGCAAATGAAAGAAGTTTGGAACCACCAGGACTCTTCCTAAAGCGGGCCGCCCAGCCAAACTGTGTGATCGGTGGAGAAGGGTCTTAGTCAGGGAGATGACCAAGAACCCGATGGTCACTGTGACAGAACTCCAGCATTCCTCTGTGAAGAGCGGAGAACCTTCCAGAAGAACAACCATCTCTGCATCTTTCCACCTGTATGGTAGAGTGGCCAGACAGAAACATCTCCTCAGTAAAAGGCACATGACAGCCCACCTGGAGTTTACCAAAAGGCACCTGAAGGACTCTGACCATGAGAAACAAAATTCTCTGGTCTGATGAAACAAAGATTGAACTCTTTGGCCTTAATAGCAAGCATTGCGTCTGCCGGAAACCAGGCACCGCTTATCACCTGGCTGATACCAGCCCTACAGTAAAGCATGATGGTGGCAGCATCATGCTGTGGGGATTTTTTTAGCGGCAGGAACAGGGAGACTAGTCAGGATTGAAGGAAACATGAATGCAGCAATGTACAGAGACATCCTTGATGAAAACCTGCTCCAGAGCGCTCTGGATCTCAGACTAGGGCAAAGGTTCCACTTCCAAAAGGACAACGACCCTAAGCACAAAGCCAAGATAACAAAGGAGTGGCTATGGGACAACTCTGCGAATGTCCTTGAGTGGACCAACCAGAGCTCAGACTTGAACCTGATTGAACATCTCTAAGGAGATCTGAAAATTGGCTGTGCACCGAAGCTCCCCATCCAACCTGATGGATTGTGAGAGGTATTGCAAAGAAGAATGGTAGAAACTGCCCAAAAATAAGTTTGCTAAGCTTGTGGCATTATGCTCAAAAAGACTTGAGGTTGTAATTGGTGCCAAAGGGGGCTTCACAACAAAGTTTTGAGCAAAGGCTGCGACTACTTATGTACATGTGATTTTTTTTTTTTTTTTTTTATAAATTTGCAAAGATTTTAAACAAACTTCTTTAATGGTGTCATCATGGGGTATTTGTAGAATTTTGAGGAAAATAATGAAGTTAGTCTATTTTGGAATGAGGCTGTAACATAAGAAAATATGGAGAAAGTGAAGCGATGTGAATGCTTTCTGGATGCACTGTACCTGGTCATATTAGTCATGCTGACTCTGTAGGATGGAACCTTGGGCTCTGTAAGGGGGTTTAGGGGAATACATAGTAACCTTTTGGAATGGGAAAGAGAGGGGTGCAGAAGAGAAGTAGAGGTTCCCTTTTGTGCAATGCCTGCTTTATTGGTTTGTATGTGATTTTATTTGGATTTGCTCTTTGAAGGTTTTATGTAGATGGCTCATATTTCACCCCATAAATTGTTAAGCAGGCTTCCTTTAATTTGGAGCTAGAACACTATAACAGGTTGGAGTAAATATATTCATTAAAAAAAGGTCTGAAACCATTCTGTATAAATGTCACATCTGCACATTTTTTTTTTTTTGTGCAGATCTGGAGAACCGTAGGCTGGAAGCTGATTGCATGCTCTTTGTTGGCATATGGCAGTTTGTACATGTATGAGAGGCTAACCTGGACCACAAGAGCCAAGGAGAGGGCTTTCAAGAAACAGTTTGTAAACTATGCGGCAGACAAATTGCAAATGATTGTTAGCATTACCAGTGCAAACTGCAGTCACCAAGTTCAAAAGTAAGTTAATCTAGAAATATGTGTTTACAGTTGTGTATGCCCTCTAAAAACCATTTGTATAGCTAAAAGATCTACAAAATTGTAGTTGAGAATCATTTGTGAAGTATAAGATACACCAGCGGTAGGCAACTAAGGCACTGCAGCTGTTCTGGAAATACAAGTCTCGGGAGGCATTGTGAGACATTACAGTCACATGACTCCCAGAAGCCGATGCATGCTGGCATTTGTAGTTTAACTACAGCTGGAGTGCCTAGGCTGCCTACTCGGAGATGCACATTCATTCCTTCCAGTCCTGTCTCCCTATTTGATTTATTTTTTACCTAGCAATATATTTATATATTATGACAGTATGACCCTCTGTCATTGTGAGAAAATAGGGAAATGTGACACAAGATTTGCATTAGGGTAAACACGACATTGCAGACTAATGTTTCTGGACAGGGAAAGCTATTCTGTAGTTATGAATCAAAACAGTCAATCCTGTGTCTGGGTTTTGCTAGTGGTCTCGGTGTCGGTCTGATTGGCTGTTTTCCTGGCTGTGAATGACTAGGTAAAAAAAAGGGGGAACCGGAAGGCACGGCATTCCCCTCTTTCTGCCATGCAGCTAATGCCACCGGTTGCATTGCTCCCAGGCTCCACGATCGAATGGCAGAGCCCGGGAAAATCGGCGACAGAAGTGGGTTGGGACCCCTTCTGCCACCTGCAGAAGTGATCGAGTAGCTATTTAGATCCTCAAATCCATTTTACCTGTTAGAGAATCGCCGGCTGAAAAACCTAATACCGGGATGCAGGCATTATCCTGGTGTACCCGCCGCAAACCGAGGACATCCAGTCTGCCGTGGACTCACTGTATAAGTGCATCTACCATGAGCGCTAACTACCCCAATGTCTTTATAAAGCTTTTATATTAAAGCAGTACTAAAGACTGAGGCTTTTTTCATGGATGTAATCCTTTTAAAATATAATGCCCAATACTGGTAAACTTTTCCTTAAATTTTTATTCTAATGCTTTATATTGCCTCAAGCTTCTTTGGGTTCATAAATTGATCTCCCTTGCACAGAGCCCTTTAAAGCGGTAGTAAATTCTGTGTAATAAAGGAAAAAAGTGGTCCCCCGGCAGGTTTAAGTCATAATATACTAGTATGCACTGCATACTGTTACATTATGACAGACTTGCCTTCAAACTGAGCCTTCCAGCACTGCGCTGAAACGCCTCTCCCTGGTCCGCAGCAGCTCCATCTTCATCCAGTCTTCCTTCCGGGTTTCATATACTTGACTGCTTGATTGGCCGGCTGAGGTAATGTCCCTCCCGCGCATGCGCACAAGAGTCCCATCACCACGTCACACACAGCAGGCCATATATACAGCTCAGGCCACATTACCTGCTGACAAGCAGGGGGATCATTTATGACAGAAGAGACCTCTATGATTTCCTCTGTCATAAAAACCCTGCCTGTCAGCAGTTTTTAAGATTTTCACCTATCTACCACTTGTTGTAAACTCTGGATTTATTTTTTTAAACGACAAACTTGTCATACTTACCTGCTCTGTGTAATGGTTTTGCAGGCCGATTCTGCTCTTAAGGGGTCCCCCACCGGCACTTCTGGCTTCTCTTGCCTTCAGAGTGCCCCTATAGCAAGCCACAGAGTATAGTATACAGTGTTTCTCAACCTTTTTACTGTGGAGGAACCCTTGGCAAAAGGAACCCAAATAAATAAAAAAAAATTCAGATCTACAGCTCACAGAACATTGGATCTGATCAGCTGTAGATGTATCCACAAACATTGTAGAAATAGCTTTAAATAATAGAATAAATATTAGAGCTCACCTGACACCAACATTATAGTGTGAACAGGGCACATAGAAATCCAATAGTTTTCTTTGTCCTTGCAGAGACCTACGTTAGAACAAGCCCAAAATATTCTAAGCAAGTCAAATTTGCACATTTTTTCCATTCGTTTTTTTTATATGCTGTGAACAAGGCCTTACTGAACTTGAACAAAACTCCCAAATATTGTGATTCATAAATAGGACAGCAGACTATGGGAACAGTTAGGCCTTGTTCACAACATACATTCATAAGAATTGATGGAAAGTTTTTTATGCAGATTTGACCAGCATAGAATACTTGGTCTTGTTCACATCATGCACAAAGACATGCATTTTCCTAACGTAGGTCTCTGAAAGGACATCAAGAAAACAACTGATTTCTGTGTGCCCTGTTCACACCACAATGTTGGTGTCATTTGAGTATTTTTCTGTGCAGAAGAAATACCCACATTATACCAGTGTTGTTTTTAATGTGCACTGACAGCGAATATTGTCAATGTGTATTGAAACCTGGTGCCTCCTCTATAGTTCCAGCTCCTCTGAACCTGTGAGGGTGGTGCCAGGAGGAGTACTGACAGTGGGAGCACATGGCTGAATTTTGCAAGAAGCGAGATCCTGTGTATGGTCGCGACTGAATGCAGACTACAGAGGGGGGAGCAGAGTGCAGGGGCCTGTAGCTTGACAAGACTTAAAGTAGCAGGAAGTGAGATCAGAATAGCAATATGTACAATTATGGAATAACTGGCATCCTACGGTTCTTTCTGATTCATATCAGTAGGGTAATACTGCCCCCTACAGGAGTAGGACACTAGGCAGAAAAAAGTTCTGGCTACGCCTATTGGCAGTCCCGGAGGGTACACCCTCTCTCTTCCTGCATAGGATGCCAGTTTTGAACTGCCTAGTCAGGAGTAAGGACCTATAAATGAAGTGCAGTTAATAACGTGTCAATACACAAAATCAATCACACTCAGCAGCGCTATACTCAAAGTCATCCGCTCTGAGTATCAAAAACGTCAAATATAATACAAAATGCACAGGACCATCATATGAATGCAAGTGTCCATTACATAGAGCAGTCTCTATAACTCCCCAGTGAGGTCTTCTACTGTCAGAGTGACATGGAGTTCATAATCCCAGATCGAATGAATAGTGGTACTTCAATCCAGATAAAGTGAAATGGGTCCACCACCACACCTCCAGTGCTCCCCTCTAGATTAAACACTCACCAGACCAACAGAGATCAGAAGCCTCTATGTTATTGCCTTTCAGTTGTGTCTCCAAATCTCTGGTTAATAGATACAGATCACTGCGCGCTGTAGCTTCCTGTTTCCTGTGCTCAGACTCTCCAGTACTGGAGAGTCTGAGCACAGGAAACTACAGCGCGCAGTTTTTTCTCCGGATCGTTTCTCCTGTGAGATCTTGTAGCAATTATGCCGGACTGGGAGACAGACTGGATCCCCATATCCAGTGGTCACCCCAGTCTGGCCATCAAGCGCGTGCAGGCCTTAGCTCCGCGGTGGGTCGGCCGCGACATAGTTCCCCCCCCCCCCCCCGGCGGATTTTGGGGTGGACGCGGGCCCTCTCTCTCGGATGGTCGGACCCTCACACTCCAGGGTTCCCTCTGTCCTGTTGTGACCCCCTCTCCCACGTGGGGGACTGTTTGGCCCTACTTGAGGTTGGGGCCTAGTGTGCAGGCCGCATAGGGGGCCGGGGAAGTGCGCTGTCCTATACTTTAGGTGTACCTCTACTGGCATCCTATTCATAGGTGAATTCTTGATCTGTAACTATCAGCCAATCAGAATGGCTCCTGCTTATGTGATCATTACAGTAGAAAATTGCAATGATAATTTTATTGCAGCTTTGTAAAATGTTACATGGTTGCACTCTTATAACCATTCTACAGATTGGGGTTGCAGCAAACCTGGATAGTGATGTGGGGGCAATTTATATGTTCTTTCTGAAAGAACAGTCTCTTCTTTCTGATTTGGCCTGCTCAATGCTTTTGTATGTGCACGGCTGTCTCCCTCTCTGTAGATTTATTCAATCAAATCTTGACTAGAAGAAAAACTTTACACTTCCCAGCTATAAAATGTTCATTTATCCTTTCTAATTCATCCCCACTTTCTTCATATATCACTCCTGCAAGCTCAGTCCTCTATAATCTTCACTGTGTGGCCTATCATTTACCACAGCAGTCCCCAACCCTTTTGGTGCCGGGGGCCAGGGCCTGGTGAGTATGTGATTTTTCACGGGCACTTTGTTGGAGAAAAGGCTGGTGTTAGGGCTTTAATCATCACGGCACCTTGGTTGATATGGTGTCAGGGTGATTGAAGCGCATTATTACATTGTAATATAAAATGAAATAGTTCAACTCGCCATAATGCAGAATCAGTGGGAGCCCTGAGCATTTCCTGTGCCACCGTCACCTTCCGCCAGATGCAGTTTTTTCTTGGTACATCGCCTGCCTTCAGATGCAACTTGCCACGACACCTGCCTTTTTAGATTCAGCTTGTCACTTGCCATGTCACCTGCCTTCAGATGCAGCTTGGCACCTGCCTTCAGATGTAGCTTGTCACTTGCCACGTTGCCTGCCACTAGGTGCAGATTGTTACTTGCCACGCTGCCTGCCACCAGATGTAGATTGTGACTGCATTGGTGGCTGCACTGTCCGATTGAGCACAGAGGCAGGTCTCAGTGCAGTGGTGGGTTCTGCTGAGGGCAGGAGAGCGGTGATGCGGGGCAGGCAGCGAGAGATGATGTCCTCTCTGCTCCACGCCGCACCTCAGACACAGAATGGGCCCAGCTGTGAGGGCGGAAAGAGAGGTGATGCAAGGTGGTCGGAAAGAGATGTCTTTTACTCTGAGTGTGGTTCCTGCGCTATCTTGGATAAACACAACTAAACACACTGATGCTGCATATACATTAACTGATACCAAACGAAACAGTTTAAATGCTCAATTCAAAGGGGGGTTGTATTACGCTATTCTTATCCATCGATCCCTGAAGCGCAATACAACCCCCCTTTATATTTCGGAAAGAGATGTCATCTCTCTGCTCACCCACTGCACATCTGAGAGTGCAGCTTTCGTGGCCCGGCTGCAGACAGGCCATGGCCCGGCACCAGTCTGTGACCGGGGATTGTGGACTCCCACTGTACAACACAGCCTCTTGCTAAAACCTTATAGAAATACTCAAGTTGGCACCTATGAATAAACACCACTGCCTTCACTTTAGTGGGAACTCTGGAGGTTATTTACTAAAATTATTGAGTGCATAATCTGGTGCAACTCGGCATAGAGGTTTTTTTCGTGTCAAACCGTAATCAAGCCAGCTGATTGACTACAATGTACAGCTGTACCAGATTCTGAATGCTTCAGTCTTAGTAAATCTCCCCCTCTGTTAGGCTGAACTCAGGCTTCCCATTGCCAAGTTGCTTTACTGAAGATCTTGGGTAGAAGCTGCAAGCAGTGAAGATCTCAGAGGAGCCAGCCTGTAGGTAAATATGACCTCTATGCTGGCAATGCCAATCGCATTACGTGTTATACAGGGAACAATTACAGCTCTATATACTAAATACAATAATCCAAGCAGAAGAGTAAGCAACTAAAATAAATAAGAAGGTTGCATCAAAAATTATATTCAGAAGAATGGTACACATGTGCAATTACTGAAAGCATGTTATTGTTTCACTTTTAATTGGTGTCAATTTATACCTCCTTCAGGGAGCTGGACAACATTTTTACCCGACTTTGCCAGCAGGTTGATATCACGCAAAGAGATCTAATGGAATCCATCAGCAATCGGTCAGAAGAAATAAAACAGCTTGAGAAAGTTCAAAACCAAGCCAAACTTTTCAGGTAATAATTATGTAGATTTTTGTGCCAACAGTGAATGTTTAACCACTTGCCTACTGGCCACATTAACCCCCTTCCTGCCCAGGCAAATTATCAGCTTTCAGCACTGTCACTTTTTGAATGGCACAGTCATGCAACACTGTCTGTACCTAAAACGCAATTTTTATCTTTTTGTGGAGACAGAGCTTTATTTTGTTAGTATTTAATCTCTACTGGTTTTATTTTTTTGCTAAACGAAAAAAGACTAAACTGTTTATAAAATGTTGTAAATAAGTAATTTTTCTCCACTGATGGAGCGGCATTAATAGGTGTCACTAATGAGGCTGCACTGATGGAAGAGAAGCTTGATCACGTGAGGATGTCATATGATGCCCTCCTGGCAATTTTCGACTGCGCTGTAGCTGTCGTTCAGCTATAGCCCGGTAGTGAAGAGGTTAAGAATGGGAAAATTTAATGGATGGGAGGGTGTTTCAGTTAATCTCCATTAAAGAAACCCTCCTACTACCAGCATGCCTAAGTTTTTTTTTTTTTTTTTTTTTTGTGTGTCCTTAGTGAATGGACATCTTTTCAGCTGCTGTAAAAACAATTTCATAATCACACATGGTTTCCTAATCACAGGACACAGGGTGTCTTCATATTCATGCCTGCTTGGGTTATGCTGCCACCTACTGTGCTAGTGGCCTTAGGTTATGTACCTGTGAAGTCTCTCTAAAGATTTTTGTATGGGTTTTACCTCCTAAATTTACCACCTATTTCCAAAAAAGGAAAGGGCTTTATCTGGATCAGTTGCCTACAGCCCTGGGGCAAAGAGAGAGGGTACCCAGGCTTCTCTGCAAAGATCAGGGATGGCTTGTAATGTTGCCAGTCAAGCTGCTCTCACCATGGTACCTGGCATCCAGTAATGCCACTGGCGGGGTGCTCTACAGGTTCAGGGTGGTGATCCCCGTGAGAAAGTCCTTCCCCTGAAGGCCCCTTTGGGGCAATCCCAGTGCGATGAGTGAAGATATGCCACCTTAATGGCTGAGTGCCTTCTTGGTGGAAGCCACAATTATTGTGGCTGTACTCCTTCCTTCCTTCAGGGGCTCTGGGGCAGGGTGCTCCTGGTGGAAGGCTTGCTGGGTCTGCGGGAACCTGTGTGGAGAGTGCTACTGTGTATGCAGGCTATGCTCAGTAGGGGTGAAGGGATGGGCTCCCAAATCAGTTTCTTAGGTAAAGAGAGCCCCGGGCATAGTTTTCTCTGTAATGGCTCCCCTAAGGGTCAGATCAGTTCTGAATCCCTGCCATCATCTTATCTTTCCACTATTTCTGGAGCATATTCTTAGGGATGCACCGATCCGATATTTGGATCGGATATCGGTGCCGATATGGCTATTTTAGATGGATCGGGGGGGATCGGTAACATTGACCGATCCAGTTTTTTGCTTGGTAACGGCTCAGCCATCCCTTACTAGGTGCAGTAGTAGTATGGGATGGGGGCCGCTACTTCCTGTATAGGTCCGGCTCACAGGCGGAGTGATATCAGATGCACTCCGCCTGTGAATGGAGGAGCCGTACACATGAAGCAGCGGCTTTGCTCTGTACTGCAGCCGCTTGCTTTGTGTGTAGCTCTGGATCGGTTCCGGTATCTGTATCGGCAATTTCACAACGCCAGATATCGGTATCGAGTCCAAAAAAGTTGGATCAGTGCATCCCTACATATTCCTTTGATTCATTTGTATCCAGGGAGAAGTTTATAGCAGCCATTCTGGCCTGTGTGACCAGCTCTTGAGGGTTCTCACTGAGTTGGAACACCTGGCTCACAAATTTGGGGACTCTCCCACCCTTCCTTCCATGTTGCATAAGGATGAGGTGTCAGAACATCATCCTTTAGATGAGTGTGGGAGGGGAGGAATCTAGTAAGGATCAGGACACCTCATTTAAAGAGTCCACTCAGGAGGAGGCTCGGGACCTTTTGTCACAAACAACAAAAACATAAGCGCTCTATAGGCTGAAAAGAGGAGGGCATATGCAGGAGTAAGTTCCAGTTGAAATGTTCATAAGGTTCAAGCATGGGCTGATTGCTGGACGATGGAGAAATACTGGCTGTAGAAGGCTGCAGGCTCTGATGAGAGCTAGAAGGAACTCTGTGGAAATGTACAATAAGAGAGAAAGGAGAGTAGCGCCATCTAAGTGCAGTATAAAATATGCGTTTAATAACAAGACAAATGCAAACTCACAAGATGGGCATGATAAACCGGCATGTATAGGGTTCATCCACTCCAGTGGGAAGACGAGGAGTGGGGATCCGGGGAATCTTCGCTGGTTCAGGCTGTGGTGGTGGTTCCCAGCACTTCCTGGTACGCGGTGTCCCTCAGAGAAGAGCTGCTGACTTCACTTCCGGGTAGAATGTGGAGTGGGAGGTGTGCGCATTCGAAGCATACGTGCTTCTTCCTCAGGCAATGAGTGCGGCCATCATGGAGGAGATATAAATAGGAAGTCCAAGTGGGGGCAAAGCCATGGTAACCAGCTCAAAAAACAAATACTGCACACCTGATAATGGGGATGAAGACAGACCTAGCAAGTGCAGGAGTTTGTTAACCCTTCATAAGGCATATATTAGAGCACATTGGATTCTACCTGAATAGTTGCTTAGATGCATGAGTTATTGTATTAATAAAAACATTGGTTATGTCATGGACATGCAGAATGAAAGAATAGCAGAGAAGGCAAGAACATAATGAGAAAAGGATAATAAATGACCAGTGGATAACATAATAATTGTAAGGAAATGATGACCCAAAAAAAAAAATTAAAAAAATAAATAAAATGACGACAACAAAATAGGAAATAATGACAAAAATGCGCGCACACACACACACACACGTGTGTGTGTGTGTGTGTGTGTGTGTGTGTGTGTGTTTATACATGCATGCATACAGAAAATGTATTAATATTAAAAATAAATATATAAAGAAATAATAATAATGAATAAAGACAAAAACTGACAGAAAATAATCATACAATAATGAAGGCGAAAAATTTTAAATGAAAAATAGATTTAAAAAAACATAAGTGGTAAACAATCATATAGGATAATACTATAGAAATATACATGCAAATTATAAAACGGAGGATACACCTGCCTAATGACAAAATATATGTAGTAAAGAGGTTATAAGGACACGGATGTCTAGAAGCAGGGGAATAAAAATATTTTGAATGGCATATCTGACTGGAAAAAATTAACCTGGTAGGTTAAAAAAGTGATATGTACTAATGAAAACCATCTAGCATATTTGGGGGGGGGGGGAATATTTTGTGTGATAATGGTTACAGCAGGGGACTAATCTCCAGCTCCTTGTTTAACCCACCAGGTGCCAAAGTGTCCAGCCTATAAATCCAGTAGGACTCGCATGCACACAGGTGCATGAAGCATTCTGCTGCAGGAAGGTTGTTAGGAATGGCCTCAATGACCCACTCCCTGAGCTCCCGGGAACACTGGTTGTGTCGTGTAAGGTACGGACACTGTGCTGGTCTGACCCTGCTTCTACAAAACGCCTGTGTTCTCCAAACCTTTTCCGGAGCGTATGGATGGTGCGGCACACATATAGCAGTCCACAAGGACAAGACAAACAGACCGCAAACTCCGAGGAACATGTGTAAAAGTCGGGGATGGAGAAACTTTTGCCCTTAGAGGCAAACTTTTTGTCCATGGGTGACGTGGGCATGTGAGGCATAAAGCCTTGTGACATTGGTACATGCCTCGAATATAGAAGAATTTTAAGGGAGCACCAATAGTAGTGGCTGTTTTAACTTTGCTGGGTGCAATACGAGTTTTCAGGTTTCTAGCGCGTCTGTACAAAATGAGGGGTCGATCTGTAATGGAAGATTTGAGATGTGGATCTTCTTGTAATATTGACCAATGTGTAGGAAATATGTGTTCCATGTTCCTAAATTGAGCATGGAAATTGGTGGTGAACCAGAGCCGTTGTGTAGTGTGGAAAGTTTTGGGAGTTTTATCAACTGTGGTGTTATATGGTTTGTAGAAATTGTAGGGCTCATCTACAAGGGTGGGTGGGTACCATTTTTTTCCAGAAATTTTAGCTTAAATTGCTGTCCCATGTGCATCATAATCTTCTCTGGTGCAGTTGTGTTTGTCTACAGTATTGGCTTTTGGGAATGTCGTTGACCCAACGAGGATGATGGCAGCTACTATACTGTAAAAAGGAGTTACCTGCAGTGGGTTTACTGTAATTTTGGGCATATATGTTTCCTTTTGTCATGGCTGAGAAGTAAGTCGAAAGAGGCCAATGAATGGTCATCACAGATGGACGTGAAGGACAGACCTCAGGGTGTGGGTCGTTGAGTCCATTTCTAACAACCTTCCTGCAGCAGAATGCTTCAGGCATCTGTGCGCACGTGAGTCCTACTGGATTTACAGGCTGGACACTTTGGCACCTGGTGGGTTAAGCGAGGAGCTAGAGATTAGTCCCCTGCTGTAACCATTATGACACAAAATTATTTTTGTTTGGGGTCACTTAGAAATGTCCCTAAATTTGAAAGAAAAGCACTGCATCAAAGCAACTATTCAGGTAGAATCCACTGTGCTCTAATATATGCCTTATGAAGGGTTAACAAACTCCTGCACTTGCTAGGTCTGTCTTCATCCCCATTATCAGGTGTGCAGTATTTGTTTATTGTGAGCTGGTTACCATGGCTTTGCCCCCACTTGGACTTCCTATTTATACTCCCTCCCTGATGGGCGCACGCATGCTTCAAACTCGCGCACCTCCCACTCCACATTCTACCCGGAAGTGAAGTTAGCGGCTCTTCTGTGAGGGACACCGCATACCTGGAAGTGCTGGGAACCACCAGCACAGCCGGAACCAGCGAAGATTCCCCGGATCCCCGCTGCTCGTCCTCCCACTGGAGTGGATGAACCCTTTACATGCCAGTTTATCATGCCCATCTTGTGAGTTTGCATTTGTCTGTTGTTATTAATCACATCTTTTATACTGCACTTAGATGGCACTGCTCTCCTTTGTCTCAGTACCTTTTGTCGCAGGCTAAGCAAAGGACTGCAGTTGTTTAGCAGATATGGAACAAAACTAATATAACCCTGCCACCTCCTGAATCTTCTTCACTGAGTTTTGGATCCTGGTTGTCTTGTGATTGGTAGGACCAACTCTGCAGTTTGCAGTGAGTGCTTGCATTTTGGTTATTGGAGAATACCTAGAGCGGTTCTGAGAGCCTTGAGCTTCCCTTTGGATGCCTTGGAAGATTCTTTTGGGGGAATTTCTCTAGATTAGGGGATCAGTCAGTCCATATAAGAAAAATCCTGAGACTCAAGTGCTGGTCTGCTGAACTTCTCTGTAAGAATTAGATTGAGTGGCTGCCTTTTAGGTCGAGCATTTTTTTTGGCCGTCTAATGGATCCCTTTATGCAGAAGGTGACTGCAGGAAAAACATACTTTTCTCTTGCGTCCTCTGACAGTCGCCGCCCACTCATACAATCTGCACGTTTTTTTTTTTTTATGTTTTCTCTCTAGAAAATTATTTTTTCTTTTAAAAGATAGCTTTTTATTCCTGCGCTTAGTCGGACTTCGGAAGACTACGGCGTTTGCGGAGCTGGGAATCGCACTGGTTATTCTAGAGCCTTACGGAATCCCTGCCTGCCATCGAGCGTTAGCAGGTTATTGGTACTCCCAGGCCTCGCAAACGACTATGTCCCTGACCTCAGGGTCGAGCCTGCAAAGTTGCTATCTTCGCCGGGATGTCTCAACTGCGGTACGCCCGCGTAATGCTAGCGTCCCGTTCGGCTGACCGCACCCCCATTAATGGCATTGTCATCAGCCTGTCCACTGCTCCTGGGGTATTTACCAATGTGTTTGCTCCAGTTCTGATTTTGTTAAGGACCTTGGGTATCCCCATTCTGTGGGTTAAGTGGATGACTTGCTTCTTCAAGAGCAGTTTTCTCTGGCGTTTTATCCAGTGCGGAATGTTTTGAACGAGCCCTAAAGAATTTCTCCTACAATGAGTTTTACGAATCCACAGATAGAAGTATCTAAAAAGATCACATAACAATCCACCAGATACAGAAAATGTTCCTAATATAACAGGGATTGTACATAAAGTTTTGTCAATTGTACGAAAAACAGACTAACTCTATTAGGATCATGGTGCTGGAGGACTACAATAATCAACATTATTCCACTATAGAAGTTCAGACTGAAATATCTCTAAAGAATGGCTTTTAATGAAGATTTTACCTCTAGCATTGTCCTCAACTGTGCTTCTTTTTGCTGATACTTGGGCTGTCTTTAGTCCAGAAGCCATTAGCTTTTGCATGAGAGTATTGGGGGTGATGGCCTCCTGTGAGGAAGTCCCCTTAATCAAATTTTACTCCAGAAATCTGCAACGCTAAATTTTTTCATCATAGGACAATGGTCTCTGGACAGGCCAGTTCAGTTGATGCCAAATGAACACCGGTCTGCTGGGCTTGGGAGGAGTCCTGGGCATCCTATTGGAATCTCATCTCTTAGTAAGCCAAATTGTCAAGCACTCCAAGATGGTATCCCTTCAGCATTGGACCACTCTGTTGCGGGATCATCTTATCTGGATTCAGGTGGACAATGTCAGGCATGCATCAACATCTGGTAGGAACCAAAAGTCTTGCAGCTGCAAGAGGACTAGATCCTGCCCTTGGCAGAACTTCATCCTCTGTGTACACTCCAATTATAAACAGTTAGCAGGCAGATTTCCTCATCTAGCAGTGCCTGGACCTGAAAGAGTGGTATCTGCGCTCAGAGGTGTTCTAGGACCTGCGTTGCAAGTGGAGGATGTGGACCTCCTAGCCTACAATGGACTTGTATCCAAGTGCGGGTATTCCCTTGTGGAAGCAGTGGGTACTCTGACTGCATGGGATCAGTAAAACCTGATTTTATGAATTTCTTCTCCTGAAACTTGTATCTCATCTGTTCCACAGAATTGAGATGGGGGGCATTCTGGTAAAACTCATTCCTTCAATCTGGCCCAGGTAAATACCGGTATATACTGGAGGTTGAAACCACGGTTCTTAAGGACAGGGGCATCTTGGAGTCTGTGATTCCTACCATGCTTAAATCTAGAAAGTATACTTCTGCAAGGGCTGTCAGACATTGAAGGTATACTCCACTTGGTGTGGGTCTTGGGGTTTTCACCCTAGGAGCATCTCTGCAGAACCAATCCCTCCTTCCTGCAGCTCCAGGTATGGACCGTCGATTGACTGTCAGCGCTGTCAAAGATCAGGTGTCTGCACTATCTATTTTGTTTAAGGAACCGTTGGCCCCTCACTTTCTGATTTAAGGCTTTTGTCTCGTGTAGCTCCCCCCAATCCGCCATTTGATACCCTTAGTGACTTCCCACTCTCATTCCACCGACTAGGAGGTTTTACCTTGTAGCCCTCATCTCTGCAACACAAACCCATTGGCTTATGGTACAAAGAGTCCTTTTTTGGCGGTGTTGAGACCCAGTTCTGCCTTCCTACTCAAGGTAAGAGATATTGCTCTCTTGTTCCTCTGTACAGCATAACTTTAGCAAAAGCTAATTTCCTACCAATTTCTTGGTGTGGTTTGAGATGTGCAAGTCTATTTCAGAAAGACTGATCCCATTTTGTAAATGCGAATGAACCCTGGAGGGGGGCCTGGCTTTTAGTTTACCATCTCTAGGTGGCTCAGCCAAACCATCATACAAGCTTATGGTCTCAATGTATCGGATTCCACCCTTTCCTGTCAAGCTGTGCTCTGATAGATCTCTTGGAGCTTCTTGGGCTTTTCAGCATCCAGCAACTGCTTTCCTAATTTGCAAGGCTGCCATCTGGTCTTCTGCTCATACAAATTCTACCAGGTGAATGTTGTTGCCTCATCAGATGCCAGATCCTGGTTTAAGGTCTTTTAGGCAGCTCTTTGAGCTGCAGGCATTCCCTTGTTCTCTGTTTTTTTTTCCCTTAAGCCTGTTGGCAACTGTTTTTAATCTTTCACATTATATAAAAAAAAAAAATGGGGGTAACTATTGTGTTTTTTTTTTTTTTTTTTTCTTCTTCTTCTTCTTTAAAGTGTATTTTTTCCCCCCAAAAAAATTGTGTTTGCAAAATGGCTGCCCAAGTACTGCATGACATGAAAAATTGCAATGATCACCATTTTATTCCCTAGGGGGTCTGCTAAAAAAATATATATATGTTTGAGTGTTCTAAATAATTTTCCAGCAAAAGATTCTAATTTAAACTTGTAAACAAAAAACGCCAGAAAAAGCCTGGTCCCATTCATAGTCATGCTTTCTGCACTGCTTTTGCTGCAAAACAGATGCATGCTGTTGGTAGAAAGGCTTATCCTGGGCTGGTTTACCGTTTTTTTTTTAGTTTGCCAGTGCCCAATCCTCCTCTTTTTCTATTTATATAGCATCCTAAACTCCCAGGCTAACAGTTTTTTTTTTTCTTTAAGCTGTACTCCAGGCATATATAAAAGACCAGCATTAATGCAACTCTGTATTCCTTAATGCATCATTTACATTTTTTTTTTTTTTTTTTTTTTTTTTATGCACGCAGTAAGTACCTGAATTTGATTTGATATCCATTTCTTGCAGTACAGCAGAGCTCAGACTGGAGGAGGGAAATGCAGCACATTTCTTTTCTATATTCCCTGTTCACACCATACAGGTGCAGTGATGTGCAGAAAAAACGCAGCTCAACAGACATGGTGTGAACAAGGTCTTAAGGTGCCCATACTCTGTTTGTTTTCTTTTTATTTAGCCCACTGGCTAAATGGGAGGAAAAAAAAAACAAAAACTGATCCCTCAATCCACATAAAGGAGGTGGATGGAGAAATCCCACCTGCCATTGTATTCTGGCAGCAGCACCTGCTGCTGTCACACGAACCCTTTTTGGCGGCTGCAGTAGTGGAGTGTAAGGTTTGTTGGTAATTAAAATGGCTCCTTGTATATATTTCATGTGTTGATGGCTCGGTTTGCCTGGCCTTCAGCTTTAAGGCTGCATTCACATCTGCGTGTAGTGGAAATATGTGATTTTTTTTTTTGTTTGTTTTTTCGTTGCAAACTACAGTACGTGTTTTCTGCGTGGTTTGCCACATGATGGGAATCACTGAGATATGAATGGGGCCTAAAGGAGAAATTTAGTATTATAAAAACAAACCTACATACTTCCCACAATGCTACAACATGTGTAGCACTGCAGCTGTCCCATGCCAGCTCTAAGAATGAGAAGTGAACGATGACAACTGATCACTCAACTCTGTCTGTCCCAAGCAGAGTGCAGAGACTGGAGGTCACTGATCTCTACTCTGCTCCTCCAGTGCTCACCAGAGCACCAGGCTTTGGAGGTGCTGACCCCCACTCTCAGTCCCACACTGAAAGGAGGCAGAGCTACCTGTCAATTGGCTAGTCGGTGGATCAAGGCAATATTGATTAGCTGACTCTGGGTCACAGAGAAACAAAAGTGTTTATATGTATGTATGTATGTATGTATGTGTATATATTCCTGAAACCTACACAGGAAGCACAGCCAAAAATATTTGGGCATACTTTTTCTTTTAAATATATTTCACACCTTGAGTAATTTATTTCACTTTGTTATATTTGAACAGTTTACTACAATTTGCTGTACTTAGACTTTAGCTTTTCCCTTTTTGTTGAAGCTGCAGTAATCATTTTTTTTTTTTTTTTTTTTTCCAGAAACAAAGCTGTCCATCTTGAAAATGAGCTGGATCATTTTTCAAAAATCTTCCTTAACCAGGACAAGTGAAAATGTGAATAGCAGAAAGTTTCTGAACACTGTAGAGATGAGTTCTCTCAAGCTTTTCACTGGGCTCCACCTAACTAATGGTTACATCACTTACCAGCTGGGCCTGGTGTGACACTTGCTGATCAGTGTGAAGGCTGCCCGCTGGATACTGTACTATGCTTTCAGGACTACCAAAGTTGGTATTACACAGTTACAGGTCAGCTAGCTGGCAGACAGGTTACACATTTATCTTTGCTACGAGAATCCTTATTTCAGCCTTCTTCACCTTTTTCTAAAGACCATTTTGGAAGTTCCTCTAAATTTAAAGTATGATTTAAGAGCATTTGAACGTAAAACATATATATATTTATTTTAATATAAAATATGTACACACTGATGAATGCGAAATGTAATATTTTATTGAAATGTTTGTAACAAATGTTTGAAAATGGAAGATCCACTATGCATTTCTGCTTCACTACACCCCCACACCCCACTTTGTGCCTACTTGGGTGAATATCATTTGGGATTTCTAAATGTATGAGCAGCTAGTTTCTATTTGCACATTTAAACTATCTGGGGGATTTGAAGTGCTGAACGTTCTGCAAAGCTAGGTGCTTGGCTGTTATGATAACCTCCCATTCTTGAAGTATAACTAAAGGAGATATGAGGTTTTTTTTTTTTTTTTTTTGTCCCTATTAGGGACATTTACCCTCTATTTGTCATGTTTTACTGTTCCCATCGAGTTAAAGTAAAAATCCCTAATTTCAGGTTGTCCACAGAACAGTACAGGTGCTTCTCATAAAATTAGAATATCTTCAGAAAGGTAATTTATTTCAGTAATTCAATTAAAGTGAAACACATATATATTTTATATAGATACGTTACACAAAGAGATATATTTCAAGCATTTCTTTCTTTTAATTTTGATGATTATGGCTTACAGCTAGTGAAAACCCAAAATTCAGTATCTCAGAAAATTAGGATATTACATAAGACCAATAAAAAAAAAAATTTTAATGCAGAAATGTTGGCTTACTGAAAAGTATGTGCATGTACAGTATAGTATGCACTCAATATTTGGTCGGGGCTTCGTTTGCATGAATTGCTGCATCAATGCAGCGTGGCATTGGGGCAATCGGCCTGTGGCACTGCTGAAGCGTTATGAAAGCCCAGGTTGCTTCGATGGCGGCTTTCAGCTCCCCTGCATTGTTGGGTCTGGTGTCTGATCTTCCTCTTGTCAATACCACACAGATTCTCTATGGGGTTTAGGTCAGGTGAGTTTTCTGGCCAATCAAGCACAGTGATACCATGATCATTAAACCAGGTATTGGTACTTTTGGCAGTGTGGGCAGGTGCAACGTCCTGCTGGAAAATCAAATCAGCATCTCCATAAAGCTGGTCAGCAGAGGGAAGCATGAAGTGCTCTAGAATTTCCTGGTAGAGGGCTGCGCTGACTTTGGACTTGATAAAACAAAGTGGACCAACACCAGCAGATGACATGGTTCCCCAAATCATCACTGACTCTGGAAACTTAATACTGTACCTCATGCAACTTGGATTCTGTGCCTCTCCACTTTTCCTCCAGACTCTGAAACCTTGATTTCTGAATGAAATGCAAAATTTTCCAAAGTCTGTGATGATTTGGGGAGCCATGTCATGTCATCTACTGGTGTTGGTCCACTTTTTGAATTCAATTACTGAAATTACCTTGTTGATGATATTCTAATTTTTATGAGATGCACCTGTTAGAGAGGAAAATCCTTCCAATGGTACACTAGTTTTGGTGACAACCACGGATTCCATGACAATGGCTATCGCTGTGGAATAGGAAGTGAAGAGAAATCTCCCCAAACACAGATGTATTACTCTATCTAACATGAAAAAAAAAGGTTTCACCTATAGTTATGCTTTAAATAGTTTGTCAGTAACCCATGTGATGTATGCATATCAGAAAAGTAAAGTCGGGTCTATATTTGTATTCTTGTTTTAGGTCAGGAAATGAGGGCATATTCACATTCGTGTGTGTTGATGTACATTTTTGGCAAAACTTGTTGTTTTAGGCATCCATTTTTAAGGGTCCTCTTAGAGTGTTCAAGGCCTGAAAAAAAGTGTTTCCAGTGCACTGCAAGGCAATGCACATGTACCTTTTGCCAGTATTGCCAACTGCTGAGGGCCTGGCCAGGCATGTGCATTTGGTTGGTGTAAGCTAGGTTGAAGTGCCATTAAACATTGACAATACACAAAGCAAGAGTAGCCGACCGAATCTGGAGCAGCTGTACATGGCAAACAATCAGCTTTTATTTTCAAAGCTTAACTGAACAAAGTGACGTTAGAAGCTGATTGGTTACTATGCACAGCGTCGCCAGATTCTGTGTGCTCCAGTTGTATATTCCTCTCAGTGTGAATGCGCTGTTATTGTAATTAAGCAAGAGAGTTTGCATGACCAGTAGGTCTTCAGATGTACAGTCAGCAGTGACAGCTTTTTAATTTCTCTCATGACGGGTTTCTTTTAAAGAAGATGAAACATTCAAACACATGGGATATGTTCTTCCAGCAGTTTGTGGTCTGTTTTTCAAGTGATTACACATTACATTCATTCAGTGCAGTGTAGTTTTTAGGTCCTGGCACCAAAAGCTGCCTCACACAAGAATGTGGACTAGATGCCTTCATTTTTGTTTGGCCTGCTATTGAGCTACAGTACAGACAAGGTAAGATGTAAACCGAGCAATGGGTATGTGATGGCTGACCTCAAAGCAGAGGTAACAGCTTATATCTTTACTGATCGGTAGTATACATGGATAATGTACAGGTATCCTTAAGTGTGATTTTGTATGCAGATGACACTGATATGAAGTAACAAGCCAGTTCTGACCATGATCTAACTGAATCATTGCAGCAAAGCTAATGGGGCTTGTTGACACAAGCTTGTACCTCTAAAGAGCAATCCATGGAGGAGTGCTTGAAAGGTTAAGATGCAGTCCAGTTCAGAACAGGGAATAGTTTTTGCTGTGCCGTGTGTACACCCCTGTCCACTGCCTTTGCAGCCTAAGCGTTAGCGGTTGGTGGGTCGTAAAATGCAGCTCAGATGTGTGCGTTTTTTTGTTTTAAACCCCCACAACTATAAACCTAACTTTATAGTTTACATAGAGGGCATCTAAGGAGCAAGTATGTTGTGTTGTTAAAGCTGGAGACCTGTTGTAGGGCTCATTTACATGGGCTTTTGTATCTGAGCTCCTAGCTTTCTATGACTTTTCTTCTTCATCAGTCACTTGAAAGCTTTGAACCGAGAAGGTCAGCTAGCCAGTTAACTAGAATTTTCTGAAGGAAGGCCACAGTACCAGCCTTTATTTGACAAATTGGTAAAGACTGGCGCACAGCAGGGGGAAGAAATGTCAGAAGACCTCACAAGCTCCACTTATATGAACACAGGAACATAAATTAATACAGTCAAAACATCATCAAAATGGTAACTGCACTCCAAGTCCATAAACTTGAGTCCATAGATTCTAAATCTCAAACAACCACACTCCGTAGGCTGCTCTGATGGCAAGTAGAAGGAGCTTGTAGCGAACTGAAAGGAGAACACAGGCGCCACTCTAAGTGCAGTATATGGAGATTTATTAAGAGTAAACCGAATGAAAGGTACTCACAAGGATGTACATACATACTGTACTTACAGTGGCGCCTGTGTTTTCCTTCCAGCCTTTATTTGGTATGTGATCTTGGCCTACAACTTTCCAAAGATTATCAGTTTTATGATCACCCACCTTTTAGGTAAGGCAGCTAATGTGCTGTGACTCTTCATTATGAGGGTAATACTCACTTTTTTTTCTGATAATTGCTGCAGAAATGGAATTCTTGAGATACAAAAACCTGTGTGGATGGAAATGTGGACAGAGCCTGATTTCATAATGCAGAATATACTTCATTAGACAGACTCTAATCTGTTCACTTCTTGTACCTGGATCAATATAAATTATGGCTAGTATGGGCAGCCAAATAGGCCCATAGGTCGTATGGAGCAATGTATCCCTTCCCATGGAAAGACTAAGTTATATTGAGATGAGGAAAAAACACAGAAGGGCTACAAATAGTTATTCAGGTTTAAAACATGTTTACAGTTTCCTTTCCGTTCCTGATGCTATGGTATATTTAAGATGAAGGTGTCATTTTTCTATACAATTTACATATATATGTATATAAATCTGTTTGTGAGCCAAAACAATAAAGTGAAAATATGGATTTCCCACATTTGCTTCTGTGTTCTTGCCAAGACCTGTTCTAATTACAGGGATTTCAGTGTCACCGGAATCTCTAACCACTTCAGTGGGATTGTCACCAAGCCTGGAATTACAGATATAAACTTTAACAAATTACACATTTAAAATTGACAGTGTATTCATTCTCATAATCTAAATTGGCCTTTCTCCACCTTTTTACGCCTGAGGAACCCCTGAAATAATTTTGGAGAATTAGCGTGATTGGTTTGATAAAAATCTAATAATAAAAGCATTAAAATTGAACACCAAATCTGCATTAGGGCTCAGTAGAAACACTATGGATACTAGTGGAAAATACTTTTGTTTGAACAACTGTGTTGCAGATCCCCGATTTAACCAGTTCCCGCCGGAGGTACGCATATATGCGGCCTCTTGGTGGGTGGGCTTTAACGCAGAGAGTGGGAATGTTTATCTCCTAGTGTATGTCCACCAAATACACCAAGTGTAATTCCAAGTGAAAGAGCAGGTAAATCTCCACTAGTGTAGCTGCCACCACTATAGACTCAGGAGCGCTTACCGGAACATGTGGACTCTTTCTGCCTTTGGCACAGAGTCATACAAGCAGTAGGTTAAAGGTCTCGTAGAAAACGACCATCACCGATAACCTTCTCCTCTGGTAGACCAATTCACTCAGATATGCGTCCTTTCCCCAGGAGCCAGATACTCGGGAAACAAAAGAAAGCCTCCACATGGTGTAGTAACGTATGGATAAGTATATTTATTAAAAGTAGAAAACTTACAGTATAGAAGATGAATAACGGCAATGCATAGTGATCGCAATACGGTGGTAGGTTCACTGTAACCCTTAACCCGTCTCCAAAGACGAAACGTATGTCGGGTTAAGGGTTACAGTAAACTACCACCCTATTGTGCTTGTACCAACTGATTGTGATCACTATGCATTGCCGTTATTCATCTTCTACACTGTAAGTTTTCTACTTTTAATAAATATACTTATCCATGCGCTATTACACCTTGTGGAGGCTTTCTTTTGTTTTCTGAGTACCTGGGTCCTGGGGAAAGGACGCATATCTGAGTGAATTGGTCTACCAGAGGAAAAGGTTAACTAACGGTGATGGTAGTTTTATACCTTTAACCTATTGCTTGCATGACTCTGTGCCAAAGGCATAAAGAGTCCACATGTTCCGGTAAGTGCTCCTGAGTCTATTGTGGTGGCAGCTACACTGGTGGAGATTTACCTGCTCTTTCACTTGGAATTACACTTTGTGTACATACACTAGGAGATCAACATTCCCACTTTGAACACTTTTTCTTCACTAAGTGGACTTTACAATTGCACCTTAACCGCTTGCCGCCCGCCCGCCGTCCTATGACGGCGGAGCGGAGCGACCATTATCCTGGGCCGCCGTCATATGACGGCGGAGCGGAGCGACCATTATCCTGGGCCGCCGTCATATGACGGCGGCACTTTAAGCAGGGCAGGCGCGCGATCGCGTGCGCGCCGCCCTGCACTGCTGGTGTCGGGGTGTCCCCGGGACACCCCTCGTCACCGGCAGGGGGGAAACAGCCAATGAGCGTGGCTGTTTCACACGTGATCGGCTGTGTTCCAATGACACAGCCGATCACAATGAAGGCGCCCACCAGATGACCGCGCATGCGCGATCGGGAGCGCGCAGCGCGGTCATGTCGGTGGCACTGTGTTCCGTAGGAACACAGCTGTCACCGGCGGTAGTAAACAGTCACTGACAGTGACAGTTTACTAAGTGATCGGCTGTGAATCCATTCACAGCCGATCACAAAATGTAAACAAAGAGCAGTAACTCAGTGTTACTAGCTCTTCTCTCCTCATACAGTTTCCAGTATGAGGGGAGAAGAGCTAGAAATAGTGAGTTACTGCTCTGTACACATGTCACAAAGTAAAAATCACACTAATAAATGTCCCCACACAGTCCTCAGCCCCCCCCAATGTCACCTGTCACCCAACAGTCACCTCATCAGTGCCCAGAAATTGACACCCATAACGTTCACATGTGAGCGCAGCGATCGCAGGCAGAATCACTGCGATTCTGCCCGCGATCCGGAAATCATTGCAAATCGCGGGACGCCTGTGCGTTGCCCCTGATTTGCAATAGCACCCCAAACGCTGTGCGATGTTGCCGCCATTTCCGCCTGCCGAATCGCGGTAACATCGCGCAAACATCGCATGACGCCCAAAAAAGGTACAAGAGTTTCTTTGGAGCGTCATGCGTTGTTTGCGCGATGTTACCGCGATTCGGCAGGCGGAAATCGCAGCAACATCGCACAGCGTTTGGGGTGCTATTGCAAATCACGGGCAACGCACAGGCGCCCCGCAATTTGCAATGATTTCTGGATCACGGGCAGAATCGCAGTGATTCTGCCCGCGATCGCTACGCTCACATGTGAACGTAGCCTAAAGTTCACCGGTCACCAGAGACTGCCATCAGTACCGCCGTGCACCATCGCCCGTCACCTGTCACCCATCAGTGACCGTCACCTGTCACCCCATCAATCACCGTCACCTGTCACCCCATCAATCACCGTCACCTGTCACCCCATCAGTCATCGTCACTTGACACCCCATCAGTGATCGTCACTTGTCACCCCATCAATCATCGTCACATGTCACCCCGTCAGTGACTGTCATCTGTCACCCCATCAATCATCGTCACCTGTCATCCCATCAATCATCATCACCTGTCACCTCATCAATCATCGTCACCTGTCACCCCATCAATCATCGTCACCTGTCACCCCATCAATCATCGTCACCTGTCACCTCATCAATCATCATCACCTGTCACCTCATCAATCATCGTCACCTGTGACCCCATCAGTCATCGTCACCTGTCACCCCATCAGTCATCGTCACCTGTCACCCCGTCAGTCATCGTCACCTGTTTGCCATATACATGCAATCACTTACTGACCGCCTAACGACTATATGCGTCGGCCATTAAAAGCTAAATACTGGGGTTATGGCAGCAGATAGCCCCCATAACCCCGGTATTTTTTGAAACGGCGGGCGGTCGGCTTTCAGATAAGGGTGGTCCCAGTGGCGGATTCGCCGCGGAATTACCCTTACGGTGCAGGGGAAGAGGTGCCCCCTCCTGCCGCGTCCCAGACGTTTTCCCAGCTTACCGGACCCGCCGGCAGCGGGGAAAACTATCCGGTCCCGGATCCTCAGAGACAGGAAGTCGAGTGAGGGCAAGATGGCCCTCACTCAACTCTATGGTCTTGGAGGACCGGAGCTACGTCAAAAGACGTTGCCTAGCAACCGGTTTAAAGGGCCGCTTTTTTTTTTTTTGCTTTTTTTTTTTTCCTCTTTCAACAATTTTTTTTTTTTTTTTTTTCTTTTTTAGTGTAGTTGTGAGGTGTGAGGTCTTTTTGACCCCAGATCTCACAATAAAGAGGACCTGTCATGCCTATTTCTATTACAAGGGATGTTTACATTCCTTGTAATAGGAATAAAAATGATCAAAACATTTTTTTTTTTTTTTAAACTGTGTAAAAATAAAAAAATAATAAATAAAATAAATAGGAAAAAAAAAAAAAAAAAATTAAAGCGCCCTGTCCCCGTTAGCTCGCGCGCAGAAGCAAATGCATACGCAAGTCCCGCCCACATATGTAAACGGTGTTCAAACCATACATGTGAGGTATCGCCGCGATCGTTAGAGCGAGTGCAATAATTTGAGCCCTAGACCTCCTCTATAACTCTAAGCTAGTAACCTGCAGAAATTTTTAAAATGTTGCCTATGGGGATTTTTAAGTACCAATGTTTGGCGCCATTCTGTGAGCATGCGCAATTTTGAAGCATGACATGTTGGGTATCTAATTACTCGGCGTAACATTATCTTTCACATTATGGAAAACAATTGGGCTAAATTTACTGTTTTCTTATTTTTTAGTTCAAAAAAGTGAATTTTTTTCAAAAAAAAATCGCATTTGGAAGACTGCTGCGCAAATATGGTGTGATAAAAAATATTGCAACGATCTCCACTTTATTCTCTAGGGTCTCTGCTAAAAAAAAATATATAATGTTTGGGGGTTCAAAGTAGTTTTCTAGCAAAAAAAATGATTTTAGCTTGTAAACACCAAGTGTCAAAAATAGGCCCAGTCTTAAAGTGGATAAATGGACAACTTTGTGTAAAGCGCTACTTGGATGTGAGGCCTATGTATGTGGCCAGGCTGTGAAAAAGTGTTACACATGTGGTATCGCCATACTCAGGAGGAATAGCAGAATGTATTTTGGGGTGCAAGTTTTGCTATGTACATGCGATGTGTTAGAAATATTGCATAAATGGACAGCTTTGTGTAAAAAAAATGTGTTTTCATTTTCTTTCCACATTTTCCAAAAACTTGTGGAAAAAAATGACATATTCAAAAGACTCATTATGCCTCAAAAATTATACGTTGGGCTGTTTGCTTTCCAAAATGGGGTCATTTTATGGGGGTTTCCATTGTCCTGGTGCTCCAGGGCCTTCAAAAGTGCGATAGGTTGTCAGGAAATGATATGTGTAATTTGTGCTCCTAGAATGCCGGACGCTGCTACTCGGATGTTAGGCCTCTGTATGTGGCCAGGCTGTGAAAAAGTCTCACACATGTGGTATCGCCATACTCAGGCGGAGTAGTAGAATGTGTTTTGGGGTGTAGTTGCAAGTATACATGTGCTGTGTGAGAGAAATAACCTGTTAATACGGCAATTTGTAAAAAATAAAAAATAAAAAATCTTCATTTTGCAAAGCATTGTGGGAAAAAATTACAACTTCAAAAAACTCATCATGCCCCTTATTAAATACCTTGGAATGTCTACTTTCCAAAAAGGGGTCATTTGGGGGGTATTTGTACTTTCCTGACCTTTTAGTGTCTCAAGAAATGAGATAGGCCTTCAGTACATCAGGTGTGATCAAGTGTGATCAATTTTCAATGAATAGCACCATAACTTGTGGACTCTATAACTTTCACAAAGACCAAATAATATACACTTATTTGGGTTTTTTTTAACAAAGATAAGTAGCAGTATAAATTTTGGCCAAAATTTGTGAAGAAAAATGACTAATTTGCAAAATTTTATGACCGAAACAAAGAAAAATGCGTTTTTTCACGATATTTTCAGTCTTTTTTTATTTATAGCACAAAAAATAAAAAACCCAGTATTGATCAAATACCATCAAAAGAAAGCTCTATTTGTGTGAAAAAAAGGACACAATTTTTGTATGGGTACAGTGTTGCATGACTGAGTAATTCTCAGTCAAAGTGTGAGAGCGCTGAAAGCTGAAAATCGGTCTGGGCAGGAAGGGGGTGAAAGTGCACTGTAGGCAAGTGGTTAATATAAGTTTTTAATTTGTTTTGGTGGAATATCACATTTATACGTTTTTTGTGTGAGCTGTCTCTAAATTGTGGAGGTGGACAATACACATTGAGAGGTACAGTGACCCCCACATTTGATAGGACATTGATACTCCCTTGATGACTTTGCATATTATTTTTTTTGCACAGTATGCACTCAACACTTTTCTATTCTGTTTACTTACCTATCATCTTTAAATGTAAAAGGGTGACTTCCGATTCAGGAATACTATACGTTATTCATTATGCATTGGGAGATCTATGTTTCCTATTATGCGATGATACTTATCACATTCGTTTGATGTTTACACTATATGCACTCAGCACTTTTTCAAGTGGTTACACTTTAATTGTTATTTAAGTAGGAGGAATCTGACTTTATAAATTTTGAGTGCGGCACATATAAGGATTATATTAGTTAGTAACACTATTGTTGTATTGAAGTGCCTGCAGCCTCTTTTCTTCTTCCTTAGTAAGCGCAGTAATCCATTCTGAATCTATTATTTAACGCAGAGAGGCCGCATATATGCATCTCTATGTAAAGATTTTTCTGTGCTGAGTGTGCTCCCTGCGCAGTTACAACAGGTACCAGGAAGCTCCCGATGCATACTCTGACTGCCGAACACAGTGGTCAAATGATCGGAATGCATGCCTCCATCTCCTGGCATTTAGAACCTCTTAAAGGGCTGGGAGGTGGCTGCAGGAAGGGGTTTAAGTGGATGTAAACCCCCACATAATACCCAGTGAAGTGAAAAGCCTCAGATGATACAGAGATGAAACAAATCAAGTTTTTTTTTTTTTTTTTAATATATATATATATGCTGTCTTCAGCTTTCTATATTTTTTAGAAAGTGAACATCGTGTTTAAGAAAATGTTCTTCCTGTTTCAGCAGTGGAAAGGGAGTCTAGGCATACACTGTGTGTGAGCTGATTGGAGTAAAGGCACACCCACCCCCCTCCACATAGGCAGAGAAAGGAAGAGACAGGCAGAGCTGTGCTGTGAATAAACAAGCTCTCTGCTTATCTCTCTCTCTAAGCTCCCTCCCCCGTCACAAATTTTCAGCTGCTTTCATCTGTGTTGGAGAGCTCGTCAGATGATATGCTGATAATAGAGGAACAGAGCAGCAGAAAGACACGGGACTTAGGGCTTTGGAGAGAGATAAGTAAACACAGCTATATGTGACCAGGTCAGATTTCACGAATGAGGTTTACATCAACTTTAAATATCCTTCCCTGCAGTCTGCACATATATTTTAGGGCTGGTTTACACAGCAATCTCTGCCAATGCATGTAAAACGCACACTGAATGCAGTTAATTTTTTGGGCTTTTTTTCTTTTTTTTTTACTATGTATGCAGTGCGTTCACATTTGTTTTGGTACTTTTACATGTGAAGAAATGCAGCATGCTGTACTAATGAACATGAAAGTATCACAATGGTGTAAAATAGATTCCTTGAAAAACATTAGTTATTCTTGCATATGGCATTAGTACAGCATTATTTAAAACCATGTTCAACTGCATCTGGTTTAAGCGAGCACATCATGTTCACCATTCCTGTTTACCTCACTCAACCCTATCTGCCCTTGCCAAATCACCTATACCCTACCTAATTATCCCTGTCAGATTTTAGGAACAAAGTTGCACAGTAACCGCTAGAGGCAGAAGAGAGTGCAGCGAGGAGGAGAGAGATTGGAGGGCAGTGCAGCGAGTGCACGAGACGCTCAGGAGAGACGCCAAGGGCGGCTGAGGGGGAAGGAGACTAAGCGGCGAGACAGGCCAGGACCGGGAACTGACAGGCAGTTGTGGCGAGCAGAGGCTGAGGACGGACGTGCTGTGACAGGAGGCGACCACAGTAAACAGTGAGCGGGTGCTGGGCTGATTGGCTGATCAAGGGGGGGCCAGAGGGGGATCACACACAGGCACAGACTGATTGAAGAGAGGCCGATAGGGGGAGGCTGCAGGATCTGACATCAGACCAGGGCAGCCAAGCAGTTTTACTGGGAGTACCTTGGTACCTGGGAGTACCTTAGTACCTTGCGACTGGGAGTATTTTAGTACCTGGGAGTGCCTTAGCGACTGGGAGTAGTACCTTAGTACCTGGTGACTAGGAGTAACCTGAGACTGGGAGCATCCTGGGACTGAAAGCCAGGTGAGAGGAGCGACTGTGAAGTAACTGGAGTAGGGTAGGTAACAAATTAGCAGGATATTATCTCCATAGAATAGAGGGTAATAATGTCCAACCGGATTAGGGATGCCACTCACTGCACATCTTGCTCCATGTATACGTACGTTGATGAACCAATCGAGGGCAAATACTGCTGTGCGAGATGTGAGCGACTTGTTTCTCTGGAAGCACTGATCCTAGATCTAGAAAACAATGTTGCAACACTGCGCTGCATTAACAACCTGGAAAGGAGCTTGGACATTACCCAGCAGGTGCTGGCGGGGCCAGCATAGATGAGGGTGGAAACGCAGGCACCAGAGGTAGGCAGTTGGGTGACAGAAGGAGGGGAAGAGGGAAGAGCGCTAGGGAGGCCAGTTCTGAGTTAGTACACCCCAACAAATATGTCAAGTTTCATGATGATGAGGATATCAGCTAGGGGTGGCAGTGCTGGAGCAGGCGCCCTCCCCTAGCTGCCAGGGTAGCGACAGGTCCAGGAAGGCGGGGGGCAGAGACTTGGGAAAGGTTAGACAGGTAGTGTTAGTAGGGGACTCAATTATTAAGAGGACAGGGAGGGCTATCTGTCAAAACAACCCTGGTCTCTGCACAGTATGTTATTTACCGGGCGCTCGGGTTCGGCACATCGCGGATCGGGTAGACCAATTATTGGGCGGGGCTGGGGAGGGCCCAGCGGTCATGGTGCATGTAGGCACCAATTTCAAGGTCGAGGATCCTAAAAAAGGATTTCAGGGACTTGGGGAATAGATTGAAGAAAAGGACCTCCAAGGTGGTTTTCTCTGAAATACTACGTATACCCCGAGCCACACCAGAGAGGCAGAAGGGGAACTCAACAAGTGGCTGAGGAACTGGTGTAGAAAGGAGGGCTTTGGGTTCCTGGAGAACTGGGCTGACTTCTCAGTCGGTTACCAGCTCTTTAGTAAGGACGGGCTGCACCTTAATGGGGATGGTACAGCTCTATTGGGAAGAAAGATGGCCACAATGTTGGGGGGGGCTCAGATGTAGTGCCAGTTAGTAGTGAAGAAAAGACAGACGCTATTATGGGGGGTCAGCAGTGACAATATAAACATAAGCACAACTACTGGGGGGGGGAATGAGCGGGCAAACTAAGCAGAAATAAACGTAATGATAAATTACTATCAACTCCAAGAACACTAAGAGGTGTATACACAAATGCCAGGAGCCTAGCTAATAAAATGGAGGAACTGGCACTGTTATTACACAAAGAGGACATAGACCTTGTGGGAATAACCGAGACTTGGTTTGACCCGTCACACGACTGGCTGGCAAATATTGAAGGGTATTCTGTGTATAGGATGGACAGGGAAGGCCCGATGTCCGCCGGTCACTCACGATCATCCGTTACAGAGGGAGAAAGGCAAGCAGCTAATGTAAACAAAGCCGCCTGTCATTCTTCCTTGTGAAAGTGCAGAGATCATACCGTCCTGCTATGCAGGATCGTATATATCTCTGTAGTTACACAAACAGCCACATCCCATAATAGTTAGAAGCACACCCCTAGGGACACACTTAACCCCTGCATCACCAATAAAGTTAACCCCTTCCCTGCCAGTGTCATTTTTACAGTAACAGTGCATATGTATAGCACTGATTACTGTAGTAATGTCACTGGTACCCCCAAAAATGTCAGTCAAGGGTCCGATCTATCCACCGCAATGTCGCAGTCCCGCAAAAAAAATCGCAGATCGCCGCCATTACTCGTTAAAAAAACAATAAAAATGACAGAAATCTTTCCCTTAGTTAGTATCAATCAAAATGCGCTTATTGCGATTTTCACTTATTGAAGTGGGGTGTTATCTGAGTAAACTTTTACAAGTGTATTTGTGTCATGCAACAATATGGCCTTGTAGCAGAAAACAAATTGGCCAAAAATGTTAAATTTCGATTTTTAAATTTTTTATTTTGAGAATTTCATATAAAAATTTTTTTTGAAAAGTATTGTTATTTTTTCAAAATTGTCGCTCTTTTTTTGTTTATAGCGCAAAAAATAAAAATCGCACAGGTGATCAAATACAACCAAAAGAAAGCTCTGTTTGTGGGAAAAAAAGGTCAATTTAATTTGGGTATAGCCTCGCACGACCGCGCAATAGTCCGTTAAAGTCACGCAGTGCCGAATCGCAAAATAGGGCCTGGTCATTGAGCAGCCAAATCGTCCGGGGCTTAAGTGGTTAAAAAATATAAATCGGAGGGGACATTTTCAGTTTTCCACCAATACAAGGAATCGGACAATGTACAGAATTAGGACAGCTAAAAATGACTTCGAGAGACGAATAGGAGAGTAAGAAGGAGAGGAGAGTAAAAAAAAAAAACCCTAAGAAATTCTTTAAATATATTAATAGCAAAAAAGCGAGGTCAGAGCACCTTGCACACATAATTAACAATGATAGGAGGCTGGTTACTGAGGACACAGAGAAGGCAACTGTGCTAAACACTTTATTCTCCTCGGTTTTTACACACAAAAAGGGAGGGGTATACTGACCATGACCGTATGGTTAGCACATCATCACAAGACTTGCCACGGTGGCTAACAGAGGGCAAAATCAAGGAAAGACTTGATAACATTAAAGCGGAGTTTCACCTAAAACAAAAAAAAATACATAAAAATACCCCCGGGACAGTCAGGGCTAGTGCATTCCATAATGGATAGCCTCTGATCTGTCCCGGGTTGCACTTACCTTTTAGAAGAAATACTTACCTTGAAAATGTATTGTCCAGTGCTGCCATCTCAGGTGTGGGCAGCTGAAGCCAGCGCGATCCTCTTCTGCGTCCTCTTCGGTCCCACGATGCACTGCACTGGCCCAGCCGTCACTTCCGGGGCTGCAGCGTCATCCCTGCACAGCTTCTAGGCATGCCCAGAAGCTGTTTAGCAAGGTATGACGCGCCTGCACTGGAACTGACGTCGGGGCCGGTGCAGGCGCATTGATTCCTGGTAGCGATGACGTTCAGCTCCCAGGAATCATTGCAAGCCAGGAAGTGACGACGGGCCGTGGCCGCAGAGGGAGGAAGAGGAAGTAAGGTGAGTATATTTTCTTCTAAAACAAGGTAAGTAAAAAAAAAAAAAAAATTGCGATTATCCATTTGTTTTTCAGGTGACCCGGAGCAAGAAGATGGACCGAAATTAAATTTTAGGGTGGAACTCCCCTTTAACACTAATAAATCACCAGGACCGGATGGCTTGTACCCGAGAGTACTCAAGGAACTCAGTAGGGTTATATCTAGACTGTTCCTAATCTTTGCAGACAGTATATTGACAGGAACTGCACCAGGTGACTGGAGGAAAGCTAAAGTGATATCAATATTCAAAAAAGGGAGGAGGGATATTCCGGGAAACTATAGACCGATCAGCCTGACATTAATTGTGTGTAAATTATTGGAAGGGTTGATAAGGGACTATTTTCAAGAATTTGCAAAGGTCTACAGTATCAGCGGTAATCAGCATGGGTTCATAAAAGCACGTTCTTGCCAATCCAATCTGTTAACATTTTCCGAGAAGGTGAGCTGTGAGCTAGATAGGGGGAGACCTGTGGGTGTGATGTATCTGGATTTTGCTAAGGCATTCGACACAGTTCCCCACAAACGCTTAATTTACAAACTACGGTCTGCAAGCATCGACCTCAAGGTTTGTTCTTGGATAGAAAACTGGTTACATGGGCGTGTCCAAAGGGTGGTGATAAAAAACTCATACTCAGACTGGTCTGGAGTGGTAAGTGGGGTCCCCCAAGGATCAGTCCTTGGGACCAATTTTGTTCAATTTATTCATCAATAACAGAGGACGGAATTAGTAGCTCAATCTAAGTTTTTGTGGGTGACACCAAAATATGCAGGGCAGTAACTTCTCATCAAGCTATAGAAATCTTACAGAATGACCTGAACAAAATAACAGAGTGGGCAACTACGTGGCAAATGAGATTTAATGTAGAGAAATATAAGGTATTGCACTTGAGGCTGAAAAATATAAAAGCAAATTATTCTCTAGGGGGGGGGGGACCTCTGGGGGAATCCAGGATGGAGAAGGATTTGGGGGTTCTAGTAGAAGATAGACTAAGCAGTAGCATGCAATGTCAAGCTGCAGCTGTCAAAGCCAGCAGAATATTAGCATGCATAAGGAAGGGGATATATTCCAGAGATAGAGCTATAATCCTACCACTTTATAAAACCCTAGTCCGGCCACACCTAGAGTATTTTGTCCAGTTCTGGTCGCCAATCCTCAGGAGGGATGTGCTGGAACTGGAGAGAGTCCAAAGAAGGGAAACTAAACTAATTAGGGGATTGGAACTCTCAATTAGGGGAATTGTGGAACTCTCTTCCACAATTGGTGGTAGCCGAGGGAGTATGGCTACTTTTAAAAGACTCTTGGATGTGCTTCTCAAAGATCACAACATTGAGAGTTATAGGAAATGATCAGGGCCACTGACTCACGCACATCTGTACAGGTTGAACAGGATGGACTGTTATCTTTATTCAAACTCAACTACTATGTAACTATATGTTTCACAATTGCACCTCTACACCCCCAAGGCTTCTTCCCTTCTTTTTTTTCCTCTTATTCATGTTACACTTCAAAATCCTCTATTCCGTCAAATACTTTGCACTTTTTATTCTCTTACTCACTCCTCCTCCAATGTGTATGGTCACAACATACACCTTAATTTTAAAATATCAGTTTTGTAATAACAATAGCTACTTTTGACTATCCAGTATAAAGCCCACTTGAAAAATCTTTCATGTTGCCTTTCTGCTGGTCATTTCTTTCCACAACTTCCTGAATCCCCTGCATGTTTCTGCAAGCAGTGATTCCTGTACTGACCTGAAACTTCTCTTCTCGGGAATGCTGCAAGTTCAGAAGGCAGGCTCTATAAAATGTGTAACACAGCAGTGCCTACTCACAGGGCATAGTAATTGTGTCACAGAATTCAACTAAGCGTGTGTATGATCTTCACAAAGCAAGTTTACAGACTTCCAAATAGTTTAGATTATTAGGATTTTGACCCTAGATATGCTTTAATTAGGAAAATGTATTTTTTTTTTTGTATACATAGAAAAATGAAGTAGCCTTCATCCAATTGCCACCACTTCTACGAAATTTGAATCCCAAATTTGATATTAGGGGCAAATGATTAGAACCTCTTTAGGATGTTTGCAGGTGGAACCTGTCTTATTTAAGCCTAGCTAGCTAGGATTCTGTATTCTCTATGCTCTTGATTTCTGTGGCAGCATAATCATGATGGCAAAAATCAAAGAAGCTTCCTAATGCTCTCAGAAATAAGTTTGTGCATGTCTAAGTCAGGCAAGATTGCCAAATTATTTAAAAACCAATCATTACACTGTAAGAAAATTAATTTACAAATGTCCCTTATTTCAAACTAAGGCCAATCAGTTCAGCACTGGTTGACCATTTGATGCAACATGAAGTTTCCAAGAACCCCAAAAATTCACTGTGGGATGCATTTATGGGGTTTCCTACACAAGACTCAGTTGGAGTCAGTGCTAGTATCTACAATCATAAAATGTTTGCACAAATTTAACCTGCATGGGAGCTGTGCTAGGGAAATATAGGATTTTTGTACTTATTGTAAAATCCATTAATTGACGGACACAGCTCTCTGTATTTGGAAACCATAAGGTTATATCGTCCCCTACAGGAGTAGGACACTACGCAGAAAAAAATACTTGGCTATGCCTATAGGCAGTCCTAGCTGGTACACATACCCCTCTCTGCTGTAGGCCTTCATTTTATTATAAAAAAAAGTGCCAGGTTTCGCCTTAGAGAACAGAAAATAACTCATTTATGGTATTCGCTCAAATCTTGCCCACATAAACTTTTGCCTTTGCTTGTGAGAAGGTACTATTTGCTCTCTTGACTTCCTTGCTATAGGTGTCTAACAAGTCACCAAAAAAGTATTTCCCTTTAATGGGCATCTAGAGATACTTCTTCCATTGAAGTCCTGCAAACCAACATTTGAGTGAAAGAGATCCTTCACATGTGCACCAAAAGGCAGCTCATCCTCAAAATCTGTATATCCTAGAAGTGTATCCGCTAATCCAGCCACAAAGTAGTGCAAGAACAGAGGTAGTGGCTCCAGTAGCAGATAATAAATTTTCCTGCTCAGAGAGCATAGCGGCAGCAAGTGGAAAGTCAGAGACTTTAGAGGAAAGGCTGAGGGGTTCCACCTGCAGCCTAAGACCTCCAAAATGGCTGCATGCCTGCTGCTTAAATTTAGACAGTGGCTGAAAATTCCTCTCTATATAAACAGGAGGAAGGGGATGCACCAAAAGAGAAGAGAGAAGCAACTCAGACTGGGGACAGTGGTCAGGGCTGATAGAACTAAGACTGGTCACAAAGAGATTACAACCCCCTTCCTAAGGGGGGCTGTTAGCTTGGCAATGACCATTGACCTATTCCATTTGCCTCATGATGTGCCAAGTTTGGCAAGCAATGTCCCACAAGGTGTCCTCACAATCACTGCAGATCAGAATTGGTAAAGCCTTCCATGACCAAGCATGTAGACAGCTGGGGCCTAGGAGACTTTCAAGGATAGCTGTGCTGTGTGCAGAAAGCCCAGGAGCAGAGTAAGCCAGTTACGGTCAGTTTGCGTGGGTGTAGAAAAATGGCATGCACATGCACAATGAGCTTGTTGAAAAGAAGGCTGCAGTGACAGCCCTGGGAACGGATGGAGGCTAAAAGAACACCAAGTTTAAAAGTCAAGGGGACAGAATTAGTGTTCCTGCTCCATGGCTGCAACAGAACATTTAAACATGTTGCAATCTGTGTTCCACAACAAACTCGCATAGGGCAGGAGCAAGCGTACCCTGGGCATTATTAAAAGGGCAAAAAAATATCCCTGACTGCGCCAGACATCTGGTCCTCCCAGTAAGAAAAATGGGATTTTTGACTTACCGTAAAATCCATTTCTCTGATGTTCATTGACGGACACAGCTTCTGGTATTCCTAACCATTGGGTTATACTGCCCCCTACAGGAGTAGGACACTAGGCAGAAAATAATTCTGGCTACACCCATGGGCATTCCCAGGGGGTATACTCCCTATCTCCGCTATAGCCACTCAGCCAAGCAGTCTCAGGAGAATTTTAAATCCACAGAGGGATGGGTGCTGTGTCCGTCAATGAACATCAGAGAAATGGATTTACAGTAAGTCAAAAATCCAGTTTCTCTCGTTATTGACAAACACAGCTTCATATCTTCTTAGCCATTGGGGGTATACTCCTCTCTTCAGGAATAGGAAACTAGGCAGGAAAAAGCTTTCACCACACCCATGGGGCTGTCCCCGCAGGCATAACCACTCACACTCTGCTACAGCCCTCAGTTTGTTTCTACCTAGTTTAGGAGTAGGACCTAGTTCCCTGCTGGGACTTCGGTCTTAGCTGTTATTTTTTGGGAACCTTTCTTTGTAATTTATTCTTTAAGTAGAGTACCTGGAGAACTACAAGCAACAGCCGGCTGGGTTTCAAACTTGATATTCTAGATCCTTAAGGTCTCCCAGCCTGGCCAGCGAGCGTGAGCAGGTTATAGTCCAGCACTAGGCCTCGCCATGACAGAGCCCCGATCGATGGGGACGAGCCCGCGAGTGGACAGTCTCGCTGGGACGCGAATGACCTGGAATGCCCTGAGTAGCAGCACCCCCATCCCGGGTGAGAGGTGATCTGTTTAGGGTGGCGCCCACCTGATTCCGGGGTATGGTGAGTAAGTGTCCCCCCAATTCTCTGGCAGTCTCGGGGTGGACGTGGGTCCCCTCCATGGAATAGTTGGACCCTTGGGCATCCCTCGGTTCCCCTGGCCTCTTTTGCGCATACCAGGCCCCCTCCCCTTAGCTGTTCCCCACCCTACAGGTTCCTACCTTTGGGGGGGCAGATATATTGCGGCCACTGCGACGGTTCTGCAGGGGGAGGGCGTTTTCTCTGGTGGGGTCCCATCTTGGGGACCATCCGATGCCTTTGTTTGCTGAACCCCCCCCCTGGAGACCGCATGGTGTGTCGTGGGGGCAGCCATTTTGCTGTAGACTTGCCCTGCAATAATGTCAGAATCCCTCATTGTACTGTATGGGCAGCCATTTTCTAAATCTTCCCCATAGGAATGCATGGGGCGGCCATTTTCATGTGGTCCACGGTGCTGGACAGAATAGGCAGGCATCAGTCACTCTAGGCATGACCCAGGTGCTTTCACTTCCTGTGTCAGATCATTCTTTCCGCTGTACAGATCGGTCCTGCAAGCCTCCTGATCGGAGACACTACATCTTTTTAAATTTAGTATAAATGGAGTCCCAGAACAAAATTTCACCTACAGACCCCCTCAGTATGACTGCGGAACCTTCTGGGTCGCAGCCCCTGTCAGCTTTTACAGCAGTTTTGGAAAGCCTAGTGTCAAAAGTGGATTTAGTGTTAAAAAGTAACACTAGCCGTAAGCGTCCTTTGCCTTCACCTCCCTCTGTTGAATCTTCGGATTCAGAGGCAGATGTTGCCGCCGCAGACGTACCCCACCCTGGTGGCTCTGTGTCATCACATTCTGATGGCGAAGAGGACCTCGCCAGCCGCTGCACGGGAAAGCCCATTGGTGGAAGCACTTATAGTTTCAGTGCGAGAAACTTTAAACATGGCGGATGAGTCTACAGAGTCAAGTGTCAGTGTCTTTTGGCACCCGCAAATCCCAAAAATCGGCAAAGTGTTTCCCTGTCCAGGGCTTTTTGACCATATTGTCAAAGAACAGTGGGGGCGCATCAAGCCCATGTTAGTGGTGCCCAAGCAGTTTCCACTCTGTGGACCGTGCCACCAAAGGTGGATCATCCAGTTTCCAAATTGAATAAGTCTACTGTGGTCCCGGTGGAAGAATCCCCAGTCTTTATGGACCCCGTTGATAGACGGATTGAATCTCTGTCCCGCCATTTACATGTAATAGCGGGCTCAATATTGAAACCAATTTTTGTGACCACCCTAGTCTCTCAGACCGTCACTGAATGGGTGAAGTTACTAAAAAGGGTCATGGAAAAGGAACAGCTCTCCCCAGGGCTGATTGAGCTCTTAGATCAAATGGCTCAAGCCCTTCTGTATATATGTGATGCGTCGCTGGATGTGGCTCCACTGGTAGCCAGAGTGCCCGCGGTGGGGATTGCTATTAGACGCATAGTGTGGCTGAAAAGCTGGTCTGCGGACCAGACTTCCAAAAAGGCTCTTTCTGACGTTCCCTTTACTGGGGACAGGTTGTTTGGATCCTCCCTGGATGAGTTGATCAAAGGCCTTACGGGTGGGAAGAGTACTCTTCTACCTCAATCCTCTAAGGGCAAGGCACCACATGCTAGACGGGGGCCTTCTTTTACTGCTCATAGGCGGCTTTTTCATACCTCCGGGTCGCAAGAAAAAGGAAAGCCATTCCAGTCTTCTGGGAGTTACAAGAAGACGTGGTCAGGTAAACCGAAGACAGGCCAATCTGGATCTGCAGACAAATCCTCATCTGCATGAAGGGGTGCCCTCGCATGATTCTGGGGTAGGGGGACATCTTCGCTCCTTTCTGAAACCATGGACTTCCTTGTTTCAGGACAAATGGGTTCGTGAACTGATCCGATCAGGGTACAAGATCGAATTCCAATCTCGACCGTCGGACAGGTTCTTCCCGTCCAATCTGCACTGATCTCCAGACCGTTTAAGGGATCTCCGAGCGGCGGTACAAGATCTGCTGTCGCAAAGGGTCATTGTGTCGGTTCCCTCTCAGGAACATTTTCAAGGGTTTTATTCAAACCTGTTTACTGTGCCCAGGAAGGAAGGCAAAGTGCGTCCAATCCTGGACCTCAAGGCTTTGAACTGCTTTGTGCGGGTACAGAGGTTTCGAATGGAGTCCATTCGCACGGTAGTGGCATCTCTACACCAGGGAGACTTTTTGGCTTACATAGATATCAAGGACTCCTATCCACACATCCCTATCGACGCTGGACACCAGCGTTTTCTCCGCTTCGCTATAGGAGAGGAGCATTATCAATTTGCAGCATTACCCTATGGTCTCGCCTCCACCCCCCAGGGTCTTTACCAAGGTGCTGGCTCCAGTGTTGGCATTACTGCGCCAATGGGAGATTTTGGTACTGGGGTGCCTGGACGATCTCCTATTGAGGGTGGGCCCTGTTGGACAACTTGACTGTCATTGTCCAAACACTGCAAGACTTCAGTTGGAACATCAATTTAAAAAAATCTGCCCTGACACCTTCAACGAGACCTTCAATGAGACTGGATTATCTGGGCCTGACTCTGGACTCTGCTTTGGCGAAGGTTTTTCTTCCCCAGGACAAGTTGAAAAAATTGCAGGGGGGCGATCCGGTTGTTTTTAGAAAACAATCTGTCCTCTCTGCAGACTTGCATGCAGGCCTTGGGTCTGATGATATCAACCTTTGAGGCGGTTCCGTTTGCTCAGTTCCACACGAGACCCTTACAAAACGAGATTCTCGTAAAAATGGAACAAGTATCCAAAATCCTTAGTTACTTTGATTCGGTTGAGTCACAACACAAAGTCTGCTCTTCTGTGGTGGCTTCACTCGTCAGCACTTCACCAAGGCAAGTCCTTCCTGCCGTTGTATTGGACGGTGATTACCACGGACACCAGCCTGTTAGGCTGGGGAGGTGTTCTGGGGAAACTCTGCACCCAGGGATCCTGCACGGTGGAAGAGACCAAGCTGCCGATAAATATCTTGAAGCTCAGAACGATAAAGCTCTGCCTGAGGCATTGGACGGCTCGTCTGCAAGGTTGCCCGGCCCAGATTCAATCAGGCAGTGCCACGGCCGTGGCATACATCAATCATCAAGGGGGCACCAAGAATGTCTTGGCGGCCCGGGAGGTGGCCGAGATTCTGGATTGGGGCGGAAACGTTTGTCCCTGCTCTTTCTGTTGTGCACATCCCAGGGGTGGAGAACTGGCAGGTGGATTACCTGAGATGTCAGGTGTTGGATCAGGGGGAGTGGTCCCTTCACCCGGAGGTGTTTCACCTCCTGTGTGTCCGGTGGGGGACACCCGATGTCAGCCTGTTTGCTTCCCAATTCAACAAGAAGGTTCAGAGGTTTGTGGCCAGGTCGCACTGGGGGCTCCTTGGGGTCAATATCGGTTGATCTATGCGTTCCCTCCACTGAAACTCCTGCCGAAACTGTTGCGCAGAATAGAGGTGGAAGGGATTCCAGTCATTTTAGTGGCCCCAGACTGGCCTCGCTGGTCCTGGTATGAAGACCTGGTAAGGTTGGGCGTCGATGCTCCTTGGAGGGGTCCTCTCAGGGAAGATCTGCTGTCTCAATGGCCGATCTTCCATCCTGCGTGGCTGTTGAAAGCCAGGTATTGAAAGATAGAGGTCTTTCTGACTCTGTGATTCCTATGCTGTTGAAGACCAAGAAGGCTACTTCCAGGAAGAGCTATCGTACGTGGAAATTGTACATTTCATGGTGTGAATTGTTGAAAGGGCACCCTTGCTGGTTTTCGGTAGCTAGGGTTTTAACTTTTCTTCAAAAAGGGGTTGAACAGCATTTGGCTTTGGGCACTATCAAAGGCCAAGTGTCGGCTTTGGCTATTTTTTTCCAACGTCCTTTAGCTATGCATGCCCCGATTAGCAGCTTTTATTCAGGGGGTGCGTCATATAGCGCCTCCGAGGCGATCCCCGTTACCTCCGTGGGGTCAGAATTTGGTGTTATCGGTTCTTCAAAAAACCTCCTTTTGAGAACATCAGAGAGATTCCCTTGCTTACATTATCTCAGAAGGTTGCCTTTTTAGTGGCTATCACTTCTGCCCGCAGGGTGTCTGAACTGGTGGCGTTGTCTTGCCGTTCACCTTATCTGGTGGTCCACAGAGATAAAGCGCTACTTCAACGTAATCAGTCGTTTCTTCCTAAGGTGGTTTCTGATTTCCATTTGAATGAAGACATTGTGCTGCCTTCACTCTGTCCTAATTGCTTTGCATTCTTTGGATGTGGTTCATGCAATTAACAACCTGGCGGCTACAGAATCTTTCAGGAAATCAGACTTTTTTTTTTTGTCCTTATCGAAGGACCTCGAAAAGGATTGTCTGCTGCGACCATATCCAGACGGATCAGGCAGACAGTGGTTCAGGCTTGTTCACTGAAGGGTCGGGTTCCTCCTTTCCCGGCGAAGGCGCATTCTTCTAGAGCGCTAAGTGCCTCTTGGGCTTTTCACCATCAGGCATCAGTGATGCAAGTTTGCAAGGCGGCAACTTGGTCGTCAGTGCGCACGTTTACAAAATTCTACAAGGTACATGTGTTGGCATCTTCGGATGCCTCTTTTGGCCGCAAGGTTTTGCAGGCTGCTGTTTAAAAGATATTTGTTTCTCTTTGAGGGTGTATGTTTTTGTAGGTGAGCTCCAGTTGTTCCTGGTTGAGCTTCTTGTTACCTGGTCAGCTATGATTAGCCTTTGGGGAATTACGTTCTTCTTTGCGTTGTTTTTCCCACCCCTCGTGAAAATACTGCTTTGGGACGTCCCAATGGCTAAAAAAATATGAAGCTGCGTCTGTCAATGAACGATAGACAAAACTGGATTTTTGACTTACCGTAAAATCCTTTTCTCTGAAGTTAATTGACAGACGCAGCACCCGCCCCTCTAAATTATGGGTGGAATGGGGTTGTTGTCGTCTAAACAATGCTTGCAACGAAACTGAGGGCTGTAGCAGCGTGTGAGGGGTTATGCCTGCAGGGACAGCCCCATGGGCGTGGTGAAAGCTTTTTCCTGCCTAGTGTCCTATTCCTGAAGGGAGGAGCATAGCCCAATGGCTAAGAATATATGAAGCTGTGTCTGTCAATGAATTTCAGAGAAAAGGATTTTACGGTAAGTCAAAAATCCAGTTTTTCTCTTTCATTCACTGACGGACACCGCTCCATGTCTGCTAGACCATTGGGCTTTATAGTGCGCTCTCCAGGAGTAGGACTAGGCGAAAACCTTTTGGTTACGCCCCTGAGGCAGTCCCAGAGGACTTCAGTTTTTTTCTGCCTAGTCAGGAGCAAGGACCTGGCTCTTTGCTGGGATCTGCGGTCTTAGCATTTTTTCCTTTTTGAATGGAATTTTTTACTTTTTCTTTATTATTTTTGTTCCTGTGTGAACTAAAATCAACTTGTTCCTGTGTGAACTACAATCAACAGCCGGACTGGGTGACGCACTGGATATACTAGATCCCTATGGTCTTCCCAGTCTGGCCTGTGAGCGCGACCCAACTATTGGCTCCATTCTAAGTTGGCTGCGACATAGCCCTACTGGACGGGGGCTGGCCGGCGAATGAAACACCTTGCGAGGTCGCATAGCCCTGGTCATGACCGCAGTCAAGATCAGAGTCGCAGCATACCTCACGCTGCATTCCAAGATGGTGCGGTGGACTGCTGGGAGTAGCGCCCGCCTGATGCCGTGGTGTGGCAAGTAGTTCCCCCTCTGCTTTCTTACGGAATTACCCCTTGGGGGGCTCGGGTGCATTTGGGTAGGGGGGCTTGTCTGGTGTTGGGCCAGAGAGTGGTGGGTGGGTGCCACAGTCTGCCCCCCTCTTTGGGGGTGCCCGTACCCTAGGTGCTGCAGGAGGACCCCCTCCTGCGGTCCCGTGCAGCACCACGCCATTTTGCTGTGGATACTGTATTCCCAGGCTTCTGCGGCCATGTTTGTGTAGTCCAGGGGCCATGTTTTTAGTTTCCCCATTGAGAATACCGGCGGCCATTTTCTTGTAGTCTTGGTGCAATTATGTGCTGTGGGGAACCCTAGTGTCAGTGTTGGCACTTCCTCTTCCTTTTTCCATTGCAGTGTGGCAGACTGTTTGGCCAGGTCTGGGTGTTGAATCTCTGGGGGTATATGATCTTTCCTCTAATATATATACAGCACCGCAGGTGCGCTTATTTTTGTGGTGCTCCAGCAGTGCGGGTCCCCCATTTTAAAACCCTCTCGTTTGTGCACGGCGCAACTCCGCTTAACCCATAGTTGGTAATGGAGCCTCTAGAACGTGTATAACCACCTGACCCACTCCTGGAAGCTGCGGGACCCTCTGTGTCCCAGTATGCACTGGCGGCCATGGCAGCAGTCACTTGTATCAAAAGTAGATATGGCCCTGCAAAGGAGGCCTAGCAAGAAGCGCCCCCTGCCTTCACTTGTATCCTCTGCCTCCTCCGAGTCTGAGGTGGATTTGGCCACTGCGGACGATTCAACCCACTGGGTCAGCGTCCACGCACGCTGAGTGCTCTAAAAGTGAGGATGAGTCGTCGTCCTTCACAGCCACATATGAAAAAGCACTGGCGAAGGCCCTAATTGTGTCAGTGCGGGAAACTTTAACCACTTGATGACCACCCACCGAAGATTTACCACTCCTGGGCAAACCGACGTAGTAGTACGTCGCTCACTCAGGAGACTCCCGCCCCCGCTTGTCAGCCAGGAAGACAGTGCGTGTGACAGGCGGCTCCGATGGCCGCCGGGCACTCGAGATCTCCCCCCCCCCCCCCCCCCCCCGCTGACAGAGAAGGACAGACGACTGATGTAAACACAGCCATCTGTCATTGCCCCCCCCCAAAAGTGTCAAAAATGTCAGTTAGGGGTCCGGTCTGTCCGCCGCAATGTCGCAGTCCTGCAAAAAATCGCAGATCGCCGCCATTACTAGTAAAAAAAAAAAATTACATAAATCTTTCCTGTAGATAGTAAACGCAATAACTTTTGTGCAAACCAATCAAAATATGCTTATTGCGATTTATTTTACCAAAAATATGTAGCAGAAAACAAATTGGCCTAAAATGTTAAAAAATTTTGATTTTTACATTTTTTTTGGAGAATTTCATATAAAAGAATGAAAAATATTATTTTTTCAATATTGTCGCTCTTTTTTTGTTTATAGCGCAAAAAATAAAAACCGCACAGGTGATCAAATAGCACCAAAAGAAAGCTCTATTTGTGAGAAAAAAAGGACGTCAATTCCGTTTGGGTACAGTGTCGCACGACTGCACAATTGTCCCTTAAAGTCAAGCAGTGCCGAATGGCGAAATAGGGCCTGGTCATTGAGCAGCCAAATCCTCCGGGGCTAAAGTGGTTAAAGTTGGAAGACTCAGTGGATGCTGAGTTGGCGACTCCAGCACCCGCAAATCCTCCAAGGTGACTAAGGTGTTCCCCTTTCCTGCCTATTTTGACAAGATTGTCACTAGTCAGTGGGGTTCCCAGAAACGCATAGTTGGAATACCTAAGCACTTCACTAGGAGATATTCCTTTGAGAAGTCTCTTCTGAAGAAACTGACAGTTCCATCGTCGGTGGACTCTAAGGTGTCCAGGCTAAATAAGGCCACGCTTTTGCCGGTGGAGGATTCTCCATCCTTTAAGGATCCCATGGACAAGGGAGCTGAGGCTCTGGTCCGTTACCTTTTCACCGTGGCTGGTTCAATTTTGAGAGAAAAGACAAAAGAAAAAGGGGCCCACCGACCTAGTGCATCACCACTAAAACCATTTATTAAAATATTAAAAAGTATACAATATACTCCCAAAGCAAAAAAGGAGAAGGCCAGCTCATCAAAATGATTTTAGAATAAGAGCACCACGTCCCAATATGAATGTTGAAGAAAGAGGAAGTTGGGCGTCTAAAAGGGGGGACTTTTAAAATTGGGGTGCTAGGTATATATATAGAGAATGAGGAAGCAGAAATAAAAAAGATTTATACTTTATTGAAAACAACAAGAAAAATATGTAAAATGTATACTGTAGATTACAGGATACAACAACAATAAGGCATATTGTGATATTAAAAACAATTGCAGTTTACAGCCATGTTCATTATATATTAATATAGGTAGATATCGGATCCTACACAGGGGTGAGTAATGATTACTGTATACCCATTTACCATCCAAAGAGTGATATCTGTGCAGAAAACGAAGTTGCCCACAAATTTTTAACCCGACATATTTCACGGCCGTATAGCCGCTTCCTCAGGGGTATTTGGGGGTTCTCACTATATATATCAAATGAAAACGCTAAGATGGAGAGAGAAAAAAAGGACCGTAAGCATATATAATTAGATATACCAGTAAATGTATAACATAGCATAGCATATATATATGTCAAAGAAAACCTTCTGGTAGGTCTATAACATAGTATTACAAGTATGTCCATTGAGCATAGGAAACAATGTGATCATAAGTAGCGCACCTGTCTGGCATCTGATCAAAAAGCCCGGCAGTATGGATCCAGGACCACAAGGTAAGGGAAGACCCCCCCGAGGCAAACACGGGAGACTGACCAAAACCAAGGCAAGACTGCAAATATGGGGTACTAGTATCTGAGGGTTCAAAAAAGGGAATAAAATATAATAAGCAAAAATATGTCTCAAAAAGTGTCCTGAAAGTACATCGAGGGACACCCAGATAAGACATTGTGGATTAATAAACAAATATGAAATGCCTAGCATGTATAAATATATGTGATAATCTTACCCAGATGGTTCCCAAAGAGCCAACAATATGGCTAACAATAGATAATCTAAACAAAGATAATATATTGTACAAAAATCAAGGTGCTTTTAATATCATTAGACGCTAGAGATATTACTCTCAATAGGCACAAATGCTGGCTTTGCCAAGGTATAAAATCCTTGGAAAGCAAAGCCAGGGTATATACTTGCAACAATTAATTACATAGAACAAACATGGATCACTGGTGGAGAACAAGACTTAAAAGTAGTTTCCTACTGATTGGCAAATGTATATATAATTTCTTTTTCTAGGCAGTACCTTTTGGATCTGCTGTGGACTGATAATTACTATATTGGTCATAAGATATTCTTGCCCGGTCCCTGCCTATATACTCTTTGGGAACCATCTGGGTAAGATTATCACATATATTTATACATGTGATGCGACTGCACTATGAGGGACTTATGGTGGGACCAAATCCCCATTTCTATTCATTCATTGATTGCCTTTATATTTGACAGTCATTTCTTTTGCATGTGTGCGCTTTTTTTGTAAATATGTATGTCTCTTGGTCTAGCTGCACCAGCTTTAGAAATGCATGTTCAGGGTGTGTTCCCCCAGCTCCTTTTTGTTTGTAATGTATTCGGTCTGACCAGACTCTGGGGTTGAGCACCCCACCCTCCCACACCTGTACTCTATCAGTGTCCATTGACTGGCAGATATAGGAGGAGTCCCTCATAGTGCAGTCGCACATCTCTCCCAGCAAGGAGTTAGTATCTCCAATGGTTTGAGAAGCTGGATTCATCCTTTTTATGGATAGTGTAGGACCCACTGATTATGGGGTACTTTGACGTAGTGGTGGGCTTGAGCACGATATGCCCATATGGTGGGACCAAATCCCCATTTTTTATTCATTCATTGATTGATTGCCTTTATATTTGACAGTCATTTCTTTTGCATGTGTGCGCTTTTTTGTAAATCTGTATGTCTCTTGGTCTAGCTGCACCAGCTTTAAAAATGCATGTTCAGGGTGTGCTCCCCCAGCTCCTTTTTGTTTGTTATGTATTCGGTCTGACCAGACTCTGGGGTTGAGCACCCCACCCTCCCACACCTGTACTCTATCAGTGTCCATTGACTGGCAGATATAGGAGGAGTCCCTCATAGTGCAGTTGCACATCTCTCCCATCAAGGAGTTAGTATCTCCAATGGTTTGAGAAGCTGGATTCATCCTTTTTATGGATAGTGTAGGACCCACTGATTATGGGGTACTTTGACGTAGTGGTGGGCTTGAGCACGATATGGCCATATGGTGGGACCAAATCCCCATTTTTATTCATTCATTGATTGCCTTTATATTTGACAGTCATTTCTTTTGCATGTGTGCTCTTTTTTTGTAAATATCTATTCCATTAAGGGTCAGGTTCTTACTTTTCCTGTTAAAGCGCATTCTACGAAGCCGATCAGTGCCTCCTGGGCCTTCCGTCATCAGGCATCAGTGGTTCAGGTGTGCAAGGTGGCTACGTGGTAGTCTGTACACACATTCACAACGTTTTATAAGGTGAATGTACTTGCATCTTTGGATGCGGCATTTGGCCACAAAGTTTTGCAGGCTGTGGTTGCTGAGGCTTCCGCTTCTTGAGTGTCATTTTTTCCTGGTGGGGAGCTTAAGTTGTTACTAGTTGAGCTCCTTTTTTTACCTGGTTGGCTATGTTTAGCCTTGTTGGGAATTCTACGTATTGCTGTGTTTTTCCCACCCCTCATATTGATACTGCTTTGGGACATCCCAATGGTCTAGAAGACATGGAGCTGTGTCCGTCAGTGAAAGAAAGAGAAAACTGGATTTTTTTGTCTTACCGTAAAATCCTTTTCTTTGAGGTTCACTGACAGACACAACACCGCCCCTCTGTTAGGTTGAGTTATGTGTTCTTCTGACACTGCTTGTTATAAACTAAAGTCCTATAGCAGAAAGTGATGGTATACCCTCTGGGACTCACTCAGGGGCATAACCAAAAAGGTTTCCGCCTAGTCCTACTCCTAGAGAGAGCAGCATAAAGCCCAATGGTCTAGAGCAGTGGTCCTCAACCCTGGTCCTCAGGGCCCACTAACGGGCCAGTTTTGCAAGATAACTGAAATACATCCCAGGTGCTATAATTTGCTGCTCATTGATTGCAGTACTATAGTCTGCATCTCCTCAAGGTAATACTTAAAATCTGGCCTGTTAGTGGGCCCCGAGGACCAGAGTTGAGGACCACTGGTCTAGAGGACATGGAGCTGTTGTCAGTGAACTTCAGAGAAAAGGATTTTATGGTAAGACAAAATAGTTTTCTCTTTTGTTCATTGACGGACACAGCTTCTGGTATTCCTAACCATTGGGATATCCCAAAGCAGTGTTAAACATGAGGGGTGGGAAACAGCAAAAAGTTCCCAAGGCTAAACATTAGTCAACCAGGCAACAGGCTCAACCATACAACTGGAGCCCACCTGAAAAAAACAATACACCTTCAAAGAGGATCAGGTCCTCTTAAAGTGGAGTTCCGGCCTATTTTGCAACTTTAGTGATTCCTGGAGTGCTCGCTATGCTGATCAACAATTGGGCATTTTCAATTTTTGTCGGGGGTCCCTTACCTTATTTTCAGGGCATTTTTGATTGTACTTCCTGCTTCTCCCCTCTCTGTGGCCACGGCCACCGACATCACTTCCTCCTTTGCATTGCATCCTGGGAGCTGTTTGTCATCACTCCCAGTAGGCTGGAATCAGGAAGAATTCCCAGAACACTCCCTGGAATCAGGAAGAAGGACACAGCAGATTACACTGCGGCTTCAGATGCCCACATCCAAGATGGCCGCGCCCAGACAGCATTTTTAAAAGCAAGATTTTGACTAAAATCCAATACTGTACACCTTGTAAGTATGAGAATAGCGGTTCTGTAAAGGGTGATGGATTAGTATTATAGGGATATTTTTAGTTAAAAAAGGTATTTGAAGCCGGGACTCTTTTAAACAGCAACCTGAAAAACCTTGCGGCCAAAGGAAGCATCCACAGATGCCAACACATCCACTTTATAAAACTTTGTAAAAATGTGCACCGATGACCAGATGGCCACCTTGCAAACCTGCGTCACTGATGCTTGATGGCTGAAGGCCCAGGAGTAGTGTTGAAGGCCTAGTAGAGATTGCTGAAGGCCTAGTAGAGTGCACCTGGACAGGGAAAGGAGGAACCTGACCACTGATGGAATAGGCCTGAACCACCGTCTATCTGAGCCATCTAAAAATGGTCACAAAGGGAGCGGACAACCCTTTACAAGGCCATCCGTGAGCACAAATAGAGTCTGGCTTCCTGAAAGACTACATAGCTGCCAAGTACATCCTAATTACCCGGACCACATCCAAGGCATGCAAGGCAGCTTCCTTCGGATGTTTAGGCGTAGGACACAGGGAAGGCAACACAATGTCTTTATTCAAATGAAAATCAGAGACCACCTTAGGAAGGAATGACAAGACAGGAGCAAAGCACCACCTTATCCCTGTAAATCCCCAGATAAGTTAAACGACAGGATAAGCCGCCAGGTCCGACACCCTGCGCACAGAGGTGATAGCCACCAAAAAGTCCACCGTCTGGGACAGTGAAAGCAGGGGAACCTCCCGAAGATTCTCAAAAGGAGACTTCTGGAGAACTGAAAGTACCAAATTAAGGTCAAAGGAAACCACACAGGAGGGACCAAGTGCCGAACACCCTGAAGAGAGGTGCGCACCAGAGATGTAGCCAAGGGTCATTGAAAGAAAACCACCAAGGCCGACACCTGGCCCTTGATAGTACTCAAGGCAAACTTCTGTTCAACCCCCCATTGAAGAAGGGTCAACATCCGAGCCACCGAAAAAGAGAGGAGGAACCCCCAAGGGATTTACACCATGGAATGTACGTCTTCCACGTACGATGGTGAATATTCCAAGAAGTAGATTTCCTAGCTTTTAACAATGTAGGAATCAGATTCAGACAAAACCCTATCCTTCAGCACCTGGCTTTCAACAGCCAAGCCGTCAAAGCCAGCGACTGTAAAGCAGGCTGGAAGATTGGCCCTTGGGACAGCAGATGCTCCCTGACAGGAAGCCTCCAAGGAAACATCGGCAACTAACCGTACCAGGCCCGGCAGGGCTACTAAAATAACCAGAATCCCATCTGCCTCGATCCTGTAGAAGTCTTGGCAGAAGCTTGAGAGAAAGGAAGGCGTAAATCAGACAATACTGACTCCACAGGGCAGCCAGCGCATCTGTGGCATCCGCCAGAGGATCCCCTGACTGAGCCATGAACCCATGTACCTTTCTGTTGAGCCAAGATGGCAACAGGTCCACCTCGGGGATGCGCCACTGGAGACACAACTTATGAAACACTCCTGGATGAAGAGACCATTCCCCCTGGTCTAATGCCTGCCGACTGAAGTAATCCTGCCAATGTTCTACCCCGGAAAAGTGAATGGCGGGGATGGCTGGAACAAAATGTTCTGCCCACCTGAGAACACCGGCTACCTCTAGAGTTGCCAGGACACTTCTTGTGCCCCCTTGGATATTGACATAAGCCACGGCCGTGGCATTTCCTGATTGAATGCGCACTGGACAGCCTTGCAGTCGATCCATCCAATGTTCCAGGCACAGCCTGATCGCACGTAACTCAGGACGTTGATCGGTAGTCTGGATTCTTCCAGGGTTAAGACCCCCCTGAGCATAACTGCTGCCAAGGACGCCTCCCCACCCAGACAGGCTGGCATCCGTGGTGACCTCTGTTCAATAAAAGGGTAGGAAGGATTTTGGCCTGTCAGACCGCCTGGAAACCAAGCCACAAAATCAGGGACTCTCTCGTACCATGGCTCAGCTGGATTTGGTTGTCCAGAGACTGGGAATTCTCATCCTACGTGATGAGAATTTCCTGTTGTAGGGACCTACCTGCCTCGAAGGTTGACACCATCAGGCCCAGTACCTGCATACAAGTCTGGAAGGATGACCATCTGCCTGTCAGCAGGAGACAAACTGCAACCTGCAGTGTCTGAAGTTTGTCCAGAGGAGGAATTCATCTGGCCGAGTCCAGAGTCACCCCCAGATAGTCTAGTTTCATAGAAGGGACAAAGGCTATATTCCGAGGATTCAGAGTACGTATGGAGATCTCCAGGTTTTCCCGCCAGTGAAGCAGAAAACTTTGCTCACAGAATGAGATCGTATAAATAGCCCAGGGCCATGATCCCCCTGGCGTAAGAATGCCAGTACCAGGGCCAACACTGTAGTGAAGACCTGGGGAGCGGAGGTGAGGCCAAATAGTAACGCCCAAAACTGATAATGTTCCTCTCCCACTGCAAAGTGGGGGAAGCGTTGGTGAACAACACATATTGGAATATGAAGGTAGGTATCTTTAATGTCTATGGAGGGAAGAAAATCCTCCTGATGCAGGGAAGCCACCACTGTGCGAATGGACTCCATCTTTAACTTGTGCACCCGCACAAAGCAGTTCAGCACCTTGAGGTCCAAGACTGGAGGCACCTTGCCCTCCTTCTTGGGGAATGTAAACACGTTGAGTGAAAACCCCTGAAAACATTCTGCAATTGGAACCGAAACAATCACCCCTTGAAGCAAAAGATCTTGCACCGCCCCAAAGAGGGCCTGTAAGCGGACTGGGGACAGTTGCACGTTGGAAGGAAATAACCTTTTCGGAGGGCGAGCACAAAACTCGATCTTGTACCGGATCGTATGACTTCATGGACCCACTTGTCATGTACCAGGGAAGTCCACGGGTCCAGAAACCAGCAAACATGTCCCCCCACCCCAGATACGGGTTAGGGCGCACCTTCATGCTGAAGGAACCTTGTCTGCAGGTCTGGAGAAGCCCGCTCTCGACTTGCCAGACCAAGTTCGCTTGGATCCATCAGATGAGGCCCTAAAAGTCTTCGATCCCATGTCAGTTGATCCCGAGGGACAAAAAAACTTCTTATGAGCCAAAAAGGAGGGCCCATGTCTGGGACGAGGGTCCTTGTCCTTAGAAGCCTGTGAAAGAAAGGTACTCTTCCCCCCTGTGAGACCCTTAATGATGTTATCCAAGGTAACTCCAAACAGGCGATCTCTGTGAAAAGGAAGAACAGCCAGGGCTTTGTTAGAAGTCTGGTCTGCAGACCAGCAATTTAGCCAAGGATCACTACTGAAACAGAGAGCCGAGCCACTAGGGGAGCCGCATCCAAAGATGCAGCACAGATAAACTGCAGCCCCTGGACCAGCTGGTCCGCCAGTTCAGCAAAGGCAGATGGGAGCTGTTCTCCCTCCAGGTCACGGCGCAAAAGCTTTGCCCACTCAGTCAGAGCTTGTGACACCAGGGCACTGATGAACACCGGCCTTAATGACAAGGCAGCCAGGGTGAACATATTGTGGGCCACAGCCTCCACCTTTTTTTGTCAGCCGGGTCCTTAAAGGCCGGAGACTCTACAACTGGAATCATGGTTGCTTTGTTTAAGCTGGAAACCGGATAGTCTACCGGTGGAACAGACCACTTTTTGAAAAGGGACTCTTCATAGGGGTATTGCCAAGAAAACCGCTTAGGGACCCCCAAGGGGACGCTTCAGTCGTCCTCACTCTTTCACTACAAAACACCTTTTGCCGCTCTGGTTGGTTTGTGAGTGCCAAGGGAACCTCTGCCCCTGTTGTGTCCCTCATTTTTAGAGGCTCACGCACAAATCCAATCAGTGTGTCCACCAGTGCCTTTGCTTTTTGCTAGCCCGTTCCCCGAAAGCCACCGCCAACCGAGACACAAGGAACTCCAGGACTGCCGTCAGTGCATGAATGGATGGTCGGGACCCGAAGGGCCCGGCAGCCTCAGAGAGGGGGTCAAGTGGGGAGATGTGCTCCAAAGACACCATTAGCCACCAGGGGGACCCACAGAATAAGTGTAAAAACACTGCTAAGGGGCATCTCCACCGGGCTGGCAGCACCACCCAGTCGACCAGCTAGAAGAACCAATCGACCATCAGCAGAGAGGGAGAAGACCCCCACCAGACTCATCACCCCCAGAAGCAGGTACTGCTAGCCACCAGGAGAATCTGCACTGCACGTATGTGATCAGGCAGTGAAAAGTATCCAGAAGTCAGCACTAGGGGATGAGGAGGAGCTCCCACCGCCGAAAACTCCACCCTTGGGGTCCACTGTCATGGCCACCGCCGCTGTTTTCAATGGCAAACCACCTGCAAAATGGCCACCGTGCATTGTAGCCTATTGGCTACATGAAAATGGCAGCCCTGCGTGTCACCACAAGGCTCTCGAGGACCCAGGAGGTATTCCTTAGCCACAGGACAGGCATAAGGCAGGACGGGGGGGGGCCTGGCAGGAGCCCACACAGCTTATCGCCCGGTCGCGGGCGGCGCACCCGCCTGCCCCCATCGCCAGCATGGCACCTGGCTCCAATGTACAGACCACCCATACAGACCCCGCAATAGTGGAGGTGGGGTGGGGGGCAGGATGGGAGAGACAGCTGAGGGGGGAGTGCTAGGAAGGAGGAGAACCCGGGGGTCAGACCCACCCATGGAGGGGCCCTGCGTCCACCCCAAAACCCTCCAGAGGAAGAGGGGGGACAGCTACTTACCATACCAGGAACCAGGCTGGGACTGCTTCAGACAGATCCTCCTCTCCATCGAAATGGGGGGGCTGTCAGGCAGGAGGAACACTGTGACTCAGGCCGAGGCCAGGTCGTATGCGACCTCGTGAGATGTTTAACGCACAGGGCCAGCCCCCATCCAGTGGAGCTATGTTGCAGCCGACCTAGCGTGGAGGTGAGGCCTGCGCCTGCTCACTGGCCAGACTGGGGTGACCACTGGATATAGATTATCCAGCCTGTTGCCAAGTCCGGCAGTTGATTGCAGATCTCAGGAGGAAAAAATGTTCTATCTAAACAAAATTTGCCAGGACCAAAGATCCCAGTAAGGAACTAGGTCCTTACTCCTGACTAGGCTATACCAGAGAGGGAGTATACCCCCTGGGACTGCCCATGGGTGTAGCCAGAATTATTTTCTGTCTAGTGTCCTACTTCTGTAGGGGTTATGAAATATAACCCAATAGTTAAGAATACCAGAAGCTGTGTCCATTATGAACGAAAGTGAAATACTATTTACTTTTGCAGAAGAGGGCACAGGATCAAAGCCTAGACTGTACACTGGCAAACAAACCTGCAAGAACAACCCACTCCCAGCAAGCAATTTTTTTTTTTTTTTTTTTTTTTTTTAACTAGTGTTCTTGGGTGATGGACATATTCTGTCTGCACGCCATTTTATTTTACCATGATTCTTCTAGTAAGTTTATTGCTGCTACATTGTTACTGCAGGTCCCCTATTTGCAGCTTTCCGAATTTGGTTAATTCCTGGGCTGAGCTTTGGGGAACCATACCTGGATCTCCACCAGGGAGAAGGTGGGGGCTTGTCCTGTAATGTTGCTTCAAAGTAGTCCAAAAAGAACACTTATTGATGTGTGGAGGTGGAAACACCCCTGATCTCTTGGATATACATGTACCTCTGCCACTCTGTCCTCCCTAGAGGTATCTCTGATCATGCCCTTATTCTATTAAGTTTACAACTTACCGTGAACCCAACTGAATGTCTTTGGAGACTCTCCAGATATTGGGTTACCGATGAACAGGTTGAGCCAATTGTAGAATCGGATATTCTGACGTTTTGGGCATCGGAATCCTCCTTGATGGTATTGCTATCCCATTGGGAGCATTTCTTTTCAATAGTTTTTATTAAGTTTTTCAACCCAATAAACAGTAAACACATTATACTTGTACGTAATGTCAAAACAGCAGCATACATAAAAGGTTATGCCGTACAATACTTCATGAAAATGAACCCAGCGCCACCCACATTCCATAACTGCAGGACCCCCGGAGCCCGATCCCAAGTCACAAGCCCCCACGTCGAGCAGCCATTGGGAGCATTTCAAGCCTCACATACTTGCTCAGTACCAGTCTGCCATTGGCTCTGTCTGTCAATCCTCTCAGGCTTCCCTGGCTTGGGCTGAGGCCACGGCCTGGGCCCTGGAGGATCAATACACCCTAACTAGAACCGAGGGCCTACAAATGGATCTGTCTGTGGCATTGAGGGAGGTTCAACTTCTTAGAATCTTGGCATCTAGGAAACAAATGCTTTATTAATCGTAAAGGGTGTTCGAGCAGGGTGAGCGGATTGGTGCGCCTAGTGGCCTGGCTCTCCAGGGAACAGGTGGTATCATTACATGTGGCAAATATTAAGGATGATATGGAGGAGCTACTCTCTGACCCTGGGATATTAACTCCAGTTTTGCCTCACTATTATGCGGATTTGTTCTCCTCCAGGGCTGGATATATCGCAGCAGAATTACATTCCCTTAGTACATTACACCCAGGAGTATTGAACTTCGACATAGACCTTAAAGTGGAGTTACGGCCACATATACATTTTTTAAAAATATCCCCCTAATCCTAAACTATCCCAAATTACCTTAACACTAACCCCCCATTACAGCTCATTACAGTTATAGAATAAAGATAAATACTTACCTTTAAAATTGATTGCAGAGCGCGGCCATCTCCGGTGTGGGCATCTGAAGCCGTGGTGTCCCCCGCTGTGTCCTTCTTCCGGGTTCCTGGCTACCCGGAATGCTGATCGCAATCTCGTGCATGCACTGTAGTTTGCGATCGGCAATCAGAGTAGTACGGCCGGGGCCGTTCCCATTGCATCCTGGGATTGATGAGTCTTGTGACGAACGCCCATTTGCTGGGACGTTTGCCACGGGCTACTGGAGGAGTGTGGAGGCCAGCCTCCTGCCCACAGACTACGGCCCTAGCTTGTAGGGGAGCGCGCGGCTCTGTGTGGAGCGTGTATGCTGGGGGGCCCTTGGAGTACTGTTACTTTGAATTCAAGTCCCTGTCACCCCAAGTGACACAGACTCTAGGCCTAAGCTGCCTACAACCAAGAACTTCACACAAGGAGAGACTAAACAGATGCTAATGACATAAGACTCAGCTATGGTATACTGGGGGCATGTGAATTGACACTTAAAGCGGAGTTCCACCCAAAAGTGGAACTTCCGCTTTAGGGAGTCCTGACCCCCCGACATGCCACATTTGGCATGTCATTTTTTGGGGGGGGGAGCGGGTACCTAGTTTTGACAGGTACCCGCTCCCACTTCCGCTCGGAGCGCCGCGGCGCCCTGAGCGGAAGTTCTCCTCTCCCCCTCCCTCCCTGCAATCTTCTGGGACACGTCAGAGGTCCCAGAAGATTGCCGGCCAATCACGGCGCGCAGCGCGACTCGCGCATGCGCAGTGGGTACCCGGCTGTGAAGCCGCAAACTGTAACAGCCGGGTGCCCACAGCAGTGATGCCGGCGCCGAGGGAGAGGATCGAGGCTTCCGGCGGCCGCATCGCTGGACCATTGGACAGGTGAGTAAATGGCTGGAACTCCGCTTTAAGTTATAATAAGGTGTGCTGAAAATGGAGACGGGCAGTCTGTGAGCCTATGTCTTCTGCTTTCATCTGTTTAGAGGTGGTGTGTGTTCACACTTCTAGGAATGCGTATTCGGCTATGTTTTGGGCTTGTTGTTTGTTGAGTCAATTACGATAATGCTAATCCTGTCTGAGCCTACCGTGTCATTCACCTAAGACTGTATGTAGTGGAAGTGAGTTGTTGAATAAAGAGTCTTTTGTTTTTACCCTTCATCGAGCTTAGGCTGATGTTTGGGGGGGGGGGGGGATTGGGGGCCATAGTCACTGCATCACGTGGGATTCGGGAGACCTAAGACGGAAATACTTGGTTGAAGTATTGGGGGTCTGTTACACTGGTGGCAGCAGTGGGATTTTCTCCCGAATAGATCCCAAACCAGGAATGCAGTGAGGAGCCCAGCAACGTCTCGATCTAAGGAGGAACTCAGGAGATGGAGCGAGCTAGCCCCAGGGCAGTGTACCCATATGAGGTGGAGTTCCAGTGGAGACTACTGGCAAAGGAACAGGGAGTTGGGAGTTGGAACAGGACTACCAACACCTCCTAGACTTGGCCCAGCAGCAGCCAACAGCACTGGGGGTGGAGATGGTCGTGCCCACTAACCAGGACCAGCCAGCATTAGCGGGAGAGGCAATTGTAGGTCCCTCATCCCAGCAGCAGCCAACAGCACTGGGATTGGAGATAGTCGTGCCCACTGCCCAAGAACAGCCAGCAATTCCAGAGACTGTGGATTTAGTAGTGTGCCTACAGCAGAAGCACTGACAATGGGACAGAGGGTCCAAGACCTCTGCCCCACACCTGCGGCAGTTCCAGAGGCCCAGGGCTAGAAGGAGTGCCTACCCAGCGGAAGAGCTGGCAGCAGGGCAGAACCCCACTGGTCTCTGCCCACCAGTCCATGCAGCATTTGGTATGGAAGAGATGGTTGGGGCCGTGGCCTCCACCCTGGATTACAGAGATGCTGGGCAGTCAGCCCAGATCCCCAACCCCCTAGTATGGGGGCCCATGCCACCCTGATTTTGCCCCTCCAGCAACAACAGGATGCCTCTGGAGTGGATTATAGTTGGTGCCCGACCCAGGAAGACCCCGGATATTTCAACTGGGACGTAGGGCAGGAGGCCCTCTGGAGCAGGGCACAGTCTGGGAAAAGACACCAGACTAACAAAGACCCGAACCAGTTGGAGGTCTGGGGTCTGGTTAGTCTCCCCAGGAGGGGGGAGATATGTGACGAACGCCCATTTGCTGGGATGTTCGCCATGGGCTACTGGAGGAGTGTGGAGGCCTGCCTCCCGCCCACGGACTACGGGCCCTGGCTTGTAGGGGAGCGCGACTCTGTGTGGGGGTGTATGCTGGGGGACCCTTGGAGTACTGTTTACTACTTTTTCATCAGATATCTTTTTTTTTTCTTTTTCGTCATATATCTTTCTTATTAAAGTGGTTTTGTTATATGAATAGGGGATTTTGTGCAACACTTTTTAGTAGATGTTTATCTGTTTAAATTATTATTAACTAAGTATGTGATTGTTGTAAGAGCGTCACCAGCCAGAGGGCTTAGATTGCATCCTGTAATAAGATCACAATGATTTGTGGTATAAAGGAGCCGATGAATATATAAATCATTAATGACGACCCTAGGTGTTCTATTTATGAGAGCACTGACCATTGTGCAGGTTGTCTATAAAATAATTTGCACTCCAGGTTGGTCCACCAATCAGAGCCTCATTGCAGGTATATTAACTCCTCTATAGTAGGCAGAGACTGGATTTCCTGAAGACCCCATACGGCGAAATGCATTGATGTCCGCCTGCCTACACTTCCTTACTAACCAGTGACGTCACTTCCGCCGACTCCGTAGAACGCATGCCAGCCGGCTTCTCGGAGCGTTTAGAGAGGGGTGAGCCCATTACATGGTTGAGGAAAGGGGATGCAATTGATATGTGATCTGAGCTGGTGCCGGTCAGGGCACACTCTATGTAAGCCTAACTATTGATGTGTGTGTGTGTGTGTGTGTGTGTGTGTGGTGGCATTTTAATATTTTATAAAACAGTGTTGAACTATTATCGGGAGTCTCTGTTTTACCTCCATATAATCAACATCGGCCATCTGAGAGGGATTAAAGAGGTGCAGACCCATCCAGGTGTCCTGATTGCTGATAAGGCTGTATGGTACCTGGGGCTTCTGGTGAGCAGATTTATGAGTCTTATCACAAGGTGGAGCACTTGAATCAAAATAAGAAGGCACGGTGTGGGTGACAGCATTTATTGAGCACTCATTTATTCCACTTAAGAAGACTTCTTTGTATATGGACTGTGAATGCTTCACATTTATTAATTTATGCTGGTTATATAGCAATAGTGTATTGTTGTGTTCACACTATTGGCACATTTGTATATTATTTTCCATTATATTTACATTAGCCATCACTTAACAGCGCCTGCTTAATATGTATTTTTAAATTTTTTTCCCCCTTTTGGAACCCTTTCAATTTCCTAAACATTCTGAAAGGGCCCGCGAGAGCTTGGACGCTCTGCTCACACTGCAGGAAAACAAACTGCGATTACCTCTATGCAAGCTGGTAAGACCCCTGGTGAAGATGGCCTTCCAGCCAAATTATTTAAGACCCACGACGTTTCTTTTGCTGCCAGAATTCATCAGGTGCTGATGGCATCTCTTAGGAATTCTTCGCTGCCACCTGTCCAGAGCTGTTATTGTAGTTATACCCAAGCCGGGAAAAGACCTGGAGATCTGCTTGTCCTATTCCTTACTGAATACAGATGCAAAAATTCTTACTAAAGTTTTGGCACTCCGACTTAAAGTGATTCTTTCCTTGATACATTGGGATCAGACTGGTTTTATGCCAGGTAAAGGGCACTAATGTTAATCTGAGACGACTGTTTACTGTGGTTGACAGGGCAGGCGGAGGGGGTGGATCGGAGGTGGTGGCTTCCCTTGATGCTGAAAAAGCATTTGACTTGGTGGTGTGGGAATATTTGTGGATGGTCCTGCACAAATTTGGGTTTGGGCCGGTTTTTATATCATGGTTGAAGATGTTATACTCTAACCCGACAGCCAGGGTCCGTACCACTGGGAATCTCTCGGTGTCCTTCCCGCTGCACCGGGGTACTAGACAGAGTTACCCCCTCTCCCCTGCCCTCTTCGCCCTAGCACTTGAACCCCTGGCGATATTGCTTTGAGCCTCCTCTACAGCTGTCGGTATATCAGTGCCCCCTTGGTGGAAAAGTTGTCTATGTACACAGATGCTACCCTCCTCTATCTTAACGATGCCATCAATCCTTGACAGCCGCCCTAGAAATGATCAGTTTATTTAGCTCATTCTCTGGTATCCGCATAAATTGGGATTTAACCCAAGAGCTGCCCCCTCCTAATTTACCTGCCCCTCTTCAATGGGTATATTGGTTCAAATACCTTGGTATTTATGTCCAAAAGAATTTCTTGGAATATCTGGAGGACAATTTATACCCCGTGTTCCGACGATTCCTACAAAAGTGTGCAATGCGAAAAACCCTACCCCTTCACCAGTTAGTAGAGTGAATTTATTAAAATGTCTTTTCTTCCCAAACTCTTGTATGTATTCAGACACACTCCGGTTCGAATCCCTAACTCGTGTTTTGTTAAGTTTGATCAAGCCATCAGCTCCTTCATTTGGGCTGGCTATGGCCCTAGAGTTGCTAGGTCCACACTGCCACTCCCTTTGTCTGAGAGGGGCCTGGCATTGCCGAATTATAAGAAATATTATTGGGCGGCTGTCTTGGTGTTGGTGTGATGGTGGTTTGTACAGGATCACTCCAATCCTGCAGTGAACCTTGAATCGGCGATACATGGGTCCTACTCAGAACTTAGAAACCTGGTTTATAAGGGGCCTGGGTCTAGCCAACAAGCTACTACCCCTATGAAAACCACGACACTGGTATGGAGACAGGTCTCGGGATCTGTGGCGGAACTGTGAACATTCTCTCTCTACACACCTTTATGGGGTAACCCTCATCTGCCTGACCCACAGATATGGGCTAAATATGGAGTTAGGACTCTGCAAGATATGATGCCTGATGGTCATCAACTCTTATTTGCTGAGTTGAAAAGATGATTCCTGCTTCCTCCCTTGATGTACTTCAGGTTCTTGCAGATTCTGCATGCTGTTCATGTGCAGTTTCCTGACTCCATTGTTATTGCACCTCACTCTGTTGAACACCTTCTTATTGCCTGTTATATAGACAGGATGCTGTCCTCCATCTATATTAGGCTCACCTGAATGGGAAATACTGGTACAAAGCGGGCATTCTGGGACTGACAACGAGATGTGCCCACCCTGACTGAAGAAGATTGGACTGAGAGACTTCAACAATATATCCTTCTTATGACCTCAGTCAGGGATCGGTTTATACAGTTTTCATAGAGTATATTACACGCCACAGAAACTGTTGATTATATACCAAAATTCAGATGACGTATGCCTGCAATGTCATAAGGAGACAGGGAACTTCATTCATATGGTATGGTCCTGCCCTCTCTTCAAGACTTGCGGTGGTTGCGGACGGTACGATTAGTGTGGTATCTCTTTTTTTTATAATTTCTTTATTTAACAAAAGGTTTGTGATACAAACAGGAACAAGGGCACAGCAGGTAAAAATGAAACAGTACAAACCTACAATAGCACAGAATGTTACAATAACAGTAAAAAGAGTGCAGCCGACCAAAACAGGAAAGCGGGAGTAATGGCTTCATGGCAGCACGTAGTAAATAAATATTCCCAATGTTACAAGGATAAACAGTCTGAGCAATGAGCAAACAACCTCAGTTATATGGTATATGTGGGTGTCAGGTACCAGAACAGTACCGAAACCATGGAGTCAGTCAGGGCATGAACGAGTAGCAGGGGGGGTAGATAGGGAAGGCCCCAGTAGCGGAGAAAAAAGCGAAGATGTGCACAGATGGGAAAACAAAGGTAGGGGAAGGAGAAATACAGAATGAAGAAGAAAGGAAGAAGAGGGAAGGGAGGAAGGAGGAATGGAAGAAGCAGAGAGAGTAGGCAAGAGCCAAAACCCCAGGCCCACGCCCCTGCACCCTAGCCAGGGCTGGGGAGCTCCCACAGATAGGCGTCCGTGCAGGTGAAGTAGTCCAACGGTCCCCATTTGTCCTGAAAAGCTTGTTCCTGATTGTATAAGGTGGCCGTTGTCCATGTCCCGAAGCTCCTTAACCTTGGAAAACCACAGAAAACCTTGTGGATGCAGCAGTCGATCTCCAGCAGAGGGGTATGCATGCTTTGGCAGCATTCAAAAGCTGAATAGTCAGAGAGGCCTTGTACTTCTTAACGGGCCGTCGGGTGAGATGCAGCAGGGTCGTCCACCAGGTCAGCGTTAGTGAGCTGTTTGATAACGTCAGCGACCACTCGCCAAAAAAGCATGAGCATTCCCAAAAAATATGTAACATTGTCCCCGTGGCAGCGTTACAACGCCAGCATTTGTCTGATACCAGAGGGAAAAACAATGTAATAGAGAGGGCACCCTGTACCATTGCGTGAGAATCTTGTATCCCGTCTCCTGAATCTTGGTGGCGATAGAGGATTTTTGTGCAAAAAGAAGAATCTTGTCCTTTTGGGCGTTCGTGAAAGAAGTATGTAGGTTTGCCTCAAAGGGGGCAAGGAAAGGAGGGGAAAAGTCAGTGGGGGGGCTGTTCAGCGCCGCATAGGCGGCAGAAAGGGTGTGCTGCGACGGTTCCCGTCTGTGACAAATCCGCTCTATGGCAGTCAGTGGGCGAGAGATAACGGGGAGGCAGAGGACTCCCCTGAGGAAGTGCCGAAGCTGGAGACCACTCCAGAAATCCACCGGCCCAGACAACGCCCCCGTGGAGAGGCTACCATCATCTCCCAGAAAGTCCACGAAGTGGACACAGCCCGCTGCAGTCAGTGCACGAAACCTACTACCATCCAGCCCGGGAGAGAAATCCGGTTTATCCACTACAGGCACCATTGGCGAAGGGCATGGGGAAATCACAGAGTACAGAAACGTGTCACTGACAACAGAGAGTGTGCATCCCAAAGTGGGATGACCCCGCAACTCCCCGGGAAGCAGCGCAGAGATCCACGACCATCTCTTGGCAGTGTCACCCGGGTCTTCCAGTTCCATGGCCACCCAGCGCTTCGCCGTTGAATGGCAATGCCAATCGATTAATCTGGTTAGGTGAGCTGCTCTAAAGTACGTCTTGATGTTGGGAAAACCCACACCACCACTTGTCTTGGGGAGATATAGGAGCTGGAGTTTGATTTGTGTCCGACGATGGGACCAGACAAAGTGCCAGAAGAGTCCACACGTCTGAAAAAGTCGACTGGGAGGGCCTGCAGCAGATAAAGGATCTTGGGTAGGGTCGTCATTTTCAGGGCACTGCACCTACCAAACCACGTCAAGGTGGGGGAGTGCCAGTGCGTCAGATGCGCCTTGATCTGAGTGAGAAGCAAGGTAAAGTTAGCCTCGTAGAGAGCCGCAGGGTCAGAAGTGATATTGACGCCCAGGTACTGGATGGAGTCAGTGGCCCAACAGAAAGAGCCAACGGGACGTAAGCCCTCCACAACAGCAGCTGGAATGGCGACGGGCAGGGCAAAGGACTTCATAAAGTTGATGCAAAAAAAGGATAGGTCCCCGTAACATCGAATGGCCCGAATTAAAGCTGGGAGGGACGTGCGAGATTCACTAAGGAAAAAGATCAGGTCGTCTGCAAAATCCGCGACCTTGAGAGTCCCGGATGGTTTGCGGTAGCCCGCAATGTCCGACTCCCTCCTGACCATGCAAAGGAACAGCAGGTAAGAATAAAGATCAGGGGCGATAGAGGACACCCCTGGCGAGTCCCGTTGGTGATGATAAAAAAGTCGGAAGGGGTGTCATTGACCCTGACCGCCGCCGAGGGGCACGAATAAAGGGACAAGATCCACGCATCATAGAGGGCCCAAGGCCAATATAGTGAGGTATCTCTTAAGCTTGATCCCATGGTTCTCCTAATTGGGATGATAGACACTCTGCCTACTGGTACTCACACTAAACTGTTTATATTCTATACAACATATTTTGCGAGGAAAGCTATATTGTCTAACTGAAAAGCACCTGACCCTCCCACGATTTCTGCCTTGAAAGCAATGGTGAATGCCACTTTACCAATGTATAAACTGACCTCTATGGGCTGCAACTGCCCTAAGAAGTTTCATAAAATTTGGTCCGCCTGGGTGGATAGACATCTTACAATATAGTCCTAGGTTGTACTTCTTTGTTACCTTCTTCCCCCACTTTTTTTTTTCACTCCTCTCCTGTCACTGATATGGTATGATATTGTATTATACCCAGTGTTTAAAATTCTGTATTGCCCAAGTTAAGGTATGTCTTTTGTTTTAAAGAGACTTCACCTGAATGTATGCTATGTCCACATCCCTCTCACTTGCACAGCATGGAACCCTTTCATGCAGTTTACAATGCATTTTCTGGGTGACATGTTTTTTTCCATTTTTTTGTAAGCTCTGAAATAAACATTCCTTCTGTATAAAAAAAAAAAAAAAAAGCTGTAGGATTTGAAGCAAAGCAGTTTATACAAGGATGTTCGTTATCTTGAGACTAAAGAAATTTTGTATGAATAAGTGGTTAAAAATTCAACAAGTCGGGGGCGTGGCTTGCCGGGAACCTAAATGGCTGTCATAGTGAAACAGCTCCCGTTCCACGAAGGAATATAGCAGCCCGCACGGATCACCCAGCCATCTAATCCGCCCGCACCACACACTCCCCACGTCCCCGATTAGAGGAGACCATGACCCACAAGCAGAAGGAATAATCCAGGCCCCAAAAGCTGACAGCCTTCTTTGTACAGCAGCTGCCTTGAGCCAGGCAAGATGGCGCCGGATCCTCTCCCCACGCGCCCGCCAGCTCTCCTCACCAGGAGGCCACAGTGGGAATACAGGAAAGTCACCCCCAACTTACAACTCTACCCCCATGTCAGGAAGCCCAGCCAAAGCCAGATTAAACTGGATGAGGCCAGTGAGAGGGGTGGGGGGAGCCCTGATAGCGGCGAAGAGGAAGATACTAGAGACTTGCCTGACTCCATTGAGGAGTTCCCTACCAATAACAGGCCTGTTATTGATACAGTCCTAAAGGACATGCTGGTCTCCCTCAGGAGCTCCCTACAACCAGATATGGCCTCCCACATGAATAAAATCAGCAGAGACCTTCACCGTTACTGGGAGGGTGGATCATGTTGAGGAGAGGATGGGGGAATTTGCTACCACTATAAACGACCTCATCGATGCTCATGAGAAACAAGAGGATGATATGGAGTGGGTGAAAGCCAAGCTAGCGGACATTGAGGATAGGTCAACGAGTAACAATCTTAAGATCAGGGGGATCCCTGAAAGCATTCCTCAGGAAGGCCTGCGCAACTACGCCTTTACTCTCTTTAAAACACTACTTCCTGACTCCACGGATCTGGACCTCACCATAGACAGGATCCACTGCCTGCCCAAGCCCTCCTATCTACCTGACACACTCCCCAGGGATGTAATACTGAGGTTGCATTTTTTTCATATCAAGGATCGCATCATGAGACTCTCCCACAACCTCCTGCAGCTGCCCCCCCCCAATTTTCAATTTTTTGCAGACCTGTCCCAGCACACGCTGCAGAAGCGTAAAAGCCTCAACACCATCACCAAACCCCTACGCAACCAAGACATCACATATAGATGGGACTATCCCTCCAAACTCACTGTTACCCGTGAGGGGACCACTCATATCATAGACTCCCTGGAAAGAGGCCTGGCCCTCCTTAGAGAATGGAAGATTCTCCCTTCAGCGCCTGCATCTGGCTCCCCCACTACTGCCGCCCAAGGCTTGGACCCGGAGTGGCGGGTGGTCAATGCAAAAAACCCAGGCAAACACAAATGATTGCTGGATGATGACACACCTTCCGACACAATACCTCTTGGAGCGGAAAGGTTCCCTGCACCCTACTTCTTTCTCCCCCACCCTGAGCAGCGACTTAGCTGCCCTGAGATTCACACCCATCTCTCCACCCGAGAAGATGGATGGAGACCGTTCCACTGTTTGTTTTTTGTCTACGTTGTTTCTTCCTTTTTTCTTCCCTTTCTTCATTTACAGTCCTAATGGGATTTCATGGATGAACTATCCACACCTGTCTAATGCGGAACGGAGGTGTCTGACGATGGACTCAAAAACGTTGCTTACGTTGGTCCCTGGCGAACTTTGCCTGCTGACCGTGAGTTACCCACTATCCTGTGCAACATACAGCCCTCACTACACAACCTGATATGGGAGCAAAGTTTTTGTCCCTTAACGCCAAAGGACAACCACCCAGTCAAACGCAGGGCACTACGGCAAGCAACCAAAATGCACCACTGCAATGTTATCTCTGTCCAGGAGACTCATTTTTGTAACGCGAACTCACTGCACTGCACACACCCTAACTTCCCTTATATATTTTTTGCCAATGCGGATGTTAAACAGAAGGGCGTTTTGACTGCCATTAACCGCTTGCCGACCGCCGCACGACTATTTACTGTGGCAGTCAGCCTAGTACAGGCAAAACGATGTAGGGCTACGTCGCTCGCCTACGGGCCTGTAGGGGGTGAGCGCGCGCCGCTGGGGGCGCGCTCCCACCCCCGCTCGTTCACTAACATCCCAGCGCGAGTGACCGGCGGCTCCGATGTCCGCCGGTCACTCGCAATCTCCCGCTGGAGAGGGAGAAAGGCAGGCGGCTAATGTAAACAAAGCCGCCTGTCATTCTCCCTGGTGTAACTGCAGAGATCATACGATCCTGCTATGTAGGATTGTATGTCTCTGTGGTTACATCACAAGCCACACCCCCCCACAGTTAGAATCACGCCCCAAAGGATACATTTAACCCACTGATCACCAATAAAGTTAACCCCTTCCCTGCCAGTGTCATTTTTACAGTAACAGTGCACATGTATAGCACTGATTACTGTAGTAATGTCACTGGTACCCCCAAAAGTGTCAAAGTGTCAGGGGTCGGATCTGTCCGCCGCAATGTCGCAGTCCCGCAAAAAAAAACGGAGCTCGCCGCCATTACTAGTAAAAAAAAAAAAAAACAATAAAAATGACATAAATCTTTCCCGTAGTTTGTAGACGCAATAACTTTTGCGCAAACCAATCAAAATACACTTATTGCGATTTTTTTTACCAAACATATGTAGCAGAAAACAAATTGGCCTAAAATGTTAAACAATTTTGATTTTTACATTTTTTGGGGGGGAATTTCATATAAAAAATTGTGAAAAATATTGTTATTTTTTCAAAATTGTCGCTCTTTTTTTGTTTATATCGCAAAAAGTAAAAATCGCACAGGTGATCAAATACCACCAAAAGAAAGCTCTGTTTGTGGGAAAAAAAGGACATTAATTTCATTTGGGTACAGCACCGCACGACCGCACAATTGTCTGTTAAAATCACTCAGTGCCGAATCGCAAAATAGGCCCTGGTCTTTGAGCAGGAAAATCCTCCGGGGCTTAAGTGGTTAAGGACACTGTTTCCTTCAATCTGATTAAAGAAATAGGTGACCCCCAAGGGCCGATATCTCATATATATCTCGATATACTCTTGTGAATGCCTATGCCCCTAACTCTCGTCAGGTCCATTTTTTTAACAAGCTGATGAGAATGGTCCACAGGGAGAAAAAAGTCTCGCTCCTGATTTGTGGGGAATTCAATCTCACACCTGACCCAGCATTACACTCCACTTCCTAAAAGGAAGCCTCCAGAACTGCGTCCCCATATTCAGCAACACAACCTCTTTGATGTTTGGAGATGCTTGAACGCCAATGCTTGCGACTACAGCTTCTATTCCGCCCCACACCAATGTTACAGTAGAATCGATTTGTTTTTACTAGACCATGTCTTGCTGTTGAGGGCTTCGTCTTAGAGATAGGGACATCACATGGCCAGACCATGCCCCTCGCTTGTCTTGGGGGACACACTCTCTACCAACGCTACCTACATTTGAAAGATAAATGCCAAACTTCTCCAAAACCCTCAATGTATGAAAGAACTTAAAGAATGCTTGCATAAATATTTCAAGGATAACGTTTCCTCAGCTGACGATCCTTTTCTCCTGTGGAATACCCACAAGGCTGTCATCAGAGGAACCTTTATCAAATTGGGAGCCAGAGCGGGGAGGCAGCGAAACAAGCGTATAGATGATCTCACTTCACTCATCCATATGATGGAAACCCAAAACAAAATTCTCTCCCCTTCTTTCGTGACCCCTGTCGGATTCAAGGCATGAGCTCCGCTCTCTCCTCCTGGACGGGTTTGAATTCCTATCCAGGCGACTGAAGATGAACCATTACGCCCAGGGGAACAGAGCGGGGAAACTCTTAGCCCAGCGCCTAAAGGGAGTGCGGCGGAAAATTAGACCCCCATACATGCTTTACCCTACTACTAACGAGAAAGTTTACCACCCTCAGGCTATAGCAAACGCCTTTGGGGATTATTACAGGCCCCTATATAACCTAAAAGACGATGCTACCATAGTCCAACCATCCCCTGACAACATAGCCACCTTTCTTGGCAAACTCCACATCCCCAAATTAAAGCTGGAGGATCTCTCCACTTTGAATGCCCCCTTCTCGGCCACTGAAATATCTAAGGTTTAGCTACTTTGCCCTTGAATAAATCACCAGGACCAGACTGTTTTTCAGGAGAATACTACCGCTCCTTTAATAATATCCTAAAGCCTCACCTAGTAAAGCTGTATAATGCTGCTGCTGCCTCCTCTGCCTTTCCCTCCGAAATGCTTAGAGCCATTGTGGTGACAATTCCTGAGCCAGGAAAGGAACAGACTGTGCCCCAGAACTTCTGCCCATCTCCCTGTTGAATTGCGACCTTAAGATTTATGCGAAGCTGATTGCTTTGAGACTGGGAGAGATGGCACCCTACCTCATCCATCCTGATCAGTCTGGCTTTGTCAATACACGCCAAACCTCAGATGTGACGTGCAGAATGATAAACATTCTTCATTTGGCAGGGAGATCCAAAACACCTTCTCTGCTCCTTACACTGGACGCCGAGAAGGTGTTTGACAGGATCCATTAGACGTATTTAGCTCACACCCTGTCTGCCTGTGGCTTTCAGGGCCCTATCTACTCAGCCATAATGGCACTCTGCACGACACCTTCTGCACAGGTACTTGCAGCTGGTTTATTATCTATCACTAATGGTACGCGGCAAGGGTGCCCTCTCTCCCTGCTCCTCTTTGACTTTCTCATGGAGTCATTGGCAATATATATCCACTCCCATCCTGATATCTCAGGCCTCTGGGTCCAGGGCGCCCAGCACACAATAAGTTTGTTTGCGGACGATATCATACTCATACGGACTGATGTAGAAAAATCCTTGGCCTCAGTGCAAAAATGCTATCTCCCTGTTCAACAGGATTTCCTATTACAAAGTGAAGGACGCAAAATCTCACATCTTGCCATTAGGGATTTCCCCGGCCACCAGACGCAAACTAGAAACATCATTCTCCTATCAGTGGTAGCAGGAAGGCATACCAAACTTGTGAATCACCCTCAACCCCGACCCCCAAGACCTGCTACAAGCAAACTACACCCCATTCCTAGACACCCTCAAGATTAAACTGCAAAATATGGCGGCAGTAGAACTTTCGTGGTTGGGTAGACTGGCATCATTTAAGATGATGCTACTCCCCGAGCTATTGTATCTATTCCGCACCCTACCGATTCCTGTACCTGCCTCATTCTTCCTTAGGGCCCAATCATTACTGAATACATATCTTTGGAGAGGTAAGAGGGCGAGATGTGCCTTCAGTAAACTACTCCCTAATAGGAGGGCTGGAAGTGTGGGACATGTCCTTGACTGTACCCCACTGACCAGAGGTGTAACTAGAACCTTCAGGGCCCCAGTGCAAGAAACCATGAAGAGCCCCCCGGACCCCTGGCCGGGTCCTCCCTTCAAGCCTGGGGCTCTTCCCACTGATCCTGGGGCCCTTTACTTTCGTTGCAGGGCCCTTTATTACAGTCCTGCAGCGGGACCCTTTCACAAGTTTTGCAGTGGGCCCCCCTTCCTGCCATCTTGGGACCTCCCCACGATGGTGGAATGCCAGGACCCAGGATGCAAGTGTGACCTTTGCGATCCTGGAAGTTCACCCACTGGTGTCAGTAGTTTTTATTTTTGGTATTTTAAGTGTATTATTTTTTATCATTTTATTTTTTTACAATGTCACTGACTATGACTCTGTCCATTCAGAAAAGGAAGGAGCTGGTAAATTACATATTTACCGACCCCTTCCTGTTTCTCTAATGTGACACATCCCCTGCAGTCAGGAGAGGGGAGGGAGCACAGTGGGGGGGGGGGGGGCAAGGGAGCACAAAGGGGCCCAGAGACAGCAGAACACAAGTGAACTGGATAGGGGGAGTGGCGATGGCAGCATACTGAGGAACCAATCTCCTCCATTTTCCTCCTGCAGCTACAGGAGGAAAAAGGAGGACAGTGATTTCTCTACATGCTGCCCCTGCCGCCCCTCCTATCCAGGTGTACAGGGGAGCCACACAGGCCCCCTGGAGCATGGGGCCCGGTTGCAATTGCAACCTCTGCAACCCCTGTAGTTACGCCCCTGCCACTGACCCTCCCCTGGCATATTACCCAATATTATACAGCAACCTCCCCCAAAACCAGAGGTACTATACTCAATGGGAGAAAGACTTTGGTAAAGTATTTCATGCCTCAGAGTGGCAAAAAGCCTTAATCACCACATTTAATGATACTAGGTGCATAAGTTTGTGGGAAATGACCAATAAGCTGAACCTGCGATGGCACCTCACTCCCTCTCGGATAGCCAAATTCTCTCCGCACCTATCCCCCCTCTGCTGGAGGAACTGCGGAAGAACTGGCACCCTGTCCCACATGTTGTGGGATGGCCCTAAACTTAGCAAGTATTGGAATGGTATCTCCTTGATCATTTCCCGAGTAATAGGATCCCCCTTCCCATTGACACCTGCTCTAGCTATAAGCTCCTTGGGTATAGGGCATGTGCCACGCCGCCTTAGAACAGTATTGATACACATATTGTTAGCATCTCACTTAACAATTCTTCACCATTGGAAACAGCCTGACCCTCCCTTGGTGACTAAAACCGTCCAGATTATACAAACACATGCTATGTACGAATTGATGTTTTCCTCCTCCATGAACAGACTCCAGCCCACTACTGAACTCTGGGAGCTTCGGACCCATTGGTACGCCTCTACATGACTGTGACTGCATACCTCCTCTCCTTACCCCTTATTACTACTTCTCTATTACCGACAGTTTGAAGTCGGCAACTTCATGTGACTCTTTACATGATTGAATTTTCTGCTTAACAAGTGGGGTCGTTATCACCCAACACGTCCCTGTTTGCCCTGACTTGCTCTGGCTTGTTCCCCTCCTGACCACATTACAGAGATCAGAGAGGGGTTCGTGTGGAGCCTAACAGAGAAAGATCCCTTGTTAAATGTATTCTCTACTATGTTACGTGTTTGTATCCAACACATTCCTGCTTTTTCTTGTTATTGCACTATACCCTGCATTTGGTCTGCATGTCATGTGAAGTTTTCATATGTACCCTTCTTTTCTTTTAAAAAAAAAAAAAAAACAATAAAAATCTATTGAAATTAAAAATTCAACAAGTCAATGTTAGAAACTGGTAAGTAGTTATGCACAATACCAATAGGAAATTTCTGGTAAAATAGGGCAATACCAGGTTCTGAGGTCCAAAGGGATACTTACTTTTTCCCATAATACACAATTACATCTATGGCTATTTTTGTTGAATAGATAGACTGAAAAGACAAAATATTCTTGTGTCTTTCTGTAAGCACTGTATAATAGTGTAAAAATATGTTAAAAAGAACAATGTTTCCTTGGGGTGTACTTACTTTTTCACATTGTCATCTATTTTTTTTTTTTAATGGGATTTTTGTACTTACCGTAAAATCCATTTCTCTGAGTTCATCGATGGACACAGCACTCCATAAATTATAACTAGTGGGTTATATTGCCTCCTCCAGGATTAGGACTAGGCAGAGCAAAAAAAAAAAAAACACCTTGATACACTACACCCATGGACCGTCCTCAGCTGGTACATTACCTAGAGCAGAGAGAGGAGGTTATTAGTTTAGTAGCAAGCAGTATTAGAAGTATCAGAACTGCATAGAGGGGTGGGTGCTGTGTCTGTCGAACTCAGAGAAATGGATTTTACGGTAAGTACAAAAAATCCCATTTTCTGTTTCGTTCATCAACAGACACAGCGCTCCATAAATCATAACTAGTGGGACGTCCGAAAGCAGTGCCAAAAGAAAAGAGAGGGGTGGGGAAATCACCCAAGGCTAAACATAGGAGCCCTTAACCAGGACACAGGAGCCTTAACTGGGTCACAGGAGCCCCGTCTGAAAAAGAAAAAGTTTAAAGCAAAACACCCCTCAAGAGGGTACAGCCCCTCTTAAACGGCAGCCTGCAAAACTATGCAGCCAAAAGAAGCATCCGCAGATGCCAAAGTATCTCCCTGATAAAATTTTGAAAAGGTATGCACGGACAACCAAATAGCCGCCTTTCAAATTCGCGATATGGAAGCCTGATGATGGAAGGTCCAAGAAGCACTTAGCGTCTGAGTAGAATGCGCAGTGACAGGGAAAAGTGGAACCTGACCTTTAATGGAATAGACCTGAGTCACTGTCTGTCTGATCCATCTGAAGATGGTAGCCAAAGAAGCAGCCAGCCCTTTTCTTGGTCCGTTCGTAACCATAAAAAGAGAGTCTGACCGACCTCTGAAAGGATTCAGTAGCTGCCAGATACACCCGAATCGCACAAAAGTTATACAAGGCAAATTCCTTCGTATGTTGTAAGGGGGGATGGGTGCGCTGATAGTGTGTTGAAGCTGCTCCCGGTATTCAGTGCTTTTGAATATAGATAAATGTATATGTGGTGTGGGGTGCGCTAAACAACAAATAAATAATGAATATATAACATATATCTATGTGTGAACCAAAGCAACAAAAGTAAATATATATAACATATATCAATCTGTGAAGCCAATTAATAGTGCAAATCCATTGGTGCATAAACATAAAAGTTCATAAGTGTCCATAAATATTTTGCAGGTGAGTAGAATTGTATTCTATCCGAATAATACGTGTATCCACCACCGAGTGAAATTCATCCTTACCAAACGGAAATAAATAAGGTGCAACTATATTTTCTTGTGCTGAAAAAATATCCAATCTCCTTGTGAACAAACACCACGTGTAAATCACCAAGAATTAGCCTCTTACCAGATGGTAATAGGTATGCACTTGTTCAGTGAAACCACCGCCTTGCTTCCTCTTTAAAATCCTGAAGTGGGATGTAGAACCGCTCTACCTTTCTTTCTCCACTAGATGGCAACGAGTACCAGCAAGAAACACAGCCTCATCCTTCTTTACAAGCTCACAAAACCACCGTGTATTAAAGGAAAAAAGAGGGCTAATAGTGTATTACCCTTGAGATTTATTCAAAAAACAGTTGATAATGCACTTACAATTAGATGTCTTGTATTCAGCATAAACATAGGCATACGAATTCCTGCAAAGGCTTGCGGCCGGCTGCAGCACGGACCGCAAGTTGTGTGTGACGTGTGCGCCTCCTAATCTGACCGGTTTCTTCCCATAGGACTTCTACTGAGACAGGAGTACTGGCGCATCGTCACTTCCGCTTTTTTTATACAGGTGGAAGCAGATTGTCTAACTTCCGGTGTCTGCAGAGCAGGTAGTATAAAACATCGATCCATAGCACATCCTGGTGACACAGGAAGTAAACACTTCACTTCCTGTCTGCACAGGAAGCAAACACTTTACTTCCTGTCTGCAGAGCAAGTGTCTGCAGAGCAGGTATGCTTTGGAACTTCTGGCTGATAGCAATTTAAGGCAAATTACTTAAATATGGGTAACTTTCCTTGTGTTAAAAGGAATGTATAAAAACATACTTTATTATTTGTTAAAAACAAATGTATAAAAACATCGATCTATGGCACATCCTGGTGACACCGGAAGTAAACACTTTCCTTCCTGTCCTACAACACACTGCTTTAGGAGCGTAGTGGGAAAGGGGTGACACCGGAAATATGTGTATAATAAAATGTATTGAACTATATTAAACCATATGCTCCAATACAAATTTAAAATAAATGTTAAAAGATGACTAAAATATAAAACCTGCCAAAATATATGTGGGGATCAACAGTTATTAATGTGTGCGTTTATGTCCCACTCTTTTTTGAGTCCCCGGGGTCTGGAGCAGCCGAGCTCATATATCCAGAAGGTTTCCCTCCTGGATATAGACCTCCTCAGATTGCTACCCCTCCAGTGTGGTGTATATTTCTCAATAACGATGATTTTTAACCTCTTGGGATTTTTTCTGTGACATTGGGCGAAGTGTTGGGATACACTATGCCCAGGAAAAGCTTTGTGTATGTTGGTCAGATGTTCTCCAATACGTATGGCGGCAGTACGTATGGTTCTTCCAACATACTGGTAATTGCACTCACACTGTAAAAGGTATACAACCCCTTTCGTATGGCAGGAAATAAAATTTCTAATGGGGTACTCTTTACCTGTCACAGTTGAATGAAATTTATTAGTCCTGATAGTTTGAGCTTCTTTACACACTCTGCAACTCCTGCAGGGAAAGAAGCCCTTCATATCAGGAAAAAATTTTGGGATGGTAGGAGGATCAATGGGATTGGGGGCTACCAGATCTCGTAAGTTCTGTGCCTTCCTGTAAATGATAGGTGGAACTTCTGGTAGCATGGGTCCTAAAATTTTATCTTTCTGTAGGACTCCCCAGTGTTTGCGGAATACATGATTTAGCCATTGTAGTTTTGTGAGAATCTCGTAATGAAAGCAAATTCAAACTTGGAACTGGTTTTTCCTGGGTTCTGAACTTTCTTAGGTTGTATCAAACTTCTTTGCTCAACTAACTCCAGGGTCTGAATTTCTTTCTCTAGCACTTCTGGTTTGTAGCCTTTTTCCAGAAATTTTTCTTTCAGGACCATAGCTTGTTTCCGGAATACTTGGCTGTCGGTACAATTCCTTCTGACTCTTCTGAATTGTGATTTGGGTACAGATCTGAGCCAGGCTGGATGGTGACAGCTGTCCAGGGCTATAAAGCCGTTCCTATCAGTCGGCTTATAATAGGTATGGGTGGAAAAACTGGAACCTACCCTGGATATGACTAGGTCCAAGAAGTTCACTGAGGTCTTGCTAAATTCATAAGAAAACCTGATCCCCCAATTATTACAATTCAGATCTCTCATGAACCTTCTCAGTGAATCTTCTTCTCCCTGCCATATTAACAGCGTGTCATCTATGTACCTTCTCCACATAACCAGTTGCCTGGGTCTGTTGGAATAAATGTTTCTATCTTCCCACAGTGCCATAAATAAATTGGCTAAGCTGGGGGCAAACTTGGCCCCCATAGCTACGCCCATTTTCTGTAGGTAGAACTTTTCGCCATAATAGAAATAGTTGTGCTCCATGCCGAAAATGAGTAGATCCAGGATGAACTTCTTCTGGTCCATCGGTATTTCATAATCAGTGTCCAAGAAGAACAACAAAAGATCAAGAAGAGGAAAAAGTTCTTTAGAGATCTTGAGGACTATAAAACCTCTAGAGTATTTAAATGGCAAAATGCTCTAGAAGGAGGAGAGATCCTTAATGGTGAACTGGCCCCTATGGAGGAAGGAGCCAGTGAAGCAGAAGCTATAGCCTCTACTTCTAGAGAACCTAGTAGGCCAGTTAAAAGAAGTGAAAATTCTCAAGAAAAGCCGAAAGAGAATATAAAGCTCAAGCCTTTGAAAGAAAATGTATCTAATAACCAGAAAAAAAGTAAAAATAAAGGGAAAGGTGATAATGAAAAAGGACGTCCTAAAGTACAAGATTATAGGAGGGAATACGAATATCGTCATCCCTCATCTGATAGGATGCGGAGACGTTCAAGATCAAGGGATCAAAGAAATCGTCATCCTTCATTTGAAAGGACTTGGAGACGTTCCAGATCGAGATCTCCAAGAAGAGTGCAGGTAGATTACATGGGAAACTACTTGGACACTCCACATACACCTAGACCTTATCCTACTGGTTCTCATAACAGGTATGAGCCTCTTAGACATGAGATATACGAGGAGAGAAACGATCGGAGAGAAACACCTCCACAGAAGACTCCAATCAGTGCCAAAAAGAAGAATTTTTTAGGCCAGGGTCCCAAAAAAGGGAACCGAAAAAAGTGAAAAGGGGCTGTAGAGGGGGATCCAATCGGAAGCTCAATGTAGAAACCAATGGAATTTTTAATCTCAGTGGGATCACATTGACGAACTCCGAAAAGCATACCCTCAATAAAGGGCTCAAGTATGCTCCAAAAAAACAATTGAATAAATTTGAAACCTTTATTGACATCCACAAGTATGTGAGAAAATTGAATGTCAAGCGGCACTTTTTGTCCAAAGCTTATGAAAGAAATCATGTTTCTTATACATCCACCACTTCCATTCCAACAGGTCTTAGGAATGCTTCCTTATTTAACCCCCAAGGAGTACAGAGTCACCATGTGACCATTTTTAAGGACCTAGTTTTAAAGGAATTGGAAGAGAAGGAATTTAAATCACAACCGCAGAGAGATCTGAAAAAAGGTGTGAAATCCCTTTGCGAGAATAAAAACCTTGTGATAAGACCGGCGGATAAAGGCGGGGGTATCGTTCTTCTCAATAAGGAACAATACACTGAAGAAATGGAGAGGTTGTTATCTGATAATGGCACCTATGAAGTTTTGAAAAAAGACCCCACCTTCAAATATAAGAAACAGTTGGAGAAAATAGTGACTAAAGGTTACGAGGAAGGTATTATAAACAAAAAAGAGAAGGAATTCTTGGTACCTTTGGCTCCCAGGATTCCGACCATATATTATCTTCCCAAAGTACATAAAAGCCTCACTAGACCACCTGGGAGGCCCATAGTGAGCGGAATCGATTCCGTTACCTCCAGGATTGGAAGGTATGTGGACCACTTTCTGCAACCCCTGGTCCAAGAAACCCCTTCATATCTTAAAGATACGGCTCAATGTATCCAGGAAGTGACACAATTAGAGGTGGAGGGAGACGTACTGCTGGTCACGGCAGACGTGACGTCTTTATATACCGTGATACCCCACCAGATAGGATATGAAGCGGTATGCACTTTCTTGGACACTGATTATGAAATACCGATGGACCAGAAGAAGTTCATCCTGGATCTACTCATTTTCGGCATGGAGCACAACTATTTCTATTATGGCGAAAAGTTCTACCTACAGAAAATGGGCGTAGCTATGGGGGCCAAGTTTGCCCCCAGCTTAGCCAATTTATTTATGGCACTGTGGGAAGATAGAAACATTTATTCCAACAGACCCAGGCAACTGGTTATGTGGAGAAGGTACATAGATGACACGCTGTTAATATGGCAGGGAGAAGAAGATTCACTGAGAAGGTTCATGAGAGATCTGAATTGTAATAATTGGGGGATCAGGTTTTCTTATGAATTTAGCAAGACCTCAGTGAACTTCTTGGACCTAGTCATATCCAGGGTAGGTTCCAGTTTTTCCACCCATACCTATTATAAGCCGACTGATAGGAACGGCTTTATAGCCCTGGACAGCTGTCACCATCCAGCCTGGCTCAGATCTGTACCCAAATCACAATTCAGAAGAGTCAGAAGGAATTGTACCGACAGCCAAGTATTCCGGAAACAAGCTATGGTCCTGAAAGAAAAATTTCTGGAAAAAGGCTACAAACCAGAAGTGCTAGAGAAAGAAATTCAGACCCTGGAGTTAGTTGAGCAAAGAAGTTTGATACAACCTAAGAAAGTTCAGAACCCAGGAAAAACCAGTTCCAAGTTTGAATTTGCTTTCATTACGAGATTCTCACAAAACTACATTGGCTAAATCATGTATTCCGCAAACACTGGGGAGTCCTACAGAAAGATAAAATTTTAGGACCCATGCTACCAGAAGTTCCACCTATCATTTACAGGAAGGCACAGAACTTACGAGATCTGGTAGCCCCCAATCCCATTGATCCTCCTACAATCCCAAAATTTTTTCCTGATATGAAGGGCTTCTTTCCCTGCAGGAGTTGCAGAGTGTGTAAAGAAGCTCAAACTATCAGGACTAATAAATTTCATTCAACTGTGACAGGTAAAGAGTACCCCATTAGAAATTTTATTTCCTGCCATATGAAAGGGGTTGTATACCTTTTACAGTGTGAGTGCAATTACCAGTATGTTGGAAGAACCATACATACTGCCGCCATACGTATTGGAGAACATCTGACCAACATACACAAAGCTTTTCCTGGGCATAGTGTATCCCAACACTTCGCCCAATGTCACAGAAAAAATCCCAAGAGGTTAAAAATCATCGTTATTGAGAAATATACACCACACTGGAGGGGGAGCAATCTGAGGAGGTCTATATCCAGGAGGGAAACCTTCTGGATATATGAGCTCGGCTGCTCCAGACCCCGGGGACTCAACATAGAGTGGGACATAAACGCACACATTAATAACTGTTGATCCCCACATATATTTTGGCAGGTTTTATATTTTAGTCATCTTTTAACATTTATTTTAAATTTGTATTGGAGCATATGGTTTAATATAGTTCAATACATTTTATTATACACATATTTCCGGTGTCACCCCTTTCCCACTACGCTCCTAAAGCAGTGTGTTGTAGGACAGGAAGGAAAGTGTTTACTTCCGGTGTCACCAGGATGTGCCATAGATCGATGTTTTTATACATTTGTTTTTAACAAATAATAAAGTATGTTTTTATACATTCCTTTTAACACAAGGAAAGTTACCCATATTTAAGTAATTTGCCCTAAATTGCTATCAGCCAGAAGTTCCAAAGCATACCTGCTCTGCAGACACTTGCTCTGCAGACAGGAAGTAAAGTGTTTGCTTCCTGTGCAGACAGGAAGTGAAGTGTTTACTTCCTGTGTCACCAGGATGTGCTATGGATCGATGTTTTATACTACCTGCTCTGCAGACACCGGAAGTTAGACAATCTGCTTCCACCTGTATAAAAAAAGCGGAAGTGACGATGCGCCAGTACTCCTGTCTCAGTAGAAGTCCTATGGGAAGAAACCGGTCAGATTAGGAGGCGCACACGTCACACACAACTTGCGGTCCGTGCTGCAGCCGGCCGCAAGCCTTTGCAGGAATTTGTATGCCTATGTTTATGCTGAATACAAGACATCTAATTGTAAGTGCATTATCAACTGTTTTTTGAATAAATCTCAAGGGTAATACACTATTAGCCCTCTTTTTTCCTTTAATACACGGTGGTTTTGTGAGCTTGTAAAGAAGGATGAGGCTGTGTTTCTTGCTGGTACTCGTTGCCATCTAGTGGAGAAAGAAAGGTAGAGCGGTTCTACATCCCACTTCAGGATTTTAAAGAGGAAGCAAGGCGGTGGTTTCACTGAACAAGTGCATACCTATTACCATCTGGTAAGAGGCTAATTCTTGGTGATTTACACGTGGTGTTTGTTCACAAGGAGATTGGATATTTTTTCAGCACAAGAAAATATAGTTGCACCTTATTTATTTCCGTTTGGTAAGGATGAATTTCACTCGGTGGTGGATACACGTATTATTCGGATAGAATACAATTCTACTCACCTGCAAAATATTTATGGACACTTATGAACTTTTATGTTTATGCACCAATGGATTTGCACTATTAATTGGCTTCACAGATTGATATATGTTATATATATATTTACTTTTGTTGATTTGGTTCACACATAGATATATGTTATATATTCATTATTTATTTGTTGTTTAGCGCACCCCACACCACATATAAATTCCTTCGTATGTGCAGGCTTGGGACACAAGGAAAGCAACACAATGTCCTCATTCAAATGGAAGTCAGAGACAACTTTGAGCAGGAATGACCGAAGAACCACTTTATCCACTATGACTACTATAAACCACTAAATAGAGACTGTGACAGGATAATGCCACCAATTCTGATACCCTACGGCAGGGCCGCTGATAAGGCAGTACAGCCAGCCCTCCTGTAGTGGGCACAGGCCTCATCAGTTTGAAAGGAGGACCTGCAGTCCTGCCTTATTGCTGACACTTATGCAGTACTGCCAGCTTCTAATTTTATTTTCTTCCTCCAGCAGCACTGCAAGGGGGATCAGATCTAGTATCTGTGCCCTCTTTCCCCTGCTGTGTGGAACCCCCTGAATGAAGGTATGAACTAAAGAGTGCATGGCTAGGGTCGCTGAAAGAAGATTGCCAGGGCAGACACCTGTCTCTTGATGGTACTCCATGCCAACGTCTGATTAACGCCCTGTTGAAGAAAGGTTAAGATCTGAGCCACAGAAAATAATAGAGTATGAGCGCCAATCGACACAAGAAAAAAAGAACGCTTTCCAAAAAACGCTTTCCACGTACGATGGTATATCTTGCTGGCAGAGGACTTCACTGATCCAGACAGACCTCTATCCCTCAGTACCTGGCTTTCAATAGCTAAGACATTAAAACCAGCGACTGTAAAGCAGGATAGTAGATTAGCCCTTGGGCAACTGGTCTTCTCTGAGAGGAAGCTCCCAAGGGACATTTACAGCCACCAGGATGATTGGAAGATCCTCGTGCTTGATTCCTTGCAGGAACTGCGGAAGAAGCCATAGCCGAGGATAATACTGGCCTTACCATGGCCCTTGGACACCTGCCAGAGGACCCCTGTGACCTCATCACGATCTTTGGTATCCTCCTGTGGAGCTGAACCTGCTAAAGGAGCTGCATGTAAGACTCCAAACAGAACTGTCTTGAAGGTGGATACCACCAGACTCAGAACCTGTATGCAAAATGGGAGAGAGAACTATCTCTGTGACAGCAGCCAGGGAATCACAGCCTGTTGTCCCTGAAGTTTGTGCAGAGGAAGGAACACCCTGGTCAGAACTAGAATTAGACCTAGGTAAATCAATTCCTGGGACAGGGATAGGGGGGACCTTAGGTAGTTTAGACATCACCTGAACCTTTTCAGGTTTATTTAGGTCCTGAGTCTCCTTGTGCGGATTTAATTATTTATTGGTACCCCCCCAACAAAAGAAACATTTCACAGATCTCCTTGACGCTCACCAAAGAAGTCAACGGGGCCGGAAACCGGTGAAGATGTCCCCCCCACCCCAATAATGGATGAGAGCAGACCTTCATGCTTACCAGACCAAGGTTGATTGGAACCTCCCGGGGAAGATTTAAAAGATCTATTCCCCTTTTTCCCCATCTCAGAAGCATGAAATCATTTTCTATGAGCTGAGGACAGGAGGCGCCTCTAAGTGTAATACTTTAAGTTGGTAAACAACTCACAAGAAAAAAAAAGGTTAAATGTCTGTAGTCAAGATGTCCTTGCTGAGTCATTTGAGTTCCTCCTGGAGAGGCAGGCGCTGTCAGAGGGGTCTGTGATAGATTCAGCCGGCTGTACGGCGCAACAGGAAACCCGACTCAACGCTGGCTAGTGGAGAAGCCAAAAGCAAGACCTGAGGCACAGAGAGCCGTGCTGGGAGGATGACGTCACTAATGTGTGATGCGTTTCAGAGCTTGCTGGCTGCGATGACAAATGCAGCGACTTTCCTTCTTCAAAGCGAGGACGTGTGAGTACCATATTGGCAGATATGGCACTCTTCTGCCAATATGGTGCCATTGGGACTCCACTTCTGGTCCCTATGGCTAGATGTATGGACTAAGATATACCAAACTATGTTTTCAGTGTATTCCCACACACATTTTTGTCATCCAATGCCCTGAACAGTGTTTGGGTTATTGTCATGTTCTGAACAGTAGCACCTTTTCTTGTGTCTTTCCTTCCCTTTCCTTGACTGTGTTCAGGAAGGTACTCTTCCCTCCCGTGATACCCTTAATTATGCCATCCAGGGTAGCCTCAAACAAGCAATCACCTTGAAAGGGCAGATCAATGAGAGCTTTCTTAGAGGCTTGGTCAGCAGAACAATTCTTAAGCCACAGCACGTGCCAAATCACCACCGCTGAAACAAAGTTTGGACAGCACAGGAGCTGTATTCAAAGCTGCATCACAAACTAAACTGCAGCCCATAGACCAACTGGCATGCTAAATCAACATAAGCATTGGGGACCTGCTCACCCCCTAGGTCGTGGCACAAAAGCTTGGCCCATTCAGTTAGGGTCTGAGACACCAGGGATGAGGCAGACTGGCTGCAATGCCAAACCAGCCACAGTAAACATGCTGCGTGCCACAGCCTCCGCTTTCTTGGCAGCCGGGTCCTTAAAGGCAGAGGATTCCTCTACTTGGATCATGGTTGCTTTATTCAACCTGGAAACAGGAGGGTTCACCATTGGTGGACTAGCCCACTTTTTTTTAAAGTGGCTTCTCAAAAGGGTTACATACAGCAAAACGTTTGGGGACCACAAAGGGTAATTTGGGTTGTTCCCATTCCCAGGAAAACCGGTCAAAAGGCACAGATGGAAATACCTTTGAAGTACGATCCATCTTGTGCGTACCAAACAACACAGCCACATCCTTCATCTTTTAAGTCTCATACACTGCAGTGATAAGTGCATCTACCAACGCTTTTTCATTCGCTGCTGCGACCATGGAGGAATCATCCTCACTATCGGATGGATCAGGGGGGTGTAATATTAAATCCCCCTGGACGAGCCGCATCAGGCCCAGAATCAGATGATACAGACTGAGCAAGGAAAGACAGTGGGATGTTTCCTTCTGGGCCTTTGCCCACACGTCACTTCCACCCGGGACACTAGACTGCAGGACTGCCGTCAGTGCAACCATGGGAAGCTGGGGTTCCGAGGGACCGTCTACCTTCATGAGGGGGTTAGTAGAGGAGATGTGACCCTGAGGCTCCATAAGGAAGACCTTGCAGTACAAAAAATATATCTTTTGCCACCACTAAAGGATCCCCTCAAGGCTCAGGGTACCTATCAACAGACAGAGTGATAACACGGACCCCCAAAGACTCACCCTATCGACTGGAGGAGCACAGAGAATTTGAACCCAGCATCATCATCATGGACGCTATCCCTGTTCATATGTCACGGGCACAGAAAGAGGAAACTAAGGAGGAAGAGGAAACTAAGGAGGAACTTCAGCATCCCCCACAAGGCTTTAGTTGTTTCTGACATCATCTGGCTCAACCATGGCAGCCAACCGGAGAACAGCCAAACTAAGGGAAAATGGGCACCATCAGCTACAAACACTGAAGCATGCTGCCAGGATCTTTCCTGCACCCCCCCCCCCCCCAATGCAAGACACACGTTTAGGGGGGGACTCTGCACCGGGACCCCCTGCACTATACTCACATTGCAAACAGCAGGGCCTGCACCTAGGGGTTTCCTACACTGGGACCCCTCCAACCAGGGTGGGACACACACGATCCCAGGACCCTTACAGAAAGGGAATAGCAGGGGAGACCCCAGGGGTCTCTAATGCATTATCTGCCCTGGGACCCTCACCAGACTCTAGATCCAGATGGGGGAATGGGAGTGGGGGAAGCCCAGCTCCATGAGGGATTTAAGGATGGGAAGAGGGAACCTGCAGGCAGGTCCAACCGTCCCTGGAGGTTACCCGCGTCCACCCCAAGAAAACCACCAAAAGGGTAGAGGGGGGACTCTACTTACCCTTCCATGGTGCGAGTAACGCTCCAGAGAGCTCCTCACCACCGAAGTAGGGGAGCTGTCGGCCAAGAGACCGCTGCGACTCAGACCCAAGCCCAGTCGTATGCGACCCTGCGATATGTTTAACTCGCGGGCCAGCCGCTGTCCATGAGGTTAAGTCGCTGCCGACCTAGCGCGTAGCTGTAGTCTTCACGCGCTCGCCGGCTGGGCTGGCTACTGGATCTAGATTACCTAGCCCAGCAGTTGATTGTAGATCTCCCGAGAGAAAAAACAAAAAAGATATAAAAAATTGCTAGGACCAGAGATCCCAGCCAGGAGCCTAGGCCCTTAAGCCCCGTACACACGTACCGATTGTCGGCCGTAAATATTCAGCCGACGACCGATCGTAGGCTTGTTAGTATGATGCTTCCGACAGCCGACAGCGCACTTTCGGCCAAAAAATCTGTCGTGCAGGCATTAAAATTTTTGTACGCCGACAACAGAACGGCCGATTGTGCGTCAGTCAGTACAGATTTCGTCCGACAGACAGCAGATTAGCAAGACTGGGCATGCTCAGAAAAGAAAAAACACACGGAAAGTTAACCATCACATGACATCACTTCTGCAGTCGGCTGTTGTTGGCCGACAAAATTCGTGTGCAGTCTTTTGCAGTTTTCAACAGACACGACAGCCCTGGACAAAAGACGGCCGATCGTTCGGCCGACGATTGGTACGTGTGTACGAGGCTTTACTCCTAACTAGACAGATTAAAACTGATTACCTAGAGCAGAGAGGGGGGGGTTATGTTCCAGCTGAGGACAGCCCATGGGCGTATACAGGTGTTTTGTTCTGCCTAGTCCAACTCCTGGAAGAGGCAATATAACCCACTAGTAATGATTTATGGAACTCTGTGTCCGTCAAACGAAAGAGGAAACTGGATTTTTGTCTTACCGTAAAATCCTTTTCTATGATGTTCATTGACAGACACAGCTCTTTATCTTCTTGACCGATGGGTTTATGCTGCTCTCCATAGGAGGACACTAGGTGAAAAAAAAATTTGACCACACCTATAGGGCAGTCCCAGGGGGTATACTCCCACTTCCTGCTATAGGACTTTCGTTTTATAATAAGCAGTGTCAGAAGAACATAAAAACCAACTCAATAGAGAGGCGGGTGCTGTGTCCGTTGTCGTAAAATCCTTTTCTCTGATGTTCATTAAAGCTGGATACACACTATACAAATTTTGTTGGTAGAATTCTTTTAGATTTACCTTCAACTATGTAGTGCAAGGGCCTGCCTGATTGCATACAAATTGAAAGTGTTTAGGTCTGACCTCATATTATATGGTTTTGGTAAGTCTAAAGGAAAAAAAATCTAAAGAAAATTGTATAGTGTGTATCCAGCTTAAGACAAAAATCAAGTTTTTTTTTCTTTCGTTCATTGATGGACACAGCTACATATCTTCTTGACCGATGGGACGTCCCAAAGCAGTGTCAATATGAGGGGTAGGAATAACACAGCAAGAAAAAAACATAGCCAAACAGGCAAAACAAGAGCTCAACCAGGAGCAACTGGAGCTCACCTGACAAAAAATTACAAATACACCCTCAAAGAGGACTAAACCTCTCCAACAGCGGCCTGCAAAATCTTGCGGCCATAAGAAGCATCCACACATGCCAACACATCCACCTTACAAAATTTTGTGAAAGTGTGCACAGACTACCATGTGGATGCCTTGCATACGTGCATCACTGACACCTGATGACGGAAGGCTCAGAAGGCACTAAGCGCCCTTGAAGAATGGGCCTTAACAGGGAAAGGAGGATCCTGACCCTTAATCGAATAGGCCTGCAACACCGTCTGTCTGATCCATCTGGAAATGGTCGCAGCAGACGCAGCCATTCCCTTACGGAGTCCATCCTTAAGGACTAACAGAGAATTCGATTTCCGGAGCGACTCAGTCGCCGCCAGGTACACTCTGGTTGCCCGAACCACAAAAAGGGTGGTTTCTGAAGAACTGACAGCACCAAATTGAGGTGCAACAGAGACCTTACAGGGGAGCCAGGTGGCAGACCCCCTAAACAAAGGTTAGAACCAAGAAATTTGTAGCTAATGGGCATTGAAAGAAAATCCCCAGGGCCGATATCTGGCCTTTGATGTACCCAAGGCCAAAACGCTGATCTACACCTCTTTAGAGAAACTCCCCGAGACTCACACCAAGTAATGTACGCTCTCCAGACTCGATGAAATCTTCCTAGAAGTCGATTTACAAGCTTTTAACAATGTAGGAATCACCGATTCAGACACCCTCTATCCTTCAACACCTGGCTTTAAAAAGCCAGGCCGTCAAAGCCAGGTACTGTAAAGCAGGATGGAAGATCGGTCCTTGAGTTAACAGATCTTTCCTGAGAGGGAGTCTCCAAGTGACATCGGCGGCAAAGCCACACTAGGTCTGCGTACCAGGACCTGCGAGGCCAGTCCGGTGGCACTAGGATGACAGGAATTCCTTCTGCCTTTATTCTTTGCAGAAGTCTCGGCAGAAAAGCCTGCGGAGAAAATGCATTCATTAGATGACATTGCCTGCAAGGAGCTACAAGAGCGTCCATGGCATTCGCCAGAGGATCCCGAGACCTTGCTACAAACCTCTGCACCTTCCTGTTGAGACGAGGGACCAACAGTTCTACATCGGAAGTCACCCACCTGAGGCACAGTTGATGAAACACCTCCTGGTGAAGAGACCATTCTCCCTGATCCAACTTCTGTAGACTGAGGTAATCCGCCTGCCAATTTTCCACCCATGAAATATGCACCGCAGAGATGGCTGGAACAAAATGTTCTGCCCATCTTAGAATGCCAGCTACGGCACTCTTGGTGCCCCCTTGATTATCATATGCCACAGCCGTGGCATTGTCTGAATGAGTGCTCACTGGGCACTCCGGCAGACGATCTGTCCAATGAATTAGGCAAAGCCTGATCGCCCAAATTTCCAGGATATTGATCGGCAGACTGGACTCCTCCCGAGCCCAAACCCCCCTGAGCCGGATCCATACCCAAGACACCTCCCCATATGGGGAGGCTGGCATCCGTTCTAACCACCGTCCCTGTCGAAGCGCCGGAGAGCGGAGCCACCAAATCAGGGATCCCCTCATACTCCAGTTCAACAGGATCAGATTGACTAGAGCCTGGGAATTCTTGTTCCATTTGACAAAGATCTCCTCCTGTAGAGACCTGGTATGGAACTGGGCAAATGGAACCACCTCAAAGGTGGAGATCATCAGGCCCAGCACTTGTATGCAAGTCTTGAGGGATGATCACTGGTTGGACAACAGGAGCCATGTCGCATCCTGCAACTTCTTGAGTTTCACCTCAAGAAGAAACACCCAGGGCTAAGGTCGTGTCTAGGGTCAGGCCCAGATAGTCCAGCTTTGTGGACGGAAGCAGAACAGTTCTTTGAAAATTCAGTTTCCATCCAAACTCTTGCAAAGTTCGCAACAAAATGTCCAGATTGTCTTTCAGGGCATTTGGAGACTCTGCTCGCAGAAGGAGATCGTCCAGGTACCCTAGCAGTGCAATCCCCTTCTGCCTCAGTAAAGCCAACACTGGGCCAACACTTTTGTAAACACCCGAGGAGCCGAGGCGAGACCAAAGGGTAATGCCAAGAATTGATAGTGCTCCTTTCCCACAGCAAAGCGAAGGAAACGCATACATTGGGATATGAAGGTAAGCGTCCTTGATATCGTCCGAGGCCAGGAAATCCCCTTGATGAAGGGATGCCACCACCGTGCTGCCAATGGATTCCAATCAAAATTTCTGAACCCGCACAAAGCGGTTCAAAGGCTTGAGATCCATAATGGGATGTACCTTGCCTTCCTTCCTGGGAACAGTACACGGGTTTGAATAAAACCCCTGAAAGCACTCGGATTCCGGAACCAGTACAATGACCTCCTGTGAGAGCAGATGCTGTACCGCCCCAGGAAGACCTTGCAGACAATCTGGGGACAAATGCAGATTGGAAGGAAAGAACCTTAACAGAGGCAAGGACCGAATCAACTCGTGGACCCATTTGTCTTGAATCCAGGAGGTTTACGGATTCGTAAAGAAGCGAAGCCTCTTGGAACCCACTGCAGGGTAACGGGTGGATTTTGATTCCTGGTCCTTCGGTCCAGAAGGAGAAAAGAACCACACTTGCGACAAGTCGCTTTACTCCTGGCAGACTGCAGAAGAAGAGTACTGTTACCTCTTGTAAGACACTTCATGATCTCCTCCATGGAAGCACTGAACAAGCGGTCTCCTACAAAGGGGAGATCAGTCAATACCTTCTTAGAAGCCTGCTCCGCAGACCAGTATTGCAGCCATATTATGTGGCGCAGAGTCGCCGCTGTCATGGACACCCTGCAGGCTAAGGGGGCCACATCCAGAGAGGCATCACGGATATAATGCAACCCCTGGACCAACTGGTCCGCCAGCTCCAGGGGAGGTTGTCCACCTTCCAAATCCTGGTGCAGGAGCTTAGGCCACTCCGTTAATGCCTGCGAAACCAAGGTTAGGGCAAACACTGGCCGCAGAATGGAACTGGCCATGGTGAAAAGGTATCATACCAGATATTCAGCTCTCTTGTTAACGGGATCCTTAAAGGACGGAGAGTCCTCCACTGGAAGGAAGGTGGCTTTATTCAACCTGGAAACCTGAGAGTCCACCATGGGTGGTACTGCCAGTTTCTTTAGCAGGGACTCTTCAAACGGATACCTTCTAGCAAAGCGCTTAGGGACCCCGACAGTGTGTTTGGGGGAACCCCACTGACTTGCGACAATGTTGTCGAAATAGGCGGGAAAGGGGGAATCCCCACTTTTTGCCTTTATATTTGATAGTCATTTCTTTTGCATGTGTGCGCTATTCTCTGTAAATATGCATGTCGCTTGGTTCATAGCTGCACCAGCTTTAGAAATGCATGCTCAGGGTGTGCCCCCCCAGCTTTTTGTTGTTTGGCAAAGGGGAATACCTTTGCTGCCTTGGTTCTGCAGGTATCAAACTGCACAGTCGCAGCCAACGCAGTAGTAGCGTCCTCCAAATTGAAAGTTTCCCGCACTGATACAATCAATGCATCCACCAGAGCCTTTTCATGCATGACTGTAGTGGAAGAGGAATCATCCTCACTATCACAACACTCAGGGTGCGCACACACAGACCCAGTAGGGTGACTCGCGTCCACAGTGGCCAAATCCACCTCAGAGGCAGAAGATGCAGGTGAAGGCGGAGGACGCTTTTTACTCGTCCCATTTTGGAGGGCCAAATCTACATTAAAAACACCAGTGACTGCACAACTGCCTTCATAGCAAACAAGGCGGATTGGGACCCAGCAGGTCCCGCAGCCTTAGAGAGGGGTTCAGGTGGTGACACATGCTCCAGGGACTCCATGGATTAACCTGGAACTGCCAGCAAAATGTGTAATATTGCTGTGAACAAAATACTAACCCACTGCTGCATCAGCGGTACTACAAGTCCCAGTGCACCAAAATCGCTATAGCAGCAAGATAGAGCCAAATAACCTCTGCAGGGACTCACCACCCCCTTCACAGATGCAGGGTGTTAGGCTGCATGCCATGCGGTGATCAGAGAGGAAGAGGAAGTACATATTACAGTGACAAAGACCCCAAAAGGAGAGAGAAAACTGAGCCAGAAGCGATAATACAGAGGCGCCAAAACAGCATGCAGTATCGCCCACAGAGAGGCTGACCATGCCTGCCCAAATCAAAGATGGCGGACCGCGCGAGTTCACTCCGCTGCGGTCGCCACACAAAGTCTGCGCCCCCAACAAAATCACCGAAGTGACACAGGAAAGGGGACCCCCACACATACAGAAAACTGCACAAACGATCCCCGCAGGGACCGCATCGGAGTCACACAGGCACAGACATGGGGGACACACAGCAACACAGACTGCCACCCCAGACAGAGGCCCCACACAGAAGTACTTACCTGTACCAGATGGCGTGGGAAGCCTCTATGGACGGAAAACCGCTGTCCTCACCTGACAGGGAGTGCCGTGAGCCAGGGACACGACACTGCAGCACCGCAGATGTGTCCTGTGAGGTAGCCACCTCACGGCTGCATCCCTGCAGCGAACAGGGATGGGTCGTTCGTAATGCCAGGGCGAGCCATAGCTGAACGCTCGATGGCGGGCTGGGGGTCCATCTGACCCTTTTGCTCTGGAGAACCAAGGCGGTCAGTCCGAATCCCAGCACCGCATGATCCATCTTCATCCGAAGAGAAGACTAACACTAGAAGCTGACAAAATAAACAGCTAGTAAAGAGAAAAAAACTGACATTTTCAAAGAAAATCAAATAAAAGATTAGGAAGGCTGAGACTGAAGCCCCAGCACAAGGTAAGCCTGACTACTCCTGACGCTAGGCAGATTAAAACTGAGTTGGGAGTGGTGATGCGGGGGGTATTGACCAGATGGGACAGCCCCCATTGGTGTGTATATGCTAATGCCTTTTGACCAAGTCTATATGCCTAGCTACTCCTGCGGATAGGAAGACAATACCCAACAGTGATGACTTAGAGGAGGCGGCTACTGTCGGAGGACGTAAGAGAAAGTCTTTGTGCAAAGTGAAACTAAACCCCTGTATTCTTTACAGCCAAGGAGCTGCCTTCTTAGCTTCTGTTTGATTTGCAGTTGCCATATAATCAGTTACAACACCAGCCATTTGATGGTTTGACAGTTTGGTTGAGAGCACATGGCATGTCTTGATTAACAGTAAGGGGGGCCAGTTACGTGGCTATAAAGGCTACACTTTTCTATCCCAATACATTCCCTACATTAAGGTAAAAAATGTACCAGTATTTGTATGGCACCCCCCCCCCCTCCCAAAATACTTATGAGAGCTCAGTGGGTCAGCAATGTGCCCATCTGCAGCAGCTCTCTCCCTGCATTCACAAGCTAGGGGCAGCAGTGAAAGCTTTTGACTCCTGCTGCTGTCAATCAAATCCTATGAGGAGAGAGCAGGGGATGGAGCCGAGATGCAATGTGTGTCTATAGATGCACACAGCCAGCTCGGGGGCGAGCCCCCAAGTATGCCAACAAAGGAAGCAGCTTCCTTTGGTGGTGCACTGAGAAAAGGAGGAGCCAAAAGCACCAGTGGGGGGGGGGGGACATCAAAAGAGGAGGTTCAGGGCCACTCTGTGCAATACCAGTGCATGGAGCAAGTATAGTGTCATTTTAAATTCAAGAAAAAGACTTTAGAATCAATTTATAAAGTTCCAATTTAAGTTTTGGATAGAGTGAAAGGTGTTTTTAATTAGAACTTCAGGTTCTGCCGTGTCACCCTCTATTCGTCCTGGTGACCAAAATTTTAGTTGTCAGCACAATAGGTATGAAGTCCTGGTTTTAGATGCTTTTTACGGGCTTATTTGCACATCCATTTTCCTGCTGTAAAGTTTCCTATGGGCTGGTTAACACCTACATGCTCTGCTTTACTGTGTTTTAAAGGAACACTCTTAAGGGCACATACACTTGTCTGTGCGTGTTATCATGTACATGTATGCATCTCTCTACAATTTCCTTTAGATTTACCAAAACTATGGAATAGGAGGACCCACCGATCTATCCATTCACTTGGTAACCAATCAAGCAGATCCTTGCACTACATTAGGGGTGTCCAACCCGCAGCCCTAGAGTTTGGCATTGGGCCCGGGCCCGTCTGGAGGGACACCGGGGATGCCTTGCTACCATAGCAGTTACGGCAGCCTACATCCACAAGTCATGCAAATGTACACCTGCAGGGATGCCATGCAAATATAGCGGATGGGGGCACGGTGTGTGTGCTAATGAGGTCAGCTGGTGAACTCCTTCCCATGTCTTAACAGTTTTCATGTCCCATATCTACATACCAGGAAGTCATGAACTTTTCTATAGAACACAGCAGGACTAAGGTAAGGCCTTGTCCTAAAAATCATATACAGTAAAGCTTTTATTTTTTCGCGACAAGAGGTACATTAATGGTATATTGGTACCTAGGGGAGCTAGATTTTTTTTTTGTTTAAATAAAGTGATCTTAGCCTTTTAACATGATTTTCCATGAATAAGTATGTACAATAGTGATCTGGTTAAAAGCACTTGTTTATTGGTTACAATATCAATTCATGGCAACATATTGGTTTCACTGAGCCACTGTACAAATACAAAGAAAAAAAATCAAACGTGGAAAAATATAAACAAAACGTTTATAGCAAGTGATTATTTCACAGGGAATTTTTTTTTGTTTATTTATACAACAGCAATTGTTAAAGGAGAACAGAATAAAGGAAATGGGAAACAAAAAAAAAAAAAAAAAAGGAAAGAGAAAAAAATAAAAAAAAAAGCATGGCATGTCCTGGTTTTTAATTGGCTTAAAACCTTTAAGACAGTTTTTAATACATACACAATCCAAAAGGCAGTGCAGAATTAATTCAGAATCGATATTTATAAAGCCTTTTGTCAAAAGTCAGCAACACATGAGTAAAAATGTTATAAAATGAATGTGCTAGAATTGTCAAATTGTTAAAAGTGTATATTACAGCAACCAAACAATGTTTCTTTAAAAGCAACTAAACCCTGGACTTTCAATGGATATAAAGTGTATAACTCACATGTTAGAAGATTTTTTTATTTTTTTTTAATATATGTATATATATATTTTTTTTCTTTATTTAATTTTTTTTTTCTTTTTGCCTTTATTCCCCCAGAATGGAGAAACACACAGGATTAAGCACCACTATGTAAAGAAAGCAATAAAAGGCTGCAAAGTTCTAGAACTAGTCTCCACTGAAGTCCATAATATTCGAACCCTATCATACTGTGTGGTAGAAGAACTGGTGAGGCACATGTATATGTGTTATTAGGTTATATCAATCAGTAACACTGTTTGCACATATTACCATACAACACGGCATTAAACATTCTGCATGTATTTTATACAACCAGCAATTGGATAAAAAGAGAAAAGAGACAAGGCCAGTGGTGCCTCTGAACTTCAGGAAGATATTTCACTAGCATGCATGCCAGAGAGTAGACAAGGTGCTCTATGAACCATGCTTCATTACTTGCACATGAAAACGCACTCGCACATTCTGTCACTCTTCCAGAAAACGTCATTGCGGATACAAATGTTCAGGGTGAGCTCGAGTTACACAGGCACCAGGATACAGTATATGAGGCCTGTAGTTGCAACTATCCTTTATTACATCATAGTGTTGGAATGTACTGAATGGAGAGAAGGTTATGGTGGCAGGAGAAAGCACATTATATATAGTCCTGCACAAGGCAGAAAGTAGGGCCTGCCCCACTAGGAACTAGGAGAATCACACACTTCTCCAATACAGATTTGCTGGGGTCTTGTACAGTGGATCCTTCTAAAGCTAGTGCAGGCTGAAAAGAGGTCAGTTGCTGTGCTTCGCATATTTTGGCAAAGTACAATTTATAGCTCACAGCTGCACATTTACGATTCTGTGAGGTATAAAGCAAAAGTGCCTGTTTTTTCAGAAACCGCTTTTAGACAGCCTCAGATTGGTCTCTATTATACTTGCACAAGACAGACATTTGTGTATGAATGTGTCAATTCTCAAAAACCATCAATTCTAGTGCAGGAAGCCTCCTATATACCTAACACACACCTATGACTGTGCATATATAATGAAGCTGTGTTTATATGCACATTTTAAGTGTCAGATGCTGCCATTTGCTACAATTTGGCAATGTGGAGCCTCACCCCTGGTGCACATAGAGGGGAGGGGGGGGGATGGGCAACCACGTTGGCAGCATCTACCCCAAATGTCAGGCGCGAAACACGCATAGAATGAAAAGTCGGTCACTACAGTTGGTATCATAACAGATTTCAGATATTGGCACATTGTGGATTCCTCATCAGAAGAACCAAACTAACATCAGCTACAAATATATTAATGATTCTTAGGTATCACCATATCACAAAATCAGTATGTGGGCACCCTGGTGATCAGGAAGTAAAATCAAGGATGCAATAACCGACATATACTACACAACTGGCACAGATAGTGTCTAGAGAAATGTGAATTAAATGTTTTTTACCATTACCGTCATTTTGTGTCTATTCATAGCAAACTTCACATGTACTCATAAAATACTAGAAAATCCTGCTTACTACTCTCAATCGTTTCACAGCATCACAAGCCAAAGTTACATACAGTATTTATAGTGCTCTGGATATCCAATTAGCACTGTACAAAGCCCGGTCAGGCCGAGACCCAGATATTCTACAGAAACACATCCACGTTTTTTTGTAAGAAATCTTAAAAGGTTGGGGGCTATAAAGACGAGGTAATGGCACTGCAGTGTAGTTCGGTATACTTGAAGAGAATCTTCTCCCACTCCACTGACTTGGCTCCTCTGCATTCCACCCACCATCCGCTGCTCATATATTGTGGGGGTTTTTTTTTTTAAAATTACTTTTTGGCAAATGTCAGTGCCCCCCCCCCCCCCCCCCGACACATCACATATCCCAGGAGCCCTGCACCTCATCCCATTCAATAACAGAGGACAGGGGGCGGGCCTAGCAGCGCATCATCGGTAGGCCATGCCAGAACCCGGATGAGCGGCCACAGTCTCCCAGTGACGACTGGAAGCGTGTCACCCAGCGGCAGCTGCAGAGAAGAGGATCTCAGCAAGACAACACTGGATCATCTTTGTGGGTGAGTATTTGAAGTGGGTGGCCAGCTTAGCATCAGGTAAGCAAGCAGGGGAGCAAAAGAAAAAAATAAATAAAAAATTATGAGGTAAGGGTGAAACTCCTAGTCACATTACAGTAGAACTCCAAAAAACACTTAACACAATCTTTTTACCCACCAAAATGTTTTTAAATTTTGTTGAGCTGACCTTGTGGTTTACAGTCTAATACCACACTGCACAGCCAAGAAGGTGAGATCGCCATTTCCTATCTCAGCTCTGCGGGTTCCAGTATCACCTTTTGGCTCAACAGAAAGTCTGCATAAGTCTGATGAATTGTCCTACAGGCTGGCAAATTAAACCAACAGCTGCAACACTGAAATAAAGAGGTCACCTAACTAGCAGTTCCTGCGTGTCAGGTGTGTTTCAGGATTGGTGAACCCAGATTTGCATATAAATATATGTATGTCAACCATTTATTTAATGATTTACTCTGCTTTAAATTATAATTATTGTATCTAGTCAGTATGATCTCAAAGTTGTTCTCAATGGGGACCTTAAAGCTGAATTCCAGGTTTACTGTCCCTTTAACTAGTTTGCTTGGGCAAGATTTTGCACACTAACAGATGTGCCCACTGGGCATGCTGTATAAACTGAACTTACACAATATACAGTCTTGTGTTCCAGTAGTGAGATGAGAGTCTTGATGGACAGAGCTCAGCCATTCATAGGAAGCTTGGCATTCTCTAAATGAATAGTTTCCTCTGATTGGCTAAGCGGACAGATGTCAATCTCCAACTGGGCCAATCAGAGGAAGCTTCGTATTCAGAGAATACAAAGCTGCTTATGAATGACTAAGCAGTGCTCAGCCCAACTCTATTTTGTTCCAGAAGTGGGACGAAAATGCCTATCCCACAGCCAAACACAACACTGAGGCTACATACAGTTTATACAGGGAGCCCAGATGGCACACAGGTTAGTGTAGCTCAGGGGTCACCACATTTTCTAAACAAAGGGCCAGTTTCAGACATGTTCTTCAGACTTTTGGGGGGCAGTGCGAGTAGTAAATGCCCTGTTGGTTTCGGGGGAAGGAATATTGCCCAATCATTGGTGTCAGTAGTAAGAATCATGCCCCGTTGTTGGTGTCAGTCTGAGGAATAGTGCCTCGCATGGGTGGGTGGAATATTGCCCCAAGGGCCAGAAAAAAGCAAGCAAAGGGCCGCCTCTGGCCCCTGGAGCATAGTTTGAAGACCACTGTTGTGGACAAGTTTGTTTGGGCTACCTTGGCCCAAATGAACTAGTTAAAAGTACAGTAAAACTAAGAATTCAGCCTTAATGAAAATTTATAATCTATTCTGTAGGAGTTTTCAGTGGCTTTGGCAAATCTAGATCAAGCATAATAAAAATAACAGCTGTGATTTAGTAAAAGGGAAAGCAACACTGCTAGTGCACTGCAATACTGTGACCATTACCTTATTGGTCCTTCACACTAAATTAGAATACTTCGGCAGAAAAGTGCTCTAGAATGTAGAGATTGGTCTGGCTGCTTGGCACTTTCTTCATTAGAAACATGGTGAGAGGCACAGTAATAATAATAATGAAAAAATAATAATTTTAACAATCACACAAGAAAGTAAGATGTTTTGTTGGCTCAAACAGTATAAAAAAGAAAAACTTCATTAAAAACCAGTGACATCATTGAGGTACAGACAAATTAACATTGATGTCACAGCACGCCTTCACAATACTTGTGGTTCTGCCCTATAAGTTTCCTCCGCTCTGACCATGCACTGGGTGCAAAGGGCAAGCTGTTTTGGCACTAAAAGTGGCATTTTTCTCTTCTTTCCACCAACTGACAACTAGGTGCTTTTCAACCGATGTGCTTATTCATTAATGAGGCATAAAGTGAAATTAAGATGTGCAAATTACTGTAACCTCACAACAGCATTTAGTAATTACCTTTGATTGTTGCGATTTGTTACAAATGTCTGCACTCAAAACATCATCCCTGCTCTTCATATCTCTTTGCTGAATAAACCCAATAAAAGTCAATGTTTTTACTATGGTTTATTTCCTACAAGTTACATACCTAGATCATCCTTCAAATAAAACTACTGTACCTATTTAAAATAGTTTTGGTTCTTAGTGCTAGTTTACACCAGTGCGATTTTTGCGGCAACTTGAGTCACATGACCAGGGAAATCACATTATATTCAATGGTGCCAGTTCTCATCAATGTGACTTAGCATGTTGCGATTTTGGAAAAGGTTCCTGTGCGCTACTTTGGTGTGGTTTATAGTGTTACTTGGCCCCATAGAATATGCAAAAAATGCAGCCAAGTCACAACAAAGTGGTACTACATCATAATCACACTAAAAATCACTGCAAAAATCGTATCGTAAATGTGTGAAATGAGCCTTTGATGGCAATTTCTGGAAAAAGCTACACGTCGTTATCGGCCGATATAAGAGTACTAGAGAATCAGATCTCCATCTGTCCACTTCAACAATCTTTGCACCTCCCTTCTGAATCTCTTCGCTTGACATGCTAGGGAATGTGAACAAGAGCCCTGAAGCATATACCATTGGCACCTTAACAGGAGGGGGCCAAAGTGAAGCCCCCTCAAACAAGCTTATAAAGTGAATTACTTCTGGAATGGAAATGGAAATGGCCACCTAATGGCAACTGTGAACTTCAACATTATGGTCTTTCGCAAGACAGCAAACTGGCAACGTAATAGTTAGTTGTACAACATTTTACCAGAATGTAAAGTATATGGTAAACCTTACTGGTTATGTATTATTAGGACAATAGCACAAACCCAGTTAAAGAAGTAAAACACCATTATACAGATCTTTGGGCCTAGTTTTTATCTTCTCCAGTATACTCAATCTAAGCTAGCGCCACTGGTGTCTGACCACATTCCTCCATTCTGCTTTACAGGAATGAAATGCATGCTTGTGATATGAGTATTTTATAAAAAAAAAAAAAAATAAAAAAATAAAAAAAAAAAAAAAGAAGGAGGTGCCTGCCTGACCTCTAATAAACTAGTTACCTGCACATCTGCCATACGAGATCAAGCCCCCCTCACTGGCTGGCAGTTCAATTTAAACAATGGATGAACAAGTGTGTGCAATATTACCATGTTTTTGAATGGATTAGCAGGTGTATCTGCACAATATAATAAATGTTCACACTAAAATTAAACTTCCTGGGGTGTAGGCAGCAAACCGAGGTCACCCACATTCATTAGAATAGGGTAAAGATCAGCAGCTCTCCATGGGTTTCACCTAGTTGAGGTTAGACCTTTATGGCAGCTGGATGCAGAAGCAGATCATTTGGCACCTGTGCTTGGCCTGCATCCCATCTTCACCTGGAATGCTTTACCCTGAGGATGGGGGGGAGGGTCAATAAAAGAGTCAACACAAGTCAATTAGTTATCCTACACCGGTGTAAACATGGATGTATTCTTAGTAGAAAGTATGTCATTTTTGAAGAAACAAGCTTAAAATGCTTGTGTGAGGAGAACACAGGTCTAAAATGTCATGTCATAAGAGGGTACGAGAGTTTCTAGACAGGTGCAAAAGCTAGAATACAAACTCGAATAGCAGCTTTCAGCAAGGCGAGTAAGACCAGCCCACGGTCCTGACACCACTATACTTTGCTGCTGGATGAGCAGCTATCCTCAGAAGTGTCATCATTTATGTAATTCTATTTCCAATAACAATAAGAGGTCCATTACAGCTAAGCGATGAACTTTATTCTTACTGAAAAAGTGCACTTTAACTTGGCCACATCAATTTAGATTCAGAAGTCTTCATTTTCCTATAAGTCTAAAAATCCTACTGTCCTACACTACAACAAACACGCCAATATCCAAAAGTGTGACAGAATGCAAGTCAAAAACAAAAAAAAGAAGACAATTACAAAAGGTTAGGTGATTTCATAGCGACATGTGTGCTTCTATTGCATACTATGCAACTGTGCGGAAATGCAGTAGTTCTAATAAAATTTCTGGCCAGCTTCCATTAAGCAATGACAATCAGTCATTTGAAATTAGAAATTAAGAATCATGGGTCATCTAAGATAGAATTTTCCATAAAAATGGCTAATAGGACCGATTTGTTCATCCATGATTGTCACGTGAGAAGATGGAGGAAAAAAAAAAAGAAAAATCACTAAAATGTACGCGATGCTTTGAAAAAAGGACCCAAAAAAAAAAAAAAAAAAGTTCAAGTCTTTTTTTCAGTGCAGGTAGATGGGGATTTTAGCAATTTACATTTAGTGCATACGAGTTAGGAATTAGACTAATGGGGGTTACATGTTTCCTGCATATGTACTGCACAATGGGATCAGTACAGCAAATTATCATGAGCATTATGCCGTATGAAGGAAAAGGTGAGGGAATAGTGCGAGCAGATATACAAACTGGCCTATCTAAATGTGAAGATATACTACAACTGTATGGATACAAACACAGAGCAATGATTCATCTCATCCACAGCAAGTTCACAAAGAATAAAAAAAAAAAAAAAACGAAAAAAACAAAGAAAAAAAAAAATAACACAACAATCAAGTATATTTATCACTAAACTATTGTGGCGTTCAAAAAAAAAAAAAAAAAAAAAAAAAAAGCTACAATTCGTATTCTTTAAATAAAAAAGGCAATATTTCTTTTTTTCTGTAGTTTTTTTTGTTTTGTTTTTACATACAAACATTGCATGATCGGCTGCTATAGTGTGTACATTCAGGTATGTACAAAAATAATAATAATAATAATAAAAAAAAAAAAAAAGTACAGACTCAGCAGACTTTGAGCACAAAGCAGAAATCCTTTAACCGTGTGGCTGCTGTAAAGGTCTACAATGCAAAACTGACATTTCTAGCAGCAAAAGGGTTAAAACAACTTAACCAAGCCACAAAATAAAGACTGGCTCCTAGGCTCTCAGTCACCATGATCCTGTGTGCTAGCCCCTTTGAAATAGTCACCAGTGCTCTTTACCCCTTTGAACCCTTTATGACCTCAACTTGATTTTTTTTTTTTACTAGTTTAAAGAAAGCCTTTTTTTGTGTAATAATAATCAGTGAATAGAAAAACTTCACCTGCAAATACAAGGTAGAAATGTTATTTCACAGCTATAGGCTGCAGCATTGACCTCTCCAGATCTCGGTGGAGAATTAACAAGATCAGCTATCTTTGCCCAAGTTAATTCCAGATTCTGAGAAAACTGTCCCAAGACCCTGTAGCTACAGCCATGCCATCGTCGGTTACACCTAAACAGCTCACTCGGTTATCATGACCAGCAAGGACTCCTGAAAAAAAAAGGGAAACAAAAATAAGGTTAAAATTCTATTTATCGCCCGTTCACATCAGTGCAACTTGTCATGCGATTTGACAGCTCCAAAAGTAGCACCTCATTGCCGGCAATGGAAGCGTTTATGTCGCAGCGATTATGAAAAAAAGGTTCCTGCACTACTTTTTACAGATTTAATTGAGATTTTCATAGACTTCTGTTAAATGAAGTCGCAAGCTGCAATGAAATCGGCGGTGCAGTGTGCAGCCTTAAAATCATGCGGATTTCAAAACAGCACAAGTGTGAACCAAGGCTAATATAGACTTCCACTATTTCCATATTTATTAACACGCACCTCAATTTTAGGAGGGAAATTTTAGGAAAAAAGCTTAAATTGAATATAAAACAGCTTTGACCTCAGAACTTTATTTTTTTTAATTAAATGCAGCCTCGCCAGCGCAGTGTCCAGCAATGCAGCCTCGCCAGCGCAGTGTCCAGCAATGCAGCCTCGCCAGCACCATTGCACAGAGTGGGGGGGGGGGCGGGCCATGCTGAGGAGAAGGGAGGACGAGTGGCCCGTTATCTGAAGTTCCCGCGCCTATGTCAGATGTCACACGTCCCGGCATTGGGCCACTGTGCTGTCTATCATAGGAGGCGGGACTTCCCATGACAGCGACTGCTCGTCCTTCCTTCTGCTCGGCCCGCCCCCCTCTGCCTTGCTTTTTTTTTTTTTAAATATAGCGGCGTATAAAAAACGCACTGCTGTTTTGACCTCCATTTTTAGGAGGAAAAAGTGCGTGAGTTGAGCAGAAGCATCCACCACTATCCAACTGGATAATGATAAAAGCCAACCCAGTTTTTGTGGGAAATACTACAATATAGAAAAGCAAAAAAAATGTGCGTGCTTATTAAAATGTGTGTAGGCAATGCTTTTTTTTTTTTTTTTGGGATAGAGTAGGTTTAGACCCATTCTCTCAAAGTGATTTTGCCATTTGTCTCTGTTGGGGAGAGTTACACCTCTGCCATAAAAAACAGTGTCACAGAGATAGAAATGGAGACAAAATTCAAAATTGTAAAGTGGTCACCAGAACAAGAGGTAAGGGAAAATCCTCCCATGGGGAGGACTGTTCTTGAGACAAATAACACTGGAATTCCACACACTTTGGAGGGATTATCACTTTTTGTTGTGCCTTCAAGAAGGAAGTAAAATATACCCCACAGGACACAGGCAGTAAAGAGAAAAACAAAACTAACCTGATCGGGTTAGAGCAACCTTCCTAATCTGGCTCTATATACAATTAAGACCTACACAATTCCTAGTGAAAATATTTAAACTATTTCTATATATTAGCATCTAAAAAGCAAACATGCTCTATTCGTTTAAACAAAACACTCACCTGCTCTTTCACCCTTCAAAGTGTCCCATACGTTGCAGTTGAAGTCATCATATCCCGCTAGTAACAAACGACCACTTTTAGAAAATGCTACAGATGTGATACCGCAGATGATGTTGTCGTGCGAATACATCATTAACTCCTGGTCTGCACGCAGGTCAAACAGCCTACACGTTGCATCATCGGACCCGGTAGCAAAGGCATGCCCATTGGGGAAAAACTGAAACAAAATGAAATGGACATCATAATAGCAGAGCTACTTGATACACGCTCGCCTTTCCCCAATTACTGACAGGGTCATCTGGGTCTGCAACACAACTTATGGCCTCACTCGCAGAGACGTACAAAAGCGTATGCCTGTGCGAGGATCGTATTTGCCTGCATGGACGCACAGGTTTTTCATACATCCATATGCAGGCAGTCCCATTCATGTGAACAGAGATGCAGTGGCTGCACAGACACAGCCAATGCTCCCAATTAGACATCTGTGCGAGTGCCTATCCCCAAACGCAGAGTTTGCGAGTTCAGGGGCACACACCAGCACAGATGTCAACTTGGGAGCAGCAGCTGTGTGTGCAGCCACTGCATTTTGGTTGACATAATTGGGACTACTGAGCAAATACAGCCTTTGAACGGGGGTACACTTGGGTAACTCTGTGGGAACATCACCTAGAAATCCAAATATAAAATGCCCCTTGTCAAAAAACATTAACTTTGCAGCAAGAGCCAGGAATTTGCAACTGTGTGCTCCTATTTTTCCACATCCAAATAATGAGATTTTTGACTTACCATAAAATCCATTTCTCTGATGTTCATTGACAGACACAGCTCCAGATCTTCTGCAGGCCGAGGTAATAGCCACCAAGAATGACCCGAGGAGCAGATGTGAGAACAAAGGTTAACGCCATAAAACGGATATTGCTCCTTGCCCACGACAAGCAGAGGAAGCGCTGGTGACCGGCACATATTGAAATGTGAAGGTAGGTGTCCTTAATTTTGATAGAAGTGAGAAAGTCCCCCAGATGTAGAGACGCCACTACCATGCGAATGGACTCCATTCGGAACTTCTGTACCTGCACAAAGCAGTTTAGCGTCTTGAAGTCCAGAATTGGACGTACCTTGCCTTCCTTCCAAGAAACTAAACAGGTTTGAGTAAAACACCTGAAAACATCCTGAAGCCATAACCATGACAATCACCCTATGAAGTAATAAGTCTGCCCCAAAGTGACCCCACAAACAATTTGGGGACAAGTGCAGGTTGGAAGGGAAGAACCTTTCCGGAGGAAAAGATCGAAAATCGATCTTGTAGCCGGATCGAATGAATTCATGGAACCACTTGACCTGTACCAGAGAGGTCCACGGATCCGGAAATAAGCGACGACGTCCCCTCACCCCAGATACGGGTAAGGGCGCCCCTTCATGCAGAGGAAGCCTTGTCTGCAGGTCTGGAAGAGCCCCTCGTGCCTTGCCAGATCAGGTCCTCTTGGAACCTGCGGGGGGAGGCCCTGAAGTACTCTCTCCCCCCCCCCCCCCCCTGTGAGACTGTTAATGATGTCATCCAAGGAAACTCCAAACAGGCGATCCCCCACAAAGGGGAGATCAGATAAGGCCTTCTTAGAAGTCTGGTCTACAGACCAGCCTTATCAGCCAGATAAGACGCCCAAGGACCACTGCTGATACAGACAGCCTAAAATCAAAGGAGCCGCATCCAAAGAGGCATCACAGAAATTGTAGCCCCTGGATCAACTATCCGCCAGCTCCGCAAAGGCAGGGGGAAGCAGTTTCACTTCCAGGACCCGGCATAAAAGTTTAGCCCACTCGTCAGTTTGTGACACCAGGGCAATAGTAAATACCGGCCTAAGCTGAACCAGCCATAGTGAAACATATGGCGAGCCAGAGTCTTCACTCGCTCTCCTATCAATTGGATCTTTAAAGGCCAAGGGCTCCTTAACCGGAATTAAGGTAGCTTTATTTAACCTTGAAACTGGCGAGTCCACTACAGGTGGGACCGTCCACTTTTTAAGCAGGGAATCCTCAAAGGTACCGCATAGCAAAAGGGTTAGGGACCACAAGAGTGTGTTTTGGACAACCCCACTGTTATGTGACAATGTTGTCAAAGTAAGCGGGAAAGGGGAACACCCGAACCCCAGTGGAGGATTGTGGTACCAAAAAGGGACCAGTGCCTCCGATCCAGCATCTCTGCCATGTTTAGAATTTCACGCTCTGACACAATCAGTGCATCCACCAGCGCCTTTTCATGCACAGCTAGGAAGGGCAGAGGAAACATCCTCCTTGTCGGAGAACTCAGGGTGTGTGAACACAGACCCAGTAGGTTGACTCGCGTCCATGGCAGCGGAAACAGATTCAGGATCTGATGGACAGATGAGGCAGGGGAGAGCGGTGGACGTTATATACTAAGGTCACCCAGAAAAACATAACAAGCAGGGGAGGGTCGCTGACTGCGATCCCGCAAGAGGGATGCTGACCCAGGGTCCACGAATGGATCACCTACTGGACCCCGCAAAAGACAAGGGGGTCACCCTCCGAGCCCCTCCATAGAAGCCTGCACAATAGGAATTAGCCCCCTTCAAAGGGTACCACCTACCGTGATGCAGAGGCAGGGTATCCTGATGTTCCCGCAGCGCTAAAAGGGGTAGGTACCCTCCACAATAATGGCGGCATGGTTGCCATCAAAAATTAAACTGTCCCCACAGCTCCATCCCATCCAAGGGAGGTGCCTAACCCTCAAGAGCAAGTGGCAAAAGCCATGCTTATAACCTCACCCAGGTGAGAGGGAGTGGGGGGGCCTCCCCCGCACAGTAACCACATTTTTAGAGGGCGGGGGGGGGGGGGGGGCAAAGGGGAATCAGGGGTCCCACTGTCCCAGGGAGGGGCCCTGTCCACCCCAAAACCCTCCAGGGGTAGAGGTGGTGGGGGGGGGGGGGGCAGCTACTTATACCAGGAACTGGGTGGGCACCATTCCTGACAGACCACCGCTCCATCGGGATGTGGGTGCTGGCAGCCAGAAGAAACGATGCGACTCAGGCCGATGCCAGGTCGTATGCGCCCTCGTGAGACATTTACCTCGTAGGCCAGCCCCCGTCCAGTGGGACCAAGTCGCAGCTGACCTAGCACAGAGCTGAGGCCTGCGCACGCTCGCTGGCCAAACTGGGGGACCCTTTGGATCTAGATTATCTGGTCCGTTGCCCAGTTTGGTAGTTGATAATAGATTCTCAAAGAAACAAAATACCAAAGACAAAAAATACATTTAAAAAGGAAAAAAATTGCCAGGACCAGAGATCCCAGCAAGAAACTAGGTTCTTACTCCTGGCAGAAAATAAAAAAACTGAGTGCCTATAGCTGAGTGTGAGTGTATACCCCCTGGGATTGCCCATAGGCATAATCAAGCTTTTTCCTGCCTAGTGTCCTACTCCTAAAGGGGGCAGCATAACCCAATGGTTAAGAAGAGTCAAAAGCTGTGTCCGTCAATGAACGAAAGAGAAAAGTTAACTTTTTGGGGATATTCTAATTTTATGAGATGCACCTGTATACACACACACACACACCTTTGTTTATAAACACTAAAAAAAAATATTATATATATGTGTGTGTGTGTGTGTGTGTGTGTGTGTGTGTGTGTGTGTGTGTGTGTGTGTGTGTGTGTGTGTGTGTGTAATATATATATATATATATATATATATATATATATACACATATATATACACACATACACACACACACACATAGAGATGGATAGATAGATAGATAGATAGATAGATAGATAGATAGATAGATAGATAGATAGATATCTATTAGAGCAATAAATATATGTAGTAATATAGAGATACATTAGTTGTGCACCAACAGAAAAAAATACCATGATGGCATGTTACCCTCCTAATGCATCACCTACTCTATTATTGTAAGGAGCAATTAAAAGGGAATGTTGTGTGCCCTGTGCTCGGGTGTCAAGGGTTGAGCATCCCACCCTTAGCTTCTCCCCCAAAGCTGCAGAACACGCACAAGGAAGGGGTAAGAGAACAGGCGCAGGGTAACACTGCACTGGTTGTGAGCAAGCGACACGCTCATCCAAGTGATCGGGGGGGGGGGGGGGGGTGGAACTGCAGAGCATGCACAAGGAAGGAGGAGAGAATGGGCTCAAGGCATAATGGTAATAGGTACACCAGCACTCAGCATATCATCTGTCCCACATTAGATCAGGACACAGACCTGACATAGAGCAGAAGTTGCGACTTTGCAGTGGGTGAGTAAAATAAAGGGGGGTCTGAATAATATGCTTTGTGGTATCTTAGGCCACTTTTACAGAAAAATAAAGATTTTAAAGGTGAACTTAACCTCTTAATGGGATAGCTGTATTTTTTTTTTTTCAAGCTTATCTCCCCCCCTTTGTGATTTTAATACTGCAATACTGCTTTAATACTCATCTTGGTTCTATGTTGCTACAGTTTATGTTCAACTTACACAGACTGCATTAATATCAGACACATGTCCAGTAAATGACTGCCTGCACATTCCATCGCGGATGTCCCACAGCTTAGAAGAAGCATCACAAGCGCCAGAGACAAAAGTCCTCATGTCAGGGCTCAGAGACAAGCTCATCACATCTCCAGTATGTCCTGTGAAGGTTGTGGTCTGCTGCCCTGTTTCTATATCCCACAGTGCACTGCAAAAGAAAAAAAAAAAGTGAACATTTGTCACATCCTAAAACTACAATCATTAACACTTGGTAGTTCTAATTTTTTTGCCTATTAACCGCTTCCATACAGGGCGAATTCCAGCATTCCTCTCCTAAAAAATATTACTCAGAACCCCCAAACATTACATATATATTTTTAGCATAGACCCTATGGTTTATTTTTGGGATTACAGAATGTCCTAATGCTGGCTGACTCCTGAGCTGACAGGGAAGACAGGGGACACAGGACATTTTTTTTTTTTCAATCAATTTTTATTAATTTTCAAATACAGATGAAAAACAGAAAATCACATTAACAGAATGTGAAATAGGAAAATAACCATAACAAGGTATCCAAAAGTGGATGATACAGTGTTCAAACACTAGTATAAACTTCGTACAAGTGCATAGGCATCATGCATGTAAATGTCAACACAGTTTATTCTGATGCAGGGAGGAGAAGAGAGGCGTCGAACCACCCCGACTCAGAACCCCTAGGGGAACAATGTCACCAAGCCACGGGTCGTCCTCACCTCCCATCATCCTCAGGACCAAAACAAGTAGAACTAAGCTAATTAAAGGGTTACATTATAAGCTTCTAGTATCATGGGACACATGACATTTTTTAAAAACATTTTATTGTTTTATTCCAGGTTTTTTAGAACAAAGAGAGGGGTAAATGACAGTACATTGTGCTGTCTATCATGCCCTAAAGGATCAGGATTTTTTGTTTGTTAGGGTTTCAACCACTTTAGGAGCGTCATGATGACATGACTGTTTTTGAATAAATGTAAATTATTGTACGTACCGTAAATAAGGCACCCCCTGAAAATAAGCCCTAGGGTGTTTTTTTGTAGCCAAAATTAATATAAGACCCGGTCTTATTTTCGGGGAAACACGGTATGACTCTCGGAGGCCGAGCGCAACGTTAAGAAAAAAAATTGCAGGATGCAGTTCAGCTGCTTGATTGTTCAGTTCAGCCGCTTGAACACGAGGATTGCTTTTACAGTGCAGGGAATCACCGGCAGAAAAAAAAAAAAAAAAAAGAAGATGCCTGTAGCTGCAGGCATCATTCTGATATCTCCACTGAAAGCCCAGGACGTCATATAATGTTCAGCGGTATGGAAGTGGTTTAAGAACCAGAATACCAGTCAGATAAGGCAGGGGGCGCTTTTTTGCCTGCCCATCACCCAAAAGCCAATTCCACCAGGGACACAAAGGACTCCAGGACCGCCGTCAGTGCGTCGACGGATGGTTGGGACCCAGAGGGCCCTGCGGCCTCAGAGGGGATCGGGTGGGGAGATCTACTCTAAAAGACTCCATGAGTCACCAGGGGGACCCCACAAAAAAAAAAAAAAAGTATAAAAAAAACACTACTAAGGGACACCCCCACCGCTCTGGCAGCACACCCAGTTGCCAGTCACAGAGCCCCAACCAATCCTCAGCAGAGAGGGAGAGGACTCCACCCGACAGAAACAAGGCACCACAGCCACCAGCAGAATCTGCACTGCGCATACGACGATCACGTCACCTCCTCCCATGCTCGCCTCCAGGACTTTTCCAGAGCCTCTCCAATCCTATGGAACTCCTTATCCCAATCTGTCCGATTAGCTTTTAGACGATCCCTGAAAACCCTCCTCTTCAGAGGAGCCTATCCTACCCACACCTAACAACTATACTTCCATTTTCTCCATCAGCCCATCCCCCATGGTTATTGCCTTTTGTTTCACTTGACCCTCCCTTCTAGATTGTAAGCTCTAATGAGCAGGGCCCTCTAATTCCACCTGTATTGAAACTATTGTCTTCCCTCACATTGTAAAGCGCTGCGCAAACTGTTGGCGCTATATAAATCCTGTACAATAATAATAATAATAATAATCAGGAAAAGAAAAGATCCAGGGAGTCGGCACCAGGGGATGAGGGGCCCATAGGGCTCCACTGTCATGGCAGCTCCATCGCAAAATGGCCGCTGGACTACACAAACATGGCCGCCGTGCATTGCAGCACAAAGACTACAAGAAAATGGCGGCACCAGGAAGGCTCCCTAGGCCTTAGGACAGGCACGGCGAAGGGGGGGGCCTGGCAGGAGCCCCCACCAGGTACCATCTCCCCCCCCCCCCCGCACAGCCGATCGTCCAACTTTCCCCGCCCCTATCACAAGGATAGCACCCTGTTCCCACCCAGGAGGTGCGTGCCAGACCACCTTTACAGCCCCAGCATTAGTGGAAAGGGGGGGGGGTGTAGGATGGGGAACAGACGAGGGGAACCCGGGGGTCCAACCGTCCCAAGGAGGAGCCTTCGTCCACCCAAAAACCCACCGGGGGGGGGGGGGGGGGGAACCAGGCAGCCACCACTCCAGATGGAACCTCTCACAATTGAAATGGGAGGGCTGTCAGCCAGAAGGAACGCTGCGACTTGGGCCGAGACCCGGTCGTATGCGACCTCGCGAGGAGTTTGACTTGCAGGCCAGCCCCGGTCCAGTGAGGCTATGTTGTGGCCCACCTAGCGCGGAGCTAAAGTCTGCCTGTGCATGCTGGCCAGACTGGGGTGACCACTGGATCTAGATTTTCCAGCCCGTCGCCCAGGCAGCTGATTGTAGATCTCACAGGAGACCCCAGCAAGGAACTAGGTCGTGACTAGGCAGAAAAAAAAAAAACTGAGTACCTATAGCAGAGAGAGGTAGTATACCCCCTGGGACTGCCCATAGGCATAGCCAGACTTTTTTCTGCCTAGTGTCCTACTCCTGTAGGGGGCAGTATAACCCAATGGTTAGGAATATCAGGAGCAATGTTCGTCAATGAACGAAAGAAAAAATTCTTTATGTGGCAATGTAATCTGCTTTTCTCCTGAGCTAGTCCTATACTGTTAAGTGATGGCCATGCTGACCACTTGTGCTGCTGTAGGACTCTTGTATGGTTTTTCTTTCTTTTTTATCTTGTCACTTTGTAAGTGGCCTATTGTAATATGTTTAAACATATAACAAAAAAAATAAAAAAATTAAAAGATCTGGGCTCTGATTGGACCACACCAAAGGTGCAAATTATTTTTCTGAAGTCATTCTGTGGTAGATTTACTTCAGCACTTGTCCTACTGGATCACCCAACTTCTGCTAAGCTTCAGCTGGTAGACACCCACCCTGACATTCTGTAGGATATTTTGGTAAACCTGGGAATTAATTTTTCCCTCTAGAATTGCAAGTGATCGAGGCCAAAGCAAGCCCAAGCATAATGTTCCCTCCTCCACACTTCATCGTTTGGATTATGTTTTGATGTTGATGAGCTGTGCCCTTTTTAAGCAATACTAAGTGCTGAATATTCTTCCCCAAAAAATCCACTTTTGTTTTATCAACCCACAACACATTTTCCCAGTAGTTTTTCGGTTTGCCAAGGTGTTCTTTAGCAAACTTCAGGCAGAAAACCTAGCCAACTCAATAGTGGCGAAGACTCTGCTAAGCTTATTGAGGTTTTATGCTAGAAATGCTATTACTATGTGCTGGAAAAAATCCTCTGCCTCCACAACCCACTTCTGGATGCAGCTGGTAAACTCTAACCCTACCTCTATACCAGGAAAATTCCTAAGGTTTGGTCAAGCTAGGTAGATACTCCCTCCACGGCACTTCTGTTGACGTTTAATGTTGCTGAGACATTGCATTTCATGTAATCTTGGGGTTCTCCCCTGGTTGGTGCTAGATCTTTATTAAATCCTGTTGTACCTGTGCTAGAATCATGCATATAATGTGACAACATTTTTGTAGAACTTCTTTATTTTTGTTACTTATATCTATGGGCTGTGATGCTAACCACTCATATGTTTGCCTGTTTTATGTATGCCGTCCGTACTGAAAATTTAACAAAAAAAAAAAGTGAAAAAAAAAAAAAAAAAGTGAAAGTGCATTTGCCCTTTAGGTACTGCAAGGATTCAGAACCCCCCCCCCCCCCCCACTCCTCCTCTCCGATGAAGTGAACAGCATCAAGAAGCATTACCCACTCTGCTTATGTACAGTGTTATAACTGGGACAGTGTTCCAAGTATTGTACTTTAAAAAGGTGCATAGTAAATGGTTTGCATTTGTGTATACAAGCAAGCAGTTTGGCATATACTCTGCAATGCTGAAACACTGATAACTACTAAATTCTAATTTACAGAAGTAAATAATGCAATACAATCAGATTTTAATGATTAAAGATAAAATAAAACAGGATCACTTACCAAGTTGTGTCTCCGGAACTTGTAACAATTTGGTTGTCGTCTAGAAAACGGCAGCATGAGAGGTAACCTGAGAAGAGAAAAAAAAAAAATTGTAAAGAATAGATAAAGGATCCAAAGAAGCAGATTTTTACAAAGCACGAATCACAATGACAAGCACTTCTATGCACAGATATACACACCTTTCATACTGAAATCATTGTGTGTCCACACAGCCACCTAGCCTGCAGCTTGACTTGATCCACAGTAAACCAACATACGTACATACTTGGCCTATCACACTGTTACAAGCATCTGTATTTACATATAAGGTATTTTGCCAGGCATTTCCTTTTTCAGACTGGAGCTTCTCTCTTTATTTACTACTTTGTGTAAAGGTGTTGTTCATGGTGGTAAAATGGGTTTACTAAGCTCCTCCTTGATTACACAGAGCAAAACATGCTGCATTAAAGTGGAATCGTTCTGTAGACAAGAAAGCTACGTGACATGAATGTGAAAGGCAGTGTATTACCTAAGCATAGCACAAATGGACTTGAAGACAGAAATGAAGCTCAGTAATCTGGTTTACCAGGTCAGTTTACATACAAAGTATTAGAATTACACTGCTACAGATGTCTTAGACCAGCATCCTAACTCACATGAACAGTAAACCAGGCATATTTGAGGTCCCATTAACCACGTGTCAACCAACTGGCAGGCAGGTTCCCGTGAATCACCGTACCTGTACGACGGTTCGAGGGAGCAATCCTGGGGGCGGGCACATGCCCATTTGCCAGCGGGGAACCTGATTCATGGAGCCACGATTGCCGGCGGGCACTCATGATTGCTCCCTGTGAAGAGAGAACGGCGGTTTGCTGTTGTTAACACAGCAGACCGTTGTTCTCTCAGCTGTCAACACAGAGCTCCTATGTTCCTCCTATTTAGGAACACAGGTCTCGGTGTTGATTTCACAAGCTCATCCTCCCACAATTAGAAAACACCTCCTAGGGCTCACATTTAACCCTTTGATCGCCCCAGGGTTAACCCCTTCCTGGCATCGACGCCATTACTAGTAAGAAAAAAAAAATGACAAATCTTTCCCCTAGTTTATAGACGCGATAACTTTTGTGCAAACCAATCAAAATACGCTTATTGGGATTTTTTTACCAAAAATATGTAACCGAATACAAATTGGCCAAAAATGATGAAAAAATGTGATTTAAAATTTTTTTTTGCTAATGTTATATAGCAGAAAGTGCAAAATATTGTTTTTTTCAGAATTTTTTGTAAAAAATAATAGAAAAAAGTAAAATAAAATCAGAAAAAAAAATATTTAAAGCGCACCGTCCCTCTGAGCTCGCACGCAGAAGCGAACGCATACGCAAGTCGCGCTCACATATGTAAACTGTGTTCAAACCACACATCTGAGGTATCGTTGTGATCGATAGAGCGGGGGCAGTTCTAGCTCTAGACCTTCCCTAACTAAACTGGTAACCTGTAGAAATTTTTAAAGTGTCACCTATGGAGATTTTTAAGTACCAATGTTTGTCGCCATTCCACGAGCGTGCACAATTTTGAAAAATCACATGTTGGGTGTCTATTTACTCAGAATAACATTTTCTTTCACATTAAAAAAATTGGGCTAACCTTACTGTTTAGTTTTTTTAAATGCAGCGAAATTTATTTTTCCATAAAACAATTGTGCTTTTTAAAGATCACTGCGCAAATACCACGTGACAAAAAGAAAAAATATTGCAACGACCACCATTTTATTCCCCAGTCTTTGCTAAAAAATATTATATATATATATATATATATATACAGTACAGACCAAAAGTTTGGACACACTTTCTCAAAGAGTTTTCTTTATTTTCATGACTATGAACATTGTAGAGAGGTACTCACTTGAAATGGTTTTCACTTCACAGGTGTGCCCTGTCAGGTTTAATAAGTGTGATTTCTTGCCTTATAAATGGGGTTGGGACCATTAGTTGTGTTGTGCAGAAGTCAGGTGGATGCACAGCTGATAGTCCTACTGAATAGACTGTTAGAATTTGTATTATGGCAAGAAAAAAGCAGCTAAGTACAGGAAAACGAGTGGCCATCATTACTTTAAGAAATGAAGGTCAGTCAGTCTGAAAAATTGGTAAAACTTTGAAAGTGTCCTTAAGTGCAGTCACAAAAACCATCAAGCACTACAAAGAAACTGGCTCACATGCGGACCGCCCCAGGAAAGGAAGACCAAGAGTCACCTCTGCTGCGGAGGATAAGTTCATCCGAGTCACCAGCCACAGAAATCGTAGGTTAACAGCAGCTCAGATTAGAGATCAGGTCAATGGGACACGGAGTTCTAGCAGCAGACACATCTCTAGAACAAATGTTAGGAGGAGACTGTGTGAATCAGGCCTTCATGGTAGAATATCTTCTAGGAAACCACTGCTAAAAAAGGCAACAAGCAGAAGAGACTTGTTTGTGCTAAAGAACACAAGGAATGGACATTAGACCAGTGGAAATCTGTGCTTTGGTCTGATGAGTCCAAATTTGAGATCTATGGTTCCAACTACCGTGTCTTTGTGCGACGCAGAAAAGGTGAACGGATGGACTCTACATGCCTGGTTCCCACCCTGAAGCATGGAGGAGGAGGAGGTGTGATGGTGTGGGGGTGCTTTGCTGGTGACACTGTTGGGGATTTATTCAAAATTGAAGGCATACTGAACCAGCATGGCTACCACAGCATCTTGCAGCGGCATGCTATTCCATCAGGTTTGCATTATTTTTCAACAGGACAATGACCCCAAACACACCTCCAGGCTGTGTAAGGGCTATTTGACCAAGAAGGAGAGTGATGGGGTGCTGCGCCAGATGACCTGGCCTCCACAGTCACCGGACCTGAACCCAATCGAGAGGGTTTGGGGTGAGCTGGACCGCAGAGTGAAGGCAAAAGGGCCAACAAGTGCCAAGCATCTCTGGGAACTCCTTCAAGACTGTTGGAAGACCATTTCAGGTGACTACCTCTTGAGGCTCATCAAGAGAATGCCAAGAGTGTGCAAAGCAGTAATCAAAGAAAAAAGGTGGCTACTTTGAAGAACCTAGAATATTACATATTTTCAGTTGTTTCACACTTTTTTGTTATGTATATAATTCCACATGTGTTAATTCATAGTTTTGATGCCTTCAGTGTGTCTACAATTTTCATAGTCATGAAAATAAAGAAAACTCTTTGAATGAGAAGGTGTGTCCAAACTTTTGGTCTGTACTATATATATATATATATATATATATATATATATATATATATATATATATATATATATATATATATATATATATATACACACATATACATATACATATACACACACAGCTTCAAGTCTTCAGACCATTGGGATGTCCCAAAGCGGGGTCAATCTGAGGGGTAGGAAAAAACACCGCAAACGCAGAATTCCCAACAAGGCTAAACATAGCCAACCAGATAACAGGAGCTTAACTAGCAACAACTGTAGCTCACCACCAGGAAAATTTTTCACCCTCAAGAAGGGGAAGCCTCCGCAACTGCAGCCTGAAAAACTTTGCGGCCAAACACTGCAAAGTAATTTGCAAATGCAAGTACATCCACCTTATCAAATTTGGTGAATGTGTGTACAGGCGACCAAATAGCTGCCTTGCACACCTGAACCACTGACGCCTGATGACGGAAGGCCCAGGAGGCATTAAGCACCCTCGTAGAATACGCTTTAACAGGGAAAGGAGGAACCTGACCCTTAATGATGTAGGCCTGCACCACGGTCTGCATGATCCACTTGGAAATGGTCGCAGCAGATGCAGCCTGCCCCTTACGAGGTCCATCTGTAAGAACAAACAAGGAATCGGATTTCCTAATCGGTTTAGTCACAGCCAGGTACAACCGAATGGCCATTACCACATCTAAACAATGCAAAGCAATTTCCTTAGGAGGTTTAGGCTTAGGACATAGGGACGGTAGCAAAAGGTCTTCATTCAAATGAAACCCAGAGACAACCTTGGGAAGGAACGCCTGACAGGTTTGCAACACCACTTTGTCCCTAAGAATCACCAGGTAAGGTGACCGACAGGACAATGCAGCCAACTCTGACACGCAGAAGTAATGGCTACCAAGAAAGCCACCTTCTGCGACAGAGTGAGCAGAGGTATTTATGGAATATTTCTTGAAAGGAAGGCCTTTGAAGCACCGACAGAGCCAAATTGAGATCCACGGAGGTACCGGGGGGGGGGGGGGGGTCGCACTGGAGGAGCCAGATGGCAAACTCCCTGCACAAAAGCGTGAACCAAGGACTTCGCCACCAACGGTCTTTGGGAAAAAAATAGCCAAGGTGGAAATCTGGCCCTTGTTGGTGCCCAGAACCAAACGATCTACAATCTACACCCAAGACAGAAGATCTTCCCTGAGAGGAAGTTTCCAAGGGACATCGGCTACCAGCCTTACCAGGCCTGCATACCAAGACCGGCGAGGTATGGCACCACCATAATGACTGGAATTCCTTCTACCTTGATTCGCATAGGAGTCTCGACAGAAGTTGTATTGGAGGAAAGCGTAAATCAGACAGTACTGACCCCAAGTGGCCACCAGGGCGTCTGCGGCGTTGGCCAGAGGATCCCCAGACCTTGACACGAACCTCTGCACCTTCCAGGTCCAAATTGGGGGTCCTTCTCCGAAGACACAGACGAAAAATCTCCGGGTGAAGAGACCATTCTCCCAGATCCAACATCTGCCAACTGAGATAGTCCGCTTGCCAATTCTCTTCCCCCGGAATGTGCACAGCAGAGAGGGCAGGAACATATCGTTCTGCCCACCTCAAGATGCCGGCCACTTCCTGGGCTGTCAGGACACTCTTTGTGCCCCCTTGATGAATGACCTATGCCACAGCCGTAGCATTGTCCAATTGTACCCGCACAGGGTGTCCTTGCAGATGATCCATGCATTGAGACAGACCAAAATCTGATCGCTTGAATTTCCAGGATGTTGATCAGCAAGCTGGACTCCTCCCGAGTCCAGACACCTTGAGCTGAGACACCTCCCCATTCAGACAGACTGGCATCTGTGGTATTTACAGTCCAATACAGGGGAAGAAAGGATTTTTCCAGACGTAGAGCCAGATAACGGAGCCACCATAGGCTAGATTGCCTCAAACCCTGACTCAACAGAATCAGATTGTCCAATGACAGAGGATCCTTCTTCCATTTGATCAGAATCCCCCTTTGCAAAGTTCTGGTGTGGAACTGCACAAACGGAACCACCTCGAAGGTGGATACCATTAGACCCAGCACTTGCATGCAAGTCCTGAGAGACAATTGATGGTTGGACAACAGGAGCCGAACAGCATCCTGTAGCTTCAGAAGTTTTGTCTGAGGAAGAAACACCCGGGCTGATGCGGAATGCAGCATCAGACCCAAGCAGTCCAGCTTTGTAGACAGAGATAGTGCTGATTTCTGAAAATTCAGTGTCCATCCGAACTCCTGCAGAGTTTGCACCGAAACGTCCAAGTCAGCTTCTAGAGCCGAGGAAGACTCTGCACGCAGAAGTAAATCGTCCAGGTAACCTAGTACCGCAATCCCCTTCTCCTGTAGCAAGGCCAGAACTGGGGCCAAAACCTTTGTGAACACTCGAGGAGCTGAAGCAAGACCAAAGGGTAACATAAACTGAAAGTGCTCCTCGCCTATGGCAAAACTAAGAAAATGCTGATGCCCGACATATATTGGAATATGAAGGTAAGCGTCCTTGAGATCAACAGTAGGCCAGCAGATCTCCTTGATGCAGGAAAGCTACTACTGCATGAATGGACTCCATCCGAAATTTCTGAACCCGCATAAAGTGGTTCAGAGCCTTGAGATCCAAGATCGGACGAACCTTGCCTTCCTTCCTGGGAACTGTAAATAGATATGAATAAAAACCTTGGAAATGTTGAGACTCTGGAAACGGCACAATAACCCTTTGTGCTAACAGGTCCTGCACTGCACCGTAGAGGCGCTGTAGCTGCTCTGGAGACAGGCGTAAGTTCGAAGGAAAGAACCTTGCCGGAGACCGAAACTCGATCTTATATCTTATAATTGAACCGAATCAGACCCATTTGTCCTGAATGAGCAAAGTCCACTGACCCAGAAAGAAGCAAAGACGTCCCACTACACCAGACGCAGAGGAGGGCGCTCCGTTAGGCTGGGGAAGGCTTGTCTGTGGAACCAGAAGCACCAGCTTTGGACTTACCATTCCAGGGTCTCTTGGAGCCTAACGCAACGTTACGGGTGGATCTCGAGCCCTTTTCTTGCAAGCCAGCCGGACGAAAGGACCGCTTGTGAGCTGAAAAGAAGGGACCCCGCATACGTCAAGGTTCCTTGCCCTTAGCAGCCTGAGGAAGTAATCTTACCTCCCGTAAGACCCTTAATGATTTCTTCCACATAGGCACCGAACAGACGGTCACCTACAAAAGGAAGATCAGTCAGCACCTTTTTAGAAGCCTGGTCAGCTGACCAGTACTACCAGATCATGGGGCAAAAGATCACCGCCGTCACAAGGGGGCCGCATCCAGAGATGCATCACATATATAATGTAACTGATCCGCCAGCTCAGAATGGTGTCGACTTCCCTCCAGATCCTGGCGCAAAATCTTAGCCCATTCCGTTAAGGTCTGGGATACCAAGGTGATATCAAACACCAGTCTTAAAAATTGACCCGGCCACGGTGAAGAGTTACTGGACCAGAGCCTCAGCTCTTTTGTCCACAGAATCTTTAAAAGACGGGGAATCTTCCACCGGCAAAAGTGTGGCCTTATTTAGCCTGGAAACCATTTGTTTCTTCAAAAGAGACTCCTCAAAGAGATATCTTTTAGCAAAACGTTTAGGTATACCAACCATGCGTTTTAAGGAACCCCACTGCCTAGTGACAATCTTGTGTATCCCACTCAGCAGCAACTGAGTCCAACTTTAAAGTTTCCCACACTGATACAATCAGGGCCTCCTCCAGTGCTTTCTCACGTGCTGCTACAGAGGACGACTCATCCTCACTATTAGAGCACTCAGCATGCATATGGACGCAGACCCAGTTGGCTGACTCGTTTGCGGCGGCCAAATCCATCTCAGACTCTGAGGAAGCAAAGGATACAAGTGAAGGCGGGGGCTGCTTCTTGCCAGGTCTCCTTTGCAGGGCCATATCTACTTTGGCTACTAGCGACTGCAGGGCTGCCGTCATGGCCTCCAGGGCAGACTGAGACCCAGAGGGTCCCGCAACTTCCAGGAGTGGATCGGGTAGTGAAACCTGCTCCATAGGCTCTATGACCACAAAGGGTTAAAAACAGAACCGCGCTGCTCAGCAATGAAAATAAATAGAAAAAATTTTAACCAGGAGGCCCCTCCCCCCTGTGCACTGCTGGGGTACCACAGCAATCAGTGCACCCGCAGCACTATATACAGCAGAAAAAGGAATATATACCCCCCCCAGAGACTCACCACCCTAGCTGGAGAGCGCCAAAAACGGTCTGCCACACTGCAGGAAGAGGAAACAGTGACCTTACACTAGAGACCCCCACAGCCTCAGCATTGCATCCGACTACAAGAAAATGGCCGCCAATGAAACTATGGGGAACCAAAAACATGGCAACTGGACTACACAAACATGGCCGCCCAAGCTGGGAATACAGAGACCACGGCAAAATGGCAGCACTACGTGGCGCTGCACGGGACACTGGACCCCAGGGAATAATTCATAGTCCCCAGGAGTGAACCGCCCCCCCCCCCCCTTACTAGGCAGAAAAAAAACTGAAGTCCTACAACTGGAAGTGATGGTATACTCTCTGGGACTGCCTCAGGGGCGTAATCAAAAAGGTTTCGGCCTAGTCCTACTCCTAGAAAGCGAGAGCATAAGCCCAATGGTCTGAAGACTTGAAGCTGTGTCCGTGAACAAAAGAGAAATACTGAGTTTAACTTGTAAACAAGTGTCAGAAAGAGGCCTGATCCTTAAGTGGTTAAAGAGGCGGGGATTCCTCTACTGGGAATCACGATTGCTTTATTCAACAAGAAAACAGGAGGGTCCACACCACCTTTTTTAAAAAAGGGACTCCTCAAAAGGGTAACGTTTAGCAAAACGTTTGGGGAACCACAAAGGGTCATTTTGGTTGTTCCAATTCCTTACAGGAAAACCTGTCAAAATAAGACACTAAGGAAACACCTTTGGAGTACGAGGTGACTTACACGTACCAAACGACACAGCCACGTCCTTCGCTACATCAGCCGCAGCCTCCATTTTTAAAGTCTCACGCACTGTAGTGATAAGTGCGTCTACCAGCGCTTTTTCCATTCGCTGTTGTGAAAATGGAGGAATCATCCTCACTATTAGATGGATCTGGGGGCGTGATATCAAGTCCCCCTGGACGAGCCGCATCCACAAGAGAAAAAAAACAAAAAAAGATGTAAGGAAGGAGAAAAATTGCTAGGACCAGAGATCCCAGCCCTGTTAAAATGTCAGGTTTCTGTGATGTAAAAAAAAAAAAATGACAAAGATGATTTTTGGACTTTTCCCACCTTAAAGCGGAGTTCCGGGCACAAAATCGACCTAATCGATTTTGTGGCCATCCGCTTGCTCTTCTTCACCTGAAAAGGAATTGGATAGTTAGGATTATTTTTTTTTTTTTACTTACCTTGTAATTGTTGAAAGAAATACTCACCTATTTTCCACTTCCTCCCTCTGTGGCCGCGGCCCGCGCCGTCACTTCCGGTTTGCAATGATTCCTGGGAGCTGAACGTCATCGCTCCCAGGAATCAATGCGACGGCACCGACCCCGCTCGTCACTTCCGGTGCGACGTCGCATTCCCTGCTACACAGCTTCTGGGCATGCCCAGAAGCTGTGTAGGAATGCGGCGCCGCACCGGAAGTGACGAGAGGGGCCGGTGCAGGCGCATTCTGGGAGAAGAAGACGCGGAAGAGGACGCAGAAGAGGATCGCGCTGGCTTCAGCTGCCCACAACAGAGATAACAACGCTGTAGAAAAAATTTTATAAGTGAGTATTTCTTCTTGCAGCTAAGTGCGAACCGGGACAGATCAGAGGCTAGCCATTGTGGAATGTACTAGCCCCGACTGTCCCGGGGGTATGTTCATTGAAAAAATGTTTTTGTGACCGGAACTCCGCTTTAAATGTGACCTATAACATACAACTTAGTTTAAACACACTGAAATCTTTTAGGTGGAGGGAAGTAAAATAAAAAGAATATGGTTGCATAAATGTGCACACCCTTAAACTAATACTTTGTTGAAGCACCTTTTGATTTTATTACAGCACTCAAGACTTTTTGGGTATGAGTATCAGCGTGACACATCTTGACTTCAAAAGAGAGGACTCCACATCTGTCAGATTGTGAGGGCATCTCCTGTGCACAGCTCTCTTCAGATCATCCCACAGGTTTTCAATCAGATTCAGGTCTGCGCCATTCCAAAACTTAAAACTTCTTCTGGTGAAGCCATTTCTGAGTTGATTTGGATGTATGCTTTGGGTCAATGTCATGCTTAAAGATGAAGTTCCTCTTCATGTTCCGCTTTCTAGCAGAAGCCTGAAGGTTTTAAGCCAATATTGATTGGTATTTTGAACATTTCATAATTCCCTTTACCTTGACTAAGGCCCCGTTCTAGCTGAAGATAAACAGCCCCAAATCATGATGCTGCCCCCCTTATGCTTCACTGTGGGTATGTTGTTATTTTGGTGATGTGCAGTGTTTTTGCGACAATTATATCTTTTGGAATTATGGCCAAAACTTTCAACCTTGGTTTCATCAGACCAGAACACATTTTCCCACATTCTTTTGGGAAACTTCAGATGTGTTTTTGCAAAATTTAGCAGGGCTTGGATGTTTTTCTTAATGGGAAAAGGCTTCCATCTTGCCACTCTACCCCATAGCCCATACATATGAAGAATACGGGGGATTGTTGTCACATGTACCACACAGCCAGTACTTGCCAGGTATTCCTGCAGCTCCTTTAATGTTGCTATAGGCCTCTTAGCAGCCTCCCTGACCAGTTTTCTTCTCGTCTTTTCATCAATTTTGGGGTGACGTCCAGTTCTTGGTAATTTCACTGTTGTGCCATATTTTCTCCACTTAATGAACACTGTTTTCACTGTGTTCCATGGTATATCTAATGCCTTAGAAATTATTTTTGACCCTTCTCCTAACTGATATAGTTTAACAATGAGATCCCTCTGATGATATAAAAACTCTCTGCGGACCATGGCTTTTGCTGTAGGATGCGACTAAGAAAATGCCAGGAAAGACCTACTAACAGCTGAACTTTATTTGGGATTAATCAGAGGCACTTTAAAATATGGCAGGTGTGTATTGACTCCGATTTAACATGAGTTTGAATGCAATTGCTTAATTCTGAACACAGCTACATCCCCAGTTATAAGAGGGTGTGCACACTTATGCAACCAAATTTTTGTTTTTATCTTTACGCCACCCCCCCCCCCCCCTTTAAAAGATTTCAATTTGTTTTTCAATTGAGTTTTACAGTTTATAGGTCACATTAAAAGGTGGAAAAAGTTCTGAAATGATTTATCTTTGTCTAATTTTTTTTCATCACAGAAACCTGATATTTTAACAGGGGTGTGTAGACTTTGTATTCACTGTAGGTTCTTACTCCTGACTAGACCGATTAAAACTGATTACCTAGAGCAGAGAGGGGGTTATATACCAAGCTGATGTTGGCCCATGGGCGTAGCCAGGCGTTTTTTGTTCTGCCTAGTCCTACTCCTGGAGGATGCAATATAACCCAGTAGTTATGATTTATGGAGCGCTGTGTCCGTCGAACGAAAGAAATTAAGATTAGAGCAGCCTTTTTCAACCAGGGTGTCTTGAGGTTTCTTCAGGAGTGCCTTGGCAAAAATGCCTAAAAATTGCCCAGAAATTGTATACAAGCCAGCGTGTGGATACAGGCTGCCTTTATAGTTACACCAAGTCACATGTTTTCATTATGCACCATTACAACCATCTAGCTGCCGGCATCCTAATGAAAAATGGCATAGTCAGTTGAGGAGGTCAGTCCAATGCATAGCATCCTTGTTTGACCCTCCTTTGCCTCTCTCCATTAATTAGCTGAGTGATGGTGAACAACTGAGGGAGAAGCATTGGAATACTAGTGAGTACCAGTTTTCAAAAGTGTATTTGCTTTGGAAGAATACATCACATCTAATGTTGGGTGTCCTATATGGACTTGTGAATGTTGCTGCATTATGTAATACTTCTAGAATAGCTTTTACATTTTAGAATGGAGTGCCTGGAGACCATCATTTTTAAAGGGTGCCTTGACTAAAAATAGGCTAAGAAACACTGGATTAGAGCCATTCTGGATATTTGTCTCATGACGTGTTCCAGGGCATTTACACAAAAAGGAACTGCTGTAATTGCTCAGCAACAATATGGTCCTGAAATACAGGGTCTTGTTAATTTGTCATCATTAGCTGTAGTTTGACATACAGAAATAGAAGGAAAAGCTGGTTGCCAGACTGAGTCCTAGGTTAAAGAAAGATTTTAGGAGAGTCTGAAATTTTTTTATCAGCAGAATCTCTGAAAGGAGGAACATCTTCAATAAGTACAGTGAGATGTTTGTTTAGGACAGAAGCGGCAGGGTCAACCACAGGAACAGACAGAGGCGATGAGCTTTTCAACATTGGTAAGCATGTGGCATGATGCTTGCTTGTGTGCAACCAGTGGTGAGATTTAACACATATGAGGCTGAGCTCTGAGTGGATAAATTTTAGCGCCAAGCTTGAAAAGATTACAATGTAAAGTGAATACATTTCCAAACATAGACCTAATTTTACACAGCAATGTCTTCAAAAGCTTGCCAGTGTCCAATCACCTGAAGGTACGAGCAGATAAACTCATGGTTTAGGAATAGGTTGCCTGTGTCCTGTACAATATGATAATATACGTTTACAGGATTAAAAGTAAAAATCAGAGACAAGAGGTGTTGGCAACCCAGCAAAAAAAAAAAAAAAAAAAAGTGTAAAACTGGGGGGGGGGGTCAGTCTGCAGCTCAACAAGCTAACTGTAGAGCCTTACACTTAAGCCTGCATTGGCTAAGGTCTAAAAATCCAACTGGGAGCGCTTAGAGAATGTATGAACTAAAGACTCAGCACACTGACTTGAATGGTCGGTTTGCAAATCTGCAAAACATGCTTGATGCAGAAGGAAGCACTTAATTATCTGGTAGAGTGCCTTGGCATGAAGGGTGGAAACGTATCCTTAAAGTGATTCTACAGTTTATATCTTTCTTTACATCAAATAAAAAAAAAAAAAAAAAAAGGTAACTGCTCTGTAAACTGGTATTGCAAACAGCGGCCCTGAACCTCTCCTCTTCTGGGGTCCCCCGCTGGCAATTTTGGCTCCTCTTCTGTATCTGCCCTCAACTCAAGCGGCTTGCTTTGGGGGCAGATGTGTAGGCTTGCTCCAGACCTGGGCTCTGCGTGTCCTTGGATTGCCCTGAATCCATGTGCTATCGGATCAGAAAGTCTGTTTGCCAAATGTCCACGCCTGGACAGTGATTAAGGAGAGATCATGAAGTTCTGACCACAACAGAATCTTTTCTGCTTCTACTTCTGCACCATGACCCGTGGTTCCTCCCTGATGATTGATTTATGCCACTGTTGTAGAATTGTCCAACTGAATCCTGATCAGATAAGTCCTGCAGCATTGAAGGGACGAGAAGCTTCTGTCGGCAGACAAGTCCCTTGTACGGTCAGGGTGTCTAGGACTCCACTGCAGCCAGTCATTCTTCAGGACAATATTTCAGGAGAATGGAAGGAAGGATTCCCTTACTCCAGAGTTCAATTGTTAAACCATCAGGCCAGGAATAACCTGGTTTTGGGCTTCAGGTGCATTGACTGGCTTAGGCTGGCCATACACTATGCAATTTTCCTATTCAATTTCCTTTAGATTTACCTTCAACTATGTAGTGCAAGGGCCTGCCTGATTACATACACATTGAAAGTGTTTAGGTTTGACCTCCTATTATATGGTTTTGGTAAGTCTAAAGAAAAGTTGAACAAGAAAATTGTATAGTGTATGGCCAGCCTTAGAGATTGCACCTTCTTTTCCCAAGCAACCAGAATGTTGAATTGCAACCTGGAGAAGAATTTGGCAAATGGGACCTTGAATGAGACTATCAGGTCCAGAACTCTCATGCAGAAGTGGAGAATCAGGATGATTCCTAAACTGTCGAGTCAGAATCTGGGAGTGGAGAATCTGAAATCTGTATTTGGGAATAAACACTCTGGACTGATCAGTATCCAGAATAAAACCCAGATACACAAATCCATTCCAGCAGTCGGTGCCAAAATGTTTTTAAACAGAAGGCTGCCTAGGGATCACACTATAAAAATGCCTTGGGAGTGCAGGAGGGCTAGCACTTTAGTCAACATTCAGGACTTGGAAGACAGACAAAATGGAAAGGCTTCAAAATGGTAATTTTGTGCGTCCAAAGCAAAAAGCAGGCAGAGCTGATGTGCTGAAAAGATAGGGAAATACAAGTATGCATGCTTGATGTCCAGAGAGGCTAGAAAGTCTCCTTTATGAAGAGAGACAATGACAGACCTGATAAGATTCCATGCAAACATTTTTGAACTTTACATTTGGTTTGTGTGTCACTAGAGGAGTATTTACTCATTAATTTAAAGGGGCAGCCAGCTACACTTATTATAATCACCTCTAGAGGCACCATCATTTGCACTTGAATCACATTTTTTAACTAGGATTAAAACGTTGGGCGATTTCAGATCCAAGAGTGGCTCAAAGCCCCATTTGACTTGGGGAACAGTGAACTGGTTGGAGTAGAAACCATGAAACATCTAGAACAATGGCAGAATGGAGGTCTGTTTGCCTTTGTGACGACACAGGCAGGTTGGAAGAAGAGATCTTCAGCATGTAGTTTCTAGACGCCATGTCCTTTACCCATTCATATGAAGTGCATTAAGTCCAAGCGTTTGCAAAAGTAAGAGTTCCCACCCCCCCCTTTGGAAAGTGGGGGTGTCACTTAATTGCAAAGAGGCTTTGTCAGTGGATTTGGAAGACCAGGATCTGCTATTGCTGATGGGGCCTCGACTTGAAGGCCTGAGAAACAAAATTAACTTTTCTTGGCTTCAGATGAAGTTTTTCTTGTTTGAGGCTTAAAGTGGTTGTAAAGACAGAAGGTTTTTTTTATCTTCATGCATTCTATGCATGAAGAAAAAAAAGCCTTCTGTGTGCAGCAGCCCCCCTAATACTTACCTTAGGGCCATTCAGATAAGTGTTTCTCAACCTTTTTTCAGTCAAAGCACCCTTTAACCACTTAAGCCCCGGAGGATTTGGCTGCTAAAGGACCAGGGGTTTTTTTGCGATTTTTTACTGCGTGACTTTAACGGACAATTGCGCGGTCGTGCGACGCTGTACCTAAACGAATTTGACGTCCTTTTTTTCCCACAAACAGAGCTTTCTTTTGGTGGTATTTGATCACCTGTGCGATTTTTTGATCACGCGCTATAAACAAAAAAAGAGCGTAAATTTTGCAAAAATAACAATATTTTTCACATTTTTTTATATGAAATTCCCCAAAAAAAAAAGTAAAAATCAAAATTTTTTAACATTTTTCGGCCAATTTGTTTTATGCTACCTATGTTTGGTAAAAAAAAAAATCGCAAAAAGCGTATTTTGATTGGTTTGCGCAAAAGTTATCGCGTTTACTTAACAAAGAGAAAGATTTTTGTCATTTTTGGTGTTTTTTTTTTAACGCGTAATGGCGGCGATCTGCGATTTTTTTTTCGGTACTGCGACATTGCGGCGGACAGATCGGACCCTTGACTGACATTTTTGACACTTTTGGGGTTACCAGTGACATTACTGCAGTAATCAGTGCTATACATATGCACTGTTACTGCAAAAATGACACTGGCAGGGAAGGGGTTAACTTTATTGGACAGGGAGGGGTTAAGTGTGTCCTAGGGGCGTGCTTTCTACTGTGTAGGGACATGGCTATTGGTGTAAAAGCAAAGATCAACCGTTCTACATAGTAGAACGGTCAGATCTTTACTTTTACACAGGGAGAACTGACAGGCAGCTTGTTTACACAAGCCGCTCTGTCTTTCTCCCTTCACAGGAGCGATCGCAGTGTGACTGGCGGACATCGAGTCCGCCGGTCACACGCACTGACTTGCCTGTGAACGAGCCGCGGCGGGCGCGCGCCTCGGCGGGCGCGCGCCCGCTCGCTATAGGCTCGCAAGTCAGTGACAGGCGAGTGACGTACCGATACGTCACTCTGCCTGGCCGGGGCTGACCGCCGCAGTATATAGTCGTGCGGCGGTCGGCAACCGGTTAAAATTATAGCCAATCTCAAAGCACACTTGAAAATTATGGACAGTCTCGAGGCACCCCATTCTAAAACGTGAAAAACTATTCTAATAATTTTACACAATGCAGCAACGTCCATATGTAGGACACCCAACATTAGAGGTGATTTTTTTTTCTTCCAAATTAGATACACTTTTGCACACTGGTACTGACTAGTATTCCAATGTTTCTTTTCTCCTTCAATTTCTCTCCATCAGTCACCTAATGTGATCCCAGTGCTAAGGGACAGAGGTAGAGGAGGTTCATACAAGGATGCTGTGGAGGTGACAGACATCCTCCCTATTAACTGATAACATCAATAGTTGTTAGAATTTTTGATTCATTTTTAGGCATTTTGCCAAGGCATCCATGAAAAAGTCTCAAGGCACCCTGGCTGAAAAGGCTGATTTAGATCCAGCAATGTTGCAGGTGTATCTCAGCAGCCTGGGACTCCCCTCATTGTCTGAGACAGAATTGGCTTCTGCTGCTGTTAAAGTCAGTCAATCAATGAGGAGAGAAAGGGGGCAGGGGCAGGGGCAGGCCGCAGCACCGTGTCTAAATGGACACAGGGAGCTGTGGCTCGGGTGCCCCCATAGCAAGCTGTTTGCTGTGGGGGCACTCAACAGGATGGAGGGGCCAGGAGCACCGAAGAAGGACCCGAGAAGAGGAGGATCTTGGCTGCTCTGTGCAAAACCACTGCACAGAGCGGGCAAGTATAACATGTTTGTTTTTTTTTTTTTTTTAGTTAAAATAAAGAGACTTTAGTATCACTAAGTTTTCTGGGGCAAGAGAGTACTATTAACATTTTTTAACTGTACTTTTAGCCAACTGTTGGCAGGTCAACTTGAATTCAGGTATACTAGGGAACATCTTTTTTTTTTATTTAAAGCATTTAGATCCATGATGCCCATGACCCAGGTAACTTACTTTAGTATTCGAATACCTGTTTAAACATTGTTGTCATTACCTAGGCTGATATATCTTACCAGTGTGTCCTGGCAGCTCTCTGCTCACTCGCACATTGCCTTCTCTCGTCTTCAGGTTGTAAATGGAACAGATGTTGTCTAGACCTCCACAAGCTACGTAATTTCCAGATGGAGCATAAGCACAAGTCATTACCCAGGAGGACCGCAAAGGAATAGCATGCATCTAGGAGGTACAAAAAGTGGACAATAGCATTAAATGGTATCGGAACACAATACTCAAAGTTTACAAGGCAAGACATTTGACAGGTCAGCAACTGTCATAAATTAAATGACTTAACCAAATAGAGAAGCACACTGATAACAGTACTGTGTAAAGTTTGCATCAACTACAACTGCCAGCATTTTTTAAATGGCAAGACAGCAACGGCAAAAATGGCAACGGCTGCACTAGATGCCTTCCCAATGGAAGCAGCGGCTTCATATGATGAAGTTCTAAAAGAAAAGGTTGCAAATTGGTGGTGATGACCAATTGTATGCACTCTCATTTACAGCATAAGAACTGCATCATTGTTCGCTACACACAATCATACTACAGTATTACTACTCATACTTCAAAAGATTTATAAAGCAACCAATATCAGTCTAGAATCTAGCAAGTACCTTACCTTATTTGTTGTATAGCTGTCCCAGATAATTAATTTTCCATCTTGAGATGCACTGACTAATAGCCTAAAGACAAAAAGGCAACAGGTTTTAAAAAATATAAACATTGAATCGAAATTAAAAAGGGGATACAGGAAGTTCAGTAGTTTAAATATTTGCAGTTCACCAAAATCACTTTGGTTTAACTAAGAAGCATTATCCAACATCCCGAACAGGCACGTTTGAATGTTATCTGTAGTTCTACTTTCAGATAGAAAAATACTGAACAGTCAAAATGTTACGCGGTTATCTATGTAAAACTTATTTTGGAAAACCTCATAAGTTCATAGGAGAAAAAGACAGTCAAGGCCCCTTTCACACCAGCAGACCGATTGGGTCCGCCTGTCCGTTTTTCAGGTGGACTTGATTGGACCACCGCTCTGCTCTATTGGGGAGGCAGACTTGTGTGTTTACACCCGCCGGCATCAGATCCTGTCCGCCAAAAACAAACGGATGGGGACCCAACCCCATCCCAATCCATCTGGCGGATCCGAGGACAGGTGGGTGGAAACGGTCGCTTCCATGACTGCCCATAGAGAACAGCGAGTTGGGTCTGTGTCCATGGCACAAATGGCAGGCATCTGCTTTTTCATAGTTACTACAGATATAAATAAACGCATGATGTAGTAGATCCAGACAGAGTAAAAGTTTACAAGTACACCAGGGCTCAACAAATCCCAGATGCCAGGTAGACTAGTAACTGTGTCCTAGCACCTGGGCTTTTTTCCAGTGGCTTTGCTATGGCACCCACCAGTGCAGCCTCCCTGTCCCGCTCACTCCCCCCATACCAGGAACCAGGCGAGCACCGCTCCAGACAGAACCTCCTCTCCATTGAAATGGGGGGGATGTCGGCCAGGAGGAACGCTGCGACTCAGGCCGAGGCCAGGTCGTATGCGACCTCGCCAGACATTTAACTCGCAGGCCAGCCCCCGTCCAGTGGGGCTATGTCGCGGCCGACCTAGTGCGGAGCTGAGGCCTGCATGCGCTCGCTGGCAAGACTGGGGTGACCACTGGATCTAGATTACCCAGCCCGTTGCCCAGTCGGGCAGTTGATAGTAATCTCACAGGAAAAATCCAGGAGGAAAACATTTTCTATCTAAAAAAATGTTGCCAGGACCAAAGATACCAGCAAGGAACTAGGTCCTTACTCCTGAATAGGCAGACAGAAACTAAGTGACTATAGCAGGGAGAGGGAGTATACCCCCTGGAACTGCCCAATGGTGTAGCCAGAGGTTTTTTCTGCATAGTGTCCTACTCCTGTAGGGGGCAGCATAACCCAATGGTCAAGAATGACAGGAGCTGTGTCCATCAATGAACAAAAGAGAAAAGCAATTTTGTGATCCTGAAAGCCCAACTTATCAAAAGACCCATCCATTAAATCAAAACTAATGCACAACTACGGTATATCTGAATTTGATTTAGGTGATATAATTAAAAATGGATTTTTGTAAAATCTTACCGTAAAATCCTTTTCTCTTAAGCTCATTGACAGACGTAGTCCTCGTTGATTAAAGAGGAAGTAAACCCTCCTCCGGAAGTTGTACCTATAGGTAAGCCTATGATAAGGCTTACCTATAGGTACTGTAAATATCTCCTAAACATGTACCGTTTAGGAGATATTTACCTTTAATGCAGCCAGTGACGTCACTGGCGCATGCGCTCTGAAGGAACGGCTGATCGTGCCGTTCCTTCAGAGCCCCGTGCCGTGACCGTCGGCTCCCGCGCGCGTGCGCGGGAGTGACGTCACCGCGGCTCCGGCCAATCAGATGGCCGGATGCCGCGATCCCGGAAGACGGGCGACTGAACATGTCGCTCATCATACAGGTGAGTGAGCAGCATGGCGGGGGCTCGTTCTAAGGTAAGTATTTCATAATGAGCTAGTATGCGATGCATACTAGCTCATTATGTGTTTCTCTTGCAGGTTGTAAAAAAAAAAAAAAAAAATTTTTAACGAGTTTACAACCGCTTTAATAACAACTCGGGTTATACTGCCCTCTACAGGAGTAGGACTAGACAGGAAAGAAAACGTTCTGGCCACACCCTAGGGGCAGTCCCAGAGGGTATATCCTCTCACTTCCTGCTACAGCAAATCAGTTATGTCACAAAGCAGTGTTTAGAGAATTTAACCCAACCCAACTCAAAAACAGAGGGGCGGGTACTACGTCTGTCAATGAGCTTAAGAGAAAAGGATTTTACGGTAAGATTTTACAAAAATCCATTTTTCTCTGTCGCTCATTGACAGTCGTAGTCCTCGTTGATTAATAACAACTCGGGACGTCCCAAAGCAGTACCACAAATGAGGGGTGGGAAAATGGAAATCAAAATCCAATCTAGAAGGCCCAACCGGTGCCAACTAGAAGTTTTAAAGGCTCATCAATCACACGATGAGACTCAACTGAAATTCCAATGGAAAAAAACCCTCGAGGTAGACCACCGGTCTCCTCAAATTGCGGCCTGCAAAACCTTGCGGCCAAATGAGGTATCCGCCGATGTCATCACATGAACTTTATAAAATTTTGTAAAGGTATGAACCGACGACCAGGTAGCTGCCTTGCACACCTGGACCACTGACGCCTGATGGCGGTAGGCCCAGGAAGTACTGAGCGCTCGAGTGGAGTGCGCCTTAACAGGGAACGGAGGATTCCGACCCCTAATCGAATAAGCCTGTACCACCGTCTGTCTGATCCATTTGGAGATAGTCGCGGCAGATGCAGGCAACCCCTTACTGGGGCCATCCGTGATCACAAAAAGTGAATCCGGCTTACGGAACGATTCCGTAGCCTTCAGGTATACCCTGATTGCCCGAACCACATCCAAGGAATGCAACGCATATTCCCGAGGATGATTGGGCTGAGGACACAAGGAAGGTAGCACAATATCTTCATTCAGATGAAAGTCTAAAACCACCTTAGGAAGAAAGGATGGCTTCGGATGAAGAACTACCTTATCCCTATGAACCACAAGATATGGGGAATGGCATGATAATGCAGCCAGTTCTGACACCCTGCGTGCAGAAGTGATAGCCACCAAGAAGGCCACCTTCTGGGATAATGTAAGCAAGGGAATCTCCCTGATATTTTAAAAGGGAGGTTTCTGCAGAACCGACAAAACCAAATTAAGATCCCAGGGCGGTAAGGGCGCGCGCACTGGCGGAGCCAAGTGCCGCACCCCCTGGATGAAATTCCGCACCAAGGAATGAGTAGCCAGCGGCTTTTGAAAGAAGATTGCCAACGCTGAAAACTTGACCCTTGATAGTGCTCAAGGATAGTTTCTGCTCAACCCCCTTTTGCAGAAAAGCCCAAATTCGAGTCACCAAATAGGTACGTGGGGGAAATCCCAACGATTCACACCACGCAATACAAGTCTTCCACGTGCGATAATAGACTTTGCTAGAAGTCGCTTTCCTTGCTTTAATTAGAGTAGAAAATAAACTGAAGCTGACATTAAACTGGAGCCCAGGTAAGCTGCTTTAGACGAGGGTTGTTGGTCAAGCAATCACCTTCAGCCACCTTTCTTTCTGGCGCAGATTCCAAGGGGGAAGCTTATGTCCCCTAGGACATTTCAACTCTCTGGGCCAGTGAGCATTAGGGCAGATGTGTATAAAGACGGTCTGATCAGCAGCTCAAAGACCTCACAGGTAGGTGACAGCCACCGCCCGAACAGGGACCTGAACCCTGGACCCTCAGATTAAAAGTCTGATGCTCTACCGACTGAGCTATCCAGGCTCTCTGTAAAGCACGATGGAAGATCGGTCCGTGAGACCGCAGATCCTCCCTGAGAAGAAGTCTCCAAGGAGCGCCTGCGACTAGCCTGCCCAAGTCGGCGTACCCGGCTTGACGAGGCCAGCCCGGAATTACCAGGATAACTGGAGTTCCCTCCACCTCTATCCTGCGGAGAAATCTCAGCAGTAACTTGAGAGGGGGGGAAGACATACAGTAGCTGATACTTCCCCCTACTGGGCGCTCAGCGCGTCTGCTGCGTCCGCTAGAGGATCGCGGACGCGAGCCCTGTTCAGCCAACCTGCCAACAGATCCATATCCGGGGTGCCCCAATGAAGGGACAGCTGGTGAAATACCTCTGGATGAAGGGACTATTCCTCTTGATCCAGAATCTGACGGCTGAAATAATCTGCTTGTCCACCCCAGTGATAAATATCGCGGAGAGAACTGGAACAACTGTTCCCCCAATAAAGAATGTTGGCCACTTCTATGGCCGCCAGGGCACTCTTGGTGCCCCTTGGTGATTGACATAAGTCATGACCATGGCATAGTCCGATTGGATCCGAACTGGACTGCCCTGGAGCTGCTCGGTCCAGTAAATCAGACAAAGTCTGATCGCTCTCAGTTCCAACACCTTTATCGGTAACCTGGAATTTATCAGAAGAAATGACTTCCCCTGGCTGAGCATCGGAGACCGAAGCCACCAGACCAGAGCCTCCCTGGTCTGCTCGCTCAATCGGATCCGATTGTCCAGGGAATCGGGATTCCAATTCCATACGAGAAGAATCTCCTCTTTGGAGAATTCGGGTATGAGACTGGGCAAACGGTACTGCCTCTAAGGAGGCGACCATCAATCCCAGCCAGTTGATGGACAGCAACATCCGAATCATTGACTGAATCTTCTGGAGTTTCTCCGCCTGGAGAAACACTCTTGCCAAGGATGTATCCAAAATTAGGCCCAGATAGTTCAGTCTCCTGGTGGGAACCAGGGATGATCTTTGGGAAAAGCAAAGAAAACGCTGATGTCCTGCGAAGATGGGGATATGAAGATAGGCATCCTAAATGTCTATGGACGCCAGGAAATCCCCCTGATGCAGGGAGGCCACCACTGTATGGATGGACTCCATCTCTTCCAAGACCAGAATTGGACGCACCTAGCCCTTTTTCCTGGGCATTGTGAACAGGTTCAACTAGAACTCCTCCAAGGAATGGGAACTACCACTGCTTGTTGCATCAAGCTGTTCCCCGCAAAGCTTTTTAAAGGGACCCAGGGATGTCGAATATTGGAAGGGAAGAATCGTACCGGTGGAAGTGATTGAAACTCGATCTTGTATCCCGACCATAGGACCTTGCGAACCCCTTTATCCGGGATTCTGGAAAGCCCTGGATCCAGAAACCGGTGAAGACGTCCCCCCACCCTAGAGATGGGTGGGGCCCATTCTGTCAGTCCAACGAGATAACAGTGGCTTTATTTAGTCTGGAAATCGGTGAGTCCACTATTGGTGGTACCGTCCATCTTTGTAATGAGGGATTCCTCAAAATGATGGCGCCTAGCAATGCGTTTGGAAATAGCAGGGGCTCGTTTACGGATGACCCCATTTGGGCAAGAGAAACCCCTCACCATTTTGGTAGGCTTGCTAGTACCAAAAAAGGAATATGAGACTCAGCTACCTCTGCCGGTGTAACCTCAAGATTTAAGGTTTCCCGGCAATGACAAGCTCAGAATCCGTATCTGAAGTATCAGATGACATAGGGGTAGGCGGGGGTCGCTCTTCTTGACCCCCGTCCCTGACAGGCTACCTCCACCCGGGATACCAAAGACTCCAAAACTGCTGATAATGCATCAATTACAAGTGGGGTACTGGAGGGTCCTGCGGCCACCCCGAGGGGATCAGGTGGGGATACATGAGTGGCAGGGTTCATGTAACAAGACACTTGCCAGCAAACACAAAAAAAAAATAATTGCAAGACAAAATTTTTTTTTTTTTTTTTTTTTTTAACTTAGTCCCCCAGCGCAGTAGCGCCCCTCAGTCTACCTGCTTGGACCCCTCAGAAAGAGAGAGAGAGAGAGAGAGAGACCCCAAGGCTCACCTGATGCACAGAAGTTTCTTATCAAACTGCTTCCAGCACTGTCTGTTACAGACAGGAAGTCTTTGGCTTGCTTTCCCTGGGCCAAGGAGGCGGCTCCGCCCCTTTACACGCCTTCCGGCGCCTCCCAATTACTCCACGAGGTGTTTGGTCACCTCAAACATGGCCGCCCCCATACTGGAGACACGAGGCTACGCCAATACGGCGGCCTCGTGCGATCTGCAGGAAAATGGCGGCGGCCTGTGTAGGATAGCGGCGGCTTGCAAGCTAGCAGCGGCCTGCGGGATGTGTGCATTCTGCCTGTGCGGCCTGCGGAAGTGCCTCGGCCTGCGGGAGGCTGTGCGGCCTGTGGAAGTGACCGGCTTTCTGGAGGGATGGCGATCTGTGGCTGCAGTAACTCAGGCATAGGCATCGGCCTGTGTACACACTATGACAGGTAGGATACCTCTATACCTCAATAGTAATGCCTTTTAGTAGTCTGCCACTGACTTCAGTCACCCTTACAGTCATATAGTGACTTTAGATAGTCAGCTCCCAAACCAAGCCTCCTGGTTTCTATTCACAAAAATCACGCTCAAATTGGGGGATCTGTGACCTGTTATAGGATAGAGGGGAGACCCAGAAAACCGAGTGTCCGACCATCCCAGAGAGGGGCCCGCGTCCACCAACAAACCCGACAGGGGGAGAGGGGGAACATTCTACTCACCATACCGGAACCAGGCGGGCGCCAACTCCTGACAGAACCCCTCTCCACCGGGGTGGGGGGGCTGTCGACCAATACGGATGCCGTGACTCTGTTGGTCATTGGCGTCCAGGCGAGACGTTTAACTGGCAGGGTCAGTCCCCGTCCAGTGGGACTATGTCGCGGCCGACCCAGCGCGGAGCTATGGCCTGCACGCGCTCGTAGGCTGAACTGGGGTGACCACTGGATCTCAACATCCAGCCCGTCGCCCAGTTTCAGCGTACTTGCTTGAAGATCTCACAGGAACACTGGAGAAAAAAAGCTGTCTGAAAAAGTATTTCTAAAAAAAAAAATCTTGCCAGGACCGAAGATCCTAGCAAGGAATCTAGGTCCTTACTCCTAACTAGACAGAAAAAAACTGATTTGCTGTAGCAGGAAGTGAGAGGATATACCCTCTGGGACTGCCCCTAGGGTGTGGCCAGAACGTTTTCTTTCCTGTCTAGTCCTACTCCTGTAGAGGGCAGTATAACCCGAGTTGTTATTAATCAACAAGGACTACGTCTGTCAATGAGCGACAGAGAAACCCTACTTATTTTACATGTTCCTTCTGTTCGTATAAGCAATTAACCGAACCTTTTGTTGTGAAGCCATGCCTTTATAGTATTTTGTTGGCCACTTCTTCTCAACTCCTGGCAGTCTCCTTAGCTAAGGGCCCCCTATCTACACCAATCTGATGGGGGTACCTATGATTGCGCGCGTGCTCCCAGGCATAGGACTACATCCTAGCATCCTAACTATGCCTAAAACCACATGCACTGCCTCCCTGCAAAGCCTCTGTCTTTATTACAACAGAAGCCCTGCCTCCTCTGTAGTGTCTGACAGCTCTGGTTGTATTGGAAGCACAGACGAGGTGGGGAATAGGTGTGCATGGGAGGCAGGGATCTCTTCAGCTGAATGCATCTACAGCGCATTGAAAAAGTATTCATACCCCTTGAAATTTTCCATTTCGTCATGCAAGAACCAAAAACGTAAATGTATTTTATTGGTATTTTAAGTGAAAGACCAACACAAAATCTATCACAAAAAAAACCAACAAAATACATTTACGGTTCTGGTTTTAACATGACAAAATGTGGAAAATTTCAAGGGGTATAAATATTTTTTCAAGGCACTGTAATTGCCCTCAGGTTCAGCTTGTGTACAAGTGTATGGGGAATGCATGCGTGTTAAGCAAAGGCTGCTGGGACATGTAGTCCCAACCAAAAGCAGGGTGATGTAGTTCTAGGAAGTTCTGAAAAAAGATTGACGAGGATGCAAACTAAACAGAACAGAATATATGAGGTTTAGAAATTTACTTTAAGGATCATTGATGAACGATTTCTATACCTACAAGATATAATACCTGTAAAAATATGTGAGACTTTATAACCACTTTAATGTTTAAAGAGTTGCCAGGAGGTGGCATGCAGGGGTTGAAGATACCTCTAGTCCTGTGCAAATGACAACTTTACTATACTATAAAAGTACCTTTTTATAATATACTGTATTATTAATGAGCTGCAGTAGAGCATCTTCTTAAAAACACACATACCTCGAGTCTGAACCCCAGTGCATGGCATAAATTTTAGCTAAATGACCTCGCAATGTGCGTCGAGTTCGCATCTGGATCCGACCTACGGAGTCCAAACTGGTCGTGATCTAATGTAAAGAGCAATGTACAGTGTTAGATGAAAAAGTTTAGAGAACTCACATGCATGAATAAAACACTGCAATTTGTCTATGTACCTGAACAAGAGTTGTGTCGCTGCATGCCTTCCTGGCATCCTAAGAGAAGGGGGAAAAAAAAGGAGGATCAATGAATAGGATTTGTTAATGGACATAATTTGCTTATCTAAAGGAATAATGCTGCCTAACAGAAGGACCATGCAAACAGACGCATCACCATCTAAGTAGTCAAATATTTTTACATTGCACTGATATTTTCAGTGGTTTTGAACTACCCTTTGAACCACACACAGGAAAGAATCAATATTTAGGAGAAACACACTCTTCAAGAACATCACCAAAAAATCATAGATGTTTGACATGTCAATTTTAACTTCTTCCGGTCCGCGCTATAGCCGAAGTACGGCTACAGCGCGGACTCTAATTTCCGGGAGGCCGTCTTTATACGGCCTCCCAGAGACAGGCTCCTCGCGTGCTCCCGCATCGGGGAAAATCTGTGTCAGCCGTGTCCCTTGGACACAGCCAATCACAGATCGTGGTAAATGGCCAATCACAGCGGCCCATGCAATGAGAGATGATCTCATATGTAAACATATGAGATCATCTCTCATCGCCAGCTCTCCTTCCTCACACAGAGACTGCATGTGAGGAAGGAGCAGAGCCGATCAGCCGTTAGGGGACACAGAGGAATGTAATCAAGGCACTGATTACACAAAGTAAATAAAATACACTAAGTGCCCACAATCAGTGTAACAACAAAGAGCAGAGCCGCTCAGGTGTCAGTTCAATGGGTGGTGCTGGTCAGATCCGCCGTCCAAGCAATGAAGAATCCAAGAAAGTAGACCGCACTCAGGAAAAGTAAGATGAAAACAATCCTCCTTTATTCTTCTTCGGTACAGCAGACAGACAGTACAATGCACATAACAGACGTGCCGGGTTAACGCGTTTCACGAATTAGATCGCTTACTCATAACCATACACGTGTATGGTTATGAGTAAGCGATCTAATTCGTGAAATGCGTTAACCCGGCACGTCTGTTATGTGCATTGTACTGTCTGTCTGCTGTACCGAAGAAGAATAAAGGAGGATTGTTTTCATCTTACTTTTCCTGAGTGCGGTCTACTTTCTAGCCCACAATCAGTGCCCATAGTGCTGCCAGTCAGTGCCCGCTCATCTAGGCACTGATGAGCACTGACTGGCAGCACTATGGGCACTGAGTGTGGGCACTGATGGTGCTGCCCATCAGTGCCGCCCAGCAGTGCCGCCTCTCAGTGCCCAGCAGTGCCGCCTCTCAGTGCCCAGCAGTGCCGCCTCTCAGTACCTCCTCATCAGTGCCACCTCATCAGTGCCACCTCATCAGTGCCCATATGTGCCATCTCATCAGTGCCACCTCATCAGCGCACATCAGTGAAGGAGAAAAATTTATTTATTTTCAAAATTTACTCACAGAAAAAAGCTCTATTTGTGTGAAAAAATTATAAAAATTTCATATGGGTACAGTGTAGCATGACCGCGCAATTGTCATTCAAAGCGTGAGAGCACTGAAAGCTGAAAATTGGCTTGGATAGGAAGGGGGTGAAAGTGCCCGGTAGGCAAGTGGTTAACTAAGGTCCTCTTACACGTGTGCATGACTAATGCATATTCAATATTTGCCCAATCTTTTTTTTGTGGTTCAGTTTTCATGGATCTTCTGTTTTATCTAGCAGAGGATATAATGTATGAAGATCAGATCATATCTGTCTGCTGGCTGGTAGTTTTTATTGGTGAAATCATTGGTCATATTTTAAACGGGCAATCTAGTCTTCAGCAAACTGCAGCAACAGGGCAGTGGAGGTAATATCTGACACTTAATCCCAACCCAAGCCCTTCTCCTTTGTAAATCCCAAGCCCACTTCCCTTTCATACACAAGTCCTGCTTTGTCCACGGTTAGCAGAGTGCTGCAACAAACTCAAACAAACCCGACCAAAGACTTACTCTGATTTGATTCCGCAGCTGATCCGCTTCTTGCCGTAACTGTTCCAACTCACTCATTTTGATGATGTGCAACAACTACACACCTTGGCCACCAACTGCAAGAACGGGTCTAAAAGAGAAAAACAGCATTTTGAAAATTATGACATTTTTAAGAAGACTCTTATCTATCTGTTATTAATGGATCAGTAATGGTTGCAAGGCAAAGATAGATTTGAAAACAGAAAACATTGCTAAAAAACGACAGAACTTTTTATTTTTTGGCAAAGACAAAGGTAAAAGAAAAAAGCTTTTTTTTTTTTTTTGCAAGGGAGGCACCATTAGATACTATATCATGCCCAGTTGACAATCCTGTCTATAAAAAGATTATAAGTAACCAATTTAACAACAGCTTTGGAAGTTACTATACTACGATTTATCAGTTTTGGACAAAAAAAAAAAAAAAAAGGAAGAGAATATTAAAGCCCAAATCCAGGCAAAAGAAAAAGCTATGCAAAGTAGAAGTCAGCACTAGAGTGAAGAATGTTGGCAGCTAGTAATGCAGGTCAATATACACAAACCTCTAAAATGGTATACTTATGGTGTGCAGTGCCAAATTTCAAAATAAAACAAACCAACAAATGGAAAGAAAAGAAGGAATCTCAAAAAAAAAAAAAAGAAAAAAAAAACTTTTACCATAAATACAAGATAATACATAGGAGACAGTCCCTTTAATAACAAATATATCATGTAATATATTTAAACAGTAGACCTAAACCAGTACACTGTTTGGGGACTGTGTAGCTGTTCCTGCACTGAAGTTAAATTTAGATTTTTTGTTCGCCAGCCGCTGCGTTGCTTTGACCTCTAAGTTGCCTGCACGCAGCTCCGGGGATGCATATGGCAAATTACAAGTAGCCTGCATGCAGTACGGATGCTAGCGGCTGTCTGAACAAGGCCAAAGCAAAATTAATTACCATTTCATGCACAGGTGGATTGGATTAGAAAAAAGTAAAAAAATAAATAAAACACAAACACTTGCCTAAGCGCCGGTTCACATTGCAGCGACGCTACTTCGCACCGCGACCTCCGTGGTCGCGGTGCGAGCAGCGCGCCGCGACCTCGTAGCGGCCGCCACGGACTTCATAACATTGAAGTCTATGGCGGTCGCCTCCGGGTCGCCCCAAAGAAGCTCTGGACCCTTTTTCTAGGTCGGAGCGACTTGTGTCGCTCCTATTAGAACGGGTCCGCAGCTTCCCTATGGGAGGCGACCTGCGGCGACCTGTGAGGCAACCAGGTCGCCTCACAGGTCGCCCTAGTGTGAACCGGCACTAAACAAGTAGCCCACTGGCCATAACAAATATATATTAAATAAAAAAAATGTAATATTGTACATTACACACACAAATTTATCAATGTTGGTTTAATAAACTACAATTATCGAAAAAATTGCATAAAATATTGTATTTGCCCTGTTTATAAAGGATACTTGGGGTCTATTCACACCAACAAGACTGGTGCACATTGAGATGCAGTAGGACAACTGCAGTGCCATTTTTCCCCTCCCCCCCCCCCCCAACTTTAATGAATGTCATTTAGTAAATTTCTATTGGCGGCGTAAGGCGGTAGATTGCATTACACTGCACGGTTATGAAAAGTAGTATGACCTGCCAAACTTTTTTTTTTTTTCCCATCACACACCACAACGCAGTGGTGTGACCCAGGCATGTAGAAGACAAGGCATTTTGCCTTGTCTTTTGGTGGGATTGCGCTGGAATAGCCACCCAACGCAGTGGCTTTTTACCCATGTGATCGACTGTGTCCAATCACAGCCAGTCACATGTAAATGAGGAAGTGCCGTTTATTGGCTCTCCAGTCAGAGTGTGGCGAGAAGAACTTATCAGCGGCTCCTCCTCAAAGGGGAGTCTAGGATAGGTAATCAGGGCACTGATCATCAGTGCCCTGATTACAGGAAAGTAAAAAAACAGTGCCCACAATGCTGCCAGTCAATGCCTGCTCATCTGTGCTGCCCATCACTGCCATCTTTCAGTGCTCATCAATGCCGCCCCCATCAGTGCCACCTATCACTGTGGCATATTACCTCCTCCTCAGTGGCACCTCATCAGTGCCCATCAGTGAAGGAGAAAAATGACTTATTTTCAAAATTTACTGACAGAACATTTTGGGGAAAAAAAAAAAAAGTTTCTTATTTTCTGTCTTTTTTTTTTTCAGTAAGAAAAAAAATCCAGTGGTGATTAAATACAACCAAAATAAAGCTCTACTTGTGAAAAAAATGATAAAAATTTCATATGGGTACAGCGTAGCATGACCGCGCAGTACACCACCCAAAAAAGTGTCCGTGTGCTTATTAATAAAAAATGCTGAATCATTAAATGGTGCAGTATTATTCCATCAAAGTTTTTATTAAATCCGAAGAAGTGAGACTGTTACTGCCGCCTTTACCAGTGTTTTTGTGCCACTACCATCTATCCGAACAAGCTGCTTACCTACACATATGACCCACTAAAAAAAAGTTAAAGGGATACTAAAGTCTCAGTTTTTTTTCTTTTAAAAACAACAACAAACATGTTCTACTTACTTGCTCTGTGCAGTTGGTTTTGCAGAGAGAAGCCCAGATCCTCCTCCCCGAGTCCCTCGCCCATGCTCCTGGCCCCTCCCTTCTGTTGAGTGCCCCCCACAGCAAGCAGCTTGCAATAGGGCCACCTGAGCCGAGCCTTAGCTCCCTGTGTCTATTCAGACATGGTGCTGCAGTTCAGCCCTGCCCCACTCTCTCATTGGTCCACTGACTGACAGCAGCAGGAGCCAATGACACCCCACTGCTGTCTTAGCCAATGAGAAGGGAGTGTCCCTGGCAGCCGACACTCTTGTGCAAGATTGCAGAATCGATCAAGAGAAGCTCAAGTAATTATTAGGGGGGTTGCTGCACACAAAAGGATATTTATCTTAATGCAAAGAATGCATTGATAAAAAAACTTTAAAAAAAATAAAAAAACTTTTGACTTTAGAACCACTCACTAAGTAACACTAACGTCTTGCCCTTTAGCCTGGGCTAGTATTTCTTTCCGATGTTCAAACTTATTCATCTGTGGTCTCCTGTTTTTAAAAATGGTCAGCTTTCTATTCATTCATATTCGCTCAAAAAGAGAACAGCCTCTCATAGCGTAATATTCAAATGCACCAAATATTTAATAAAACACGGGGGGGGTGGATCCATTGGCACTAAAAAGCCAATGCACAAATAACATTGCCTCGTTAGGGTCAGCATCAACCTCTTTGCATACAAAAATAGGTTTACTTCCAGTTACGGATGTAGGTGCTGACGTCACGTGGATCTGCCCCTGACACCTTCCGTCACGTGACCTGTCACTTTAAAGGGTAAAGGAGCAATGGCTCTAGATAAAGGATTTCCTCTTGTCCTTGGTTTACTGCATTGCCTAGCAACCTGTACCATATTTGCAAGGTACAATCCAGAACAAACACAATATGCCAAAGCCTGGGGTAATAGAAAGGAAGAGGAGGGGCAGCAATAGAGACCCTGTGCTTCTCTCTGCAAAGATAGAGTAATATAAAAAGGCTGGGACTTATTTGTACTATGCTGGAACAAATATCAGTAGACCTGCCATCACCTCTTTGAAGAATCTTTGAAGAAATTGTAAAGTTCAAACTTTTTTTTTTCCTAAATAATAAACGTCATACTTAAATGCTCTGTGCAATGGTTTTGCACAGCACAATGCCAATTCTCCTCTTCTAGGCTCCTCCTCTTTTCTGTGTGCCACCGTAGGAAGCAGCTTCCTTTGGTGGCACACGTGCGGGCTCGATCCGGAGCTGCACTCTTGTGCCTCCATTGACACACAATGTGTGGCTGGGTCCCTCGTTACTGGGTTTGATTGACAGCAGTGGGAGCCAATGGCTCCAGCTGCTCTCAGCCACAGTGTTGGATCGAGACTTGGATTAGGTAGGTATATGGGGGACTGGAGAGGGGAAGCTGACAAAAGAACGTTTTTTTTTTTTACCTTAATCTAGAGAAGCCATTAAAGTGTTACTAAACCCACAACAGTAAAATCAATCTGATATGCAGTAAAGCATGCTGGTTATACTCACTGTGGAACCTAAGGGGTTAACAATGTGTTATAAGGCTGTTTGATTCTGTCTTCTTCCACAAAGGAACCTGTAAAGGATTGCACCCACAATCAGCAGATGGTGGGTGTAATGCCATGGTCCTGCAGACTGTGTGTAGCTGTCTGGCCATACCTCCGATATGGGGAGGCAGTTCCACTCTGACAGAAGACTTAATGAACTACTAAAGTGCTCACTGAACACTGAATAAATGATGTGGCCAGGCGGCAAGGGTTTTTTTTTTTTTTTTAGCTTGCAACAGCGAGCGGGAGAAGAAGATCCAAACGCGGAAATTAGGTTTGGGTGCGGTGGGCTGTTGCATCTGAATAAAGATGTAACATGTAACAAAAGGTTAACTTATCCTTTAAAGCGTTTGTTAATTCAGCACTTTATATTTCTGATATGTGCCTGCTGTACCATGTACTTGTATGAAAAAGTATCCTATTCTCTTTGTATTGCTTCCTTTGTGAGAAAGCCCCAGGTGTTCCTGCTAGTCCCTCTGCTTTCCTATTAAAAACTGACCACACTGAGGTCAGATCACCGTGGTCAGATCTTTAGCTGTGCTGGGAATTCAGCCTGCTCTCCTCCAATGATCAGACGTGTCCTGACCCCCCCCCCCCCCCGCTGCACAGCCATTCACTGGGAAGCTCAGTTTGTTGCTGCTGCTTCTCCTTCCCCCTAGCTCCTATGCAGCTGAGAACAGAGGGAATGTGATCAGAGAAAGAAGGAATTTATAAGGTTTTTTTTTTTAAATAATATACATATATACACACACACACACACACAATCTCACAAAAGTGAGTACACCCCTCAAATATTTGGAAATATTTTATTATATCTTTTCATGTGACAACACTGAAAAAATTACACTTTGCTTCAATGTAAAGTAGTGAGTGTACAGCTTGTATAACAGTGTAAATTTGCTGTCCCCTCAAAATAACGCCACACAGCCATAAATGTCTAAACCGCTGGCAAAAAAAGTAAGTACACCCCTAAGTGAAAATGTCCAAATTGTGTCCAATTAGCCATTTTCCCTCCCTGGTGTCATGTGACTCAGTGTTACAAGGTCTCAGATGTGTATGGGGACCAGGTATATCAAATTGGATGTCATCGCTCTCACTCTCTCATACTGGTGGATATGATCGCTCTCACTCTATCATACAGGTCACTGGAAGTTCAACATGGCACCTCATGGCAAAGAATTCTGAGGATCTGTAAAAAAGAATTGTTGCTCTACATAAAGATGGCCTAGGCCAGTGATGGGGAAACTTTGCACCCCAGATATTTTGGAACTACATTTCCCATGATGCTCATGCACTCTGCAGTGTAGTGGAGCATCATGGGAAATGTAGTTCCAAAACATCTGGGGTGCCAAGGTTCGCCATCACTGGCCTAGGCTATAAGAAAATTGAAAAGACCCTGAAACTGAGCTGCAGCATGGTGGCCAAGACCATACAGCGGTTTAACAGGAAAGGTTCCACTAAAAACAGGCCTCGTCATGGTCAACCAAAGAAGTTGTGTGCACATGCTCAGCATTATATCCAGAGGTTGTCTTAGGTAAATAGACATACGAGTGCTGCCAGCATTGCTGCAGAGATTGAAGGGGGGTGTCAGCCTGTCAGTGCTCAGACCACACACTGCATCAAATTGGTTTGCATGGCTGTCGTCCCTGAAGGAAGCCTCTTCTAAAGATGATGCATAAGAAAGCGCCCAAACAGTTTGCTGAAGACAAGCACACTAAAGACATGGATTACTGGAACCATGTACTGTGGTCTGATGAGACCAAGATAAACTTATTTGATTCAGATGGTGTCAAGCGTGTGTGGCAGAAACCAGGGGAGGAGGTACAAAGACAAGTGTGTCTTGCCTACAGTCAAGCATGATGGTGGGAGGGTTATGGTCTGGGGCTACATGATTGCTGCAGGCACTGGGGAGCTATAGTTCATTGTGACAAACGGAAGCAGAGCATGATCCCCTCTCTTCGGAGAATGGGCCGCAGGGCAGTATTCCAACATGAGAACAACCCCAAACACACCTTCAAAATGACCACTGCCTTGACCAAGAAGCTGAGGGTAAAGGTGATGGACTGGCCAAGCAGGTCTCCGGACATAAAACCTAGTAAGCATCTTTGGGGCATCCCCAAATGGAAGGTGGAGGAGCACAAGGTCTCTAACATTCACCAGCTCCCTGATGTCATTGAGGAATGGAAGAGGACTTTAGTGGCAACCTGTGAAGTTCTGGTGCACTCCATGCCCAAGAGGGTTAAGGCAGTGCTGGAAAATATTGGTGGCCACACAAAATTATGACACTTTGGGCACAATTTGGAAATGTTAACTTAGGGGTGTACTCACTTTTGTTGCCAGCGGTTTAGACATTAACGGCTGTGTGTTGAGTTATTTTGACGGGACAGCAAATTTACACTGTTATACAACTGTACACTCACTACTTTACATTGTAGCAAAGTGTAATATATACACATATACATACACCACACATATATTTTATATATTACAGGGCTTGACAAATTTGCCTGAAATCTAGGAGCCAGCTAAAAAAGTTAGGAGCCAGTTTTTTTTTTTTTAAACAACCAAGCTTTATTTCCAAAAAAATAACATACTAAATTTACACATAAAGACGACTAGAACCCCACTCTCCTCTATAGCACAATGGGATGGAAACAGACTGTCTCTTTTCATCCGATGCCATCTGATTCGATCCATGGGATGGATAGAAAATAGAACCACCATCCGGGATCAGATGGCAGCAGATTATTGCTCCATAGAGGAGACTGAAGGTTTCAATCAGGTCTGCCTGAAAAACTGACAGGCGGACCCGATCAGACAGCCCGTGTGAAAGGGGCCTTCGGCTGTGTGGCATGGCGATGAGGGAAAAAAAAAAAATGTTTCTTTTTTTTCCAATTATTATAATTAAAAAAAATTATATATTTTTTTTTTAATAATATAAAAAAAAAGAATATTTTTTTAATAATTTAAAAAATAAATATTATTATTATTATTATTATTATTATTATTATTATTATTAATAATAATAATAATAATAACCACACTCCCTGTCCACTTACCTTTAAGCAAGAGGTAAGTGGACAGGGAGATTAAGCCTGCAAAAACTTCCCTCTCATCTCCTCTTGGGAAGGAGATGGACAGGCATTGAGGGCAGGCAGGGGGAAACAGCTCATTAGTGACTGCTTGTCAAACTCCCGGCCACCACAAGGACGACGCCAGTTCCTCTTTCTCTCACTGAAGAAGGCCGAAAAGCCGCGGCCTCAATTATCGGATGGAGCAGTAGTCCGTGCACTCCGTGAGTGGGGGGGGGGAGGGCACAAAAGGAACAGGACACCTCCTGTAGTGCACCTCAGGCGCCAGGTCGCTAATTCTAGTCGCCAATGCGACCTGGCGCCCGGGGTTTGTCGAGCCCTGTATATTATATATACATATATATATATATACACATATATATATATATATATATATATATATATATATATATATATATATATATATATATATATATATATATATATATATATATATATATATATATATATATATATATATATATATCTCTCTATACAAAATATTTTGCACTTCATTTCTATTTTAAACTGAATAGGTTGTTTTACAAAGTGATCGTTTACAATCACTTTAAGTATTTTTAATTTATAAATTACATTTTGAAAAACTACATGGATTCCTCTACCTGGCTGTGATGATTTATTGTCTTTAAATCACCGAGTGCCATACAACAAACGTTTCATATATAACGATCACAATTCCCAATAGTGTTTTTAGTAATAAGAAACCACTTTTTCTTTAGCAGTATGCAATAAAATCAACATTTGAAGTCTTATAGGGACCCTAAAAGCTCCTCTTCAACTAAAAAGGTAATCAGGCCCCTTGCACCTCCTACTCTTTGTCCATCCCCTTTCTATGCACAAAGCGCACTGAAAGTCATCATGCTGGCTCAAGTCCAAGTGGTACGGCAGTGATTAGGGCCAGTCTCTCTGTGCACTCCACACCCAGTACAATGCAAGGCAATAACTTCCTTGCAGCTAGTGACATATTCTTCCTGTAACCCTGCCCACAAGATGGCCAACAGCTGCAGAATCATGGGAAATATAGTTCTCAGTTAGCACAGACTGCAATAGGATTTGATGCATGTTAAAGAAAAGGTCTCGACCCATCTGTTAGCTCTATGTGAAGCTAGAGCTGGGAGAAAAAAAAAGAAGAAGAAAGGAATATATATATATATATATATATATATATTTACATTTGTGATGCTGAAACCTCACTGTGCCTTAAGAGAAGTGACAATACTTGCAGCATTTCCTGGAGTTCAGCTTTAAAACCATGCAAATATAAGGCTTTCAAATGGTTAACATGTACTATTAGGATTATTTGCAAATGGCCATTTTTAACATGGATCTCATTTTTTTTTCTTTTTGTTAACTTCCATAGTACTTTGTAATAAAGTGAAACTGAAATGACTAAAAAATCATTAATCTTTACTATTCAAACAAAAGGTTTTTTTGACTATACACTTACTAGAAGAGTTGCTCAAGCACATGTACGAGATCATCCCCATCAAGAGGCAAAACAGGAAACTATCTTAGGTGCAACCTTGATCTGAGGTCATTCAGCTATTGTCTCCCCCCTTCTGCAACTCTGGAAGTGTTTAAAACAGAGGTGCCTCCACTAGACATCTAGCACAAAAACAGGAAACCGTCTACCACGCCTCTGGTAAGGAAGTAAATGTTAGTTTACCCTTCACTTCCAGAGGCTCCACAAAAGGGTTACTTAGTAATACGTTGTTGACACACGTCAGCGTTATGACAACTGCAAAGCAAACGCTCTTGCTGATCTGTAAGTTTTCAAATGAATTCTCTAAGTCGGTAATTAAGACACAATGATAAAAAGATATTCAGATTTTAGGAGACAGGCACAGTTGAATTATCCTCAAACCATACGATCTGCATCTTTACCTATTAGGGTCCTTTCACACGGGATTGACTCCGTTCTGCTCAGTAGGGGATCATTCCGCCAATCCCCGATGAGCAGGCGGATGATAGCTCCCTCTCCGCTCTCTGTGTGTGGAGAGGGAGCTGGCAGATCCCTGCTGTCCTCTATGGGGAGATCGGATGAGAGCGGACCGCCTGTCCTTTCTCATCCGATCCGATCCTCCAGACAGATGGAAAATAGGGTTTCCATCCATCCGGATTTCACGCACAGTAGCAGAGACTAGCGGGTGTCAGTGGACATGTCACCGCTGACATCCGCTGCCCCATAGGTATGCATGGAGCATCCAATCTGGTCCGCCTGAAAAACTGATCGGCCATGTGAAATGGGCCTTAATACTGGGATGAAACCACTAGTCATACAAAACCAGCCCTCTGCCATCCTGGTCAGTCCTGGTACATGCCCTGTGTGGTTGTACTGGCCACCCTTGGAGACCACTTTGCTTGCCTCTGCTAACCTTTTACATGCACTGTTTAGGAGCCCTGCTGTCAGACCAGGATTTGTGCACTAAGGCCTCATGTACACTGTAGCTGATAAACGCACTTTTACGAGCAGTAGGGCATTTTCTTCAGCAGCCCCTGAACTCTCCTCTATGGTATCTTGTTGTTGTTTATAGTCGTTTACAGACAGTTTAGTGGCATTTTTTCTAACCACTTGCTGACCACCCCATGCAGATTTACTGCGGCAGGGCGGCTCGGCTGCGCATAGTTACGTAGATCTACGTGATTATGTGCATGTGGTCTCAGCCGCGCTCCCGCTGTGATTAGACAGCAGGAGCCAGATCGCAGAAAGAGTGGGTGCGGTCTCCTGCGATCTTCGGGGAAACTGACCGGAGAGCCGCCTGCCAATGTAAACAAGGCAGGTGGCTCTCCTGTCAGAAAGGCACAATGAGATTGTGTGGCTAAGCTGAGCTGAAACACCGATCTCTGTGTGCCTGTCACAGAGCCCTCCCCCCGCCAAAGTTAGTAAGCACAATTAGGCTCACACTTAACCCCTTGATCACCCCCAGTATTAACCCCTTACCTGCCAGTGTCATTTATACAGTACCAGTGTGCGTATTTAGCACTGATCACTGTATTGGGGTCACTGGTCCCCAAAAAGTGTATCACTTCGTGTCAGATTTGTCTGCCGCAATCCCGCTAAAAATCACTGATCGCCACCATTACCAATAAAAACAACAAAAAAATAAAAAAGTACAAAAATCTATCCCATAATTTGTAAACGCTATAACTTTTGTGCAAACCAATATACGCTTTTTGGGATTTTTTTTTTACCAAAAATACGTAGCAGAATACAATTTGGCCTAAATAATTCAGATTTTTGAAACGCCAAATGCTTGCCACAGCGTGCAAACATGTCTAAAAGCCGTAACTCGCATTTATAAGCATTTCGTTCAAGGGTGTTTTCAATGGGGATACATTTCTGACCATTTTACAACATACTGTGTACACAAAGCTTTAAAGTGATTGTAAAGTCTTGTTTTTTTTTTTTCCTATTAGGCCTTATGTACACTGCTGCTGATAAACAAATGTTTAGAAGCAGTTGGGCATTCTTTTTTAGCAGCCCCTGAACTCTCCTCCATGTTCTCTTATCTGATCATGTACACAAACGTTTATAGTCGTTTAGAAGAATTTTTTTTTTTTCAAACAAAAAAATGCGTTCAGGATGGAAGTTTTTGGGCATTTGAAACACCAATGCTTCTAACAGTTTGCAAATGTGTCTAAAAGCGGTAGTAACATTGATAAGCATTTTCGTTTATAATAGGGAAACATTGGTGACCATTTGCAATAGGGAAAATAGACTTTCAAAGAGAAAGAGTGCATTGTAGGCATTTGGGATCAGTAAAATCAGTTATCTGCAAAAACGCTTCCAAACAAAAAGGCTCATGAACGTCGGTAAACGTGGCACGTAAAAGTGGTCAAATGGATGGGTTTTTTTTAACTTTGTTTACTAGCTGTCAAGTTCCAGCATTCAGAAGTGGTTTTCAAACACCCAGTGTACATGAGGCCCACATGTTATACTTACCTCCTCTGTGCCGTGGATTTGCACAGGGCAGCCTGGATCCTCCTCTTCTCGGGTCCCTCCTCCCTGCTCCCCCCTTCTGTTTTGTGCCCCCATAGCAAGCAGCTTGCTATGGGGGCACCCGAGCCAAGCTGCAGCTCCCTGTGAGCATTCAGACAGAGCTGCTGTTCGGTCCCACCCCTCTCTCTCTCTCCTTGGGTTGATTGACAGCAGTGGGAGCCAATGGCACCACTGCTGTGTCTCAGCCAATCAAAAGAGAGAATGCTGGACGGCTGAGGCATTATTGGACATTGCTGAATAGAGAGGGGGTTTAAGTATTAGAGGGGGGGGGGGGGGTTGCTGCACACAAAAGGCTTTTTATCCTAATGTATAGAATGCATTAAGATAAAAAAAACCTCTCACCTTAACAACTACTTTAAACGACCACAACTGCTAAAATTGTATTTTTGATAACTTTAGGTTAATACCTGTCATGAAAGTGTTTAAATCCATAAATAAAAGGCATGTAAAATAACAGACACTATAGAAAACACCTGGATGTGAACTAAGCTGACCAGCAATTGTGACAGGGGTCGGGATAATATAGAACCCTGCAAGGGCTTGCACTTTTATTCACATTATGAAATGTTGCTGCAACTGCTCTAGATTGCCCTAACTTGTTAGTCGTTAGGAAAAAAAATAAAGGCAAGAGAAAAAAAAAAAAAAAAAAATCTTCCTCATTATGCAGTCAGTCAATACTACACAACATCCAAAAGGAGGAAGTTTCTTGAACTCCTTTCCCATCCACCATTGGGCTTTCACGTATAGGTTTCTTTGTTCAACCCCCACATCACTGCAGGACTTACTGGTAAAATGTAATGTGGTAAAGCTTACCTTTGCAAAAAATACCCAACCAGGTGCAAGGAAAAAAAAAAAAAGAAATGTTTTACTTGCACACAATTGGCTGATGGCATTCACCAGAGCTTTACATTTACTAAGCTCTAGTGAAAAGATGCAGAATATACAGTTTACTTGCCTTTAGTACATTCACCCCACTGTGTTCTACAGTCTACACTACGTGAAAGGTTGCTCTTCTGCAAAAAATGGCCTGGTCATGAAGGGGGGTAAACTTTCCGGAAGTGGTTTAAAAAAAAAAAAAAAACGCCGACATTCAGCCCGTGTGTATGCCAGCCAGTTCAGCCAGCTTCTGTCAGAAGTGCATGCTGGGAAATCAACAGCTGACCGGCTGAGAGCACTGACCGTACCCCTGTCAGGAACACAACAGCTCAGTGGGGGGGGGGGGGATAGCTCTACTAACATCGGATTGTTAGTACAGCAGTTCCAACCGAAGCAGACAGCTCATAGTGTGTACTAGGCGGCCTAAACCCTCACATGTACCCAGTGATGTGACTAGCATTGGGTGATACACAAATATGAAGCAAATCCTCCTACATAAGATGTAGCTGTTTATCTGCAGCCATTCCTTCAAAAACACACAGCAGTAAGGATTTCTCTTTAGTTCCATCAGCAGAGGGTAGGGATCTGAAGTCTTCACATGACAGCTCTGAGCCCTGATTGGAGGAAGGGACACCCCCTTCACACAGTACAGAGAACAAGCACAGCTGTGGATAACAGTCACAGGCTGTGCGCTGCAGCTCCCTGCACATCACCATTTTAACTGTTGGGTGTCAGTAAAAGCTGCCAGAACTGAGTCATGCTGATAACAGGACAACCAGGCAGCAGACAGAAATTACACAAAGAGCTTTGGAGAGAGACAAGTAGGCCGTATGGGATGTGCTTTTTTCATATTTCACGTCTGAGGTTTACAACCACTTTAACAAATTAAAGCCGACCTCCAGATAACAGTAGTTATGGCAACAATTTTTATTCTCTCTTCTGGGATTAAGAATTTAAATAAATCAATAAAAGCTGACCATTGTAAGCACCCCCACCTGTAGTAAATAGTTTGGCTCAACTACCTAACTTCTACTTTTGCTGTATAGCTTGGTCTGTTTAAGAGGAAGTAAACCCTCCTCTGCAAGCTGTACCTATAGGTAAGCCTATGATAAGGCTTACCTATAGGTATTGTAAATATCTCCTAAACATGTACCGTTTAGGAGATATTTACCTTAAATGCAGCCAGTGATGTCACTGGCGCATGCGCTCTCAAGGAACGGCCGCTGGTGCCGTTCCTTCACAGCTCCGTGCCGTGGAGTGACGTAATCGCGGCTCCAGCCAATCAGATGGCCGGATGCCACAAACCCGGAAGAAGGGCGACAGAGGTGAGCGGTCGGCACTTCGTTTAAGGTAAGTATTTCATAATGAGCTAGTATGCGATGCATACTAGCTCATTATGTGTTTGTCTTTCAGGTGTTTTTTTTTTTTTTCCAAAAAAAATTAAATAAAATTCGGAGGTTTACAACCTCTTTAAAGCGGAATTAAACCTTCCTATTGCAGAAAAGGAAGCTGCCATCTTAGCCTCTGTTTGATCTGCAGTTGCCATGGTGATGCACATGTGATCAGTTATGACACCAGCCATTCGGTGGCTTGAAAGGTTGGTTGAGAGCACAAGCAACTGACAGTTATCATTCACAGCATACACTGAATGTAAGGCTACATTCACACCTGAGCGTAGCGTTTTCACGCGTTTTTTACCGCGATTTACAGGCGTTTTTTGTGCAGACGTTTTTTGATTGAATAGATACCAATGGAAAACGACTGTAATCTGCCCAAAAAGAAGCTCATGTACTTTTTTGAGCGTTGGGCGTTTTGCTTACAGCGTCAAAGCGCTCAGATGTGAACAGGGGCCATTGAAATGAATAGGATTTGTCTTGTTGGGCGTTTTGAGAGCTGATCCAAGAGCAGAAAAACACCCCCAAAAACGCCCCAAAACGCCTACATGTGAACGGAGCCTAAGTGTTTTGGGATATGATGGATTTCGTTCTGCATAGCACTGTGGATTGAGTGGTGCCAGCCCTGCCCAGGTTTCCTCTTTTTAACTGCTGAATCACGCCTTTTCTTCTCATGTGCACTAATTGATCTATAGGGCTGATCAGGCTTCTTGAGATAACACAGGGCACAAGACGCCTCTGGTCTTCTGACAAGATTAACAGATTTTTTGTTTTGTTTTGTACTCTTCACATAGATATAACACTTCCATGAGAATTTCACTGCTAAGGTTTACATACACCAGTCAATCCAAGGCACAGGAGCCAATGCTGGCACACAATGTCATTTTCAGTGGCATCTGGAAAATAGTCATGTGTAGGGTTGCCACCTCATCCCTTTAATCCAGGACACATTAATTACACAGGCTCTGTGGCTGATTAAGGTGGTCATTAAACTCAGTGTCTTATGTGCATTATATTAGCCTCAGAACTGGTTTAATATGTGTCCTGGTTTAAAGGGATGATGTGGCAACCCTAGTCATGTGGCATGCATGCACGCTCGGACTGGATCGTCCGGCAGGCCCTTTTTTTTCCTACAATACAGCTCTGATTTCAAAGGCTGTAATTAAAAAGTCTGGCCTGCCCATGGTCCACCCAGCTCTATGACGTTGTTGCCTTCGGTCCTCCCAGAAATAGCATAGGCCTATCGGCAGCTGCGGACATCGTTACTTTTGGAAACCTGCTTGCCACCTTTTTCTCCTTCTTTTGGAACAGTCAGCTGCAGCAGGTATACAGTGCTCAACACAAATGAGTACACCCCAACAGATTTGTCTAAAAACCTTTACTTTCAGAAACAACATTTTCAATGGGACACTATACTACAAACTACTCTCACAAATGTGGGCCATTGATTGCAAACCAGATTTGTTAATTTGTACACACAAAAACGTATTTCCTAACAAATTCATTCAAGACCATGTTGCAAAAATGAATACACCCCAATGAAAGTCTTAGGAGCAAAGCTAAATTTTAGACAAAACTCTAATTAACCACTTGCCGACCGCCGCACGACTATTTACTGCGGCAGTCAGCCCCTCACAGGCAGAGTGACATAGGTCTACGTCACTAGCCTGTGAGGGTCTAGGGAGCTAGCGCGCGCTCCCACTCCCGAGTGGTCACGGACTCCCCCGCGCGTGTGACCGGCGGACCCGATGTCCGCCGGTCACTCGGCGATAGTCGGGGGAGAGGAGAAAGTCAGGCGGCTAGTGTAAACAAGCCGCCTGTCATTCTCCCTGGTGTATGAATGATGATCATACGGTTCTACTATGTAGAACCGTTGATCACTGTTCATACATCTGAAGCCACAGCCAATCACAATTAGAATCATGCCCCTAGGGACACACATAGCCCCTCCCTCTCAAAAAAGTTAACCCCTTCACTGCCAGTGTAATTTTACAGTAACAGTGCATATATATAGCACTGATTACTGTAGAAATGTCACTGGTAACCCCAAAAGTGTCAAAAATGTCAGTCAAGGGTCCAATCTGTCCGCCGCAATGTCGCAGTACCGCCAAAAAAAAAAAAAAAAAAAAAACACAGATCGCCGCCATTACGCGTTAAAATAAAAAAACAACAAAAATCTTTCCCTTTGTTAGTAAACGCGATAACTTTTGCGCAAACCAATCAAAATACGCTTTTTGCGATTTTTTTTTTACCAAACATAGGTAGCATAAAACAAATTGTCCGAAAATGTTAAAAAATTTTGATTTTTACATTTTTTTGGGGGGGAATTTCATATAAAAAAAATGTGAAAAATATTGTTATTTTTGCAAAATTGACGCTCTTTTTTTGTTTATAGCACATGATCAAAAAAAAAAAAAAAAAAAAAAAAAAATCGCACAGGTGATCAAATACCACCTAAAGAAAGCTCCGTTTGTGGGTAAAAAGGACGTCAAATTAGTTTGGGTACAGCGTTGCACGACCGCGCAATTGTCATTTAAAGTCATGCAGTGCCGAATCGCAAAATACCCCCTGGTCTTTTAGCAGCCAAATCCTCCGGGGCTTAAGTGGTTAACAAGAATTCGATTATAGGTGACTAATTATTCATTAAACATTTGTCCAGTAGACCGTTGATTATAAAAGGGCATTACTAAAGGGGAGTTCCGCCTGGAGAAAAAGTAAAATAAAAATTCAGCAGCTGCAAATACTGTTGCTGCTGACTTTTAATATATAGACACTTACCTGTCCAGGAGCCCTGCGATGTCGGCACCATGTCAGGTGCTGTCGTCATTTGTCATAAGAGAAACCAGCAGTGAAGCCTTTCGGCTTCACAGTCGGTTCCCTACTGCACATGCGGGCTGCACTCTCCTCCAATTGGCCCAGCGGCGGAGGAAGGAGAAGGGGGTCGAACTTCCGAGGGACGGTACAGCGACAATGTTTCCCGGAAGTGGGGAAAGGTACCTGTCAAAAACAGGTACCCGTTCCCCCCTGAAAGGTGCCAAATGTGTCACTGGATTGGGGGGGGGGGGGGGGCGCAGATCATCGGAAGTTCCACTTTTGGGTGGAACTCTGCTTTAACAAAGAAAACCCCTACCCATTTCATGCTGTCTGCAATGGCACCACATGGAAGAGAAATGTCACAAGGCCTGAGAAACAAAATGATTTCTTTGCTGAGAAATGAAGCCTTCACCTTTCCTGTGTAAAGCTTTACTTCTCAGTCCGAATATTGTAGCAAAAGTAATATAAAAAGTTAACAAAGATGGAACTGCAACCATCTCACAGACGACCAACCCATCCAGGGAAGGTAACACCTTGACAGAAGCATCTTCTGATGAAAAGCGTTGAAGAAAAATCGCCATGTAAGTCCACTGCAGTTTGCTAAAGAAGAAGAAGGCCAAACTGAGGTGATACAATACGGTGTACACTGCAGAGAAATGGCATGCATGGTGTCATCCACGAAAGAAGCCTCCCCTAAAGCCCATGACAATGTAATGTAATGAGTTATACAAATGTTCTATAAAACGCAGTTTTGCCAAAGTTTTGGAAATTGTTGTGTTCATTGAGATATTGCTTAAAATCTAACTTTTCAAAAGGGGTGGTGTACTCATTTATGCCGAGCACTAAAAATGGAAAACTGTAAATGTATAAATTAGGGATGCACCGAAATGAAAATTTTGGACCGAAACCGAAAATGCAGGATGCCCTTGGCCGAAAACCGAAACCGAAAATGACTTTTTCCCCCAAAATTTTTTTTAAAATGGATAGAACAGGGGCATACACCAAAAACAGGCAGCGACGTACACCTGTCGCTGCCACCCTGTCACAGTATATGTACTGTGATGGGTTGGCAATAGGTTAATTTAATTACCAATGGTATTTGTATTATGCAGCATGAGGGGGTTAATGTATTGTCACTGCAGGTCACTCATCTATTAGTGACCGACGAGGCAGGTAATTAACCCCTTTGTGCTGCATTAGTGCAACCAGTGTTAATTAACACTGATACTGGTTGCACTAATGCAGCACAAAGGGGTTAATTACCTGCCTGGTCGGTCACTAATAGATGAGTGACCTGCAGTGACAATACATTAACCCCCTCATGCTGCATAATACTAATATCATTGGTAAGCTGCCTCAGCTCCCCCCCCATCTCCCCCCCGCTCCCACTGCCTCAGCGTCCTCCTCCTCGGGTGTCCTGCATTCAAAAGTCCCGCCTCTGGCCGGAGGCACCGCCTCTCAGTGACGTCCCTACTACAATCTGTGCATTATGAATGGACATACCAGGTCGGGGGGCGGGGCGAGCGGCCGCTATAGAGAGAACTAATGTGATCCTTCCTGTCAGCTCAGCACGTCTATGTGTGAATGAGAACAGAACTGAGCTGACACCGGGGGCGGGGGGGCGGGCGGAGCGGACGCTATTAGCTGTAACTATGTGAGAGCTTCTCTTCCTTGTCAGCGGAGATACATGCCTGTCAGTGAAGAGAAGCTCTCACATAGTTACAGCTAATAGCGGCCGCTCCGCCCGCCCCCCCGCCCCCGGTGTCAGCTCAGTTCTGTTCTCATTCACACATAGACGTGCTGAGCTGACAGGAAGGATCACATTAGTTCTCTCTATAGTGGCCGCTCGCCCCGCCCCCCGACCTGGTATGTCCATTCATAATGCACAGATTGTAGTAGGGACGTCACTGAGAGGCGGACGGCCGGCCAGAGGCGGGACTTTTAAAACCTGCCCTGCGCTGCGCCCTCCTCCTTCCCCACGGCGGCCATATTTTATTTTCGGCACTGTTAACCCATTATCGGCCGAAATGAGAGAGGCTCATTTTCGGCCGATAATTTCGGTGGCCGAAATTTCGGTGCATCCCTAGTATAAATGTAATGTTTTTGATGATGCAGGTATTGAGGCTGCTATAAGGTCTGAAGATGCATGGATTGGGTGTGATCCAAGATCTGAAGGTGCAGAAATTGGGGCTGCTCTAAGGTATAAAGGTGTAGAAACTGGGAAAAAAAACAACACACTCTTGTGCATAAGTATGATGGCCCAGCTCAGGTAAAAGCTGAGGTCCACTTCGCCAGGGGTAATGCTTCATGCCTTGCTGCCCTCTAGGACTGAGGGTGTCTTTGGCATATCTTCCTCAGGAAAAAGAAGGATGCATGGTCCCCCCAACATCTGGAGACTGTTGATTCCAGGGCGTTAAAGTGACTGGCTGTTTCTAGCATATTTGTATCTCATGTTTGTGAGTAGTTTTTATACCTTTTATCTTCAATTAACGTATGTGGGATAATGCACTAGGTTGGTGCGCCTTCTTTTCTTTCCATTCAGTAGAGGTGCAGAAACTGGGCCTGGTCTGAGTTGTGGCCGACCCAAGATCTGAAGGTGTAATAATTGGGGATGATCTGACGTACAGGGTGAACTATTGTTCACTGCCATGCTAGTTGTCGAATGCTTGTAAATTGACACTTAACTTAGAAAAGGTTGCTAACCCCTTGCAATACACTTTAAAAGAGAAGTTCACCTTTTAACAAAAAATAATAAAATGTACATTTTTTTGCAGGTAAAAGATTGTACATTTACTATTTTTTGTTTTGGGAGCCTGGAAAGCATTGCACCAGCGATCAGCAGATTGCTGGTACCATGCAGACTCTTTCAGACCTGTCAGTGTATCCGTTTGCTCGTACCCCTTATGGGCAAGCAGATACTCACTGACAGGAAGAATAAATTAACTACCACAGCGCCGTTGTAGGTCATTAAGAACTACAATCAGACAGCCACAGAGGCTGCACGGCCAAGTTAGTTTCAAAGAATGACAACAGGCGCCGTGAAAAGATGCCTACCAGCTGTCACTGGAGAGAGGGGAGAATGGCTGCGGGTGCTGGAACACGTTCTGTTCCAACCTAAGTACGGGTGGAGCATGCAACATGTATCAAAAGGCAAACTTATCCCTTAAAACACTTTTTTCCTATTCAACTACTATCATTATTACAATCCGGTATTAAGCACACTAGATAGATAAAATCATAGGCTGTCACCACCTTCCATGCAGAAGATAAAAACATTTTACTACATGAGTTTCCCCATGAAACACTGAAGATGCAATGGGAAAACTGACAACAGTGTAACTGAATGAATTCCTTTGCATATTTGTTTCTATTACACCTAGCAACTGAACTGGGCAAAAAGCTGGAGAAGCGCCCAAAGTTGTAAAAAGGATTGCAGTTCTTTCACTTACTCCATGTAAACAGTAATTAAGGTTACATTACTGCAGTGCACCATTCAAGTGAACACACTAAAGCAATGCCATGCAGCACAATGCACAATAACGCACTAGTACAAGGTATGGTGTATTACATCAGGAAATAAAAGTACAGGTTTTGGTCTGCATTGATGCATAGGCAATCAATTAAAATGAATAGGCTTCCTGCCATAAAACTTGTTTCTAAAGCAAACACTCTTTAAACCTTAATAGGTACAAAACATTTTACAGCTGGATCTCTTCTCACCTCTCTTCCTCTTCACATAAGGACTCGGGGGCAGGGCCAACCGAGGGAGGGAGCATGCACGTGTGCCCTGGTAGCAAGCAGTTTGCTAAGGGGGCACACACAGAAGATGAGCCAAAATCACCGGTGGGGGACCCCAGAAGAGGAGGATCTGGGCCACTCTGCAATACTCGCAGAGCAGGTGAATAGAACATTTGAATTTACAAAAATGCCTTTAGTAACACTAAAAAGGGAAGATCTGCTTTAGGTCATTCTCCCTCCCTCCTCTAACACTTGTGGACATTTTATTTAATTATGTTTTGAAAGGGGGGGGGGGTAGTTAGGTACCCACTCTCACTTTTGGTTAGATTACCTAGGCCAGGATATGCAAACTGTGGCCCTCCAGCTGTTACAAAACTACAAGTCCCATCATGCATCTGCCTATGGGTGTCATGTTTGTGGCTGTCAGAGTCTTTCTATGCTAACAAATCGTATTGCCTAAGCCCAATTTTGCAACTTTAACATGTGTTCGGAAAACATTTTATTAAATTTCATTTGGTGGTAAATGGCAGTAGATATCTCCTATTTGTTTTTTTGATCTATTGAAAACTGGCCCAAAATAGTAAAAAAAAAAAAAAATTCTTGCTACTACCATAACCTACCACCAAAGAACAACCCAAAATAAATCTGCTCCGGACAATAGCAGCGATACCACGTTAGTTGTTGTTTGTAGCCGTAGCACAGCCCTGAAAGTCGGCATTTTGCCTTTTTTTTTATCCTGCCTAAAACACACTGACACTGAAACAAATGTAAAAATAAATAAATAAAAATCCTGCCCAAAAAAAATACTCACCCTTACCTTAGGCTGCATTCACATGTCAGCTTATAATCGCGGGCAGAACCGCCGCGGTTCCACCCACGATTCGGAGATTTATTGCAAATCGCAGGACACCTAGCGTTGCCCGTTGATTTGCAATAGCCCCCCAAACGCCGAGCGATGTTGCCGCGATTTACGCCCGCCGAATCGCGGCAACATCGCGCAAACAAAATCGCGGGACGCAATATGCTCCAAAGAAGCTCTTGTACTTTTTTGGAGCGTATTGCGTCCCGCGATTTTGTTTGCGCGATGTTGCCGCGATTTACGCCCGCCGAATCGCGGCAACATCGCGCAAACAAAATCGCAACATCGCTCGGCGTTTGGGGGGCTATTGCAAATCAACGGGCAACGCTAGGCGTCCCGCGATTTGCAATAAATCACCGAATCGCGGGCAGAACCGCGGCGGTTCTGCCCGCGATTATAAGCTGACATGTGAATGCAGCCTTAAACCCTAGATCAAACCTTGATCTAGTTCTTTTCTTCTTTTTTAATCTCTGCAAGGACAGAAAAAGATACAATGTATCCATCTCCTCCATTCACAGACACAGAAAACATGGGGGATAGCCAGAGGCTATCACAGCTATTATGTCCCCATCATGAGAACGGGGCCCGGGGCTCTCAATGAGACCCCAGTCTCTGTGCTGGGAGCATGCCTTGTAGTGCGCTCCCAGGATAAAAAGGGAAATACACAAATATGCGGCCCCTATGACAAAAAGCCCAGTCCAGTGGGGCCGCATATTTGCGTACAGTTGGCATGAAGGGGTTAAGAATGTTTGTTTTGTTTTCCAATGGTTAGTGGTGTCAAATTAACATTCGTTTGGAAGGCGCAGAATGGAAAATTTTTCTCAAATTAAAAAATTTCTCAAACAATGTGTTCATTTCGGAAAGTCCATTCACTCCAAAATTGAATGTTAATTTTTTTTTTTTTAAACTTCCAGATATTTTTGAACAACATTCATTCTGTCATTTGAATGTACGGATGAGAAACTTTGTACTAATGTTGGTACAAAAATCTACTAGTGTATGGTCAGCTTAAATTGGTTGTAAATCTCAAACATGAACCTCTATAGTGTGTACTTGTCTCAATCCAGAGCACTAAGTGTCATTTCTGTCTGCTGCTTCGTTCCTCTATCAGCATGAATCACTTCTGGCAAGTTTTCCTGACACCAAGGGGTTTATTTACTAAAGCTGGAGTGTGCAGAATAAGTCACACTTCTGCATAGAAATCAATCAGCTTCCAGGTTTTATTGCCAAACAAGCTAAGGCCCCTTTCACACAGGCAGATCGTTCAGATCTGCCTGTCCATTTTTTTGGCGGATCTGAACGGTCCCCCCATGCATCCCTATGGGGTATCAGATGTCAGCGGAGACATGTCCGCTGACATCCGATCCGTCAAATCTGGACAGATGGAAACCCTATTTTCCATCTGTCCAGCGGATCGGATGAGAACGGCCCGACGGTCTGTTCCCATCCGATTCCTCCATAGAGATATGTGGGGAACTGACAGCTGAGATAAACGGAGTCCGTCAGACGGACGGATAGTGTGAAAGAGCCCTAAGGGTTAGAAGCCAATTGGTTTCTCTGTAGTAGTGTGACTGATTTTGCACTCTCTAGCTTTAGTAAATAAACCCTCAAGAAAAAAAAAAAAGTGACTAGGAACGACAGCCTGAGCTCTGTTCCTGTGTGCTGTGTGAAAGGGGGTGTGTCCCTTTCCTACAATCAGATACAGTTTGTAATTTCAGCTCTCCACCCCCTTTTTTCTGACAGCTCAGACAAGCTTTATAAATTCTGGACTTTGTAGAGAAGAGAAGACTGCAGATAAACAGGTACAACTTGCGCAGGATGATTTGTTTAATCTCTGTGTATAATCTGAGGCCAGTCACTTTATAGGGTATATGTAAGGGTTAACAAACAGTTGCAGATGCCCTCTTTGTATTTGATAAAACAGTCTTTGGGTTTTGTTAGGGTAGTGCAGACATTGCCCTAAAATCCCCATGGGCACCATTCAAAACTACTGCTAAGCAACAGCATACATCCACTAAGGCCAGTTGACACTTTCTGGCTGGTTAGTACTTTAGTTTGCATTACTTTGTCCCCAACCAGTGAGGAACCAGTAATCGATACAACAGAGTGAGCACCACTGTAACAGATGTATGGCATTGAATTTTTTTGCCAATGATCAAAGGTGATAAAAAGGTCTGGTCTAATCAAATGTTTCATCTGCAGAAGCTGGGCTTAAGGCAGAAACAAAGACAAAAAAATTGCAGCTAAGTATTCATTCATAAATTATTGTATTATTTTTTTCCATTAGAATCTGAATTGGACTTTCTAGCCTCCTACAGGCCCCTAAAGAGCAGCAATCAGATCGGGAGAAGGAGGTTGCAGGCCTGGAAGCCAATTAGGTGAGCTGTGTGTATTGGGTGTAGAAGAACATGCTATAGAAAAAGAAAACTGTGGGATGGTCTTATCAGTCTGCTGCTTCTCTTTCACTATCCAATCAGCTGGCTGGAGGTGGCGAGAGGGTACCACTGCATTAATTGAAAGGCTGGCCATACAGGTTTGATGTTCTTGTACAATCTTCGTTTAGATTTACCAAGAACCATATAATACGAGGTAAAAACTAAACCACTTTCAATAGTATCCAATTAGGCAGGCCCTTGCATTACATAGTTTAAGGTAAATCTAAAAGTAAATTGCACATGTATAACCAACCTAATACTGCCAAAAAAATCGTTAGAAAATCTGTCATTTGTTCCATTCCTTTTTTTTTTGTCCAGTTAATGGGCACAACAATAAATTGGTTGTAATTTTTCAGAGCTGAAAAATCGATGGAAAAATTCTGCTGAACGAACGATAATGGGTTTCTCGCCCAAACTGTTTGCACTAGACATATAGGACAAAACGAATGAAAAACTGATTTATGTACAATTGAACGATTTATCAATCAAAATTCGGTCAATACATGATGGCAAATCGTTAGATCTCAAGGCCGAGTGTTCGTTATTCAAAAACAAAAAAGTTTGAATGATTTTTCGGCTAGTGTATGACGAAGCGTAAGGCCACTTGGAAAAAAGGGCATCTAGCTGCTGTGCGTACGATTCAATCATTTTACTGCATCTGGGAGGCACAGGTGTAGCATTAGCCCCACTACCTCTAGCCTGTCAGTCTATGGCAGCCAGAAATGCACGGCGGCTGCACAAGGCTGAAGGATTGGTACCCCAGGGCCTATGCACTCAGGGATAAATACCTGCAACACAGAATATCTGAATAATCCCTTTTAGGTTGAGATTTTATGGAGGGGACACCAAGAAGACTTTTAGAAGTGGAGAAGATTTCACTGAAGACACATAGTGGAAGAGAAGATAAAGGTGTCTTAGAGGGAGGATGATGATGATGATGATGCAGAGCACGTTTTCCTGGGAGTAAATAAAGTAACCATGCTAAGGACAGGTTTGGGGGAAGAAAAATGTAGATTTTGTGAAGTCAATAAATCATCCCAAAAACAACAATCATTTTATATCTCTGCCAGTATAAAAAAAAAAAAAAAAAATGAATGGGCTCTGGGAAGAAAGAGGGCAATGATGTTAGAGATTGAGATCTTGAGATGGACGGAATGCGTAAAACGCTTATTTTGTTTGGTCACACACAATATACAGTATGTGGTACATGCTGCATTTAAATGCAAATACAGATCGGTGATACAATTTGCATGGCACAAACTCTTACCATCTGCTGGCTACATAGGTATTGCCAAGTGAGGCTACGTTCACATGTGGGCGTTTTGGGGAGTTTTTCTGCTCTAGGATCAGCTCTCAAAACGCCCAACAAGACAAATCCTATTCATTTCAATGGCCCCTGTTCACATCTGAGCGTTTTGACGCTGTGAGCAAAACGCCCAACGCTCAAAAAAGTACATGAGCTTCTTTTTGGGCAGATTACAGGCATTTTTCATTGGTCTCTAGTCAATCTAAAAACGCCTGCACAAAAAACGCCTGTAAAAACGCCCATAAAAACGCCTGTAATAGCAATGCCAAGATGTGAACGTAGCCTTAATGAAGTTTGTTGGAATGTCTGATTTGTAGGCGATGATAAAATAATAAGGGCAAATATTTTGAACTACAGAATCACAGAGAATAGTCTATTCTTCTGCTGGATCATACTAGGTCTGAAGGCCTAAGCTTGGAAAAATAGGAAGGTCTTTCACCTGCCATGAACATTCAATGTAAGCAGCACTGCCCTACTCTGCTGAATGAGCAGAAATAAGAAGAGAAAGAAGGAGAAAAGGAAAACTGCCTACATTTACCAAGACCTCCAGGAAACATCTTTACCTAGTAACTATAGACCTGTTCTTTTTAAGTGACTGTAGTCTTTTTGTTAAAAATAGCAAACATGTTATACTTACCTCCTCTGTGTAATGGATTTGCACAGGGCAGCCCAGGTCCTCCTCTTCTGCTCTCCTGGCTCCTCCCTTCTGTTGAGTGCCCCCACATCAAGCAGCTTGCTATTGGGGGCACCCGATCCGAGCCACAGCTCCCTGTGTCAATTCAGACATTTTCTTGGCCCCCATTCTCTCCTCATTGGCTGACTGACTTTGATTGACAGCAGCGGGAACCAATGGCGGTCTCAGACAATGAGGGGAGTCCCGAGCAACTGAGACATTCCAACATAGCTGGATTGAGAGGGACCTCAAGTAAGTATTTGGGGGGGGGGGGCTGAAAGGGGCTGCTGCCCACAGAAGGTATTTTTTATCTTAATGCATAGAATGCATTAAGGACCAGTTCACACCATAGAAACACAGTCTTGATAGGGCTCTTTCACACGGGCGATCCGATCAGATCCGCCTGTGAGTTTTTTTAGGCGGATCTGATCGGATCCTCCATGCAGCTCTATGGGGCAGCGGGTGTCAGCGGAGACACCTCCGCTGACACCCGCTGCCATCCGTATCCGATCCTGTCCGTGAAATCTGGATGGATGGAAACCCTATTTTTCCATCCGTTCAGTAATTGGAGCGGATCGGATCTGATGAGAGCGGACAGGCGGTCTGCTCTCATCCGATCCCCCATAGAGGGCAGCGGGGGCTGAGACACCTCCCTCTCCGCTCTGCAAGCGGAGACGGAGCCGTCATCCGCCCGGCTCAGCGGGGATCGCGGATCGATCCCCGCTGAGCAACACAGATCCGCCTATGGAGCGGACCGTGTGAAAGAGCCCATACGTACCAGATTATTTTCTGCATACGCGTTTTTGATGCTTTCCAGTGCATATTTTCCCCTTATTTACCTTAAATAAGGACATGTGTGTTACGGTGCATTTTTGATGCATTTTACCACGTTCCAGTACAGTTCAGTGCAGAAAAAAATGCAGCATGTTCTACTTTTTCTTTCTGGAACTGACCACTCTAGTGTGAACTACAGTATCTCACAAAAGTAAGTACACCCCTCACATTCTTGTAAATATTTTAATGTGACAACACTGAAGAAATTACACTTTGCTACAATGTTAAGTAGTGAAATGGATGAAGTATTCATCAGTGGTCATCAGTTTTTCATCAGTTTATTTTACATTCACTACCAATGCAAAAACGGATAAAAAAACCTAACCATTTGTTAGTTTACATCCGTTTTTTTGTCCAAACAGGTTTTTTTTTTTTTTTTAAACAGAAGAAAAATAGAGCTTTGATCAGTTTAAAAAAAAAAAATGGATGATGACGGATGCGGATGTAAATGGATGATCATCCATTTACATCCTTTTTTTTTTTATAGAGATGCATTGATGTTCGGTTTTAATCCATCAACGGATGGACGAAAAACGGACAGCATGTGTGAAAGGCCCCTTTCACACGGGCTTTCCGATCTGGTCCGCCTGTCTGTTTATCAGGCGGACCAGATCAGAAGCTCCATGCAGCCCTATGGAGCAGTGGATGTCAGCGGTGACATCTCCACTGACACCTGCTGCTATCCGATCCTGTCTGTGAAATCCAGACGAATGGAAACCCTATTTTCCATCCGTCTGGAGGATTGGATCGAATAAGATCGGATGAAATCCCACAGGCGGTCCGTTCTCATACGATCTCCCATAGGTCCGTTCTCATAGGATCTGCCATAGAGGAGAGCGGGGCTCTGACAGCTCCATCTCTGCAAATTAAGCGGAGACAGAGCTGTCATCTGCCTGCTCAGCGGGGATCGGCGGATCGATCCCCGCTGAACAAAACTGAGTCTGTCAGGCGCACCGCCTGTGTGAAAGGGGCCAAAGGGACCCAACAGTGTAAATTTGCTGTCCCCTCAAAACAACAACACACAGCCATTAATGTCTATTAATGTCTAAACCGCTGGCAAAAGATGTGAGTACTTCCCTAAGTGAAAATGTCCAAATTGGGCCCAAAGTGTGAATATTTTGTGTGGCCACCATTATTTTCCAGCACTGCCTTAACCCTCTTGGGCATGGAGTTCACCAGAGCTTCACAGGTTGCCACTGGAGTCCTCTTCCACTCCTCCATGACAACATCACAGAGCTGGTGGATGTTAGAGACCTTAAACCTCAATAGGGTTTGGGTCTGGAGACATGCTTGGCCAGTCCATCACCTTTACCCTCAGCTTCTTTAGCAAGGCAGTGGTCTTCTTGGAAGTGTGTGTTGAGGTCGTTATGTTGGAATACTCCCCTGCGACCCAGTCTTCGAAGGGAGGGGATCATGCTCTGCTTCAGTATGTCACAGTACATGTTGAAATTCATGGTTCCCTCAATGAACTGTAGCTCCCCAGTGTTGGCAGCACTCATGCAGCCCCAGACTATGAGACTCCCACCACCATGCTTGACTGTAGGCAAGACACACTTATCAATGTACTTCTCACCTGGCTGCCGCCACACACGCTTGACACCGTCTGAACCAAATAAGTTTATCTTGGTCTCATCAGACCACAGGACATGGTTCCAGTTGCTTGTCTTCAGCAAACTGTTTGAGGGCTTTCTTGTGCATCATCTTCAGAAGAGGGCTCCTTCTGGGACGACAGCCATAAAGTCCAATTTGATGCAGTGTGCGGCGTATGGTCTGAGCACTGACAGGCTGACCCCCCACCCCTTCAACCTCTGCAGCAATGCTGGCAGCACTCATACATCTATTTCCCAAAGACAACCTCTGGATACGACGCTGAGCACGTGCACTCAACTTCTATGGTCAACAATGGCGAGGCCTGTTGAGTTGAACCTGTCCTGTTAAACCGCTGTATGGTGTTGGCCACTGTGCTGCAGCTCAGTTTCAGGGTCTTGGCAATCTTCTTATAGCCTAGGCCCTAGGCAATCTTTATGTAGAGAACAATTCTTTTTTTCAGACCCTCAGAGTTCCTTGCCATGAGGTACCATCTTGAACTTCCAGTGACCAGTAGGAGAGAGTGAGAGCGATAACACCAAATTTAACACACCTGCTCCCCATTCACACCTGAGACACTGTAACACTAATGAGTCACATGACACCAGGGAGGGAAAATGTCTAATTGGGCCCAATTAGCACATTTTCACTTAGGCCCCTTTCACACAGGCGGACCGTTCAGATCTGCCTGTCAGTTTTTTGGCGGATCTGAACGGTCCCCCCATGCATTCCTCTGGGGCATCGGATGTCAGTGGAGACATGTCCGCTGACATCTGATCTGTCAAATCTGGATGGATGGAAACCCTATTTTCCATCCGTCCAGCGGATCGGATGAGAACGGACTGAGGGTCCGTTCCCATCCGATTTTTCCCATAGAGATGCATGGGGAACTGACAGCTGTGTCTCCACACACAGCACGGAGACACAGCTGTCATCCTCCTGCTCAGTGGGGGATCGACGGATCGATCCCCTGCTGAGAAAAACGGACTCCATCCGATGGACGGAGTGTGTGAAAGGAGCCTTTAGGGGTGTACTCACTTTTGTTGCCAGCAGTTTAGACATTAACGGCTGTGTGTTGAGTTATTTTGAGGGGACACTCAACTACTTTACATTGTAGCAAAGTGTAATTTCTTCACTGTTGTCACATGAAAAGATATAATAAAATATTTACAAAAATGTGAGGGGTGTACTCACTTTTGTGAGAGAATGTATGCCATTGAAAATTATATGACCCATCTATGCATTTTTGTTGCACAAGAAAAATGCACCGGACTGTATGTGGTGTGAACAGGCCCCAAGATCAAAAAACTTCTGCCTTTACAACTACTTTAACTTTGATGGTTGGGAAGATACTGGCGAATTTAATAAAAAGGCCACATAACATGTTAGGTAAAGTCTACAGGCCTGGAGAAATCAGTTTGTAAATGGATGTAAAACTGGTTAAAAGACCGTATTCACAGAGTAGTGGTTAATGATTAAATTCTGTAAGACTCTTCTACATCAACATTTCTGGAAGTGTCAGATTCCAGAGTCCCACATATGTGGTGGTTCCATCCTTGACTCCTATGTCACTACAAGATTCAGCAGTACTGTTCCATCCTCCAGACTCTCTGGCTCACAACAGGACAGACTTATGGATATTTTGATTAACCTTTCAATGTCACCTCCCAGCAGCCCTTTAAGTGGCATTTAATGTCCAGTAGGTGGTGCAGCTTCTATATCCTATGACCGATGTGGCTGGCTCTCTGTGGTCACATGATCAGGAGCCCATCCCACTGGCTCTCAATCAGAATCTGTGACTGGTAACGGTTGACAGTTCGGCCAGTGTGCTGGGAGCAAACTCTCAGCATTCAACCTAAGGCACTGTGGATGCATATGCAAGGTGGCTGGATGTTTAAGGAGATGAACAGCTAAAGAAGCTTGATTGGCTGTACTTCTCCTATGGATCACAGAAAAGCAGTTTGTTCTGCACTCCTGTGACCCATTTTCAGCAGAGAGTGGGCTGAAGTCCGCTCTCTGCTGACGTCACAGATGTCAGTCCAGGCAGCGAGTCATCACAACCACAGAGTCGGGATCCGCCAGGTGCCTGGACCGACACAGCATCTCAGCAAGCCACTGAGCGCCTAAACTGGCTGCTCCGCCCCTCCACAGCCCAGCGCTCCAATGAGCAAGGAGGGGGCAGAGCAGAGAGTGGTGACTGACAGTCAGCAGCTCTCTGCTCGGGGAGCTGTCCGAATCGAGCGATCGGCGGTGTTCCATCATTTGGTTCTCAGTGTAGAGGCGCCGGGGGACAGATGAAGCATCAGACTGATGCTGCATCCACCTAGCTAAGTATACATGGGGAACAAAATAGAAACCCATACTTCGCTTTTAAAGCTCACTTTTTGTTGCTGTCACATATATGCATTACTTATGTAGTTGGCAAGGAGTAGGGCTGAACGATAGTCGATGTGATATCAACTATCGTTCTGCGGGCATGGGCGATATTCATATCGCCGAAGACACGATATTTAGGATTAGGCAGGGAGAAGTCGGGACTTGGGGGGGGGGGGGGGGGGAGGAGGACTCACAGTGATTGCAGCCGACACATCCGCCCCACACGTTCAGCGGTGAGCAGCTGCACAGCTAACCAATCACGTGTGCCTGCACACCTGATTGGTTCCCTGTGCCGCTTCTCACGTGATTGGTTTGCTGTGCCGCGCTCAACGCTCGACAAGAGAACTAGCTCCAGGGCGGCAGACTGAACGTGTGGGAGAGATGTCATGTCAGGCTGTGTTCTTCTACCTCCTACCACCACTGTGAGTTCCGACTCTGCCTAATCCAAACTGTCAGTGTCTTCTGCATTCCACCCAGTTCAATATCGCGATATATATCGTTGAAAAACAAATATGGCAATGTACTTTTTTTCCCCCAATATCGTGCAGCCCTAGCAAGGAGTAATAAAAAGAGCATTTCCTGGAAGGTATGTTAACAAGTACCTCTAGACCAGGCATGTCATACCTAAACAGCCCGCCCCCACCCTTTCTCCTTCCCAATAACAGTCTATTTAGCAATACAGCTGGGTCACATCCCTCCCCACAGCCTGTGATTGGGCAGTGAATGCACAACAGTAGCATAGTGATGAGTCATCCCTCTGTTCATCCCACTATTGGCAGCTCATGTCTGCTGCCACTCTGCTGACATACTAGCCCTAGATATGGCCACCCTTATTCCATTGCAGTATAGGTCTGTTGTTCTAATTTAAAGGCAAAGTTCACCTTTTATATATTTATTAAAAAAAAAAAAACACTAATAATGGTACACAATTTTGTAGGAAAAAAATGTGTAATTTTTATTTACTCTGCAGCCTGTAATCAGCAAATCACAGGTGCAATGCCTGACGCCTGCAGACTCAGTACATTGCCTGCCTTTACCACCGATACGAGCAGGCAGTTACTGTATGGCAGGAAGAATCTTACCGCCGCCCTGGCAATTCACTAAGAACAAAAAGCCATTAGCCGCAGTGGCTTACAGTACTTGTAGTTTCATGCACAGAACTCTGTGAATGAATGACGCCCCGTGAGTGGAGCCCCACACAGCCACTCTGTTTAAATTTGACAGGAAATGCGGGGAGAAGATCCCTTGCCCGCTGTCACAGGAAGGGGGGGGCAGAGGGGCGAGGAGTGGGGGGAGAGGAGGTAAGAGCTGGAAAATGTAACATGTTCCACCCCTCTGCGCACCAATGGTATCCTTTAAAGGATAGATTCACTTAAAAAAAAAAAAAAACATAAATAAATTAAATAGCAATTTTTTTGCAGGTAAAGAAAAAAATAGAATTTACAATTATTTTTCTTTTTTTTTTTTTTAAGGCCTGAAAAGCATGCACCAGTAGATTGCTGATGCGATGCAGATCTCCTGTAGACTGTCAGTCACGTACATCATATGAGCAAGCAGTTATACACTGACAGGAAGACTCAATAATCTACCATAGCGCTCTACAGCGCCATAGTAGTTCAGTGAGAACTACAGGCCAACAGCCGCACCGAGGCTTGTAGTTCATTCACACAGAGCTGTCTGCATCTATTCAGACACTAGGTCTGACTCCTCCCCAAGTTTTTCCTGACAGAGAGATGAGCTCATCACGGTTAGTTAGGTTTAGTTTATTTTGAACATGTAAAAAAAACATTAAAAATAAAGATCTGCTGTTACTATTTTCACTGCCCAGTCACAGACCGGGGTGGGTCCAGGACAGTCTGGGCTCAGAGAAAGTAGTCAGACTAAGGACCTCTACTGGCAGGAAACAAGTAATGCAGAGGAAATCACTGCACTGTAGATGAATATGACAGCAGAAGACAATTTTGGTAATTTAGCTTTTAATAGGCTATTCGTTTTAGTTCAGTATTTTTTGCTGGATTTCTGCTTTACCGTGGGAGGATTTATTACATTTTTTTTTTTTTTAAAGGTGGACTATGGCTCTATGTGAACCCCCAGACTGATGACCTAGGATTGATTCAATGTACATCCATGTCCTGGTATGGATTTAGTGTACACCTCCTGTGATCAGACTGATGATTTGAGATTGACAGATCAGTGAACACTTCCTGTGATCAGACTGATGATTTGAGATTGACAGATCAGTGTACACCTCCTGTGATCAGACTGATGATTTAGGATTGACAGATCAGTGTACACCTCCTGTGATCAGACTGATGATTTAGGATTGACAGATCAGTGTACACCTCCAGTGATCAGACTGATGATTTAGGATTGACAGATCATTGTACACCTCCTGTGATCAGACTGATGATTTAGGATTGACAGATCAGTGTACACCTCCTGTGATCAGACTGATGATTTAGGATTGACAGATCATTGTACACCTCCTGTGATCAGACTGATGATTTAGGATTGACAGATCAGTGTACACCTCCTGTGATCAGACTGATGATTTAGGATTGACAGATCAGTGTACACCTCCAGTGATCAGACTGATGATTTAGGATTGACAGATCAGTGTACACCTCCTGTGATCAGACTGATGATTTAGGATTGACAGATCATTGTACACCTCCTGTGATCAGACTGATGATTTAGGATTGCCAGATCATTGTACACCTCCTGTGATCAGACTGATGATTTAGGATTGACAGATCATTGTACACCTCCTGTGATCAGACTGATGATTTAGGATTGACAGATCAGTGTACACCTCCAGTGATCAGACTGATGATTTAGGATTGACAGATCAGTGTACACCTCCTGTGATCAGACTATGATAGACAGATCCAGTGTACACCTCCAGCGATCAGACTATGATTGACAGATCAGTGTACACCTCCTGTGATCAGACTGACGATTTGGCAATGACAGATTTAGTGTACAATGATCAGAGCGATGATTGTGTACAATGGCAGGCTAGGGAGAACAGACTGGGGCCGGATGGTGGGATGGCAGATTCTATGCACAGAATGTATCTGCTTACTGAAGACTGAGGAGGATGGAAAGTTGGAGGGAGGGGGGGAGGAGAGGATCTGGCCAGTGCAGGCAGGGAGGGATGACAGGCTGGAGGAGGTGGATGATGAGGGGATGTGGAGGGTGAGGATGGAGGAGGAGGAGGATGGTGGGAAAAGACAGGGTGCAGCAGTGAGGAAGGAGGATGGTGATGGAGGAAGTGGGGGGGGGGGGGGGAGAAAGCAATGGCTGTATGGATGAGGCCTATGCTGACCAGCACAATGTCACATTACCCGCTCCTGGCCCGAGGCCTCGTCTGTCCTCCGCTCCCTGCCGCCTCTGGTGCCCGGATCACGTTAGTAGCGGCGGCCTCCGTCAGCCTGTATCACACGGCCCCGCGATCCGCCACACCCAGACCCCAACCAACGGCACCGGGGAAAAGGGGGAAGATCTCTTCCAATGGCTAGCTGTAGGAAATCTCAGCCTCGCCCTCCAATCCTGCACATCTCGGCTCTGCCGCCTTCTAGGAGCCGTCCGTGATCCACCACCTCCACCGCTCCCAACCCGAGTGCAGACAGGCGGCGCGGGAGCCTGACGTCTCAGCACCCCTCTGCGCACCAATGGTATCGCCCGTACCAAGAGCAGGACGCTACCAAGTACCGCTGAGTGGAGGAGAACAAGCTACACAGCGCTTCCTTTATCAGCTTGGCGAGCAAGACGTGTGTGTGTTCATAGCAACTGCCTAAAGGGGATTTGTCCGAATTACATTAAATAAAAAATATATATATATATATATATATATATATATATATATATATATATATATACACAATATAAAAATAATATATATATATATATACACACACATACTATAAAATATATATGTATATATATATATATATATATATATATATATATATACACACACACACACACTGTATATACACTGCTCAAAAAAATTAAAGGGACGCGTTTTATTCAGAGTATATCATCAAGTCAATTAAACTCCTGGGATATTGATCTGGTCAGTTAGGTAGCAGAGGGGGCTGTTAACCGCTTTAAGACCGGAAAGATTTGCCCCCTTAATGACCAGGCCCTATTTTGCGATTCGGCACTGTGTTACTTTAAAGGACAATTGCACAGTCGTGCGACGCTGTACCCAGATAAAATTGATATCCTTTTTTTCCCACAAATAAGAGCTTTCTTTTAGCGGTATTTGATCCCCTGTGCGATTTTTATTTTTTGCGCTATAAACAAAAAAAGCGACAATTTTGAAAAAAACAAAAAAAACAATAATTTTTCACATTCTGCTATATGACATTCTCAATATAATAAAAAATGTAAAAATCTAAATTTAACATTTTAGTCCAATTTGTTTTCTGCTACATATTTTTGGTAAAAAAAAAAAAAAAAAAAATCGCAATAAGCGTATTTTGATTGGTTTTCCCAAAAGTTATCGCGTCTACCAACTACGGGAAAGATATGTCATTTTTATTGTTTTTTTTTTTTTTACTAGTTATGGCGGCAATCTGAGATTTTTTGCAGGACTGCGACATTGCGGCGGACAGATCAGACCCCTGACTGATGTTTTTGACACTTTTGGGGGGACCAGTGACATTACTACAGTAATCAGTGCCAAAAATATGCACTGTTACTGTACTAATGACACTGGCAGGGAAGGGGTTAACATTATGGGTGATCAAGGGGTTAAATGTGAGCCTAGGGGAGTGATTCTAACTGTGGGGGGGTGGGACGTCTGAAAGGACCATAGAGACATGTAATCCTATATAGAAGGATCACATGGGCTCTATGATCATTGCAAGGAGAAGAACGGTCAGCTGTGTTTACAACAGCTGACCGTTCTTTCTCAGCGGGGAAGGATCGCGGGTGTCAGGCAGCAATCGGAGTATCGGCTTCCCCGCTGACAAGCCGGTGGCGCTCGCTTGCCCCCTAGCCTCCTGAGAGCGAGTGACGTATACCTACGTCATTTTGCCCAGGAGCGGCTGCCTGCGGTGGGCGGTCCTAAAGTGGTTAATCAGTTTCAGCTGTTTTGGTGTTAATGAAATTACCAACAGGTGCACTAGATGGGCAAAAATGAGACTACCTCCAAAACAGGAATGGTTTTATAGGTGGAGGCCACTGACTTTTTTCCTCCTACTCATGTTTTCTGACTTTTTCACTAGTTTTGCATTTGGCCAGTGTCAGTCCCACCACTGGTAGCATGAGGTGATACCTGGACCCTATAGAGCCGGGGTCCTCAATAGGCGGACTCCGGGCCGCCTCCGGACCCACACGGACTTAAATCTGGACCGCCGAAGCGGTCTGCTTCCTTCTGTCTCAGCAGGGGGGCAGAATTGAGAGGATCGGGAGGATCAGAGTGGCTGTGTCTTACACTTACAGCGCTGCATGATTACAAAAAGCCGAGTTCTTCTGCGGCGGAGAGGATGTGCTACAAAGTCCCGCCTCCTGGGCCGGCTCTTACCTATGATAGACAGAACACTGGTGACGTCTATCATAGGAGCCGGTGTCCAGGAGGCGGGACTTTGTAGGACATCCTCTCCGCCGGGTAAGAACTTGTACTCTGCTTTTTGTAATCATGCAGCGCTGTAAGTGTAAAACACAGCCACTCAGATCCTCTCAATTCTAACCCCCCCCCCCCCGCTGATGACATAAGGAAGCAGACCGCTTCGGCGGTCCAGATTAATGGGGGCACGCACACTGGTCACTCTGCATTAATGGGGGCACGCACATGGTTACTCTGCATTAATGGGGGCACGCACACTGGCCGCTCTGCATTAATGGGGGCACGCACATGGTCACTCTGCATTAATGGGTGCACGCACAATGGTCGCTCTGCATTGGATGGGGGCAAGTTTTGGGGAATGCCTTTTTTTGTTGTTGGCGCTCTGTATTTGGAATTTGACGGTCACTTTTCCGGACCTCGGACTGAATGGAAAATTTGTAAGTGGACCTTTCAAGTTTACATTTGAGTACCCCTGCTATAGAGGTTGCACAGACAGTCCCACTCCTCCAGGATGGCACATCAATACGTGCTATTGCCAGAAGGTTTGCTGTGTCTCCCAGCACAGTGTCAAGAGCATGAAGGAGATTCAAGGAGACAGGCAGTTGCTCTAGGAGAGCTGGAAGGGCTGTAGACGGTCCTTAACCCATCAGCAGGACCGGTATCTGCTCTTTTGTGAAAGGAGGTACAGGGTGAGCACTGCCAGAGCCCTACAAAATGACCTCCAGCAGGCCACTGGTATGAATGTCTCTGACCAAACAATCAGAAACAGACTTCATGAGGGTGGCCTGCGGGCCCAAGGTTCTCTAGTGAGCCCTGTGCTCACTGCCCGACACCATGGAGCTCGATTGAGATTTGCCATTGAACACCAGAACTGGCAGATCCACCACTGGTGCCCTGTGCTTCTCACAGAAGAGAGCCGGTTCACCCTGAGAACATGTGACAGACGTGAAAAGGTCTGGAGAAGCCATGGAGAACGTTATGCTCCCTGTAACATCATTCAGCATGACTGGTTTGGTGGTGGTTCAGTGATGGTCTGTGAAGGCATATCCATGGAGGGACCACAGACCTCTACAGGCTAGACAATTATACCCTGACTGCCATTAGGTATCGAGATTAAATCCTTGGACCCATTGTCAGACCCTACTCTGGTGCCGTAGGTCCTGGGTTCCTCCTGGTGCACGACAATGCCCGGCCTCATGTGGTGAGAGTATGTAGCCATTTCCTGGAGGATGAAGGAATTGATACCATTGAATGGTCCCCATTGCCTTACCTAAATCTAATAGAACACCTCTGGGACATTATGTTTAGGTCCATCCAATGCTGCCAGGTTGCACCTTAGTCTGGTCAGGATCTCAGTAATGCCCTGGTCCAGATCTGGGAGGAAATACCCCAGGACAGATCTGTCATCTCATTAGGAGCATCCCCCAACTTTGTCAGTCATGCATACAAGCACATGGGGGCCTTACAAACTACTGAGTACCATTTTGAGTTGCTGCAATGAAATTTCAGCAAAATAGACTAGCCTGCTGCATAATTTTTTCACTTAGATTTTCGGGGTGTCTTTAAATTCAGCCCTCTGTAGGTTGTGGCATCCTTTCGTTCCTAACACATTACCCAGTCCATATCAGTATAGATATCCAGCATGATACTTTTCCCCATTGAGATATGATGTGTTTTCAAAGTGTTCCTCATTTTTTTCATACATACACCATACACACACTTTTTTTTTAAATTGATCTCATTGAGTTCCAAAATAATTAGTAGAGAGGGAATGCAGAATAAGCCCCAATTCACACATGAAGGTGTAGAATAAGCCCCAATTCACACATGAAGGTGTAGAATAAGCCCCAATTCACACATGATGGTGCAGAATAAGCCCCAATTCACACATGAAGGTGTAGAATAAGCCCCAATTCACACATGAAGGTGCAGAATAAGCTCCAATTCACACATGAAGGTGCAGAGTAAGCCCCAATTCACACATGAAGGTGTAGAATAAGCCCCAATTCACACATGAAGGTGTAGAATAAGCTCCAATTCAAACATGAAGGTGCAGAATAAGCTCCAATTCACACATGAAGGTGTAGAATAAGCCCCAATTCACACATGAAGGTGTAGAATAAGCTCCAATTCACACATGAAGGTGTAGAATAAGCTCCAATTCACACATGAAGGTGTAGAATAAGCTCCAATTCACACATGAAGGTGTAGAATAAGCCCCAATTCACACATTAAGGTGCAGAATAAGCCCCAATTCACACATGAAGGTGCAGAATAAGCCCCAATTCACACATGAAGGTGCAGAATAAGCCCCAATTCACACATGAAGGTGTAGAATAAGCCCCAATTCACACATGAAGGTGTAGAATAAGCCCCAATTCACACATGAAGGTGCAGAGTAAGCCCCAATTCACACATGAAGGTGCAGAGTAAGCCCCAATTCACACATGAAGGTGTAGAATAAGCCCCAATTCACACATGATGGTGCAGAATAAGCCCCAATTCACACATGAAGGTGTAGAATAAGCCCCAATTCACACATGAAGGTGCAGAATAAGCTCCAATTCACACATGAAGGTGCAGAGTAAGCCCCAATTCACACATGAAGGTGCAGAGTAAGCCCCAATTCACACATGAAGGTGTAGAATAAGCCCCAATTCACACATGAAGGTGTAGAATAAGCTCCAATTCACACATGAAGGTGCAGAATAAGCTCCAATTCACACATGAAGGTGTAGAATAAGCCCCAATTCACACATGAAGGTGTAGAATAAGCTCCAATTCACACATGAAGGTGTAGAATAAGCTCCAATTCACACATGAAGGTGTAGAATAAGCTCCAATTCACACATGAAGGTGTAGAATAAGCCCCAATTCACACATGAAGGTGTAGAATAAGCTCCAATTCACACATGAAGGTGTAGAATAAGCCCCAATTCACACATGAAGGTGTAGAATAAGCTCCAATTCACACATGAAGGTGTAGAATAAGCTCCAATTCACACATGAAGGTGTAGAATAAGCCCCAATTCACACATGAAGGTGTAGAATAAGCCCCAATTCACACATGAATGTGTAGAATAAGCCCCAATTCACACATGAAGGTGTAGAATAAGCCCCAATTCACACATGAAGGTGTAGAATAAGCCCCAATTCACACATGAAGGTGTAGAATAAGCCCCAATTCACACATGAAGGTGTAGAATAAGCCCCAATTCACACATGAAGGTGCAGAATAAGCCCAAATTCACACATGAAGGTGTAGAATAAGCCCCGATTCACACATGGAGGTGTAGAATAAGCCCCAATTCACACATGAAGGTGTAGAATAAGCTCCAATTCACACATGAAGGTGTAGAATAAGCCCCAATTCACACATGAAGGTGTAGAATAAGCCCCAATTCACACATGAAGGTGTAGAATAAGCCCCAATTCACACATGAAGGTGTAGAATAAGCCCCAATTCACACATGAAGGTGCAGAATAAGCCCAAATTCACACATGAAGGTGTAGAATAAGCCCCGATTCACACATGGAGGTGTAGAATAAGCCCCAATTCACACATGAAGGTGTAGAATAAGCTCCAATTCACACATGAAGGTGTAGAATAAGCCCCAATTCACACATGAAGGTGTAGAATAAGCCCCAATTCACACATGAAGGTGTAGAATAAGCCCCAATTCACACATGAAGGTGCAGAATAAGCCCAAATTCACACATGAAGGTGTAGAATAAGCCCCGATTCACACATGAAGGTGTAGAATAAGCCCCAATTCACACATGAAGGTGCAGAATAAGCCCAAATTCACACATGAAGGTGTAGAATAAGCCCCGATTCACACATGGAGGTGTAGAATAAGCCCCAATTCACACATGAAGGTGTAGAATAAGCTCCAATTCACACATGAAGGTAGTCGGGTGATTTGAAGGCCTTTTTTTTTTACGTATCAGTTTTGAGAGTTTCTGCTCATCGTTGTATATAGGGCAGCTCATTCACTGGCTGCTCTACATGCAACAAACACATCAAAGAAGCCCGGAACCTTTTCAGGAGTGGAAAGTGGCATGTTTATAGCGCGGAAACACTTGTGTCTGCTACCCGTGCTCTGGGTGCCATTAACAATTATTAGGACCACAATTCCATGCGCTTTTGCAGTGCATTTCCAAATGCGCTTCTCTGTATGAATGGAGCCTTAATTTGGAGCAAGGGCTCATTCACACATGAGGTGGGGGGGGGGGCTACATGCAGTTCCATGGGGCAACGCCAAAACTGTACCACAACCACGTATAATACACATGATTGCAGCACAGTAGTATAGGAATTATAGTGGTTCTTTTACCTTAACCGCTTGCTGACCGTATAACTTACATATACGGCAGCAAGGTCCCTCTCCTGTGCCAGATCATGCACTGGGTACATGATCCGAGACTTCTGGGTAGGGGGCGCGCACCACTGGCGACCCGGCTGTAGTTGCGATTAAAACACTGCAGCTGCCGATCAGCAGGTGCTGGCCAATGGATGACCTCTGGCACCCGCTGATCGTTGGGAAGACACACAGGACAGGGCTCTGTCTATGGAAACAAGGCAGAGCCCCGTCCTGTCAGCGTGAAAGTAATGGACTTTATTCCCTGCTTCCCTTACTTAAAGTGGAGTTCCACCCTATTTTAATACTTACCTCCATCTTCTCGCTCCGGGTCACCTGAAAAAGAAATGGATAATCACATATCTTTTTTTTTTTTTACTTACCTCGTAGCGAAGAAAATATACTTACCTTACTTCCTTCTTCCTCCTTCCTCGGCCGCGGCCCGTCGTCACTTCCTGGCTCTGCAATGATTCCTGGGAGCTGGACGTCATAGCTCCCAGGAATCATTGCGCCTGCACCGGCCCCGACGTCAGTTCCGGGTCGCGCGCGTCATCCCCTTCTAAACAGCTTCTGGGCATGCCCAGAAGCTGTGGAGGGGTGACGCGCGCGACCCGGAAGTGACGTCGGGGCCGGCGCAGAGCATCGTGGGACCACAGAAGGCGGAAGAAGACGCCGAAGAGGACGCGCTGGCTTCAAGCTGCCCACATCTGAGATGGCAGCGCTGGACAAGACGTTTGCAAGGTAAGTATTTCGTCTTGCAGGTAAATGCAACCCGGGACAGATCAGAGGCTAGCCATTGTGGAATGCACTAGCCCTGACTGTCCCGGGGGTATTAAAAAAACAAAAAACAAATCCAGGGTGGAACTCCGCTTTAAAGCACCTCACACCAGTAAACACAAACACTGGCTAAGCACATAGTTAAATATATATATATATATATATATATATATATATATATATATATATATATACACACACACATACATATACATACACACAGTATCTCATGAAAGTGAGTACACCCTTCACATTTTTGTAAATATTTTATTATTCCTTTTCATGTGACAACACTGAAGAAATTACACTTTGCTACAATGTAAAGTAGTGAGTGTACAGCTTGTATAACAGTGTACATTTGCTGTCCCCTCAAAATATCTCAACACACAGCCATTAATGTCTAAACCGCTGGCAATAAAAGTGAGTACACCCCTAAGTGAAAATGTCCAAATTGGGCCCAAAGTGTGAATATTTTGTGTGGCCACCATTATTTTCCAGCACTGCCTTAACCCTCTTGGGCATGGAGTTCACCAGAGCTTCACAGGTTGCCACTGGAGTCCTCTTCCACTCCTCCATGACGACATCACAGAGAAGGTGGATGTTAGAGACCTTTCACTCCTCCACCTTCCGTTTGTAGATGCCCCACAGATGCTCAATAGGGTTTGGGTCTGGAGACATGCTTGGCCAGTGCATCACCTTTACCCTCAGCTTCTTTAGCAAGGCAGTGGTCAACTTGGAGGTGTGTTTGGGATCGTTATGTTGGAATACTGCCCTGTGGCCCGGTATCCAAAGGGAGGGGATTCTGCTCTGCTTCAGTATGTCACAGTACATGTTGGCATTCATGGTTGCCTCAATGAACTGTAGCTCCCCAGTGCTGGCAGCACTCATGCAGCCCCAGACCATGACACTCCCACCACCATGCTTGACTATAGGAGAGACACACTTATCTATGTACTTCTCACCCGGTTGCCGCCACCAGGGCCGGCCTTAGGTGATCAGGCGCCCTGTGCGAGCTAATCCCGTGGCGCCCCCCCCCCCGCGCAAATTTTCTTGCACCTTTTTTGCACTTTATTTGACTTTTCTTTTTTATGATCACTAATAACTTAGCCCCCCTTACATAAGAGCCCCCTTACATCAGAGACCCCCCACACAAAGCCCCCCTTAAATCAGAGACCCCCGACACAGAGCCCCCTTACATCAGAGACCCCACACACATGGCCCCCCTCACATTAGAGACCCCCAACACAAAGCCCCCCTCACATCATAGACCCCCGACACAAAGCCCCCCTTATATCAGAGACCCCCCATACAAAGCCCCCCTCACATCAGAGACCCCCGACCCAAAGCCCCCCTTACATCAGAGACCCCCCACACATCAGAGACCCCCCACACAGAGCCCCCCTCACATCAGAGACCCCCGACACAAAGCCCCCCTTACATCAGAGACCCCCCACACAGAGCCCCCCTTACATCAGAGACCCCCGACCCAAAACCCCCCTTACATCAGAGACCCCCCCACACAGAGCCCCCCTCACATCAGAGACCCCCCACACAGAGCCCTCCTCACATCAGAGACCCCCGACACAAAGCCCCCCTTACATCAGAGACCCCCCACACAGAGCCCCCCTTACATCAGAGACCCCCGACCCAAAGCCCCCCTTACATCAGAGACCCCCCACACAGAGCCCCCTCACATCAGAGACCCCCAACACAAAGCCCCCCTCACATCAGAGACCCCCGACACAAAGCCCCCCTTACATCAGACCCCCCCTCCCCACGGAGCCCCGCACATCAGAGACCCCCTTACACAAAGCCCCCCTAACATCAGAGACCCCCTACACACACACACACAAAGCCCCCCTCACATCCTCACATCAGAGACCCCCCCCACAAAAAGCCCCCCTTACATCAGACCCCCCCCTCCCCACGGAGCCCCCCACATCAGAGAGCCCCCCCCTTACATCACAGACCCCCACAAAAAGCCCCCCCCCACACAGAGCCCCCCACATCAGAGAGCCCCCCCTTACATCACAGACCCCCACACATAGCCCCCCTCACACAGAGCCCCCCCCACACATAGAGCCCCCCCTTACATCACAGACCCCCCCCCCCCTTACATTTTTTGAAGGAGAGAGATGTCACTTACTTTACTTTGTCTGCAGCTTTTTTTTTTTCTTTAAACTTCCCGCCCACACATCCCCGGGAGTGTGGGCGGGCGGGAGGAGGAGAAGGGGCGGGGCGAGGAGGAGCTGACGATCTCTCCTCCCTCCCTGCACTGACGCCAGAGGAGAGATCGTCAGCTCCTCCTCGCCCCGCCCCTTCTCCTCCTCCCGCCCGCCCACACTCCCAGGGATGTTTGGGCACTGGGCAGGAAGTCAGCGTGGATTCCGTGGAAGGATCGGAGGCTGAGCTGTGTGAGAGATACACAGCTCGCCTCACTGCAGCAATAGGTGATCGAGGCACGGCTGCACAGCGGGAGGTAAGCGGCGGCCGCGGCCTGTGTTAACCCTGTCCAGGCCGCAGTCGCCGCTCACCTCCCGTTGTGCAGCCGTGCCTCGATCACCTATTGTTGCAGTGAGGCGAGCTGTGTATCTCTCACACAGCTCAGCCTGATCCTCTGCGAGCTGTGATGGCCGCACGGCGCCCTTGTTGCCCATGGCGCCCTGTGCGGCCGCACAGCTCGCACACCCCAAAGGCCGGCCCTGGCCGCCACACACGCTTGACACCATCTGAACCAAATAAGCTTATCTTGGTCTCATCAGACCACAGGACATGGTTCCAGTTATCCATGTCCTTAGTCCTCTTGTCTTCAGAAAACTGTTTGCGGGCTTTCTTGTGCATCATCTTTAGAAGAGGCTTCCTACTGGGACGACAGCCATGCAGACCAACTTGATGCAGTGTGCGGTGTATGGTCTGAGCACTGACAGGCTGACCCCCACCCATTCAACCTCTGCAGTAATGCTGACAGCACTCATACATCTATTTCCCAAAGACAACCTCTAGATAGGACTCTGAGCATGTGCCCTCAACTGCTTTAGTGGACTATGGTGAGGCCTGTTCTGAGCAGGGCCGGACTGGCCTATCGGGATTTTGGGATATCTCCCGGTGGGCCGCCGGCCCTGGGGCCGCTTTAATAGGGCCGCCCGCAGAGCGCCGCTTTAAGTATTGCCGGTCGGCAGCCGCTCGGAGTGCCGCTTTAAGGATTGCATTGAGTGGGGCCGCTTGCCGCTGATTGGCCGCTCGCGCTCGCCGCTGATGCTGTGCAGGCTGCGTGCACTGCCCCGGCCCCCTCTGCGCTCCCGCTGTGAGCGGCATGACGTCACGGCGGGGCGGCTGGCCGGCTGCGCCTGCGCGGTGGATTGTGGTGCTGGCTCTGGCTGGTGCATCGTCTGGCGCCGACGATCCCTCCCCCTCCCAGTCTCCCACACTGCACGCACGCCAGCAGCCAGCATGTGATCGCAGGTCAGAGGTCAGCTCCAGTCCGGTTTGGCCGTTTTCATGCTGGCAGACTGTCGAGTGTGTGTGGTGTGTGGAGTGTCCTGCGTGCCTGGTAAGTATATCATCATGCTGCCAATGAATGGGGGCAATGCTGTGCGCTCTGCAATGAATGGGGGCAATGCTGTGCGCTCTGCAATGAATGGGGGCAATGCTGTGGCGCTCTGCAATGAATGGGGGCAATGCTGTGGCGCTCTGCAATGAATGGGGGCAATGCTGTGGCGCTCTGCAATGAATGGGGGCAATGCTGTGGCGCTCTGCAATGAATGGGGGCAATGCTGTGGCGCTATGCAATGAATGGGGGCAATGCTGTGGCGCTCTGCAATGAATGGGGGCAATGCTTTGGCACTCTGCAATGAATGGGGGCAATGCTGTGGCACTCTGCAATGAATGGGGGCAATGCTGTGCGATCTGCAATGAATGGGGGCAATGCTGTGGCGCTCTGCAATGAATGGGGGCAATGCTGTGCGCTCTGCAATGAATGGGGGCAATGCTGTGGCGCTCTGCAATGAATGGGGGCAATGCTGTGGCGCTCTTCAATGAATGGGGGCAATGCTTTGGCGCTCTGCAATGAATGGGGGCAATGCTGTGGCGCTCTGCAATGAATGGGGGCAATGCTGTGGCGCTCTGCAATGAATGGGGGCAATGCTGTGGCGCTCTACAATGAATGGGGGCAATGCTGTGGCGCTCTGCAATGAATGGGGGCAATGCTGTGCGCTCTGCAATGAATGGGGGCAATGCTGTGGCGCTCTGCAATGAATGGGGGCAAAACTGTGCGCTCTTCAATGAATGGGGGCAATGCTGTGGCGCTCTGCAATGAATGGGGGCAATGCTGTGGTGCTCTGCAATGAAAGGGGGCAATGCTGTGGCGCTCTGCAATGAATGGGGGCAAGTCCTTTGTGTGCTTTTAGATCGGTCTTATCTATAAATAGTGCTCTCATTAAATGTGCTTTAAAATGCATGATTTTACCTTTTTATGAACAAGAACTCAACGTTGTGCTGGTATGACGACGCAATGCTATGGGGCTGGTATGTAATTTTTTCCGGGGCTGGTATGTAATTTTTTCCGGGGCTGGTATGTCATTTTTTCCAGGGCTGGTTTTCATAACCAGTCCGGCCCTGGTTCTGAGTGGAACCTGTCCTGTTAAACCACTGTATGGTCTTGGCCACCATGCTACAGCTCAGTTTCAGGGTCTTGGCAATCTTCTTATAGCATAGGCCATCTTTATGTAGAGCAACAATTCTTTTTTTAAGATCCTCAGAGTGTTCTTTGCCATGAGGTGCCATATTGAACTTCCAGTGACCAGTATGAGAGAGTGAGAGCGATAACACCAAATTTATCATACCTGTTCCCCATTCACACCTGAGACCTTGTAACACTAACGAGTCAAATGACACTGGGGAGGGAAAATGGCTAATTGTGCCCAATGTGGACATTTCCACTTAGGGGTGTACTCACTTTTGTTGCCCGCTTTTTAGATAATATTGGCTGTGTGTTGTTACTTTGAGAGGACAGCAAATTTACACTGTTATACAAGCTGTACACTCACTACTTTACATTGTAGCAAAGTGTAATTTCTTCAGTGCTGTCACATGAAAAGATATAATAAAATATTTACAAAAATGTGAGGGGTGTACTCACTTTTGTGAGATACTGTGTGTGTATATATATATATATATATATATATATATATATATATATATATATATATATATATATGTACATGTACATGTATGTTTTTTTTTTTTTTTAATTGTCTTTTTTTTTCTTTATAGCGCAAAAAACAAAAACTGCAGTGGTGATCAAATACCACCAAAAGTAAGCTCTATTTGTGGGGAAAAAATTACAAATTTGATTTTGTTACAGAATTGCACGACCGCACAACTGTCAGTTAAAGCAACGCAGTGCTGTATCGCAAAAAATGGCCTGGTCATTAAAGCGGAGTTCCGGGCACAAAATCAACCTTTTTTTTTGTGCCCATCCGCTTGGTCTCCTTTACCTGAAAAGGAATTGGATAGTTAGGTTTTTTTGTTTTTTTACTTACCTTGTAATCGTAGAAAGAAATACTCACCTTTCGTCACTTCCTCCCTCTGCGGCCTTGGCCTGCGCCGTCTCTTTTCCGGCTTGCAATGATTCCTGGGAGCTGAACGTCATCGCTCCCAGGAATCAATGCGACGGTACCGGCCCCGCTTGTCACTTCCGGGGCGACGCCGCATTCCCTGCTAAACAGCTTCTGGGCATGTCCAGAAGCTGTGGAGGAATGCGGCGCCGCACCTGAAGTGACGAGAGGGGCCGGTGAAGGTGCATTCTGGGAGAAGAAGACGCGGAAGAGGATGCAGAAGAGGATCGCGCCGGCTTCAGCTGCCCCACAACAGAGATGGCAACGCTGGAGAAGAAATTTTATAAGTGAGTATTTCTTCTTGCAGGTAAGTGCGAACTGGGACAGATCAGAGGCTAGCCATTGTGGAATGTACTAGCCCTGACTGTCCCGGGGGTATGTTTATTGAAATTTTGTTTTTGTGCCCGGAATTCCGCTTTAAGGGGGTAAACCTTCTGGAGGTCAAGAAGTTAAAGCAGAACTTCACCCTGAAGAGGTAAGTTCCGCTTTATGCCCCCCCTTTTTTTGGGGGGGGGGGGAATGGGTACCTTGTTTTGACACACGTTTCCACTTCCGGTCAGATTAGCGTGGCGATCCACCGGAAGTTTTCCTCCCCCCCCTGCAACCTTCTGGTACCATTCACAAAGAGACCCAAAGACTGGTGAGGAAGCATTCCAGGTGAGAACAGCGCTGGAACCCTGGACAGGTAAGTGTCCTTTAATTAACCACTTGTATAACCTAGGTACATGACGGCAAGGCGGCTCGGCTGAAACAGATCACATACCTAGTACGTGATATGACACTTCCAGGTAGGGGGCATGCGCGCCACCCGCAACCCGATTAAAACACAGCAGATGTCGATCACCGGGTGCTGGCCAATAGATTACTGTGACGAGACCAACCTCGCCACTGGGCATTGGAGGAACCTGGTTGCTCGCCTCCTGCAATATGACTATGGACCTAGGGGCTTTTACCCCTTTAAGACTGTATTTGGGCATATATGGCCTGTATTTCTATGCTTCTGGCCCTTTAAGGAAAAGACCTGCAGTTTTGTATTGGCACTTCGGACCGATGAAGTGCCGAAGTAGTCGAAGTGAACGCCATGCGACTAACGAACACGCGGCAGCGGCCATTTTAATTCTAACGAACGCGGCCCCATTGACAATGGTTAGTTGTAAGAACTGGGCCGTTCGTACATTTGGACCATTCAAATGTACTTCGACATTCGAAGTCCATTCATCTCTATGGGGAAATAGACCGACCGCATAGCCCAAATCCATGGAACTGTTTTGGGCATGAAAATGTGCCTGCGGTCGGTCAGAAAAGGACTTCCGTCTAACTTTTTAACCCCTGGAGGGATTTCTATGATTTTTGGTTATCTTTGCATTTGAAGTATGCTGATTCTGAAAATGTGATGCATATTTTAGAAGTTATGAAAATGTTGCTTTTGGTCTGAGGTGGCTTTGCATTCACCTATTGTCGGGTGTGCTAAGTATTCCTGTTCCATTCTTACATGCTAATGACCTTGCATTGTTCTGGCAAAGTGGCTAGATAATTAGTTTAGTGTTATTTTATGTCTGTTTACAAATCTATCTGCATATGCTAATGCAATGAGACTCACATTACCTGATAGTGTATATAATGTGTTTGTGTGGATTTAATAAACAGTTCTAAGTCAGACCACTGCTTGAGCCTCACACGGAGCCTTGTCTCGTTCTTGGGGGGATTCACTGCAGGCTGTTGGAGACTGATTGCTAGGAGTGTAAGCTGATGTATGCTTTTCCTGTTCGTCTGCTAGCAGCTATTCGTGAGGTTCCAGGTTGGAGTGCTATTTTGTATCCAGTTCGGGAGTTTGGTGTCCTGCAAGTAGCTGTGCCTGTCTCTCAGAAAGGGGCATATCGCCTAAACGGATTTTAACCCCTTGTCTGCTGAAACGGTCCGTAACAATTGGTGGCAAGCTGCGGGATCGTTCCTACAGCCAGAAGGACAGCTACAGGAGACACCATTGCTCTGGATTTTACAATTGAGGGCAACGCATGTCCCAGTACAGCGACCCTGACAGCACCAGCATGGAACCAGCAGTGGAGTTCGATGAGAGTGCCATGGATGACCGAGATGCAGTCCGTAAAGGCATCTGGTACCAGGCACTGGGTATGGTGGAATACCAACGGGGCGAGAGACTCCCCAAGGAAGACCAGCGACTGCAGAAGCGACTAGCCCTGCGGATGCCCTTCCTGGGAGAGCAGCCCCTGGAGGAATGGGTAAAGGAATTGGAGCTCCGGGTATGGCAGGACATGTGGCTGGAGGATGCCTACCAGGCGCTCTGGTGGTATGGGGCACAGTACTTGCCCTGGACAACCGAGCATGACAAGCCAGAGGGAGAGGAGTTTGATGGCCCTGGCTTGTTATGGGAGTCTTTTTCAGAGCTAGAATTTGGGAGCCCTACACAAGCCCGATACAGTGATCTCTTGGAGTGGAGGGAGAGCAGGTATGACTGGGATGACACTCACGAAATTGAGCAAGACCTGGTCCACCTGGTGACCCGAGAGATGGAGCTAGAACAGGGCTACCAGCAGCTTTCCAATACTATGAGAAGGCTCAGCAGGACAGACCCAGAGGGGACGAGATGGTAAAGTTTTACTGGGAAGAACCCCAGGTGGCCGGTAGAGATGGGACCGAGGTCTCTCCACCGGTCCTGCAGGGAATTGGGAGCCCAGTCTCCATTCCCCAGCGGCAGTGTAAAGTGCAGGGAGAGGAGAGCAGCGTCCTCCCTCCCCAGCGGCAGGATGAGTTACAGGGGGCAGAGGTAGTTGTTCCTGCCCCCCAGCAGCAAAGTGATATGCCAGGAAGGCAGTGTGAAGTACAGGAGAGGAGAGCAGCGTCCTCCCTCCCCAGCGGCAGGCTGAGTTACAGGGGGCAGACACAGTTGGTCCTGTCCCCCAGCAGCAGATGGATTCATTGGGAATTGGGAGCCCAGTCTCCATCCCACAGCAACAGGGCTGTTTAGCCAAAGGGAAGACAGTCGGTCTTCCCCCACAGCAGCATGGTGGTGTATCTAAAGGGGAGACAGTCGGTCTCCCCCCTCCAACAACCCGTCTCCAACCAGGCTACTTCTGTGGTAGCGCTGGCACCAGGGCAGAGTACCGCTGGTCTCTGCCCACTCAGCAACCCACCAAGGCAGTCTGCCAGTCTCCCACACAGCCGTGGTGAGGCACCTGGACCTGGACAAGATTCTCCGCTACTCAGGTGTAGTAACCATTTATTGTGGGTGGGCTGTACTGCTGTTTCTGTTTTGTGGGTGGGCTGCTGGACTAACACAGGCACTGACAAGCAGAAGGTCAGATACCCGGTTAGTCTGTTTGGAAAAGGGGAGAAATGTGACGAGACCAACCTCGCCACTGGGCATTGGAGGAGCCTGGTTGCTCGCCTCCTGCAATATGACTATGGACCTAGGGGCTTTTACCCCTTTAAGACTGTATTTGGGCATATATGGCCTGTATTTCTATGCTTCTGGCCCTTTAAGGAAAAGACCTGTAGTTTTGTATTGGCACTTCGGACCGCCGAAGTAGTCGAAGTGAACGCCATGCGACTAACGAACACGCGGCAGCGGCCATTTTAATTCAAACGAACGCGGCCCCATTGACAATGGTTAGTTGTACGAACTGGGCCGTTCGTATATTTGGACCGTTCAAATGTACTTCGACATTCGAAGTCCATTCATCTCTATGGGGAAATAGACCGACCGCATAGCCCAAATCCATGGAACTGTTTTGGGCATGAAAATGTGCCTGCGGTCTGTCAGAAAAGGACTTCCGTCTAACTTTTTAACCCCTGGAGGGATTTCTATGATTTTTGGTTATGTTTGCATTTGAAGTATGCTGATTCTGAAAATGTAATTTATTTGAATGTGATGCATATTTTAGAAGTTATGAAAATGTTGCTTTTGGTCTAAGGTGACTCCCCATTCACCTTTTGTCAGGTGTGCTAATGACCTCACCTGTTGCCTGCTAAGGGAGGTATTGACACTCAGAGTAATGTGTATTGAGGGCTCGTTAGGGAACCATTGTTCTGTGTCTGACTATAGTTTACATTGATTGCCCCCTGGGGCTTCTGTCTCCTTGCATTGGTCAAAGCTATCTGACCAATCCCTGTTGACTCATTTTCAAGTCCTCATTTGCATGTCAAGTTATCTGACCAATCACTGCTGAGTCATTTTCAAGCCCTCATTTACATGGCTAGGAGAGGACCTTATTGGGAACTGCAGGTACTGTGCAATTGACCAATGGGAAAGCGGTTGTTGGGGGGAAGGATGTTCCAAATCCTGTATAAAAGTGTGCTGTGTTCTTCCAATAAATGTTGTTGTTGTTCCTGTTTTACCCTCAACTCGGAGCTTTGTCTCGTTCTTGGGGGGATTCACTGTATGCTGTTGGAGACTGATTGCTAGGAGTGTAAGCTGATGTATGCTTTTCCTGTTCGTCTGCTAGCAGCTATTTGTGAGGTTCCAGGTTGGAGTGCTATTTTGTATCCAGTTCGGGAGTTTGGTGTTCTGCAGTAGCTGTGCCTGTCTCTCAGAAAGGGGCATATCGCCTAAACGGATTTTAACCCCTTGTCTGCTGAAACGGTCCGTTACAATTACCACCGGCACCCGGCGGTCATCAGGAATATACACAGCCCTGTCCCGTCAGCAGGGAAGTAAGATTTTATTTCCTCACAAAGCAGGGAATTAAATCTATTGCTTTCCCTAGTAAAAGCACCTCTTACAGCACACTAAAACACTGGCTAGGCTGATCGCAGCCATTACTAGTAAAAAAAAAAAAAAAAATGAAATAAAATTTGCAGTATATACAGTATCCCATAGTTTGTAGACGCTATAACTTTTGTGCAAGCCAATCAATAAACGCTTATTGGGATTTTTTTTTACCACATATATGTAGCAGAATACATAGTGGCCTAAATTGATTAAAAAATTAGATTTTTTACATTTTTGTTAATTGGATATGTTTTAAAGTAGAAAGTAAAAAATATTGTTTTTTTTTCAGCCTTTTTTTGTTTAGAACGCAAAAACAAAAAGGTGACCAAGTGCCACCAAAAAAAGCTCTATTTGTAGGAAAAAAGACATACATTTTATTTGGGTACAGTGTCGCACAATCGCGCAATTGTCAGTTTAAGTAATGCTGTGGCGTTTAGCAAAAGGGGGGTTCAGAGGTCAAATGGTTAAGGCTGCTTTCACGTTAATCTATTTTTCTTCCATTTTGCGTTTAAAAAACCCATAACCATAAATGCCTATGAAACTCTTCACACTGATCACTGATCAGTTGCGGGTCCGCTGCATTTTGTAAAATCCTGCCTGCTGCATTTTTTGGTAAAAAACGCACCAAAAACGAGCCTTCCAATTGAAATAAATGGAAACCCCATTAACCACTTAAGCCCCAGAGGATTTGGCTGCTAAAAGACCAGGGGGTATTTTGCGATTCGGCACTGCGTGACTTTAATGGACAATTGCGCAGTCGTGCGACACTGTACCTAAACGAATTTGACGTCCTTTTTTCCCACAAACAGAGCTTTCTTTTGGTGGTATTTGATCACCTGTGCGATTTTTTGATCACGCGCTATAAACAAAAAAAGAGCGACAATTTTGCAAAAATAACAATATTTTTCACATTTTTTTTATATGAAATTCCCCAAAAAAAAAAAAAGTAAAAATCAAAATTTTTTAACATTTTCGGCCAATTTGTTTTCTGCTACATATGTTTGGTAAAAAAAAAAAAATCGCAAAAAGCGTATTTTGATTGGTTTGCGCAAAAGTTATTGCGTTTACTAACAAAGGGAAGGATTTTTGTCATTTTTGTTGTTTTTTTTTAACGCGTAATGGCGGCGATCTGTGATTTTTTTGCGGTACTGCGACATTGGGGCGGACAGATCGGACCCTTGACTGACATTTTTGACACTTTTGGGGTTACCAGTGACATTTCTACAGTAATCAGTGCTATATATATGCACTGTTACTGTAAAAATACACTGGCAGTGAAGGGGTTAACTTTATTTGAGAGGGAGGGGTGGTGTGTGTCCCTAGGGGCGTGATTCTAACTGTGATTGGCTGTCTGTTGAGCTGTAGTTACACTGATCAACGGTTCTACATAGTAGAACCGTATGATCAGTGTTTCTACACAGGGAGAACTGACAGGCAGCTTGTTTACACAAGCTGCCTGCCTTTCTCCCTCTCCCCCGCCGATCGCCGAGTGACCGGCGGACATCGGGTCCGCCAGTCACACGCGCGGGGGGGTCCGTGACCGAGCGGGAGCGCGCCGCCGGCGGCGCGCGCTCGCTCCCGAGAGCCTCACAGGCTAGTGACGTTAATTTACGTCAATTTGCCTGTGAGGGGCTGACTGCCGCAGTAAATCTACTGATGGCAGTCGGCAAGTGGTTAAAAAAACATCCACCATTGAGTTGTTGTTGCGGTTTTTGCGTTATAGGTCTTTTCACAGGTCAAAACAAGAAACACCGTTAATGCGGCAAAAACGCATATGTATTTTACTGCAATTTTGCAACGGAGTAGTGTGAAAATAGCCTAAGCCCTGGTTCACACTGCACACTGCATGTGATTTGCACAGGAACCGCACCACATTCCTGTGCAAATCACATTTGATTCTGTGCAGATCAATTTGAGCCCATCATTTTGAATGGCTTAAATTGCACCTCATCCGCATGAAAAAGGTGCAAGCAGCTTTTTTTTTGCCCACAGCAGGTTGCGTTTTTGGTTCTATAGACTTCAATAGAAATGCAGTAGAAGTGCATCAAAAACGCAGTGCTTGGATTTTAGACGCGTTTCTGCTGGTTTCTCCTGCATGACAACAGATACCTCCCAAAAATGCAAAATGCATAAAAAACACGCAAAAAACGCATGTAAAAAAAAAAAAAGCAAAAACGCACTGGGGAAAATGCATCTGCTGCAAATCTGCAGCATAAATGTGAACTGGCCCTTAAAGGTGAAGTTCAGCTTTATGGCCTCCTCTCCAGCCCCTGTTTCAGTAATGGCACTTTGGGGGGGGGGGGGTACCTATTTAGGAAAGGTACCAGCTCCACTTCCGCTCTAAACACCTTGGCAATCTAATGCAAAAGCTCTCCTCTTCCCTCCCTGCAGTCTTTTGGGACACGTGACAGGTCCCAGAAGACTGCGGGGCGTTCACAATGAGCAGCGCCGCTTGCGCGTGCACATGGAACATTCGGCTGTGAAGCCACAATCGGTCACAGCTGGGTGCCCACAGTTAGGATGAGGGCATCGAAGACAGAAGATGAGAGGTGAAAACGGCTAGGGTGAGCATATAGCTGGATCGTGGGACAGGTGAGCGGCTGTTTATTAAATATCTGTTGCGGACTTTTGATTCTGACTTAATGCATCCTCTGTAATAAGGCTAAATTCACACTTGTATGGGTGCTTATGGGTGTAGGACAGCGTGTAAATCGTACGTTTATACACACATTCATTCATTCATAATGGAACCCTTACACATCCAAAACGGCAGTGCATTTTCGGGTAAAGGAAATCGCATGGTGCCTGTGTTTTGAAAACGTTTTTCCCTGCATTTCCCTGCTGTGCCCATACAAATGCAGGATGCATTAAATGCATGGGTGTGAACCTAGTAAAAACCCATCCAGTGTCTGTGCCCGCTGCCACCCCCCCCCCAACACTTACCTGACACCTCTCTCAATCCAGCACTGTCCCCACCAGCAGCCCCGCTCTCCTCTCTTCCTACATTCACAAGCTTTTACTGAGCGCAGAGCCATTGGCTCCTACTGCTGTCAGACATATCTTGTGAGGAGGGTGCAGGGGGCAGACACAGCCTGACTTGGGGGGGCACCTGTATGAGTGACCCCACAGCAAGCAGCTTGCTATGGGGGCACTCACAGAAGTGGGAGTAGCAGAGAGCGCCAACGGGGGAAGCCAAAAGAGGGGGTTTATGCCCATTTTGTGCAATACCATTGCACAAAGCAGGTAATAATACAATGTTTATTATTTTAATTTACAAAAAACATTGAAGCTTAACACCGGTGCAATTTCTCATGCGATTTGACAGTTCTAAATCACATGACAAGTCACACCCCATTGCCAGCAATGGAACCATTCAAAATTGTCACAACTCATGTCGTAGGGACTTTGAAAATGGTTCCTGCACTACTTTTTTCCTGATTTCATTGCGACTTGCATAGACTTCTGTTAAATGAAATTGCAATGAAATCAGGAGGTACGAATCGCACTAATCTGCAGCTTTGAAACCCTGCTGAAGTATTACGGTTTCAAAGCCGCACTGGTGTGAACCAGGGCTTACAATCACATTTTAAATCAGTCGGTGAGGAGGCAACACATCACCTCCTCAATGCTGGTCAACCACCTCAAAAAATCAATACAGGCATTGGTCACTGGAAGGGCAGAGACTGCCACACTTGTGAATGAGCCCTAATGCTCATGAAGATGATTTTTTTTTTTTTGGCGCTCCCATTTAAAAGCCTCTGGGGCCAAATGCATGCGATTCTGACCATAGTTTTTTTTTTTCAAGCTTCACACAACAAGTAACACAAAACGCTCAGGTGTGAACGTCCTCTTCTATTAAGAATACTAGAGTTCTTTACCTTCAGGATTTTGCTCAGGTGGGAAGGGGGTTGTTGAATAGGTGTGGGCAGGACGCTCTGTTTGCATGCAGCACCATACAAACTGGATGATTAGTTGCAGCCAGAAGCTCCACCCCTAGTTGCAATCTTAAGGGCAGGTCAGCGTTCCAAATCGCAGGTGAGCAGTTCCATGTGGGCAGCAGCTGTGCCAGCCTTGGAGTGCATGCATAGGTATTGTTCCAACACCAGAAAGAATTGCGAGTTCTCACCAGTAGCCTCCTCCTGTGTGAATGGGTCCTAAGGCCCCTTTACATTTGTATGTGGATTAACACTTTCAATGTGTTACACACACCATTCTAAAGCCCCGTACACACGCATCGAAAATTGGCAGGGAATTTTCGGCCAACGTCCGATCTGCCGATTTTCGGCTTGTTAGTATGATGCTTCCGACAACCAACTCCGACTTTTCGGCCAAAAAAAATCTGGTTTGCAGACTAACATTTTTGTTGGCAGTCAACACAACGGCCGATTTTCGTGCAGTCAGTACAGATTTCGACAGGGAAAAATCTGATGAGCAAGACTGGGCATGCTCAGAGAAGAAAGAACACAAAGAAAGCAAACCAACACATGACATCACTTCTGAAGTAGAATTTTGTTGGCCGAGAAAATTGTGCAGTCTAGGCACATTCCAACCAACAAAACACAACTTGGACAAAAGTCGGAAGATCGGTTGGCCGATAATCGTTGCGTGTGTACGGGGCTTTAGGCCTCGTTCACATGGTAGTACTGCAGCATACACCCGCTCGAGGGCCGTATTTGCCTGCATAGGGTTGCACAGGTGTTCCATACAGACAGTCCCTTTCAAGTCAATTAGAACACAGCAGCTACACGGCCCTAAACGCACACTGTCTGAGTTTGGGGTCGTGTACCCACACAACTGTCAAATTGGGAGTAGCAGTGGTTTCCGCGCAGCCGCTGTTTCTTAACTACTTGAACTCCAAAAGGTTTTACCCCCTTCATGACCAGGCCATTTTTTGCAATACAGAACTGCGTTACTTTAACTGACAATTGTGCAGTCAGGTGACTGTACTCATAAAATTTATAGCCTTTTTTCTAACAAATAGAGCTTTCTTTTGGTGGCATTTGATCACCTCTGCTTGTTTTTTGTTTCTTGAGCTATAAAAAAAAAAGACCGACAATTTTGAAAAAAAACATTTTTTACTTTCTGCTATAAAACATACCCAATGAAAAAAAAAATGTAAAAAATCATATTTCTTCATCAATTTAGGCAAGTATATCTCTTAGATTGTAAGCTCTAACAAGCAGGGCCCTCTTATTCCTACTGTATTAAAGTGTATTGTATTTGTACTGTATACCCTCAAGTTGTAAAGGGCTGCGTAAACTGTTGGCCCTACATAAATCCTATATAATAATAATATATTCTGCTATATATTTCCGATAAAAAAAAAAATCCCAATAAGCGTATATTGAGTGGTTTGTGCAAAAGTTATAGCATCTAGAAACGATGGAATTTTTTCTCTTCATTTTTTTTTTTTTTTTTTTTTATTAGTAATGGCAGCAATCAGAAACTTATAGCAGGACTGCGATATTGCAGAAGACACCTAACACTTTTTGGGGACCAGAGACACCAATATAGTGATTAGTGCTCGGCATTTATTCATTTCTATGGCCAGTATTGCATTTACAGAAGTTTTTGCCACATTTTTACACTGCCAGGAGAGTTAAGGTGTATGGGAGTTCTAGTGAACATGTTGGCTTTCAGCTGCTGGAGGGAGAGACACAGACACAGTGCATTGTTCTGTAGTTGAACTCCCGTCCCGCAGCACTGATCCCCCCTCTCTGTTCTGCCCACATCTAATTCCCCTTGTCCCCGGGCCCCCCTTTGTCCCCCCGCAGCGTGGCTGGCTTCCCTACTCCCGCTCACTGCTGCAGGCGGATGGAGAATGGGGGTACAGATTGCTTTTGTGTCAATTCATAACTGAGCCTAGTAAACATTTTTCACTGTTTAAACTGTGTTTACTATGCTTCAGTTTATGAATGAACAGGAGTTTATTTCTCCTGTTCATTCATCGTCAGTGCAACTGAGGCTATAGAGACAGGAATTGAAGAATCTGTTTCCTCAGTTCTTTTCTCTGTCTCAAAGGTGAGATGTTAGGGGTCTGTTTAGACCCCTGATATTTCATCCAACCCCCCCATCCCCAAACAAAGTTGTAAATCCTTGCGACTGGTGAGTATCTTAGTGACTGGTGAGTGTATTAGCGACTGGTGAGTACCCCAGGTTTAGTACCAGGGGAGATAGAGGTAGTGTAGGTAAGGAAGATCAGGTCGTTAACATATCCCCATAGAGTAGTGGGTAATAATGTCCGACAGGATTGCGGAAGTGCCACTCAGTGCACTTCTTGCGCCATGTACAGTATGCATTCCTTGATGAACCAATCAAGGGCGAATACTGCTGTGCAAGATGTGAGCGACTTGTTGCTCTGGTAGACCAGATCCTGGATCTAGAGAACACAGTGACAAGACTACGTGGCATCTACAACCTGGAAAGGAGCTTGGACATGACCCATCAGGCGCTGGCAGGGGCCAGCATAGAGGAGGATTGAGTGGAGGAGACGCAGGCATCAGTGGTACGCAGTTGGGTGACCGTTAGGAAGGCTAGTGGGAAGAGTGTCAGGGAGGCCAGTCCTGAGTTGGTAGACCCTAACAAATTTGTCACGTTGCAGGTTGAGGGGGATATCAGCTCAGGGGTAGCAGAGCTGGAGAAGAGGCCCTCCCCCAGCTGCCAGGGGAGAGGCGGCTCCAGGAAGAAGGGGGGCCATGACTCAGGAAAGGTTAGACAGGTTGTGGTAGTTGGGGACTCAATTATCAAGAGGACAGAGAGGGCAATCTGTAAAAAAGATCTTGGTAACCGAACAGTATGTTGTTTACCGGGCCCCCGCGTTCGGCACATCGCAGATCTGGCAGACAGATTGTTGTGCGGGGCTGGGGATGACCCAGCGGTCATGGTGCATGTGGGCACTAATGACAAAGTAAAAGGAAGGTGGAGGATCCTAAAGAACGATTTCAGGGACTTGGGTAAGAGACTGAGGAATAGGACCTCCAAGGTGGTTTTCTCTGAAATACTGCCTGTACCTCGAGCCACACAAGAGAGGCAGAAGGAGATTAGGGAACTTAACAAGTGGCTGAGGAATTGGTGTAGGAAGGAGGGGTTTGGGTTCCTGGAGAACTTGGCTGACTTCTCAGTCGGCTACCGGCTCTTTAGCAAGGATGGGCTGCACCTTAATGGGGACGGTACAGCTCTTTTGGGGAGAAAGATGGCCACCAAGTTGGAGGGGCTTTTAAACTAGGAGACAGGGGGGAGGGCTCAGAAGTAGAGTCAGTCAGGAGGGAGCAAAGGACTGAAGGCAGTGGTAGGGTCAGTGACAGTAGGGACATAACGTCAATTGGTAGGTCTGTGCGGGAAAAGCTCAGACTAAACAGGAATAAACATAACCACCAATCACGTTTAACTTCCGTAAAACTAAGAGAGGTATATGCTAATGCCAGGAGCCTAGCTAATAAAATGGATGAGTTGAAAATGTTAGTACATGAGGATGACATAGACCTTGTGGGAATAACGGAGACTTGGATCGACCCCTCACATGACTGGCTGGCCAATATCCAAGGGTATTCGGTGTACCGGAAGGACAGGGTAGGAAAAAGAGGGGGAGGGGTATGTTTCTATGTCAAGAACAATATAAAGGTGATAGAGAGGTGTGACATTACGGAAGGGATGAGTATGGAGTTAGAATCTGTGTGGGTAGAACTCCATAGGGAAGGAGAAAAGGTAAAAGTAATTGTGGGGGTTTGCTATAGGCCACCTAAACAAGGGGAGGAGGTAGAGCTGGAATTTTTAGCACTAATGGGTAAAGTGGCAAAACTGGGACCAGTCATCATATTGGGGGACTTCAATTATCCCGACATTGACTGGGAAGAGGGGACTACACACTCACAGAAGGCCGTCTATTCACAGAAACCTTACAGGATAATTACATGTCTCAGTTGGTGGATTCTCCGACCAGAGAAAACGCAGTCCTAGATATATTGATCACTAATGAGCCAGACATAATCTCGGAGGTAGGAGTCCAGGACAACCTGGGCTCTAGCGATCACAGGATGATCGCATTTAGTATAAATAACAATATAACAAGGCAAGTGGGGAACATAAGAACCCTAAACTTCAGAAGGGCAGACTTTCCAAAATTGTACTCATTGATGGAAAGGGTAAACTGGGACCAAACCCTGGGATCCCTGACCACAGAGGAAAAATGGGAATGCTTTAGGACCACATTAAGCAAATGCATCTTGCAGTGCATTCCTATGGGAAATACATTTAGAAGAGACAAAGCCAAACCTGGCTGGCTAAACCGTAGCGTTAAAAAACTTATTAGGGGGAAAAAATTGGCCTTCAAGAAATATAAAGCAGAGGGCACAGTATCGGCTTTCATACAATACAAGGAGGCAAATAAGAAAAGTAAACACGAAATCAAGATGGCTAAAATCAACTTTGAGAGACAAATAGCGGAGGATAGTAAAAAAAACCCAAAGAAATTCTTTAAATATATCAACAGCAAAAAAACTAGGGCAGAGCATATTGCACACATAATTAACGATGATGGGAGGATGGTTACAGAGGACACTGAAAAAGCAACCGTGCTGAATGCTTTTTTCTCATCAGTCTTTACACAGGAAAAGGAGGGGTACACTGACCATGACTGTATGGTTAGTAGTAATACACAGGACTTGCCACTATGGCTACCAGAGGGTGTAATCAGGGAAAGGCTGGATAAACTTAACACAAACAAATCACTAGGCCCGGATGGCGTACATCCGAGAGTACTCAAGGAACTCAGTAAGGTTATATCTAGACCACTGTTCCTGATCTTTGCTGACAGTATTAGGACAGGAGATGTACCAGGGGATTGGAGGAAAGCCAACGTGATTCCGATATTCAAAAAGGGGCAGAGGCATATCCTGGGAAATTATAGGCCTGTCAGTTTGACATCAATAGTATGTAAACTTCTGGAGGGGATGATAAGGGACTATATCGTACAGTTTGCTAAAGACAACAACATCATCAGCAGTAATCAGCACGGGTTTACAAATGGGCGTTCTTGTCAAACCAATCTCTTAACATTCTACGAGGAGGTGAGCTGTGAGCTAGATAGGGGCATACCAGTGGATGTGGTGTACTTGGATTTCGCAAAGACGTTTGATACAGTTCCCCACAAGCGCTTAATTTATAAAATAAGGTCTGCAGGTATCGACAGCAGGGTTTGCTCTTGGATACGTAACTGGCTAAAAGGGCGTGTCCAAAGGGTGGTAATAAACAGCGCATACTCAGACTGGTCTGAGGTAGTAAGCGGGGTCCCCCAAGGCTCAGTCCTGGGACCAACCTTGTTCAATTTATTCACAGCATTATAAACAGCATTGAGGTCGGGGTCAGTAGTTCGATATCAGTTTTTGCAGATGACACAAAATTGGCCAGGGCAATAACTTCACAGCATGAAGCAGATATCCTACAGAATGACCTGGACAAAATAACGGAGTGGGCAACGACATGGCAAATGAGGTTTAATGTGGAGAAGTGTAAGGTTTTGCACTTGGGGACTAAAAACATAAAAACACAATACACGTTAGGAGGGGAACCCTTGGGGGAATCAAAAATGGAGAAAGATCTGGGAGTCTTGGTTGATGATAGATTAGGCAATAGCATGCAATGTCAAGCGGCAGCTGCCAAGGCCAGCAGAATATTAGCATGCATAAAGAAGGGGATGTATTCCAGAGATAAGACTATAATCCTTCCACTTTATAAAACTCTGGTCCGACCGCATCTGGAGTATTCTGTCCAGTTCTGGTCGCCAGTCCTCAGGAGGGATGTGTTGGAGCTGGAGAGAGTCCAGAGAAGTGCAACTAAACTGATTAGGGGATTGGAGGACCTTAATTATGAAGAGCATCTCCAATCGCTTGATTTATTCTCCCTGGAGAAGAGATGCCTGAGGGGGGACATGATAGCAATTTACAAATATCTCAATGGGGATCTCCGCTTAGAAAAAAAGCTGTTCAGTCGAAGGGATTGCACGAGGACTCGAGGGCATACAATGCGATTAGAGGAGAAGCGTTTTAACCTCAGGCAACGTGGGGGGTTCTTTACTGTGAGGGCTACAAGATTGTGGAATTCTCTACCACAAGAGGTGGTTTCTGCGGGAAGTATGCTGGCTTTCAAAAGACTCTTAGACGTACATCTCAAAGATAAGAACATTCAGGGCTATGTGAGATGATTACAGCCACACACACCTACACAGGTTGAACTGGATGGACTATTGTCTTTATTCAACCTCACCTACTAACTATGTAACTATGTAAATAATTTTTTTTTTTACAATAATTGTAATTTATGTAATCGGGGGAGGGTTTCCTGCCAGGTAGGGGATATACCCCTATTCAAAAAATGTGAATGAGGACTTAAAAGTATTGATGAAAATGAAAGAATATTGTAAACAACAAAATTTACCTCACAGAGCAAGACAACAGTGATCTCATGTACAAAAATATAGAAAAGAAAAATGGAGATTTTAACCAAAAATATTTCTTTTTTTTTGCCAGACCAGTAGAGTGACCGGTGTGTTTTTTTTTTTTCTTACAATCAATTGTTAGAACTAGATCTATCAACTTTTCTACTGATTGCTTGTCTGCCACGTCTTGCCAGGATCATCTGCCATTACTCTGATACTACTGCGCAATGCTGCATTTGAGTCTAATTAGTTGCAGACAATCTTGGCAACACACAAGTGTCTCGTGATTTTTATAGAAGGCAACAGCTGCTATATTTAGTGATTGATTGCCGAAATCCATAGTCAAACAAGAGTGATTTTCCGATGCACACACCCAGAGTTGTATTTAGACATTATGGTATCCTATGTATACATGAATGATGACACCCTTCTACTGTATGTAAACTCCAACCCTTGTGTTACACATTAGTTTAGTAAATATGAATGCTAAAATTTGCTATTGGAGGTAGCTAGCCAACTGCTTTATACTGCTACATTAGGGACCAACAAATTAGGGAAAGGAGAGATGGTTTTATATTCATTGACCCATCATGAATCTTTAGACTTCTCTGAAAATCCTATTAACACATTAGGCCGGTTTCAAACAGCCTTCAGCTTGTATTAGAGCAGTGTGAACAGTAAGCTTTGACGAAGCATTTGCAGAGCTTTCAACAAGCTTTAATAAAGCTTTCAGGGCTCTTTCACACAGGCGTTTAAAATAGGCGGTTGGTTCATGTTTTTAAATTTCCAAATGCCCTATCCATGCTACTCAAAATTGTTAAAATAGGGCGCGGATGTAGGTATTTACGCTGCAGTGTTAGCGTTGCTTCGAGGCAAAAAACACTGTCTGCAAAGTTTTAGCAGGCGTTGATGCCTTGAAACTGCTTCAATTCACTTCTATTGAAATGCACCACAACCGCACCTTAAGTGCCGGTTCACATATGTGCGGCTGCGGAGATCGCATGTAATTCGGAGCGCACTGCTCCTTCATTTCATGCAATCTGATGTGCGGTGCGAATTTCAGCCATACACTTTGTATGGCTGAATTCGCACTGCATCCACCACCAAAGACGCACAGGAGGCATTTTTTCAGCCGCATCAGGACCGGATCGCACAGTGGTTCACACTTGTGCGATCCGATTCTGTGCGAACTGTCAGATCGCACTGCGATATGCGATCAAACTGGGGGTGTCGTTAACATTTAATTGACACCCCCTGCGTATCGCATATGGCAGTGTGAACTGCCAGAGGTGCGGATGCGATGCGGGAACACGCTGCATATTCGCACAAGTGTGAACCGAGCCTAAATGCACTGTAAACGCACCTATGGCGCTTACAGTGAGTTTACGGTGTGGTTGTAAAGAGTCAAAAGTGATTTCCCATTTTAGCCTTGAAAAAAAAAAATAACACCACAGGGTGTTGGAGAAGTGTTGCCTGACGCAACATGAATGCCTGTATAGCACATCCTAAATGCTATAGGTGCATTAATGCGCTTTAAATTTTAACCCAAGTGTGAAAGAGCCATTAAAAGTACCATTCAGCTCCGGTCTGTGAATGATGAACACAGCTCCTAATGTAAGTGCTGATTGCCACTTTAAACAAGCTGATAGCAGGCTTTCAGTAAGCTTCAAGTAGTGCTGCTAGCAACTTGTTTAAAGTGGCATTTAGCACTCCCATTATGATCGCTTTACAATATGGTGCTGAATGGTACTTTAAGGCCTCATTTAGACTTGCGGTTGGAGGAAGGTAAAAATGTGTGGTTGAGCCATGCCTTTGCTGCCCACCAATTGCCCCCCCACCCCTTATGCTGCAATAGGCATCAAAACAAAGGTGTTGTCTGCAAAGTTGACCTAACTTGGAGCGATTGGTGGTTAGCAAAGCCTGCCGAACACTACACAGCCAAGTCAATGGGGAAGAGAAGTGAACGCTCTCCAAACGCATTCAGTGCACACGGTTGCGGCGTGTTTGTTGGCAAAAGTTAAAACTCAGCACCTGTCAGTAGTCTCTGGACAGTAAACTGGCCCTTTGTTTAGAAGGTTTGGGGACACCCTGGTTTATACATTGCTATGACTTTGGCAATTTGTTGAGAATCGCAATGATGCTTACATCACTGTAGCAACAAAAACGGCACCAGATTGTGTGCCGATGTAATTGGTGGCTGCAAAAGAAGTAGAAACCACCCACTCCCCTGCAAGCTGAATACTCGCTACCCGATCATATGCAGTTTTACTACTTGCAATTAAAACATGCAGTCAGGGCGCAGGGGGAAATACAGGAATGGCGGATGTCTCCTACTCCTTTATTTAATCTTATACAAAGGACAGACAGCTCTAAAGGTTTTATATCTCAATGTTACAATATGTTACTATCTGAATTTCATAAAGGCCACCCTAGTAAAGCGACTTTGGGGTGGGAGAATGATTTGGGGCCAATATCAGCTGAGCAATGGGAAGAAGCATATCAGGCGGTAGCTACTCGCTCTTTAAATGTCGCACAGAAGTTGTCACAGCTGTTTATTCTTTTACGTGCTCACTATACTCCCTTGAAGCTAAGCAAAATGGGATATGGTACGAAGCCACAAAGGTGCAAAAGAGACCATGGGGACTTGATCCATCTGCTATGGAGGTGTCCCAAACTTCACCAGTACTGGAGCCAAATCATAAGTACACTAAACATGGTATTTAAAGTAAAAATCCCAATAGACCCTATATGTTGTCTACTGAACATCCTAGAAGGTGCTATAGAGGAGGAGTACCCCAGGCAGGGCCGGTGCTTGACTATTTTACGCCCTAGGCAAGACAAGCTACTTGCGCCCCCACCCCCAAAAAAAATAACATTTAAAAGGGAAGGGGTTCAAAACTCCTCTATGTCATACCCAGGGACCCTGATCTGATGGCTCCTCTATGTTATGCTGTCATACCCAGTGACCCCCATATTCCTCAATGTCACACCTCGGGACCCTAATGTCCTTCTATGCCACACCAGGGGACCCCGAGGATCCTCCATGTCACACCAGGGGCACCTGATGTTCCTCCATGTCATACCCGGAGACCCTGATGTTTTTCCATGTCACACCTGGGGACCTCAATCCCCCATGGCACACCCAGGGACCCCAATTCCTCATGGCATACCTGGTGACCCTGAAACCCTCTTACACCCGGTGAACCCTATCCCCCATGGCACACCTGGTGACCCTGATTCCCTTTCACACCAGGGAACCTCCATGTCACACCCAGGGACTCTGATCCTCTGTTCTGGGGACACTCACTGGGCGGTATGAAGAGAGTGGCCCTCCTTCACCATGATGCTGCTGATTCCTTCTCCTAGGATGCTCCTCTCCTGGACCACAGTGCTACCACAGGCTCCTGGTGAAGGGAGAAGCAGCAGTCAGAGAGCTCCACATGTCCCTAATCCCCAACCTCCTCAGACAATTCCGGTGCCTCATCGTTTCTGCTCCAGTAAAGGTGCCGCCCTCCAGTGCCGAGCTCCGGCTCAGGTTCAGCCTTTCTCTGCTCCCTGCCTTATACCGACCCAGGGAAATGAACGGCTGCCCACCAGCTCAGTGCAGAGAGTCACTTCCTGCCCAGGGTTTACACCACTCAGCTCCAGCCAAAGAGGATCATCATGCAGGCAGCACTCCTGTGGGCTCCCTTCCTGCCTCTTGGGCCCCCCCCCCAACAGTGGTGGAAAGCCAGGGCCTGGTAGTTCAGCCACTGCCCCAGACACCTGGCATCTTCCTCTGTCCATGCTTCCTCCCCCACTGCCGCCCCCTCCCCTCAGCTCACAAGGATCATTCATGATGGACAGAGAGTGCCAACTCATGGCTGCGCCCCTAGGTTGCAATGCGCCCTAGGCGGCTGCCTAGTTTGCTAGTGGAAGCACCGGCCCTGACCCCAGGACATCGGTCGGAAGGGCCCTTTTCCATGCCCGGAAGTTAATTCTAGTAATGTGGAAATCCGCTGATCCCCCCACACATAAATCATGGGTGTCCAGCTATGGGAAAAGCACTACTTTTAGAACGTCATATCTATACAAGACGTGGCTGTCAGGGTAAATTTGAAAAGCTGTGGGGCCCATGGTTGGATACCCCTGGACTTAGTCCATGGGAATTGGTACTTCAAAGATTGTTGGTATCTTTGAATAAACCATAGAAAATTACGATATATCTTTACCAGTTGCATAACAATAGCTGCACATCTTGTGGATTATTGGTTGGGTTGAGTTAAAATAGTATAATTTCTGATATATATGTAATGGTCTGACCATATATAGATACCAATATTTGTAGGACTTCTATGCCCACAAATGTAACCAAAAAAAAAAAAAGGGGGTGCCACTGTATTGTGACTGTATTGTTACATTAAGGGTTTTAAATAATAAAACATTAAAAAAAAAAAAAGAAACCACCCACTCATGAGCTCCCTGAGAAAGATAGTGGCCAGGGTTTGGAGGAGCCGAGGTGCATCAGCTTTTGGCAAAAGAAAGGCACAGTGGGCAAGTAATCATTTTTAAAATGTGCTTAATGTTAATAATGATTACAGTACTGGGTCCCGAGTCTTATCTTCACTACAGAGAGTCCTTTTTCGGTGTCCATATCACATATTTTACTTGGCTATCCCACAGCAAAGTTCTTTCAAGTTCCAGTAAAGACGTCACATTGAGGTGACCAGCCAGTAAAGGCATAGACTGCAGCACTGGACTACTGGTCCTCATTCACAGAAATGCCGCTAGCTTCAGAAGCGATTTCATTTTTAAAAATATAGTAAATGGGTGTGAGTGGGTTATGGGAGGGGTTCAGCCTTGCCTGGAGAGAGTCTTTAATTATATGTAATGACTATAGCAAACTATGTGCAGATGAGAAAATGCACACATTTCTTGCTAAAGAGAAAATTACAGAACAGCATGAAAAAATCCAGTGCAAATCTTTGTAAAATTACTGAAAGAAATCATGCATCTGCATGGAACACATTCAGGCAAGTAAATGTGAGATGTCTGGTCTATTAGACCTACCAGGTAAAAACTGATGTGCACAAGTACCTGCCTAACCACTAACCTGTCCTTTTTACTAACCATTTCGTGGTTTTTTGGTTGGCTCAAAATTAGCTTTTAGGGCCGGTTCGTAGTAGTTGCGCTGCAAATTTACACCACATCAAAATCACAACTTGTTCATGCAAACTGAGTGTGAAGTGTATGTTAACGACACCCCACAATCAGTTTGCAAACCAAAGCGCAATTTGCAGAATCGGATCGAATGGGTGTGAACAGCCATGCAATCCGATTCTGTTGCAGACAAAAAAAAGGGTCCTGCATGAGTTTGGCCTGAATGCGATGCAAATTCAGCCAGGATCGCATGGGTGTGAACAGCCATGCAATCCGATTCTGTTGCAGACAACAAAAAGGGTCCTGCATGAGTTTGGTCCGAATGCAATGCAAAATCAGCCATACAGTTTGTTAAAAAGTTAGAAGATATCACTTCACTTCCTGTTTCAGAGACACAACTGGAAGTAACAACAATGTAAAGTAGTGAGTGTAAAGCTTGTATAACAGTGTAAATTTGCTGTCCCCTCAAAATAACTCAACACACAGGCAATAATGTCTAAACCATTGGCAACAAAAGTGAGTACACCCCTAAGTGAAAATGTTCAAATTGGGCCCAAAGTGTCAATATTTTATGTGGCCACCATTATTTTCCAGCACTGCTCTAACCCTCTTGGGCATGGAGTTCATCAGATTTTTACAGATTGTCACTGAAGTCCTCTTCCACTCCTCATTGACGACATCACAGAGCTGGTGGATGATGGAGATCTTGCGCTCCTTCACCTTCCATTTTGAGGAAGCCCCACAGATGCTCAATAGGGTTTAGGCCTGGAGACATGCTTGGCCAGTCCATCACCTTTACCCTCAGCTTCTGTAGGAAGGTATTGGTCGTTTTGGAGGTGTGCTTGGGATCGTTATGTTGGAATACTGCCCTGCGAAGTGTCCGAAGGGAGGAGATCATACTCTGCTTCAGTATGTCACAGTATGTCAGTATGTCTCTGCTTCAGTATGTCACAGTATATGTTGGCATTCATGGTTCCCTCAATGAACTGTAGCTCCCCAGTGCCGGCAGCACTCATGCAGCTACAGACCATGACACTCCCACCACCATGCTTGACTGTAGGCAAGACACACTTGTCTTTATACGCCTCACCTGGTTGCCGCCACACACACTTGACACCATCTAAACCAAATAAGTTTATCTTGGTCTCATCAGACCACAGGACATGGTTCCAGTAATACATGTCCTTAGTCTGTTTGTCTTCAGCAAATAAGTTTATCTTGGTCTGATGAGACCAAGATAAACTTATTTGGTTCAGATGGTGTCAAGCATGTGTGGCTTGGTGAGGGTTCAGTGGCAAGGAGAAGTATGTGATTTTAAAAATTCGATAAACAGAAGTTTACAAAAAAAAAAAGTTTGGGAACCCCTTTGAATAACTGTTTTTCTGCAGTAATTTGCCATAAAGTGTAATCTGATCCCTAAGTCACTTAAATAGACCAACACAATGTGCTTAAACCGATAACACAAATAGTTCTAATTTCTCATGTCTTTAGTGAACACACAATAAACAATCACTGTGCTGGAGGAAAAAGTATGTGATCCCATAGACTAATTACGTCAACAATAAACAATTGGAGTCAGTAGTTTGCACACCTGGAGTCCAGTTAATGAAATGAGTTTGGAGGTGTGGTTTAAAGCTACCTTGATTGATAAAAGACACTCAAAAATTTTAAGATTGTTGTTCATAAGAAGCATTAGCTGATGTGAGCCATGCCTCGCTAAAGATCTCTCTGAAGACATACGATCAAGCGTAGTTGATTGGCATAAGGCTGGAAAGGGATACAAAGGCATCCATCAGTGGACCGTTAGACAAATTGTCTATAACTGGAGGCAGTTTAGTCCTCTGGCTACTCACACATTACTGTGTACCTGAAGTTTGCCATAGAATACATTGGCAAACCACAATGCTACTGGGAAATTGTTTTGAGGACTGATGAAACAAAAGTGGAATTGTTCAAAAAGAATACTCAGCACTATGTACGGTGCAAAAAAGGGCACAGGAATGGTAAAAAAAAAAATCCTACTTTTTGTGCAGGTCTGATCAAGAGCTACCAAAAGTGCTTGCTTGAAGTCATTGCTGCCAAAGTAGGTTCGACCAGCTATTAACCACTTAAGCCCCGGAGGATTTGGCTGCTCAAAGACCAGGGCCTATTTTGCGATTCGGCACTGCGTGACTTTAACGGAAAATTGCGCGGTCGTGCCCAAATGAAATTGACGTCCTTTTTTTCCCCACAAATAGAGCTTTCTTTTGGTGGTATTTGATCACCTGTGCGATTTTTACTTTTTGCGCTATAAACAAAAAAAGAGCGACAATTTTGAAAAAATAACAATATTTTTCAAAATTTTTTATATGAAATTCTCAAAAAAAAAAAAATGTAAAAATCAAAATGTAACATTTTAGGCCAATTTGTTTTCTGCTACATATTTTTGGTAAAAACCAGGGGATGCCAGGGAACGAGCGGGGGCGAGAGCGCGCCTCCGGCGGGGCGCGCTCGCCCCCTAGAGGCTCGTGGGCGAGCGACGTAGCGATACGTCGCTTTGCCCAGGAGGGGCTGTCCGCCGCAGTATATGTACTTACGGCGGTCGGCAAGTGGTTAAAGTGATAATAAAGTCTTGGTTTTTTTTAGGGTTTTTTTTTTTCATTTAAAAAGTTATTTTTACCTCCTCTGTGCAGTGGTTTTGCACAAAGCAGTCCAAATCCTCCTCTTCATGGGTGCCTCACTGGCATTCCTAGTCCTTCTCTCCTGCCAAGTGCCCCCACAGGAAGCGGCTCACTATGGGGGCACCCATGCCGAGCCACTGCTCTGTGTGTGTCCATTCAGACATGGAGCCGTGGCTGGCCCCACCCCCTCTCTCTCCTCAATGACTCATTGACTTTGACAGCAGCGGGAGCCAGTGAGGAGAGGAGTCAGGGACAGCCGACACTCTCGTGCAACATTGCTTGTTTGGGATAGGGCTCAGGTAAGTATTAGAGGGGCTGCTTACAAACCTTTTGTTTTGATGCGCCTTAAATGTATTTAGCTAATTTAAACTGTAAGGCCCCTTTCACACGATCAGACCGATTAGGCCCGCCTGTCCATTTTTCAGACGGACCTGATGGGGCCACTCATTCTCCTCTATGGCGAGTCGGATGTCAGCGGAGATGTGTCCACTAAACACCCGTTTGTCATCCGATCCGGCAAGATCCTCTTAAAACAGACGGATGTCGATACGTTCGCCATCTGTCCAGCGGGTCGGATCAGATGGGATTGGATAAAAACAGACATGCTGTCCATTTTCATCTGATCTCCCCATAGAGGAGAGAAGGACTCTGACAGGTCCGTCTCTGCACAGCGAGCAGAGACAGACTTGTCATCCACCTGCTCAGCAGGGATCAACGGAGCCATCCCAGCTGAGCTAGTGGAGTCCGCCGAGTGGATCCGCCCCGTGTGAAAAGGGCCTTAGTTGAATTTGACCTTAAGATAATGTAAGCGAATTTTCAAAAAGAAGCACAACTGCAAAGTTTGTTGGCTTACCTTAGCAGCTTATTGATAGATTTTTACTTGTTGCCTGTAATTGATATTTAGCATGCTAAAGGAAGATAATATTCATGTTACTTTACAGCAGTCCTCTGACAACACACGTTCTACCATATCAGACATTTAACTTTTTACTTAACTACTTCCCGACTGCCCCATAGCAGATTTACTGCTACAGGACAGCCACGCTGCGCAGAATCACGTATTTATACGTGATTCTGCACTTCTGGGTTTTGGGTGGACCTGATGTCCGCCGGCACCTGCTGATCGTTCGGCACCCTGACAGAATAACAGTCAGCCTATGTAAACAAGCCAGATTATCATTCTGTCAATCCAGAAGACACGGATCCTGTGTTTCTAAGCAGAAACACCGATCCAGTTCTTCCACTAGTAAAAGCACCTCCCCCACTACATTGAAATATTAGCTAGGCACACAGTTAACCCTTTGATCGCCCCGCCCCTGATGTTAACCCCTTTTCTGCCAGTGTCATTAGTACAGTGACATATTTTTTAGCACTGATCACTGTAATAATGTCACTGGTTCCCAAAAAAAAGTGTCTCAAGTGTCAGGTGTCCGATTTGTCCACCACAATATCGCAGTCCTGCTATAAAATCACTGATCGCCTCCATTACTAGTGAAAAAGTAAATAAAAAGAAAATATATCCTATAGTTTGTAGATGCTATAACCTTTGCGCAAACCAATCAATATACGCTTATTGGGAATTTTGTTTTTTGTTTAACCAAAAATATGTAGCAGAAGAATACATGTTGGCCTAAATTGATGAAGAAATTTGATTTTTCATATTTTTTTTTATTGGATGTGTTTTAGAGAAAAAATTGTTTTTTTTTCTCAAAATTGTTAGTAGTTTTTGGTTTATAGCGCAAAAAAAAAAAAAAAAAACCTGAGAGGTTATCAAATACCACCAAAAGAAAGCTCTATTTGTGTGAAAAAGGGACGTCATTTCATTTTGGTACAGTGTCGCACGACCACACAATTGTCAGGTAAAGTAGTGCAGTGCAATCACAAAAAATGGCCTGATCAGGAAAGGGGTAAACCTTCCGGAAGTGAAGCGGTTAAGGGAACCAGAACTTCATAAACCCCGTCACTTGCCTATTTAATGTGAAAATGTTCCTAAAGGGTCCCCCCTGCCCCAGTCATATTCACATTACCAACAATCCAGGTACTCCAGGGTGTCCTTGAGTATATGGGCCTCCAATATAGTATGCAAGAGCTTCAACTGGAAATGTATCTGCCCTTGACTGCTATACAGAGTAAGACTGTGGGCATACAGACATTAAAATAGGAATGAAATTATGATAGTTACTCCTGTAAGCCCTACCAAATAAAAATATGTTGTCTACGTATCTCAACCACACCAATACATGGCTGAGGAACATTGGATGTAAGTCCACAAAGGTGCTTTTAAAATTCACAATAGGAGTCAAAGTATGTATATCTCTAGAGACTGCAAAAGGGTCAGCATTTAATTTCACAATTTGTTTTTTTGAGCAATATATAAACTGCAAATTCTGCATTATTAGAATCAAACAGGTTGATAACCCTGTATAGGAAAATAGATTACTTACTCTTAATAACCTTCTACTTGTAGGACCAAGACCTGCAATCTCTAAAGGATTATTCATGATCAGATATTGCTTCAAAATTTGTCAGAACAAAACTGAATTTTTGCAAAGTGTAGGGGGATTTTAACAAGGGAGGGGTTGGGGTAACAAAAACCATTTAATATCTAAAATATAAAAAAAAAACAAAAAAAAAAAAAAAACATTTAAAACAGATTTTATGCAAGTCTATAAAAGAAAGTCAACAGACTAATGACATCAGTTCTGAAAGATACGTTTATTTCGGATAATGACATGTCCGCATGATGGACCATTTACCAAACATTAGGAAATTACATACCATTAAGAATAAGACCTTCCCTCCTTTTTCTTTTCTCGCTTCCTTTCCTCAGCACTCCCCACCCTCTTTGTCTTTTCTTCATTTCTTGTTTTTTTTTTTTTTGGGTTTCAGTTATTTTTTGCTGCCTTTAGGAATTTGTGCAATATAGCGCAATTTATGAAAGTGCGTTCTCTACGAATATGTGAACAGTGTTTTGTTTACCATGTACTATATCCTGTTAATACCAACAGCAGTCTGAAGTGTTTTTAACCCTCCTCTTATGTTAGAATTCCGTTACTATCCATGATGTTAGGGTCAGTTTTGACCCGTGTTTTAAATCAGCCATAAAATACCCTCTGAATAATTATTTATCATCAAATTTGTTTCTTACCTCTTGGTTACCTTGTTAGGCTTCTTTATCCTTGAAAAGATTGGTTTTAATATTTTTGGTGTGACCCCTTAGACCTTTCTTTTGATAGCATACCTCTCATTGTCAAATTTAAAAAATGGTAAAATAAAGTCAGCAACTCTGAAATGAATTTGTCCTATGTTTCTTCACTTTATTTAGAGAAGCAGACAAGCAGGAAAAGAGATAGGCCCCTCCCTAACTACAGCTCACAGGGTTGAGAGGGGATTGGCTGTCACTGTTACTAAGCAGAGAGAGTGTTTATGATTTCAGTTTTGGCACTTATTAGTGTCCTAAAATCCTATATTATAACTGGGTCAGAATTGACCCTAACACCATGAACGTCTTAATTTTCACCACAGTATTTTATAATTTAGTGAAAAGGATTATTTTTCTATTACATTGTTTAAATAGAGGTTCCTGACAAAGTAAAAAAATCTTGATGCAATAAACAAATTTATGTGATACTTATAGACATTCAAAACCTGAAAACGGGTCAGTTTTGACCCTAACACAAGAGGAGGGTTAAGGGCTGGTTCACACCAGATGCATCCAGTGCGTTTTTATTCTGCATCAAGAATGCAGGCACCAGGGGAGGGCTGGCAGCCTAAGGCCTGGGGGGCAAGTCCAGTCAAGTGGCCAATTGAACCATGGAATCCGCTCACCATCCATGCCCACCTGGTTTTGGACTGACAGCTGTATACAGTGTCTGGCCCCTACATTAATCCAGCCCTGAGTGCAGACTTTTTACTAGTTCTTGCCACTTTTCAGAGTGGCCCGGGGGGCAATTGCCACCCTGCCCCCCTTGCCAGTCCTCCCCTGGCAGGCACAGTGTTTTCCAAGTATTCCAATGGCCCTAGTTCCCACCAGTGCAGTGTGTTCCAGTGCAGTCAACAAAATTATAACACAATGCATTTTCTTTTCTGTATTGGATAAATCTGGAGCGTGGAAAAATTCATGGAAAATGCACTGGAACGCACATGTCCTGAATTGAGATGAAGAACTAAAAAGGGGAAAGAAATGCATCAAAAACACATTATAAACACCTGTTCATGTGCTTTCAAAAATGCATAAAAGAATGCAAAAATTGTGGCGTGAACAAACTCTAATTGTGTGTTGTGTATAACTACCCTCCACCTGGCAACTCCCATCTCTATGACTGAGCTTAACCAGGGAGAAACATCAGAAGGGCATAGCTACAGGCAGGGACTGTAAGGACTGGTTCACATTGGGATTTACACAGGAAGGCACTGTGCGTTCCTCTGCAATTCACAATTCTGTGTAGTGCGATTTCAGCTCATTCATTTTCAATGGGCTGAAATGACACCACACCAAATGTAGTGCATGTACTACTTTTGTAAACTCACTGCAATCGCATTGTATTGTACTTTTGTATAATGCAAGCCGGTGCAGGCAAACACACTGCGATGCCGAAATACGCACAGAACAAGGATTTCCTTCACAACGTTCTGGTGTGAACGGGCCGAAGGATAAATGCTCTGAATAAACTTATCTTTGATGCTTGACATCATTAGTAAACAGCCTTTCTTGTATGGACTTGCAGCATACCAGAACAAGGGCTCCAACAGCCGGTATCTTTTTCACCCCAGATTGGGGAGTCCAAGCAGGGATTGGTGTTCTGTGAGAGTATGCTGAAACAATAAGATTCTCGAAAATGTTGAACCCAAATAGTGGACAAATCAACGTGATGTGTCAGATAAAAAGTAAGTACCATTGACAGTAATCGTAACCAAAAAGTAAGTACCATTGACAGTAATCGTAACCTTGATTTCAGGTTTTGATTGAACAAAAAGAGAAAAAAATTTTTTTTTTTTGTAGCGATTTGTAGCCAGGTTATGTATTTGTGGTTTTCTGCATTTGGTAAATGCATGATAAATCCTTAGGATTTTCTTTCTGTTCTATTTCTAGTTATCCTTAAATAAAATAAAACCATAAAATGACATTTTTAAATAAACCTTCCCATTTTTATTAAATACCCTATCCTCAAAGCCGCCAAGAAAACCATTGCAAACACCTGGAAGACTAGCTCTCCTAACATTGTGGAAACTAAAAATAGGGTCACTAAAGCTATGATCCATGCTAAATTGGAGGCAGTTTTATTGGACAAGATCGAAAACTACACCAAAATTATGGCAACCCTAGGTGCTCACCCCCCCCCCCCCCTCAATTTGAGGACACCCTCCTGCTTCCGTTACCTCTCCTTGTGCTTTTCTCTTAAACCCGATCTGGCTCCTTTACGTACAAGACCATGGGCGAACACTCCGGACCCCCTCTTCCTCACCCCTTTTATTTATTTTTTCCTGACCCCTCCCCCTTCATCTATCTTCTACTCTCTTCTATCTCTTTTTGTCTGTCTTTCACTTAGCCTAATGGGCCATACACACTATAAGATTTTCTGAAGACTTTTTCCTTTAGACTTACCAAAACCATATAATATGAGGTCAAACCCAAACACTTTCAATTTGTATGCAATCTGGCAGGCCCTTGCACTACATAGAAAAGGTAAATCTGAAGGAAATCTAATCACAAAAGTTGGATAGTGTGTATCCAGCTTTAGATTCTGATAAAGAGACATCCTAATAAGGTTCTGGTAAGATTTTATTGAGACATTTGAATGCAGGGTGTAAGTCACATCTACTTTACCACTAGGAGGCACTACGGCATGTGCTCGGTTCCTGGATCTCTTGGCGTCTACTAGTGTAGAGTACTAGGTGTCCTTCGAGCACTTCCCTAGAGCCTAAGCAGTGGGTTCCTGAACCCCAGGCTGGTCACATTTTGCCTTGTTTGCTAACCACTGCTTTGTGGGGAATGGGTTACACTCCTAATTTTATTCTGTTTACTATTTTGGCTGTTAACCCCTCCTCGTGCATTTGTATGTTATTTACACATGTCTTGCAATGGTTTACTAAGAGACGGTTCACACTAAGGCGACACGACTCTGTACTACTTCGGGGGCGACTTGTGCATTGCCATGCACCACGACTTCGGAGCGACTTGCAGGGACTTCACATAATGGAAGTCTATGCAAGTCGTTCCGAGGTCGCCCCAAAGTAGTACAGGACCCTTTTTCTAAGTCGGAGCGACTTGTGTCGCTCTTATTAGAACGAGTCCTGTAGCGGTCAATGGACCGCGAGGGAGCACGACTTGTCAGGCTGACAAGTCGCGCTAGTGTGGACCGGCACTAACCTGTCGGTTGGCATTTTGACTCATTTATATTAATAAACAATTTGAAAAGAAATACCCTTTCCTCATCTCAGCAATATCATCACCCTGTCTCGCTCTTCTTCCTAAAGCCAGTCATAGATGGATCGAATCTTGGTTGATTCAGCAAGGATCATCTATGGGCAGGTTAAAGTCGATTCATTGACTGACTTCAGTACAACCAGCCTGTTGGATTTGTTTTGCATGCAGTTACTACCAGCAGCTATAGCAGCCGGCAGTGATCATTGCGTTCTGCCGGGAGGGATTCCCCCATCAAAACTGACTGTGTTGATTGAGGAATCATGCAATTTTTTTTTTCTTACACCCGTGGTGGAAGGAAAGAAAATTGTATCATCCATGACTTGCTTTATACAATCCACCAAGCTGTGTGAACCTATTCATGGTAGATTTTGAAAGTACCATTGTGTACACACATCCTATGTATCTCAGCTGTGTATAGGCAAGGCTCTGATCCAAAAACAACATATTCTTTATTTGACAGGGCTCGAAGGAGGAACTAGCATCATTTCATTTCTATTTCAATTCCTGTATGCCTACAATCTTTTACTCTGGATAGCAGTCAAGAGCAGATACATTTCCTTGATGTTGAAATTAGCCAACACAATGGGTGCTTTCCAACTGAATTATTTTGTAAACCGACGGATAGAAATAACCATCTAGTAGCTGACAGTTTTCCATATCTCCCAACTTTCTGAGATGGGAAATAGGGACACCTATTAGCAGAAAGCATTTAGGCAAAGTTCACACCCCTGCTATACCACATTACGTGGAGAATTATTACACAAAAAAGTTAGGTAAACCCACAAGTGCTTTTTTAAGCCCCCGTTCACACTGGGGCAACGCTACTTCGCCGGGCGACCTCACAGGTCATAACATTGAAGTCTATGCAGGTCGCTCCGGGTCGCCCCAAAGAACCTCCGGACCCTAAGTCGGAGCGACTTGTGTTGCTCCTATTAGAACGGGTCCATAGCTTCTGTATGGCGGGCGACCTACGGCGACCTGTCAGGCGACCAGGTCGCCTGACAGGTCGCCCCAGTGTGAACGGGGGCTTACACTACCCTTTATACTGGTTTTTGAAATTTACAAATACAACAATTTAGAAAACTGGATGAAAGGTTTAGCATTGTAAAGTACTTTTTATAGTTAAATAGTATAGGTTTTATAGAGGTTTATGCATTAGACCAAAATGTGGGGCAAATGAGGAGGAAAGAGTGACAGAGAGACTTTGTTCCAAAAGAGGGATAGTCCCTTCAAATCAGGGACAATTGGGAACCAAGGTGTTGCATTACCTTTTGCCTTATGTTCTATGAATGTCTATTCCAACCTTGGCCGGCCCAGTCCAGTGACAACCGCTTGCCTAGTCATTTCTGTGATTCTCTGCTATTAGCCTATAAAATAGTCAAAAAATCTGTGTAACCCACTGGTCCATGCTAAATTTCAATCTGATAAATCTCCACAAGGTTTTTTATTACTCCGCAAGGCTTTTATTACTTCCATCTCTGAAAGGGATGATCCTGTGTGGTGCACAGAGCAATTTAATAATGAAAGGCAATTGTTTTATTTACCCATGCATGGCAAAGAAAATCCAGTTAAAGAACTTACTATTGTCATTTAATTAATGTCACATGTCTTTTACATGCCCATGTGATATATGCCCATTAAGTTGGTCAAACCATACAGGACATAGGAGCTTGGGTGAGTAGACACAGAAGTTTCATTTGCACATATGAATTTTCCTCACCAGTTACAATAGATTTTGCAGAAGCATACCATATTGTATCACAACTACATTTTATAGTTCTGGAAAAGGTAGTGAAGGCCAACAACATGGAAACTTTCTGGACAGACTAACAGCAGGAAGTACATGAATGTACATACTGGATACCTTATCGCCTATGGGCATGAATAGTAAGGCCCCATTCACACTTCAAGAAGCGGGAACTACCATTTCCACTTGCAATTTTGTGTGCCCTTTTTTCAAGCTATTTCACATATCATGCATAGGGAAGCCCGTTCACTTCAGATGGGCTGCCCATGTGCGTTTATGGCCCAAAAGGAGCTGCTGCTGCTTTTTTGAACGACAAGCTTCACGCAATTTTTAAAGTCACGTTCTGCCACGATTGCAGTGCAATTCTGTCGCACTGCAAAATCGCACCTCGTTTGAGATGCCATTAAGAATAAATGGCACCCAAACAGATGTTGCACATTTTGCCCCATTTCTATGTGATTTGGAATCGTAGGCAGAATTGCAGCGATTCCACCTGTGCTTCCAAATTGTCTAGTATGAATGGGGCCTTAAAAGCCTCGTACACACGCAACGATTGTTGGCCGTGAATTTTCGGGCAACGTCCGATCGACCGATTGTCGGCTTGTTAGTATGATGCTTCCGACAACCGACTTTGACTTTTCGGCCGAACAATATCTGGTGTGCATGCTATAAAATTTTTGTTGGCCGTCACCAGAGCGGCCGATTGTTCGTCAGTCAGTACAGATTTCGGCAGACAAAAATGTGATGAGCAAGACTGGGCATGCTCAGAGAAGAAAAAACACACGAAAAGTAAACCAGAACATGACATGACTTCTGCAGTTGGTTGTTGTTGTCCGACAAAATTCGTGTGCAGTCTAGAGCACATTTCACCCAACACAACAACACTGGACAAAAGACGGCCGATTGGTCGGCCAACAATCGGTGCGTGTGTACGAGGTTTAAATGTCATTTATCTGTTTTTCTGTAAACTGAGTCTGCTGTATTGAGACTGATTTCCAACAAATTGCATCATGGCAATTGTTTTTAATGCGTCTTTCATCATCTGTTATTTACTTGTCAATTCCTATCTGCTATTTTCTTTGGGTTTATGGCATTCTAGATTGTAAGCTCTAACGAGCAGGGCCCTCTAGTTCCTCCTGTTTTGAATTGTATTGTAACTGTATTGTCTTCCCTCACATTGTAAAGCGCTGCGCAAACTGTTGGCGCTATATAAATCCTGTATAATATAATAATATTAATTTGTTTTGGTTATTTTTTAGTATTGGGCGTTTTGCGTCCTCTCCCCCATCATTGTGTCCTCTCCCCCATCATCTCTCTGCTGCCTCCCATTCAATGGACTCTATTATGAAGAACTGTGCTAATTTTTTTTTATGCTGTCACCTGGTGTCCCTTCAGCACCTGTGCTAGACCACCATGTTGGGGTTGGCAACTGCTATAGGACTTCTGCTGCACTGGAAGCAGCATGCCACGGTCACTTAGAGTTACACAACGTGTCTCAGATGGACTCCGCAGTAGTCTATGGTGCTTTCAAAAGGGTAAAGAGATGTTGTCTAACAAGTCCTCCTTGAAAAAGGATATGTTGGTTTGTGGACATCGTTTTTCTATTTCGGATTGTTATGCCATTGAATAATGCGTTATAATTCCTACTATTTGCATGTTTTTATGTATTGTACAGGAAGCCAGGGATGTGTAATGTATGGGAGAATACATGACTGCTGAAAAGCATAGGCTCATTTATGTCCAACTAATAAACCAATACCTTGCCCCCCAAAAAGACACAGAAGCTGATTAAGTTGGAAAAAGGGGAAGGCCACAGCTTTATTGAACTTTCCAAATGTACCAAACAACAACGCCAGTCATAGTTCTACTTTGAGCACCCATAAAACAAACTCAGATAGTCTAAGATGCTGGTGCTTACCATCAGTGCCATACAGGCATTAGACTGACCCCAGAATTGAACTTGAGGGCATAGCCCATAAAGCAACATCAATTGCTGGCAAGGTCAAAACCACCAATAAAGCTGTGATAAAAAATCACAATGGGTAGGGGGGGTGGGCAACTCTTGTGACAGCTGAATCTCCTCAGAAAAGTTGGATGTGCCCTAGCGTTGCCTTTTCCTAGAGTTCAGGCTTCACCCTAGGGAGCCACTTAAAGCGGAGTTCCACCCAAAAGTGGAACTTCCACTTTAGGTGGTCCTAACCCCCTGACATGCCACATTTGGCATGTCATTTTTTTTGGGGGGGGGGAGCGGGTACCTAGTTTTGACAGGTACCCGCTCCCACTTCCGCTCGGAGCGCCGCGGCGCCCTGAGCGGAAGTTCTCCTCTCCCCCTCCCTCCCTGCAATCTTCTGGGACATGTCAAAGGTCCCAGAAGATTGCCGGCCAATCACGGCACGTAGCGCAACTCGCGCATGCGCAGTGCGTACCCGGCTGTGAAGCCGCAAACTGTCACAGCCGGGTGCCCACAGCAGTGATGCCGGCGCCGAGGGAGAGGATCGAGGCTTCGGGCGGCCGCATCGCTGGACCGTTGGACAGGTGAGTGAAATGGATGGAACTCCGCTTTAACTTCCCTTTTAGGTTCACGCCCACAATGATGCCATGCTTCCAGCAGTCAAGGCTCCCTTTTCCTAAAGGAGTTTTTTAAGGGGCCTATATCTCTATAATTTAGATTATGACGCATTTAAAAGGAACATCAGAGGGTTTGATGGACCCGCGAGGAGGGTTTTAGCCATAAATGGTGAAGTAGTTGGAGACCCCAAATCTGTGGCTTATCTGGTGGGCATGGTTGAAAGATACGCTGCAGTGGAGGATCTACATCAGGGCTGTCTTTAACACAGGGCAAAAGGGGCAGCTGCCCCGGGTCTAGTCATTGTTGTGGGGCCCAAAGCAGCTGCCCCTTGAGCCCCCAAATAGTTGATAAGTGGATTCAAGAGGGCCCAAGAAAATTTTTGCCCAGGGTCCAATCAAGAATAAAGACGGCCCTGATCTACATGTTCCTGCAAGAATTTTGTTTCTTCATGCACAGTGAGGTCTCCTACAGCTTCAAGAAAGGAAACTCTACAAAAACCCTGGAACCAGCACTCAGGATGAAAGAGATTTGTCTCCCTCTGCTCCTTAAAAATCTACCCATAGCAGAGAACATGGGCTGCCCAATGGTGGCTGTGTCAGTGGATTAATATCCACTACAGGAGTAGCTGATATAAGGAGACATTTAAAAACTTTTTTTAATTAACATTTTTTTTAGAGCTTCCAACACAAACGCACACCTAAAAAATACGTGCGTTGGGGGCACCTACATAAAAAAACGTCAATTGTCCTACACATATTATACATCAGAGAGCACACCAGAGTGAGAACAAACATTTTAGAACAAGTCCTCCTGCGTAACTCTAAACCAATGACCTGTAGAGGCTTTTAAAGTGTTGCAAGTGCGCTAAATTTTAAGGTTTGACATGGATATATATTTACTTGGCACAACCTCATTTTTTCTAGTTTACCAAAAAAAATACGTAATAAATTGCATTATCGTGCCCAGAAATTACCTTTAATATTTTGGTTACTATAATTTTACCTCCTCTAAACAATTGCGCTAATGTTGTGTTATTAGAACTACCAACATTTTATTCTCTAGGGTGTCTGCTTTCAAAAAAATGAAAATAATATTTTGGAGGTTTAAGTAATCTTCAGTCCTAAAATAACTTTTAAAATTTGCAAAATGTAAAAATTAAAAAAATGGCTCCAGGACTGCCGTTGTGGAGGGGGTGGCAGGAACGGCAAAATGCACCTTCATCTGAGTCGACAAAAATCCTTGAACCAGCCCTGGTTGCTTGCTATGCGGTAAATGGAGTGTGCTCACTCCGGAGCCGCCTCTGTGTGTCTATAGGACCCTGCTCCCTCCTCTCTGGCTGTGATTGACAGCAGCGGGAGACCATGGCTCTTGCTGCGGTGTCTCAGCCAATGAGGAGGCAGAGAGCTGGGAGAGAAGCAGCTCTTGTGCACATTGCTGGATCAGCCTTGGGTAAGTATTTGGTGGTCTGCAGAAAAGCTGCAAGCAGAAGATTGTTTTATCTATGTTAAAAACCTTCTGCCTTTAGAACCACTTTAACATAACAATTTGACAGATGAAATCTGAAGTGAAAATATTACTGCGTGTGGGGAATGCTACAATTTGGCATGTGAAAATGTATGTAATTAAAACCTCATACAGTCAGTTTGGAGGACTGAAGACGATTATTGAACTGTAGCTGAAAGCCTAATTTCAGGAGATTAATCTTGCAGCTGCTTGAGTAGCACAAGAAATAGCCAACGCTCTAAATCACATGATTAATCGTCTGTGTAAAGTTTTTAGAGTTCATCTGCAGGATCATACAAGACGGACGGCTGGCCTGGATTAACATTTGATTGCAAGTAAACATGCATTTTTTTATTGTTATTCTTTCATTTATAAAAATCACCAACATATTCTACAGCGCAGCACTTTAGTAAAAGACTGTGAATTGCAGATTCCATACACAAATAAGTACAAAGAGGCGAAGCGGCCCAGTCATGTGATTACAAATGTGAGATTTCTCCTTACAGACACAATGACCAAACTTGGCCTTTATTGCTTAAATTAAAGCAAACCTTTTATTGGAAGGGTTAAACCTGCTTCCATTACAAACGCTGAATACAACTACGGAGGAGATTGGTAATGCAAAATGAAGGAAAAGGCTTTTGCCAGTAACAGCATTGCTGTGGTTGGATACAATTCCCTGTAAAATCCTCCCCCAACATGTTCACATTTTTATGTTCCTAATATTTCCAGGAGCTGTTACATGCCATCTAGTCCCATACACTTCAGTTCCTGTTCTCAAGAAGCAGCCCTGGGTCATGACTAGAAGGGACCGAGCCACCCCCTCCAGGATGTTACACTAAAAGGGAAAACATGCAGACAAAATAGGGGAGGTCATCTGAGCAGTAAGAGATTTTCCATGCTACTTACACTGAAGCCTAGCAACTCCCAGCAGCAGGAAGCTTCTTCTTCTGCAACACAGGCTGAGCCCACATGACAGACAGTTGCCATGGGATTCACAGGCCTGCGTCACTAAAAAAGGAAACTTAACCAGTTCCTTGCCCACAATGCCGTACGATGCATTAAATCCAGCCATTCAGGGAATGTACATTTCGGTGCTTCGCTCAATAAGCAAAAAAGTATATGGAGACTGAAATCCGTTTGAAAAGCTATTAACCAATATGGCTAAAGGTACACATACACACACACACACACATACACATACACATACATATACAGGCACACCATATATATATATATATATATATATATATATATATATATATATATATATATATACACACACACATACACACACACATATACACACACATATATATGTGTATATATATATATATGTGTGTGTGTATATATATATATATATATATATATATATATATATATATATACACACACACACACACATCATACACACATACATATACAGGCACACCATATATATATATATATATATATATATATATATATATATATATATATATATACACACACACACACACACACACATATATATGTATGTATATATATATATATATATGGTGTGCCTGTATATGTATGTATGTGTATGTGTGTGTGTATATATATATATATATATATATATATATATATATATATATATATATATATATATATATATATATATATATATATACATACATACATACACACACACACACACATATTTTTTATATATATACATACACACACACACACACACACACACACACACACAGTATATATACACACACACACACACTGCAAAAAGGGTAAAAATCATTGGGGAAAAATCTCATGCTGGATATCTATAATGATATGGACTGGGTATTGTGTTAGGAATGAAAGGATGTCACATCGTTTAATGGAAATGAAAATCATCAACCTACAGAGGGCTAAATTCAAAAACACCCCAAAAATCAAAGTAAAATGATGCAGCAGGTTAGTCCATTTTGCTGAAATTTCATTGCATTATCTCAAAATGGTACTCAGTAGTTTGTAAGGCCCCCCACGTGCTTGTATGCATGACTGACAATGTCGGGGGATGCTCCTAATGAGATGACAGATCTGTCCTGGGGTATTTCCTCCCAGATCTGGACCAGGGCATCACTGAGCTCCTGAACAGACTGAGGTGCAACCTTGCGGCGTCAGATGGACCTAAACATAATGTCCCAGAGGTGTTCTATTAGATCTAGGTCAGACGAGCGTCAGGGCCATTCAATTGTATCAATTCCTTCATCCTCCAGGAACTGGTTGCACACTCTCGCCACATGAGGCCAGGCATTGTCGTGCACCAGGAGGAACCCAGGACCCACTGCACCAGCATAGGGTCTGACAATGGGTCCAAGGATTTCATCCAGATGCAGTCAGGGTGTCATTGTCTAACCTGTAGAGGTCTGTGTGTCCCTCCATGGCTATGTCTCCCCAGACCATCACTGACCCACCACCAAACCGGTCATGCTGAACGATGTTACAGGGAGCATAACGTTCTCCATGGCTTCTCCAGACCCTTTCACGTCTGTTACATGTTCTCAGGGTGAACCGGCTCTCTTCTGTGAGAAGCACACAGCGCCAGTGTCGGACCTGCCAATTATTATGTTCAATGCCAAATGTCAATCAAGCTCCACGGTGCCGGGTAGTGAGCACAGGACCCACTAGAGAATGTCGGGCCCTCAGGCCTCCCACAATAAGTCTGTTTCTGTATGTGTTGTCAGAGACATTCACACCAGTGGCCTGCTGGAAGTCATTTTGTAGGATTGTGGCAGTGCTCATCCTGCTTCTCTTTGCACAAAGGAGCAGATACCGGTCCTGTTGATGGGTTAAGGACCTACTACGGCCCTGTCCAGCTCCCCTAGAGTAAATACCGGTCTTCTGGAATCTCCTCCATGCTCTTGAGACTGTGCTGGGAGACACAGCATAACTTCTGGGATGTGCCATCCTGGAGGAATGGGACTGCCTGTGCAACCTTTATAGCGTCCATGTATTGCCTAATGCTACCAGTAGTGACACTGACCCTACCCAAATGCAAAACTAGTGAAAAACTGTCAGAAAAGATGAGTAGGGAAAAAAATGTCAGTGGCCTTTACCTGTAAAACAATTCCGGTTTTGGGGTTTGTCTCATTGTTGCCCATCTAATGCACCTGTTAGTTGCATTAACACCAAACCAGCTGAAACCGATTAACAACCTCCTCTGCTACTTAACTGACCAGATCAATATCCCAGGAGTTGAACTGATTTGATGCTATACTCTGGTTAAAAAGCGTTCCTGTAATTTTTTTGGAGCAGTGTATATATATATATATATATATATATACACACATACATATACATACACACACACACACATACAGAACACTATTAGGTACACCTTGCTAGTACCGGGTTGGACCCCCTTTTGCCTTCAGAACTGCCTTAATTCTTCATGGCATAGATTCAACAAGGTGTCAGAAACATTCCTCAGAGATTTTGACATGATAGCATCACGCAGTTGCTGCAGATTTGTCGGCTGCACATGCATCATGCGAATATTCCGTTGCACCACATCCCAAAGGTGCTCTATTGGATTGAGATCTGGTGAGTGTGGAGGCCATTGGAGTACAGTGAACTCATTGTCATGTTCAAGAAACCCGTTTGAGATGAATTGAGCTTTGTGACATGGTGCATTATCCTGCTGGAAGGAGCCATCAGAAGATGTGTACACTGTAGTCCTAAAGGGATGGACATGGCCAGCAACAATACTCAGGTAGCCCGGGGCATTTAAATGATGCTCAATTGGTACTAAGGGACCCAAAGCGTGCCAAGAAAATATCCCTCACACCATTACAACACCGCCACCAGCCTTAACCGTTGATTCAAGGCAGGATGGATCCATGCTTTCATGTTGTTTACGCCAAATTCTGGCCCTACCAACTGAATGTCGCAGCTGAAATCTAGACTCATCAGACCAGGCAACGTTTTTCCAATCTTCTATTGTCCAATATTGGTAAGCCTGTGGGAAATGTAGCCTCAGTGTCCTGTTTTTAGCGGACAGGAGTGGCACCTGGTGTGGTCTTCTGCTGCTGTAGCCCATCTGCTTCAAGGTTCGATGTGTTGTGCGTTCAGAGATGCTATTCTGCATACCTTGGTTGTAACGAGTGGTTGTTTGAGTTTCTGTTGCCTTTTATTCATCTTGAACCAGTCTGCCAATTCTTCTCTGACATCAACAAGCCATTTTCCTCCACACAACTGCCGCTCACTGGATATTTTATATTTTTTCAGGCCATTCTTTGTAAACCCCAGAGATAGTTGTGCGTAAAAATCCCAGTAGATCAGCAGTTTTTGAAATACTCAGACCAGCCTGTCTAGCACCAACAACCATGCCACGTTCAAAGTCACCTAAATCCTCTTTCTTCCTCATTCTGATGCTCGGTTTGAACTTCAGAAAGTGATCTTCACCACGTCTAGATGCCTAAATGCATTGAGTTGCTGACATGTGCAAACATCCCCTTTACCGTAAGTTGCAGACAGGCATCCAGCAAACCTATGCACTTATAGGGCTTATCACTGGCAAGGTAAGACCATCTCCAAAGAGGTTAGTGACCCCCTCGCTCCCCCCCTTTAAGGCTGGGTTCACACTGCTGTGTGGAGCAGCTCACAGCAGGGGTTTGGTGCGTCCCTGTTCTCTGTTTCAGGGACGAACAAGGCCCAAATTTTTGTCTGGATTCGGATCTGAAACAAAAGACGCACAGGACTCTTCTGCAATCCACTCCGCAGCCGTCCCGGAGCTGTGTGGACCAGCTCAATTGAGAGCCAGTCACAGTCTACTGAAATGCGAATTGGATGCGGGGAAACCCACATCCAATTCACACTAGTGTGATCCCAGCCTTAGGGTCCACTTTGGCCTCGTCCAATATTAACCTTTTAGCTTCCACCTTTGGGCAGGCAGTGAGGAGGGCAACTCCGTAAGGCCTCTTGAACACGGTACTGGATGTTTGAGCATCAGCATTTCTGGGTGTAATTTCAGGTATTTGTTTTGCTCTTATTCGTGCGCATTTATGCACGTACAATACATTCCTAGGTGACATTCAATCATTTTTATGCTCCTATATGCGTAATTGCGTGCACCAGCACAAATAACTGACCAGGAACGCAGGTTTTTTTTTTTTGCTCAAGAATATGCAGTGCTTATTTAGGGCTCTTTCACACGGTCCGCCTCCGTAGGCGGATCTGTGCTGCTCAGAGGGGATCGATCCGCGATCCGATCCGATTCCTGGACGGATGGAAAAACTGACAGGCGGATCTGATTGGACCGCCCGTGTGAAAGAGCCCTTACTCACTTGTGTGAACAGACACATTGTAAACAATAGGCTGCATTTTAGATCAGTAAAAAAAAAAAACACAACATGTACTAAGCTTTTCCAAGTCTGCTAGCTATTACTGTATTATTGCGTATATATATATATATATATATATATATATATATATATATATATATATATATATATTGTACTCTAAAGTCCTGGCATTTGAGGGTTTTAAAAACCAGCATGGGGCTTAGTGCCAGGAGGGGGCAGAGCCTGTTCAAAAATTGATGTTCATATACATCCTGTTCTCAAGAACCACGGTGATCCACAGAATCCCTAATACAAAGGCTTTCAATGACCTGAAACTAAAATTCAGGATCATATTGCTTTTCATGACTTCAGAGCTAGCATTAGATACTAAAACGGTAAAAATAGAAATGGTGCCTTCCCAAGGGGTTAAATATCTGTCAACTTTTTACAGCTAAAGGCTTTAAGTCCTTCCAAAAAGCTATGGGTGGATTTTAATCTACCCCCAATTATATGTTGTATTATTATCAGCTCTTCCATGCAATTCGTGCACAATTTAGGTCCCTAGATAATCCCATCCAATTGCCACCCTTGGAAAAGCAGAGTCCAACTGTCAAGGAACATGCTGGTCATACCGTAGCTGATGTGCACAGGCAGACGTAAATGCACAGGTGCAATCCCCCAAGTGCCCATCGTGCTAAGCATGAATGTGCCCTGGTGCACAATTCCATGTATAAGTGCAGCAGTTGCACTAGTAATTTTCTATCTGATCTGCAGCTGTACCTGTGTTCCTGTATTTAAACCAGCTTGCCTCGGACTCCGTTGAACTTCTCCTACCTTGACCCTGGCCTGTATCTGGACTTTGCTTCTAATCTTTTGCTTATCTGCCGGATTTCACGTTGCCGATCTCTGCCTCTACCTTGACCGTTCTTTGCCTGCCGTCTGTTCCTGCATGAGACCGTCTGTTACTAACTCGGCTCATCGGACCTTGCATCCTGTGTCTCTTCTGCTCTACATGCACCTACCTGGCTCCCACTGCCTGCTGCCACCAGCCCAGAGTCTACTGGCCTGCCAACGCCTGCTGTATAGCTTTTTGGTCTGCCCTGGTGAAGTACCCGCCCCACGGAAGACGTTTCAGGCACCCTTACACCACCATGTTCTCGCGGCCACTGTTACAACATCAGTGGTTTCTGAGCCGGGGTTGTACGAAAGGCCTTCCCTCTGCACATCAGGCTCAGCCATCAGGAACATTACACCAACCCTAGATTCAGCACTGCACAAGGGAAATGAGCCCCATTGGATATACCATTCACAAATGCAGACTGGTCCGAGTTTAGGGACACCTATTTCTTCCAAAGATAGAATTATACAGGTAAAATTTTCCATCAATCCCATCTTACCCGTTTGATTACAGAAAATGGGTGTGAGCCAATCGCCCGAATGCTTCAGAGGTTGTGGCCATGTTACGGACTTCCTTCACTGCTTCTGGTCCTGCCTGATAGTTCACAAAATTTTGGGAAGAAATAGGCTCCTTTATCTACTCTACACTGGGCTTGCCGAACATTTAACATCCCAAAAAATGCCTTTAAGGAATTCTTGGGGACCTGACACTCTTCCAATGCCAAAAGATCACTACTTATATTGTACTTTTATGCTAAGAAAATACTTCTATTGTCCTGGAAAGGGTCGGTCATACCTACATTGGCCTACAAAAAAGTGTTCCATAAAATATGGGGTAGATGGATTTCTAAACCCCATGTTAACCTCTTTAGATCCACAGCATTAATGTTGCCTTCATATGGCTATGGTTACAGTAAAGCTTGTTATGGAGTATGTAACATTTACCTATTATGTGTAATTAATATGAGACATGTGAGACCTTGTACTTTAATGTTAAACTTTTATGTTTTTGCTTTTTTTTTTTCCTTGGAAAACTTAATATATATATATCTTTTTTAAAAAAAAAAAGAAATGGCGGCATTGCAACCTTACTGGGGCGGAGGGCATTCCTACCTAATACCCCCCCACAATGCCAACCTGTATGCAGGGCTGTGTTTACCCTATGGTATGGTGGGCATGTGCCTATAATTAGCATAGGGGAAGCAGTGGCTTTTGGGTGTAAAGTTTCCAGGCGCACATTCCCCATCATTAGTAAAAATGCAGTTAACTGATCTAAGCTCACAAAGTTAACTAGAGCAGGTTAAAATCAGTAACGCAAGCTGGTTTGTGTGAAAGGGGTTTATTCTAGTATAGGGGTATTGCTTCAGGCACAAAGGCTGTGGGCCTATAGTCTCCAACAACAGAAGCTTGGCCTTGTCTGTATGACTTTGCTAGCTGTACACTTGGTCTGGGTTAGTCATTGTAATGAAGTCAGAGATAGCTAGGTGTCTAGGATTTTCAAATGGCAGTCTCTGCATTAGTACAGGTTTCCTTTAGGAAATGCTCCATTACTGATGGTGAGGTGATCAAGCATATTAATGATAATTGAGGTTTAGGTCAATGGAATTAGTTTGAGACACTGACACTGACAGGTGCATCTGACTTGCATTCCCATAGACTTGTATAGGAATAAAACACTTGAAGTGAAGAAAAGCCCTATAAGGCTGGGTTCACATATATGCGCATTGGACATGTGAATGTGATGGGATCTCAATGGAGCCGGTTCACGCATATTCGGGGCTTCCGCGGTGTGGATTCAAAAGGGTCCTGTGTGTTTTTGGGTCCAGTTCAGGTGCAAATTCAGGCACAAATTGGCACCTGAACCGGGGAACAGAAACGCATCAGACCCCAGAATGCACACGGCAGTCAGACAAATGTGAACCTGGCCTAACCCAGGCCCATATACACCTGTCTAGTTCATATCTGACTACCTCGCGTTTAAAACAAAATATTTCCCAACGTTTTATTTTCTCTGTTTGAAATCCTTGTGCCTACAATCCCAGACACCTGACTGTGATAGATTTTCAAACCTCTGCAACTAAATTTACCATTGTATTTTCTACAAACCTAGGAAGTGATTAGAATCATGCTTTACACCAGGCACCGTATTACTTTTCAGCAACAGAGTAGAGAATTTATGAATTACGCTGTGATCTTCAGATAGCCAATTCTAATAGATTTCATAAGGCTATGCAACAAATAATGATAATGGTTGATTGCAGCATCCTGTACCAATTTACAGTTTAGAAACAATCAGAAAAAGGTTTGATGACAACTGATTGGTTGCTATGGATGCACAACATTATTATTTTACAAATCCACATGAGTAATCCATTAAATACACATAAACCAATCGGTTAGGTAATGCTTTGGATTTTCACAAACATTTATGCTAAGGAGTATATTTTCATCCAAGCGACAAAGGGGTTAAGCATTCATCAAGCCCCCATCGCCCCTCCTGGAAGGCTGGCACTGGCTGACTGAACTATACTGGGAATAGATCTGTGTCAGCAGTATAACATCTATTGCAGAAGAGATGTTCTATTCTCTCTGAATCTGTATTTCATTGTATGAAAGTAGCTTACAAGCCTTGTCAGTGTGAGGAATGCACACGTGATCCTAAATAGTTTACATATTTTGCATATTTTTATGGATAAGATAATTAAAGCACACATACAATCATACAGCAACATACATAGCTGAAACCAGTATAAAAGCACTTTGATTTTAACTGCCAGATGATTTGTCATTTAACACGCTCATTTTATCCAACCCGTCTTGCTGTGCTATAAAGCTCAATAGCATGCAGAGGGCGACTACACCTTCCAGAGCCTGCTGTTCTGGGGGCTGGAAGATCCTCTCCTGCAATCTGGGCGATTACTGAATATCACCATGCTAGTGACCCCAGACCGTTCTCAAATATTGCAGCTATGTACCTCCCCATCAGCTTAGACCACAGTGGGTATACAAAATAATCACCCCCTCTTTAAAATAATCACATTTAGTTACTTTTCAGGCTGAAATGAAGACAGCCACAGTTTCTGTTTCATCCAGCTGTATTTACTGCTAGAAGTGCAACTTATAAGATCCAAGTCAAAGATAGAACACCAACATATCAGAAAAAAAATAAAATAAACAAAAACAGAATCGCTGAGTTGGAAAAAGGATCACCCCCTTGTGTCCGTATTTTATATGTCTCTACTAATTTTGCACATCTAGACTTTGCAATATTTGCCCACTCTTCCTTGCAGAACTGCTCAAGGTCAGTTAAATTTGATGGTGACCCTTTGCAGACTGCAGTCTTCAAGTCATTCCACAGATTTTGAATAGGGTTTAAGTCTGGGCTCTGACTAGGCCATGCAAGGATATTCACCTTTTTTCTCCTTCAACCACGGTGTGGTCACTTTTGATGTGTGCTTTGGGTCATTGTCATGTTGGAAGAAAAACCTTCTTCCCATTGACAACTTTCTGGCAGAGGGCAGCAGATTTTCCTCAAGAATTTGATGGTATTTTGCCCCATCCATTTTCCATCTATCCTGACAAGTGCTCCAGTCCCTGCTGCAGAGAAACATCCCCATAACAGGATATTAACACCTCCATGCTTTACTGTGAGGATGGTGGTATTTGGATGGTGAGCTGTATTGGATTTCTGCCAGATATATTGTTTGGTGTTGGGGTAAAAAAAAAAAAATTAAATTTTAGTTTCATCTGACCCCTTTTTCCATGCGGCCTCAGAATCTTCAAGGTGCATAAATTACAGCAACTGCTTCAGAGTTGCAATAGGCCTCTTGCTAGCCTCTCTGACCAGTTTCCTTCTTGCTCTTTCATCCAGTTTAGAGCAACGTCTTGATCCAGGCAGGGTCTGTGTTGTGCCAAATACCTTCTACTTCTGATTAATAGACTTTACTGTGCTTCTAGGCATTAATAAAGCTTTTGAATTTTTTTGTATACATCTCCTGGCAGTCCACAACTTTATCCCAGAGGTCCTTTGACGGTGCCTTCCCACCCATAGTTGATTATTTGCTTTACTTGCACTAGCAGGGACTGAAATGCTCCAGGAAAGCTCTTTTCATGCTGAGCTAATCAAATTGACTACAGCTGATCAAAGTTGAAATTCAAATGACTGTTTGCCATTGAGAAGATGATTAGCTACACCTGATTGAGTTTACAAGTCATTTGAGTTATTCCATTTTTGATTTTTTTTTGTTTTTTTGTTTTGTTTTGGTGCTATATAGGTCACTTGGATGTTATAAGAGTAAATACAGCTAGATTTAAAAAAAAAACTAAACAAAACAAACTGTGTCTGTCTTCGTTTCAGGCTGCAAAGCAACAAAATGTGATTATTTTAAAGGGGGGCAATTATTTTCTATACCCACTGTACATTCAACCTGGCTATTTAGGCTGGTGCAAATAGCAGCGGAATTCTTCTGCAGTTAGCGGTTAGGTGTGGCATCCAGCCCCATTCACTAAAAGGACAGGTCACAAAGTGATCACCGCAGGTAATCGTTGGCTATGCATACATCTCCGAATAGTTGCGACCGGCCCCAACCTGCCATTATAGCAAATGGGGCCGGTGGCCACACCTAGCCACCAACAGAGATCCCAAGATTCCTGCCTCTGCAGTTCACACCAGCCTACATGGTCAGTGTGACTCTAGCCTTAAGCTGGCCATAGGGGAGTCCAATTTTGGCGGGTTCTGTAGGGACTGGCCAAGATTCGGTCTGTGCATGGGCAGGCTGGTTATACTGAAGTTGATCCATCAATCCACTGCAGTATAATGAGCCTGTCAGATTTTTTGCATGCAATATCCCAGCACAGGTTGCAAGAAATAAAATGGAAAGAAAACCATTAACAGGGGGAATCCTTCCTCTGTATCGCTTTTGTGTTCTGCCAGCGGAGTAGCATGGGAAGCCTTCCCAGCTTGAAGAACACAATGATTGCTGCTAGCTGCTATAGTTGCTAGAAGTTGTCACATGCCAAAAATCATCATCAAAGTAGTTAATCAGGCATACAAGCAGGTAATGGGATTTTTAGTTACATTACAAAATATCTGAAGCTATTTCAAGTTATAGCATCGAACAATCAAAATTGTATGAGTCCTAATGTCAGGGACCCTGCCCAACACCCCCAGGGGTGCAACATCACACCAGCCTGGGTAGAAAAGAACAGCACGAATACAGTTTGCCACTGAACATGCAGGTATAGGCAAAAACCAGGTCTTTTGAAACATTGCACCATGGTTTGAGACAACCTAAAAACAGCATTTCAGGAGAACGAACTAAAACATGGCAGTGGGGATGTTGTGGTTTGGAGTTGCTGTGCAATTTCAGGATCTAAGCAGTCATCAATTCCACTATGAATTATGCAGCATATCAAAGGTGTGCTTAATGACTGTGTAAGGGAAACTGTCCAAATCTTTCAGTACATATGCGGATATATGACTAAAAGAAACAAAACACCATGCTTTTAGTGCATTTTTTGACACATTACCAATCATTTCAATGGTGGGCAGTGTTTTAGGTGTGGTTTTGAAAAGCGCACCAAATTTGCAGCATGCAGAACTTTCTAAAACACACTGCACCCACAGCACAGTAGTGTTGATAGTCCCATAGGATTTAAAGATAAAGATATTTATTCAGTTTTTCAATGTGAAAGGGTCCTAGGGTTTACAGTGCATCCAGAAAATATTCACAGTGCTTTTTCCACATTTTGTTATGTTACAGCCTTATTCCAAAATTAAATTAAATTCATTATTTTCCTCAGAATTCTACAAACAATACCTGCTAATGACAACGTGAAAGAAAGAAAAAAAAAATAAAAATCACACGTACATAAGTATTAACAGCCTTTGCCACGACGCTCAAAAGTGAGCTCAGGTGCATCCTGTTTCCACTGATAATCCTTGAGATATTTCTACACTTTGATTGGAATTCACCTGTGGTAACTTCAGTTAATTGGACATGATTTGGAAAGGCACACACCTGTCAATTTAAGGTCCCAGAGTTAACAGTGCATGTCAGAGCACAAACCAACCCATGAAATCCAAGGAATTGTCTGTAGACCTCCAAGACAGGATTGTATCGAGGCATAGATCTTGGGAAGGATACAGAAACATTTCTGAAGCATTGAAGGTCCCAATGAGCACAATGGCCTCTATAATTCGTAAAATTAAGATGTTTGGAACCACCAGGATTCTTCCTAGAGTGGGCTGTCTGGCCAAACTGAGCAATTAGGGGGGAAAGGCCTTAGTCAGGGAGGTGACCAAGAACCCAATGGTCACTCTGGCAGAGCTCCAGCATTTCTCTGTGGAGAGAGGAGAACCTTCCAGAACAACCATCTCTGCAGCACTCCTCCAATCAGGCCTTTATGGTAGAGTGGCTAGACCGAAGCCACTCCTCAGTACAAGGAACATGACAACCCGCCTGGGGTTTACCAAAACACACCTGAAGGACTCTCAGACCACAAGAAACAAAATTCTCTGGCCTGATGAAACAAAGATTGAACTCTTTGACCTGAATGAGAAGCATCATGTCTGGAGGAAACCAGGCACCGCTCATCACCTGGCATATACCATCCCTACAGTGAAGAATGGTGGTGGCAGCATCATGCTGTGGGGATGTTTTTCAGTGGCAGTAACTGGGAGACTAGTCAGGATTGGGAGGAAAAAATGATTGCTGCAATGTACAGAGACATCCTATTTAAAATCTGCTCCAGAGCGCTCTGGACCTCAGACTGGGGCGAAGGTTCATCTTCCAACAGGACAAAAACTCTAAGCACACAGCCAAGATAACAAAGGAGTGGCTACAGGACAACTCTGTGATTGTCCTTGAGTGGCCCAGCCAGAGCCCAGACTTGAACCCGATTGAACATCTCTGGAGAGATCTGAAAATGGCTGTGCACCAACGCTCCCCAGACAACCTGAGGGAGCTTGAGAGGACCTGCAAAGAAGAATGGGAAAAACTTTGCATTAAGGTGAAAAACCATGAGACTTTAAAACTCCTTTAACTTTGCAAAAAAAAAAAAAAGGTCACCAATGTTAAAAACGAGGTACAGTTTAGGCACTATTTAAAGGAAAAGATGTAGCAAATAGCTTTGCAAAAAATGGACTGTACAATCCTTGCACTATACAATCCTATTTGGATAGTTTTGTTTCCATGTCACCCCTCTAGAAGCCTGCCCAATAAACTCCACCGTAACAGCTCTTTTCAGTACAGTACAATAAAGAATTTCTTTTCCAAAGATTAGAAATCTCATGACTAATCTCCTACACATTAATGATAGATGCCTCTGCAACACAAAGCTAAGGTTTTTGAGACACTTCCTTTATAGTACTGGTGACTAGTTCTTTGCCCTCTGCCTTCATTTTTAGGGCGCAGCTGCCAGAATTATTTTCCCATTTAAAGTCTGTGCTTTACCCATGAAAGCCACAGCAACAGGTTCACTTTAAACCATACCTCAACAGACGGCACTTACTTGCCTTCCTCTTGCTCCATTTCCACGACATCCAGCCTTTAGGATTGAAAGGAATGCCCTGTGTAATTGGCAGGATTTATACATTCACCAGCCACTTTATTAGGTACAACAAAAGAGTAAAGGAGAGCAGTGCCATCTAAGTGCAGTATGAAAGATGCGTTTAATAACAACAGACAAATGCAAACTCCAGTAGGACGACGAGCAGTGGGGATCCGGGGAATCTTCGCTGGTCTTGGCTGTGCTGGTGGCTCCCAGCACTTCCGGGTACGCGGTGTCCCTCAGGGAAGAGCTGCTGACTTCACTTCCGGGTAGAAGGGGGAGTGGGAGGTGCGCGCGTTCGAAGCAAACATGCTTCTTCCTCAGGCAATAATTGCATCATGCCCATCCAGTGAGTTTGCATTTGTCTGTCATTTTTTAAACGCATCTTTTATACTGCACTTAGATGGCGCTGCTCTCCTTTCACTCTTGTTGTACATTTCCACAGAGTTCCTTCTAGCTTTTACAGAGCCTGCAGCCTTCTACAGCCTGTATTTCTCCTTTGTCCAGCAATCAGTCCATGCTTAAACTTTATGGACATTTTAACCAGAACTTACTCCTGCATATGTCCTCCTCTTCTCAGCCTATAGAGCGCTTATGTTTTTGTTGTTTGTACTTTATTAGGTACACCTGTTCAATTGCTTGGTAACACAAATTGCTTTGAACATGCATGGTTGTTGGTGCCAGGCGGGCTGGGGGCTGGTCTAAGTATTTAAAAAACTGCTGATCTACTGGGATTTTCACGCACAACCATCTCTAGGGTTTACGGAGAATGGTCCAAAAAAGATAAAATATTCAGTGAGCGGCAGTTGTGTGGATGAAAATGCCTTGGTAATGTCAGAGGAGAATGGGCAGACTCATTCGAGATCGAAGAATTAAAGCAGTTTTGATGGCAAAAGGGGGTCCAACCCGGTACTAGCAAGGTGTACCTAATAAAGTCGCCAGTGAATGTAACTTACAAAGGACTCTGGACCCCTTTTGTGACAGAGCTAATTGGCTGGATGCTGTCGCATGGAACAAGTCACATGCTTCTCCATACCCAGAAGTACCAGCTCCCAGCACTGAAAGAAGCAGAAAGGGCGTGAAGGAAAAATGAAAATATACTGCTGGCTTGGGTCGAAGAAAACCATTTGCCATGGGTCTTTTAAACTTGCATTTGAAATACTAGCTCTTTGATATTTGTGTTCTATACAAGACATGCCTCTGCTTGGAGGCATTCATTGAGCTTGCTATAGTTTCATCAGATGTGATATTAGCTTTACCAAGCCTTGCACTATTCAACCTAATAGTTTTGTTTCCATATAACCGTGGCATCCAACCTAAAAGAGCCCAAGGGCTACATTTGTATCTGTTGTCATCTCATTTTCAGCACATGTGTAGTGCAGCAGAATCTGATTGGTTCCTACTGCTGCCTCACCCAGGTTGAGTACTGTTATACAGGGCACTCAGGTGTTTGGACTAACCACATTGAAAAATAAAATGGGCCTGGCTTTATGTTTTTTTAATAAATACCTACTTGCGTTAATCTGTGACTACATAAAGTATAGGTTTTCAGCCATTTCTGATCTACAAACGTGTTATAGAATCTTCTGTGCATGATTTTAGTCAGCAAAGCTGCATCTCTGCTGCCGAGAGGATGGAAGCACATTCTATATTCTATTCTTTATACATGATACTATTCTTAGGAACTGATAATTAGCACCATAGGAAGTGTGATGTCACCGCACCCTGCATTTATGGAGATTTGGCAACCAAACAAGATATAGAGAAGCAGCTGCTAACATGGGAAGGTTGCTTATTAAAATATGCTGTCAACCACACTTTATTTTGGGGAAGAAAGAAACCAGCAGAAAAAAGTGCTTTATAACAAAGCAAGCTAAAATAAAAATGAAAGAACCTACACAACAGGGATTCTCCTCTCTGGGAATCTGTTTCTGATCAGAAGAATCAAAACCAGAAAATAAAACAAAAAATTGCATATCATTGCAATAATGACCAGTTGTCACAAGGTTACCCTATAAAGCACCCTATTATAACTATTTTCACCACTGCCCAGGTCACATAGATGGGCCCAGTATATAGAATACAGACACAAGCACAAAAAAAAAAAAATGTACACACTTCAACCTATTCTATGTCCTCTTTTAAAACCCAAATTAAAATGATGGCAGCAATGTGTAGTATTAGGTTTCCCCTAAAGATGTCAGTAGTCGCACCATTGTTGAGGTCATCATGTGACTATCAGGAGAGAGTCAAAGAAAATGGCAGAGGTACGCTCGTTTTGACTTTCGAGCAACGCAAGACCATTTTGAAGTGGTATTGTGTCATCCATGGGTTTAATTGGATAATTATTTTTTGAAGGCACAGTCAATGGTCCAGTGTACCCCAACATGCTTTGCACATCCGTTATACCGGTAATTCGTGCAGTTTATGCAGGATGTCCAATTTTACTCCCAGCCCATCTTGGTGACATTCTGCCAGGACGTTGGATATGACGCAGAGGTTCTGTTGAATTCCCTTAATGTTCCCCAGACATAACACCCCACGATTTCTATCTGTAGGGAACACTTAAGGATGTGGTGTACCATAGAAAACCATCATGCAGAGCAATTCCTGTGGACACTGTAGTCAAAGTTGCTCATGCAGTAGTTCATTCAATATTTTGCCAATATCAAAAGTGTCTGGATGCTAATGGTGACCACTCTGAGCACCTAATGGGATTTTTGATAATTTAAACCTGACTTACAGCTACCCTTAAATGTTTATATAAATCTAGTAATAACATTTTTATGCAAATATTATTCATGTCGAAGCATGTATACATATTTTTTGGGCCTGTGTGTGTGTGTGTGTGTGTGTGTGTATGTATGTACAGTGGGTACGGAAAGTATTCAGACCCCCTTAGATTTTTCACTCTTTGTTATATCGCAGCCATTTGCTAAAATCATTTAAGTTCATTCTTCTTCCTCATGAATGTACACATAGCACCCCATACTGACAGAAAAACACAGAATTGTTGACATTGTTGCAGATTTATTAAAAAAGAAAAACTGAAATATCACATGGTCCTAAGTATTCAGACCCTTTGCTCAGTATTTAGTAGAAGCCCCCTTTTGATCTAATACAGCCAGGAGTCTTTTTGGGAAAGATGCAACAAGTCTTTCACACCTGGATTTGGGGATCCTCTGCCATTCCTCCTTCCAGATCCTCTCTAGTTCTGTCAGGTTGGATGGTAAACGTTGGTGGACAGCCATTTTTAGGTCTCTCCAGAGATGCTCAATTGGGTTTAAGTCAGGGCTCTGGCTGGGCCATTCAAGAACAGTCACGGAGTTGTTGTGAAGCCACTCCTTTGTTATTTTAGCTGTGTGCTTAGGGTCATTGTCTTGTTGGAAGGTAAACCTTCGGCCCAGTCTGAGGTCCAGAGCACTCAGGAGAAGGTTTTTGTCCAGGATATCCCTGTACTTGGCCGCATTCATCTTTCCCTCGATTGCAACCAGTCGTCCTGTCCCTGCAGCTGAAAAACACCCCCACAGCATGATGCTGCCACCACCATGCTTCACTGTTGGGACTGTATTGGACAGGTGATGAGCAGTGCCTGGTTTTCTCCACACATACCGCTTAGAATTAAGGCCAAAAAGTTCTATTTTGGTCTCATCAGTCCAGAGAATCTTATTTCTCACCATCTTGGAGTCCTTCAGGTGTTTTTTAGCAAACTCCAGGCAGGCTTTCATGTGTCTTACACTGAGGAGAGGCTTCCGTCGGGCCACTCTGCCATAAAGCCCAGAATGGTGGAGGGCTGCAGTGATGGTTGACTTTCTACAACTTTCTCCCATCTCCTGACTGCATCTCTGGAGCTCAGCCACAGTGATCTTTGGGTTCTTCTTTACCTCTCTCACCAAGGCTCTTCTCCCCCGATAGCTCAGTTTGGCCAGACGGCCAGCTCTAGGAAGGGTTCTGGTCGTCCCAAACGTCTTCCATTTGAGGATTATGGAGGCCACTGTGCTCTTAGGAACCTTAAGTGCAGCAGAAATCTTTTTTTAACCTTGGCCAGATCTGTGCCTTGCCACAATTCTGTCTCTGAGCTCTTCAGGCAGTTCCTTTGACCTCATGATTCTTATTTGCTCTGACATGCATTGTGATCTGGAAGGTTTTATATAGACTGGTGTGTGGCTTTCCTAATCAAGTCCAATCAGTATAATCAAACACAGCTGGACTCAAATGAAGGTGTAGAACCATCTCAAGGATGATCAGAAGAAATGGAAAGCACCTGAGTTAAATATAGGAGTGTCACAGCAAAGGGTCTGAATACTTAGGACCATGTGATATTTCAGTTTTTCTTTTTTAATAAATCTGCAACAATGTCAACAATTCTGTGTTTTTCTGTCAGTATGGGGTGCTATGTGTACATTCATGAGGAAGAAGAATGAACTTAAATGATTTTAGCAAATGGCTGCAATATAACAAAGAGTGAAAAATTTAAGGGGGTCTGAATACTTTCCGTACCCACCGTATATATATATATTTTAGGTTTACTCTGTATGTGTGTGTATAATATATATATATATTTGGTTTATTTATATATTGTAGAGGTGAGCCACTGTACATGCTTGAAGGGATTTGGCCAGGGTGCAATCCATGAAAAAAAGTAAGTAGAATATTAGAGTATCAACCAAGCAGTAGGTGCACTCACTCGACAGGACTTTCAACAGGAGGAAATTTCCAACGTAGTTTCATCAAATCAGTCAAACTACGATGGAAAAATGTCTCCTTTTTTAAGTCCCAATGAGTGCATATAATATAGTGAGAGGAAGTCCCTACAAAAGAAGGGAATTTCTTGGGGACCCCCAGGTCACCAGAACTAGTGTCCCCATTGGAAAATTTCCCCTCTATTATTTTCCTGGAGACAAGCCAAAATTGGGATTTTCTTTTACTTTCACTTTCAATGATAATGGTAAACAGGACAAAACAGAGAGGGTAAATCTCCTTAATGGGGTCCCAGACAGCAATAAAAACTGTCAGGGGTTCTAATCCATCTCCACTCCATCCAAAATTTAAAAAAAAAAATGTTCTTCCTTAAAAGTGATTGTAAAGGTTTTTTTTTTTTTTTTTTTTTTAAATAAAAAACATGTTCTACTTACCTGCTCCGTGCAAGGGTTTTGCACAGAGCAGCCCCGATCCTCCTCTGGGGTCCCCGGGGCGACTCCTCCTCTTCATCGAGTGCCCCCAAGGAGAGCCACTTTCCATGGGGGCACCCGTGAGGGCGTGCACACGAGTCCCGCTGCTGCGTCCTTTGACACAGACAGCTGGACTTAGCCCCGCACCCCCCTCCCCCCACACTCACGTGTCACTAGGATTTAAATTACAGCAGCAGGAGCCAATAGCTTCTGCTGCTTTCAATCTATCCAATGAGAACCAGAGACAGCAACTGGAGCTGCTGGGCTCATGCTCCTCGCTGGAACGTTCAGGTTCAGGTAAGAATAAAGGTGGGTCTGGGGGACAGCTGCAACCAAGGAGGTTTTTCACCTTAATGCATAGAATACATTAAGGTGAAAAACCCTGAGACTTTACAACTCCTTTAAATTTTACTTTAAGCTTTGATGGGAAGGGCATAGGGGTAGATGAAAGTGGAGTTGCACTTTAAATATAACTAGCTAAAACATTATTTGATTAAAGTTTATTACACTCTCCACAAAGAAAGTCAAATATAACAGAATACATTTTGTTGCTTGTTTTCAGTTCCCTTTTGTGTTCAACCTGTGTTTGAAGCATAGTTAAAAGTTTTTAGCTGAGTGTAACTCATTTCTGCTTCTAGAAGGTAACTATGCAGGTCTCCCTAGAGCCATCCCGACGAGTGCACTCCCAGCTGAGCCTCTCTCAGTTACCATGCACATTGTGCCTGGGGTCATTAGCATTATATTTTGTGATTAGGGCGAGCATAGGCAATGGGGCAAGTATGCTTTGGAAGATCCTTTGGGCCAGTGGGCTAGTGTAATGCTGAAGAAAACTTTTTGCGAGTTGCAACTTTGTGAGAGAAGGGTTGTGGGCTCATTGCCTCTTCAGGGAGAGGGATGCCAGAGTGAAGGATCCCTTGAAGAGTTCTTACAAAGACTCACAAGTAAGGCAAGCTTTGCTCAGGCTCCAGCAAGAATAGCTTGCCGCCAGAAAAAGATGTGTTGCCTCGGTGTTACAGAAGGAAAGGATACTAAACACCAGTCGGGGGGACTCCACATTTCTTCATCCTAACTTGTGGGTCTGACTAGAATAGGAAAGAGTTAGTGCCCTGGTATCTGAGAGAGACTTTGACTATTGCTAGTCAAAAATTGTTCCCAGATGAAACCTCTAATAATGTGTTTGTTAGTTAAATTGGCAGGAATTGTTCTGTTTTGTCTATTACAGGTGCACAAAAGAGCGACGAGTCAAGCGTGCCCTTAGGGAGCCAGCAGTGTTGGAGATTTCTATGGGAATGCTAGCGTCTGAGATTTTGTGGGCGAGAAGTTTGCCTCTACAGAGAGGACAGTCTCAAGGCGAGTATGTAGGATGTACTTACTTTTTCCTTTGCAGGCTTGCGAAGGATCTTTTTGCCTTGGAAAGGCTGTCCACTGTCCATGTTTGTACATATGTAAAATTGCATTTGTTGTTTTGTCAGTTAGGATGCTTACCTTCACCGGTCAGGCAGATTTTTTTTTGGCGGGGGGTGCATTGGTTCAAATGCACCCGGTATCTTCCATGTGAAAATTTTGTACAGCAGAGATATATATCTTTTCACTTAATTTATTGTATTCACTGGCCACATATGGGGTATGCCCCATGGCCCTGTACATATGTTATTTCCATTTTCCCCCTTTCTAAGTTTATGGGATACTCCTTGTAAATTTTGTACAGGTATTTTTGTAGGGGCGGATGCCCAGAGCCAGTGAGACATGGCTCAGTTTGGGGGGGGAGGGTGTATGTAGCACCCTCCCAGGTAGGTGCTAGAGAGAGAGTATTGTTTTTGGATCCTGTCTGCTTACCAGAGGGGTTGCAGGTACATATAGATTGTTCTCTGCCTACCAGACAGCAGGATCTGCTAGTGTGCTCAGTTGTAACTCAGTCTATCTGCAGAGTGTTTCACACTGGTTCTATAGGGAGGCATATTGGACAGTGGGAGGAAACCTGACAAATGAGTGCACTGGCATTTAGTACAGTCCTGGTGATTTAGCAGAGGAAAAGTGCCTCTGTGCATGCTGGGATACTGTATAAATGCCAGGAGCACATGTGCTCAGAGCCTTTCGTCTGGATAACGGAGTCCTGGAGGGAGGGGGCAGCTGCCTCCTCCTTGTAGAAGGGCCATGTGGCCTCAGGTAGTCGACCTGAGGGCCTAGAGAGCTAGAGAGGAACTGAACCCAGAAGTCCTGTGAAGTTGAATGAAAGGGGAGACACTTGAAGATCTGATTCTGCGTGACTGTGTGCTGATCAGAGGAGGCCCAACAAGTCATCATACAGCAAGCCCTACGAGGACAATGCTACATATGGAATTCCTCTATGTTGGTATGGGCTCAGCATACATCCAGTGTCACTAGCATGGATATCCCAAAATGAAAAAACAATACCGGATAATCGCGCAATGCGTTTATTTATAAACAATTGCAATAAAAACATAAGCCAGTAAACTCACATTTCCTTGTGTCATACAGCGGCACCCACTATAGATTGCCTGGATGTATTCTGAGCCCATACCAACATCAAGGAATTCCATATAAGCTGTGAGACAAAGGACTGTCACTGCTGTAATTGATCAACTGCACTGAACTGTTTTATTTTTATGTATTTGGCGTTTAGGTTTTTTTTTTTTTTGTGGATACATAAATGGATTTTTGTAAAATCTTACCGTAAAATCCTTTTCTCTTAGCTCATTGACAGACGTAGTCCTCGGTGATACACCACCTTCGGGTTATGTTGCCTCCACAGGAGCAGGACTAGACAGGAAATTAAAAAGCTCTGGCCACACCCCAGGGGCAGTCCCAGAGGGTATATCCTCTCTCTCTCTGCCTCAGCAAATCAGTTATGTGAAAAAGCAGTCTTTAGAGATTTTAACCCAACTCAAAAAACAGAGGGGCGGGGACTACGTCTGTCAATGAGCTAAGAGAAAAGGATTTTACGGTAAGATTTTACAAAAATCCATTTTTCTCTAGCGCTCATTGACAGACGTAGTCCTCGGTGATACACCACCTTCGGGACGTCCCAGAGCAGTATCACAACTGAGGGGTGGGAAAATGGAAATCAAATCCCAATCTAGAAGGCCCAACCGGTGCCAACTAGAAGTTTACAATGCTCATCCTTAATGATGAGACTCAACAAAAAAAGAGAAAACAATTTTTTTTTTTTTTTTTTCAAACAGAAAAAACCCTCGAGGTAGACCACCGGTCTCCTCAAATTGCGGCCTGCAAAACCTTGCGGCCAAATGAGGCATCCGCCGATGCCGTCACATCAATTTTATAGAACTTTGTAAAGGTATGTACCGACGACCAGGTGGCCGCCTTACATACCTGGACCACTGACGCCTGATGGCGAAAGGCCCAGGAAGTACTGAGCGCTCGAGTGGAGTGCGCCCTAACAGGGAACGGAGGACTCTGACCCTTAATAGAATAAGCCTGTACCACCGTTTGTCTAATCCATTTGGCAATGGTCGCGGCAGATGCAGGCAAACCCTTTCTGGGGCCATCCGTGATCACAAAAAGTGAATCCGTCTTACGGAATGATTCCGTAGCTTTCAGGTATACCCTGATTGCCCGAACCACATCTAAGGAATGCAACGCATGTTCCCGATGATGCTTGGGCTGAGGACACAAGGAAGGTAGTACAATATCTTCATTCAGATGAAAATCTGAAACCACCTTGGGAAGAAAAGATGGCTTAGGATGAAGTACTACCTTATCCCTATGAATCACTAGGTATGGTGACTGGCATGATAATGCAGCCAGTTCTGACACCCTGCGAGCAGAAGTAATAGCCACCAAGAAGGCCACCTTCTGGGATAAAGTAAGCAAGGGAATCTCCCTGATGTTTTCAAAGGGAGGTTTCTGTAGAACCGACAAAACCAAATTAAGATCCCAAGGCGGTAAGGGCGCGCGGACTGGAGGAGCCAGGCGCCGCACCCCCTGGATGAAATTCCGCACCAAGGATTTGGTAGCTAAAGGCTTCTGAAAGAAGATTGCTAATGCTGAAACTTGACCCTTGATGGTGCTCAAGGCTAGCTTCTGCTCAACCCCTTGTTGCAAAAAGGCCAATATTCGAGACACCGAATAGGTACGTGGAGGAAATCCTAAAGATTCGCACCACGCAATATAAGTTTTCCATGTGTGATAATAGACTTTGCTGGAAGTCGCTTTCCTTGCTTTAATAAGGGTAGGAATGACTGAAGCTGACAAACCTCTGTCCTTCAGTACTTGGGTCTCAATGGCCAGGCCATTAAACCCAGCGACTGTAAAGCATGATGGTAAATTGGTCCTTGAGACCACAGACACTCCCTGAGACGAAGTTCCCACGGAACGTGTACGACTAACATGTCCAAGTCGGCCAGGCCGGCTTGAGGAGGCCAGCCTAGAATTTCTAGGACCACTGGCGCTGATTGAATCTGAACCAGGCGTCCCTAGAGGTATCTGGCCCCGACCATCCGAGAAAGTCTGGTCGTTTTCTGTTCCCACACATTTATCAGATACCTGATAGTTATCAGGAAAGGTGATCTTTTCTGGTTGAACCTCAGGGACCGAAGTCACCCGACTAGAGGCTACTTGGCCTATCTGGTCAACCAGATCTGATTCCTGTGAGGTATCGGGACTAATCTTGGGAAAAGGTAAAGGAAAAGATCTATTCAGGGAACGGTAACTACCGCTTCCTGTAGTACTTAAATGTTGGAAGGGAAGAATCGCACCGGTAGTAGTGGTTGATGCTCGATCTAATGTCCTGAATACCGGTGAAAACGTCCCCCCACCCTGAAACCGGGTGGGGGCGCACCTTCAGGCTGTGTACTCCTTAGCTTCGGGTTTGGCTGGGTTGGTCCCCTTCTTGAACCCTCCTGGAGGAGTCTTGCCTTTCCCGCTAGTACCAGCCGGGCGTCCTTTATGGGCGGTAAAGAAAGGTCCTCGCTTGTTGCGAGGTCCCTTAGCTTTAGCAGCCTGTGGCAAAAAAGTGCTCTTGCCCCCAGTGGCATCCCTAATGATTTCATCTAGGTTGGCCCCAAATAGACGATTCCCCTGAAAGGGGAGATCTGTCAAGGTCTTCTTGGAACCTAGGTCAGCTGACCAGCATTTTAACCACAGCACACGTCTGAGGATCACCGCTGTCTTAGATGCATGCCCTAATAAGGGAGTAGTGTCCAAGGCTGCGTCACAGATAAACTGTAGCCCTTGTATAATCTGTTCCATCAAATCAGATGTCTCCTGGGGAATATCTTTTCCCCTAAGGTCTTGGCGTACCATTTTCGCCCATTCCGTAAGTGTCTGGGAAACTAGACCAATAACAATTACTGGTCTAAAAGCTGACCCTATCAGAGAGAAGATGGTGCGGGACTCTGCTTCCATCTTTCGATCCACCGGATCCTTAAAGGACGAAGTGTCCTCCACTGGAATAACCGTGGCTTTATTCAGCCTGGAAATAGGCGGATCCACGACTGGTGGTACCGTCCATTTCTTAATGATGGATTCCTCAAACGGATAGTGTCTAGCAATACGCTTGGAAATAGTAAAGGTACGTTTAGAATGCTCCCATTCTCCTTTAATCTGATTACCGAAACATTTAGGTACAGGAAAAGCCTTCATCGTCTTGATGGGCTTATTAGTACCAAAAGGAATCTCTGTTTCAGTTGCCTCTGCCGGTAAAGCCTCAAGTTTTAAGGTTTCCTGCACTGCCACAACTAGTGCGTCCACCAATGCTTCTTCCTGAATAATAGCAGGAGAAGAAGCGTCCTCCTCACTGTCTGAGGGGGCTTTACCTGGGATAACAGCCCTTGCAGAGGAACCTGCAATTGCCGTGACCACCTCTGAATCTGAGTCAGAGGTGTCAGATGGTATAGGGGTAGGCGGGGGTCGCTTCCTTGACCCCCGTCCCTGACAGGCCGCCTCCACCCGAGCCACCATAGACTCCAAAATTGCTGTAAATGACTCTACACTCTGTGCACCGGCGGGTCCCGTGGCCCCCTCGAGGGAAACAGGTGGGGGAATATGTGTGGCAGGGTCCATGATAATTCCAGTTACTTCCTGGATAATATAATTCAAAAATAAAACTTTTTTTTTTTTTTTTTTTTCGACCCCCAGCGCCACAAAAGCCCCTTAGTGTTACCTGCTAGGGATCCCTATCGATCGAGAGAGAGAGAGAGAGATAGACCCCCAGGCTCACCACTTGATGCTCAGAGTTTAACTGCAACAGGTTACAGCGCTGTCTTAACAAACAGGAAGTCTTTTGGCTGGCTGCCCAGGAAAAAAGGAGGCGGCTCCGCCCCTCTGTACGCCTTCCGGCGCCTCCCCCAAGCTCCACGAGGTGTTTGGATCACCTCAAACATGGCCGCCCCCATGCTGGAGACACGAGGCTACGCCAAAATGGCGGCTCATGCGATCCAGCAAAAAAAATGGCGGCGGCCCGTACTGAATAGCGGTGTGCTGCAGGGCACACAACACTCTCTCTGCATGGGGATATGGCGTGGTTGGCGGTACCGGCCCTGGCGGACCGCATGGCCGTTCGGGAGGCCTGCTAATAGCTGGAGATCTGATTAGGAAGGCAGTCTACATGTCCGTGGCTTCTGACTGGTAGGTAGCTTATTCTTAACCCATAAGATTCCCAGAATGCCACAGATTACATCTTTAAACATGTATACAATTAGATTGTTAGCTCCCAAACCAAGCCTCCTGGCTTTTTGCACACATAAATCACACTCAAAGTAGGAGGATCTGTGTCATGTTGTAGGATAGAAAGGGACTCTATCTTACCATACAGAGAGGGGCCCGCGTTCACCACAAAACCCGTCAGGGGGAAAGGGGGAACATACTACTCACCATACCGGAACCAGGCGGGCACCAACTCCTGACAGTACCCCTCTCCACCGGGGCGGGAGGGCTGTCGACCGATACGGACGCCGTGACTCATGGTCTTTGGCGTTTCAGCGAGACGTTTAACTCGCGTGGACAGTCCTTTAATGGGACTTTGTCGCGGCCGACCCAGCGCGGAGCTATGGCCTGCACGCGCTCGTAGGCTGGACTGGGGTGACCACCGGATCTCAACATCCAGCCCGTCGCCCAGTTCAGCTTTCTTGCTTGAAGATCTCACAGGAACACTGGAGAAAAAAAGCTGTCTAAAAAATCCTTTAAGAAAAAATTCTTGCCAGGACCTAAGATCCCAGCAAGGTATCTAGGTCCTTACTCCTAACTAGACAGAAAATAACTGATTTGCTGAGGCAGAGAGAGAGAGGATATACCCTCTGGGACTGCCCCTGGGGTGTGGCCAGAGCTTTTTAATTTCCTGTCTAGTCCTGCTCCTGTGGAGGCAACATAACCCGAAGGTGGTGTATCACCGAGGACTACGTCTGTCAATGAGCGCTAGAGAAATTTGGTTTAACAGCTAGTGCCTCAACACAAGATTCTTATTAACCTTAGTTTGGTTTTAAGCCTGAAAGTTTATCATTATACATGACCTAATTAAATTAACATACTCAAACATTATCCCCAACTAGTTCCAACACCACACAATTGCTATCCTTGCACCAAAATAATTAATGAGATCAAGTGTTTAGTCTTTTGTCAGGTCACCTGTGGCCAGGTGACGACTGCACCCTGTTGGAGGCAGGGGTGCACCGCAAGGTAGTGAACCCAGTAGCTGACTGCTGCGGATGGACAGAAATGTGAGCCCAAGATTCCCCAGGGCGCGGAGTCTACGACCCAGCAGGTGTTCACCAGAGCTTCTAGTGGTGAGGATGGACTTGGCTGCAGCTGGGCCCAGGTCGTGGCCCCTGGGGTCCCCTGGGTCACGCTCCATAAGGAGAGAGGGGAAGCAGCCACTCAGGACACAAGGGATAGTGATGGGTAAGCCGAGGCCGGGACAACAGGCAGACGAGGGTAATCAAGGAACAGGCCAAAGGTCAGGGTCACAGGCAAACAGGAGTAGTCAGAGACAAGCCAAAGTCGGTACACAGAAAGGTAGATCAAGCACACGGCAGACAGGAACACAACTAACAACACTGTTGAACAGCAAAGCAGACCTGCAGTGAGCTGGTTAATATAGACTTCCTGGAATGGCCTGGGGTGGAGCCAAACAGGGAAGAGAGATGATAAAAGCAGCCAGAAGGAAGAGTCTGGCCTCTAATGCAGACATGAGGAAAAGGTAAGCTACCAGACACTATTGCATGTCCATGACAGTACCCTCCCCCTTACGAGGCCTCCCCCTTCCCCGCCTGGGCCTGGGTTAAGAGGGAAACCTAAGATGAAATCTTTTTAACAGAGGAGGTGCAAAGACCTCCAATGCAGGGACCCAAGACCTCTCCTCAGGACCAAAGCCTTTCCAATGAACAAGGTACTTAAGAACACCTCTACAGTGTCGGGAATCCAGAACTTGACTGACCTCGTATTCCTTAGAAAAGGTATGAGGAGACCAGCAGGAGCTTGTGTGGAGGATTTAGACTGAGCACAGACATGACAAGCCTTGACATAGTCTTTGACCTCCGAGCGGAGATTTGGCCACCAGTAGTGACGGCTGATGAGCAAGAAGGCCCGGAGAAACCCCGCGTGGCCCGCCACCTTGGCATGGCCAACACAGGTCAAGGCACAAGCACAGTGCATCAATAAGGACTAAATGGGTATGCTTATGTTTGGTAGAGATATAAGTAGACTCCACATGTACCAAGTCTTCAAAAACAAAAAAGTTAGTCCTCATCCTCCTCAGCTGAATGTGCAGAAGCAGCTGCAGATAAAGTAAAATCAGAGAGATTCTTGAGGAGAGGTGGTTAAGGCCCATTTGCGGCCCCTGTGTCTCTATAAACTAAAATACAGTAACAAAAAACAATTTTCTGGATCAGCATAAGGAAGGTGCCACCCCTCTTATGCTTCATTCACATCAAGGTGTACTACAGTGCATCCCCACGCAAGGGTCATATTTTGCGCATAGGGATGCAGAAGTGTTCCATGCATCCCTCATGCAGGCAGTCACATTCATGTTAATTGGAACTTAGCAGGTGCACGGACACAGTGTTGCTCCCAATTTGACGACATTCATGTGGGTGCTTGGCCCTGAACACAGACTATGTTTTTGGGGTCGTGCACCATCACAAATGCCAGATTGGGAGCAGGGACCATGCAACCCAATTTACATGAATGGGACATCATGCAAGGAGATGAAGGGAACACCTCTACATCCCATTGCAGGAAAACCTGGCCCTTGCACTAGCATATGCTGTATGTTGAACGAGGCCTTAAAGAGGATAGGGAATCAGGCAGTGATTCGGCCTATTGGTGGGATAGGGGTACTTATGATACACTGCGAGAGCAGGAAGTGCCAATACGATCTGTAACTTTTCACTGGACACAGCAGGGAGCATCATCATGTCCTGGAGGATAAGGGTGTTGGAGCAGCTGACAAGAGATAATGAGCCAGTCTGTGTGTGTAGTTCAAAATACAAATAACCAGAAGGAGACTGCGCTGGTCAAGTCAGAATGCACCGGTAGTAAGCTTGTACAGCGGCACAAAAATGGTATCACAGCGTAGCACCCTGTGTCTGGTTCAAAAGTGTGGCCTCTTTCTATTCTAAGATTTAAAGCCTTAGGGGACTACGGTGAGCACATCCATGAGATATGCACCATCCAGTGGTTCATCCAGACGATCACTTGTTCCTTACCGCAGGTAATCGCTCCATGTGCGATTACATGCAGACAACCTGAGACTGCAAGCCTGTCAATTCCATTATGTAGATATCCCAGCTGCACGGCTTCATATACAAGTGATTCCAGCCTAAAAAATCCACTGATTCTTGCCACAGGAATCCACTGCATGCCCTAATCACCTACAAGAAACAGGAGTTTGCACTAAGGCTTTAATAATACTTTTATGTTATCTCAGGTTATGTGTATTGATAATTCTCTCTCTATACTACTTTCAAGCTGATGCCCTGTTCTGGCAATTGTGACCTCAACTGTAGGGACCCCACTGTTAATCAACCAGCAATATACGGTACTCTTTACCCCCAAATCTCATAAAAAATGTTAATTAATTAGGTAACCAATTCTAACAAAAAACAAAAAAGATAAATGGGTAACAAATGTAGACTTTTTGTTCATAGTGACTATAAGGGTTCCTTAAATAGTTTTTCTTTACATATAGGCATGGCTCCCAACTGTCCCGGATTTAGGAGGGACTGTCCCGGATTTAGAACAAAGTCCCTCTGTTCCTCTTTATTCCTCATTTGTCCCTCATTTTGGTCCGATCTATATAGTTGTATATAAAATGCACTTTTTTTTCTTTCAAAAAGGGTTTCCCAGTGCTAAACCTTTCATCCAATTTCTAAATTGCTGCTGTCAATATCAAAAGCCGGTATAAAGGAATAGTAGTGGTAAAAAAGCACTAGTGGGTTGAACTAATCATTTTTTCTTGTATAATTCTCTGTTAAGGGGGCGTGGCAGGGTGTGTGTCCTATGCCTACATCATTTTGCTAATAGGTGTTCCTCGTTAACATCTCAAAAAGCTGGGGGGTATGTATAGGTAGCTAGAAAGAGAGCAGCTGAAAGAATCACAAGGATTTTAAAATATTTATTTATACAAAAAGGTAAAATTACAAATACATAAACTAGTAGCAACAATGGACTTTTTTTGCTGTTTTTGTGCAATCAAACAAGGAATCGAGGTGCAGTTACTAAAAATATTACTTGCATAGCATTGGAGCCATCAAGTTGATTTTAGGTTCAATAAAATCAAGAGCATCCAGTTTCATTTGTTTTTCATTTTTTTTGTTTTGCAATCTAGTCCTACATCCCCCATCATTTGGCTACATACCTTCAAGAGGTTGGGATACCCCAGGTTAAGAACCCCTCTACTTCCCAATCTGCACTGGTTGTCACAGATCTCACTTTAAAATGCTGTGAATATGATGAATAGCACATAGAGTGCCTTGAAAAAGTATTAACACACCTTGACATTTTCCACATTTTGTCATATTACAACCAAAAAAATAAAAATGTGGTTGGGATTTTATGTAATAGACCAACATAAACTGGCACATACTTGTGAAGTGGAAGGAAAATGATAAATGGTTTTCAAAGATTTTTACAAATAAATATGTGAAAAGTGTTGTTTTCAGCCCCCTTTACTCTGATGCCCCTAACTAAAATCTAGTGAAACCAATTGCCTTCAGAAGTCACCAATATAGTAAATAAATCCACCTGTGAGTAATTCAATCTCAGTATAAATACAGCTGTTCTGTGAAGCCCTCAGAGGTTTGTTAGAGAATCTTAGTGAACACTCCAGACAGGTCAGGGATAAAGTTGTGGAGAAGTTTAAAGCAGGGTTAGGTTATAAAAAGACAGGGCAAATTTGGGGGGGAATGTTCCTTTAAGTGACAGATTGCTAGTGCTCCTGATTGTTTTTAGAGAGTCATATAGCATACACATAATATATATATATATATATATATATATATATATATATATATATATATATATATATATTTTTTTTTTTTTTTTTTGTTTGGTTGCGCTGATTGCCTTTTGTTTTACATTTATAAAAAACATATCCCAAGCTTTGAACATTTCAGGGAGCACTGTTCAACTCATCATCCAAAAATGACAAGAGTATGGAACAACTGAAAACCTACCAAGACATGGCCGTCCTCCGAAACTGACAGGCCAGGCAAAGACAGGAATAATCAGGGAAGCAGCTAAGAGGCCCATGGTAACTCTGGAGGAGCTGCAGAGATCCACAGCTCAGGTGGGAGAATCTGTTCACAGTACAACTAATAGTCATGCACTCCACAAATCTGGCCTGTATGGAAGAGTGGCAAGAAGAAAGCTATTGTTGAAAGAAAGCCATAAGCATAAAAAGACAATATTTAAATATATCTATTTACCTCCCTTTACAGTGCTATATCTCCAGGCATGCTTTCTGTATCATCAAGCCACCTTTTCTATGGACTACTTGGGAGTCAAATTACCGGTACCCCTAAGTATTCAATTCTATTTGCAACCAATTACTACCCCCCTTTTATGAGCCATCATCTCCCTCATGCAGTCGTGGCAGTTTCCCTCTTTGTCGTGGATTAGCCGTATTCATGCGGTCAAAATGAAGTCCTATACTTCTTCAGAACCCTGCCTATGCACGTTCCTTCCCTTTATTTACACCTACTACAGAACAGAATCCTTTCCTTTATTTGAGCTTACAAACACCCAAGAGTATCTCATTTTTCCCTATACACTTACAGACTATGAAGAGGTCTCCAGAGCCCGTTCACACTGGGGCGACCTGTCAGGCGACCTGGTCGCCTGACAGGTCGCCGTAGGTCACCTGCCATAGAGAAGCTGTGGACCCGTTCTAATAGGAGCGACACAAGTCGCTCCGACTTAGAAAAAGGGTCCGGAGCTTCTTTGGGGCGAACCGGAGCGACCTGCATAGACTTCAATGATATGAAGTCCGTGCCGGCCGCTCCGAGGACGCGGTGCGAACAGCGCACCGCGACTTCACAGGTCGCCCCGGGAAGTAGCGTCGCCCCAGTGTGAACGGGGGCTCAGAGTGCCCAATGTAACAAATTACCCTTTCGTAAACAGAGTTGCGCTGAACACTAGTGATAAAAATGAAAATCCAAATATGATGATAAAGTTCTTAAAACGATATCCGCATCATTTGCCACCTTTTGGTGTGTTTGATCTTTGAATTATCTCCTCCACCATAAGCAGAGTGCTCGCTTACCAGCTTGCATGACCTCCTATCACAACAAGTCAGTGATTCTTGTGACTCAGCCAGGGCCTTTACCATCTGAGGAAACTCTTTGGGTGCAAGGATCCATCTTCTGGGTGATGTTATCACAGGAGATCCCCAAAATACAAAAGACTCGCCATAGTATAAAATCCTTAAAAACTTTATTCAGAGCATAAAAAATATTGCACTTACATCAAAAATATTATAAGCTTGCATTAGAAACAAAAACCTGGCCAGCCAGATAGCAGAAACTTGTCTTCCGATATGAGAAGTGCCGTGACGTCAGCGCATCGCTCTGCCCTACGTGTTTCATCATAAGAGGACATCGTCTGGGGCAGGTAACAAAATACTACATGGCAACACAACTCACCTTGCTTCATGCCTCTACAGATGTCCCCTTCTGGGTGCTTTTGGAACTCCCCAATTGTACGTAAACCCCCATTACGGTCCTTCTGTGTCTCCCCCACAGGCTCCGTCCCTCCTCTCTTAGCTCCCTCATGCTTAATAGTTTAAGAATCTGGGACTCAGTCTGTTATTCCGGTAGCCTAATGCCCCTTTTCCTATGTCTTTTTCCTCTTCTCAAGAATTCTCTTTTCCCTCCAGGCCTGGAAAAACTGGGAGCATTTTCCTGGTGGACCAGCTTCACGCAGGTCCATCACTTTCTTTCCCTCGTGGTCCTCCATTCAGCAGACTCATGAGGTGCCGCCTGCTGAATTTTTTTGCTCTGAAGTCCTTTAAGGTGTTACTGGGTCCCGGTCAGTATTGCAGGTTTGAACTCATCATACAGCGACAGGTGCTTCAGGGGTTGTGGCCAACACAGTGATGTACTTCACATCTGGTGGTCCTGCCCGTGTCTAACAGGATTTTAATTCAGAGTCTTCCGGCTCCTATAAACCCTATTTCATAAACCTATCTGTAAAGACACTAAACTTGCACTATTGGCCTGCCTGTTTCAGGGCTTATTCTCGTATCAACAGAAGGTTGCAACTTACCTATTCATAGCCGCAAAACGAGTAATTGCCAAAGCCTGGAATACACCATCTGTAAAGTTTGCAGCAGCAAAGAGCAACCGGACCACCATGATGATTGATGAAAAAATGTCCAGTATCTTGCATGATCCCCACGCTAAATTTCTGAAAGTGTGGGCTCCCTGGTGGTCATATGCCCTCTACATCCAACCACTCTGGGTATCCTATAATGGATAACACCACCTAAGCTTGCAGGTTCCACTTTCACTGTCGTTTTCTCTAAATCCCAACTTCCCTCTTTGGGAACTACTCCCATCCTTCCCCCTTCAGTTGTCTAGTTCCCCCTTCTCCCCCCCCACCTTTTTTTTTTCCTTTTTTCTTTTACTCAGTGACCGGCTTGCCCCTCTCATCTGCTCATGGTATGCCCCTAGGCCTTCGAGCTTAGGCAAATTATGTGGACCTACGGCTCCATCCATGGTGGGTTAGTTGACATTTTGCTCTACTAAAAAGGTTTAGTTGCACAAGATATTACTTGTGCCTATATCTCTTGTTTCCTGTTCATTGTTGTATAACCCCTGCGTGGGTAATCAGCTGTCTTGTTATTTTCATGTGCATCAATAAAAAATGATTATATCTGAAAGAAAGCCATAAGAAGTTCCCCTTGCAGTTCACGAGAAGCCATGTGGGGTACACAGCAAACATGTGGAAGAAGGTGCTCTGGTCAAATGGGACCAAAATTTTAATTAATGGTCTAAAAGCAAAATGCTATGTGTGGCGGAAAACTAACACTGCACATCACCCTGAACACACCATCCCCACCGTGAAACATGGTGGTGGCAGCCTCATGTTCTGGGGATGCTTTTTTTCAGCAGGGACAGTGAAGCTTGTCAAAGTTGAGTGAAAGATGTATGGAGCCAAATACAGGGAATCTTAGAAGAAAACCTGTTTGATTCTGCAAAAGACTTTAGACTGGGGCGGAGGTTCACCTTCCAGCAGCACAACGACCCTAAATATACAGCCCTAGCTACAATGTCATGGTTTAGATCAAAGCATATTCATGTGTTAGAATGGCCCAGTCAAAGTCCAGACCTAAATTCAATTGAGAATCTGTGGCAAGACTTGAAAATTGCTGTTCACAGACGCTTTCCATCCAATCAGACAGAGCTTAAGCTATTTTGCAAAAGAGAATGGGCAAAGCTTTCACTCTTTAGATGTGCAAAGCTGGTATAGACATACCCAAAAAGACTTGCAGCTGTAATTGCACTGAAAGGTGGTTCTACAAAGTATTGATTCAGGGGCTGAATACAAATGCACGCCACACTTTTCAGATATTTGTAACAAAAATTTGAAAACCATTTATCATTTTCCTTCCACTTCACAATTATATGCCACTTTGTGTTGGTCTAGCACATAAAATCCCAATAAAATACATTTACGTTTTTGGTTGTAACATGACATAATGTTGAAAATTTCAAAGGGGTATAAATACTTTCTCAAGGCACTGTACTATTTATTATCTTCAGTATTATTAGCTTTAGTTTGCGACACAATAATAACAGCATCCAAATTCTACATAGCCATACAGAAATGAATAAAGGCTATTTTAAATGATGACCTGTTGATGCAAAAAGGACTTATAAAAATGTTTGCAGAGAATTGTGGAGGATTAACAATGGCACAGTGTAATGTTTAACCAGTATACTGTAAATTATGTTTTAATTTACAGGGAAGCTGTACCTATAGGATATAAAGGTAATGTAGTGTGTAAATGCAGTATACTCTAATCATTTCTCTCTTAATACTCCATGTAAGTGTTGAGTTTATGGGCCCTATGTATCCTAGAAAAAAGTTATCCAGTTGAACGAGGACAGCGGGAACAGAATTTGGCAAAATACCAAGGAGTACATCTCACAAAACGTCATGTGGTTCATTCTGCAACAGGTCTGGCTATACGTGTGGACAGCAGAGGCAAGCTATGTTATGACTTCATACTGCAGCATAATCACACTTGTATAAAGTACTAAAACCCATACTTGAGTAAAAGTACAAGTGCTCGATCAAAAAGTGACTTGAGTAGAAGTGGAAGTGCTCGATCAAAAAGTGACTTGGAGTAGAAGTACTAAAGTATTCAACATTTTTTGTACTTAAGTATTGCAAGTAGTTTTTTTTTAAATTTTGCTACTCAAGTACTGAAAGTAAAAGTACCAGAGGTTTTTTTTTTTAATTGCTACTCAAGTACTGAAAGTAAAAGTACAAGTACTGTGTTATGTAGTTATTAAAGAAAGAAGTCAAAAGTTTGAGCATCATATTGTTTTTTATTATTTCAAATGATTAACCTAAAGGACAATCACAATTCCTTTGGCTGTAACTTTTTGTAAACAAAAACAGATAAAGTATGTCCCTCCATTCCCCCTTTAAAGCATCCCTCCTTCTCTTCTCTGCATGTTTTTTTTTTTCCACAGCTTATTGGTGCGCAAAATCATGTATAAACCAATGTGATATACAACAATACATTCCAATAATGAAATAAAGGAAGAGTTTATGAAATTAAAGACAATAAAAAGTCCATATATATAATGCCATAATGCCATAATACCTTATATATGTGACAAAACAAGATGAATATATTTTCAAAGGTGCAGGAATCAAACAGGTGCTATTCCAAATAATAGGTGCAGACTCCCACCACCTTGTGGATTTCCCCCTTACCCGGCGGATTAAGGTAAGTGTAAAATAATATCCAAATAGACTCTTCCAGTGAAACAAAACTGCAAAACCTGTGCTCTCAACTTACAGTGAAAAAAGCAAAATCAGCCTCTTACCAGAAAAAATGTCTATGTACGCTTGTGACTCTCCTTGCTTGGGGGAGGTTCTCTTTCCCCTTAACAGCAGATATGTAGACCATTTTATTTATACATACAGTAGCATTTATTTTCGTATGCGCTGATTTACACATGATATTACACACATTTTTTTGAACTTCATGAAACCTGCCATCTACTGTTCTGGCAGTGGTCATTTTTATAATTGTAACGAGTAACTATGCAGCACAAAAAAAAAAAAAAATATCGGAGTAGAAGTATTGAAATCATCGAAAAAATGTAGTGAAGTAAAAGTGGAAGTAGGAGAAAAAAATTCTACTCCAGGAAAGTACAGATACCGCCTTTCGGTACTTAAGTACAGTAGTGAAGTAGTTCTACTTATTTACTATACATCTCTGAGCATAATACAAATCACACTTGGGTTTGTAAGAAACCAAATTAATATTAGAATTTCCCGCCAGGGGCTGACTGGCAACGTTCGGCCCAGGGGGGCAAGTACAAACCAGAGCCCCATGGTGCCTCTTCCCACTCTCCCTCTTCCTGGCCTTCTTCTGACCCCCATTCCAGGCTGAAGCTACCCTCAGGTACTCTCCTGACCTGGCCACCAAGGTGGAGCTGAGACAGCTCAGTCGGGGCTGGCTAGGGGGGAGGAGAGTCTCCAGTGGGGCATTGAACCGGCCTCAGCTCAGACACAGTTTACACCATCCATGTTAGGGGGGAGGCCTGCGCTCTGTCCTTGTCTTCCTCATGCATTCAGTAGGTCAGCGGTGGGGACTTTTTACTTCTCTTTACCAGAAATCCTTTAGGCATATCTGTGGCAGAAGCAGTGAAACCTTTTTAAGGGGCATCAGAGCGGCCCGGGGGGCAATTGCCTCCTGGCCCAGTCCTCCCCTGATCCCCACGCTAAACCCAAAAATAATAGTGAATCCAATACAAATATAAATGTAATATGCAAAACCAGTATACATTTTTTTTTTTCGTCGCTAGTAACTGACATGCATTTCTGCACCCTGGAATGCATTACCATTCCAAAGTGCAGCGCAACACAATTACTGGTACGGATGAGAAGCTTTACACATAACATAAACAAGTATCATTCCCCAATTTCAAATATGTTAAAAATGAAAGTGCCCAAAAATATTAAAATTTACTAATGTAATCACAAATTAAGCACCAGTCCTTATTTAAATAAAAAGTTCTCAATCTTCTGTCTTATATCACCATTCAAATGATGTGTTTCATTTCAAATAGAACATGAAAAACCATAGAGATTAAAAACAAAGGTGTTCCCATTGCTGTGTCCCACCACCTGTCTCTGCTGCCGCCTCTTACCTCAAATTTCGATCAAAACAATGGTAAGGTCAACCAAGGCTGTCCTAGATACCTGGGTCAAGTTACTGCATCAATCCTTCAAGATTATATAAGAAAATCTCTCCCCACTCTGCACCTCTGGAAATGTTCCACTCAAAAAGGAAGATAAAACATAAAAAACCCCAGTGTATAAACCTGAAGATTAAAAATATACTCACCAGAAAAATGCACTAATAAATTCAGTGCACTAGACACGATTGCGATTTTAAATTACATATATTGAATGGTGGTAACACTCAAACTTTAAGAAGGAGACTGTGGACCTTTTATTCAAATAAAGGACTGGTACTTAACCACTTTAAGACTGGAAGGATTTGCCCCCATCCTGACCAGGCCCTATTTTGCGATTCAGCACTGCGTTATTTTAACGGACAATTGCGCGGTCGCGCGACGTTATACCAAAACAAAATTTACGTCCCTTTTTTCCCACAAATAGAGCTTTCTTTTGGTGGTATTTGATCACCTGTGCAATTTTAAATTTTTGCCCTATAAACAAAAAATAGTGACAATTTTGAAAAAAAAAAAAAACAACAATATTTTTCACATTCTGCTATATAACAACATTCCCAAAAAAAATAAAAATGAAAAATCAAAATTTAACATTTTAGGTCAATTTGTTTTCTGCTACATTTTTTTTTTTTACCAAAAACATCGCAATAAGCCTATTTTGATTGGTTTGCGCAAATGTTATCGCGTTTACTAACTACGGGAAAGATCGGACCCCTAACTGACATTTTTGACACTTTTGGGGGGACCAGTGAGATTACTACAGTAGTCAGTGCTAAAAATATGCACCGTTACTGTAATAATGACACTGGCAGGGAAGGGGTTAAACCTAGGTGATCAATGGGCTAAATGTATGCCTCATGCTCACTGACGTGGCGGGGGGGGGGGGGGGGGTGTCTGTCATGTTACATAAGCAGGCGGGTCTTCTCACAGTTTCCCCCGACGATCGGGGAAGGGGAGGTGGCAATCGCCGCCTATCCTCCTCCGGCTCGAATTCCGCTGTGTCTAAACACAGCGGGCGTGCGCTGCCAAAATCACTAGAAGTACAGTAGGATTACTGTGAGCAGTTGGCAAGTGGTTAAAGTATAACTTTTTTCTTTTTTTAGTTTTGGATAGAGTACAGAGGGATAGTCGGTTTTTATTGCTGTCTGTGCCCTCGTTAAGGAGATTCACCCTCTTTGTCCTGGTTACCATTATCAATGAAAATGAAAGTAAAAAAAATGCGTGTATTGCTGAAAAGGTTCCAATAATCTGGCATCCAATAATCACTATGGACGCCAACCTGGGAAGCTTTGTATGATTCTTAGTCACAGCCAAGATTATTGGAACCTTTTCCGCCATACATGCATTCACCCCTAAACTCTCTAAATGATAAGTCAGGGGGTGGACTGGTGGTGATTAGATATGCACCCACACTTGCACACATTTATTTGGACCTGCATTAGCCCACTTGCTTTATGTAGCTTCCATCCTAGAGACTATTAGGCTCTAGGATGGAAGACATGCACACGTAAGTACCCTACAGGGGAATTATGCTATGTTATTCTTTGGCTGGCGTTTAATCTAATGGACTAGGTAGGAGCCTTGGCACCATTTTTTTAGCCATTACTTTGGCACTATTTGCAGTCAGTACTCCAAATCATTAGTATTCATATTATTTCACCAGGATTGGCCTCCGCTTCTATTGATCCTTGTGGTTGCACAGAGTGACAGAGATTGATTGGTTTGCTCCTGCATTCCCTACCCCCCCCCCCCTCCATTGTCCATCTTTGTTTGGCCTATACCCCTATGGCCTTCATTTGGGGCTCAACATCTTTATGTGGCAACAATGGGGCATACACCTAATTAATCACCTGCAACTTTTTGACTCCATTGCATGATTGTGAGTATGCAGCAGTAATTCTGCCATTAAGTTTATATAAATCTGGGTGTATCATGTGATTTGTTTGATATTATTACATACTCTGATACCATATTTTGTGTTTATAGACCTAAGTACCTTGTTCCTATCCTCCCTTGAAGAAGGAATTTGTATATTCCGAAACCTGTTGGATTTGGACATGTCAGGCTGAAATTTTGCTAGGTTGGTTACCTACAGTCTATGACCTACCTGGCTTCCCTGACCAAATGTATGGTACACATGTAATCCTTTATGCACGATTCATTGTTTTTACTAATTTGCAATGCGATTATGTCACATTTTTAAGGTTTTGTATAATAAAACTATTGATTTTACATTCTTACTATTTCTTTTTTTTCCTGCCTACAAAGTCCCATTCTGGAGGGGTTCCTTGTTTTTCTAAGGATGTGAGAGATGGTCTTGAGAACAATCATACACTTAGCTCTCTATGTATGCTTTTAGGGACCCTGCTTTGTGCCCTGGTCCAAATCATTTCATTAAGGGGGGATTATGGTGTGGGGTTGTTTTTCAGGGGTTGGGCTTGGCCCCTTAGTTCCAGTGAAGGGAGCTCTTAAGGCGTCAGCATACCAAGACATTTTGGACAATTTCATGCTCCCAACTTTATGGTGACAGTTTGGGATGGCCCTTTCCTGTTCCAACATGACTGTGCACCAGTGCATAAACACGGTCCATAAAGACATGGATGAGTGAATTTGGGGTGGAGGAACTTGACTGCCCTGCACAGAGTCCTGACCTCAACCAGATAGAAGACTTTTGGGATGAATTAGAGCGGAGACTGCGAGCAAGGCCTTCTCTTCATGTGCGTGTAAAGGCAGGCGTCCCAATACTTTGTATTTGTTTATTAATTTAGGATTTATACAACTAATAGCTGCTACATATCATTGGTGAGCCTGTATGACTGCCTTAGCAAAATTACACTTAAAGCCCCTTTCACACACTCCGTGCGTCGGACGGACTCCGTTTATCTCAGCGGGATAAGCAGGAGCAGGAGGACGACAGCTGTGTTTCCGTGCTGTGTTTTGAGACACAGCTGTCAGTTCCCCATGCATCTCTATGGGGGAATTGGATGGGAATGGACTGTCGGTCCGTTCTCATCCGATCCGATCCGCTGGACGGATGGAAAATAGGGATTCTATCCGTCCAGATTTGACGGATCGGATGCCAGTGGACATGTCTCCGCTGACATCCGATGCCCCATAGGGATGCATGGGGGGACCGTTCAGATCCGCCAAAAAAACGAACAAGCAGATCTGAACGGTCCGCCTGTGTGAAAGAGCCCTAAAGCTTACCCAGCAGCAGAAACATATGCAATGAATTTGATTTTCTCCATAGAACCCTGTGACTAGGTCTAGATTTTGTACACAAAATGGATTTATCTGCACTCTGGTCATTTGGTATGCCAGTGGGAGTCGGTTATACTGTATTATGATTATCTGCATACTAGGTCTGACTCATCATTGATCCACACGGTTCTTCTATTCTTGGGGAGAACTGGCATTTTTAATCAGTCTGCAAAACATATTTTATTTACCCAGTTTGCTCAAGTAGAGTATTAAAAAGATGTTTCTGTGCATCACCCCCATCTTATCTGCCACACACCCTCATGAAAAGATATACAGTGTACAAGGGGAATGTACCCGAGTCTTTTTCCTTCTAAACCTCTAGGGAGAACGTGAAATCTAGAAATAAAATAGAACTTCAAGTGGTTGATTTCTAAATTAAGCCTCAGCTGTGTCTAAAAATAGTTCTTCAGCCCAGAGAAGCTACCCAGCCTGAATTTAAATTGCCTGTTTTTCCCCTCATGCACAATACTCCGTCACCGTTCTGCAGCAAATCTTGCTGAATTTGAAATAATAGATGTCTGACCAGTCTGCATTTCTCTTAGGGAACAACATTGTTTTCCTGTATTCTGCAATTATTTACTTGAATTATCCACCAAGGAAACATCTGAATGAACACATTTATTTGCTCCCTAAATCATGGATTGCTGGTGACAGTAATTACATAGGTCTGTAGATCTCCAAAAATTAAACCCGAACTCAAAATGAAAATTAAACATAACAGTCAATCTAGTTATGTATTAATTAAGCACAATGTTTGCATATAACTAGCATTCATACCTGAATCTTTCAGATCAGCTTCCTGTATGCCTCGGCACTAAAATATTCAGATAGAAAAAGACAAAGGCTGCACCCTGAGCCAACAAGGTTTCTATTGCTTTGTTCAGCAATTGTCAACCTTAGGGCTTGTTTACACTGGCAGCAGCTCTTACCACTGCTTTGAAAAGTGATCTGTGTTAAGATCACTTTTCAGATGGCATTTGATGGGCTGATAGAAGTCCATACGTCATCCCCTCACCACCTGTTTTAACCCTGGAAAGCGAACGCCACAGTGCAGGCAAGAAGTTGCGTCAAGGCCACAGTCAATTGAATTTGTCGTGTTTGGAAGCACACATATGTACAACACAACCTCGGAGTGCTGTGTTAGGTTTAGGGGGAGTGGCCAGGGAGTGTTAAAACCTGTGTGAACGAGTCCTAACAAAGAAATAGATTTTTACTACATACTTACCTGTAAAAATCAATTTCTTGAAGTACATCACGGGACACAGAGCCATAAATCATAACATATGGGTCATATAGCCACCTTCAGGTGAAGGACACTGGCAACCATTCAGAAAAGGATGTCCCCCTATATAACCCCTCTCACACAGGAAGTCTTCAGCTTTGTAGCAAGCAATAAAAAGGACTCATAAAAAAATTTTCCTTTTCGTACATCATGGGACACAGATAACATATGGGATGTCCCAAAGTAATGCATCTGAGGGGGGACACCAAAAATACCGCCATCAGACCACAAAAAGGACTACATCGCTGCCTTCAGAGCACTGTGGCCAAACGCAGAGTTCTCCTGGGTCCCAACATCCACTCGATAGAAACAAGTGAACGTATGCACTGAAGACTTGGTCACGGCCTTGCAAATCTGAGCCATAGAGGCTTTATGGCGAAGTGCCCAAGAGGCACCTACTCCTCTGGTAGAATGTGCCTTTACAGGAAAAAGGTGGAAACTTCACTTCTAAACCATACGCCTGGGTAATAACCTGGCGAATCCAATGAGAAATCGTAGACTTAGATGCTGCCAACCCTTTCCTGGGCCCTCCTGGCAGCACGAACAAGAGATCGGTCTTATGAATCTGAGCTGAATTTTCCAAGTAAATTTGAAGTGCACGCACTATATCAAGAGGATGCAACAACTTTTCCTTCTATGTCTGAGGATCCGGAAAAAAGGAAGGTAGTATAATGTCCTGATTCAAATGAAAGGCGGACAACACCTTGGTAAAAAAAAAAAAAACCTGGGTGTGGCTGTAGAATCACCTTATCTTGATGAAAAATCAAGATTGGCTCTTTACAAGAAAGAGCTGCTAGTTCCAATACCCTTCTAGCCGAAGTTAGTTATCGCAATCAAAAAGACCAGTTTCCTGGTCAGAAGAACCAGGGGAACTTGCCCCATGGGCTCAAAAGGCTGTTTTTGTAAAACTGCCAGCACCAAATTTAGATCCCAAGGACACAATGGTGGAAGCATACGTAACATTCCCCAGACGAAAGTTTGAACCAATGGATGGGAAGCAATTAGTGGAAGAAAACCGATAAGGCTGAAAATCTGCCCCTTTATAGTGCTCCATGCTAATTTCATATCTACGCATGCTTGAAGAAAAGCTAGAATTCGACTAATGATGTATTTGCGGGGATGCCATTTCCTGGCCAGGTAATGTAGGATTTCCAGACCCTGTATTAAATGCCTCCAGAGACTGGTTTCCTAACATTTATCAGGGTAGAAACTGCAGGGCCAGATAGACCCCGCTCCTTCAAGATTAAGGCTTCATTAGCCAAGCCGTCAAATTTAGAGACTGTAAAGCAGGGTGAAATATCGGACCTTGAGAGAATAGGTCTGGACACGGTGGAAGGACCCAAGGCCTTGTCACTGCCAACCATTGGATTTGTGCATAACAAACCCTCCTCGGCCATGCCGGAGCTACCAGGATTACTGGTTTCCCCTCTAGCTGGATTTTACATAACAGACGCAGTATCAGCTGCACCAAAGGAAAGGCAAGAATCTGGGAATACTTCTCTCAAGGAGTCACCAAAGCATCCATTCCAACTGAGTGGATCCCTGGTCCTGGACACAAATCTCTTCAACTTGTTGTTGAACCTGGATGCCAACAGATCTATGCCTGGGACCCCCCAGCGTAGGCAGATTGATTGAAAAACCTTGGGATGTAAGGACCATTTCCCTGGAAACATCTGTTTACGGCTCAGAAAATCTGCCTGCCAGTTCTCTATTACTGGAATGAAAACTGCTGTCAGGCATGGCACAAACTTCTCTGCCCAGGACAGGATGATATCCACCTCTTTCTGGGCTGACTAACTCTTTGTGCCTCCTTGATGGTTGATGTAAGCCACAGCCGCGGCATTGTCGTATTGCACCCTGACAGGGTGACCCCGAAGTCTGTGCATCCAGTATTTCAAAGCCCGACTGACTGCTCGGATTTCTAGAATGTTGATGAGGAGACCTTTCTCTACCCAATACCATTTCCCCTGGACAGTGGCTTCCTCCAGAACCGCTCCCCAGCCAGAGAGACTGGCATCTGTAGTCACCACTTTCCAGGTCACTGGAAGAAAGGATCTCCTCTTCTCCAGATTTCTGGTTGACAACCACCAATTCAGACTCTGACGTACTCTTGGTAACAGAGACATGGACCAGCCCAAAGACTGAACCTTTCGGGTCCATGTAGATAGAATGTTGTTCTGCAAGGGTCTGGCATAGAATTAAGCATTGGGAATTGCCTCAAATGTGAAGACCATCTTCCCCAATAACTTCATGCAAAGACATACAGAAGGATATCTCAGCCTTACTACTGTTTCTTGTTCACTATGTCCACAAGGAATCCCAGATATTCCAGATGCTGGACCGGCTGTAATGCTGACTTTGCCAAGTTCAGAATCCAACCCAGACGTTCAGGAACTGTACTGTCTGGAGGACATTTTGGCTTAGAGCCAAAGTCGATCGATCTAGAAGTAATAGATCGTTCAGATATCCTATTACATATATCCCTCAGGACCTTAGAGCAGCCAGTACTGGAGCTAGGATATTTGTGAACACACTTGGAGCCGCAGCTAATCCGAAGGGCAGGGCCACAAACTGAAAATTATGGTTTTCCACTGCAAAGCATAAAAACCTTTGATGAGCCTGGAATATAGGCACGTGAAGATATGGATCCTTGATGTTTATGGATGCTAGAAATTCCTCTCCCTGTAGGGAGGCCATGACTGACGGAATTGACTCCATACAGAAAGTACAAACGTTTAGAACCTGGTTTAGAGCTTTGAGATCCAGAATAGGTCTCATGTCCCTGTTTGGTTTGGGGATTATAAACAGGTTTGAATAAAAACACCTGAACCTTTCCTTCTCCGAAACCTCCATTATAACTCTTTGGGCCCTCAGTTGGTCCAACGCCAGAAAGAGATCTTTTTAGGGGAACGGTCGATATGCTTTTGACCTTACAAACCGAGGATGCCGGAACACCCGAAATTCCAGTTTGTACCCCTGCGAGATGGTGTAGATAACCCAGTTGTCCTGGATCGTTTCCACCCAAATGTTTGAGAACCAAAGCAGCCTTCCCCTCCACCCAAGTGAGTGGGGCGTCCCTTCACAAGGTAGGCTTAGAGGAAGACTTGGCTGATCTTTGGGCACAGGGCTTTTTTGGTCCTTGCCCTGAAGGCTTGGTCCTGGACCCAGGATGGCTGAGGATGTCGCCACCATCTTATTAAAATTAAAAGCACTGGTAGATGAGTGCTGGACACCTTAAAGTTGGAATGCTTGCTCTTCCTTTTTATTAGGTAGCAACGTACTCTTCCCCCAGAGATCTTTTGGCTATAGTTATCAAGATCATCACCAAAATGGCGTTCTCCATTAAAAAGGGAAGCCGGCGATCAACCTTTTTCATGATATTTCAGCAGACCAGCTCTTTAATCAAAGGATTCTGTGCATATGCACTGCCATCAGAGCAAACTGTGACATTTGCCGTATGGAGTCCGTAACAGCATCAACTGCAAAACAAAGTGCGAGGCAGATCTGACAGATCTTCCACAGACTCTCCTTAAGAAGGAACTGTCTTGGACACTCGCTTTATACAGTCTTTGAAAGACTGACAAACTCCTATGGCCGCTACTGATGGTTGTATCGCAGATCCTGCAACAGCAAAGGAGGCTTTCAATAAAGATTCCAACTTTTTATCTGCTGGATCTTTAAAAACCTGAGCATTATCCACAGGGCAGGTTACACTCTTGTTAACCGAAGAAATGGCAGCATCCACAGTAGGTATATTCCATATCTTAGTAAACTTTTCCTCTATAGGATACAATAGAGAAAACCTTTTAGGAGGAACAAAAATTCTATCAGGATGGTCCCAATCATTATACGTTACTTGCTCCAAGAGCCGATGTACGGGAAACGACCGAGGACTATGAGGAGGGTGCAGTGAGCCTAGATAGGAAAAAAGACTTTAGCCGTCTCTAAGGGAAGAAATTTGTATCCAGACCATTTCAGTAAGAGACTGAACAAACAAACTCTGGGTTTAAGAGTATGACAAAGACTTCTCCGACCCCGACTCCCCAGAAGTGGAAACCTCAGCTTGACCTTCCATAGAGTCATTTTCAGCTACTTCTTCCACATCCTCTGCCCAAGTCTGAACTGATTCAGGGGGTGGCTCAGGTGTGGGGGATCCATCACGTTTTCTACCACGTTACCCTCAAGGCCGGCTAATGCCGATGCCAAATCATCCTTCGTGACATAGGTTGCGACAGAAGCACCTGGAATAGCTACTATGACTGACAACTGTAATGGGTCAGATTTGCTAGTGACCTCTGGCTCTTCAGGGGGAGTAGACACAGTGGAAGCATGGCTAGGACCTTCAAGGCCTAATGGTGGCATCACAGTGCCCCTTCCAGCTGTGCCCCCCCAGCCCTTTTTTGGGCAGACATTGCTTTGTAGCAAGCCAAACTTGAGGTACTAACTTCAGTGTACTCAAGGCTTTTGCCAAGCTATACAGCTTATCATACACAGCACTAACTATCCCAAAGATACAGAACCTGTTTGTGCCAGTAAACATACACCCACAGTGACTCACGCAACCCAGCTGCTACTGCTCTGTGTCCATTTTAGCCTCTGACAGAGGCTTGTGCGTTGTAAACATATCCTTATAAATCACGCCATTTTATGCTGTACTGCGCATGCATGGCATGCTACGCGGCGTCCATGTACACGTCAATCGCATACTGACACGCCCCCTGCGCGGCATACCCCCATTTTATAAGGCGAATGTTCACGCACGCGAATGGTCCTTTGCCACAGACACGCTATCGAGGGAGGAGACGAACACGCAGGTGCTTTCGCATCAAGGTGAAAACAACAACATGAGGTGAGAGCAGCTTAGGCCGAATTGGTTTGTCACAGCTGATACCTTTCAGGTGATCAGTACAGGGTGAAAACAGTGTGTCAAACAAACAAGAAAAGAAATAATGTTTAACAAGATTTATTTTGCATAGCTTAACATCCATTGTCTCATGCAGAGACCCACATGGCACTCGGCTTCTGTTGTCTCTTAAAGGGTGCATAAAATATTTACATTTTTTACCAATAGTTTATATTGGACTTACCAGTCCTGTCAAAGGATTCTGTTTGAAAACAGGAATATATTCTTCACCCATCATGGTGAGCTTTGTCTTGCCGACCTTCAAGGACTGGGTCCCCTTGTTTTTAGAGGGGCCACGGCCTTGGAACTGTAGAGCACCCTGCACGGAGCGCCTTTGGAATTTGGTATTCCAAGGGTCCGGATCCCAGGGTCCAGCGCCTAAAAAGGACAGTATTACAGGCAAAACCTCGTAACTGCTTCCCGAGGCTCAGGTACCATCTTTTTAGTTTTCTGACCTTTTTTATATGGATCTGATAGCGAACCCCTTAAATTCAGTGATATTTGATTAGGGTATGTAGCATAATCTTCTTTCTTCTTTAAAGAATATGTGGAGAGACTCTCCACCTTGACCATCACCTTTAGACACTGGCGAAAAAAACTGAGGTACTTCCTGTGTGGGAGGGGTTATATAGGAGGACATCCTTTCTGATTAGTTGCCAGTGTCCTGTAGGGGGTTATATAATCCATATGTTATGATTTATGGCTCTGTGTCCCGTGATGTAGGAAAAGAAAATATGATTATAGGGATGACTTCATCAATGTGCGGCTCCTTTGTTTTTCAGTGACAAGCCAGACTTGTAAAGTCAGTGGGGTTTATTGACTAAAGCTAGAGAGGGCAAAATTAGTCACAATTCTGCAGAGAAACCAATCAGCTTCCAGGTTTTTCTGCTAAAGCTTAAACAAGCGGAAGGTTGGAAGCGGATTGGTTTCTCTGCAGAAATGACTTATTTTGCCCTCTCTAACTTCAGTAAATAAACGCCAGTGTGGCTTTTCATAGAGGAGCATAATGGAAGCAGGGAATGAGGAGATACTAAGTACAATAAGTAATCAGATTTGGTTATCAGACTTTGGCATGGATTTTAAAAGGACGAGTTTTGACCAGGCCTGTTGCCAATGGTGAAACAACATAAAGAAGAAAGAGCGCACAACCGTCTGAACAACTGTAACCGACCGTGTAGAGGCTTTTTTTGGTGCCATGCAGGCTTTTTTACATTATGGGGCCCTTTTTGTAGCAGACAGAAGATAGCAGTATCTGCTCTTTTTTGGGACACCACATTGTTAGGTGTAGCTCCATTGAAATCTTTGTGTGGTTTGTTGGCAACCCAGTCAAAATGAATTAACATACTGCAGGGAGTATAGTTAATAGTTTGTATGGATTTATACATTTTCTTATAGACATTTTGGGAGCACATTGCCCCAACTGGATACAAGCAGTGAAGGTGGCTATGGGAAATAGTAGAGTTGGCTCTCAGTTATGACAAGGGTTTTAATGGCAGTGGTTTAAAGTACGGAGATTATAAAAGAAAGCTTACAGGTAGACAAAAATATAACCCATGCAGTAGCCAATTTTATTTTACTAAAGAATTTACTTTAAAATGCAATAGAAATAAAAAGTAACAATTGGTGGCACATTTAAGCCTCATGGACATAGACGTTCTAGGGGCTGGTAGAAGACACAGGGCACCATCAAGCCCTGCTGGCAGCCTGTAAAACTCGATGAGAGGCTGACAGTTGCTGCAGCTAGGAGTGGGCTAGATGGTGCATTAAATGCTACTAATATTTAGGGCAATATGTATCCAAGGATAAAAATGCCCAGAGTGCAATCAGTCTGCTTTCCACGTGCCTTCTGCTCGCACCTAAATGCAGAGTCTCATGCACCAAGGCTAAATGTGTGCATGAGGCCTAAACTGCAGCTTGAAGCAAAAGCATTTATAAAGAAAAGAAAATGAGCATCAAATATCTGTGTAATAAACATCACGTTTTAAACAGCTAAGCTAAAAAAGGCAGAAGGGAAAAAACATAAGCACCTCTAAGGCCGGCCATAGACGGTTCACATCTCGAACAATGTATGGCCAGGCTGAATGTACCAAGTTTGATCAATTAACTTGGGTACAACCAGCCTGCTGGACTTACTTATGGTTATTGCTAGCGGCTGCTATAGCTGCTAGCAATAATCACTGTCTGTGTTGATGAGGGAATCATGCAAATTTCCTTACTATTCTTTCTCTATGGCCTGCCTAAGTGTAGAGGTTTAGGTTAATTTAATGTTAAGTGCAATAGGATTGGCAACTCACCCTTCAGTAGACAAGGCTGCTGTTAGAAATCGCGGGGCCCCATACAGACTACCTGGCAGGGCCCCCCCAAGAAAATATTAAAGATATATTTAGCTAAAATTACAACAAAATCACTATTAGCAGACACAAATATAACAACTCGCATAATTCCTGCTAAATCTAAAAAAAAAAACAATGTTAAATAAAAAAGAAGATGAGATGAGAAAAATATACAGGCTGGGCAGTTGGAGCTCAGTGATCAGAGAGACAGAGAGAGAGAAACGAAGTTACAATTTACAAATAAACTCCTGAGCAGAGATAAGTGCTGGGAGGGGGGCCCACACAAGGGAGGGGGATTAGTGAGGGACAACTGTCTCTTTCTCAACAGATAAAAGCTGATAGCAGGGAGAGGGACAGAGATCAGATTTAGGTGCTGGAGGAAGATTTCTGTATTTGTTGTCCATCACAAATCCCCCACTCTGTGTGCTCGGGCCCCCCTGTGTGCTCGGGTCCCCTACAAGAGGGCTAGTGGTCTCCCCCTATCAGCGGCCCTGTCAGTAGATACAAATAGGCATGTTTAATCCATCTCCAGCAAGAGGCCACCGCAGGTTCTGCTATACGCCACTGCCGCTCGTCTGGACTCTAGGAAGCCAGCTAGGAGAGGTGGAAGGCCGAGACAGAGCTAAAGCGCTCATGGACTGCAGAATTGGACGTGACAATGCTGATTACTCCTGTGCCCGCAGTGGGCATATCTATTTGCACACATTTACAGCACAGAACCTAAATCTTTAATTAAATTATAAAAACAGCAAATTAAAGTTGTCACCATTATGAACATCTATGAATTTACTATACCAGACATCTTAACCCCTAGCATCTCACAATTCGAGGTGTGCATCTTCCTAAGGCCCCTTTCACACTTGTGCGACCTAAAAGTCACACAATTTTGCCGCAATTTTTACTGTACTTGAAGCAATTCCTGTGCAATCTTGAGGGCTATGGACCTCAAAACGCATCAAAGTCAGACCAAAGCAGTGCAGGGTCTACTTTGAAGTTGCTGCGACTTGAAGTCGCACAGATTTGAACGGTACTCTTTAGAAATAATGGAGTACGACTTGTCATGAGACTTTGTAGTCCCAAGTCGCAGGACAAGTCACACAAGTGTGAAAGGGGCCTTAGTCAGATGTGCATTTTTATATTCAGTTACATGGACACTATGACTGCCCATTCTGCCCCCCCCTCCTCAATTCATAGATCGTATACTATAGTTTCTATGAATGAAAAACAATCTATGAATAGAGAAGACGGACCTTTCATTCATCCACCCAGCTTCCATTCATAGAGTGCTTTTCATTCATTAAAACTATACTAAAACTTCTATGAATAGAGAAGGTGGGCAGAACGGGCAGCATAGTTGGCACTCTTGATGAGTGCATATAACCAGTCCCACTCCTCTGAACCCCCCTCAGCACTGCCAGGGATGGGGGGCAGGGGGGTATTGTAGGATATAGCATTTCAACTAATTCTGCAGGCATCAGCACAAAGGACACTTCCCATTGACCAGGTAACATTTTCGTGTGCGGATTTCTTAAAAAAAACTTTTTTTATTATTAAACCTAGCCTTTAAAACAGGAATTTACCCACTCCCCTGCAACTTTTTCCTACATTTCCTTCACTGCCTTCTTTTTCCTACATTTCCTTCTTGCATGGCAAGACCACTTACGGTTATCTCACATATATATTCTTATTATTATAGCCAAATTTACCACCCTAGCTCCTCCCACAGTTTTTACACTACATAGACAGTAATATACCGAAACGTGCTGATTGTTCCCGATTGGTGTGCTATTACTTTGTGGAACGTTTTGCCGAATATCTGCATTTTCGTGGTGAAATTGGTCCCATAGAATGAATGGCGGAATGTTCAAAACTAGAGTGGGAGCTGAAAAATCAGGTCATGATTTCTAAACTGCCACCACTCCCTCATTTTCAAGCCCACCTACACAAATCTTATATCAAAACGTTCAGTTATCCCCGCTGCCACTAAAAATGCCCACAGCTAAGCCATAGTCCTGATAGTTTTCACAATTTGACCATTTGTTTGCAACTCACGCCGCCCATTGACATTCATTGAAACTCCAGTCTAGCCACCTCAAATTTGAAGGGCAATTTCAATATGGCAACCGCCAGTGAAGTGAGCAAGCTGGAGCAGTTTGTTTTTAACCGCTCTTCTCTGCCCTTGCTGTAGAGTGAGTTGCCATTCAGGAACCTAAGTGTGTGAGCAACCAGTCGAGTGACAAAAGCTAGAGTGAGCTGAAAAATCAGGACATGATTTCTAAACTGCCACCACTCCCTCATTTTCAAGCCCACCTACACAAATCTTATATCAAAATGTCCAGCTATCCCTGCTGCCACTAAGCCATTGTCTGAGTTTTCACAATATGACTGGTGGAGGCAAGAACACTTCACACAATTTACCCAGAAATTGTAGCTTTTCTAGTTGAAATTGCTGTCCAATAAAATAAATTGCAACAAACTACGATTGCCTTCACCAATCCTAAATTAAAATAATGACAATGTTGTCAAACCAAGGGGGATGAGCAAGCTGCACGTGCAAAACCCGCATACACACCACTATTCAAGCCACACAGGGGAGACCAATAGTTAGTAGCGGATCAGCACTTCTATCACAGAGTTCTTCCGATGTGGTGACTGTAGAGAGAGATGTGGTCGATCCACAGGGCAGTAGTTGCGTGTAGGGGAGTGGACCCTGAAGGCTACAGTGGTGCGGGTCCAAGTAGATCTCAGATATGTCCTCAGTTTTCCTCTCTTTTTCTGACATTACCTTCTTGTCACTGAAAACCAACCCGTCCCAAACCCTTGATCCAGTTCTCGGTCCTGCTCCACTATTAGTATGGTGTACATTTACCAATTTAAGCCTGCTGCACTCATGACCTGCAGCGGTTTTGCTGATGCATGGTCCTTGATGTGCCTATTTTTATACAGCAAACAGTGCATATTTTGTAGTTTATTGCTCCCTGTCCTGATAAATTTAGATCCTGTCTTCCTCTTAGATTAATTTCTAGCAATTTTGTCATATTTATACTATATATATATATATATATATAGCTGCAACATAGATTTTAGTTATTTAACAGTACTCTGTGCAAGTATTGTATATCTATGATCTTCAGTATTCTAAATTTAGTTACACAGAAACCTCTGTTATCAATCATGTTATGTTAATTACAGTATGTTTTATTACTGGTCACTGTATAGTTTTATTATTCAGCAGTTCGCAATTTCATCTTCCAGGTTAAAGTTGTGTGTATTGTTGATTTGTTTGGCTGCTAGTTAGTACAGCCATTGAAACCTATGTACCCTAAAAAGTAGAAGTTTATGTAAGAAAAAAAAAAAAAAAAACAATTGGCAAACAGCCAGGATTTTAATGCAGAAGAGACATACTATGTCTATTTTGCAATAAAATTATATTACCTTGTAAGGGGGCAGGGTAGGGTGGTGGTCGTTTGTCACGTCCTCGTTGGGCACCAAACAAGGCTCACATGAGGGGCCTACCCCATTGTGGGTTGTTTTGGGCTACATAAGGCACTTTGTACAGGGTTACTTTACTACACGTGGGGTACCTTTACTTTGTGCTTTCTTCATCAGTGCCCTGGGACAAGGCTCAAGATGCCACGAGCGAAACCTAAACCATAAGGCGGATCTCTGCTCTTGGAGATGAATGTACATCATGTACACTGGCAAAGCAACTTTTCTCCAGTTAACTCTCAGTTCTCCATGACAATGTACACCTTCTCTGTAATCTTCATTTTAGAGGGACACGCTGAGTCAATGTCCACATCCACCTGTCCAACATTTACCACTACTACTCCCAAGCAGGGGAATGGGTCCCGGTGTGCACTTTGCGAGGGCTCCACACGTGCACTCAACCTAACTCTTGATCTTCTGTACCTTTGTACAAGATGGAGAACCTTTTGAGTGTAGACAACATTTCCCTCGCTACTAGAGGCCATGCCACCGATAACAGGTACATGCTATTCACAAGCTACTTGTTACACTTACTTACTCACTTATGTGTGGCTACTCTAGGTAACCACACGTGCCTTCACACTACACCATTCCACGCTGATGTATTCATACCCTAATGTGTTCAGACACACTAATTAATTGGGTGTGTGCCAATTACTTGCAATACACCCCTTCTGACCAGGCATGCACAATGTTTCAATACTTTACTTAGAAAGTGCAAATTAGACATTTTACATTCCAACAGGCAAGGCATTATTCTTTTCTCATTCCCAAATTATAACTACAGACTAAGTGCTGCCCCAGCATACCTGCAAAAGCATATTCCAGTAATCATAGTCCTTCAAAGGTTCTCTCACGTAAGTGTAGGTCCTTTGGAGTCAGTCATTCTCCTGCACTGGAGACTTCAGGGCAAACCCCAAGTTAGAAGTCTCTACATGTGGGCAGTGGTGAACGAAATTCTCCTGCTCCTCTGGATCTCATCCTCTGTCTCAATCTCTTATGGGTCTCACAACCCACAGTTGCACTGGGACTCTCTCTTCCCCAACTACCACTGGGGGCTGACCATGAAACTCATACCGGACCCAGAGCAGAACCCGCCAAAAAGACCAAGAAACTGGACATGAAATTAACTCTCACCTTCCCGGCCGAGATAACTGGTTCAACTTGCCCGCAACCTGCCTGTATGCCCTGTACACTGAGCTGCACATATTCAGCTCAATGTAAATTTTAGCAATGGCAAGATGAATGAACTTCTAATGGGCAGGAGTGATGTAATCTTGGCCCGATCAATGAAAATGTCCGAAGATCGGTACCCTGAAGCTGATTCGGTTGAAGAGGACAGCGGCTGGTGGGGAGCTCCGAGAGACTGCAGCACTGGATAGAAGGTGAGTATAGTTCCGTATTAAATAGTGCTCAGTTCCATGGTTCAGCAGAGTAGCTTTTGGGCAGAAAAAATGCTTGACATGCACAAATGCATTAGAACAATATATTTTGACCATATTAAATACAATTAGCACCAGGGAATTTATTTGTAGTACAGTGGGGGTATTTTAGAAACTGCTTTTTAACATTTGTGTACAATAATTTTTTTAAACAATGCTTTGGCTATTTAGATTTTTGCATATTTAGACTCTTTCCATATCCGGTTGAATCCATAACTAGTACTTTAATTTCTAGGTGTTTCATACCCTAATCTCTACTGAACCGATACATGAATTCATATGTTTGCAACCATTTTCATATCTAATTTGTTGCCTTGAAGAATGGCGCATTCTTTGAGACCTCCTTTGAGACAACAGGTTGTCTTGTTATGAATCAATTTTTAAACGATTTTGAACTCTTAGACCTTTCATTTGAAACTCTCATTAGACTTTGCACAAGCAATAAAAAACGTGACAGACTTTTTAATCCTTCCTCATTCTATCCAAAAAAAAAAAGTTTTGGCTGGAATTAGGTTCTAACAGCAGCAGTCTATGTTCCTTTTCTACTCCTTCCTCTTTCATACCTTCCACCTGCTTGGGATGGGAAAGAGGAACACGCTTTAGCACCAGTAGATGGACCCATGCCATGTTCCTGTTCATAATTCATGATCAAACCTAAACCAAAATCAAACTGGCTGCCTATACGGGAAATTGTATTTTGTGACAATACACCAAAGTAGGATTACCAAGTACTTTTTTTTTTTTAAGTGGCTATAAAAGCTTTTACATAAAAAAAATAAAAAAAAACACAAAAAAAAAAAATCTAAAATAACTCCACTTCTGGAGTCCCCCACCGGCGCTCTCCAGTCCCGCTCTCCTGTGTGTGCACCAATAGCAAGCCGCACACTATTGGGGCACACATGCAGGCGTGCTCCCAAGCCGGGTTGTAGATGCTTCAAGTGTTTGGAGGGGGTGGGGACGACACATTTTTTTACCTTATTGCAGGGAATTTGTTACTAAACCCAGGACCCTGCATTCACTATATCTGTCTCCCACAGTACACAGAAATGCAATCATTTTAGTAAAGATAAACAGCTAAATACCTGTTCTCATCAGCATTATATAGCAGTCTTGTGACTGCTATAAGATCCTGGTGAAGCTTGTAGGAGGAGTTTTCATACTGCATTGAGCTGTCCTATCAGCAGAGATGTATAGTAACTAAGTAGAACTACTTCACTACTGTACTTAAGTACCGAAAGGCGGTATCTGTACTTTCCTAGAGTAGAATTTTTTTCTCCTACTTCCACTTTTACTTCACTACATTTTTTCGATGATTTCAATACTTCTACTCTGATATTTCTTTTTTGTGCTGCATAGTTACTCGTTACTATTATAAAAATTACCACTGCCAGAACAGTAGATGGCAGGTTTCATGAAGCTCAAAACATGTGTATTATCAGCACATACGAAAATAAAAGCTACTGTATGTATAAATAAAAGCTGCATTTGAAATAATAAAAAACAATATGATGTTCAAACTTTTGACTTCTTTCTTTAATAACTACGTAACACAGTACTTGTACTTTTACTTTCAGTACTTGAGTAGCAATTTTTTTTTCAAAACTACTGGTACTTTTACTTTCAGTACTTGAGTAGCAACATTTTTTAAAAAACTACTTGCAATACTTAAGTACAAAAAATGTTGAATACTTTAGTACTTCTACTCAAGTAAATTTTTGATCGAGCACTTCCACTTCTACTCAAGTCACTTTTTGATCGAGCACTTGTACTTTTACTCAAGTATGGGTTTCGAGTACTTTATACAACTCTGCCTATCAGGATCCCTGGCCCCTGATCCTCTGTCTGGACAGTGCCAATTGGCCATGTGCTGATCACATGCACTCTCCCAAAATGAAAACTCTCTGGCAATACACACCAAACTGAGCATGCCTGACTCCACAGGCTCCGTCTTATCCAGACATGTTCTGGAGACAGTGGAAGAGGAGGATCAGAGAAGACAGGATAAGGCAGCCTTTTTCTACAATGCAGAGGATAAACCCCTTCCACAGTAAGTATTTACTGCATATACACACTGATTTTACGGTTGTGGGTTTAGTAACACTTTAAAAAAAAAAAACTTTAACTTTAGATCTTTATCATGCCACACTGTTGGGCCCTTGTACACTGACATATTACATTTACTGATGTTTATATGCAGAATCTTAATGGCAGAAAGATCCCCCCCCAAAAAAAAAAAAAAAAATGCAAGCTATATTTTCTAAAGACCTTTTCTTCACCATCTTTTAGCTGCCAGGATTTCAATTCATGCAAATTACCTCATATACTTGCATATACACACAAATTACTGCACTCAAGTGTAATGATTTCTTTTTTATTTTTAATGCGGTTCTTAATGCATCGCTGCATTATGGATCTTTACGTGTGTATTGTCCCATAAACAACAAAGCATCTGTGCTGAGATACGTAAAAATAAATAAAAATGCTACATGGCTAAAAACACAGCTGTTGTTTAGAGGTTGGATATCACATATAGAGCACTATAATTAGTAAGTAATATATCTAGATCAGGGTTTCTCAACTAGGGTTCCTCCAAAGGTTTCCAGGGGTTCCTTGAGCAATTTCTGCTTTCAGATAAGCGCCCACTGACACTATTGATCTTTTTAGGTTTCTTACAGGAAATAATTATTCCCAATGACCACAAGTGTGTGTAAGAGACACCTATCAGCAAAAGTATGTAGGCATAGGACACACCCCCTGCCACACCCCCTTAAAAAGGATAATTATCCAAAAAAATAAAAAATTTAAACCGATCCCCAAGTGCTTTTTTTTTTTTAAATCACTACTATTCCTTTTGTAATCTACAAATGCAGCAATTTGGTTGAAAGGTTTAGCATTGTGAAACAATATTTGAAACATTTTATATACAACTATATAGATCACATCAAAATGAGGGTCTGAAGGACTTTGTTCCAAATCAGGGACAGCCCCTCGAAATCAGGGACAGTTGGGAGCTATGCCACTGATCATCACACAAATGTATCAGAAGTTGTAGATAAAGGGTTCTCCTTTGCGGAAAAAAGTTTGAGAATGGCTGATCTAGATCAGTGTTTCTCAACGTTTTTTCAGTTGCGGCACCCTTTAACCACTTCAGCCCCGGAAGATTTTACCCCCTTCCTGACCAGGGGGTATTTTGCGATTCGGCACTGCGTGAATTTAACGGACAATTGCGCGGTCGTGCGATGCTGTACCTAAACTAATTTGACGCCCTTTTTTTCCCACAAACAGAACTTTCTTTTGGTGGTATTTGATCACCTGTGCGATTCTTTGATCATGCGCTATAAACAAAAAAAGAGCGACAATTTTGCAAAAATAACAATATTTTTCAAATTTTTTTATATAAAATTCCCCCAAAAAAAATGTAAAAATCAAAATTTTTTAACATTTTCGGCCAATTTGTTTTATGCTACATATGTTTGGTAAAAAAAAAAAAAAAAAATCGTAAAAAGCGTATTTTTATTGGTTTGCGCAAAAGTTATCGCGTTTACTAACAAAGGGAAAGATTTTTGTCATTTTTGTTGTTTTTTTTAACGCGTAATGTTGGCAATCTGCAATTTTTTTTGCGGGACTGCGACGTTGGGGCAGACAGATCGAACCCTTGACTGACATTTTTGACACTTTTGGGGTTACCAGTGACATTTCTACAGTAATCAGTGCTATACATATGCACTGTTACTGTAAAATTACACTGGCAGTGAAGGGGTTAACTTTATATGAGAGGGAGGGGTGGTGTGTGTCCCTAGGGGCGTGATTCTAACTGTGATTGGCTGTGGCTTGAGCTGTAGGAACAGTGATCAACGGTCCTACATAGTAGAACCGTATGATCACTGTTTCTACACAGGGGAGAATGACAGGTGGCTTGTTTACACTAGCCGCCTGCCTTTCTCCCTCTCCACCGGTGGACATCGGGTCCGCCAGTCACACGCGCGGGGGGGTCCGTGACTGCGCGGGAGCGCGCCTCCGGCGGCGCGCGCTCACTCCCCAGAGCCTCACAGGCTAGTGACGTATCCATACGTCACTTTGCCTGTGAGGGGCTGACTGCCGCAGTATATGTACTTGCGGCGGTCGGGAAGTGGTTAAAATTCTGGACAATCTCGAGGAACATCATTTTAAAATGTAAAAAAAATAAATAAATAATAGTTTTACATATAGCAGCAACATCCATACACATGGGTCATCCAACGTTAGAACTGATTTATTCCTTCACTATTGCAAACTGGTACTGACTAGTATTCTAGCGTGTTTTTTCTCCCTTCGTTTCTCTTCTTCTACTTGCTAACGTGACCCCAGTGCTGATGGAGAGGGAAAGAGGAGGCATAAACAAGGATTCTATGCAAGCACCAGTCATTCTCCTTATCAACCAGTGATGTCATTGGTTGTCAGGATGCCAGTGGCTTGACCTGCATGGTGCCCAGGATTGTAATGCTGCAATGTAAAAACCTGTTTCAATTTGTTGCAATTTTTAGGCATTTTGCCAAGGGACCCCTGAAGAACCCAGGAGGCACACCAAGGCACCCTGGTTGAAAAAGGCTGATCTAGATGGATAGTTGTGCAGGAAAGATAAAACAGAAGATTTAATGTCAAAAGAGGGACTAACCTCTTTTGTAAAGGGAAGCTATGTCCACTTCTACATCGATCATTGTCTATCTCTCAACTTTTTTCATTTCTGTCCCTTTACTATTGATTTGTGATCATATCTCCAACATAAACAGATTAACACAGATAATTCATTTTAATGCATACATGCCAGACATTAAAATATATCTATAACCATTTTTTCCTTGAATCTGTTGGTACATAGTCTGCCTGCTAAAGCCTCGTACACACACAACGATTGTTGGGCGACCGATCGGCCGTCTTTTGTCCAGTGTTGTTGTGTTGGTTGAAATGTGCTCTAGACTGCACACAAATTTTTTCGGCCAACAACAACCAACTTCAGAAGTGATGTCATGTGCTGGTTTACTTTGCGTGTGTTTTTTCTTCTCTGAGCATGCCCAGTCTTGCTCATTTGATTTTTGTCTGCTGAAATCTGTACTGACTGACAGAAAATCGGCCGTTGTGGTGACGGCCAACAAAAATTTTATAGCCTGCACACCAGATTTTTTTCGGCCGAAAAGTCGCAGTCGGTTGTCGGATGCATCATACTAACAAGCCGACAATCGGCCGATCGAACGTTGGCCGACAATTCACGGCCAACAATCGTTGCGTGTGTACGAGGCTTTACTCTTCATCTAGATGGTCCCCTGAGAAATTTGAGAACATCACTCCGCAAAATACAAAGAGTATGAAATGGAACATAGACGGGTAAAACCCTAAACACATATAAAAGCTTAGATAAACCAAGTCATTTTTACTGCATTGCTTCTGCCCATCCAGGTTTAAAGACCTTGCTTGTGTCTGTGCATCAGGAGGGGAAAATAAACCTGGTAAAGGATGCAGTATGTGAAGGTTAAGGTGTTTCCAACATAAGAAGGGGAAGTGACCCAAGTAAAGGAGCAATTTTGATTCAAGTGCGTTATGATTTGACGGGCAAGATAAATGCTTGTTGCTTTGGATCTCGCTTGACTGATTTTTAAACCCAATATAGATGCAAAAGGCACATAACTAAGCTAGAAGATTAGGCAAGGAGGTATGTGGTGAAGTGATGAATGCCAAAATGTCATCAGTTAATAAGGACAATTTATGGGAAGTACCTTCTTCTAGTCAGATATTTTCATTAGAGAGGATATATCTTTTACTAGTGGTTGCAGTGCTTGAACCCATGTAAGGAAGCCATCACCGAGCTTCCATTTGTGAAGAACAGCCAAAAGTTAAGGCCAAGATAAGCTGATTTGTTTTTCCATGTAGATGTTGCTCTGGGACTGACATCTTTATAATTGATTTACTGTTTAGTGGACCAAGCATATGTAGTTTAGGTATCTCAACACCTAACATGCATTTGCTTGTTTAAGTCCCGGTTCACACTAAGGCGACCTGTGAGGCGACCTGGTCGCCTCACAGGTCGCCTCCATTAGGGAAGCTGCGGACCCGTTCTAATAGGAGCGACGCAAGTCGCTCCGACTTAGAAAAAGGGTCCGGAGCTTCTTTGGGGCGACCAGCAGGCGACCGCCATAGACTTCAATGTTATGAAGTCCGTGGCGGCCGCTCCGAGGTCGCGGCGCGCTGCTCGCACCGCGACCTCGGAGGTCGCAGTGCGAAGTAGCGTCGCCCCTATGTGAACGGGGCCTAAGGCGAGTGTCTTGCAAGTTGTTATAAAAGAGAAAAAATGATAACATAACATCTTGCAACATACACCTTCATAAATGGCCTGCAATTGCTGCTCCCATACATATATATGTCTTTTAAATCCATACAAAGCAAGCTTTATTGATTTATTTATTACAGGTATTTATGTCGAGCCAACAATTTACGCAGTGCTTTACATATACTTATATTGTACATTCACCTCAGTCCCTTCACTTACAATCTAAGGCTGCCGACTCACATACATACACGTACTAGGGCCGATTTAAACAGAAGCCAATTAACCTATTAGCATGCTATATATTTTGTGAAGGAGTAATATTACTAAGATTGGTATGCGATACCTCCATCTTTTAAATATCTGCTCAGCACATTACATACTGGCCACAAAACGAAAAAAGGGCTTTAACCTCTTGCCGACTGCCCACCGCAGATATACTGCGGCAGCGCGACTCGGCTGTGCAAAATCACGTAGATCTATGTGATTTTGTGCACAAGGTCTCGGCGGGGCACGCGCAATTGCCGCCGGCCTCCCGCGATAGTCAGAGAAACTGACAGAAGACCCGCCTGCTTATGTAAACAAAGCAGGCGAGTCTTCTGTCACACAGGCAGGGAGAGATCAGAAGTTTGAGCTAAGCTGAAGCCCCGATCTCTCTGTGCCTGTCATAGAACCTTCCCCCCCACAGTGAGTAAGCACCAACAGGCATACATTAACCCCATTGATCACCCCCCAGTGTTAACCCCTTCCCTGCCAGTGTCATTTATACAGTAACAATGCATATTATTTAGCACTGACAACTGTAGTAATGTCACTGGTCCCCCCCAAAAATGTCCATTACTAATAAAAACAAAAATTCCAAAAATCTATCCCGTAGTTTGTAAAGGCTATAACATTTGCACAAACTAAAATACGGATTTTTTTTTACCAAAAATATTTAGCAGAATACAAATTGGCCTAAACTGATAAAAAAAAAATTACATTTTTAATTTTTTTTTTTTTTATTGGGAATGTTTTATAGCAGAAAGTTAAAAAATATGGCTTTTTTTCAAAAATGTCGCTCTTTTTTTGTTTATAGCGCAAAATCTAAAAACCACAGAGGTGATCAAATACCACAAAAAAAAGCTCTATTTGTGGGGAAAAAAATTGTATGTGGGTACAGCGTCGCACGACCGTGCAATTTTTTGTTAAAGTAACGCAGTGCCAAATCGCAAAAAATGGCCTGGTCATTAAAGGGGTAAAACCTTCCAGAGCTGAAGTGGTTAAGTAAACCTGTTTTATTCCCCATTTACCCCTAATATATACTTATCATTCATCTGCTCTCCCTCTAGTCCATGTGACAGCGCTGGGCCAATCAGCACTGCCACAGGAAGAGTCCATAACCCTGTGTAAGCTACGACTTTTGCAACATATCACACAGGGATTTTCATGTGGGGGTGGGGGGTTGCATTAAAATGACCCTGCTGCTTTACCCTGGGTAGGCAAAGCACAGGTTCACTTAACAGTGTCAACTAATGAGGGTATCTGAATGCACACAAACAGGTGCCAATGCAAAAAAAAAATATATATATATGAAGCTGAAAATGGATTTATTTAGTAAAAAAAAAAAAAAAAAAAAAAAAAAAAAAAAAAAAAAAAAAAGGTACAAATTTGCCAAAATTAAGATCTTTTTCTTTATAACAGGATAGCAAACCACAACTTCCTGCGTTAGACTGCACAATCAGATTGCCTGTTGCTAGCCATAATTGTAAAATATATTGGTCTTTCTTCCTTTTTTTTTTTTTTTTTTAAAGGGGCCAGAGTGCCAGAAAATATAGGGGGAAAATTGACAAATGTAATTAAAGTGGTAGTAAACAAGTTTTTTTTGTAAGCTTACCTGTAGGTAAAATATATATCTCCTAAACGTGTACTGTTGAGGAGATATTCTATCGAGCAGCAGCCGCTGACGTCACTGGCGCATAAGCTCTGAAGAAATGGCATACCCGTGCAGTTCCTTCAGAGCTGTGTGTCACGGCCGAGACTCCCGAAATGACGTCATCTCGGCTTGGCCAGACAGAAGGGTGGAGTCCACGAACCCAAAAGGAAGACCGAGTGAAGAAGGAAGCCTCTGCAGCGGTGACAGCTTTGTTTTAAAGGTTAGTCTTTCATAATGTGCTAGTATGTGATGCATACTGCCTTCAGGGTGAAACTTTTTTTTTTTTTTTTAGATTTTTCTACCGCTTTAACTAAGGAGTGGCTACATAAAGAGACAAGCTTCTCTACACAGTAGAAGACAGCACACTTTTTTTTTTAATGCTGTTCTGTTCAATGCCTTGTCTCTCATAAAGTATGCAAACTGTGGTTTCTTAGAAAGCCATTATAATCACTAGTGGTCCTAAAGCATTCATGTTTTCTCAAAAGCTGGAGTCAAAGATTAAGCTCATTGGATGCTGTAAACCACATTAAATTGCATTTAAGATTTGAATTTTGATGCTACAGAGCCACTGAACTACTTAAACTTAGCAATCAGTTCAGTTGCACCACACATATATCTTTATTTGGCAGATGACATAATTGCAGAACAAGAAAGTAAAAGAGATTGATGGTTTTTTTTTTTTTTTGCAAAATTTTATATTCATACTAATCTAGGTGGATGCAGCATCGGTCTGCATCTGTCCCCCGGCGCCTCTAACACTGAGAACTGAGCGATCGAACACTGCCGATCACTCGGTTTTCACACTTCCCAGAGCAGAAAAGGTGCGGACTATGAGTCAGCAGCTCTCTGCTCTGCCCCCCATGCTCACTGGAGCGCTGGGCTGTGGAGGGGGTGGCTGGCTTAGGCTCTCAGCCAGGACTTAGGATCTACTAATAAACTCTCAAATGATTACATTGGGTAGTTGTCTGATGGCCATTTAAAGGTGTTGATATACAAGATGTCTATACTTTGTTATATACAGTGCTTTTTTTCAGCGGGAACGCGGGGGAACGCAGTTCCGGCACCTCTAGCACTGAATGTATGCCATGGCAAGGGGTGCTGGAGGGTCTACTGATGCTGGATCTATTGATGCTGGAGGGGATCTATTTTTGGATGGCAATCTATTGTTGCTGGTGGAGGATCTTTTGATACTGTGGGTTAATTGTTGCTGGAAGGGGTCTACTGTTTGGGGAGGGGGTCTACTGTTGCTGGCTGCTAGAGAGTCTATTGATGCTGGCTGCTGGGAGATCTTTTGCTGCTGCTGGGGGGGGGGTATATTGTTGTTGGCTGTGAGGGATCAATTTTATTGCTTTTCTTGTTATCATAACCAAATTCCATACATTCCACTACAAAATTATACTTGGCTCTATATTCTCTTAAAGGGGCTGTACTGGAAGCTGGGTAGGGGGTGGATCCAAGTGTCGGTGCTCAGAGGTGGAACCAAGGGTTAGTGCTCGAAGGTGGGTAGGGGGTGGAGACACAAAGTAACTTAGAAAGGGGAGTTCCTGCACCTTTTCTCTGAGAAAAAAGCCCTGGTTATATATAATATTCAGAGTGATCAGTGCTAAAAATATGCACTGTCACTGTACTGATGACACTGGCTGGGAAGGGGTTAACATCGGGGGTGATCAAAGGGTTACTGTGTGCCTAGCTGGTGTTTCAGTGTAGTGGGGGAGGTGCTTTTACTAGTGGAAGGTATGGATCAGTGTTTCTGCTTTACAAGAACTCAGGATCCATGCCTTCTGTACTGACGGAAAAACCTTCTCTACTGACAGAAAGGCAATCTGCCTTGTTTATATAGGGCAGATCGTCATTCTGCCTGTGTACAGAACGATCAGCGGGTGCCAACAGACATCGGGTCCGTGGGCACCCGCTGATCAGCTCCCAGTGTCTACTGCTTGTCTATCCATGCGGTCTACTGTTCATGGATACTTATTGCAAAACGAACAGCATACAGTATATAGATAGTCCCTATAGAGTCCTACCAGCCTCTACCTGCATATAAAGAGAGTCTATACTGCTTGTCATACTTGTCTACTTTCTAGGAAAGCCAAATGCTTATCACCCCACTGGGTTTAGCTGATCCCCTGGCTAGCAACACACAACTGTTGTCCGATCTCCTAATGACCAACAGATAGCAAGTTTCACGTTGCATCTACTGTATGTTCTCCATAATGTGTGTGACAACCTGATCCAGGTCCAAAAAAAAAAAAAAGGTACCTAATGCTTTTTCTCACAAGAAGTAGATACATTGTATATTTATTATTCTGTAAATACATTTAGAAAAAATGCATATAAATATGTCAGGAAAATATTTTTTAAAATAAACCTGTTAAAAAATTATAAAAAAGGTGGTTGCTGGAAATCTTAGCCATTAGAAGAGATACAAATAGAGAGCCTTGTCCCTTCTAGTGTCCCTTTTTCATAAAAGAATGAGTAAAGCACATACTAAAGAAATAAAAATATGTAAAATATTAATTTAAAAAATAAATAAATAAATATGATTAAAGCCCATCTTTGGGGGGGGGGGGGGATCCTCCCTTGCAGTGGAGCTGCCCCACAATGCAAGGGTTTAATGAGAATTATGGCACGGCACACTCCTCTTCTCCCTTCACTTCTGCCTGTGGACTGTCCCTTGGTGTCCTCGTGTCAAATGTAGGTTATTTGGCTCTGCATTGGTTTTAAAGCCCAGGAAGCAGAGGGATCATGTTCAAAAAAAGTGCTTTTATGATCTTTATTTTTTTTTGTCTGGAGCTCTTCTTTAAGGCAATATCCTCAGGTACAGAGAACTGGTCACCCTGTACATACACTGTAATCCCATGCTATTAGTGCTCAATATGATAAGTAGTGTCAAAAACTCCTCATTAAAAAATATATTGTTCTTGTTAGTTATAAATAATTGCAAGTGTCAAATGTCATAAGCCAAACCATATACTGTATCACAGATATTTCCAATATACTCAAACTAAAACAAGAGTGAGTGCATTCTAAAATAAATATAGTGCAATCCAAAAAAACATGTTTGTGCAATCCCAAATATATATATATATATATACATATATACACAGTATATGTATATCATAAATGTCCATGCAAACATAAACATGTGCAACTTTCTCCAAATAATGATCTACAAGCAGTGCTTCTCAACCACTCAACGTCTTCCCTGTGCTTAAAAAATTGTGTGTCACCACAGAGAGCCACCCCCTCACCAGGAATAATCTCACCTGGGGTTGTGTGACCACAACAATCAAGTAGGATCAGAAATCGCCTTTTAGCCTATCAAGTGCTACATCTAGCTCCTCCAACCTTCTCCGCTGTTGTCTCCTCATAAAGGGAGTATGCCATCCAGAGAGTATATATTGTATACACACACACACACACACACACACACACACACACACACAATATCTCACAAAAGTGAGTACACCCCTCATATTTTTGCAAATATTTTATTATACATTTTCATGTGACATCACTGAAGAAATGACACTTTGCTACAATGTAAAGTAGTGTACAGCTTGTATAACAGTATAAATTTGCTGTCCCTTCAAAATAACTCAACACACAGCCATTAATGTCCAAACCGCTGACAACAAAAGTGAGTACACACCTAAGAGAAAATGTCCAAATTGGGCCCAAAGTGTCAACATTTTGTGTGGCCACCATTATTTTCCAGCACTGCTCTAACCCTCTTGGGCATGGAGTTCACCAGAGCTTCAGAGGTTGCCACTGGAGTCCTCTTCCACTCCATAACGACATCACAGAGCTGGTGGATGTTAGAGACCTTGCGCTTCTCCACCTTCTGTTTGAGAATGCCCCACAGATGCTCAATAAGGTTTCGTTCCGGAGACATGCTTGGCCAGTCCATCCCCTTTACCCTCAGCTTCTTTAGCAAGGCAGTTGTCAACTTGGAGGTGTGTTTGTGGTCGTTATCATGTTGAAATACTGCCCTGCGGCCCAGTCTCCGAAGGGAGGGGATCATGCTCTGCTTCAGTATGTCACAATACATGTTGGCATTCATGGTTCCCTTAAGTAACTGTAGCTCCCCTGTGCCGGCAGCACTCATGCTGCCCCAAACCATGACACTCCCACCACCATGCTTGACTGTAGGCAAGTCACACTTGTCTTTATACTCCTAACCTGGTTGCCGCCACACACACTTGACACCATCTGAACCAAATAAGTTTATCTTGGTCTCATCAGACCACAGGACATGGTTGCAGTAATCCAGGCCCTTAGCCTGCTTGTCTTCAGCAAACTGTTTTCAGGCTTTCTTGTGCATCATGTTTAGAAGAGGCTTCCTTCTGGGACAACAGCCACGCAGACCAATTTTATGCAGTGTGCGGCGTATGGTCTGAGCACTGACAAGCTGACCCCCCACCCCTTTAATCTCTACAGCAATGCTGGCAGCACTCATATTTCTTTTTCCCAAAGACAACCTCTGGCTATGACACTGAGCACATGCACTCAACTTCTTTGGTCGACGATGGTGAGGCCTGTTATGAGTGGAACATGCTCTGTTAAACTGCTGCTATAGTCTTGGCCACCATGCTGCAGCTCAGTTTCAGGGTCTTGGCAATCTTCTTATAGCCATCTTTATGTAGAGCAACAATTCTTTTTTTTTTCACATCCTCAGGAAGTTCTTTGACATGAGGTGACATGTTGAACTTCCAGTGACCAGTATGAGAGAATGAGAGCTATAACACCAGATTTAGCACACCTGCTACCCATTCACACCTGAGACCTTATAACACTATCGAGTCAAATGACACTGGGGAAGGAAAATGGCTAATTGGGCTCAATTTGGACATTTCCACTTAGGGGTGTACTCACTTTTGTTGCCAGTGGTTTTGACATTAATGGCTGTGTGCTGAGTTATTTTGAGGGGACAGCAAATTTACACTGTTATACAAGCTGTACACTCACTACTTTACATTGTAGCAAAGTGTCATTTCTTCAGTGTTGTCAAAGATATAATAAAATATTTACAAAAATGTGAGGGGTGTACTCACCTTTGAGAGATACTGTATATAAAAAAGGTAAAAAAAACAATAGTGCTCATATCGATTTAAAAAAGATTTATTGAAAAAATATACACAGGGTACTCATCACATTCTCCGGCATCCAGCTCCCCGCTGGTTCCTGGTGTTGTCACTGTCCTGGCCACTCCCCTACGTGTTTTGACACAGGGTCACGTGTCTTCCTCAGGGGGACTACACCAGGAACCAGCATGGAGCTGGATGCCAGAGAGTGTCTGTGAGGCTTGTGATTTTGTATAAGAGCAACAGAATCTTCCCAGAAACAAAGTCTATATGCCTGGTTTAGTCTGGTGCGCTGGAAGTACCAGATAAAAGTGGAGTACCCAGAGTATGTTGTTTCAATAAAGAGCTTTTAGAAGGATATAAGCACTATTGGTCTTTTTACCTTTATATATCCTCTCCTCTTAAGCCCCGTACACACGTACTGATCGTCGGCCGAACGATCGGCCGTCTTTTGTCCAGGGCTGTCGTGTCTGCTGAAAACTGCAAAAGACTGCACACGAATTTTGTCGGCCAACAACAGCCGACTGCAGAAGTGATGTCATGTGATGGTTAACTTTCCTTGTCTTTCTTTTCTGAGCATGCCCAGTCTTGCTAATCTGCTGTCTGTCGGCCGAAATCTGTACTGACTAGCAAAAAATCGGTTCGGCCAACAAAAATTTTAAAGTCTGCACGACAGATTCTGTTCGGCCGAAAATGCGCTGTCGGCTGTCGGAAGCATCATACTAACAAGCCTACAATCGGCCGAACGGTCGTCGGCCGAATATTTACGGCCGACAATCGGTACGTGTGTACGGGGCTTTACTTTATGAGGATATAACAGAGTAGAGAGTTGGAGGAGCTGGATGTAGCCCTTGATAGGCTAAAAGGCTTTTTCTGACCCTACTTGATTGTGGTGGTCACACAACCACAGGTGAGATTATTCCTGGTGGGGGGGAGCTCTCCGTGGTGAAACACAATTTTTTAAGCACTGTAAAGAAGTTGAGTGGTTGAGAAGCACCATTTGTGGATTTTTATGTTTGCATGGACATATATGATATATATTTTTTGGGGGGGGATTACTCAAACAAACATTTTTTGGATTGCACTATATTTATGTTAGATTGCACTCACTCTTGTTTTAGTATATTGGAAAAATCTGTGATATATGGATTGGCTTATTATGACATTTGACACTTGCAATTATTTATAACACCAGTTTTTGACACTACTTATATTAAGCACTAATAGGGCGCCATTACAGTGTATGTTGAGTTAATTTAGCACATAAATGGGATTGCGATCATTGTCAGGAGCTCAGCTCGTCTGTTTATTGAAGCAAGTAGCTCGCAGGATTAATATATTTTTATGACTGGTCACCCTGTGTTCATCGCATTCTAGCAGGGTCCTGCATTTGTTCAAGACTGTCTGCCATACTCCTAATTTAAACACTCATCCGAGAAAAGGCCTACATATTTTATTTATTACTGGTTTTTATATAGCACCAGCCATTTATGAACGCTTTACATATTTTACATTCACATCAGTCCCTGCTCTCAAGGAACTTAAAATATAGGGTCACTATCACACATGCATACATTCACGTTAGGGCCAATTTTAGACAGAAACGAATTAACTTACCAGCATGTTTTCAGAGAGTGAGATGAAACCCGAGTACCTGAAAGAAACCCAGCAAGCACAGAAAGAACATGCAAACTCCATGCAGGTAGCATGCTGGTTGGGATTTGGACATGGGGCACTAGTGCTGCTAAGGAGGAGTGCCAACCACTAAGCCACTGTGCTGCCCTTTTTATGTAATTTATAATCCAAGTCATGAAAATACTAAATCCATGCAGACTAATATCTCTGGTAGAAATCAGTCCAGGGCCTCAGTGCTTCAAGACAAGAGTCCTACCTACTGTATTTAGCCACCATGGTGCAGTACAGAAAAAAAGTGAAATATCTTGTACATACAGTGGAAAAATTAAATAACCTCCAGATTCTCTTAGGAATTCTCCTGCTTTCCGGTAACAACATAACTCTTAGCATTAAATATTAATTCCTGGTAATGGCTATAGTATAATGCATTTAGCTAACAGTCTAAAGTGATTTTAATTTCACATTTTATTATCTAGGTTTTTAAATGCACACCCCCAACAGAACAGCAATAAAATGTATGTAAACTAGCAAATTTTTAACATGAGCCAACACATACTTCTGTTCCTTTATTTTGGGACATCATTTTCATTGTTTTTCTTATTCACCTATTTTGGTTTAGGATTTGGTTTGTGAGAACAACAGTGGTCCAGGATGGCCTGCACCAGCTTGTGCTGGGCCACCTGATACTGTTTTTGTGCCTTTAAATTAATAAAGAGATTGTAAAAAAACAAACAAATAAACAAAAAACAAGGAGAAAAAAAAATCCCTTAGGCCCCGTTTACACTGGGGCGATCCGACTTGGGGGGGCGACCTCCGAGGTCGCGGTGCGAGCAGCGCGCCGCGACCTCGGAGCGGCCGCCACGGACTTCATAACATTGAAGTTTATGACGGTCGCTCCGGGTCGCCCCAAAGAAGCTCCGGACCCTTTTTCTAAGTCGGAGCGACTTGTGTCGCTCCTATTAGAACGGGTCCGCAGCTTCCCTATGGGAGGCGTCGCCTCACAGGTCGCCTTAGTGTGAACGGGGACTTATTTGCTCTGGTAAACATGGCATTAAAAAAGTTTTATTATACCTGTACAAAAAAAAAGGGAGTTCATTCAGCCGGAAATCCTTTGTGCTGTTAACTTGTAGTCCCTTCCCCTGAATGGTTATTAGTTAGCATTATTACCTAGTATCTCTGTGGACTACAAAACACCTCCCCCCCCATTAGGAATAAGAGAGGGTGATCTTATGTAAACTTACCATACTCCCTGTCCTGGGGTGACAACACTGATCAGTACAGTGGTCACTCTAGGAAAGGAAATGTGTTAATGGCAGGATTACCAGGTTAAAATAAAGGAAAAAAAGTGTAAGGCCTCTTTCACACGGGCGTTCCGTATGTCCGTATATCACCCCATCCGTTTGCGGGTGATATACAGACATAATGCATGTCAATGGGATTGCGGATGTCAGCGGATGATTTGCCTCTGATTTTCTTCCTTTCAGTTCTGTTCCGTTTTTGGAACGGAACAGAACCCTATTTTTCTTCCGTTTAAAAAACGGAAAGGACGCAAAATCGGATGTCAGCGGTGTCATCCGCTGACATCCGCAATCCCCATAGACATACATTATGTCCGTATATCATCCGCAAACAAATGGGATGATATGCGGACATACGGACCGGATGACACAAGTGTCATCCGTGTCCGTAAAAAAAAAAAAAAGTGCTGGAGCGGATCGCAATACGGTCCGCTCCGTGTGAAAGAGGCCTAAAAATAAAATCCAAGAACTGGTAAGCTGCACTGCTATCAGATTTGGATTTTAGGTTTAGATTTGCTTTAAAGAAGAATTCCGGGTTTCTCCCAACAACTTTTGAAGACAATCTCTTCCCCCTCCTGGCCATAAATGGATCAAAATGTGGCCAGTTCAGCAGGGACCAGCTAAATTTCAATTCATCTATGGCTGGTCCTGTTGGAGAGCAGTTCATCTACTGCTCACAAACGGGCTTGCTGAAAAACTTTAAGCCAATAGACTGCAGTGCTGATCAGTGTATTCTGACAGCAGGCTGACTCCCCTGCTCTCAGATTACAATGACACAGCAGGGAGGATTCCCGCATTCACCCCCGATGTGTGGATGGGGAAAATCGGTTTCGTTTTTCTGAACTAAAAAAACTGAGCCATGTGTAGCAAGCTTAAAGTGGAGTTCCACCCTCATTTTATACTTACCTCCATCTTCTCGCTCCGGGTCACCTGAAAAAGAAATGGCTAATCACATTTTTTTTTTTTTTTTTTTTACTTACCTCGTAGCGAAGAAAATATACTTACCTTACTTCCTTCTTCCTCGGCCACGGCCCGTCGTCACTGCCTGGCTCTGCAATGATTCCTGGGAGCTGAACGTCATAGCTCCCAGGAATCATTGCGCCTGCACCGGCCCCGACGTCAGTTCCGGGCCGTGCGCGTCATCCCCTTCTAAACAGCTTCTGGGCATGTCATTCTGGGGATGACGCGCACGACCCGGAAGTGACGGCGGGGCCGGTGCAGGGCATCGTGGGACCGAAGAAGGCGGAAGAGGACGCTGAAGAGGATCTCGCTGGCTTCAAGCTGCCCACATCTGAGATGGCAGCGCTGGACAAGACGTTTTCAAGGTAAGTATTTGTCCTAACAGGTAAGTGCAACCCAGGACAGATCAGAGGCTAGCCATTGTGGAATGCACTAGCCCTGACTGTCCCGGGGGTATTTAAAAAAAAAATAAAAAATTCCAGGGTGGAACTCCGCTTTAAGAAAGATGTGTATTCTTGCCTATTTTTAGCTTGCTCTGGTCTGGTCCCATAATCTCCCCTGTGTCAGCGGCTGTAGGGGAGAGGAAAGAGCACTCGACAACAGCTGGTTATGCATGGGAGAGATGACATCACCCTAAGGCTCCTATTGCCCATCCAGTGTCGTTGCTCCTGCCTCTCCCCTGCAGCGGCTGCTGGCTGACACCAGGGAATGATCACGTGACCAGACCCCAGCCGGCTAAAAATAGGCAGGTGTACAGATCTTTCTTACACAGGTTAGTCAGCATAAGAGCGAGGAGGAGGGGAGGGGAGGGGAGGGGGGAGATGGTTCGAGCATTGTGGAATTCAACTTTAAGCATTATCAGTTCATATAAAAAAATGAAATCAAAGTCAATGAGAATTAATTTTTAGCTGTGTGTGTATATAAATACAAAAAGGAACCAAGATAATGATACAATAATATTTATCACTGAATGGGAAATGAAGAACATCACCAATAATATGGTTATCCTGAACCGTAAAGCTTAACCTATTTAGTGCTTAGTTAGCCTGGCAACAAAAAGGATAAGCGTATGACTCAATATGTATCTCACATTCAGGGATGTGTTCCAGCCTCCTAAAGTGGCACCATCCACATAAGGCACACCCACAGCGACACACAAATATAGAGCATCTTCATGTGTCGCCACTGTGTTACTGTGATAAGCAGCAGGAAAGATCTCTTCCCTCTCCCCCCCCCAGTGAGGATATCCTCCCCATTACATAAATCAAACCCAGCATTGCAGTCCCTCCCTGTAGAACATTTCCTGAAGCCTCAATGCAATCGATAGTATTACTGTGTAATCTGAATATCAGTAATAGGGTGGAGATAGAAAAAATAAATAAAAAGCACCATATACCTCTACAGACTGTCATGGATCAGATGAAAAATATATCAATGTTAATCTTATGATATGATCAGTAAATGGTTGATTCATTAGCACTAGTGGATTTAAAAATGTAAGAGGATTGTAAAGGAAAGCAGTGCAATGAAAGCACTTACCTACAGGCTAAATGATGGGCTGTGGATCGCATGTAATTGTATTTTTTCCAGCTGAGATCCTTTTGTCCTGTCTCCCTGTCTGCTGAAGGGAAGCTGATGGAGGGAGGCTGTGGCTGGGGATGCTTTCTTACTTCAACCCACCCATGCTGCAAAGGATGCTGGTCTTTGTAGTTTCAAGACACATCATACTGATCATTCTAAAGCTACATGGTTTTCTTTACAAAGGAGGTGAAAGCTGCACAAAATTCCTAGCATGTTACCTTTATCTTCCAAGGATGGATTGTGAAATATCTTACAATCATCCAACTGATAGCATTCTCAATGATTTGGCTTATTGTCGGGACTCATCAATAAAACCCTGCGGTCCTATCCCTTCTCTACACTACTCAAAACAGAAATTTTAGCTGGAGTTCCACTTTATATTATATATTATTGTAACCATCTGTACTTGCATTAGGTATTGTTACAGCATTACATTTTTCTTTAAATCTACCCTTGCAATGAAGCCCCCTGCAATGCAAGCAGTTCTATCATTTTTAAAGCGGAGTTCCACCCTGGGAATAAATTTTTTTAAAAAAATACCCCCGGGACAGTCAGGGCTAGTACATTCCACAATGGCTAGCCTCTGATCTGTCCCGGGTTGCACTTACCTTTTAGGAGAAATACTTACCTTGAAAAAGTATTCTCCAGCGCTGCCATCTCAGGTGTGGGCAGCTTGAAGCCAGAGCGATCCTCTTCGGCGTCCTCTTCCGCCTTCTTCGGTCCCACGATGCCCTGCGCCGGCCCCAACGTCACTTCCGGTGCACGCGCGTCATCCCTCCACAGCTTCTGGGCATGCCCAGAAGCTGTTTAGAAGGGAATGACGCGCGCGCCCCGGAACTGACGTCCGGGCCGGTGCAGGCGCAATGATTCCTGGGAGCGATGACGTTCAGCTCCCAGGAATCATTGCAAATCCAGGAAGTGACGACGGGCCGTGGCCGCAGAGGGAGGAAGAAGGAAGTAAGGTAAGTATATTTACTTCTTTACGAGGTAAGTAAAAAAAAAAAAAATATGCGATTATCCATTTGTTTTTCAGGGGACCCGGAGCGAGAAGATGGAGGTAAGTATAAATTTAGGGTGGAACTCCACTTTAAGTAGATGTAAACCTCAGACATGAAATATGAACAAAGCATATTCCTCTATAGTGTGTTCTTATCTCAATTAAAGTGATTCTAAAGTCTCTTTTATTTTTCTATTAAAATATCAAACATGATAAATGAAGTATGGGCGAGGTGAGGTCCAAACCACAAGCCGTGGGAGGGCCCCAACTGTCCCAATAAAATGAATGGGATGGTAAGGAGGGTTACTAATTAAGTGAGTCTGGGTTCAAATTGAACAACATATTTTAATTAAATATAACATCCATTTATTAATAATCAATAAAATATCAAAAACCATTAAAAAGTTTTAGACTGAAACCAGTCCAAATCTGACATGATACATAATACATGTAACTGTTGTAGTCACAACTGGATAGGGACGGGTCTGACGCGTTTCGCAATCTAGCTTTTTCAAAGACCACTTTTGACATCCCAGGTGGACAAGTTACATAGAATCTCATTGAAATGAGGCCGTGAATTCAGGACACTGATCGCCTTACCGATGCCGTGGATAGCCCTAGAGAGCCACACAAAGAAGGCTATGGCACCCAGGTCGGCCACAGGAGGCCAAATCAAGGGACCAACAAGGGAAGGGGTGTCGAGTACAGTACTCTCAGGCCAGTTAGCATAAACTGATATGGAACAGGCAAAAACCGCCCAGTGCACCGCATGGTCCCCATCTTGGTTTCCATCTGATATGCGCAACCTACAGGGCGACAGAGTGATGTCCGCCCGAGGGGGGAGACACGAGAAATAACAAACATGTTATACTTACCCGCTCTGAGAAGTGGTTTTGCATAGAGCGGCCTGGATCCTCCTCTTCTCGGGTCCCTCTTCGGCTCTCCTGGCTCCTCCCTTCTGTCGAGTGCCCCAACAGCAAGCAGCTTGCTATGGGGGCACCCAAGCCGTGTTGTGTATCTATTCAGACACAGAGCTGCCACTCAGCCCTGCCCCATCTCTCTCCTGATTGGCTGAGTTTGATTGACAGCAACAGGAGCCAATGGCGCAGCTGCTGTGTCTCATCCAATCAGGAGAAAGAGAGTCACAGATGACAGAGGCACCTGTGGACATTGCTGGATAGAGTTGGGGCTCAGGTAAGTATTAGGGGGGCTGCTGCACACAGAAGGTTTTTTATCTTAATCCATAGAATGCATTAGGATAAAAAACCTTCTGACTTTACAACCCCTTTAAGAGTGTAATTTCTGTCTGCTGCTTCATTCCTCTGCTATCAGCATGAATTACTTCTGACAAGTTTTCCTGACACCAAGAGAAAAAAAGGTGACAGGGGAGGGACCTCCAGCAGATTGACAGCCTCAGCTCTGTTCCTGTGTGCTGTGTAGAGGGGGGTGTTTCTCTTCCCTCCAATCAGCTCTCAGAGCTCTCCTCGATGAGCTCCGCAGCGTGTAGCTTCAGCTCTCTGCCCCCTTTTTTTAACTCTCAGGAAAGCTTTAAAATTCAGCACTTTGAACAGATGTAGAGAAGAGAGGGATGCAGATAAACAGGTGCAACTCATGCAGGAGGGTTTGTTTCATTTCCGGGTATCACCGGCCACTTAACTGGGTATAGTTAAGGGTTTACAACCACTTTAAAGTGGTGTTTAAACCCAAACCAAAATAGGAATATACTGCACCAATCAATGGTGGCTACATTCGTTTTCTTTTTCCCCTTTATTTTCATCTGGTGATCTGGCCAGTAACACACCTCCTGTATTAGAGTGCCTCCACTCTGGAGGATGGATTGAAGGGGCACCTATGGATAGCAGCATTGCCAGTCTGGGGGAAAGGGAATGTTAGCTGTACTAGCAGATTTAAATACACTAACAAATTGAAGCCAAACTCCAGCTCACACTGCAGTTAGAGCAACTGTTTTTTTTTTTTTTTTGTTATAAAGCTTTTATGTAACAAAATAAAAGCTGATCATTCTAAGCACCCTTGTCAGTAGTAAATGGTTTGTCTCAACCCTCTAACCGATACATTTGCAGGAGAGCTTGTTCCTCTGAAAAACAATAGACTTACTGGCTGCATCACCAGGTGAAAATAAAGGCAAAAAAAAAATCTAAAAAAGAAAACTAATGCAACCACCACATCTAAGAAATGGTAAGCTGCCTTATAACAAATATTTGTGTAGCAGGTTTTCCAGGCCTGTGGCCTGATGTGGGTCTGCCATTGTTACCGGTTTACCTCTCCAGCTCATGTGAGCTGCCACCCTGGGTGTGAGAACTGAGACATTGACAACTCCAGCATCTTGGTTTTTGTGGTTTTATTAGGGGATAAAGGGGATGGGAGAAGGGAATGAGTGGGATACTCCTTTAGGCTTAAAGCAGAGTTCCGGCCGCAAAATCGTTATTTTAGATTTTGTGGCATCCGCTTCCTTATTGTACCCTGAAAAAGAATTGGATATTCCCGATTTTCTTTTTTTTTTTTTACTTACCTTGTTTCAGCAGAAAATATACTCACCTTTCCTTCCACTTCCTCCCTGTGCGGCCGCGGCCCGCGCCGTCACTTTCTGTCCCGCAATGCGTCCTGGGAGCTCTTACTGATCACTCCCAGGAGGCAATGGGCAGTGACGTAGGTGGCCGGACGCTCCTCTCATCACGTTATTTCCAAACAGAAAATGACGCGATGAGAGGCGGAGCACAGCGCGGACGGCGCCAGCCTATTGCCAGTACTTTCCTTTGTACTGGGCATGCGCGAGATTTCGCGCTGCATTGATCGGCCCCCCTCCATCTACAACCAGGAAGCAGGGCATATTTGTGCACACTGCGGCTTCAGGGGACCATGGAAAAGATGGCGGCGCTCTGCAAAAATTGTATAAAGTAAGATTTTAGTATTGCCAATCTATTATTTAATTGTATAAAATCGGATTAGCGGATGTAAGAAGGGCGGTGGATCACTGTTTGGGAGGTATTTAAAAAAAAAACCGAATCTGTGGCCGGAACTCCGCTTTAACTAAATACAATTCGGGACTTTATCCAAGAAAATGTCTGTTAACGCTGCCTTGCCCCCAGCCGACGCTAGCCAGCGCTCACTGGCGCTTAGAACACACTGTAACTTGATAGAAGTTCTGAATCCTCGACTCTAGGTCCAGAAGACTCAGGACTGTGAAGCATAGAACTACTGACACTGCTGCACTGCAAAGTCACTGACCACTCTCTCCAACCTGGCAATGGCTTGAGGTAGCTTGCTGTGAATTACTGTATAGCCGCAAATCTCAACTGGGACTCTGCACCATTCAGGGCCCAAACCGCAGGCGCCCCCTTTACACTTTAGCTCTTCAGGGTCCACTGACTATGTACCCCCTTTGCTAATTCAGGGTCCTCAACCTAGGTACCCCCTTTTGCTACTAGCTGACATTGGATACCAGAACCTCCTATGGAGTGGTCTCTAACTCTCCAGGCAGACCCCCAGGGGCAATCCTCAGTACTCACGACCTGTGTAGGCTTTCCTGGGACTTAACCCCTCTCGCTCTCCGCTGGTTCTCGGCACACCGGATCCCCCTCACCTCAACTCAGCACCCTCTGGATTCTCGAGCGACACCTCAAGACATCCTCTTCCTCAGACAGGAGGAGAGACAGCCGTCCTCTCTCTCCTGGGACTCTGCTCCGGCCAAAGACGCCGGGTCACGCGCTTCCTCCAAACTTATACCCACTCCCAGAATCCTTTGCAGCATAATCTGCCTTCTGGGTTAGTTACAAGCCTGAATGTGTCCCCTGATTGGGCTTCCTCCACTGCCCTATGAGAAGCCTCTCACATGAGCCAGTGGGGAGACTTCCCCTTCAGCAGGCACACCTGGAAACCATGACACCCTAACCAAAGAAATCATGGCCATGCTGTTAGCAAAAGAGACATACTATGTCTTTTCTACATTAAAGTTTCTTACCTGCCTGTCCACACTCTACAGCTTGGCTGAGGAAGGGAGCATGTACAGGTGTCTCTTTAGCACATGGTAAAGCTAGGCATACACTTACAAAATTGGCCAGTTCAGCGGGAACTGGCCGAATTGCGATCCGTGTTAGCCCTCTCTGTTCAACAGACGCCAGACAGCTGTAGCATGAGCATAGCAAGGCGACCTAGAGGCTTTTTTTTTTTTACATATAAGGGGTGTAACTGAACCCAACAACAGTCCACACAAAGGCTGGACAAGAGTGATTTGGACTTAGGCCCTTTTTTGGGCTACAATGTAGCAATTGTTGCTAATGGCAGCATAGTTTACCTGCCTATATGAAGAGGAACTTTATTATTTATTGTATTAGTGTAAAAAACACTTTTTTGCAGTTTGTAATTATTGTACATATGTACGTAATGAAGACACATTAGGGGAAAATTAACAAAACTTCTGGTCCGTTATAATGGCACAGGAAATTCGTGCCAGTGATATACCAATTTACGGGCTATCTGTGCCACCTCTGCCAGTTTCTATTTTAGAGTGAAATAGAATAGATCATGGCTGTTTTCAATTGTAGCACCCTCTAGCAGGGGCGTAACTACAGGGGTTGCAGGGGTTGCAATCGCTACCGGGCCCCATGCTCCAGGGGGCCCGGTAGCAAACCAGTGGGTGAACTTCCAGGATCGCAAAGGTCACACTTGCGACCGGACCCTGGCATTGCACCACTGTGGGGAGGCCCCAAGATTGCAGGAAGTGGGCCCACAAGATTGCAGGAAGGGGGCCCACTGCAGAACTTGTGAAAGAATCCTGCTGCGGGACCGTAATAAAAGGCCATGCAACGAGTGTAAAGAGCCCCAGGATTAGTGGGAAGAGCCCTGGGCTTGAAGGTAAGGGCCCCGGCCAGGGGTCTGGGGGGCCCTTCATGGTTACTTGCATCAGGGCCCTGAAGGTTCTAGTTACGCCTCTGCCCTCTAGTGCAGGGCTTCTCAACTAGGGTTCCTCCTGAGGTTGCTAGGGGTTTTTTGAGCAATGGGCAATTTCTGCCTCTCAGATTTCTAAAGTTGCCAATGACACCATTGTTCCTTTTAGCTATCTGTAAGGGGGGTAATTCTCCCCAATGATGACAAGAGTAAGGAGCATTCTTCCCACTGACTGTCACACTAATGTGTCATGAATTGTAGATTTTTCATTTTTAGCAGGGGTTCCCTGAGACCAGAAATTTATTTCAAGGGTTCCTCTGTGTTGAAATAGTTGAGAAAGGCTGCTCTAGTGTGTGCTAGGTGTAAGATAGGTTTGTTAGAGTAGTTTTGTTAGTGTAGGAAAATTCAGTTAAGCCTGAGCAGTGAATCTGGGTCAGGATCCAGTGATGCAGGGCTGGGTAACTCATCTGACAGCTCTCGCTGGCACTTCCTACTGGTCTGGAAGTTCATAAAAAGGCCTCAACCAATCCACAGCAATGGGCCGGCAGGGGGCAGAGCTTACCCTAGAAATAGACATGGGCCAAGCCAGCAGGGGCTGTCAGGTGAAAAATGGAGATAAAATACTGCCTTGGGTCAGGGCTTGGGTGCTAGAAGGATCTTGCCATAACACAAGTAGGAAGCCCTTCCTGGAGGCACAGGAGCACGTATGAGGACAATGTGGGTACAGCAGCACTACTGGGGTCTTACAACGGGGAAGACTACCACACATAGCCAGTTCTCCCTGAAGACTGCATTGAGCCAAATCTTCCATCACTTCCCTGGGAGATCTCCTGAGAGTCAGCCAGGTGGGCTGGAGAAAAGTCAGCCATGTGGGCTGGTGAGAGACAGTCAGAAGGACTGTGGAGGAATGTTAGCCTGGAGGGCTAGTGAAAGGGGCAACTGCAGCCAGGTGGGTTGGCAGTGCTTGGAGAGGTGGTGCGGGGACCAGAAGCCACAGGAGGAGTAATGCAAGTTGATCACTGTAATTTCTGCACAGCAAGGGGCTTTGAGTTCCTGCCTGTAAAGGGCCATTGCTAAAAATCTGACTGTGCCTGTTAGGTCCACAAACAGTGTTTCAGCTGGGAACTGCAAGCAGGTGAAGGGCTGGAGGAGTGTATATAGACTGTCAATGGGAAAGATGTCCCTGAAGTGTTGCCAAGTTTGTTGCTGAAGTCAAGTGGGCATCCCATAACTTCCCATCCCCATCCAGGTCATTAACCCTCAATAAACAACAAAAACAAAGCTGTGGACTGTTCTCTGGAGTGCCTGTGAAAATTTGATGTGCCTGGCTGTGGAGGGTGGAGGATCACAGTTACTTACGGCCCCTTAGGGAGTGGACTACACAATATAGAAGAATGCCGCAGATCCCCACCAGATGAAACCATTAGCTCACATGCTAACTGATATGTTCCCTGTTGATTCATGTGAAGTGTGATATTTAATGACAGGTCCATTATTCCTGGTTCCTAAATTGAACTCACTGGATCCTCAAAGCCACATAAAAGTGGTTGTACAGGCTTAAAGTAATATTAAACCCCTTTGTTTTTTAAAAAAACATCTTATACTTATCTGCTCTGTACAATGGTTTTGCACAGAGCAGCCCCGATCCTCATCTTCTCGGGTCCCATTCCGGCACTCCTGGCTCCTCCCTCCTGCTGCGTATCCCCACAGCAAGCTGCTTGCTCTGGGGGCACCCAAGCAGGCATGCTCCTGACCCGCAATGCTCTGTGTGTCCATTCACACATGGAGCCGCAGCTTTGCCCTGCCCCTTCAATCTCCTGATTGGCTCACTGGCTGTGATTGCTAGCCGTGGGAGCCAATGGCTCCTGACCTGATGTTGCCAAAAGCCAATCAGTAGTGCGAGTCCCTGGAGAGGCAAGGCTCTCTTAGTATTTCTGGGTCAAGATAGGGGTTAAGGTAAGCATTAGGGGTAGCTGGAGGGGCTTCTGCACACAGAAGGTTTTTTACTTCCATGCATAGAATTCCTAAAGGTAAAAAACCGTGTGCCTTTACAACCACTTTAAGGTTTTTTTTTAACCTTAATTCATTCTCTGCATTAACCACTTTTCAGCTTTCACATTTTGAATGACAATTACTCAGTCATGCAACACTGTACCCATATGAAATTTTCATCCTTTTTTCACACAAACAGAGCTTTCTTTTGGTGGTATTTAATCATCATTGGGTTTTTTTTTATTTTTTGTGCTATAAATGAAAAAAGACTGAAAATTACATTTCGAAAATTTTCTTCATAAATTGTGTACGAAAGTTGTACTGCTACATATCTTTGGTAAAAATAACCCAAATAAGTATATATTATTTGGTCTTTGTGAAGGTTATAGAGTCTACAAGCTATGATGCCAATTATTAAAAATTGATCACACCTGATGTACTGACGCCTATCTCATTTCTTGAGACACTAACAAGCCAGGACAGTACTAATACCCCCAAAAAAAAAACATTTTTAGAAAGTAGACATTCCAGGGTGTTTAGTAAGAGGCATGGTAAGTTTTTTTAAGTTGTAATTTTTTGCCACAGTTCTTTGCAAAATGAAGATTTTTTTTATTCACAAAAATGTCATATTACCAAGTTATTTCTCACACACTGTATAAGCATGCTTGCAACTACACCCCAAAATACATTCTGCTACTCCTCCTGAGTATAGCAATACCACATGTGTGAGACTTTTACACAGCCTGGCCACATACAGAGACCCAACATCCAATGAGCACCTCCAGGTGTTCTAGGAGCAAAAATTTCACATATCATTTTCTGACAACCTATCACAACTTTGAAGGCCCCAGAGCACCAGGAAAATGGAAACGCCCACAAAATGACCCAATTTTGGAAAGAAAATACACCAACACATAATCTATGAGGCTTAATGCGTCTTTTGAAAAAATGTCATTTTTTTCCACAAGTTTTTGGAAAATGTGGAAAGAAAATGAAAACGCATTTATTTTTTTACACAAAATTGTCCATTTATAAGATATTTCTAACACATAGCACGTACACAGCAAAAATGACACCCCAAAATACAATCTGCTACTCCTCCTGAGTATGGCGATACCACATGTGTGAGACTTTTACACAGCCTGGCCACATACAGAGGCCCAACATGCAGGGAGCACCGTCATTTCCTGACTACCCATTACACTTTTGTGAGGCACTGTAGGGCACTGATAAGCACTGTAGTGGCACTGATGTGGCACGGATGAGCACTGATGTGGCATGGATGTGGTACCGATGAGCACTGATGTGGCATGGATGTGGCACGAATGAGCACTGATGTGGCATGGATGTGGCACGAATGAGCACTGATGTGGCATGAATGTGGCACTGATGAGCACTGATGTGGCATGGATGTGGCATGAATGAGCACTGATGTGGCATAGATGTGGCACGGATGAGCACTGATGTGGCACAGATTTTGCACAGATAAGCACTGATGTGGCATGGATGAGCACTGACGTGGCATGGATGTGCACTGAGGTGGCATGGGTGGGCACAGATGAGGCATGGATATGGCATGAATGGGCATGATTGAGGTAGGGATAGGCATGATTGAGGCATGGATGGCCATGATTGAGACATGGATGGGCATGACTGAGGTATGGTTGAGGCATGACTGAGGTATGATTGAGGCATGACTGAGGTATGATTGAGGCATGGAGGAGGCAGGGGATGAGCGCCGCTGCAGCCTCCCTCCTCTCCTCGCACGCTCGCACATGCGCCGGTTTATTGACAACTGATCACTCCGTCATTGGACGGAGCGATCACGTGGTAAAGGGCCGCTGTCATTGGCCCTTTACCATGATTTGTGATGCGCATCCAGGGGGTGCGTGGGAAGTGCGATTCTGGGAGAACGTCATTGTACGCCCTCCAAGAATAAACCAACCATGCTGTAGCCGTCATTTGGCTAAGGCCCGGTCGACAAGTGGTTAACCACTTAAGCCCCAGAGGATTTTCCTGCTCAAAGACCAGACCCCTTTTTTCAACTTGGCACTGCATGAATTTAACTGACAATTGCGCGGTCATGCAATGCTGTACCCAAACAAAATTTACAGTACAGGGATACCACATATGTGAGACTTTTTGGGAGCCTAGCTGTGTACGGGACCCTGAAAACCAATCTCCACCATCAGAATTTCAAAGTGCGTACATTTTTCATTGCATTTTCTCACTACCTATAACGATTTAGGAGGTCCTGAAATTTCAAGATACCACAAAACCCCCCCAAATGACCTCATTTTGTAAAAGTAGACACCCCAAGCTATTTGCTGAGAGGCATGGTAAGTCCATGGAATATTTTATATTTTGCCACAAGCTTCGGGAAAATTACATTTTTTTTTTAACACAAAGTTGTCACTAAAAGATAAATTGCTCACACATGCCATGGGTATATGTGAAATGACACCCCAAAATACATTTTGCTGCTTCCCCTGAGTACAGGATACCACATGTGTGAGACTTTTTGGGAGCCTAGCTGTGTACGGGACCTCGAAAACCAATCAACACTCTCAGGTTTTCTAATGGTGTAAATCGAACATTTCACCTCCGCACTACCTGTCACAGTTTCGGAGGCCCTAAAATTCCATGATAGCACAAAACTCCCCCAAATGACCCCATTTTGGAAAGTAGACACCCAAAGCTATTTGCAGAGAGGCATGTTGAGTGTTTTGCAGATCTCACTTTTTGTCACAAAGTTTTGGAAATTTAAAAAAAGAGGAAAAAAATGCATTTTCCTGATTTTTCTTAATTTTCCAAAAAAAATGAGAGCTGCAAAATACTCACCATGCCTCTCAGCAAATAGATAGGAGTGTCTACTTTGCAAAATGGGGTCATTTGGGGGGGAGGGGGTTTGTGCCATCTTGGCATTTCATGGCCTTCAAAAGTGTGATAGGTAGTAAGGAGTGAGATCAACCATTTACGTCCTTAGAAAGCCAGAAGGTGCGGATTGGATTTCGGGGTCCTGTAAGCGGCTAGACTGCCAAAAAGTCTCACACATGGGGTATCCCTGTACTCAGGAGAAGCAGCAGAATGTATTTTGGGGTGTCATTTCCCATATACCCATGGCATGTGTGAGCATTATATCATTTACTGACAACTTTGTGTAAAAAAAAAGAAAAAAATGAAATAATAATTTTCCCAAAACTTGTGGCAAAATATAAAATATTCCATGGCCTCACCATGCCTCTCAGCAAATAGCTTAGAGTGTCTACTTTGCAAAATGGGGTGATTTGGGGGGGGTTTTGTGCTATCTTGAAATTTCAGGGCCTCTGAAACTGTGACAGGAAGTGCAGAGGTAAAATAAGCAATTTACGCCATTAGAAAACTTGAAGATGGGGATTGGTTTTCGGGGTCCCGTACACAGCTAGGCTCCCAAAAAGTCTCACACATGTGGTATTCCTGTACTCAGGAGAAGCAGCAGAATGTATTTTGGGGTGTCATTTCACATATAAACATGGCATGCGTGAGTAATATATACTTTAGTGACAACTTTCTGTAAAAAAAAAAAAACAAATTGTCACATTCCCGAAACTTAGGGCAAAATATAAAATACTCCATGGACTCAATATGCCTCTCAGCAAATAGCTTTGGGTGTCTACTTTTCAAAAAGGGGTCATTTGGGGGGTGTTTGAACTGTCCCGGAATTTCATGCTCAATCTTAGCCACACATCATCCACTCTTCTAACCACTTGAAAACCAAGCCTTTTCTGTGACTTTTTGTTTACATGAAAAAATATTTTTTTTTTACTAGAAAATTACTTTGAACCCCCAAACATTATATATTTATTTAAAGCAGAGGCCCTATAGAACAAAATGGTGGATGTTGCAAATTTTTTGGTCACATGGTATTTGCGCACAGATTTTCCAAACGCAATTTCTGCAAAAAAAAATATTTTTTTTTGAAATCTAATGCACAAATACACTATATAATTCCAAATTGTTTGGTAAAATTTAAAAGATGATCTTATGCCGAGTACATAGATACCAAACATGACATGCTTTAAAAATTGCGCACGCCTGTGCAGCGGCAAAAAACTATGTACATTTTTAAAAGCCTTTAAAAGTCTTTACAGGTTACCACTTTAGACTTACAGAGGAGGTCTACTGCAAGAATTACTGCCCTCGACCTGGCGTTCGCAGCAATACCTCACATGCATGCTGCAATTGCGGTTTACATATGACTCTAGACCAACGCTTGCGTGCACCTTTGCGTGCAAGCACGGGGGGACAGGGGGGGGCTTGATTCTTTTTTTTTTTTTTTTTTGCTTTTTTATGTTATTTTGACACCTTTCCTTTCATTTTTTTTTAAATCATTTTTATTGTTATCACAGTGAATTTAAATATCCCCTATGATAGCAATCTGTAGTGACAGGTACTCTTTTTTAAAAAAAATTGGGGTCTTTTAGACTCTAGATCTCTCCTCTGACCTTAACGCATCTGACCACACCAAAATTGGTATCTTAGGCCATAGAGATGATTGGAGCCATTCTCATCTCCAATCAACTCTATGGTTAGATAATTGAACCACCGGCTGCACTCTCGAGTTAACCAGTGGGACAGGAGAGCCCGAGAAAAACCACGGAAGGTGGCGGAAGGAGGCGGTAGGGGGGGGGGGAGTCCCCTCCCACTGCATGTAAAAGCAGTCTAGCGGCCAATTATCCGCTAGGATTGCTTTTACATGTAAGCCGACCGCTGGCTGTAAAAAACTATACCAAGGTGATGCCTAAATCTGCAGGCATCATCCTGGTATAACCACTCTAAGTCCATGCAACGTACCAGTACATTGCTGGTCCTTGTTTGGCATATAGTGTAGGTTTTTCTTTTTTTCATGCAGCCTGTGGGCTGAACGAAAAAAAAGAGAACCTAACAGAAATCACCACAGGAATATTGTGTAGTATTACACACCATTAACCGCCCAACAACCAAACCCACTGATTTAATGGTGGGTATACATGACAATATTCCACGTATACCTAAAGGTATTTTAACTGCAGTGGTGAAATCAGCCTACCACAGCTGCTGCCATCAGAGGTATCCATATATGCTGAGCGCAAACGCTGTTTGTGTCAAAATATATAAAATCAGTGTGGCAGCTGACGGGTACCTGCAAGAGAAACAGGTTAACAAAAGAATGAAAAACAAAGTACAGTAAAAGTACGGTAGAAGAACATAAAAATAACTGAAACGACAACTGTTTTTGGTTTTTTATTTCATAATTTTTTCTTAACACTTTTTTTCTGTGAACTACGATTTTCCAGCTTGGGTCTCTCAAAATGTCGATAGCCATCGAACATCTTTCGAGACCCTGTGTTTGTGTGCCCTACACTGTGTCGTGCTGTACCCTACACTAAAACTCTACTAGTGTATGGTAGCGACGGAAACAGTCCCCGATGTAGAGACCAGGTTGGTCAGGACAGGTGGGACAATAATAGCGGGTGTCACGCCTAAATCCGCGCCTGCTACAGACACAACATCTTCTTTGGGGGTGAGTTTGGGAAGGGTTACGCGGGAGGACTTGTGGAAAGTGCCTCTCATGCAGCTGGCTCACTGCATCTGGAAGGGGAAGTTGAACAGGAACACATCCTGGGTACAGGTAAGCTTCGATGATCTCTTCCTGGAATTCTCGGAAGGATTCAGTTCATCCTGACGCCCTGTATAGGACAAAGGCGTTCAGCATAGCCAATTGGAATAAATAAACAGACACTTTTTTGTACCAGCGTCTGGCTTTACGGGCAACTAAATACGGCGCCAAAAGCTGGTCGTTAAGGTCCACCCCTCCCATATTAAGGTTATATTCGTGGACACAGAGGGGTTTCTCCATAACGCTAGTTGCCGTAGAAATTTGGACTGTCATGTCTGGGTGAATGGAGGACAGAACGAAAACATCCCGTGTATCCCTCCACTTCACTGCAAGCAATTTGTCCGTTTTCAAGCAGGCTCTCTCCCCCCGACTAAGTCGGGAATTTACAAGCTGTTGGGGGAAGCCCCGGCGATTAGGTCGCACGGTGCCACATGCGCCAATTTGTAAATCGAGAAGGTGACTAAATAGTGGCACGCTTGTGTAAAAGTTGTCCACGTACAAATAGTACCCCTTTCCAGATAATGGTGACACCAATTCCCAAACTATCTTGCCGCTGCTCCCTATGTAGTCTGGGCAGTTGGGGGGCTTCACACAGCTATCTTTTCCCTCATAGACCCAGAGACTAACTGTATAGTTTGTGGCCCTGTCACAGAGCTTGTACAGCTTGACCCCGTACTTGACACGCTTGCTGGGGAGGTACTGTTTCATAGCAAGGCGGCCAGTAAATTTAATCAGGGACTCATCAACGCAGACAACTTGTTCGGGGGGTAAACAGGGCTGAAAACCGCTGATTGAAGTGGTCTATGAGGGGCCAGATTTTGTGGAGCCTCCCCAGGGTCTCCCCGAGGACGACAGATTTCATTGTCGTTGAAATGCATAAATCGCAGAATTTGCTTGTATCTCGCCCTGGACATGGAGGCAGAGTACACACGCATATGGTGAAGTGGGCTAGTGGACCAATATAGCCGCAATTCACTCTTTTTGGTTATGCCCATGTTCAGGGAAAGGCCCAGAAAGATTTTTAAATTGGCAACCGTTATAGGTTTCCAGGCGAATTGTCTGGCAAGGGGCGAAATTGGGTTGGCGGCGATGAATTGTTGTGCGTATAAATTTAAATGATCCACAATAGATCCAAAAAGATCTTCCGCGAAGAACAACTCAAAAAAGTTCAGGGGCGTAAAACCAGCTGTCTCCACATGGATTCCAGGTTGGGCAGTGAATGGGGGAAGTACTGGCGCTGTAGAATCAGTGGGTTGCCAATTGGGATATGCCAGCGCATCAGGGAGGGCACTATGGGCTCTACGGGCCTGTCTTCGAATACGCGGTGGCTGCGGGCCACTACTCGTGCTAGCCACGGCACCAGCTTCAACTGCACTTATGGGACTCACCACGTCACCAAGTGTTACTGCAGTACTCGTTGTACTAGGTCCAGGGTGTACTAGGCCGCTGGCACTTGCCAGGCCACCAGAAGGATAAGCGGCACTAGTACCGACACTCTGCTCCATACGAGCACCCTGCGATTCCTGCATCTCAACAACTCCAGAATGCGGTCGGGTACACCTGGGTCTAACAGGGACCCATCTGCCGTCGGAGCTATCTGTCAGGGAGCCGCTGCTGTCATCAGGTTCATATACTGACCCTATTTCTGCCAGTGAGGCTTCCCCATTGCTCTCATCTGACATGATCAGTACACTGTAAGCCTCTGCACTACTGTACCAACGTTTGGACATTTTAGTAACTAAATTTTCCGGTACAGTAGTGTGACTCACAGGTAATAAAAGCACCTGGTTGTCAAGGACTATTTCAACCGCTACCAAAAAAAAATGCTAATGCTAGCAAGGATCAGGCCTGACTCCGCTAACACAGCGGTTTTGTCTGTTGTTTTTTTTGTGAGTGACAGTAATCTATTGATTACTACACTTGCCTGGGTGGGGTGGGGTGGGCTGGGCGGAGGGGTTAAACGCAGGTGCTGGCAGGAATCAGTGCTGATCGTGCAAACACCGCGTTTTGGGAACCCTAAACTATGGGGACGCTAGTATAGTTCTGATCAGATCAGATATTGATCTGTTCAAACACTATACTAGTAATGGAAGTGTATGTGCGTGCGTGCGTGTGTGTATGTGTGTGTGTGTGTGTGTGTGGTAATCAAGGGGTTATTTCTGACTATGCGCCGGGGATCTGCGCTATTTTAACACTTGCTAATGTCACCTGTGTCTCTAATAATAGTGATCAGAAAAAAAACTGTACACTATAAAAGTGACACTGTGACAGGGCAATGAAGGGGTTAACTGGGGGTAATCGGGGCGGATCAGGGGGTTAAATCTTTATTGGGGGGTGGCGGGGACCCTAAAACTCCTTGGGACAAAAACTAACTCGCTAGCGCTAACTCAAGTCACAATCAAACTAATACAAAATACAATAAAACACTATATTACGTGTGTATTAGTGTGCAATGTGACAGGGGGGAAGGGGTTAACTGGGGGTGATCAGGGGGGATCAGGAGGGATCAGGGGGTTAAATCTTTATGGGGGGGTGGCAGGTATCCTAAGGATAAAAGGAACGGCCGCAAGCGCTAAACCTGGTCACAAGTCACACTTATACGGATATATAGGAAAATGCTATATACTGTATACAGTGTGTGTTGTGACAGGGAGTGTAGGGGTGATCAGGGGGTTAAATCTTTATTGGGGGGGGTGGCGGGGACCCTAAACCTCCTTGTGACAGAAACGAACTCGCTAGCGCTAGCTCAAGTCACAATCGCACTAATACAAAATACAGAAAAACACAATTTTTCGTGTGTATTAGTGTGCAATGTGACAGGGGGGAAGGGGTTAACTGGGGGTGATCAGGGGGGGGGGGGGTCAGGGGGTTAAATCTTTATTGGGAGGGGTGGCGGGTATTTTAAGTGTAAAAGGAAGGGCCGCAAATGCTAAACCTGGTCACAAGTCACACTTATACGGGTATATAGGAAAATGTTATATACAGTATACAGTGTGTGCTGTGACAGGGGGTGTAGGGGTTAACTGGGGGGGGCAATCGGGGGTGAAATATGCCTATCTAAGTGTGTATGTATGTGCTTGGTGCAGTACTCACAGTTAGATGTGCTCTCTCCTCTCGATGAATCCAAAAAGGATCATAGGAGGAGAGAGTGGGTCTTTTCTGAGCCTGTGTTTCCATTACACAGGCTCAGCATAGAATCTGATTGGGCAGGATCGATCAACAGGTCCAGGCCAAAAATCATTGGCCTGGACCGGATTACTGATTGGTTCTGAACCCAATCAGGTCATCAGCGGGACCGCGGGCGCGTAGGAGCACGCCCCAGACCGGCGGGAGCGAGCGACGTAGTACTACGTCGCTTTGCCTGCACGGGTAGGTTGGTCGTGGCCAGCCATACCTTGTCACTGGGTTCCAAGATCAGTTCTCCTCTTCTTTTCCTGTCATAAAATTTCTTGTTGTATTCCTGAGCTTTGGCCATAGTTTCCTGCAGTAATCTGTTGTTGGATGTAAAAAAATTAACTGTGTCCTGGACAGCAGGAACAGGGCCCTCGGGAACTGTGGTGACCAGGAAGGAAGGGTGGTAACCATAATTGGCATAGAACGGGGTCTGCTTAATAGCAGAATGTTCAGAATTATTGTAAGCAAACTCAGCCAGTGGTAACAGTGTTACCCAATCATCCTGTGAGTAAGAGGAAAAACAGCGTAAATACTGCTCCAAGGTCTGATTAGTCCTTTCTGTCTGGCCATTGGTCTGTGGGTGGTAAGCTGAAGAAAAAGATAGTTGAATTTTCAATTTTTCACAAAGGGATTTTCAAAACTTGGAGGTAAATTGAACCCCACGATCAGACACTATGTTGGTAGGAACTCCATGGAGTCTTAACAATCTCCTTGATGAACATTTTGGTAGTACCTGCGGCTGATGGTGTACCCTTCATTGGTAAGAAATGTGCCATCTTGGATAGCCGATCCACTACTACAAAGATGGTGGTATGACCCTCGGATGGGGGCAGTTCCACAATAAAGTCCATGGATATCATTTTCCAGGCCCTGTCTGGAACCGGCAAAGGTCTGAGTAGACCCCAAGACTTAGTCCTGGTTGTCTTGTTTCGAATGCAGGTGACACAGGTCTCAACATATTTCCTACAGTCCTTCTCCAGGCTAGGCCACCAGAAGGTACGCTGGAGCAACTCAGTGGTCTTGCGGATACCAAAGTGACCCGCGAGTGTATGATCGTGGCAGAGGCCCAGAATATTGACCCGAAACTCTTCAGGAACAAAGATTTTATTGTTGTGCCACAAAAGTCCATCTTTAATTTGTAGGGTAGTTCCAAGAGGAGGCGGCATTCCTCTAGATGCCTGTTTGAGTTGGAGTAGAAGGTCTTCTTGTAACAACAGGAAGTTCCCCGAAGACAGGATTGTATCCGGGATCACAGATCCTTCCGCCTCACAGAACATGCGAGAGAGCGCATCAGGTTTGGTATTCTTTGACCCCGGCCTATAGGTTACGTGAAAAGAAAATCTTGAGGAAAAAAAGAGCCCACCTGGCCTGACGTGGTCTTAGGCGTTTCGCAGCTCGCAGGTATTCCAGATTTTTATGGTCTGTGTATACCAAGATTGGATGAGCTGCTCCTTCTAGAAGATACCTCCATTCTTCTAGAGCTGCTTTAATTGCCAAGAGTTCCCGATCACCCACGTCGTAGTTCCTTTCAGCAGGAGACAGTTTGCGTGAAAAAAAAGCAACGGGATGCAACAGGGCCTTGGCTCCTTGGCATTGGGATAATACTGCTCCAACTGCCGACTCAGAAGTGTCCACCTCCAGGACATAGGGCAAAGCAGGGTCAGGATGTCGAAGCACAGGTGAGGAGGTAAACAGGGTCTTCAGGGTTTCAAAAGTGGTTTGTGCTTCAGGAGTCCACTGGAACCGAATACCCTGTCTGGTCAACTGAGCGATAGGAGAAATAATTGCGGAAAAATTCTTGATGAATTTCTGGTAAAAAGTCTAGAATGGCAGATACCTTTTGCGGATTCATCTTGATGCCCTCTGTAGAAAGAATCAGACCCAAGAATTGAATGTCCTGTCAGCTAAATTCACATTTTTCGGGTTTTGCGTATAAGCCATGTTGCCTGAGTCGGGCCAAAACACTCCTTACATGCCCATGATGATCTTTCCAAGGTAACAGAAAAGATCAGGATATCATCAAGATATACAATGACAAATAAGTCCAGAAAGTCTCGGAAAATGTTGTTTATGAAATGTTGGAAGGTGGCCGGGGCATTACAGAGTCCGAAGGGCATTACAAGGTACTCGAAGTGCCCGAAACGAGTGCGAAATGCAGTCTTCCATTCGTCACCTTCCCGGATTCGTACCAGATTATACGCCCCACGTAGATCCAACTTGGTAAACACGGTAGCAGAACGAAGTCTCTGGAATAGTTCTGGTACCAGGGGTAAGGGGTAAAGATTTTTGATTGTGATTTTATTTAAGTCCCGATAATCCACACAGGGTCGGAGAGAGTGGTCTTTCTTCTCCACAAAGAAAATCCCTGCTCCTGCCGGGACGTGGAATGGCAAATAAAACCTTTCTTTAGGCTGTCATCAATGTACTCCTTTAAAGCTGTGAGTTCAAGCTCTGTGAGGGGGAAAATTTGTCCAAAAGGTATTTCGGCTCCAGGGAGGAGCTCGATTGGACAGTCATATGGTCTGTGGGGAGGAAGAGTCTCTGCACCTTTCTTACTGAAGACTTCTAAGAAGTCGTGGTAGACCATAGGAACAGAGGAACGAGCTTCCATGCATAGCAGTGAAGATGGTTGAGGAGGTTGTAGGAAGAAGCAAAGTTGTCGACAGTAAGGGGATAGGAACACTCCTTTTTTCCAGTTGATACAGGGGTTGTGCGCCTGTAGCCATGGCATTCCCAAAATTATAGGGAATAAGGGAGAGGTGATAACATCCAGGCGTAGTAGTTCCTTGTGGTTGTCAGATATGATGGCAGGTAAGGGAAGAGTCTCTTGAGTGACAGGCCCGGATTTAATACGTGACCCATCTGCCAAATGGATTGCCATTCCATTAGATCTCGGCTGTAAAGGGACCTTGAATTGATTAGCAAATTCTTGGTTGATGAAGCAGCTACAGGCTCCAGAGTCAATAATGGCGGGTACCCGGATAGCCCCTTCTGGAAGCTGTAAGGAGACAAGGACAGTCAGGTGAGAGGAGTTGTGGGAACTCGATTCCTGGTTGATGGAAGAGAGAGTTAAGCACTTACGGCTCTTGGCGGGGCAGGATCTTACATAGTGTCCACTCTCTCCGCAGTACAGGCATAGATCGTTCAACCGACGGCGTTGGCGTTCTTCTGGAGAGAGAAGCCCGAAGCATGCCGAGCTGCATCGGCTCTGAAATGTCAGCAGCAGGTGTGGCAAAGACTGAGGGTGTAGGCCCTGAAGGGCGGAAGACTCGCGGCATCATCCACATAGGTCGAAGTTGCTCACCAGCCCTTTCTGAACGGCGTTCTCTTAGGCGCCGATCGATCTGGATAGCCAGATTAATTAGAGCTTCCAGAGAACCTGGCACCCCCACACGGGCCAATTCGTCCTTTAGAGGATCGGAGAGTCCCAATCGGAATTGATAGCGGAGGGCGGCGTCATTCCAATCGGTGTCAGCACTCCAGCGTCTGAAGTCTGACGCATAATCTTCTGCCGTTCTGCAGCCTTGCTGAAGGGTATGAAGGGCCGCTTCGGCAGTATTGGTCTTCTGAGGGTCCTCATACAACTCAGCCATAGCTCCGAAGAACAAGTTCAGATTTGATAGGCAAGGATCCTTATGTTCAAGTAGACGGTGGGCCCAGGACTGGGTTTCTCCTTGCAGAAGGGAAATAACATAGCCTACTTTGGTAGCCTCCAGGGAGAAGGTATGGGGCTGTAGGGCAAAGTATAGCTCACAGGCGTTATGAAAGGATCTAAATTTGCTGCGATCACCTGAAAACCTTTCCGGGGTTGGTACCCGGGGTTCTGGTGGCAAAAACATTACAGCCGGTGAGGCAGAAGATCGCCCAGAAGCAGGAGATGCAGGAGCTGCAGGAGATGACAGGGTTAATGACTGGACACGTCCCTCAAGTCAATTATAGCCCTCTTGCAGGAGCCAGAAGGAGCAGACTGGAGCGGAGGTCAAGGGACAAGCCGAGGTCGGTGCAGGCGGAGAGCAGAGGATAGTCAGGACAAGCCGGGTCTGGTACTGGTAAACAGGATACAGGTAGTAGGTTCAGGTCAACAAGGCTGAAGACAAAGCAGCACTGGAGCTGAGCAAAGGCTGGGTTTAAATAGCCTATTTGGCGCCAGCATCTGTCATGTTGCGTGCTTGCATACTTGCGTGCACGCATTAGTGCGTTCGCATTCGCCAAGTCCCGGCGGGATTGAACAGAAACACAACTCTGAACAGCAAGCCTCTTCTTACAGACATGGAGGCAGTACTGGGAGCCATTGGCTCTTGCTGCTGTCAATCAAATCCTGTATGAAAGGAAGTGGGGCAAAAGGCTGAGCTGATGTCACAATCTGGATGGAGGCCGAAGTGCAGAGAGGGCTTCCCTTGCAGCTCAGTGCGAGTCACCCCTGGAAGTGGTACAGGAGGTGAAGCGTCCCAAGTAGCACAGGTCGCCTGTGGTGACCACCAGATGATTTCAGGAACTCTGGGTAAGGCAGGCAACTAGAGGAGTAGTAAAAGCCAGGCCGAGGGTCAAACACCGGTGATCAGTCCAAGAGCAAGGTAAGTAGCAGAGCAGGGATGAGCCGGGGTCATACACAGGTGAGCAGGCAGAAACAGAGTCCTTAGGCAAGCCGGGGTCATACACTGGGAAAACAGGCAGGTAGTAGCAAGAGCAAAGTCCGAGAGGCAAGCCGAGGGTCAAACACCAGGAGGAGATCAGATGGTTCAGAAACAAGCCGGGTCACAACAGGAAGTCCAAACAGGAAGCACAAGAACACAGGAAGCTGAGAGATAATCCAGCAATGAGTCTGCTCCTATGGCCACCTTTTATAGGCCAGCAGAGGGCAGTGTCAATTGAGGCTAGAACGACCATTGCTATTACTGGCAATGTTGCCAGTTCTCCTACGGCCATTTCCCTGACGGGCCAGCAGAGGGCTGTGTCGATTGAGCCAAGAGCGTCCATGACTTGTACTGGCAGAAATGCCAGTATGGCTGTATCCCTGACAGCTGAACTGTGTGTGTCAAAAGCACTGCGTTCCAGTGTAACTTCACCATAAGCTGGAGCGGTTGCAGGGCAGGAAATCGTAGCTCGACCGCACGTATTTAATGCATCCCAACTGTTAGTGTCACTGCCCTTTCACACTGGCATTCAGTCTGGATCTGTCAGTTTTTCAGGCAGATCCAGACTGAACCATAATGTATGTAATAGACAGGACTAATATCAATAATTTCACTGTAAGGTGGTGGTGGTGGTGTTTTTTAACAACTGCTGATTTGTCCAGGATTGGCTGGCTCAGTAAATTTAGCTGAAGAGCTGACAGTTTGATGCTAAAAGTAGTCTCCATGAACCCCTAAAATTTAATTTTAGATTTGCAAATATGCAAATAACAGTTGTTGTCAATCAGAGATTGCACCGATTTAACCTGCATGGGAAGTATGCTAGGTAAAAGCCTTTATGTCCACAAAGAACACTAGGGAATTACTACAATGTGCCACTGAACATGTAGGAAAAGACTAGGCCTACTTGAACAATATTCTGTGGGCTGTTGAAGCAAAGAGTTCTTTGCCCAGAGTAGCAGAAGACATGTTTAGTGAAAATCGATGATAGCATTTTGGAAGAACCTAAAACCAACTGTGAAGCATGGGGTGGAAATATCATGGTTTGTGGTTGCTTTATGGCTTTAGGGTTTAAGCAGCTTGCAGTCATTAAGCCAGCTGAGAATATAAGGCCATCTGTTCAAAATATGAAGTTTTACAGAAAATTGATTTTTCAACACAAAAAAAAGCGTTATTGAAAGCAAGTATTTTTTTTTTTTTAATAAAGCACCAAACATGTTATACTCACCTGCCCTGTACAATGGTATCTTCTTCTAGGGTCCCCTGCCGGCGCCCCTGGCTCTTCCTCTTCTGTGTCTGCCCCCATAGCAAACGCTTACTATGCAGGTAGATGTGCAGGCTCGCTCCCGAGCCGGACAAAGAGCATGGCTCAGCCCCACCCCCCTCCGCTTCCTCCCCACAGGATTTGATTGGGGAACCAATGGCTCCTGCTGCTGCCTCTGTGCCTATGAGGAGAGAGAGAGAGCAGTGATGCTGCTCTTGGGAACAGCGCTGAATTAAAAGAGGAGCCAGATAGGCATTTAGGGGGTCTGGGGGGAGCTTATACTGTAATGTTTTTATCCTTAATGCATAGAATGCATTAGGCCTTAGGGACACTAGTCATCAAACACAGCGCTTTTAAGGGCATTTAACGCTAAACGCCCCTGTACGTTAACCTATGTGTCCATGCACACATAGGCATATACAGGTGTTTAGAGGCAGGGGCATTTAGAGGCAGAACAATAACCCCAGGGCCAGCACGTTCAGGAGAGGAGCATTTCAGTGTAAAAACGCTTGACGCGCCAAAACTCTAAACGCGCTTAAGCACTAGGCGTGTGTAGCGCTTAGTCATTCAATTTTTCCAGTGGCCAGAATATGGCCAACGGAATGAATGAACGCCCAATTACTTGATGCACCTAAACACATTTACAAAATTGCTTTTTCTTCTCCTGAATGTCCAGTGTGCATGAGGCCATAAAGGAGTTTTAAAGTCAGAAGGTTTTTTTATCTTAATGCATTCTATGCATTAAGATAAAAAAACCTTCTGTGTGCAGGAGTCTCCCCAGCACCCCCTAACACTTATCTGAGGTCCCTCTCTGTCCAGCAATGTCCACAAGTGTCTCAGTCATCCGAGATTCTCCCTCCTGAATGGCTGAGGCACAGCAGTGGCACCACTGGCTATCGCTGCTTTCAAAGTCAGCTAGCCAATCAGAAGAGAGAGGGGGCGGAGCCATGGTCATGTCTGAATGGACATAGGGAACTATGACTCGGCTCGGTTGCCCCTACAGCAAGCTGTTTGCTTTGGGGGCACTGAACAGGAGGGAGGGGCCAGGAGAACAGAAAAGGGACCTGAGAAGAGGAGGATCCGGGCTTCTCTGTGCAAATCCATTACACAGAGGAGGTAAGTATAACATGTTTGTTATTTTTATAGGAAAAAAATAAGACTTTACATTCACTTACATTAAGGGTTTAGAACCACTTTAATGATCCAAAGCACATCCAAAACCCACAGATGTCTTGAAGTTAGCTTATGTTAGAGACTAGTGGACAGGTATGCACAACACCTACAGTATCTTACAAAAGTGAGTACACCCCTCACATTTTTGTAAATATTTTATTATATATTTTCATGTGACAACACTGAAAAAATGACACTTTGTTACAATGTAAAGTAGTGAGTGTACAGCTTGTATAACAGTGTACATTTGCTGTCCCCTCAAAATAACTCAACTCATTAATGTCTAAACCACTCGCAACGAAGTGAGTACACCCCCAAGTGACGATGTCCAAATCGGGCCCACAGTGTCAATATTTTGTGTGGCCACCATTATTTTCCAGCACTGCCTTAACCCTTTTGGGCATGGAGTTCACCAGAGCTTCACAGGTTGCCACTGGAGTCCTCTTCCATTTCTCCATGATGACATCACATAGCTGGTGGATGTTAGAGGCCTTGCGCTCCTCCACTTTCCATTTAAGGATGCCCCACAAATGCCTAATAGGGTTTAGGTCTGGAGACATGCTTGGCCAGTCCATCACCTTTACCCTCAGCTTCTGTAGCAAGGCAGTGGTCGTCTTGGAGGTGTGTTTGGGGTCGTTATCATGTTGGAATACTGCCCTGCGGCCCAGTCTCCAAAGAGAGGGGATCATGCTCTGCTTCAGTATGTCACAGTACATGTTGGCATTCATGGTTCCCTCAATGAACTGTAGCTGCCCTGTGCTGGCAGCAGTCATGCAGCCCCAGACCATGACACTCCCACCACCATGCTTGACTGTAGGCAACACACACTTGCCTTTGTACTCCTCACCTGGTTGCTGCCACCCACACTTTTGGTCTCATCAGACCACAGGACATGGTTCCAGTAATCCAGTAATGTCCTTAGTCTGCTTGCCTTCAGCAAACTGTTTGCGGGCTTTCTTGTGCATTATCTTTACAAGAGGCTTCCTATAGGGACGACAGCCATGTAGACCAATTTGATGCAGTGTGCGGCGTATGGTCTGAGCACTTACAGGCTAACCCCACCCCTTCAACCTCTGCAGCAATGCTTGCAGCACTTATACGTCTATTTCCCAAAGACAACCCCTGAATATAACGCTGAGCATGTGCATTCAACTTCTTTGCTCAACCATGGCAAGGCCTGTTCTGAGTGGAACCTGCCCCGTTAAACTGCTGTATGGTCTTGGCCACCTTGCTGCAGCTCAGTTTCAGGGTCTTGGCAATCTTCTTATAGCCTAGGCTATCTTTATGTAGAGCAACAATTCTTTTTTTCAGATCCTCAGACAGTTTTTTGCTATGAGGTACCATGTTGATCTTCCAGTGACCAGTATGAGAAAGTGAGAGGGATAATACCAAATTTAACACACCTGCTTCCCATTCACACCTGAGACCTTGCAACACTAACGAGTCACATGACACCAGGGAGGGAAAATGGCTAATTGAGCCCAATTTGGACATTTCCACTCAGGGGTGTACTCACTTTTGTTGCCAGTGGATTAGACAATAATGGCTGCGTGTTGAGTTATTTTAAGCGAACAGCAAATTTAGACTGGTTTACAAGCTATACACTCACTACTTTATATTGTAGCAAAGTGTAATTTCTTCAGTGTTGTCACATGAAAAGATATAATAAAATATTTACAAAAATGTGAGGGGTGTACACACTTTTGTGAGATACTGTACAAGAAGTTGTTCCTAACAAAGGGGCAATACCAGCTTCTTTTTAACTCAGTACATCATTACATCTATTGATATTTTTATTAAATAAAAAATTGATAAGGCATATTTTCCTTGTGTTTTTAGTTACGTATATTATCTGTAAGCACTGTTGGGTTGGACATCTAATGTTTGCCTTTTTTTATTTGTTGAAAAATTCAACAACTTCCAACAGGCGTACCTACTTTCTCTCATTGCTGTACACTCACCTACCTCTAGCTGTGACAGATAAAATCTGCATCTTGCCACTTTGTCATTGTGTCTTCCAGAGGCAACATCACTCATCTCCTCCCACTGGATGGTAGCTTCTGATGTAACTTCTGCGCAATCCCTGCATGATAAACCAGGACATACACTGCACTATGCATGTGCCACAGACAGAGTGTATTTTTACACAGTGCTTTGAGAGGGGTATAATGGCAATTAAAAAAAAGGCAGTTTGTTCCAAGCCTTGTAGTCTCTCCAAACATTACCTTTATTATCATATTATTAAAATGTTTGGTCCTTTTGAACTAAATGTAGATAGGTATATCAACTGTTATATTGGCAACAGCTGATCTCCAGCACTGCCAGCTTTTAGTTTTTATTGTGGTATTTTTTTGTCATGCTTATTTAAATATGTATATGATTTTTTATTTAACATGTATGTTCCATACAAGGCTTGGAACAAACTGGGGATTTAGTAGTATCCACACTTCAAATCCAGCACACTGAACCACTTGGCTCCGGACAAGCATCGCAGTGCATCTTCTATTTGCAGCGTTGTGTATTGGTCAGGGATTGTGCTTCAGTTCGCTAATCAACCACTTTACGTCTGCCTGCAGTAATATTACTGCGGCAGAGTGGCTCGTTATCGTCTGACGACATAGTACTACGTCGTCAGACACTCCCCTTTCTCAGCGGTGCGCACACGCCGCCGGAGGCTCGCTCCCGCTGTATTCAGTCACAGCGGGAGTCGGGCCAGGGGAGGAGCAGCGGCGATCGCCGCCGCTCTTCCCCGATCGGCGGGGATCTAGTGTGGAGATACGCCTGTAAACACAAGCGGGCGGATCTCCTAAGTGACAGGCAGGGTCAGATTGCAGGGTTCAGCATAGATCTGTCCTTGTGTCACTCAGTCACCTCCCCCCACGCATGTCAGTAAGCACCAGGCATACATTAACCCCTCCCTCTCCAATAAAATTAACCCCTTCCCTGCCAGTGTCATTTTTACAGTAACAGTGCATATATATAGCACTGATTACTGCAGTAATGTCACTGGTACCCCCAAAAGTGTCAAAAATGTCAGTCAAGGGTCCGGTCTGTCCGCCGCAATGTTGCAGTCCTGCAAAACAAAAATCGCAGATCGCCGCCATTACACGTTAAATAAAAAACACCAAAAATGACATAAATCTTTCCCTTAGTTAGTAAACGCAATAACTTTTGCGCCCAATCAAAATATGCTTATTGTGATTTTTTTTTTACCAAACATGGGTAGCAGAAAACAAATTGGCCAAAAATTTTTTTAAAAAATTGGTTTTTACATCTTTTTTGGGGGGAATTTCATATAAAAAAAATGTTAAAAATATTGTTATTTTTTCAAAATAAACGCTCTTTTTTTGTTTATAGCGCAAAAATTAAAAATTGCACAGGTGATCAAATACCACCAAAAGAAAGCTCTGTTTGTGGGAAAAAAAGGACGTAAATTTTGTTTTGGTACGGCATCGCACGACCGCGCAATTGTCAGTTAAAGTCGCACAGCACCGAATCGCAAAAAGTGGCCCAGACGTAAGACAGCAAAATGCTCCGGTGGTAAAGTGGTTAATGCACAGAAAAAGAGAGTTGTTCTTCCTCACCCCAACTATAGGGGAGGCATAAGGACTTTGTGACTCCCTAACAACCCCTGGTTTCCTCAGCTCCGCCAGTTGCTCTCGGAGGTCTTCTATTTCTGCCAGTGGGATACATCAAGCACTCTCACGGAAAGGCTTATCTTTCCTCAGCTGGATCTGTTGTTGAGCACTCTTGGCACAGCCAACATCATAATCATTTATTAAAAACATTTATTAAAAACATTTCTCGCCACTTCAAAAGTCGTTCCCTTACCCTCTCTTTCCACTTAGGTGATAGTGGGGAGTCTTGAGGATAGATCTTGTGTTCTGATATTTCTTCCAAGGCTCCCCCTACTAGACTGGATGCGTCTACTGGAGTTGCTATATTCCCCTGCCAAGGCTTTAACTTGATTGAAAATTCTGTATTGTTTTGAATACTGATAGGCATTTTTTTGTGATTTTGGCACAATGACTTAGTGGAGACTACTTCAGGGATCACCTCAACCCCAGTGTCCTCTCCCCGAGAGTCGGCTTAAGGACAATGATGGCCCAGGTTGATCCCAAGTTAATTTAACCTGTGGCTTCCAGACAAGCTATTTCACCAGACTAGAGTACATTTTCTTAGAAGCCAAGTTTCCCCACTTCTCCTTCGAGGGGCTCTCTGTCCCTGTAAGACTCACTGATAAGCCTGATGCAGCTGAGGGTGGATGTTCCCTGCAGACACATCATTCTTCATGAAGTGAGCAGTCTTTTTACAATTTCAGTGTTCATTCCAATCAATAGAGAGCTCTGTTCCCCCCAGGAGGATGGAAGCATCCGACTGCTAAAGTGTGGAAGGTCTCAGATTTCCCTACTAGTGTAAAACCGAAGGTTAACTTAATTGGAATGTAGCCATCATAAGTAAACTCAGTAATATAATACCAGTTGTGCTTCCATATCCAACAGCATTTAAGTGTAGACTCCTTCTACTCCAATGGGAATTACTGGTGAAGGGCCCACTAGTTGATCAGGGAGTTTGTTTGGGGCAGGTTCTGCATTCTATATCTGTGTGCCCTTCCTGCCTTATGCTTGCTTCTTTCGAAATTTCGAAATTTCTCACTGGGCCTAACAGAATGGTGTGCATTAATCTCCCATGCCTGTTTTCCAGGGAACAGATTTGGGTTGTTCGTCAGAAGGGCAACTAGGGGCCATTTTTCCAGCCCCCAGCTCCAGTGTTCGGGTTTCTTTGGTCTTTGAGCTCTTAGTAGTTTGTGGACCCTTAGTTGGCTTCTTGGAGTATTCGTCCAGCTTTCTGAGGAACAACTTCCGTAACTCTTTTCCAAACTTCTGCAGTTAGATCTGCCACTTTTCTCCCCGCTAGTGCACTGTACTCTGAAGTGTCCTACTTCCTGCAATGATAATTTTCCCTTGCTGGAGTGGGTAAAGCTCTCCCTCTGTTAACTGCTAGAGTGGATACAGTCTGTTTAATTTTTAACAGGAACGTTTGCATGTTAGTGTAAGCTAATGCCATTTGCCTCTCTGTCTTCTGAACCTAACAGAAAGCTTGCTGTAAAGTAGTTTGTGCTTGGGCTATCTGAGCTATGACTTGAGTCGAAACATCCATAGAAGTGGAAGTACCAACTTTCAAGTCAGTCTTTGCATCAGCACTTGTCTGGGTAAGATAAGTGGCCACACTGACCTTGTGCCCTTGGAATATGTTGGGTCTTGGCAGAATTAGGGGTTCCTCCTCTCTAATAATATTCATTAATTTGGAATTTGTGAGTGGATCATCCTGATCCCTTGCCCTAAGTTTAAGCACGATGGGGTCTAAAAGCTGTGCCCTTTTCTGGACTTGAGATAATAGGGCCTTGCATGCAGGCTCTGCTTCTATCCCACCATTAATAACTTGATAAAGGATCTTATCTACAGTATTTGCATGACATAGTCTAACAGTTTCTCGTTCTCTTTCTAATAAGTATGTGCAGTTTTCAACTTCCCCGTAGATCTCTCAAAGAGCCTTTAGGCATTCGGTCCGGTGCAACCTGGCTTGTCTCTTTTCAGGTTCCTAATTATATCTAAAGCTGGAGCCCATAGGCTCTCAATCACTCTCTGCCTCTTGACAGCATCAGCTACTATCCACTTTTTGACTGCCTGCACCACCTAATTTATCCATGTACAAAGTCATTCTCCTCAGAAGATGTGGGGGTCCTGCTAGAAAATAATTCTAGTTTGCGGTAATCATAGCTGGTTGACATGACTGGATTCTTTAGAAGACCTTCCACTAGCTTCCTAAGCTCAATCACTAGAGCCCTTAGAAGAATTTGTCGGTGCCATGGTGACTACATCTGGGTTTGGTGTAGTTCACTCAGAGCTCTCCAGAATGGATCTTGGCCTGTTCAGTTGGATTAGATGAACTTCAACTTTATCAGTCAGCTGGAAATTGTCTCCTTGTAGAAGGGCAGGGACTAATTTTTTCCATTCTGTGAGGACATACTGTAGGTATGAGGAGTATTTGGATTTGCCTTCATGTCAAGAAAGACTAATCGCTGGCCCAGGGCTAAAGCAACTAGTGTCTGTTGGGCTTGTTCCTCAGTCCATTCGCCCACCGGCATATTAACAATTACACACAGTTCTAGTTGGCCATTTTGCTCTTGGCACCACTCAAAAGCTGCAGTAGGTTCCATGTGGTCTAGCTCGTTGAATAGGTCACTGGAACTCAGAACAGAGGAATCCGGGACGAGCTTCCACATGTAGCATCACCCCCTTAAAGACACTGGTTACGTTGGATCCTTTGTCCTTATCTTGACCTTGGCATGTGCGTCAGCACCACTTACACCTCAACATGCATGTTATTAGAGATAAATTAGTTATTTTTTGTTAATATCTTACAGTGATCCTGAAATGCAGCTCTAGATCTTGTAGCAAAAAAAAGTATACTGACAAATAATTATCAGGTGAAAAAGGTAAGAGTAAAACATTTAACGCCATACACAATACACAAAGGGTTTCTTGAGATATTTATGCTACTGAAATAAACTCATATCTGACCAGCATAAACTGCAGCTGTTCTCACTAAATGAGCAGTAAAAGGCAACCAAGATAAGTACCAAACACAGCTATACTGTAGACTAAATTGCCAATGGGCTCTTGTGACGAGGGAGCTAAGGCTAGGCCTTTTAGAAAAGAAGATTGCAACGTAACGGTAACTATCCTCAGTAGTAAGTGACATATGTACAGTTCTAAATATAGTCTTCTGCCAGCTACATTGGGGTCCTTGAAGACATTGGTGTGCTTAATGAAAGATGCAACGTGGGGTATTTCTGCACTCAGTGAAATAGTTTTAGGAAACAATGGATTTCTTTGAACACTAGAGTGCAAAGGGCCAGCCTTTGGCGTTAAAGTTCTGCGGTAGAGATGTGTATTCTGACCAATAGGTCTAACGGTGCCCAGTAGCAGGCAGATGGGAAGTAACAGTAGATAATATATATATATATATATATATATATATATATATATATATTGTGACAGGAAGTCAGGTAAATCTGGGAATGTAGTCACTGAGAGGAGACACATTCCCACCTGCTTTGAAAAGTTCACTGATACTATAGGGTGTTGGCTGCAAAAAAGAGCCAGCAGGAAGTTGAAAACCATTCAGCTGTTCAGAATGAGGAGATCAAGGCCTCTATAATTTGTCCAGAGAAAATCTATTGATTGCTGCCTCCTGTCGCCGTGTAGGCTGGGAGAGGAGGACAGACATACGTGTACCTCCCGACGCCGTGTGGGCATGGGAGAAGGACTGCTGCCGCCTGTCGCCGTGTGGGCTGGGAGAGGGGGACAGTCGGATGTGTGCCTCCCGACAAGCTGGTGAGCATGGGAGAAGACCCCCTACAGCGATGTGAAGCTAAGGAGGGTAACCACGAGTGAAGACGTCTCAAAGGTGAGAAGACAAAGTGTTCCATGTGAAGAGTGTGAAGAGAAGTGTTCCATGTGAAGAGTGTGAAGAGTAAAGGGACCTGTTAAATGAACTGTGTTCCATGTGAAGAATCTGAAGAGTAAAGGATCCTGTTATAAATGAACATGTGTTGATGTGAAAGAAACAAAGGGACATGTTCAATGGACAATGTTTGTGCTGTGTGAAAAGCAAACAAATGGACATTTGAGTGTCTGCTGTAAGATCAGCAGTGTCGGCCCAACAGTAGGTTGGAAAGACTTCTTAGGTAGGTTCCAGCGTGAGAAGGTAGCCGCCCACAGAGGCAAGGATTTATTTTGTCTTTTATTTTATTTTGGCTGTTTTGACGCTTGCAATTGTGTGAAGTAAATTGCATGAATAAATCAGTCTTGTTTTCAACCTCTGCTCGGCTATCTCTCTGTGAAAACGCACCCCCAAAGGGGTCATCCACGCCTACCACCGAGCTAATCCCTTACATATGGTGGAGGTATGCAGTGGGCATAAGCAGAGATCCCTGCAAGGAAGTGCAAATGTTTGATGAACTTTGTCTGGTGCATGAGATTGCACAATCTATGTGTGCAGGAGAGAAGATCCTGACAGAAAAAAAAAAGTGTTTTAAAGAGACAGCGGTCTCAAAATTATTTGATGAACTTTGTTGTGTCTGGTGCAAGTGACTGCACAAACTGTGTGTGCAGGAAAAGAGATCTTGCAAGAGAGAGAAAAACTACATGTGTTAAAGAGACAGTGGTCTGAAATTTTTTGCTGGACTGTGAAAAATTTGTTTGTGGAGTTATTGAAGATGGGGCGTTCAAAACGCCTGAAGAATGCAAAGATAGATGAAATGAGAGACCGGATTCTATGGATGGAGGGGATGTTACCGTCTGAACCAGCCCCATCCATGCCTAAAGAGAGTCTACTAAAGAGGAAGGTTGTTGTCCCTAGCAACACTGATGAAACTGCTATGGAGACGCAGTGTGCTCAGATGAAAAGTAAGCTCAAAATGGAGGAGATGTTGAAACATCTGATTATATCAAATGCAGCTCAACAGCAAGCAAATGCAGCTCAACAGCAGGCAAATGCGGATTTTCAGCAGAGCTTTGCAGCTCAACAAAAGGCTCATCAAGAGAGCATGGCAGGCTGGAAACAGAGACGCCAGCAGCCAATGGAGGCCATCGGTTTGGAGGAAACCGAGTATGTGTGCAGGGCTGAGTTGGATGCCTTGCAACGGAAAATGGAAGAAAAGGAACAAGCCTTGGAATTGCTTAAAATGGAGCATAGAAACTTGCAGGAAACGAATGAACTACTGAAGTCTCATGTGTCACAGTGGGAAGAATCCACTGCTCTTCTTTTGGTCGAGTTGCAAAAACGCAGAGAGACTATAATGGAGAAAGATACCATCCTCATGGAAAAGGAAAGTGAAATTCAGACTTTGCAGAAGCAAAGTATGGCTGATATGTTGGAGTTGCGTAATCAGCTGGAAAAAAGTCTTCAGTGTTTGGAAGTTACAAAAATAGACCTGCAGGAGTCGCAGGAACAGAATGTCGCTCTGAAAGCGACATTGTCTCTCAGCGACAAAGAGAAAAGTGAAAGAGAGGCTAAATTACTGAGTACTGTGTATGAGCTCACTACTTTGAGCAATGTGGTAAATGAATGGCGTGCGGACTGTGAAAGTTGGAAAGGGGAAGCCCAACGTGTCCAGCAGCAGTTAAAGGAGAAAGAAGCCTGTGTGGCAGAATTACATTCTTATTCCCAGATGCTAGCCAGTGAGGTGAAAGCTCTTATGCAGGGAAAAGGAGATTCTGAACACAAGAGAAAAAAAGTAGAGGCACAGCTGCAGGAATCGCAAGTCAAGGTGTCAGAAGGTGACCGAGTGTGTGCTAAACTGTCAGAGAAGGCAACCCGATTGCAGGTTGAGTTGGACAATGTTACAAATCAGCTTTCTCAAGCAGACAGCAAATCTAGAGAAATTGCGGAAGATTTTTCTATCTTGGAATCGCAGCTGCAAGACACGCAGGAACTCTTACAGGAAGAGAGGTGTCAAAGGCTGAGTTTTAGCACAAAGCTCAAACAAATGGAAGATGAGAAAAATGGCTTCCTGGAACAATTAAAAGAGGAGGCGGAAGCAAAGAAAAACCTATCAGAGCAAGTCGCAACATTGCAAGCTCAGATAGCGGATATGAAAAAACGCATGGAAGAAAGCGTTGGTTCATTACAGTGTGTTGAAGATGTGAAAAAGAAGTTTGATCAGATGCTTGGTGAAGAGAAGACTGTGTCTGCAAAATATGCAGAAGAACGCGCACGTGCAGAAACGGAGGTGCGTGATAACGAGAGCAAAGCCCTGTTCTTGGCTCGCTCTTTGGAGGAAGCTCTAGAGTGTAAGGCTGAACTAGAAAGTGTTAACAAACAGCTGCGTACAGAAATGGAAGAATTGGTCAGCTCCAAGGATGATGTTGTGAAAAGCGTTCAGGAGCTAGAAAAGTCTAAGCGAGCCTTAGAACAGCAAGTAGAAGAGATGAATATTCCGTTGCAGGAACTGGAAGAGGAATTCCAGGCAACAGAGGATCTGTCCCAAAGAGGGGATAGTGTGCCTGATGCAGTTTTTAAAAGGATCAGTGTTTTGGGGTCTGTCCTGATTGAGCCTCAGAAATGTGATGACACGTGGCTTGAATCACCCCTTTGGAATAAACCGTTCCTTCAAAAACTTCAAGCATTGGAAAATGTATCATTAGAGCTTCAGCAAACAAAAGAGTTGTGTAAGAAATGTGATGATTTCTCAGTTCAGGCTGAAAACCTAGTGGAGAAAACTAAAGCGGAGAAAACTAAAGCAAGTGATATAAATCTGGGAGAAAAAAGCAAACGCCACCTAGTGGAGAAAACTAAGGCTGTTGGTGAAAACGTGAAGCAAATGAATAAGTGCCTTTCAGGGAGTGTTTCCAAAATGGAACTGGTGAAAGACGGGTGGCAGAAGTTTGATCGTGATCTTGAGATGCATTCCATGTGGAATTCAGATAGAGAAAAAGAACTAGGTGACCTTGAGCGGTCAAATAGTTCAGCAGAAAGTGCATTGAAGAAACCTGTAAAAGAATGTGTTGCAGTTCCATGCTTCTTCACTGATGCAGAGAGGAGGTCTATAATGGATACCACCCAGATCGCTGGGTTCAACTGTGTTGTTGCCTTTAACCCCTATGTTGGTGGAAGGAAAGTTGATGATGTTCTGGTTGGCTACTTCTGTGAAGAGTTTGGCAAGAAATATAAACTGAATATCAAATCAAATAGTAGGCCTTTACTGCGACTCGCTCAGGAGGGCGAAAAGTTTAAGAAGTTGATGAGTGCAAATGCTTCAGATCTGCCTATGAATATGAAATGTTTGGTGAATGATATTGATGTCTCTGGGAAAAGGAACAGGGGTCACTTTGAAGAAATGTGTGACAGCCTGTTGTCTCAATTGGAAAATCCTCTGCACAGCATCTTAGAGCAAGCAAAGCTCAAGAAGGAAGATCATTCCCTTTTACAACAAAAAGTCAATGATTGTGTACAGCTGTATGGAGAGGCAACTCAAGTCACAGAGGGATGTCAAGAGTCCCTACTTGGAACAAAGCTTAGTGAAGCAAAGGTTCTCAAAGTTTTGTGGAAAACATTTATGGATTGCAGAGAGAGGCGTCTTAAGAATGTTGAAGACATTAAGACTAGCCCAATTGAGTTGCCTATGGATCACGGTCCTCCATGGTGGATTGGACAGACGGTTATGAGGGACAAGCTGTCTGACATTTATGAGAAAGCTGTCAATGAAGATGACAAAAACGAGAAGGAGCAAAATTATGCCAAAAATGCAGTTGAAGAATGTGTATATGAGATGAGAGACAAACTGTGTGGCATTTATGAGAAATCTGTCAGTGAAGATGACAGAAACAGTTTCATCCGGAAGCTTGAGGATAATAGGAGGCTTATCAGTGAGTCAGCAGTGCCTGACACATGCGTGCCTGGAAATATGTGTCCCAACCCTAGGGTTGAAACAAGAGGGGGGGGTATGTGACAGGAAGTCAGGTAAATCTGGGAATGTAGTCACTGAGAGGAGACACATTCCCACCTGCTTTGAAAAGTTCACTGATACTATAGGGTGTTGGCTGCAAAAAAGAGCCAGCAGGAAGTTGAAAACCATTCAGCTGTTCAGAATGAGGAGATCAAGGCCTCTATAATTTGTCCAGAGAAAATCTATTGATTGCTGCCTCCTGTCGCCGTGTAGGCTGGGAGAGGAGGACAGACATACGTGTACCTCCCGACGCCGTGTGGGCATGGGAGAAGGACTGCTGCCGCCTGTCGCCGTGTGGGCTGGGAGAGGGGGACAGTCGGATGTGTGCCTCCCGACAAGCTGGTGAGCATGGGAGAAGACCCCCTACAGCGATGTGAAGCTAAGGAGGGTAACCACGAGTGAAGACGTCTCAAAGGTGAGAAGACAAAGTGTTCCATGTGAAGAGTGTGAAGAGAAGTGTTCCATGTGAAGAGTGTGAAGAGTAAAGGGACCTGTTAAATGAACTGTGTTCCATGTGAAGAATCTGAAGAGTAAAGGATCCTGTTATAAATGAACATGTGTTGATGTGAAAGAAACAAAGGGACATGTTCAATGGACAATGTTTGTGCTGTGTGAAAAGCAAACAAATGGACATTTGAGTGTCTGCTGTAAGATCAGCAGTGTCGGCCCAACAGTAGGTTGGAAAGACTTCTTAGGTAGGTTCCAGCGTGAGAAGGTAGCCGCCCACAGAGGCAAGGATTTATTTTGTCTTTTATTTTATTTTGGCTGTTTTGACGCTTGCAATTGTGTGAAGTAAATTGCATGAATAAATCAGTCTTGTTTTCAACCTCTGCTCGGCTATCTCTCTGTGAAAACGCACCCCCAAAGGGGTCATCCACGCCTACCACCGAGCTAATCCCTTACAATATATATAGTGATATTTGGGGTAAAAGCTCCAAGGGATCACGTGCACAAGCCGGGTAAACTTAATCAAGAAGTGGTTTATTTTCTTCAAAACAGAAATAAAGCTTCAAGCAGCAAACAGTCCAGAAAACAGCTATAACTTAAAAGCCCGCTTAACTTCAGCATAAATGGAAATTATAAAACAATACCGGCTTTTGGCAGGGGGTTTTACCCCAGGTATGTCGTCTCCAGCCACCATGCAGCACACAAACACACTTGTCTTTAGCAGCTCAGTCTCCCAGGTGTATCTCCAGCTCCTACTCTCCACCCCCACTGACACTACTTCCTGTCTTTTTAAGAGCTGGTTTCTCTGGGAGAGGGCTTAAAACCCTTGCCTTCCTGTGATCCCATACTTCCCTTAAAGGGACCACAGCCCAAATATTGTTGAAATGTAACACCCATCCAGGACCCAACCTCTATGACCTCCACAATATATATATATATATATATATATATATATATATATATATATATATATATATATGTATGTATATGTATATATATATCTATATATATATTACATATACTGTATATAATCTTAATAGATATGCACAAATTCAACAAGGAGGTTACTAATGGGTCTATGACACACTCACCAGCTCCACTGTATCTGTTGTAGCAGCTTTTCTTCCGAAAGAGGTGGCCCCCTTTAAGATGATATTGATTTCAGATGGCTTACTGCAGAGATCTGATATTTAATGGACTCTGTGACACAGCAGTGGTCTCTGGTTGAGTTCTGCATGGCAGTAGTACAGGCAGCTAGGCTGGGTTCTATGCTCTGAATCCCCCAGCGGCGCATTTGACAGGCCTCTGCGTTGGATTTGACCAACAGCAGTTAGCTGACAGGTCCCGACACCAATGCAGCACTCAGTCTATAACCAGCCTACCCAGTTCCCTTATTCTCTCCAATGGGTTCTTCCCTGTTGCACACACTGGCAGTGAACTGCACCTCTTTTTTCCAGGCTTTTCTATTTATATGGCTCCCCTTGCCTCCAGGCATTCAGGATCCTGTAGTTTATTTTGCATGCAATGGTGTTGGCATCACTCTTAGTCCAAACTATATCTCCCAGCATTCTGTGTTCCATGTTTAAAAGGATCAGGAACTCAAAGTTCATAGAAACTCCATCTTGTGATGAGAAAGGGGAACTGCATTCAGGGAGTGTAACAATAATAATGCATTATAAACTTGCATAGTCCAGTAACAGTGATTCTAGTTACTAAAACTTTGGGAGGAAGAATTCCCCTTATATCAGGTACTGCCAGTCAGGACCAGGACAAAAGGAGGGGGCAGGAGAGACAATTTCCCCCCCAGGCACTTGAGGGGGGGGGGGTGCATGCTAGGCTATTCAGCCACTTGTCCCATTTCTCACAGAAGGGAATGACTGCAGCGTTAGTCCTGTCAAAGAAACAGAAGCTGATATCTGCAGGAGGGAGGATTCTTCTCTCTCCTCCCTCCTGCCTGCTGTGGGTGGAAAAGACCCAGTGCCACTGGGGAGTGAGGGCAGACTGCCCTTATTCCTGTCTCCCCTTGTCATGTGACATATCACATGATTGGAGAGGGGAAGAAGGAGAAGATACCTAAATATCGCGGCGGGCTTCACATGTCACTGTGTGATCTGTGATTACAAGGGGGAAGGTGGGGAAGAACTCCCCAGATCTCCCCTCTCCTCCTCAGACCCCCTTAGCCTTCTCCCTCTTAGGCTAGGTTCATATTTGTGTGTTGCAGGAACGTGTGATAAATCGCGTGCATTCACACGACACACACACAACACATCAAATGTGCAGCACTCAGACATCCCAACCTGCAAAAACTCCTCCCCCCCCGCGCACGCACACCGCCGCGCCCCCCTTCCCAATTTAACACAACTAGAGAATAATAAAATGAAATGTAATCAGTATACAGAGGTTTACTCCATCTGGGAGATATTAAAGGAACACTCTAACCACCATGACCACTTCAATGATTTGAAGTGGTCATGGTGGCAGGAGACAGAAACACTGCACATGTTGGTATATTTACAGTTATGTGCTGGGGGCTAGTTGCACTCCTAGCACATGTGACTTAGGCGGACAGAAAATGTCATGTCCTTCTTCATACATGTATGATCATGGACATGACATTTAATTATGTCAGAACACAGCTAGGTATTAAAAAACACATTGCAACAATTTACACACATTAATGCACATACCTTTTCTACTTATTTTGCAGACTATGCTGGTCTCTGTGGTGCTGGTCTCTGTGGTATGCTGGGCTCTGGGATATCTGGGGTAACGGTCTCTGTGGTATGCTGGTCTCTGTGGTGTCGGTCTCTGTGGTGCCAGTCTCGGTGGTATGATGGGCTCTGTGGTATGCTGGGCTCTGTGGCCTTGGGCTCTGTGGTGCCGGTCTCTGTGGTGCCGGGCTCTGTGGTATGCTGGGCTCTGTGGTGCCAGTCTCTGTGGTATGTTGTGGATATGATGGCAGGGCTGAGGGCGGCAGAGTCAAAGCTCATCTGTCAAGACTGTGAGAATGGAGCCGCTATTTACTCCGTAGTACCGGCTCACAGGCGGAGTGCTCACAGGCAGAGTGATATCAAGTGCACTTCGCACTTGTCCCCGCTGGAGGCCACATCCATCTTCGCCTGTCTTCCTTGCTGCCTTCCGTGTCACATCACTCCTGCACATGCTGGTCATGGCACAGGGCTCTGAAGAAATGGCATGGGCAGCCGTTCCTTCAGAGCGCATGGGCCGATGACGTCATCGGTGCAGTATACAGTACATAAAACCTAACGGTGCATATTTAAGATATATTTACAGTACATATAGATAAGCCTTATTATAGGCTTACCTAAAGGGAAAAACGCCAAAGGGAAGTTTACAACTACATTAATAACCCCCACACGCACCTTGCTAACATGTTCACTTTTACGCTTGTTTGCTCACACCAAGATGCATGGTCACAAAGTACCATGCATTTTAGTGCGGCGTGATTTTTAAAAAGTCATGCAATTTGGTACATTTTTTGCATGTAGGGCAGCTCATTGAAATGAATGGGCTGTCCTAACTGTGTTGCGCAAAAATATCTCATAGGTGTGAACAGAGTCTTAGGGCTAGTTTACACTTGCAGTGACTCTCTGAAAAGCGAACTAATGCAAAGTTTGACAGGCAGTGGTGAGGCATTATGTCACCTCTTCAATGCCTGTTTTAACCCCTTAAATCCCACTCCACCACACCAAAACTGTGTGCATTGCATGCGATTGTGGGACAGTTGCAGCTCGCCTTCTTTCACTTGCAAGGGTTGCATTTACCAGGCAGTACTGCCCATGGAAAGTGATGGGGATAATTTTTGCCAAACGTGAATATCCCAATACTGCTGCCCTTGTTACTGCTCTACCCCAACCGCAAGTGACCGCAAGTGTAGACAAGGCCTTAGAGCTCGTTCACATGGGCAGACAGAGGGTGGCAAAAGCAAGCAGTTCAGTTGCATTTTTACCGACCCCCCCCCCCTCCCCACCACTAGCTGTTGATTGTTTTTCAGAGGGGCAGCAATTTTAGTCACATGCCTGAACAAGCCCTTAGAGTCCTTTAAGGCCTGGTTCACACCTATGCAGGTTGCAGCTGATGCAAATTCCAGGCACATTTTGTATTATTCACTACACATTTTTGATCCATTGCAATCTATGGAACCAAAAACACAACCTGCTGGTCCCCGGCCCTTTCCATTAAATGCACAGATGCATACCTCCCAACTTTTTGACATGGGAACGGGGGACTACCAGTATGTAGGCATAGGACACACCCCATGCCACGCCCCATTAAAGAGGAATTATCCAAAAAAAAAAAAAAAAAAGATTAGTTAAACCCACAAGTGCTTTTTTCCCCCTCTACTATTTCTTTATATTGGCTTTTGACATTTACAAATGCAGCAATTTAGAAATTGGATGAAAGTTTTAGTACTGCGAAACACTTTTTGAAAGATAAATAGTGCATTTTATATACAGCTATATAAATCAGACCAAAATGAGGTACAAATGAGGGGGAATGAGGGACAGAGGGACTTTGTTCCAAATATGGGACAGTCCTTCAAAATTAGGGACAGTTGGGAGCTATGCAGATGTAAACGTGACCCATAAGAAACCATGTTAAATGGACTGTAATGCGTTTCTGCAAAACTGAAAAGGCACTAAAAAATGCATAGGTGTGAACCAGTCCTCACTCCCCCTTCCACACTCAAAGGCCCTTTAGATTGCTTTAGTAACCCTCAGAGCCCACCTCACCTTCCCTTCTTCATCCCACTGACAAAGATGCCAATCAGTCCTCTTTAGACTGACACCAGCAGTGCAGTGACTTTTTTCTTGTTAGGCACATCAATATAGGGATATTTTTTCCTTACAGTGACACCATTAATGGAGGAACACTTTCTCCTTCCAGTGACACCACCAACTCAGGGACATTTTTCCTTCCAGTGACACTAAAAACACAGGGGCATTTTTTTCTTTGCCACTGTTAGCCCCATATTTTTGCACAGATTTTAATCTCCTCAGTTTGCTGCAGTGTACCACAACTATTGGTACAACTATTTCAGCACATGCCAGAGACATTACATACATTTTTTTTCCTATATGTCATTGCAATTACCTACTTATGTTCTTCCATACAGGGAAAAACACAGATAACCGCACATAGGATGAACAGGCCCCAGAGAGCAGAAAAAACCTACAGGGTGTCTAATCCTTCCTAAGCCCTCGTTCACATTGAACATGGGTTTGAAATCACGCAACTTCATCTGAAGCCGCACGGTTTCAAAGCAGCATGTCCATGGGACTTCGGGTGCAAATTTAATAGACATCTGTGAGGCTTCATGCACAGATATTTATTGAAGCTGCATCCAAAATCGTCAAAAGAAGTGCTGCGGCACAAAGTCGGCGTCACATTTGGAGCATGCCGTTGCCGGCAATAGGATGCCACTTGTCATGCGATTTGCCCTGTCAAATCACATGACAAATCGGTTCAGTGTGAACGAATGCTAATACTTTTCAAAACTGAAAAAAAAAAAGTTTTAGCTGGACATATATTTTAATAGATGAATTACATACAACATGTGTCTGCGCTGCTCTTAAAATGATAAAATATTTTAGTGTACCATGTGATTGTAATAAAGTGCAAAAGTGATATGTAAACAGTGATACTCAAACCATATATCATTGCACAAATATAAATTAAAATAAGTAAATCTCCAGCACAATTAGAATATGTAAAAAATGATATATAGTCTATAATCAGCAGTCTGTTATAGAAAAAGTGCTCAGTGCAAGAAAAGTGCTTCTTATATTCTTCAGTGATTTCTTAAAAGTGCTCTGTGCTCAGACCCTTCCACTCAGTGCTCCCCTCTCAGTTCCCCACTCACCAAATATAGGAGGGGGAAGCGCCTTTCAAAGCATTTAGAGATGGCGGAGGTTTTTGCACACTTCAATTGCAGTTGAGATCGTTATACCTATGTGGCTGAGGATTATCAAGATGGTCTCCCAAACGATTCACCCCAGAAGCATAAAAGAAGATATCTCCATAGTGAAGTACCGTAACACAATTTTTATTCTCATAAATGACAAAAAAACACTTACAAAACCAAAGTAATAAGAACGCCAATACTCCTTCCTGGTGGTGGATGCTGCTTCCGCTTCCTGCGTTCCAACCACCGCTATTCTGGAGTGAATCGTTTGGGAGACCATCTTTATAATCCTCAGCCACATAGGTATAACGATCTCAACTGCAATTGAAGTGTGCAAAAACCTCCACCATCTCTAAATGCTTTGAAAGGCGATTCCCCCTCCTATATCTGGTGAGTGGGGAACTGAGAGGGGAGCACTGAGTGGAAGGATCTGAGCACAGAGCACTTTTAAGAAGTCACTGAAGAATATAAGAAGCACTTTTCTTGCACTGAGCACTTTTTTCTATAACAGACTGCTGATTATAGACTATATATCATTTTTTACATATTCTAATTGTGCTGGAGATTTACTTATTTGAATTTATATTTGTGCAATGATATATGGTTTGAGTATCACTGTTTACATATCACTTTTGCACTTTATTACAATCACATGGTACACTAAAATATTTTATCATTTTAAGAGCAGCGCAGACACATGTTTTATATAATTCATCTAAAGGTACCCCCTTTTTGTCTAGCAGCAGCTCTAGACACATTAGAGCACTTTATATTGATTTAAATCATTTATACAATTTTGAGACACTATTTATTTTATTTCTATAATTTATTTTTATCATAAGTGCAGGTACCCTTACCATACAATATATTTTAATAGGTAGTCTGTCAGGCTAGAAACTGCCATTACTCTAGACCTCCAGAGGCCAAGTGTTGGTGAGTTGTGAGAGCACAATACTTGGAGTTGGGCTTTAAAGTCAAATTGTCAGCAATAAGAAGTTTCCTTCAGTCTCCAATAAGATTCAGGCTCCCAAATGCAGCAAGCACACGTGTTTTCTCTATCGTTAATTTCATACATCCCGATATTCATAACCATTGGGTTATACTGTCCCCTACAGGAGTAGGCAGTCCCAGGGGGTATTCTCCCTCTCTCTGCTATAGCCACACGTTTCTTTCTGCCTAGTCAGGAGTAAGGACCTAGTTCCTTGCTGGGATCTTTGTTCTTTTTTTTTAAGATAGGAAATTTTTTCCTCCTAGATTTTACCTGTGAGATCTATAATTAACTGCGGGACTGGGCGACGGGCTGGATAACTAGATCCAATGGTCACCCCAGTCTGGCTCAGCTCTGCGCTAGTTTGGCTGTGACATTGCCCCACTGGACGGGGTCAGGCCTGTGAGTTAAATACCTCACAAGGTCGCATATGACCGGGTCTCGGCCAGAGTCGCAGCGTTTCTTCTGGGTGACAGCACCCCCCCCCCCCATTTCGATGGAGAGGGTTCTGTCTGGAGCGGTGCCAACCTGGTTCCTGGTATGGTGAGTAGCTGTCCCCTTTCTCCTCCTGGAGGGTTTTGGGGTGGACGTGGGCCCCTCCTTGGGATGGTCAGGCCCCCGTGTTCCCCTCCTTCCTGCAGGCACCCCCCTTGTCAAATCTCTTATCTTGCCCCCCCTTCCACATACACTGGGGCTGTTTGGGTGCGCCGCTGACGCCGACCGGGGGGGGGGGGTTGTACCTGGTGGGGGCTCCAGCCAGGGTCCCCCGGCCTGCCTGGATCTGTTCTTGAGGCCTGGTCTCCTAATCCTGGGTCCCTGTAAGCCTCGTGGTCCTGGGCAGGGCCGCCTTTTTGTTGTAGCCTGTGTGTTCTATACATGACGGCCATGTTTGTGTAGTCCAGCGGCCATTTTGCTGTGGTTTGCCATTGAAAATAGTGGCAGTCATGACAGTGGAGTACCTCCTCATCCCCTGGTGCTGACTCCTGGATCATTTTACTTCCTGATCGCCGCAAGTGCAGTGCAGATTATCCTGGTGGCTGCAGGTGCTTGTCTCTGCGGGTGGTGAGTCTGGTGGGTTCCTCTCCCTCTCCTGAGGATAGCTGGTGCTTTGTGCCTGGCGACCGGGTTGTGCTGCCAACACGGTGGGGGATGTCCCTTAGCAGTGTTTTTCACTTTTTTTGGGGTCCCCCTGGTGACTCATGGAGTCTTTGGAGTACATTTCCCCACCTGATCCCCTCTCTGAGGCTGTGGGGCCCTCCGGGTCCCATCCATCCATGCACTGACGGGTGTCCTGGAGTCCCGGGTGGAGGTGGCTTGCAGACGACTGGCTTGCAAAAAGCACTCTCCCCGCCTTCCCCTGCCTCATCTGTCTCATCAGATCCTGAATCTGATTTGGCCGCCGCGAACGTGGGTCACCCTGTTGGGTCTGCAACCATGAGCCTGGAATCCTCTGATAGTGAGGATGAGCTCTTACGCCATAACCTGGAGGGGGGAACAGCTCCCCCTGCCTTTGCTGAGCTGGTCTAGGGGCTGCAGTTTATCCGGGATGCCTCTTTGGATGCAACTCCCCTGATGGCTCACCTCTCTGTTTTGGCAGTAGTCTTTCGACTTGCCTTTTGGCTCAAGTGTTGGTCTGCGGATCAGAATTCAAAAATCTTGACTGATCTTCCTTTCCAAGGAGATCGCCTGTTTGGAGCTACCTTGGATGACATCATTAAAGGTCTCACAGGGGGAAGAGTACTTTTCTTCTGCATGCTCCTAAGTGAAAGGAACCTTGTCATAGATGTGGGCCCTACTTTTCAGCTCATAAGAAGTTTTTTCGTCCCACAGGGTCGAATGAAAAGGGCTTGAAGCCTTTCAGGGCCCTTTTCAGGAGGATCCAAACGAACCTTGCCTCAAGCCAAGATCGGGCTTCTCCAGACCTGTGGACAAGGCTCCTTCAGCATGAAGGTGCACCCTCATCCATATCAGGGGTGGGGGGATGTCTTCACTGGTTTCCGGACCCATGGACTTCCCTAGTGCAAGACAAGTGGGTCCACAAAGTCATTCGGTCTGGCTACAAGATCGAGTTTCGCTCTTGTACCCCCCGGCAAGGTTTTTTCCTTCCAACTTGCGCCTGTCCCCAGACCGCTTACAGGGCCTGTTTGGGGCGGTACAAGAACTGTTCCTTCAAGGGGTGATTGTCCCGGTTCCGACTTCAGAATGTTTACTCAAACCGGTTCCCAGTCCCCAAGAAGGAAGGCAAAGTGCGTCCAATCCTGGACCTCAAGGCACTAAACTACTTTGTGCGGGTACAAAAGTTCAAAATGGAGTCCATTCAAACGGTGGTGGCATTCCTGCGTCAAAGATATTTCCTTGCTTCTATCGATATCAAGGATTCCTATATTCACATTCCAATATGTGCCAGTCACCAGCGTTTTTTCCGCTTTGCTGTGGAAGATGAGCATTATCAGTTTGTGGTGTTACCCTTTGGTCTCACCTCTGCTCCTCCAGTCTTCAAAAAAGCGTTAGCCCTGGTACTAGCCTTACTACGCCAAAAGGGGTACTGGGCTACTTGGACGATCTTCTTCTGCAAGCGGAGTCTCCCTCTGCTCTGGTGGACAACCTGGAAATCACAATACAACTCTGTGGGAGTTTGGCTGTATTCAGAACTTTCAGAAGTCTGCTCTGGTTCTGTCCACGAAGCTGGACTATCTGGGCCTGACTCTAGACTCGGCCTTAGCCAAAGTGCTCCTTCCTCAACTGCTGCAATTCGCCTCCTGCTGTGAAACAGATGGTTGTCCCTATGGACTTGCATGTGGGTGATGGGCCTGATGGTGTCTACCTTCAAGGCGGTTCCGTTTGCACAGGTCCCTGCAAAGGGAGATTCTGACCAAATAGGACAAGACTCCCAAGTCTCTGGAAAATCAGTTCCGCATGAGTCTTGGAGCAGGGGAGTCCTTGATATGGTGGCTTCGTTCTCCGGCGCTTTGGCTGGGAAAATCCTTCCTCCCGTTGTATTAGACAGTGGTCTTCACTGATGTCAGCCTGTCTGGCTAGGGAGGCCTCCTTGGCAAGTGATCTGTTCAGGGGATCTGGATGCTGGAAGAGTCCAAACTACCGATCAATGTCTTGGAACTCCGAACGATCAGACTGTATGCAGGGCCGGTGCTAGACTATTTTACGCCCCAGGCAAGACCAGCTACTTGCGCCCCCCCCCCCAAAAAAAAAGGGAAGGGGTTAAAAACTCCTCTATGTCATACCCAGTGACCCTGATCCGATGGTTCCTCCATGTTATGCTTTCATACCCAGTGACCCCCCCATATTCCCCCATGTCACAATCGGGGACCCTAATGTCCCTCCGTTTCACACCCAGGGACTTTGATGTTTTTCCATGTCACACCCTTGGACCCCAATATTCCTCCATGTCATGCTGTCATACCCACTGACCCTGATGTTCCTCCATGTCACACTCAGGGACCCCCGTGTTCCTTCATGTCATGCTGTCATACTCAGTGACCCCAATGTTCCTCTAGGTCAGACCCTGATGTTTTTCCATGTCACAGTTGGGCACCCTGATGTTCCTCCATGTCACACCTGGGGACCCTGATGTTCCTCCGTGTCACACTTGGGGACCCCAATCCCCCATGGCACACCCAGGGACCCCAATTCCCAATTCCTCATGGCACACCTGGTGACCCCGAACTCCTGTTACACCCGGTGACCCCTATCCTCCATGTCACACCTGGTGACTCTGATTCCCCATGGCACCCCTGGTGACCCCGATTCTCTTTCATACCAGTGATGCTCCATGTAACACCCAGGGACCTCGATCCCCTGTTCTGGGGACACTAACTGGGCCGTATGAAGAGAGTGGCTCCCACTCTGCCCTCCTTCACTGTGATCCTGCTGATTCCTTCTCCCAGGACGCTCCTCTCCTGGACCACAGTGGTCACCACAGCTCCAACCTGCTCCTGGTGGAGGGAAAAGCAGCAGTCAGAGAGCTCCGCATGTCCTTCATCACCAACCTCCTCAGACCATTCCGGTGCCTTGTTGCTTCTGCCCCAGTAAAGGTTCCGCCCTCCAGTGCCGAGCTCCGGCTCAGGTTCAGCTCTCCTCCGCTCCCTGCTTAATACCAACCCAGGGAAATGAACGGCTGCCTACCAGCTCAGTGCAGAGAGTCACTTCCTGCCTGGGGTTAACGCCGTTCAGCTCCAGCTGAAGAGGATCATCATGCAGGCAGCACTCTGGTGGGCTCCATTCCTGCCTTTTGGGGCCCCTCCAACAGTGGTGGAAAGCCAGGGCCTGATAGTTCCGCCACTGCCCAAGACACCTGGCATCTTTCTCTGTCCCTTCTTCCTCCCCTACCGCCACCTCTCCCCTCAGCTCACAATAATCATTCATGATGGAGAGAGAGTGCTGACTCCTGGCTGCGCCCCTAGGTGGCAATGCGCCCTAGGCGGCTGCCTAGTTTGCCTAGTGGAAGCACCGGCCCTGACTGTATGGATCATTCTTCAGGGTTGTCCAGTGTGCATTCAATCAGACTAAAATGCCACTGCTGTGGCTTATGTCAATTATCAAGGGGGTACAAAAAGTGTCCTGGCGGCTCTGGAGGTAGCGGGCATTCTAAGCTGGGCAGAACGGTTAGTTCCAGCCCTCTCCGCCGTAAACATTCCTGGGGTGGAAAACTGGCAGGCGGATTATCTCAGTTGGCAGACGCTGGACCATGGGGAGTGGTCCCTTCATCCGGAGGTATTTCATCAGCTGTGTCTCTGGTGGGGCACCCCTGAGGTGGATCTGCTGGCGTCTTGGCTCAAGAGAAAGATGCAGAGGTTTGTAGCTAGTCAAGGGATCCTCTGGCGGACTCCACAGGCGCGGGTGTCCCCATGGGTCAGTATTGGCTGATTTACGCCTTCCTTCCTCTCAAGCTTTGCCCAGACTTCTATGCAGGATTGAGGCAGAAGGAATATTCCAGTCATTTTAGTGGCTCTGGACTGGACTCCCTGGGCTTGGTACGCCGACTGGTGCGGATGGTCACTGACGTTCCTTGGAAGCTTCCTCTCAGGGAGGATCTTCTGTCCCAAGGTCCAATCTTCCATCCTGATTTACAGTCACTGGCTTTGACAGCTTGGCTATTTAACGCCAAGTGCTGAAGTATAGGGGTTTATCTGAGTCATTGATTCCTACCCTGTTGAAAGCTAGGAAATCTACTTCTAGGAAGATCTACCATCATACGTGGAAGACATACATTACGTGGATCTTAACCTTCCTTTAAATGGGGGGTTGAATAGAAATTGGCCTTGAGTACCATCAAGTGCCAGGTGTCTGCCTTGGCGGTCTTCTTCCAACGACCTTTGGCCACACACTCCCTGGTGCATACCTTTCTTCAGGGTGTCCGACATTTGGTTTCTCCAATGTGGGCCCCCTTGCCGCTTTGGGATCTTAGTTTGGTGCTTTCAGTTCTGCAGAAGCCTCCTTTTGAAAATATTCGGGAGATTCCCATGCTTACGTTATCCCAGAAGGTGGCCTTTTTTATTGGCTATCACTTATTCAAGCAGGGTATCGGAACTGGCGGCGTTATCCTGTCGTTAACCTTACCTGGTGATTAACAGGAATAAGGTGGTTCTTCGCCCCTGTCCGTCGTTCCTTCCAAAAACTTTCTCTGACTTTCATATGAATGAAGACATTGTGTTGCCACCCCAGTGTCCCAGGCCTAAACATCCGAAGGAAATTGCCTTGCATGCCTTGGATGTGGTCCGGGCAATTAGGGTGTACCTAGCAGCTACAGAGTCTTTCAGGAAGTCAGACTCTCCATTTGTGCTCACTGATGGACCTTGAAAAGGGTTATCCACTTCCTCTGCAATCATTTCCAAATGGATCAGAAGGACGTGGTTCAGGCCTATTCCATCAGGGGTCAGGTTCCTCCTTTCCCTGTCAAGGCACGCTCTACTAGGGCGCTTAGTTCTTCTAGGGCCTTCTGTCATCAGGGGTCAGTGACGCAGGTTTTCAAAGTGGCCACCTGTTTGTTGGTGCACACTTTTATAAAGCTTTATAAAGTGGATGTGTTGGCATCTGCGTATGCTTCCTTTGGCTGCAAGGTTTTGCAGGCTGTTGTTTAAGAGGACCTGATTCTCTCTGAGGGTGCATTGTTTTTTCAGGTGGGCCCCGGTTGTTTGGTTGAGCCCCTGCTGCCTGGTTGTCTAATGTTTTGCCTTGGGAATTTTTTGGTTGTTCCCACCTCTCATGTTTAACACTGCTTTGGGACATCCCAATGGTTATGAATATCAGGAGCTGTGTCTGGCAATGAACAAAAGAGAAAATGGGATTTTTGACTTACCGTAAAATCCATTTCTCTGATTATCCCTGACAGACACAGCACCCACCCCTCTGTGGAATTGTAATTCTCCTGACACTGCTTGTTACAAAACTGAGTATAGCAAAAAGAGGGAGTATATCCCCTGGGACTGCCCATGGGTGTAGCCAGAATTTTTTTTCTTGCCTAGTGTCCTACTCCTGTAGGGGGAAGAATAACCCATTGATGAATATCAGGAGTTGTGTCCGTCAATGGACATCAATGAAATGGATTTTACAGCAAGTCAAACATCCCATTTTTGCACGTGAAAAAAAAAAAATCCAACAAATGCAGCAAAATGCGTAGTAAAACTGCTCAAACCAGGACTTTGCAAAAAGCTCCATGAGCTATTTTTTCCTGCATTTGTCCCATGTAAGGCAGCCCATGGAAATCAATTGGCTGCCCTATGTGTATCAAACGAAAGATGCAACAAAAAAGTACATAAAATGCGCGTTTTAAATTCCCAGGGGCAGAGCCAAGGTGGCATGTGGGAGTGTTATAGCAACCTCAAAAATGTTGCTTTAGCAGCAAGAGCATAGTTGTCCCTGATTCTGCTGATCAGTCCCAGGTTTTACTGAATACCATTATAGCTCAGTGAATACTTTTAGTTGATGCATGAAGCTGTTAATTAAACACACAGAAGTGTTTCTATTACCTCTAATTATTTTTATTTTTTATTAGGCCCCTTGCACACTGCAGCTTATTTTTTTTATGAGCTAAAATAGAGCCAATTCATTCTAATGTGCCTATGCATACAGGCGCGTAAATGAGCGCCGTGTATTCTTCAGTAAGAACAAAATAGAAAAATCTGCATTTTTGGAAAGTAATTTACGCCTAATGCGCGCATTTGCGCACAAATACGCGCAAATACGCACAAATGCGATCAAATGAACGCACACAATCATACTGTTGATCTGAAAAATTTGCATATTCAGAGGCGCCAATTTACGTGAATTTGCGCAAACGCATATGCGCGAAAATACGCACAAATGCGCACTTTTCAATAAGACAAAAAGGAAGATGCTCAAACAGGAGTATCTTGTGCAAGAGGCCTTAGCATCTGAATATAATCAATGTAATAATTTCATAGCTGAGCATAGTCTAGAGTGCCCATAATCTATCTATCTATCTATCTATCTATCTATCTATCTATCTATCTATCTATCTATCTATCTATCTATCTATCTATCTATCTATCTATCTATCTATCTATCTATCTATCTATCCTAAATATGGACAGTTGTACAAGAAAGGACAACAGAGTTTGGGTTGCATAGGAAGGACAGTTAAGAGATATATATCCTACAGCTAAAACAATAAAGAAAATAAGTCTGTAATAATAGACTGTAAACAGTGTTCCTCTAGTCTCTGCTGCCTTAGACATTTAAATATGCTGCCCTCTTGTGGTCTGCATAGAGCAATACATACAGTACAATATCCCACAGTACATTAATAAAGCGTACTAAATATATACAGTATATACTTTGTGTATGTATATATATATATATATATATATATATATATATATATATATATAGATAGATAGATAGATAGATATATCTATATCTATCTATCTATCTATCGATATATCTATATCTATCTATCTATATATCTATATCTATCTATCTATATATCTATATATGTATATATATATATATATATATATATATATATATATATAGTATATACTGTATATAGGAAGATATATAGAAATATATATATGTAAAATTTATATTTTATACTTTTGTATCTACACACACACACACAAATATACACAATAGCTTTTTTGCAAGGTCCCCTGGAGGAGTAGCAGTTCATGGATTAAGGTCAATTTCTTCAGGAGATAACAGGTATCACATAAAAGGTATGGCATAAAACCGTGTATATTCCACTACAGAGGCCAAAGAAGGCAACGAAGGTGAGAACTACAAGGGTGTCAGTACCAAGACTTTAGGGTGTCCCTAAGGCCTTGTGTACACTGGGCATTTTAAAAGCTACTTCTAGAGGCGTCTTGCATTTTTTTTCTGCCTCTAAACTCTCCTTAATGTTGGCCTATGTGTCCATGCACACAAAGGCATTTAGAGGCAGAAAGAATAAACAACTGGCAACTCGTTCGGGAGCAGAAGCGTATTGGCAGAAAAACCACCTGACACGCCTGAACATACGTAAAAGTACCTAAATGAGCTTAAGCGCTAGGCGCGTCAAATGCTTGGGTGTTACTTCATCTCAATGGCCAGAATAAATTAATGTTTTGACCATGAAATAATTAAACACCAAAGGGCATGATTTGCTTAACCACTTCAGCTCTGGAAGGTTTTACCCCCTTAACCTTCCTAGCGGTATTCCCGAGTGTGGCTCATTATTCAGTTCAATATTCAGTTCCAAAAGCGGTAACCCCGAGCCACACTCGGGATTACCCAAGAATCAAACTCACCTTCCCCTGTGATTCCCCGCCATCCTCCCCAGCCATCCTCCAGCTATCCTCCTGCTGTGTGCTCGGCCGATGCCGGCACCTTCTTCCGGTTCCCTTCCCTGTGAGCGTCGTGTCGCAGGGGGTGGAACCAGCGAGAGATTAAAAAAAAAAAACGACATGATTCCATGTAATCTGTTAGGGTTACAACTTTGTATCATGCCATTTCACCTAGAGGCTTTTTCAGTGCCCTGCCTGTACTTTTTGTGGTACTTTTGCCTGGAAAATGAATAACGTCCATGGCATCCAAAAAGCGTTCTTTTAGCTCAAAAATGCTTTTGGACGAACTGGAAAACAGCGACAGTGAATCGGAAATATTTGAAGAACTGAGCGATAACGATTTGTGGGAAAATTCGTCATCAGGTACTAAAAGTGACAACAGTGACGATTCTGCGACTGAGCTCAGCGATGTGCGGAGTTGGTGCTCATTGACTGCGCTACGGATCAGGCAGGGCCCCCAAGATTCCCATTTACTGGAGCACCTGGTATGAAAGTTGACGTTAACCATGACAACCCCTTGGCATACCTACAATTATTTCTGACCGATGAGGTAATTGAAAAAATAGTTACCGAGACCAACCGGTACAAAGAGCAACAATGCGCTACGCATCTGAAGTTTTCAAGATGCAGAAAGTGGGAACTAGTGACCAAAGATGACATTTGGAAATTTCTGGGCCTAATAATTCTTCAGGGAGTGGTGGGAAAACCCCTGCAGAAGTGGTATTGGACAAACAATACATTACTTGCCACTCCATTCTTTGGCACGGTCATGTCAGAGTACAGATTCTCCCTCATAATGAAATATCTCCACTTCGAAAACAATGAAGAATTGGATGAAATTTATTATTACGTTGAGCCCCGGTGCACATTTGTGCGTTTACGGAGATCGCATGTAATTCTGAGCGCACTGCTCCTAAATTAAATGCGATCTCATGTGCGGTGCAAATTTCAGCCGTACACTTTGTATGGCTGGATTCGCACCGCATCCGCACTAAACTCGCACATTTTTTATCCGCAGCAGAATCGGATCGCATAGTGGTTCACACTTGTGCGATCCGATTCTGTGTGAACTTGCAGATCGCACTGCGATATGCGATCGCAACTGGGGGGTGTCGTTAACTTTTAATTGACACCCCCTGTGTATCGCATATGGCAGTGTGAACTGCCAGAGGTGCGGATGCGATGCGGGATCACGCTGCATATTCGCAGCGTTCCCGCATCGCACAAATGTGAACCGGCACTAAGTTATAATTTCGTGTTTCAAACTTTATCATACCCGGGATGTCTACTAGACTCTTGTCTGGACAGATTTAAGTGAGTTATTCCTAAGAATTACAGGCCTAAAATATAAAACAACAGATTTCCATGCAAAACAATGTACCGCTTTTAGCACAAAAATTCTGACATAATCAGACCGCCAGGGAGGTTAATGACCAGGCCATTTTATGTGATACGGCACTGCGTTACTTTAACTGACAAATGCATGGTCGTGCGACACTGTACCCAAATAAACTTGACGTCTCTTTTCCCCCACAAATAAAGCTTTCTTTTGGTAGTATTTGATCACCCCTGCGGTTTTTATTTTAATAAATATTTTTTACTTTCTGCTATAAAACATTCCCAATAAAATAAATTGTAAAAATTTAATTTTTTCATCAGTTTAGGTCAATATATATTCTATATAAACAAAAATGTACCGCGCTATGGATATATATATATATATATATATATATATATATATATATATATATATTCTGCTACATATTTTTGGTAAAAAAAATCCTAATAAATGTATATTGATTGGCTCGCGTAAAAGTTATAGCATCAAACTATGGGATAGATTTATTGACTTTTTATTTTTTTTAATTGTTTTTACTAGAAATGGCGGTGATCAACGATTTCTAGAGGGACTGCGACATTGTGGCAGACAAATCTTACACTAAGTGACACTTTTTGGGGATCAATGACACCAATACAGTGATCAGTGCTATAAACAAAAAGGAACTGTTACTAGCAGGGAAGGGGCTAACACCAGGGGTGATCAAGGGGTTAAGTGTGCTCCTAGGGAGTGCTTTCTAACTGTAGGGGGAGTGGATGCACTAGAGGAAAAGTGAGATCTGTGTTTCAGCTTAGCTCGCTCTTCCTCTGTGACAGAACGGCGGTCTGCCTTCTTTACATAGGCAGACTGCCGTTTTGTGATGCCATTGAACGCTCAGCGGGTCCCAGCAGCCATCGCAACCGCCGGACCCCGCTGATTGGCTCCCACTGTGTCCAATCACAGCGGGAGCGGAGCTCCCTGACATCACCTGCACAGAATTACTAGCACATTATGACTTAAAATGCAGATGCCTGCTTTTTTTTCTTGATGCGGTTTACTACCACCTTAAAGGAGAAGTAAGGCCAAATTTCTTGGGGCCCTGTTTCTCCTGTAGGTCACAGGAGTGCACTTCATTCTTCACTCCTGTGACTCGTTTTTAGCCGCATCAAGAAAAAAAAATAGACTAATGTCAATCAGTTGGTCCAGGATCTGGGTCATCCCTGACTTTAATGTCAGAAGAGTCGCTGAGAGCCTGATCCAGATGCCCCCACCCCCTCCACAGCCTGGCGCTTCAGTTAGCGCTGGAGAGGCAGAGCAGAAAGGCACTAACTGACAGTCTCCGGTGCTGTGCTCACTGAAGATTGGGAACTGATTATTCAGTTGTCTTTGATCGCTCAGTGTTCAGTCTTAGAGGGGCAGGTACAGATCCAGCTAGGTGAGTACAATTGTTTTTTTTCAGTTCCTAAACTTCTCTTTTAAAGCCCCTGTTATACACACCTAGCGTCTCTATACAGATTACACGGGGATGGCCATGGGTCTCTAGGCACCATTCCATTAGGATATACAATATTTTTGTACGGATACTAATAAAATAATTTGCTCTTCTAGCCGTACAATAAAAAGTATAATAATGATAATAATACATGGATCCACATAACCATAAAAAGGAAATGCAAAAGAAAAAAAAATTAAACACTCTTTTGCCCACAATCACCTTCTGAACAAAGGCATCCAAGTATGGCCCAAACAAACCCTTGTCCCCGAAGGATGTCTTCTAATGTTGCTTTTTACAGTGAACTTCTGCCATCCAGCATTTGAGCCACAGGATCCTCCTCATATGGATGGACGTAATGCCCAAGCTAGACAGCTGCCATATGGAGTCCTATAAGGCATAAACTGAGAAACTCAAAGCTTTTGGGAATTCCTCCAGGTATTGTCAAATGGGTGGGTCCTTTTGGTTGGGCTTCTCTGGAATGAAACAAACGCTTTGCCCAGACTTGAAGGGCTTGGGCACCACCAGAGGCAGCACTGCCAGAGGCAGCACTGCACCCACCAGAGAGAAGGGCCCTAAAACCCCTTGTATGTAGCATCTTTTAAGTCCGGTACTTCCTCCACTGGGACCATCAGAGTCTTTTTCAAATAGGTAATGGCTGGGTCAACAGATGAAGAACCCCATTTTTCTTTAAAAATCCTCTTCCCCGGTGTCCACACCCTCATTAACCAACAGATGTTCCCCTAACACCTCATTCTCCCACAAAAGGAGGGGAGAGGAAGGAGTGTGCCTCTTCTTGCATTTCAGACTTTCCAACCCGGTGAGAACCATGAGAGCTGTTTAGTTTATACAAATCAGAAATGGCTGCTGAAAAGTCCTCTGTAGACATAAAGGAACTGAATGACTGTGCCCATGAAACAGGGGAAATAAGAAATAAGAGCAGGGATTCAGAATTAGGCTGACCCTTAGAGGAGCCATTGCAGGGCAGACTATACAGAGGGACTTCTCTACCAGATAGAGGGCATTCATTGGGAGCTCACCCCCTGGTCCTTCCCTCCCACCTCTTTGCCATGGCTTGCTGAGGTAATAGATTCATATGTCCCAATATAGGAGCAGCCCCCAGCTGAGAATAAGAACCAAGACACCTTAAACATAACCCCACTATAGCTGTTCTACTTGTGGATCTCTTATCAGCCTCTGTGCCTGTGTGTTGGATGGATTTTCCGTCGCTGTAGAAGATACTGTAGTAAGACACGCTGGAATACACATGTGTCTGACATACTCAAGATGGTGCCTATGCATGCACTGGCGTGATGATGTCAGACAGCTGCTTATGTCTGGTGCAGCCCTGTCTTTTTCAAACACTGTTACTGCTGTATAGAACTGCTTTGACAGCACAGCCACCCAACAACAGTATAACATGTACCAGCCAGCACACAAGGAGCACCCAGGAATCACCACAGTTACACCACTGGTAGGGAAACTTACCATCTGGCTGCAGGGCCATATAGGGCCCAAACTTCAACCACCACAGCATGCTCTAAAGGGCCATCAGGGACATGATTTCTTTGCAGGCGTTTACCACCCTGGACCTGTGCAGTACCCAGCCAGTGAGGTTGTCTAATACGCAGTATTCCAGTTATGGCTGCCCTTAAGGTCCCATTACAGGCTGCCCCAGAACCTCCATTGCAGGATCTGGGTACTGTCATTCTGGGCCCCAGGCTTGTAGGTGACCAATCTGGATAATGCTCTTCTCACACCAGCAGGGATGTACAAAAGAGGCAAGAAAAGACCTGAAAAAAAAAACTACCTGGAAAGGAGTCTTCATAGAGATTTCACAGACTCATCCATCACCTAAATAGGTCAATAATGTCATGATATACAAGAATGGCAACCACCTCAATTTACAACTAGCTTTTGAAGTAAGATACACATGGAGGGGCATTGCATAGTACACGCAAACAGAACATTTTTCAGCACTCTTACCAGCTAGCCTGCAAAAAAGAAAAGAAAAAAAAAAAGAACCCTGTTTAACAATTTAGAGGTTTTAGTTGCATACATTTGCAGATATATGTGGCTGCACTACCTCGCTAAGGCTCCTGTGTAAAATTTATGTCAGGTATGCCAGGAGGAAGCCCATTACCCCTAAAGGCACAGGGACATATTACAGTACAAGCCCAACAGGAGCATAATGACAGCTGAAGGTGACCAGTGCATCCTTACACCAAATCCACCAATCAAAGCTATACAAAAATTGCAACCACCTCAATTTAGAACTAGCTTTTGAAGTAAGGTGCACATGGAAGGGCACTGCACTGTACACACAAACAGAAAAATTTTCCGCACACTTACCAGCTAGCCTGCAAAAGAAACAAAAAAACAAAATAAAACAAATTGACGCTGTCTACCAATTTACATTACCATTAAATTATTATTACATTTACATTAACCTCTTTATGACCGCCCGCCCCAGATGTAGGCAGCCGCTCCTGCGCAAACCGCCGTAACTGTACGTCGGTCACAAACAGGAGGCTAGGGGGGAGAGCGTGAAGCCGATGCCGCAAAACCAATGCAGCGGGCAGGCGGCTCTGATTGCCTCCTGACACCCCCGATCGTTCCCCGCTGAGAGAGAAGAACGGTCAGCTGTTGTAAACACTTCTCTCTGGAATGATCATAGAGCCCCTGGGATCCTTCTATATAGGAACACAAGTCTCTATGGTAATTTCACAAGCCACGCCCACCCACAGTTAGAATCACTCCCCTAGGCTCACATTTAACCCCTTGATCCCCCACAATGTTAACCTCTTCCCTGCCAGTGTCATTATTACAGTAACTGTGCATATTTTTAGCACTGATTACAGTAGTAATGTCACTGTCACTGGTCCCCCCAAAAGTGTCAATCAGGGGGGCCGGTTCTTCACCGGTCTTATGGTCCCTGGTGCCAACATGTTTAGTGTGGGAAGTCAGCTGTGACTCTTTATTAGCCAGCTCCCCACTGTGCATGCACAGACCGTGATGCGCTTTGTAAATGGTCCCACAGCTTCCTGAGACCTGTGGCATGTCCCAGAAGGTTGCAGACAGGTTAGGGGGCAGTTAGAGAACTTCCTGTGGAATTGCAGACAGAATAGGGCCCCGTCAAGCAGTGGCGTACCTACGGGGGGGGCGGGGGGGCGGGCCGCCCCGGGTGCCACGCACTGGGGGGGTGTCAGGCTGCTCGGAATATCAGTCAGTGTGAAGGAGCTGCAGTTTCTAAAGTCTGCGCTGCTCGCGGGGGCGGCGGCCGGCGGGAAGAAGGTGAGCACTGAGCAGCCTCCTCCTGTGTGTCTGTGTGACTGTCTGGACTGGAGAGGAGATGGGACAGCTGGATATAGAGGGATTCATCTTTCCATATTTCTCCTGCTGCCGTTGAATGGCCGATTCTCCTCTCCCTCCTGCAGTCAGTTAGCGGCAGCAGGAGGAATATGTAAAGATCAAATCATCTATATGCAGCTGTCGCATCCTCTCTCCTATACAACTTGCTGGCCCCCTAGTGCTCTCCAGCCCCCCCTCCCCTTGCTCTTAACACCCCCCCTGCTCTAAACACCCCCCCTGCTCTAAACACCCCCCTGCTCTAAACACCCCCCTGCTCTTAACACCCCCCCTGCTCTTAACATCCCCCCTGCTCTTAACACCCCCCCTTGCTCTTAACACCCCCTTCTCTTAACACCCCCCCGTTCTAAACACCCCCCCTGCTCTAAACACCCCCCTGCTCTAAACACCCCCCCTGCTCTAAACACCCCCCTGCTCTTAACACCCCCCCTGCTCTTAACACCCCCTTCTCTTAACCCCCCCTGCTCTAAACACCCCCCCTGCTCTAAACACCCCCCTGCTCTAAACACCCCCCTGCTCTTAACACCCCCCTGCTCTTAACACCCCCTTCTCTTAACACCCCCCCCCTGCTCTTAACACCCCCTTCTCTTAACAACACCCCCCCTGCTCTAAACACCCCCCTGCTCTTAACACCCCCCTGCTCTTAACACCCCCCCTGCTCTTAACACCCCCTTCTCTTAACACCCCCTGCTCTTAACACCCCCCCTGCTCTTAACACCCCCCCTGCTCTAAACACCCCCCTGCTCTTAACACCCCCCCCTGCTCTTAACACCCCCCCTGCTCTTAACACCCCCTTCTCTTAACACCCCCCCCTGCTCTTAACACCCCCCCTGCTCTTAACACCCCCCCTTCTCTAAACACCCCCCTGCTCTAAACACCCCCCTGCTCTAAACACCCCCTGCTCTTAACACCCCCTTGCTCTTAACACCCCCTTGCTCTTAACACCCCCTTGCTCTTAACACCCCCTTGCTCTTAACACCCCCCTTGCTCTTAACCCCTCAGTGCTCTTAACCCCTCAGTGCTCTTGCCCCCCAGCGCTCCTTAGCCCCCCCAGTGCTCTTCAGCTCCCCGCAGTGCTTTTCATCTCCCCCCTATGCTCTCTGGCTCCCCCAGTGCTCTCCACCCCCCTGTGCTCCCTGCCTCCCCCCTCAGTGAGTTCCACCCCTGCGCCTTCCAACCCCCCTACAATGCTTTTCAAACCCCTCTTAATTCTCTCCAGTCCCCCCCCCCCGCGCCCTTCAGCTCCTCCAGTGCTCTCTGCTTGCCCTGTGCTCTCCGGCCCCCCTAATGCTCTTCTCAGTCTCTGACCATCTCTTGGATCATGTCCTCAGTCTCTGACTATCTCTTGGATCATGTCCTCAGTCTCTGACCATCTCTTGGATCATGTCCTCAGTCTCTGACCATCTCTTGGATCATGTCCTCAGTCTCTGACCATCTCTTGGATCATGTCCTCAGTCTCTGACCATCTCTTGGATCATGTCCTCAGTCTCTGACCAACCATCTCTTGGATCATGTCCACAGTCTCTGATCATCTCCTGTATCATGTCCTCAGTCTCTGACCATCTCCTGTGTGTTTTCTGCAGTCTCTGACCATCTCTAGTATCCCGTCCGTAGTCTCTGACCATCTCTTGTATCATATCCTCAGTATCAGATTTCTCTTGTATTAGGTCCGTAGTCTCTGACCATCTCTTGTATCATGTCCTCAGTCTCTGACCATCTCTTTTATCATGTCCTCAGTCTCTGACCATCTCTTGTATCATGTCCTCAGTCTCTGACCATCTCTTGTATCATGTCCTCAGTATCTGATTTCTTTTGTTTTAGGTCCGTAGTCTCTTACCATCTCTTGCATCATGTCCTCAGTCTCTGACTATCTCCTTTAGCATGTCTCCAATCTCCTACTCAAACTTAAACACATTGATAATAGTATTAGCTATCTGTCTATGCCAAAGGTAGGGAGGCAGAGAGTGCAAAAGGGGGAACTGTGATTAGAGAGACAGGGGGGGGGCAGACTGCAAAGGGCACTGTGATAGGGGGGCTGGGAAATTTGTGCAATAAATATTCTTGGAGACATTACAATTTTTTGCGGGTGTTTTTACATTTTAAAGTGGGGGGGGGGGTGCCAGATATAGGATCCGCCCCGGGTGCCAAATGCTCTAGGTACGCCACTGCCGTCAAGCACTAGGGCAGACCTCATGCATGCTCAAAATTAACTCCTTCCTTCTCCTGTATTATGAGACTAGATATATTGGGGCTCCATACCGTGGGTTCGGTCCCGGTTACTTATGGGAAACTGGCCGCTAGGGAAGGAGCCAGAACACCAACCGCCACACTACCAGAGGACCTTTCCCCTTTGCCAGGTACCATGCTTTATGACAGGCTGCCATATATTCCAGCCAGTTCATACTTAACTTAACCCTTCATAGTGACCTTGATTCTGTAGCACACTCTAGTGCTAGACTAGTGTTGGTCAATTTGTTTTTGTTACTCATAGTAGTTGTGTGAGTCTGTTAATTGGGTCAGGATACTTTAGACCTGTAGGCTGGAGGGCCCAACAGGTCAGGCCTCTGGTACCTCCCCCTGGTTCTAGAAACGTAAAGAGAAGTTTCTGGAAGCTAGTGGGTGGAGGCCAGGAGGTGCTAGTCTGCATACTTGAAGGAATCTGGCAAATCCGCAGGCAAAGGGCCTGGCAGGGTGGCTGGATCAGCCCCTAAATATAGGAGAGCCTGGTCAGCAGGGAAGTCAGGTGGAAGATTGAGTGAGGGAGCTGTATTGTATGTCGTGGGAGAGGACCCTGTGCTTTGGGGGACTCTGCCTCCAGGCTGGGAGCTGAGAAAGCAAGAAGGACAGAGGGATCTTTACTATCCTATGGTTTTGTTTGGTGGACACCCTGGCTTGCGAAGAAGAACCTGTACAGCAGGAGGCCTAAACGGTTGTCTCTTCTGAGGCAGCAGGACTTCTGGGGACAATGTAAATACCTCTACACCCCCCAGGGCCAAGGAGGGTTAAAGTTGCCAGATGTAATATTGAGCTTTTCATAAACTGTGCTAGCAAGTTGTGACCCAATCCCTTGTCGTGGGACATTTTATTGAGCAGCCAGGTGGGCTGGTATTTTCAAGAAAGGGGAAATAGGGCTCCTGCAGGTTGAGATTTTGCTAAAATTCTACTCTGGGACAAAGAGCTCCTGTAAAGGGGGATTTTTTTGCCAAGTTCACAGAGACTGTTGCTGTTTCAAAGATAATACAGTCAAGTGTATGTTCATTTTTCTGGATCACATAGAGAAGGAAGTTGTTCTCATCATTGTTCTTCAAGTCAAATTGGGCATCCCATGAATCCCATACTCTATCCAAGTTGTTGTTGTTCCCCAATAAAACAACAAAAACAAGTTATTGGACTGTTTCCTTGTCACTGGATAAGAGTTGCCTGGCTGTGCAGAAATAGGGGGAACCAAAATCCCGCGGCCCTAGCAGGGGTAGTGCTACACTTTATACCCCATGTGTTCTTTACAGACCCTGTCCCTTCAATACGCAATGTTCCACCATGTACCCCTTGAATAACTTCAGACCAAGCTCAAAAACAGTCCAAGAACTTTACTTAAAACACTTCAGGAACAGTACAGCATTTAAGTGCATCTCAGTCCATTTTGTAGATAACTACTTTATGACTCACCAGGTGTACCTGAAAAGGTGAGATTCCATATAGGTAGTGTCCATGACTGATAATGTCCTTGTGGATGTAGGTGAAGGCTACATTCTTCTGGCTTGCTGGGACCTTCTGGCTTCCATTCAGTCCTGCTCCAAAAAGCCCCTGTAGCCAGGGGCGGCCTGGCAACTTTTGGCCCAGGGGAAAGTACAAACCAGAGGCCCATGGTGCAGCGACTCGAGCCCACTCTCACTCTCCCTATTTCTGTCCTCCTCCTGACCCTCATTCCAGGCTGAAGCTCCACTCCAGGTACTCTCTACTCACCAGCTAAATCTGGGTTCCTGACCTGGCCAGCAGGGGGCTGTTGGCTTGGTTTGGGCTGGTCAGGGGAGGAGAGTCTCCAGTGGGGCATTAAACCGGATTCTGCTCAGACACAGTTTACACCATCCATGCTGGGAAAGGGGGGTTGTAGGCCTGCGCTCTGTCCTTGTCTTCAACCCGCACTCATTGGATCAGCAGCAGGGACTTTTTACTTATCTTTACCAGGAATCTTTTAGGCATGTCTGTGGCAGAAGTGGTGCAGCCTTTTTAGGGGACATCAGAGCGGCCCGGGGGGCAATTGCCCCCCTGCTCCCTGGCCCAGTCCTCCCCTGCCTGTAGCCCAGCATTTCCCCTGTATATATATCCACTGGGAAGGAAGGCAGGACCCAAAAAGCCTGGGAAACTGGTGGCAAACACTTAACTCTTACCTAACCTGGGCATCCTAAACTCACTTGCTATTGCAGAAAATTCACCTTGTAAGCACCTATCTACATGCACATGGAATTAGAGTGTGCACCTCAAAGCTCTAACACACATGCGTGTGTATATGTATATATTTATATACTGTATGTAGCACTGCCCCCTTGAGGACTGCTGAAATGTGTACCTCGGGATCCCCCTGGGTTACCGTTAGCAACTGCAGAATGCACAATTTACCTATTTTCTTCCTGGCTCAGTCAATAAACAGTCTAGGGATTGTAGTTGTTTTTGTGTTTTTATTTTTAATTGGGCTAGGAGAAGGGAAGAGTGGGAAACTCCAGAATTTAACTATTCACAAAAGATGAGGACTCCTGTCTGTAGATGCAGCCAGGCTGCTGATTCACCTTGCCACTAGATGAACATTAGGATTAAGTCTTTGATTAGATGACTTGATTGAGTAACTTTCTTCAGGGTACTCGCCTAGCACCCCCTTTCACTCCACCAGCTGACACCCGTCCTCTGACTATACTACTCCAGGGTGGCCCCCCCTCAGGTCAGGCCCTTAGACACGATCCCCTGTACTCCCTTGTACTCACGATACTGTTTTTCCAGGGTCTCCAGTGTCTCAACCCCTCCAGTCAGCTCTCCTGGACTTCTGGGTTCAGCTCCTTCCTTCTGGTCCACCAGGTCGACCGCCTGCGACCACACACCAACTGCTACAGAGGAGGAGGCAGCCGCCACCCTATTTGCGGGACTCTGCTCACCAGCCAAAGACCCCGAGCACATGTCCTCCTGGCTTTTATACCACACCCCACACGCACCGAGACAGCAGTCTCTGCCAATCACTGAGGCTTTATCAAAACCTGTGTACCCATTGGTCAGGTTTCCTCCACTGTCCAATATGCCTCCCTATTGGACCAGTGTGAAACATTCCCTAGACCAGATGAATCACACACTGAGCAACATGAGCAGACCTAACTCACAGATCCTGCTCTTTGTTAGGCAGAAAGCAATATAGAATTTGCCTGCTGCTCCTCTGATAGGCAGACAGAGCCAAAAACTATACTCACTCTCTAGCACCTACCTAGGAGGGTGCTACATGTATGTATAAATATATCAAAACATAGACATTGTCAGTAGACAGTGCCAATAACTCACTGTTCCTTCAGAAAAGGAAGGGGCTGGTAAATGACATATTTTCCAGACCCTTCCCCGCTCTCCATCCTAAAACGATCCTCCACAGCTGCCAGTGGGAGAGGAAAAGAGGGGAAGCCAGCAGCACTGCAGGAATAGGGGGGTGGGAGCACACAGGGGGCCTGGGCAACAGGAAGAAGAGGAACAGAGACAAGAAGGGCAGTGGGGGCAGCATATACTGGTACTAATCCTCTGTATTTTCCTCCTATAGTAGCTGAATGCTGGCAGGAGGGAGAGGAGGAGAAGTCTACTTTCAGCTGCTGCCAGAGGAAAATACAGAATGCTTCCAAATGCCACCCCCTCCGCTGCCCCTCATTTCCAGATTATGGGGTTGGCAAGGAAGGATCGCTGTCTACCGGTTATCTGACCACGATCGACAGGTAGATTGTGGTTGATAGGTTGCTAAGCCCAAATTAGGGTGTGCCAATTAATGGCACCCCAAGCGCGTCACGTGTTTGAACTGCACATGAAAACGTGCGTATTTTGTAAGCTTGGTTGCGTGTTCAGGAACCACCAAGGGTGAATGAGCCTTTCATTACATTTTTTTGCGCACAATTATTAAGTTAGCCTCAATTCAAGTCTTTGCACTGCAATGGTGCCATCCAATGCGTTGTAGAGTCTGATTAGACGGAATGGGAGCACATACATAGACAGGCGTTTATTAGAACAGGGATGTGCAAACTGTGGCCCTCCAGCTGTTGCAGAACTACAAGTCCCACGATGCATAGCAAGACTCTGACTGCCACAAACATGACACCCAGAGACAGCGGCATGATGGGACTTGTAGTTTTGCAACAGCTGGAGCGCCACAGTTTGGGCATATCCCTGAGACGGAATAAACGTTCTTCCATGGCAGATGTTGCATGTCATCCAGGTCCTATAGCGCTATAATACATAGAGTGAACTACAAACACCGACTCTCCATTCAGCACTATGTCAGTATTTACTCCGCCCACACTGAGGACAACCATACAGAACGCACGCAGCGAGCACGGCATCGCTCACGTAGAGGTCCCGAAGCCGGTCACATGACTGTGATGTCACCGCAGGTCCTTCAGCCCATTGTTGGCGCTTAGCGTGCAGTTCCCGGCTTGTGTGGTTGGTGTGTAGGGTCCCGGTAGTGGCCGGTATCGGTGTACAAGCTGGAGATGAGCGGAGGAGTGTACGGTGGAGGTGAGAAAGAGCACACATAAGCTCCGTGCCGGTCCTTCTTCTCTTTTATACACATGAGGGCTGCAATGGAGCAGAGCCCCCAACATCAGCCTTGGTCTAGGTACAGGATAGAGTGATTGTCAGCTCTTCTGCCTTCCTGGTCAGTCACAGGGGGTGGAATGGAGACCTTTCCTAGGGGATGTCCCAGCTAGCTCCTCCTTCTGCTAATGCTAGTTGCCTGGCTGCCATGCTGACCCTTCTTAGCCCCTAGGTGTGCCCACACAAGTCTTTTACTTCCCTGCCACTCATCTATTCACATATCACTAAAGAGGAGGCTGCAGCACCTCTTGTCTGAAGGTATGTTCACACCAGCCGCTGCGTTATCATCCCTGTAAACCAGGACACACAATATTCACACAGATTCTGTGGCTGATTAAGGTGGTAAATAAACTCCGTGCCTCTTGTGCATTATATCAGCATCAGAACCTGTGCAATTAATAATTGTCCTCGTTTAACCACTTCCCACCCAAGGACATACCCGTACGTCCTTGGGTTTCAGTGGTTATACCGGGATGATGCCTGTCCCGGTATCATTGTTTGCAGCCGGTGATCCCCTTTCAGGCAGAAGTGATCACTTCTGCGGGTGGCGAAAAGGGGGTCCCACTCCCCTCCCGTCGCCGTCTCTCTGGTCCCATCGTGGAGGTCGGGAGCGTTGCGGCAACATCTAACTGGGACTCAGAGCGAGGAACTGACATCGTTCCCCTCTTTATTATTATACAGGATTTATATAGCGCCAACAGTTTGCGCAGCGCTTTACTGTGTGTAGGAAGACAGTACAGTTACAGTATAATTTAATACAGGAGGAATCAGAGGGCCCTGGTCATTAGAGCTTACAATCTAGAAGGGAGGGTCAAGTGAAACAAAAGGTAATAACCAAGGGGGATGGGTAGATGGATAAAATTAAGGTTGAGTTGTTAGGTGAGGGTAGGATAGGCTTCTCTGAAGAGGAGGGTTTTCAGAGATCGCCTAAAAGCTTATAGAGTAGGAGATAATCGGACAGATAAGGGTAAGGAGTTCCATAGGATTGGAGAGGCTCTGGTAAAGTCCTGGAGGCGAGCATGGGAGGAGGTGACAAGGGAGCTAGAGGGCAAGAGGTTTTGAGAGGAACGAAGAGATCGATGGGGTTGGTATTTTGAGACTAGGCTAGTGATATAGTTGGGGGCTAAGCTGTGGATGGCTTTGTAAGATGTTAGTATTTTGTATTATTTAATATTTCCTCTCTTTGGAAACCGGGAGCAACGAGTATTTGTCACTTCCCGTTCCGCCCCTTTGTTTACCTGGCCAGCAGTGCCCAGAAAAGCAGCTGATCGGACCGATCTCGGATTGATCAGCTGCATGGAGGGCCAGAGGAGAGATTTGGGGTCTAATAGACCCCAAATCTCTCCATAAAGAGGCTGTCACGGCCAATGCGATCTCAAGGGATGTTGTTTAAGTTTGTACAAAAAAAATGTAAAAAAAAGTGTAAAAAATGTTTTTGTTTTTTTTTTTGCATAAAATAAATAAAAAAATTTAGAGAGCCCCTGTAGCACCATGCTTGCATGCAAATACAAACGCATATATTACTCCCGCATGCATATGTAAACAGTGATCATCGCACCACACTTTATTATTATTATTATTATATAGGATTTATATAGCGCCAACAGTTTGTGCAGCACTTTACAATATGAGGGAAGACAATACAGTTACGATGCAATTAGAGGGCCCTGCTCGTTAGAGCTTACAATCTAGAAGGGAGGGTCAAGTGAAACAGAAGGCAATAACTGTGGGGGATGGGCTGATGGAGAAAATGGAAGTATAGTTGTTAGGTGTGGGTAGGTGAGACTTCTCTGAAGAGAAGGGTTTTCAGGGATCATCTAAAAGCTAATAGAGTAGAAGATAATCAAACAGATTGGGGTAAAGAGTTCCATAGGATTGGAGAGGCTCTGCAAAAGTCCTGGAGGTGAGCATGTGAGTAGGTTTTGAGAGGAACAAAGAGAGTGAATAGGTTGGTATTTTGAGACTAGGCTAGTGATGTAGGTGGGGGCTAAATTGTGGATGGCTTTGTAAGATGTTAGTATTTTGAATTTAATTTGTTGGGTGAGCAGAAGCCCGTGGAGGGACAGACAGAGAGGAGTAGCGGACATTGAGAGATTGGTAAGGTGGATGAGTCTGGCAGCAGTGTTCATGATGGATTGAAGGGGGGATATGTAGAGGTAAGCCAATGAGAAGGGAATTGCAGTAGTTGAGGCAATAAGTGAGGTATTATTGTGAAGGTCAGAGCGAGAGTAATAATTCTAGCACCAGACCGCCTGTGCCACACTAAACTGGTAACGTTTAAAGCGTCGTCTATGGAGAATTTTAAGCACCCTAGTTTGCCGCCATTCCATGCAGACGCAATTTTAAAGCATGACATGTTAGGTATCTATTTACTCGGTATAACATCATCTTTTACATTATACATAAAAATGGGGCTAACTCTATTGTTGTGTTTTAGATCTATTCATTATTGTGTTTTTTTTTTTCCAAAAATATTGCGTTTGAAAAGCTGCTACGCAAATATCGTGTGACATAAAAGATTGCAACACACACCATTTTTTATTCTATAAGGTCTCTGCTAAAAAAATATATTATTTGGGGGTTCCAAGTAATTTTCCAGCAAAAAGTTGATTTTTACATGTAGGAGCGAAGTGTCAGATTAGGCTTGGGAAGGAGGTGGTTAAAGGGATGAGGTGGCAACCCTAGTTACAACACGGTGGCTGGAGTGTGGTGTGCTCCAGCCTGATTGTGCCAATCTTGGCTCATCGGACTGTTCCCTTATTTTTATTTTTTTATTAATTATATTTAGATGTCACACAGACATCTCATAAAAGGCAACTGCTAGCTACAGAGTGCCTTTCATTGCACTTCAGCAGAAACAAGTAGTGCACCCAGTACTTTTTTACAGCGTAGTAGCGTGGACCTGGCAGATGAGACCAGGCATTTTGCCTTTTCATGTGGTGGGACTGTGCTGGAAAAGCCACCCACAGCATTTGGTGTGCATGAGCCCTTAATCATCTGAGCTGGACCTGTGTACTGTACCTTCATTCATTCCTTCTATGGAGAGTTTGTGCTCTGAATACGAACTATCTGCAGGAATGAATGGAGAGTACATGCATGGGCACAGCTCAGAAAATTCTGACTGCAGCACTGGTGATATCTCCATATCTTGGGCAGCACAGTGGCTAAGGGGTTAGCACTTCCACCTAGCTGCACTAGGGTTGATGGTTCAAATCCCAACCACGGCACTAACTGCCTGGTGTTGGCATGTTTTCCCTGTGTCTTCTGAGTGTGGGAGGAAAAACTTCTCCCACACTCCAAAAACATGCTGATAGGTTAAATGGTTTCTGTCTAAAAATGGCCCCAATAGGTACTGAAGTTAAACCAGCCATAGACGGTTCAAATCCGATTCCAATCATGTATGGGCAGGCTGAATGACCCAAGTTGATTGATCAACTTAGGTATAGCCAGCCTGACGGATTTTACATGCAATTATCGCTAGTGGCTGGTATAGCTGCTAGTAATAATCACTGTTTTGGCGGGGACAGACCATCCCCCCCCCCCCCCACAATGACTTGATGGGAGGGGTTCCCCTGTCAGCACTGTTTGTGTTGTTGGGGAATCAAGTGAATTACTTTTGGTTGCAGGAAAGAAATTTGCTCAGTCTATAGCCGGCCTAATGGATCTTAGGCTGTAAGCTCCTTGAGGGCAGGGACTAATGTGAATGTACTGTATATGTAAAGCACTGCATAAATTGAAGGCGCTATATAAGTACCTGTAATAAAAATATCTTGCTGGATCAAGTACAGATGAATATAGGACTTGCAGCACGCTACACAAAAAGCTCTATTAGAATAAGTTAGGACTGCCCAGTCACGTGACTGTACCTTCCTCCAGTTATGGTATACTCTCCACAGCATTATGCAGAGAGCGCACCATGGTATACTGCGGGCTCTGCACTGTGGCCAGCAGATGATGAGATCCTTACTCTACTAAATACACAGGCCTCTTAGTATATAGCCATATGTCAGCAGCCAGGCAACTCACGGTCTCATAAGGTGTTCAACAAAGTAGGCCCCCAAATCTGTCTAGCCATTATGAACAAGCTCAGGTTTGGTCTGAGTTTAGGTTCAGACTGAACTCGGAGGAAATCGGTCACTGCAGCCTGCTGCTTTTGTGGCCTGTACAGTATGAATCTTTTTTTTTTTTTTAACCACCTAATGACCGCCTCCTGTACATTTACTGCGGCACTCTGCCGTTTACAGGCAAAGCGACGTAGTACTACGTCACTCGCCCACGTGCCTGTAGGGGGCGAGCGCACGTGCGTCGCCGGCGGTGCGCTACCGCCCCCGCTCGTTCCCTGTGGAGCCAGCGCGTGTGACCTGCGGCTCCGATGGCCGCCGGCCACTCGCGATCTCCTGCAGGAGAGGGAGAAAGACAGACGGCTGATGTAAACACATTGTCTGTCATTCTCCCTAAAGTAATCACAGAGGCTATGCGATCCTGCTATGTAGAATCGTATGTCTCTGTGATTACATCACAAGCCACGCCCGCCCACAGTTAGAATCACGCCCCTAGGGACATACTTAACCCCTTGATCACCAGTAAAGTTAACCCCTTCCCTGCCAGTGTCATTTTGACAGTAACAGTGCATATTTTTAGCACTGATTACTGTAGTAATGCCACTGGTACTCCCAAAAGTGTCAAAAATGTCAGTTAGGGTTCCGATCTGTCTGCCGCAATGTCGCAGTCCTGCAAAAAAATTTGCAGATCGCCGCCAATACTAGTTAAAAAAAGAAAACCATAAAAATTTAAAAATTACATAAATCTTTCCCTTAGTAAACGCAATAACTTTTGTGCAAACCAATCAAAATACGCTTATTGCGATTTTTTTTTTTTTTTTTTTACCAAAATTATGTAGCAGAAAACAAATTGGCCTAAAATGTTAAAAAAATTTTATTTTTTCAAAATTGTCGCTATTTTTTTGTTTATAGTGCAACAAAAATAAAAATCACACAGGTGATCAAATACCACCAAAAGAAAGCTCTGTTTGTGGGGAAAAAAAAGGACGTTAATTTAATTTGGGTACAGCATCGCACAACCGCGCAATTGTCCGTTAAAGTCACGCAGTGCCGAATCACAAAATAGGGCCTGGTGTTTGAGCAGCCAAATCCTCTGGGGCTCAAGTGGTTAAATGTGACTATTGTGTGCAGGGAGCCTATGTTACGCTATGGAGATGCAGTAGTGTATGAACACAGCCACAGGTCCCAATTTGACATAAGTGTAGATGCATATGTACAGCCCCAAACACAGATAATGTGCATTTTGGGCCACTCATTTGCACCTGTACACCGGTCATATTAGTAACTGTGGCTGTGCTCATACAGCGGCTACATCCTCATAGACATAGAGTAACAGGCAGCTGCACAAACAAACTGCTCATTCACACTGTATAGGCCAGAGAACCTGTGTGAATGAGTCCTTCATTTTAAAAAATTGTTTTTACAATGTTTTTAAATTTTATTTTTTAAGTCTTTAAAATATTTTTTTTTATTTTTTACATGTATTTTTTAAATTAATACATTTAATTATTATTTTTTTTTTGTACTTTTTTTTTTTTCCTTTAATGCTGTTGGGGGGAGGGGTGGGGGGTGGTGCTTTGGTGAAATATCAAGGGTCAAACAGACCCCTGACATCTCACTTTTAAGACATGTAGAGGAGGGGGTGTGATTTGCATATGAATCCCGGCAGGTTTTCAAATGCTGATCCAATTTATATACACGCCCACGCAATTTACATATGAATGCCAACCCTATTTATATACAAATGCTGATGCGTTTTGTATATGAGCTATCTGTACACTGCACACAGTAGGTGGGCAGTTGCAAGAATGATCCCCCATGTGTGTGTGTCTCCCTCCAGCAGCTGAAAGCTGGTGGCAGGAAGAGGGGGAAAAAAACAGCCTTCGCAGGGCATCCTTACTGTAATTAACCCCCGCTGCACAGTTCCCCCCTTCCTGTCTGGACCCTTCTGTGTATCATGCCCCCTACAGGAGGACTGGTGCTACCCCCCCTGTCGACTGTAAGTAATAATTTTAATCAGTCTGAGCCAAACGAAATATTTATTGACAAAAGGAAACCTGCAGTTCTTTATTTTTTAAAAAAACTTGCGATTTAACCACACAGTGCAAAGCATCAGATTGCTCCTTTCTCCAGCAGGACTTACTTGCCTTTCCAGCTCTCCCCTATGTCACCATCTAGCCACTGCAAAGAAAATCCCTGGTACTTCAGAGTATGACTGTGTGTGGCTCACTTCCCTTCTTCAGCCCTGACTGGGGCAACTCTGAGCTTACACAGGACTCCCTTTCCTGATGGCTGAATAGAATGGTGAAGAAATAAAGGAAAAATGGCGAGGGGGGCAAACCTATTGCTGCACCCTAAAACCCCTTTGTAAGGGTTCAGCAACTGAACAGAGGTAGCTTTATTCAAAAGGGGTAAAGAGGAGCATTCTGGAGCAAGACTTGTGTCTGAAAACCATAGGCCAAATTAGCCAAAAGTCACAGGACTTAGTTTATTATTTTTAAATCACTTCCAGAGATGCTTCTTAGTCCAGGTGTTGTGTGTTGCTTGGCTACTATGACTGCATAATTCCTGCTGGCAACTTTTATACTACATTGGATTATGAAAACTTTTTGTTTGGCATGTCTTACAAGGTCAGCTGTGTTTTATATTTTGGCAAACAACAAATCTGGCACAATAATGGGTCTGTTCTCCAAAAACTGGGACTTTTGACTTGGGCAGGTAAACCACCCAAGGGTTTGTGTTTCTTAAAAAACAGGGACATCCATGGTTGCATTTTCTGTTCTGTGTAGCCATCTTGGTCATCACCTGCCCTTTTTTATTTTATGTCATAAAGAATAGGGTGGGGGGGGGGGGGGCAATTTGTAGAAGAATCGGGAACTATGACAGGAAGACCACCACCTTGCTGGAATGCCAAAGACTTTAAGTCTGAGTTCACGCTTTTTTGGTCCATTGCAGTGTATACGCGCATTGGGTAAGGCAGCACATATGACACCTTTTTGGCTTTGGCTGCTACTGCATACTGTGGGATCGCATTGCCATGCAACATACTTTGACACATGGATTAACACAATACATAAATACTTCTCTTGTGAGTCATATGAGTGCACTTACTTTTGCTCTTCTGTGACCCAGAATCAGCTGACCATGTGCTATAGCCTACTGTCAACTGATGCGTCAGAGCCACTCCAGTCTCTGGATGCATCCCAATCATATTGTCAGGATCCAGCCAGCTGCCTGATCGACAGCTGGCTCCGGCTCTCACTGCACGGCTGGGAGTTGCAGCCAGCTACATCTGCCCCTCTGCAGCCCAGCGCTCCTGTTAGTCCTGGAGGGGCCGAGCAGAAAGTGGTGTCTGACAGTCACTGCGCTCTGCTCTGAGACAACTGAGAACTGAGCGATCAGCGGTCATGTGATCAATCCTTTCTCAGTCTTATTCAGCTCAAGACAACTACAGTATCGCACTGGTGAGTATGAAAGTTTATTGTTTTGTTTATAAATCCAAATTTTTTTAAATATACCATATCTCTGTGGGCTATAAAACACCTCCCCAATGCTGCTCTTTCATAGATATGATACAGTACGTAGCATCCCTGTAAAAGGTCTGACCCTTGCCTCAATGTACAACACATTTTAGTTTTCACTGCGGTTGGGACATTTAAGCATTTTAAAATACTGTATGCATCTCTCTTGAATCTAGATGAAGTTGGAGCCTTGGTCTTTGATATTGGCTCGTTTTCGGTACGTGCTGGGTATGCAGGGGAGGATTGTCCAAAGGTAAGTTGAATAAAGGGTTATTGTGATGAGATTTCTTCATCATGTATATCTGAAATCTCAAATTTCAAACATTTCATAAGGTTTTTTTTAATTTAGAACCTTATTGAGTGGCATGCATGGAGATATGTGCTGCAGCTATATATTCTTCTGTGTCTTTCAACTGCATATATAACTATTTAAATAAAGTTTCCCCTTGGTTCTAAAGCATAATATGAACATTACAGGTAGATTTTCCTACAACGATTGGTGTGGTACTTGATAGAGAAGATGGAAGCACACAGATGGAAACTGATGGAGAGCCAAATAAAGCAAGAGGTCCTTCTTATTATATTGATACAAATGCACTCAGGGTACCACGAGAAAACATGGAGGCTTTTTCACCTCTGAAAAATGGAATGAGTAAGTTATTGCTAGATTACTTATAGCTTGCATCTACTTTGGTACATGTACAGTATGTCATTATTAATGGTTGGGTGTTTGGAAGATATTTGATTGCAAAATGTTATGGCTGCAAGACTGGCACACGGACAAATATGGCCTAACCTGTGAGAATGCTTGTGTGTCTGCTTAACACTCTGTGATTCTCAAAATCCTACCCAGATAAATTCTGCAGAATTTCCTTTTAGAAAATGCTTTTATCTACAAAATATATAGAAATGAAAAAAAATATAAAAACATTTTTTGGAGGGTGGGGGCGGGGGGCTTAAGCAATCAAGAGGGTTTTTAGAGAAAAGTTACGTCTGAGGAATTCAATAAAGCATTTACAACAGTTTTTTAGCGGTAGTAGTTTTAAAACGACCTAATTCAGGCAAGAATTTGCGGCAGTTTTGTTATCTACATTGACGTGTGATGCAAACTAAGGTAACCCGAACTACTGCTACATTAAGAACCTGTTTTGACTGTAAGGGTCCTTTCACACGGCCGCTCCGTGTGTCCGCAAATCATCCTATTTTTTTGCGGATGGTTTGCGGACATAATGTAAGTGAATGGCACTGCGGATGTCAGCGGAATACCATCCGCTGACATCCGATTTTCCTCCTTTCAGTTCTGTTCCGTTTTTTCAAATGGAACAGAACCCCATTTTTTCTTCCGTGTAAAAAACGGAAATGAAGGAAAATCGGATGTCAGCGGTGTCATCCGCTGACATCCGCTGACATCCGCAGTGCCATATACTTACATTATGTCCGCATATCATCCGCAAACGGATGGGATGATATGCGGGCACACGGAGCGGATGACAGAAATGTCATCCGCTCCGTGGAAAAAAAAAAAAAAAAGTCCCGCAGCGGACCTTTCACACGGAGCGGCCGTGTGAAAGAAGCCTAACTGATTTTTTTATGCATTCTTTATTTTGCAAAGAAAATTGGGTAGTGTACAGCAAGAGTATTACAAGGTTAAAGTTGGCTGCAACAGGTTCCTAAATATTTACTTCCAGTTCACAGATTAGGAAACTTGCAGTAATTAAGACCAGCTCTGAGCTGGTGTACAGAGAGATGCCAGTGCTTAGAGTGAGGAATGTGTTTGCAAAGAAGGTATTGGTTTAGAGCATGGGTGTCCAACCTTTTGGTTTCTCTGGGCCACATTGAGTGTAGAGACATTTTCTCGGTCCGCATATAAAATATATACTATAGTTATATAGTATATATTTGCCTACAGTTAGTTTGAAACCCCTGTGGCCGTGCCCCTGACTCGACTTCCTTCCTCCCCAGCAAAAAAAATTGTCAGGGGGCAGTGGGCCACATTGCCTGTGGTTCTGGGCCGCAGGTTGGACATGCCTGGTTTAGAGCTTCTCTGTCTGTAATATGAATGTAAACAAAGGGGCTGGGAATGCTGGTGAGGTCAAGTCACAGGGAAGGTGGCCTAAGAATTGGTCCCAATGGCTGCAAAACCTGTCTGATGGGAACTGAGAGACTAGTTCCCTATCAAGTCAGCCTTTCCTCTGAAAGCCCAGGGTAATGGGCAGATTCCATAGCTACTTCTATAGACTTTGCCCACTGCTGTGTGTTGTCAATCAAAATCAAGGCAGACCTGATGGGGAACTAGTCTTAGTTCCCTATCAAAGGTTTGCCCACCCCACTACAAAGCTCCTCAGCCAGATGCCTGTTTATGTAATGGTATATTGGCCAGGGAAGAAGAGTCCAGTATGGATACTTGCATCGAGTGCCAGCCTCCAACCGCTCCATGTACTTGTTTCTGACAGGTACATTATTCTGGTGCAAGCACCAACAATTTAACTGCAGAGGTTTGACAAAATCCTAAGGTTCTCTATGACACTCTTTACAAATTTACTGAAACAGACTAGTTTGTGATTGTGCGGAAACAAGCAGCTAAAGTTTGTGATTTGGTTTTACCAATTGTTATTTCTCTTCTAGTTGAAGATTGGGACAGTTTTCAGGCTATTTTAGACCACACTTACAAAACGCACATCAAGTCAGAAGCCAGTTTACATCCGGTGTTGATGTCCGAGGCTGCTGTAAGTAAATTTATCCATAGTTCCAATGCTTCATGTGATAAAGAATAGATTTTTTTTAATAGCTATGTTCATTTTGTTTCAGTGGAATACAAGAGCAAAGCGAGAGAAGCTGACAGAGCTGATGTTTGAGCATTACAATATTCCAGCATTCTTCCTGTGCAAAACTGCTGTTCTCACCGCGTATCCTTTTTCCAGTGTTCAAAGCTAACATTTGTTTGCTGCATTTCAGGAATGTTATTGAAGAACAGTGTTCTGATTTTCTATTTTTTTTTTTAAATCCAGTTTGTTTTAGGTTAAGTTCACACTGGCATTGGAAGCAGGCGTTTTTCACACTCCTCAAACACCTATGCAAATTATACTATGGACAGCACACAGTGCTGTTCACATTATGAAAACATGAAGCGTTAGCTTTGCGTCGCTTCAAAACTTAAGCCTCGTGTTGAGTCTGGAGGAGTTTGAAGCCTTTTAATGCCTCCCATTCAAGTCTATGGTAACGCTCTACAAACGCACTGGCAGGCGTTTGCAATGTGGTTGAGGCGTGTTTTAAATTAGTTTAAGAAATATCATGCAGCAGTTATATAATGCCCACAATTCCCTGTAATGCTAGAGGAGAGCATAGAGTGTCCTCCAGTCACTTCTTTCTATGCACTTCCTGTTTTGTGCTGCTTGAAGATTGCTGACATCAACTTCTGAGGGTATATGCGTAAATCATAATACAGGGCATGAAAGTCCCCTCTTTTAAATATCTCCAAGAAGACAATCGCTCATACATCAGCATCATCTTCAGCAGGCCAAACATGCGATAACGCATTGTAAAGGAATCCATGCTGCTGCCTTCCCTGCTAATGGAGTATGCACAGGAAACATTCGCCATGACAAGCCATACCTCAAATTGTTTTTCCTGTAATGTCACTTGACCAAAAAAAAAAAAAGCATATGGAGCAGTTTTTACATGCATCAAACATGCCAAAACCGTGCATAGGTTGTTTGTGCAACATTTTTAAAGTGTCAATAATGCTTGTAAAACGTGAGGCTAACACCTATGCTAAAGAGCATTAACACTATAGGAGTATTTTTTTAGGAGTTAGAAATGTAATCAAAGTGTGAACAAGCCCTTAGCCTTGTATTAACTTTAGGCTATTACCAGTTTTGGACATGGGGCGTCCACCTTTCCTGCTGCCACTCCCCCCTTTGCACTTGTTGGCAGTTGTGTAAATAGAGCAGCTCTGTTGTTTAAAATAATCCTTTTAAGTATATGCAAACCTAAACCCTATTTATATACATTCTAATTCTAACTACTGTAACCGGTGCTAAAAATATGCACTGCTACTGTACTAATGCAGGGAAGGGGTTAACACCAGGGGCAAACAAAGGGTTAAATGTGTCCCTAGGGGGTGCTCTCTAACTGTGTGGGGTATGGACTCACTGGAAGAACCGAGAACTGTGTTCCTGAATAGGATGAACATAGGATCCCTATGTTCCTCACTGACTCCACGGGGAGCGATTGCAGGTGTTCGGCAGACATTGCGTCTGCCGGACCCGCTGATTAGCTCTTCCTCTAGCCAATTGGCATGTGCACACGTCCACACTAGCTGCTACACTAAGCGATGTACATGTACATTGTTTCATGTAACAGAGCTGCCCTGTTGCAGTATAACTACGGTGGCTGGTTGGCAAGTAGTTAAGGTAGGAACATATTTTCTAAAACATATTTCAAATTTGTTTGGCATCATGCTTTACAGTACATCGTTTTCTTAGAGCAGAGCTAAACCCTCCTGCCCTGTACAGCCAAGGATGCTGCCATTTTAGCCTGTGTTTAATCAACAGTTATCATAGTTCTGCATGTCATTGGTTCGGACAACGGTTTTGACAGTTTGCTTGAGAGTATGAGCACTTGTGGCAGTCACTATTCATGACCTGCCTTGAATGTACCTGTTTTGAGAAACCATTAACTTAAAGCTGGGCTTCACCCAAAAGTGGAACTTCTGCTTATATGCTTCCTCCCCCCCTCCGGTGCCACATTTGGCACCTTTCAGGGGGGAGGGGAGAACAGGTACCTGTTTGTTGACCTGTACCCTTCCCCCCACTTCCGGGAGCTAGCGCCAGGGCATCGTTCCTCGAGGTTCAACCTCTTTACTCTCACCTTGAATGGTGGTGGCAGCACCCGAGCCCCCATCCAAAAATGAGCTTCAGGTGCTGACATCACGGGAACCCTGGACAGGTAAGTTTTTTTTTTTTTTTTTTATGAATCAGTTACAAAGTTTCTTATCAGGAGATCCTGCCAGCATTTCTGACAAACTGACAAAGCTGAATCACTGCCTTGCAATTGGCAACAGATTTTTCTGTTTTGCTGATGGCTTGTAACTTACTATAGAACTGGTTATAAGTTGGATATTACACAACTTTGTCACAGAAATTTAGCAGCAATTTTGGCATGTATGTATCCACTTATGATTTTAGTGTATTTTTAGCAAAAATATTGTTTTGATGCATGTGAAACATTCACGCAAACATTACAGGGCCTTAAAAAAAAAAAAAAAAAAAGAAAAAAAAAACAGTAGCTCCTTCCTTTTATTCTACTGGTCCTATGCGTTCAGAATGTACTGTTCAGTGGATCTTTCACAAACTCTGAAAGCTGTAAGGGAGAAATAAATAGGCACTAGAGAAATTGCAAAAATGGCCTGGCCACCTGAGTTAAAAAGTGGAGCACAGAGCCTGGCAGCAAAAGGGTTGAAGCATTTCTAAACCCAAAAACAAAATTGAATCTATTGAAACTTCTAAATCTTTACATGTGGTGGCTGGATTAGTTATCTTTTTCCCTTTTTCACCTGATCTAGCAAGTAAGACACTTTGCGGTTGATGTAATAAAGCTGGAGAGTGCAAAGTCTGGTGAAGCTCTGCATAGAAACCAATCAGCTTCCACTTCTTTGCTCTCTCGTGAGACATTGCGGGATTACAGTACGAGTAAATTACCACTGCTGAGTACCCGGGCATTTTTAGAGGAGACCCCCCACCTCATGGTAATAAAATAATTAGTCCCCCTACACGCACACACATAAATATATATAGCAGGGGGACATGTTTACTGTCTTGGGGGGGGGGGGTCTGATGGAGGAAGAAGGAAGTCAATAATCTTTCTTTCTTCCCCCTGAGTTCTCCCCAGATTCTGTATTCTCTCCCCAATTCTTCATCTCTGGGCTGGTGAATCTGGGAGTGAATTCTGGCACAGATCGCCAGTGAAGTGCGGAGATCGCAGCTTCGTAAACTGACCATTTCGGTGTCAGTCAATGACAGATTCTTCGTGTGGAGATGATCAGCAGAGAATGTGTTCTCCCCCGATCATCTCTGTTCATAAACCAATAATGATCCTAGATAAACTGCAATCCTCAGGATCGCCGCTCATCTCGGTTTCATAAACGGACCCCTTGGACAGCAGCACTATCTGGAGCGGGTAGTGGTAGATGGACTAGTAGATTTAGATGCACTTTACATAAAGTCTAACTTCAGTTAACCTGTTTTAGGCAGTTACAGAAGCACTTTTCCCCCCTTGGGATAAGGGTTTTAAAGTGGAAATAAACCTACTGATTTAACGGTTCCCTAAATTGGTTACATACATTCAATGCAATGCCATAATTTATAACTGTTAGTTACCAGTGTATTTAGATAAGCGTTCAACTGCACTGTCAAGCTATCAAATGACTGGTGTCCTGGCTGATCACGTGCAGCACCATGGCAGCTACAGATCAAACAGACCCTAAGCCCTCGTTGACACCAGTGTGATTTGTCATGCAATTTGAAAGTTCTAAATCGCATGACAAGTCGCACTCCATTGCTGGCAATGGAACCATTTAAAATTGCCACATGTCGCAGCGACTTTGAAAAAGGTTCCTGCACTACTTTTTCCTGATTTCTTTGTGACTTCATAGACTTTTGTTAAAGTCGCAAGCCACAGTGAAATTATGAAGTGCAAATCGCACTGATCTGCGGCTTTGATATCACACTGAAGTAGCGCAATTTTAAAGCTGCACTGGTGTGAACCAGGACTAAGTTAACTTTTCCTTAGCTTGAACTATAGAAGGGTTTAAATCTGCTTTAAGCCCTTGTACACACCAGTGCAATTTGTCATGTGGTTTGACAGTACAAAGTTGCACCCTATTGCTGACCATTGTAAAATTGTTGCGGCTCTGAAAAAGGTACCTGCACTACTTTTTTTTTTTTTTTTTTTGCAATTTCATTGTGACTTGCATTGACTTATTTTAAATTAAATTACAAGCCGCAGTGAAATCGGAGGTCCATATTGCGTTGATCTTTGTATGTAACCCAGGGCTAATGGATAAGTTCACATTTTGTAAACAAAAAATAACAAATGCACATCTTTTTGCAGGTAAAACAATGTGCTTTTATTATTTATTATTTTTTTTTTTTTTTACATTGCAATCTTTAAAGCATTACACCTGCGATCATATGATCGCGGATGCAATACCAAGATCCTGCAGATACTCAGTAAGCTGTCTGCCTGTACCTTGGATATGGGCAGGAAGTTACTGAATGGCAGAAAGAATCAATGGACTGTGCAGCGCCCTCATAGTTCATTGAGAACTACAAGCCGTTGGCCACAGAGGCCAACGGTATTTGTAGTCTAATTCACAGGAAAATGTGAGTGAATGAATGACCAACCTATGTGGGCAGAGCTTTGCACGGCCGCCATGTTTTCAAATTGTGACAGCAGGTGTGGGGAGAGCACCCCCCTGCACCTGCTGTCACAAAGCGGGGATCGCTGTTGGTGGGTCACTAGGAGTATGTTACAGGTTAAACCCTAAATATGGGGAAATAGACTCTTTATTGCAGAAGAGACATGCAATGGCCAAGCAAGACCAGCAACTGAAATGACCTGGGTCAACCATGAAACATACAGTACCTGTGCAATGTGTGTTGGCATGGCAGCTTGTAGTCTCCACTGGGAGAGGGTGTGACAGGGTGACAAAAGGAGAGAACAGTTGGGAGATTTGGACAGTATGCCACCCTATAGCGATAAGTGCCTGAACAGGAGCCTTAATGATAGGATCACTAGATATATACAGCGAGTAAAAAATGTATTGAACGCGACACCATTTTTCTAGGTTGATAGATTTCTAAAGGTGCTATTGACATAAAGTGTTTACCGCATGTGGGTAACAACCCATGCAATCAGTAAAAAGAAACCAAAACAAGTTCAGAAAAAAGTTCTGTATAATAAACTGGGATGACACGGAAAAAGTATTGACCATATGAAGAAATTAAGGTGCAAAATGGCATGGAAAGCCAGGACACCAGCTGAAATCTATGAGTAATTAGAAAGCAAACCTGCCCTTTGTCAGTGCAAATTAATATTAGCATGTTCAGTCTCAACTGATGGCCTATAAAAAGGTGTCTCATTACCAAGGTGTCACACAGGAAACATCTCCTGATGGGTAAAGGCAAAAAGCTCTCTCGAGACTTTTGCAACCTTATTGTTTCAAAACACACTGATGCCATTGGTTACAGAAGGATTTCTGAACGTCTGAATGTTCCAGTGAGCACTTGGGGCCATAATCCGTAAAGAACCTCATTTCACCGTAAACCGGCCGTGATTTCTGACCAAGGAGTGAAAAGAATTCTCGGAAGAGTTGTTTAAGAGCCAAGGACTCCATATGGAGAGCTTCAGAAAAACCTGGAACTGGCATGTATATTTGTTTCAAAGAAAACCATAAGTAAAGCACTCAACCGCTATGGCCTGTATGCATGCTCACCATGCAAGACTCTGTAAGGAAAAAGTATGTTGAAGCTTGTTTAAAGTTTGCGGCACAACATTTAGACAAGCCTGTGAAATACTGGGAGAATATAGTCTGACTAATTTAGACCAAAATTGAACTCTTTGGATGCCATAATACACACCATGTTTGGAGGTCAAATGGCACTGCACATCACACCAAAACACCATACCAACAGTGAAGTTTGGAGGAGGGAACCTCATGGTGTGGGGCTGTTTTTTAGCATACAGTACTGGCATACTTCATTTCATTAAAGGAAGGATGAATGGAAAAATGTACCAAGACATTCTTGATAAAAATCTGCTGCCATCTACCAGGATGTCGAAGATGAACGAGGGTGGACATTTCAGCCAGACCATGATCCCAAAAACAAAGCCAAGGAAACGCTAAATTGGTTTCAAAGAAATAAAATAAAGCTGCTAGAATTGCCCAGCTAATCACCTGACTTGAATCCAATAGAAAATCTATGGAAAAAACTAAAGATCAGAGTTCAAAGAGGAGACCCACAGAAGCTTCAATATTTGAAGACTGTGTGGAAGAATGGGCAAAAATAACACCTGAGCAATGCATATGACTAGTTTCTCCATACAGGAGGTGTCCTTTAAAGCTGTCATTACTAACAAAGGATTTTCTACGAAGTATTAAATACATTTCAGTTAGCATGTCAATACCTTTGACACAACTTTATACACACATTGTGATATTCACCATCTGTGCGCTAATCATACCAGTCCAAACGTAGCTTGTGTCTTCCTTCCAAAACATAGTCTATTAAAGCTAGGTGGCTGCTGCTCCAGTCAACTCCACTGGGTGGCGGAAGACAACACTGTGCAAGAGAAACAAAACCAGGCGCACATCCAACCTAGTGTACTATAGTTTTTATTAAAGGAAAATGAATCAATATGAAATGCACTCACATGGTACAGCAAGTACTGGGCATATGTAGGTTCCTCTCCTCTGTATGGCCTCATCAGATCCCGCACTGTACCCACTCAGTGTTCCCTGGAAAGTGAAGTTCCCCTCAGGACAAGCGATCCGCTGCACCTCCGGCGTCTCTGTCTAGTGCGCCTGCGCCCGACTCCGCTGTCCCCACCGTGAATCCAGCAAGTGCGCACAGGGATCCAGGCAGAAGCCGATAACTATGGGGACGGAACAAATCCGGCAGATGGTAGTGGAGGATGGAAACTGGCCCAGCACTGGTTGCTATGACAACATGTTTCTGAGGCGTAGCCTCCCTCTTCATGAACCGGAGGTGCAGTGGATCGCGTAGCTTCACTTTCCAGGGGACACTGAGTGGGTACAGTGCGGGATCTGAAGAGGCCATACAGAGGAGAGGAACCTACATATGCCCAGTACTTGCTATACCATGTGAGTGCATTTCATATTGATTCATTTTCCTTTAATAAAAACTATAATACACTAGGTTGGATGTGCGCCTAGTTTTGTTTATCTTTTGTCAATACTTTTGCCCTGTGTCATTCAATTTTATTACACATAATTTCATTTCTGAACTTGTTTTGGTTTCTTTGTACGTATGGATTGCATGGGTTGTTATCGACGTGGTGAAAATTTAATGTCAATAGTACCTATGGAAATATATTTACCCAGAAATATTGTGACTTGTTCAATACTTATTTTACCTGCTGTATATGGGATTTTAATGATTGGAATTACATGTGTTTTTAAGTTTATCTGTACTGCCTGCAACAAATAATTCCTTGACTCCTGGAATTAGATTTGCTAACGGTCGATCTACAGGTCTGATTTTGGATAGTGGGTCCACGCATACTACAGCCATTCCAGTTCATGATGGATATGTACTTCAACAAGGTAAGCGCAACCAACAGCAGTAAAGTTTTAGCAGACAGAGTGGAAGGGGAATACAAATAGTGGCACTGTATGATATTAGTTCAGTTTTCCTGACCTTATTCATAACACGCGTACAGTGGGGAAAAATAATTTTGATTCCCGCAGATTTTGTAAGTTTGCCCACTTACAAAGAAATGAAGGGTCTTTTTTTTTTATAATAGGTGTATTTTAAATGATAGAGACAGAATATCAAAAAATCCAGAAAAAACACGATACAAATGTTATAACTTACGTTACAAGTTCAGTAAGTAAAATAAGTATTTGATCCCCACGAAAAACCTGACTTAGTGCTTGATGGAGAAACCCTTGTTGGCAAGCACAGAGGTAAGACGTTTCTTGTAGTTACCAGATTTGCACACATCTCAGGAAGGATTTTGGTCCACTCTTTATAGACAGCTGTGATTCTGCTGCCTATATGGAATAGCTATTTTCTTTCTTTTATCTTTTTTTTTTTTTTTTTTTTTTGTGAATTTAAAGGTGCTTTTTAAGGATATTCAAACTTTTCAATTTCTTTCAAACCCAACACTGGCTGATGCTTCTCAAACTTTAATCTAGATCTGTTCTGTTAGGTCCTTGGTCTTCATGTGCTGTTTGTTTAGATATGTTCTCTAACAATCTTGGGGGGCCCTTCAAGAAAAAGTTGTATTTTTTTAGTTTGTGTAACACTTTTATTGCACACACGTGGTCTCCATTCATTGAATAGTGACCTTTTGAAGGTGATTGGTAGCGCCAAAGCCTGAATAGAGGTTTTGGAGCAATGGGATGAATTCTTATGTAATCAACACTTTTCAGTGCTCATGTAAACGTGTAAATGATTATCATTGATGCACGTTTTTCTCCATATTGACTTTCTGAATATTTTTGTTTAGTTTAGCAACCTAAAATACCCAAATATATTAACTCCATTATAACTTTTAGCAGGGTAAGACTTTATTAGTTTTTAAGGCTGCAAAAATGAGGAAAAGTCCAAAACGGTGAATACTATAATGCATAATTTTGAAACTCTCATGATTCCTTGACAGAACTAGAAGTCCCCAACTGCTCTACCAAATAGTAGACTGGGCTGACAATGAAAGCCATAGTTGTACCTGAGGACATTATCTTACCATGCCCAATGCCACATCCTTAAGCAGGCCATACACGGTGCAAATTTATTTCCTGCAACCATGGGTTGCAGGAACGAAATTTGCTCGGATCCCTCCATCTACATAGTGTTGACCAGGGAATTCCTCTTGCCGCATCATTGTATTCTCCCAGCATGGGTACGGGTGAAGCCATCCCTGCTGGAGAGAAGACAATTACTACTGCAAGCAGCTATACCAGCCACTAGTGATAATCGCGTGTAAGATCGGGCAGGCTGGTTGTACCCAAGTTAATCAACTTGGTACATTCAGCCTGCCCATACATGGTTCCTGCTGAACTGGCCATGATTCGAAGCCTCTATGGACAGCCTTAGTACTGGGGGGGGGGGGGGGGGAGGGGGTGAACATTGTCAGTCAGTAAAAACAATGAATGCCAGACCTGCATTTTAAATCACTATAGGGTTAATCCCTTAAAAAAAAAAATACACTTACTACAGTGAATCTAAACTTAGTTTAGTAAAAGTAAAGCTTTGTTAGTTTTAGATAATCATGTGCAAGGGCAATTTCAAGAACGGAATTTTTGTTTGTACATGATTAGGTGATTGAAGTGAACACAACTTCAATTTATTCACTAAACTAAGTGAACATGCTCTATTCCTTTGGTAAATGTAATCCCTATATCTTTGGGTAACATTGTCAGATGGGCAGGATATCTGCACATGGCAGGTTTTGGTAGTGGGATGCTCTTCCATAGGACAATGCTGCAAGAACGCAGGTCATTGGGACTTGTATTAATGCCAAGGCTGAAAGCTGACCCGCAGGCAATTGGCTAACTAGACAGTTAAAATAATTTTTTTGGAGCTATTTGATCTGCCAAATGATTTGTATTTCTACGTGTCAGTTTCTGAGATTTGCACATATAGCATATCCTGATTGGCAGCCTAACTTGCTGCATTACAGTAATGCAATACAATGTGGTCACCTTGACGATGAAAAAGCAGCAGCACACTGGTGAGGGATCATACCTTTTTACTTTTTTCTCTCTCTCACTTTCTTACTCTTGTACTCTTTTCCTATCAGTGTGTTCCCTGTCACCACAGGACACCTATTTGGTTCTTTATGTTCCATTCGTGAGTGTTGAAGTACAATGTATAACAGGGGCATATTTTCCAATATATATTTTTTCAGTGCTTTTTTTGCAAGGTCCGTTTTTAGTAGTCCATTTTGAAGTGATTCATTTTGTTTTATCACATCTACTGGTAACTAGTAAACAACTGAAGAATAATGGTACAGGTAAATAAACCGGTCATGAGAAGAACATAAATGCTGTGATTGCTAACCATTACTAATTCACTTCTGACTATTGCTGATCACTGCTAGTTGCCTGACTGCAATACTGGGCCACTTTCAGTAATTTGTCAGTGACCTCAAACAAGAATGCAGAAGACTCTAAAAGTACTGACATTATATAAGCATGGCTGCCAGGAACTAGTGTTTTCAAAAGGATGCCAGCCCCTCATAAATATGACAAATTTTCTTTAAAAAACAAATGACTGGTTTGTTTAACCACTTGGCAACCGCCCTATAGTAGATTTACTGCTACAGGGCAGCCACGCTGTGCAGATTCGCGTAAAAAATAAATAAATACACAGTATCACAATAGTGAGTACACCCCTCACATTTTTTGTAAATATTTTATTCTATCTTTTCATGTGACAATACTGAAGAAATGACACTTTGCTACAATGTAAAGTAATGAGTGTACAGCTTGTATAACAGTGTAAATTTGCTGTTCCCTCAAAATAACTCACACAGCCTTTAATGTCTAAACCACTGGTAACAAAAGTGAGTACACCCCTAAGTGAAAATGTCCAAATTGGGCCCAATTAGCCATTTTCCCTCCCCAGTGTCATGTGACTCGTTAGTTACAAGGTCTCAGGTGTGAATGGGGAGCCGGTGTGTTAAATTTGGTGTTATCGCTTTAATTTTCTCATACTGGTCACTGAAAGTTCTACATGGCACCTCATGGCAAAGAACTCTCTGAGGATCTGAAAAAAAAGATTGTTGCTCTACATAAAGATGGCCTAGGCCAGTGGTTCTCCACTCCGGTCCCTGGGACCAACCAACAGGCCAGGTTTACAAGATAACTAAATTACATCAATACTGCAGTGATTGCAGTATTCTAGTCTGCATCTCCCCAAGATAATACTTAAATCTGTAAGGGGTAGGAGAAGAAAGGCAGCGCCACCTCAGTGTAGAGTAAAAGGTTATTTATTACATAAAAACAATGTAGTAACTCACACAGAGGAAATAGTTGATCAGCAAATGGTGATGGTTCATCTGCAACACTGTAGGTATGTTAGGGCTCTTTCACACGGGCGATCCGATCAGATCCGCCTGTCAGTTTTTTAGGTGGATCTGATCGGATCCTCCATGCAGCTCTATGGGGCAGCGGGTGTCAGCAGACACACCTCCGCTGACACCTGCTGCCATCCGTATCCGATCCTGTCCGTGAAATCTGGACGGATGGAAACCCTATTTCTCTTACGTCCTCCGACAGTCGCCGCCTCTTCATATTCGTCACATATGGGGGTATTAGACTTTGCTCCGAAGGAGTAGCTAGGCAACAGAATATGTTAACATTAAAGCTTTTAACATATCCCACCCTCAAGGGGTGGTCCCCTCAGTCAATACCCTCCTACTTCCTGCAACCATATCTCAGTTTCAATGTCTAGCTTGTCAGGAGTGGCTGGCTCTCTCTGTGCTGGGGCTTTGTGCCCCAGACTCTTTCTTCTTTTTTGATTTTTTGTTTGAGTTTTCTCTCTACCTTTACTTAGCTGTTCTTTTTGTCAGCGTTAGTTAGTTCTTCAAGAGGATCATGCGGGCTGGGTCTCGGGCTGATCCCCCTGGTCGCAGGTCGTGGGTCAGTGGCTTCCCAGCCTGCCATCGAGCGTTCAGCCAGGTAACGCTCCTGGCACAGTGAACGACCCATCCCTGTTCGGTGCAGGGATGATTGGTGAGGTGGCTACCTCACTGGACGCTGTGCGGTTTCTTAACCCCCATTCTGTGCGTCTTGTATGCGACTCTCCCTGCCTCATGTGCAGCGGCTTGTTCGCCTGTGCGGGTCCCCCACGCCATTGTGAGGTAAGTGTATCTATGTGGGGACCTGTCTGTCTGGGGGGGTGTCAGTCTGGGACTGTGTAACCTGCCTCTGTTCACACTGTTTGTCTCCCTATCACTCGGCTGCATGCTGTGGGCTGCAAGGTGGGGGGGGGGGAGCTGTGTGACACTGTGTGTGTCAGCCTTGTCAGTGTGAGAAGCTGTGTGCTGTGGGGCATGTTTTGGGCATGTTTGGGCACTATACAGCGATCGCTGCGGCGATCTGACATGTTTTTTTTATACATGGATGACATGTATGCATTACTGTACTGTGGAGCGGCGTTTTCGGCGCCAAACGGCGCCATTTTGCCTACACTCGCTCCGGCCGCATGTTCTACATGCATGGCGGCCATTTTCTTGTAGCCTCCAATAGGCTTTCATAGAGCGCCCTGGCCGCATCACTTCCTCTTCTCCAGGAACACCGATCGAGGCAGCAGCAGCGGCGAGGGTCTCCTCAGGTTATATCCTTCTTATCCATTGCCTGTGTCAGTTTTATTGTCCCTGTGGGGGTCTCATTGTGCTTGTGTGTGGTGCGGTGGGCTGCGCTCGCCGCGCTTGTTAAAGGGGCAGTTAACCCTTTATTATCCGGCATTTGTAATAGGGGCAATGGATTCTCAGGAGGGCAAATTTCCTACCGCCTTGGTGGAAAGCCAGGGGACCGCTGTTTCCCCCCCAGGGGGGGATTTGGCCACTATTGTGGCTGGCCTTGCTGCTCAGGTACAGATGCTGGTGGCTGCTCCAATCTACTAAAAGACCCAGAGTTTCTCTTTCCTCTGATTCTGAGGGTGAAGGTGATGGGGCTGTTATGGCGGGGGCCTCCTTATCGGGGTCCCGCTCCTCCCTGGATCTAGTGGGGTCCGAGGTGGAGGCTGAAGTTGAAGGGGTTGATAATTCTCCCCCTGGCTCGCCTGAAGAGCTTGCAATCATGGATGAATTGATTGCTTCCATAAAACAAACGCTGCGTTTTCAGGATGAAGTGTGTCCCCCCGCTGCCTTGGCGGCTTATGGGACGCAGAGAAAACGCAGGACACCGCAGGTTTTTCCCTGCAATGATGATTTTCAGCGCGCTGTTAAGGAACAATGGCGCAATCTACGCAAACCTTTTGCTGTACCAAGTAGGTTCAAGCTGCGTTACCCTTTCTCGCCTTCCACTGATGAAAGGTGGTGTGTGCCACCCCCAGTGAATCACGCAATTGCGGTTTTAAACAAATCCACTGCGATTCCTGCAGAGGATTCCCCTGTGTTCCGTGATGCCACGGATAAGAGATTGGAGTCTCTTGCCCGTCATACTTATTCTGTTACGGGTTCTATGCTTAAGGCTCTGTTTGCCTCTCTCATGGCGGCCCAGGCGGTCGCAAGTTGGACGCAGATGCTTAGGCGCGTCCTAGTGGCCGATTCGGCCTCGCCGGCGACCCTGGATATGGTGGATCAAATCCACCAGGGTGTCGTGTATCTGTGTGATGCGGACTTGGACCTAGTCCCGTTGGCTGCACGTGTGCACAGCGTGGCGGTGTTGTCTCGCCGCCTGGTTTGGTTGAAATGTTGGTCGGTGGACCAATCTTCACGTAAGACCTTAGCCAATCTGCCTTATGATGGGTCTCGCCTTTTTGGGGAGTCCTTGGATGTGTTGCTTAAGGGGATCACCGGAGGTAAGAGCACTCTCTTGCCCCATTTCCCCAAGGCTAAGGGGGCTTCTGGGAAGAAGCATGCTAATTTTCGACCCCCTCAGGGGTCCTTTCGTGCCTTTCGGTCGCACTACAAGGGCAAACCGTTCAAAGGTCAAGGCTCTCAGAAGAAGCCCTGGTCTGGAAAACAGAAGTCCGGTCAATCCGGATCCGCAGCCCATAACAGTGCGGCCTGAAGGGGCGCCCTCACCCAGTTTTGGGGTGGGGGGACGCTTGCTCGGTTTTCTTCAACCCTGGTTGGCCCGCGTGCGGGTCAGATGGGTTCAGGAGATCGTTCGATCTGGTTACAAGATCGAGTTTCTCTCTCGGCCGGAGAGCAGATTTTTTCCCTCAAATCTTCAACTGTCTCCAGAGCGTTTTTGGGACCTGCACCTGGCGGTGCGGGACCTGAGGGCTCAGGGAGTGGTAGTTCCGGTGCCTCATCGGGACAGATTTCGGGGGTTTTATTCCAATCTGTTCACCGTGCCCAGAAAGGAGGGCAAGGTTCGTCCAATTCTGGACTTGAAGGTTCTGAACCGCTCTGTGCGGGTTCGCAAGTTCCGCATGGAATCCCTGCGGTCGGTGGTGGCTGCCCTGGTTCCGGGGGAATTCATGGCCTCCATCGATTTGAAGGATGCGTATCTTCACATCCCCATTTTCGAGGGTCACCAGAGGTACCTTCGATTTGCCATTGCGGAGGATCACTTCCAGTTCGTGGCGTTGCCTTTTGGTCTCGCCTCGGCTCCGCGGGTCTTCACCAAGGTGCTTGCACCGGTTCTGGCATTATTGAGGGCCCAGGGCATTTCTGTCCTGGGGTATCTGGACGACATTCTGGTTCGGTCTGCGACCAGCCAGGGTCTGGAGAAGGACCTGTCTGTCACGATGCAAACTCTGCAGGAGTTTGGTTGGACGATAAATTTTCCAAAGTCGACACTGAGTCCGTCGGTTCGTCTTCCCTACCTGGGAATGATTCTGGACTCGGTGCAGGCGAAGGTCTTCCTGCTGGAAGACAAACTCAGAACTCTTCAGGAGGAAGTCAGGTCCCTCAGGGACGTTCCGCACTCGTCTCTGCGGACGTGCATGAGATGTCTGGGATTGATGGTCTCGGCCTTCGAGGCGATTCCCTTCGCCCAGTTTCACACGCGGGGTCTCCAAGCGGAGATCCTGTCCATGTGGGACGGGCGACCTCAATCTCTGGATCTTCAAATCTCGTTGAGTCATCGCACCAGAAGAGACCTTCTGTGGTGGCTCCAGTCCCCGATGGTGTCCGGGGGCAAGTCGTTTCGTCCTATCTCGTGGACTGTAATCACCACGGATGCCAGCCTGTCGGGCTGGGGTGGTGTTCTGGGCGTTCTGTCCGCCCAGGGGACTTGGTCGGAGGGGGAGTCCTCCCTTCCGATCAACATTCTGGAATTGCGTGCGATAAATCTCTGTCTTCATCGCTGGACGGACCGGCTGCAGGGCTGCCCGGTTCGGGTGCAGAAGGACAATGCCACGGCGGTGGCCTACATCAACCACCAAGGGGGCACCAGGAGTGCCCGAGCGGCTCGAGAAGTGGCCGACATTCTGTCTTGGGCCGAGACTCATGTCCCGGCGATAACGGCGGTTCACATTCCGGGGGTGGAGAACTGGCAGGCGGACTATCTGAGTCGCCAGACCCTGGATCAGGGGGAATGGTCTCTCCACCCGGCTGTCTTCCAGATGTTGTGCGCGAAGTGGGGTCTTCCAGATGTGGACCTGTTCGCGTCTCGTCTCAACAACAAGGTTTGTGGCAAGGACGCGCGACCCTCGGGCAGACGCGTTAGTGGCCCCGTGGCATCAGTACAGGCTGATGTATGCGTTTCCACCGATTCAGTTGCTGTCCAGGTTCCTTCGCAGGTTACACTCGGAACGCAGCACGGTGATTCTTGTGGCGCCGGACTGGCCTCGCCGGTCCTGGTACGCAGACCTCGTGAATCTGGCGGTCGACGCCCCGTGGCGTCTGCCTCTTCGAGACGATCTCCTGTCTCAAGGACCGATATACCATCCTGCTTTACAGTCGCTGGCTTTGACGGCCTGGCTGTTGAGACCGAGGTCCTGAAGGAGAAGGGTCTCTCCCCAGAGGTCGTTCATACCTTGATCAACGCGAGGAAGTCTTCCTCGGGGAAGGTTTATTACCGTACTTGGAAGGCCTATTTTGCCTGGTCTGAGTCCAGGGGGTTTTCACCCCGCACATACTCGGTTTCCCGAGTGCTGTCCTTCCTTCAAACGGGTGTCGATCAGCGTTTGGCGCTGGCTATGATAAAGGGTCAGGTGTCTGAGCTGGCCGTTCTGTTTCAACGTCCCGTGGCTTCCAACTCCTTGGTTGGCACTTTTGTTCAAGGAGTGTGGCATCTGGTTCCTCCTAGGAGGGATCCTCTGCCCCCTTGGGACTTGAATCTCGTTCTATCTGTGTTACAACGTGCTCCTTTTGAACAGATCAGGGAGATCTCGTTGTCTATGTTGTCCAAAAAGGTCGCCTTTTTGGTTGCGATCACTTCGGCTCGCAGAGTGTCGGAGCTGGCGGCTTTGTCCTGCAAGTCTCCGTATCTGGTTGTTCATTTGGATAAGGTGGTCTTGCGACCTAATCCTTCTTTTCTTCCGAAGCAAGTTTCGGAATTCCATCTTAATGAGGATATTGTCTTGCCTTCGCTGTGCGCGAAGCCTAAACATCCAAAGGAGGTGAGATTACATTCTTTGGATGTTGTTCGGGCGATAAGGGTTTACCTTAAATCGACTGAGTCTTTTCGAAAGACGGACTCCTTGTTTGTTCTTCCAGAGGGTCCTCGTAAGGGCAATAGCGGCGTCGGCCTCTACCATCGCCAAATGGATCAGGCAGACCATTGAACAGGCCTATGCTTTGCAGGGGAAGTTTCCCCCTGTGCCTGTGAAGGCGCACTCTACTAGATCTCTGAGTACGTCTTGGGCCTGTCGGCATGGGGCTTCTGTAGCCCAGGTGTGTAAGGCGGCGACCTGGTCGACCGTGCACACTTTCACAAAATTCTACAAAGTAGATGTTCAGGCATCGGCGGATGCTTCCTTTGGCCGCAAGGTTCTTAGTGCGGGAATTCCCTAGGATCCCTTGTTGGGGACCTCTGGCTGTTGGGATAAGTTTTTTATCCCCTGGTTATTTGTCTTTTCCTGGGTTGTTGCTCCTGTTGAGCACTTGTTTTTTCCTGTAGCCCAGCTGGTTTCCTTCCTTTGGTAGGGTTCCTTTCTTTGATGCGGAGAATGCGTTGCCTTTCGGCGCGGATGCGTTTCCCACCCCTCATGTTTGCACTGCTTTGGGACGTCCCCATATGTGACGAATATGAAGAGGCGGCGACTGTCGGAGGACGTAAGAGAAAACGGAATTTTTGTAAAATCTTACCTGTAAAATTCCTTTCTCTGAGTCCTCCGACAGTCGCCGCCCCCGCCCCTCTTTTGGGGTTTGGTTGTATACTCTACTGCTATTCCACTGAAACTGAGATATGGTTGCAGGAAGTAGGAGGGTATTGACTGAGGGGACCACCCCTTGAGGGTGGGATATGTTAAAAGCTTTAATGTTAACCTATTCTGTTGCCTAGCTACTCCTTCGGAGCAAAGTCTAATACCCCCATATGTGACGAATATGAAGAGGCGGCGACTGTCGGAGGACTCAGAGAAAGGAATTTTACAGGTAAGATTTTACAAAAATTCCGTTTTTTCCATCCGTTCAGTAATCGGATCTGATGAGAGCGGACATGCGGTCCGCTCTCATCCGATCCCCCATAGAGGGCAGCGGGGGCTGAGACACCTCCCTCTCCGCTCTGCAAGCGGAGACGGAGCTGTCATCCGCCGGCTCAGCGGGGATCGCGGATCGATCCCCGCTGAGCAACACGGATCCGCCTACGGAGGCGGACCGTGTGAAAGAGGCCTTAGGGAAGCACGCTGTGGCGGCCGTGGTCCTGGCTGTGCCGGTGGAGTCCAACACTTCCTGTGTTTCTGGCAGCGTTCAGTATCCAGGCTTACATCCAATAGTAGCAGGGGGGGTGCTCGCGTTCAGAGCATGCGTACTCCTACCTCAGAGCTGATTTATGTGTCAGACTGGGAGTTTTATAGCTGAGGGACTTAAGCCCCGTACACACGTACCAATCGTCGGCCGAACGATCGGCCGTCTTTTGTCCAGGGCTGTCGGTGTCTGTTGAAAAGTGCAAAAGACTGCACAAGAATTTTGTCCGCCGACTGCAGAAGTGATGTCATGTAATGGTTTACTTTCCCTGTGTTTTTTCTTTTCTGAGCATGCCCAGTCTTGCAAATCTGCTGTCTGTCGGCCGAATTCTGTACTGACTGGCGAACAATCGGCCGTTCTGGTGTCAGCATACAAAAATTTTCATGCTTGCAAGACAGATTCTTTTCGGCCGAAAGTGCGCTGTCGGCTGTCGGAAGCATCATACTAACAAGCTGAAAATCGGCCGATCGTTCGGCGGCCGAACATTTTCTGCCGGCAATCGGTATGTGTGTACGGGACTTCAGGGGGCGAGGGCTTGATGCGATATATACAATGAGTCATCAGGCCAGAACAGGAAGTCATGACAGAGTCTCCGGGGGTGGGGCCTGCTGTTGTGGAGTCCCTCAGCTATAAAACTCCCAGTCTGACACATAAATCAGCTCTGATGAAGGAGTACGCATGCTCTGAACGCGAGCACCCCCCTGCCACTATTGGATGTAAGCCTGGATACTGAACGCTGCCAGAAATACAGGAAGTGTCGGACTCCACCGGCACAGCCAGGACCACGGCCGCCACAGCGTGCTTCCCTAACATCCCTACAGTGTTGCAGATGAACCATCCCCATTTGCTGATCAACTATTTCCTCTGTGTGAGTTACATTGTTTTTATGTAATAAATAACCTTTTAATCTACACTGAGGTGGCGCTGCTTTTCTTCTCCTACCCCTTACTGTCTGTTGCAGAGTCCCTCTAGCTCTGTATAAAGCCAGCAGCCACCTCCACCATCCATCTCCACTAACCCCAGAGATTGAACTATCCTGCATATCTCCTAAAAAGACTAACTACAGCCACAGTTGAAACTTTTTTCATAAGACCGAATGTACTTGCCTTTTTACTGGCGCAGGTCGAATGTTGTGTATCTGTACCTTTTTAATACTTGCCTGTTAGTGGGTCCCCGAGGACCGAAGTTGAGAACCACTGGCCTAGGCTATAAGAAGATGGCCAAAAACCAGCTGCAGCACAGTGGCCAGGAACATACAGCAGTTTAACAGGACAGGTTCCACTCAGAACAGGCCTCGCCATGGTCGACCAAAGAAGTTGAGTGCACATGCTCAGTGTCATATCCAGAGGTTGTCTTTGGGAAATAGATGTAAGAGTGCTGCCAACATTGCTGCAGAAGTGGTGGGGGTCAGCCTGTCAGTGCTCAGACCATACGCTGCACTCTGCATCAAATTGGTCTGCATGACTGTCATCCCAAAAGGAAGCCTCTTCTAAAGATGATGCACATAAAAGCCTGCAAACAGTTTGCTGAAGACAAGCAGACTAAGGACATGAATTACTGGAATCATGTCCTGTGGTCTGATGAGACCAAGATAAACTTATTTGGTTCAGATGGTGCCAAGCGTGTGTGGCGGAACCATTTTAGGAGTACAAAAGACAAGTGTGTCTTGCCTACAGTCAAGCATGGTGGTGGGAGTGTCATGGTCTGAGGCGGCATGAGTGCTGCCAGCATTGGGGAGCTACAGTTCATTGAGGGAACCATGGTTGCCATGTACTGTGACATACTGAAGCAGAGCATGATCCCCTCCATTTGGGTACTGGGCTCCAATGCTGTATTCCAAGAGAACGACCCCAAACACACCTCCAAGACAACTGCCTTGCCAAAGAAGCTGAGGGTAAAGGTAATGGACTGACCAGGCATGTCTCCAGATCTAAACCCTATTGAGCATCTGTGGGGCATACTCAAACGGAAGGCGGAGAAGCGTAAGGTCTCTAACATCCACCAGCTCTGTGATCTAATCATGGAGGAGTGGAATAGGACTCCAGTGGCAACCTGTGAAGCTCTGGTGAACTCCATGCTCAAGAGGGTTAAGGCAGTGCTGGAAAATAATGGTGGCCACACAAAATATTAACACTTTGGGCCTAATTTGGACATTTTTACTTAGGGGTGTACTCACTTATGTTGCCAGCGGTCTAGACATTAATGTCTGTGTGTTGCGTTATTTTGAGGGGACAGCAAATTGACACTGTTATACAAGCTGTACACTCACTACTTTACATTGTAGCAAAGTGTTATTTCTTCAGTGTTGTCACATGAAAAGATATAATAAAATATTTACAAAAATGTGAGGGGTGTACTCACTTTGTGAGATACTGTTTGTGTGTGTGTTTCTGCATATACATATATAATTGAATATACAGATTTATGGTGTGTGATTCTGCACTTTCCAGTAGGGGGGCGCACACTGCCGGTGCACCGCTTCTGCTGTATTTGTCACAGCAGAAGCTGATCAACGGGTGCTGGCTTATGGATGTCTGCTAGCACCCGCTGATCTTTGAGGCGATAGGCTGGACCGAGCTCTGCATATGTAAACAATACAGAGTTCTGTCCTGATGAGAGAAGTGATGGATTTTCTTTCCCTGCCAGTGTCATTTGTACAGTGACCGTGCATATGTTTAGCACTGATCACTGCATTAGTGCCACTGGTTCCCACAAAGTGTCAGTGTCCAATTTTTCCACCATGATATCATAGTCCTGCTATAAGTCACTGATTGCCCCCATTACTAATATAAAAGAAAATAAATAAATAAAAATTCCAGTATATATCCCATAGTTTTTAGACACTATAACTTTTGCGCAAATCAATTTATGCTTATTGGGATTTTTTTACCAAACAAATGTAGCAGGACACTTATTGGCCTAAATTTTTTAAGAAATTAGATTTTAACATTTATTTTATTGAATATGTTTTAGTGCAAAAAGGAAACCTTTTTTATTTTTTAACCACTTAAGCCCTGGAAAATTTTACCCCCTTCCTGACCAGGCTATTTTGCGATTTGGCACTGCGTGATTTTAACGGACAATTGCGCGGTCGTGCGCCGCTGTACCCAAATTAAATTGACGTCCTTTTTTTCCCACAAATAGAGCTTTCTTTTGGTGGTATTTGATCACCTGTGTGATTTTTACTAATAACAATATTTTCCACATATTTTTATATTAAAATTCCCCCCAAAAAAATGTAAAAATCAAAAAATTTTTTAACATTTTTGGCCAATTTGTTTTCTGCTACATATGTTTGGTAAAAAAAATCGCAATAAGCATATTTTGATTGGTTTGCGCAAAAGTTATTGCATTTATTAAGGGAAAGATTTCTGTCATTTTTGGTGTGGTTTTTTTTTTTTTTTTTTTAACGAGTAATGGCAGTGATCTGCGATTTTTTTTTTTGCGGGATTGCGGCGGACAGATCGGACCCTTGACTGACATTTTTGACACTTTTGGGGGTACCAGTGACATTACTACAGTAATCAGTGCTATACATATGCACTGTTACTGTAAAAATGACACTGGCAGGGAAGGGGTTAACTTTATTGGTGATGCAGGGGTTAAGTGTGTCCCTAGGGGCGTGCTTCTAACTGTAAAGGGGTGTTGCTAGTGATGTAACCACAGAGACATACGATGCTACATAGCGGGATCGTATGATCTCTGCAGTTAGATCAGGGAGAATGACAGGCGGCTTTGTTTACATCAGTCGCCTGCCGTTCTCCCTCTCCACAGGGAGATCGCGAGTTACCGGCGGACATCGGGTCCGCCGGTCACACGGGCGGACTTGTTAGGGAACGAGCAGGGGCGGGAGCGCGCCTCCGGCAGCGGGCGCTCGCCCCCTAGAGGCTTACAGGCTAGCGACGTAGTCCTACGTCACTTTGCCTGTACGGGGCTGACCGCCGTAGTAAATAGTCGTGCGGTAGTCGGCAAGCGTTTAAATTGTCGGCCTTGCTTACTAGCGCAAAAAATAAAGAACGCAGTGGTGATAAAATACCACCAAAAGAGCTCGATTTTGTGGGAGAAAAAAATTGGCTTTTTTTTTTTTTGCTTTTTTTTTTTTGGGTATAGCGTTGCACGACCCTGCAATTGTCAGTTAAAGTAACACAGTGCCATATCACAAAAAAATGGCCTGGTCATTTAGGGGGGTAAATCTTCCAGAGGGCGAGTGGTTAATCTTGTTTTTGCTTGTTTTGGCAGGTATTGTAAAATCTCCGCTTGCTGGCGACTTCATTACTATGCAATGCAGGGAGTTATTTCAAGAGATGAACGTGGATCTGATTCCCCCATACATGATTGCTTCAAAGGTAAGATAAACCAGTCACCTAATAGTCTTCTAATGTAGAGTGATAGTTTGTGTTCAGCAGGGTTATCTTGGGTTTGTGTTCTTCAGGAACCAGTACGGGAAGGAGCGCCAGCAAATTGGAAGAAAAAAGAGAAACTACCTCAGGTCACTCGCTCCTGGCATAATTATATGTGCAGTGTAAGTAAGACCTGCTTGTGTGGTCCTTGTGTCTTAACCTAACCGCATACAGCACTAAATCTATCTTTTAATCTTTTCAGTGTGTGATTCAGGATTTCCAGGCATCTGTGCTTCAAGTGTCAGACTCCACCTATGATGAGCAGTAAGTTAACAGTTATGTCAGTGGTCTAAAACTATTTTCTGTTTACAAAATGCCACACGCTTTTATTACAAGTGATCTTCAAAAGAGGTCCCATGTCTGTCCTTGGTGTCTCCATAAAATAGGTGGTGTGGACAGCCTTATTCAGCACAAAATGTTGTCCTATTTCTCTAGGGTAGCAGCCCAGATGCCTACAGTTCATTATGAGTATCCTAATGGTTATAATTGCGACTTTGGAGCAGAACGTTTGAAAATTCCTGAAGGGTTATTTGATCCTTCAAATGTTAAGGTGAGATTACTACCTGTGTATGTTGCTACTTTCAATCTTTTAGCCAGAGCTGCATAGCTGTAGTCTTTAGGGTCGGTTCACACCAGAACGAGGTGCAGGAAACCCACGTTCTGTGCGCGTTTACCACCCCGCATTCAAAACTCGCTTACCTTACGTTCTGCAGCAGGTATCAGTGCAATGTTAACACCACCCCAAACCCAGGTCGCAAACACAATGTGTTTGCTGTCACCGGATCACATGGTACAGAAATGCCATGTGATCAGGTTGCAGTGCGTTTCCAAAAGTAGGGCATGGACTACTTTTGCTGCGGGCCGGCACTTTTTCAGCCTATTCAATGAATAGGCTGAAATCACACTGCACCCGGATCGCATGTGGATCACACAGGAATGCATAGCAGGATCCTGTGCAATTCCTGGTGTGAACCGGCCCTGGGGATCATGATCTTTCTTTAGTCCTAATCTAACAATTAAAGGAATTTTAAACATACCAGCAAGATCCTACATTTGAAAGAGCTGGCATTTGAAATCTTTCTATAAACGTGTACGTTTAGATCACTTAGCCCTTTTGCTAACTAGCCCTGCGCTGCACTTTTAAACTCAGCTGGCCAGACCATTTTTGCAGTTTTCCCATTGCCTTTTTATTTTTCACTTATAACTTTCAGAGTTTGTAAAATACCCCCCCCCCCCCAAAAAAACATAGATTTTCTGAAAGCACAGGACCAGTAGAATAAAAGGAAGGTGCTACTGATATTTAAGGCCCCACGATATTTGCGCAAATATTTATCAAAATGATATTGTCACAAAAAGTATACTAAAATCATTTAGCAGATAACTTGGCAAATGTTACAACATTTCTGTTAAATTCCTACTAAATAAAAAAACTGAACCTATATTGCGTCAATAAATAACAAAAACTTGTCCATTTTAAATTGCGCCTTTTTGCAAAATGGCAAAAATCAGACGTACTCAAAAATGTCTCTAAAAACCTTTGGAGGTTTTCATTTTTCACTTAGTTTTCAGATTTTGAAAAAGACCTCTCCAAGCCAAACCTTTTCTGAAAGCATATGACCTGTAGAATAAAAAGAAGGTGCTGATGTTTTTGTTTTTTTTTGTTTTTTTTTTTTTTAGCTTGCGTGAATGCTTATCAGATCGCTATTTTCACTGAATTAACACAAAAATCCTTATTTGCACATAAAACCACAACATAACGGGTGTTCTGTGCATCCCTGCTAGGCAGTCCTGTTTATGTAAACTGGGATGCAGAGGCTGCAAAGACAAATTTGACATCCATGCGGGTGTAGGTGCATGTACGCAAACGCAGAGAGTGTGAGTTCAGGGACATACACACACACACACACACACACACAGATGTCAAGTTGGGAGAAATGGCTGTCTCGATGCAGCAACTGCGTCCCAATAGATATGAATGGGACCGCCTGCACAGAACACTTGTGCAGCCGCTGTGTCCCAATCAACGTCAATGAGATTGCCTGCATGAGATGCACGGAACACCTGTGCAGCTAAACATGTCTTCGCTGTAGTATGCCCTGCATGAACAAGGCCTTTGGTCTTGTTTTAGACTTGCAGTTGGGGCGGCAAAAATGGACGGTTGAGATGCGTTCTTGCTGCCTGCAAAACGCCCCCCACCCCTAAAGAGGAGCTCCAGTCTCCCCCCTAAAATCTGAGTCAGCAGCCACAAATATTGTAGCTGCTGACTTTTCATACAAGGACACTTGCATGTCCAAGGATCCAGTGATGTCCGCACCCAAGCCGATTCTTCAATCGACTTCGGGAGCAGCTTTACTTTCCTTCTGCACGTAAGTGAGTCGCGATGCGCTTTTTTGAATGGTTCCGCATTCTTTTGTGTGTGTCTTTGTAGATTATCACAGCGATCTTACCCGGAAGTCAAAACCAGATACCCGCTCCCCCCCCCCCCCAAAAAAAAAGTGCCAAATAAGGCAGTGGAGAGGGGGAGGGTGCAAACAAGCGGAGCTTCCCCTTTTGGGTGGAGCTCTGCTTTAAGCTGTAATAGGCAGTGGTCAGGGTGCTGATGCTGCGATGCTTGCGACAAAATTGACAACTTGTAGCAATGTCTTCCTTGTGCAATGCATTCAGTTGCGGTGCATTTGTTGATAAAATAGGGTTAAAGCTGGCGGTTGGGAGGCGTCACATTGCTTTCTCACCGCCTGTCAGTAGCCTCTGAAGCTTAATCCAAATGTGGATTGGGCTTCAGAAGCAAGGGAGATATAGGCACATTTCACACGATCCAACCGATTTTGGGTCCGCCTGTCTGTTTTTCAGGTGGACCTGAATGGGCCACCCATTCTTCTCTATGGAGAGGCGTATTTCAGCAGACATACACCCGCCTGGCATCCAGTCTGAGGAGATCTGCTTAAAAACACACGTATGGCGATACGTTCGCCATCCATTTTGCGGGTCGGATCAGATGAAAACGGACAGGCTGTCTGTTTTATCCGATTTCCCCATAGAGGAGAGCAGGACTCTTGACAGTTCCGTCTCTGCACAGTGAGTGTAGATGGCCCTGTCATCCGCCTGCTAAGCAGGGATCAGCAGAGCGATCCCTGTGGAGTCCATCAAAACGGATCTGCTCCGTGTGAAAGGAAAGGGGCTTTAGGCATATGTCTAAATCTACCCTATTTTTTTTTTTTTTTTGGGGGGGGGGGGCGCTTTGGAGAGACATCAGGGGTCTAAACAGACCTTAAAAGATAAGTTCACCTTTGGATCATGTTACCTTTTACACCTTGCCTCTTTTTTGAAACTGGCAAAGGGACTAAAGAAGACAGTCCCTTTCTCTGCAGCCTGAGCTGCACTGTATTTGAATGGATAAGGAGTCTGTAAAGGCTCCTTTTGATTCGTAAATGAAACATTGTTTCATTCACAAACTGACACATAGTAAACACATTTTACTATGTCAGTGATGAAAGAATGCAAGAGCGATTTGTAAAGATTGCGGACTGCATTCTTTTAGAATAGAAAGGGGGTTGGTAAAACACGTTTACCACCCCTCTCCATGCTGACCACGCTCTGTCAGCGGCAGCAGCCTGTGGGAGGAAAGGAGGGGGCACCTTGACATCGGGAGGTGGAGGAGCACTGAAGGGGGGGGGGGAGGGTAGTTTTAAAATATAAGACTGCTCTGTGCCTGCCCTGCAGCTCGGAAAGCCAGCGAGAGGGCATAGGATACAATCTGACAGTTGCAAGACAGCCACAGAGGAATCAAAGTTTACGAGGGGGTGCTATGGGGGGATCAGAGCAGGAAGGGGTAAGGGAGAGTTAGAGTGAGGGTGGTGGGCACTTTAGCTGTCAGCAATAGGCAAGTGGAGGGGCGGGAGATGTGGCATGGGGAGGGGGGGTTGTTACATTTTGGGTAAATTGCTGCCTTCAGTGGCCTATCAGCCACTGATTAGAGCTATCAGTTTGTTCAGCAGCATCTGCTATCAGCAGCAATTATGCTATAAGTTCATGGTCACTGAGGTGACCATGAGCTTGTAGCAGAAGGATAAATGAGGTCTGTATGGCGAATGGACCTGCCCAGCTGTAAGCAGGGCTGTAGGTCCGTACTCTCATATGGACCTGGCAGCGAAAGGGTTAAAGGCTAAGTTCAGCTGTTGGGGAAGAAAAAAAAATTAATATATTTTTGCAGGTAAAAAAAAATGTGCATTTATTTTTCTTTCTAAGGGCATTGCACCTTCGATCAGCAGATCATGGATGCAATGTCAGGAATCTGCAGTCTCTCAGGATAGCTGTCTTAGCCGTACCTCCAATACAGGTATCAGTTACTTTAGAGCAGGACGATTATGAACTATGAGAGCGCTCGGGAACAACCCTCATAGTTCATTGAGAAGTATAAGCTGTCAGCTGCAATGGCTGACGGTACTTGTAGTCTATTGATTTACAAGAAACTGTGACTGAATGATACAGCCATGCGAGCAGAGCCCCACACTGCTGCGCTGGTTTCCAGTTGTGTCTGCTGTCACAGGGAAGTGGGGATTGGGGGGAGAAGGTGCAGACCCTAAAAACGGTTGGAAAAGGTAACATGTTCCAAAAGTGAACTTATCCTTTAAGGCTGCAACTGGACACTTTGGTTTTCTCAGGAGAAACTATGAATGTTATTTCAAGTACATATTACGTGATCCGCACACTGGGGTAGGGAGCACGCCCCTGGCTGTGCTGCGATTGGCTGCAGCACAAACCAATCAGCTAGTGCCAGCTGCTGATTGGTCGCTGGCACCCGACGATTGGCTCCGGACACAGGGCTCTCTGAAAGCAGCAATGTGCTGTTTTTTTTACTTCCTGCAAAGCAGGAAGTATTAAACAGCACATTGCTTAGTAAAAACAGTACACAGTAACACATGTTGGCCACACATTTAACTTCTTGATCACCCCTGATGTTAACCCCTTCCCTGCTAGTGTCATCAGTACAGGGACAGTGCAAATTTTTAGCACTGTATTAGTGAAACCGGTTCCCAAAAAAGCGTCAGGTTTCCCATTTGTCCGCCACCAAATCGCAGTCCCGCTAGAAGTTGCTGATCCCCGCCATTACTAGTAAGAAAAAAATGAATAAAAATGCAATAAATATATTCCATCATTTTTGGACGCTATCACTTTTGCGCAAACCAACACGCTTATTTGCATTTTTATTTTTTTTTACCACAAATATGTAGTAGAAAATATTTGGGCATAAATTGATGAAGAAATGTTTAATCATTTTTACTTGGGTACAGCGTTGCACAACCGAGCAATTGTCAGTTTAAGTATCGTACCATATCGCAAAAAATGGCCTGCTCATGAAGAGGCGGTAAAACCTTCCGGAGTTCCAAGTAAAGTAAAGTAGCCAACTGCTATCATCTTTTAGCTACAGATAGCAAGGGGTGTCTGCTGACATTAACCACTTCTGGACCAGAAGATTTTCCCCCTTAAAGATCAGGCCATTGTTTGCGATTCAGCACTGTGTTATTTTAACGGACAGTTGCGTGGTCATGCTATGCTGTACCCAAATACAATTGATGGTCTTTTTTCCCCTGAAATAGAGCTTTCTTTTGGTGGTATTTGATCACCTGTTTTTTTTTTTGCTCTATAAACAAAAAGAGAGCGACAATTCTATTAAAAAAAAAAAATCACTTTCTGCTATATAACATTCCCAAAAAAAAAAAATTAAAAATCAAATTTTTATTTAATTTTAGACCAATTTGTATTCTGCTACATATTTTTGGTAAAAAAAATGCCAATAAGTGTATTTTGATTGGTTTGCGCTAAAGTTATCGCATCTACAAACTAGGGGAAAGATTTATTTATGTAATTTCTATTTATTTATTTTTTTGCTAGTAATGGCGGCGATCATCCATTTTTAGCGGGATTGGGCAGACAGATCAGACTCCTAAATTACATTTTTGACACTTTTGGGGGGACCAGTGACATTACTACAGTAATCAGCACTGTTACTGTAATAGTGACACTGGCAGGGAAGGGGTTAACCCAGGGGCGGTCAAAGGGTTAAAATGGGAGCCTAGGGAGTGTTTTCTAACTGTGGAGGGGTGGGTGAGCTTGTGAAATCAACACACAGACCTGTGTTCCTAAATAGGAGGAACACAGGAGCTCTGCTTTGTTTCCTGAGAGAACAACAGTCTGCTGTGTTTACAACAGCAGACCGCCATTTTCTCTTCACGGGGAGCGTTCACCGGTGCCCAGCGGCAACCGTGGCCACCGCCCCTGTGGATCGGCTTCCCTGCTGGGGAGTGGGCGGGCCTCCAGGATCACTCCCGTGGACTGCCATACAGGTACAGCGATTCGGGGGAACCTGCTGCTGTATAACTGCAACGGCTGGTCGGCAAGTGGTTAATAAAGCATAATTGACTCAGAGTTCAGTAAATGGAAAAACTGCATTCAGAAGAATCATACAGTATGTTAGGTACTGAAAGTTGGTGATGTTTAACAAAATACAGTACTTAAATGGAGGGTCCCATATTACAAGTTTGTCTTATATTAATTTTGGCTTCAAAAACCACACTAGGGCTTATTTTCAGGGGATGTCTTATTTACGGTATGTACAATGACTATCTTCAAATGATTATAACCCTAAAATAAATATCCTGATCCTTTAAAGCATGATAGACAGCACAGTGCTTGTGCTGTGTCATTTAGCCCTCTCTATGTTCTAAAAAGCCGAGAATAAAACAATAAAATGTTAAAAATTAAAGTTCTCTCCCCCTGTCAGCTCAGAAATCCGCATTATGACATTCTGTAATCCCAAAAATAAACCTTGGATAAAGTCATTTTGAAATGATGTAATCGATTTTGTAAAAAAGATTATATAATGTGCAGTGTGTCTCCTTTTGTAACTTTATTGTGGAAAATACCTTCTTTACAGTGCCACTGGGTGCTCACGTGACCCTCTGGAGCTCTACTTTCCCTCTCTGAATACTGCAGAGGAAGGGGCTGAGATCAAGGATTTTACTAGGGCTTATTTTCGGGGTAGGACTTATTTTGCAGCCATCCCTGAAAAATTGAAAATCATGCTAGGTCTTATTTTCGGGGTAGGGCTTATTTTCAGGTAAACAGGGTAGAGGCACAGTGTGGACTTCCAATACATATTTACATCCTAGTCTAACTTTGTCAGTACAGAGGACTGTGAATGTAATTTGCATATTGATGGAAAATCTATATTGTCCATGTTTCTGTAAGATGAGCGTTTATCCACCACAAAAATTAAATGCAGTTTATGCATATTCTAATCTTTTTTTGCAATCTATTTTTATCTACATAGGGCTTGTCTGGCAACACTATGCTTGGTGTCAGCCATGTTGTTACAACAAGTGTTGGAATGTGTGATATTGATATCAGACCGGTAAGTATTCCAAAGTTAAATTTCTTCTAATGCATACAAGATTGGCAACATTTTAAAAGGCCTACTGTGTTCATGCAGTTTTAACCACTTGCCGCCCGCCCACCGTCAAATGACGGCGGGACGGTGCGACCATTGTTCTGGGCGGACGTCATATGACGTCCGCCCATTCAGGCAGGGCAGGCGCGCGATCGTGTGCGCGCCGCACTGCACTGCCGGTGTCGGCGTGTCCCCGGGACACAGCCTGTCACCGGCAGGGGGGCTGTTTCCCACGTGATCGGCTGTTTTCCAATGACACAGCCGATTACAATAGCAAAGCCCGGAAGAAGACCGCGCAGCGCGGTCATGTCGGTGGCTCTGTGTTCCCTAGGAACACAGCTAGTCACCGGCGGTAATAAACAGTCACTGACAGTGACTGTTTACTATGTGATCGGCTGTGAATCCATTCACAGCCGATCACAAAATGTAAATACAGAGCAGTAACTCACTGTTACTAGCTCTTCTCCCCTCACACAGTTTCCAGTGTGAGGAGAGCAGAGCTAGAAACAGTGAGTTACTGCTCTGTGTACCTGTCACAAAGTAAAATCGCAGCAATAAAGGTCCCCACACAGTCCTCAGCCCCCCCCCCCCTCCCATTGCACCTGTCACCCAACAGTCACCTCATCAGTGCCCAGAAATTGCCACCCATAAGGCTACGTTCACATGTGAGCATAGCGATCGCGTGCAGAATCACCGCGATTCTGCCCACGATCCGGAAATCATTGCAAATCGCGGGGCGCCTGTGCGTTGCCCGTGATTTGCAATAGCACCCATCAGTCATCGTCACCTGTCACCCCATCAGTCATCGTCACCTGTCACCCCATCAGTCATCGTCACCTGTCACCCCATCAGTGATCGTCATCTGTCACCCCAGATAGCTGCCATAACCCCGGTATTTTTTTTAAACGGCGGGCGGTTGGCTTTCAGATAAGGGTGGTCCCAGTGGCAGATTCGCTGCGGAATTACCCTTACAGTGCAGGGGAAGAGGTGCCCCAAGCAAAAGGAATGACCGCACTTCCGATAAATTTCAAAGAAAGGAGTGTCTTTATTCCACATCAATCGAATTGGCAAATACAAATACACGCTGTGAGTGCAGGACAACCGGTGGACGCGTTTCACGACTGGATATGTCGCTTATTCATCACAATAAGCGACATATCCAGTCGTGAAACGCGTCCACCGGTTGTCCTGCACTCACAGCGTGTATTTGTATTTGCCAATTCGATTGATGTGGAATAAAGACACTCCTTTCTTTGAAATTTATCGGAAGTGCGGTCATTCCTTTTGTTTGAAGCTATCCTAGATTGCGGATCCGACCAGCACCTGATCCCAGTCTCACCTGGAGCGGTCTTCCCTGTTTGAAGAGGTGCTCCCCCTCCCGCCGCGTCCCAGATGTTTTCCCAGCTTACCGGCAGCGGGGAAAACTATCCGGTCCCGGATCCTCAGAGACAGGAAGTCGAGTGAGGGCAAGATGGCCCTCACTCGACACTATGGTCTTGGAGGACCGGAGCTACGTCAAAAGTCGTTGCCTAGCAACCGGTTTAAAGGGCCCCTTTTTTTTTTTTTTTTTTTTCTTTTTCAACAATTTTTTTTTTTTTTTTCTTTTTTAGTGTAGTTGTGAGGTCTTTTTGACCCCAGATCTCACAATAAAGAGGACCTGTCAGGCCTATTTCTATTACAAGAGATGTTTACATTCCTTGTAATAGGAATAAAAATTATCAAAACATTTTTTTTTTTTTTAAAACTGTGTAAAAATAATAAATAGGAAAAAAAAAAAGAAAAATTAAAGCGCCCTGTCCCCTTTAGCTCGTGCGCAGAAGCGAACGCATGCGCAAGTCCCGCCCACATATGTAAACGGTGTTCAAACCATACATGTGAGGTATCGCCGCGATCGTTAGAGCGAGAGCAATAATTTGAGCCCCAGACCTTCTCTGTAACTCTAAGCTGGTAACCTGTAGAAATTTTTAAAATGTTGCCTATGGGGATTTTTAAGTACCAATGTTTGGCGCCATTCTGTGAGCGTGCACAATTTTGAAGCATGACATGTTGGGTATCTAATTACTCGGCGTAACATTATCTTTCACATTATGGAAAAAAATTGGGCTAAATTTACTGTTTTCTTATTTTTTAATTCAAAAAAGCTATTTTTTTTTAAAAAAAATTGCATTTGGAAGACTGCTGCGCAAATATGGTGTAATAAAAAATATTGCAACAATCTCCATTTTATTCTCTAGGGTCTCTGCTAAAAAAAAATATATAATGTTTGGGGGTTCTAAGTAGTTTTCTAGCAAAAAATGATTTTAGCTTGTAAACATCAAGTGTCAAAAATAGGCCCAGTCTTAAAGTGGATAAATGGACAACTTTGTGTAAAGCGCTACTTGGATGTTAGGCCTCTGTATGTGGCTAGGCTGTGTAAAAGTGTTACACAGGTGGTATCGCCATACTCAGGAGGAATAGCAGAATGTATTTTGGGGTGCAATTTTTGCTATGTACATGCTATGTGTTAGAAATATTGCATAAATGGACAGCTTTGTGTAAAAAAAAATGCGTTTTCATTTTCTTTCCACATTTTCCAAAAACTTGTGGAAAAAATGACAGTCAAAAGACTCATTATGCTTCAAAAATTATACGTTGGGCTGTTTGCTTTCCAAAATGGGGTCATTTTATGGGGGTTTCCGTTGTCCTGGTGCTCCAGGGCCTTCAAAAGTGCGATAGGTTGTCAGGAAATTATATGTGAAATTTATGCTCCTAGAATGCCGGACGGTGCTACTTGGATGTTAGGCCTCTGTATGTGGCCAGGGTGTGAAAAAGTCTCACACATGTGGTATTGACATAATCAGGAGGAGTAGCAGAATGTATTTTGAGGTGCAATTTTTGCTATGTACATGCTATGTGTTGGAAATATTTCATAAATGGACAACTTTGTGTAAAAAAAAAAAATGCATTTTCATTTTCTTTCAACAGTTTCCAAAAACTTGTGGAAAAAAATGACATGTTCAAAAGACTCATTATGCCTCAAAAATTATACGTTGGGGCGTTTGCTTTCCAAAATGGGGTCCTTTTTATGGGGGTTTCCATTGTCCTGGTGCTCCAGGGCCTTCAAAAGTGCGATAGGATGTCAGGAAATTATATGTGTAATTTGTGCTCCTAGAATGCCGGACTGTGCTACTTGGATGTTAGGCCTCTGTATGTGGCCAGGCTGTGAAAAAGTCTCACACTTGTGGTATCGCCATACTCAGGAGGAGTAGTAGAATGTGTTTTGGGGTGTAGTTCCAAGTATATACAGTGGGTACGGAAAGTATTCAGACCCCCTTAAATTTTTCACTCTTTGTTATATTGCAGCCATTTGCTAAAATCATTTAAGTTCATTCTTCTTCCTCATGAATGTACACATAGCACCCCATACTGACAGAAAAACACAGAATTGTTGACATTGTTGCAGATTTATTAAAAAAGAAAAACTGAAATATCACATGGTCCTAAGTATTCAGACCCTTTGCTGCGACACTCATATATTTAACTCAGGTGCTTTCCATATCTTCTGATCATCCTTGAGATGGTTCTACACCTTCATTTGAGTCCAGCTGTGTTTAATTATACTGATTGGACTTGATTAGGAAAGCCAAACACCTGTCTATATAAGACCTTCCAGATCACAATGCATGTCAGAGCAAATGAGAATCATGAGGTCAAAGGAACTGCCTGAAGAGCTCAGAGACAGAATTGTGGCAAGGCACAGATCTGGCCAAGGTTACAAAAAGATTTCTGCTGCACTTAAGGTTCCTAAGAGCACAGTGGCCTCCATAATCCTCAAATGGAAGACGTTTGGGACGACCAGAACCCTTCCTAGAGCTGGCCGTCCGGCCAAACTAGCTATCGGGGGAGAAGAGCCTTGGTGAGAGAGGTAAAGAAGAACCCAAAGATCACTGTGGCTGAGCTCCAGAGATGCAGTCAGGAGATGGGAGAAAGTTGTAGAAAGTCAACCATCACTGCAGCCCTCCACCAGTCGGGGCTTTAATGGCAGAGTGGCCCGACGGAAGCCTCTCCTCAGTGTAAGACACATGAAAGCCCGCATGGAGTTTGCTAAAAAAAACACCTGAAGGACTCCAAGATGGTGAGAAATAAGATTCTCTGGTCTGATGAGACCAAAATAGAACTTTTTGGCCTTAATTCTAAGCGGTATGTGTGGAGAAAACCAGGCACTGCTCATCACCTGTCCAATACAGTCCCAACAGTGAAGCATGGTGGTGGCAGCATCATGCTGTGGGGGTGTTTTTCAGCTGCAGGGACATGACGACTGGTTGCAATCGAGGGAAAGATGAATGCGGCCAAGTACAGGGATATCCTGGACAAAAACCTTCTCCAGAGTGCTCTGGACCTCAGACTGGGCCGAAGGTTTACCTTCCAACAAGACAATGACCCTAAGCACACAGCTAAAATAACGAAAGAGTGGCTTCACAACAACCCCGTGACTGTTCTTGAATGGCCCAGCCAGAGCCCTGACTTAAACCCAATTGAGCATCTCTGGAGAGACCTAAAAATGGCTGTCCACCAACGTTTACCATCCAACCTGACAGAACTGGAGAGGATCTGCAAGGAGGAATGGCAGAGGATCCCCAAATCCAGGTGTGAAAGACTTGTTGCATCTTTCCCAAAAAGACTCCTGGCTGTATTAGATCAAAAGGGGGCTTCTACTAAATACTGAGCAAAGGGTCTGAATACTTAGGACCATGTGATATTTCAGTTTTTCTTTTTTAATAAATCTGCAACAATGTCAACAATTCTGTGTTTTTCTGTCAGTATGGGGTGCTTTGTGTACATTCATGAGGAAGAAGAATGAACTTAAATGATTTTAGCAAATGGCTGCAATATAACAAAGAGTGAAAAATTTAAGGGGGTCTGAATACTTTCCGTACCCACTGTATATGCTGTGTGAGAGAAATAACCTGTTAATACGTCAATTTGTAAAAAAAAAAAAAAAAAAAAATCTTAATTTTGCAAAGAGTTGTGGGAAAAAATTGCAACTTCAAAAAATTCACCATGCCCCTTATTAAATACCTTGGAATGTCTACTTTCCAAACAGGGGTCATTTGGGGGGTATTTGTACTTTCCTGACTTTTTAGTGTCTCAAGAAATGAGATAGGCCTTCAGTACATCAGGTGTGATCAAGTGTGATCAATTTTCAATGATTAGCACCATAACTTGTTGACTCTATAACTTTCACAAAGACCAAATAATATACACTTATTTATGTTATTTTTACCAAAGATAAGTAGCAGTATAAATTTTGGCCAAAATTTGTGAAGAAAAATGACTAATTTGCAAAATGTTATGACAGAAACAAAGAAAAATGCGTTTTTTCACAATATTTTCACTCTTTTTTTTATTTATAGCACAAAAAATAAAAAACCCAGTAGTGATTAAATGCCATCAAAAGAAAGCTCTATTTGTGTAAAAAAAAAAGGACAAATTTTTTATGGGTACAGTGTTGCATGACTGAGTAATTGTCATTCGAAGTGTGAGAGCGCTGAAAGCTGAAAATCGGTCTGGGTCGGAAGGGGGTGAAAGTGCACTGTAGGCAAGTGGTTAATGTACTTTCCTTTCCTCAATTCAGCACTGTTTCCTAGGTATGTTGGGGGTATGGCAGAAGGAGGAGGAATTCAGCTACTGCAGTTTGACCTCACTCCAAAACCACTTTCAACAGGTCATTCAATGGCTGCACAGTGCCTACCTGGGGTTCTTGGACAGAAATCCGACCTAAACTGTTGGCTTTGCTGACATTTTCTTCTAAAACAATGCTGGGTGCCAAATTGTCGTGAAGTCTCGCTTGCTGCATTGTTTTGTGTCACTGACTCAAATGTATTGAAACCAGGGACCGATAAGCAACTAATGTTTTTAATCACTCAGTGGTGGCATTCTGCATTTACTCTTAATACTGGGGCCCTTTAAGAATAGTGTAAAAATCAGGGTTATGGATAGGCTAAAGCTTAAGTCTGGCAAAATTCTCCACCCCAAACCTGAGTACTAAAGGGGTATCAAAAATGAATGCTGTTGAGATATACTGTAGAACGTATAAATATGCAGAGATGCAAGCAATGAACTTACAGTTGTGTTCAAAATAATAGCAGTCCAACATCACTAACCAGATCAATCACTGTTTTTGTTATACATTTTTATTTCTACTTGGCAAATAATTTACTAGTAGAGTAATAGAAAATCAACAGACTCAATAGTCATGCCATGCATGTTGCTGATTCTGTGTAATTGAATCATTAATTGAAAGGGGCGTGTTCAATTAGTGAGGTCATTCAGTCTGTGAAAAAAACAGATGTCAATCGGGTGGCCCTTATTAAAGGATGAAGGCAGCAAATGTACATGATGGGTATAATGCATTTCTCTCTTAAAATCTCAGTAAAATGGGTCATTCCAGACACTGTTCAGAAGAACAGCGTACTTGAAATAAAAAGTTGATTGGAGAGGGGAAAATGTATGAAGAAGTGCAGAAATTGATAGGCTGCTCAGCTAAAATGATCTCCAATGCTTTAAAATGGCAACCAAAACCAGAAAGACGTGAAAGAAAATAAAAAACTACCATTTGAATGGATTGAAGAATAGCCAAAATGTAAAAGACTTAATCAATGATCAGCCCCATGGTGATCAAAACGGTCTAAATTTACCCTCGAGTACTGAACCAATTAGAAGATGCCTATGTGAAGCCAAGCTATTGGCAAAAAGCCCTCACAAAGTCCCATTGTTGAAGAGGTTACAATTTGCCAAAGAACACATTGACTGGCCTAAAGGGAAATGGCGCAACATTTTTGTGGATTGATGAAAGCAAGAGTTTGTTTGGGTCTGGGGGCCGCAGACAGTTTGTCAGATGACTCCCAAACACTGAATTCAAGCCACAGTGCACTGTGAAGATCGTGAAGAATGGTGGTGCAAACATCATGATATGGGATATTTGGATGTGTTGTGCCTATTAATCGCATGTCAGGGATCATGGAGCAATTTGAATACATCAAAATACTTGAAAAGGTCATGTTGCCTTATGTTGAAGAGGAAATGCCCTTGAAATGGGTGTTTTAACAAGACAATGATCCCAAACACACCAGTAAGCGAACAGCATCTTGGTTCCAGAACAACCAGTATAATACCGTTCATGGAGTAGCCAGCCCAATCCCCAGACCTTAATCCAATAGAAAACTTGAGGGGGTGACATCAAAATATGCAGAGGAATTGTGGAATGTAGTGCAATCATCCTGGGCTGGAATACCTGTTAACAGGTGCAAGAAATTTGTTGACCACATGCAATACAAATGTGAAGCAGTTCTCAGAAACATTGGTTCTACAACTAAATATTAGTTCAGTGATTCACAGGAAAATCTTTATGCATTTTTTAGTTTATACAGTAAATGTTTGAGTTTGTAAAGAAAAATTCAGACACTGCTGTTTTTTGGAAAACCCTAATACTCCTTTTCTTCACTTTCTGTAAAGTAATAACAAAGTTGAAACATTTTTCTTTAATGTTTTGATTTCTAAGAGACAGTGCGGTGTTCCCAATGCATTTGCATGTATGGAAAAAAAAGCTATTAAGTTATTTTGAGCTTTACTCACTTTTTTAAAAACACACTGCTATTATTTAACACAACTGTACATAATTATCATATAAACACCTAAACTTGGAGAGTTACCCTTTCACATAGTCACCATCACATTGGAAGCATTTACATCATCATTTTTTGCAGCCTTTAAATCCAGTTTGGAAAAATTCTACAGAATACTTTTTGCTCCAGAGCTGTTTTAACGTTCTGTTTCTTGTGCTATGGATATTCATAGGCCCAAACCAATAGAAGTCTGGTGGTGCCAAATCTAGGCAATTTTTGGCAATAACCTGTCTTGTGGCATTAGAGGCGTGTGAGCATCATGTATGGCATAAATGTCTTTCTTTGGTCTTTCCTTCCTGACTCAGCTTTCGAAGTGTACCAGTATAGGCTTCATCGGTTGACTGTTGTGCCTTTTATGCAAAAAGTTCATGAGAATGATGCCTTCATCGTCTCAGACATATCTCTTAACTCAAATGAGCCCATTAACCCTGCTAAAGTTGTCATTGGTGACTGACATTGATAGGTGGTGACTGACATTGATAGGCGACCATCTCCTGGCTTGTAAACAATTTCAGTTTCTTCCTTTTCAACCACTTAAGGACCAGGCCTATTTCTGACATTTCTTGTTTACAAGTTAAAATCAGTATTTTTTGCTAGACAATTACTTAGAACTGCCAAACATATATATTTTTAGCAAAGACCCTAGAGAATAAAATGGAGATTGTTGCAATACTTTGTTACACCGTATTTGCGCAGCGGTCTGACAAACACAGTTTGTTTGGAAAAAAATACACTCTTTTGAATTAAAAACTTCCTGCAGAAGTGGTAGCTGCAAATACAGTGAAGGAGTTTAAGCATGTATGGGATAGGCATAAGGCTATCCTTCATATAAGATAGGGCCAGGGACTATTCATAGGATTCAGATATATTGGGCAGACTAGATGGGCCAAATGGTTCTTATCTGCCGACACATTCTATGTTTCTATGTTAAAAGGAGAAGTACAGCCAAAGCTCGTTTGGGTGTACATCTCCTGTGGATCACAGAAGTGCAGTTCATTCTACACTCTTGTGATCTGTTTTGAGCATAGAGCGGGATGAAGTTCGCTCTCTGCTGACGTCACAAAAAGTCAGTCCAGGCACCGCGTTATCTCGACCACGGAGTCTGGATCCGCCAGGTGCCTGCTGAGAGCCTGAGCCGGCCGCTTCCCGCTCCTCCACAGCTCAGCGCTCCAGTGAGCGAGGAGGGGGCAGAGCAGAGGGCTGTCAGAACCAAGCAATCGGCGGTGTTTGATCGCTCGGTACTCAGTGCAGAGGCGCCGGGGGACAGATGCAGCATCATGACTAATGCTGCATCCACCTAGGGTAATTCTCAAAAAACTAAAAACCATACTTTTCTTTTAAAAAACAAAGAAAACGGTAAAGTTAGCCCAATTTTTTTCTATAATGTAAAAGATGTTACGCCGAGTAAACTGATACCTAAAATGTCATGCTTTAAAATTGCGCACGCTCATAAAATGGGGACAAACTTTGGTACTTAAAAATCCCAGGCAACGTTTTAAAAATGTCTACAGCTTACCAGTTTAGAGTTACAGAGGAGATCTAGTGCTAGAATTATTGCTCTCGTTCCAACGAATGTGGTGATACCTCACGTGTGGTTTGAACACAGTTTACATATGTGGGCGCAACTTGTGTATGCGTTTACTTCTGCGCTTGAGCTCGGAGGGAAGGCGCGCCTAAATGTTGGGTTTTTTGTTTTTTACACTGTCCCTTGATCCCAAAATTTTGATAACCTTTATTCCTATTACGAGGATTGTAACATCCCTTGTAATAGAAATAAGCATGACAGGTTCTCTTTAATTCATCAAATAAAAGTGCAGCGCAATTTCAAAGTAAATGAATACATATAAACAAATAAAATATGTATAGAATGTATATAAAATATAAAAGTCCAAAAGTCCCAGAAAGTTCCATATAGTGCACGTGGGAGTAGATTACAGGAAGCCCTCCACCAGTGTGTTTACACCGCGCTCACCTTAAGGCAATCCGTAAACGCCTGAATGATATCCAAACTTTGAGCAGGATTAGAGCAGATGGTCACTTCCTGGTATACAAATCTCCTCATCAGCTATGCACTCCAGCCAGAAGCAATTAGTATGAAAGAAAGCAGGGGCGAGATCTAAGTGCTCACTGCATAATTTTTATTTCAAATAAAACCACATAATATGCAATTACATGATCCCTTTAACAGGTCAGCATAAAAAGCGGGTGGATAGAGCAGTGCAGGAGGTCCCTGCAATCAGCTTCGGCTTCCGATACACACAGATGAATGAGGATAGCGGCGGGTGAGAGGCGGCTCCACCTCCCGTACGCGTATCGTCCAATCAGGGACTTCCCTGGAGTTACGCCGTCACCCTGAACCTTTTTATAGCGTCCCAATCACCTGGGAAACCACCGACAGCGGAGGAAACCTCACAAGGCCATCTAGTGGATAGGTGGCAAATTGCACCCTATTCAAATGGACAAAGGCACCCAAGTCCTTCTTGAGATATAGATATATATCTTGAATATATAAACAAATCACCCGCTACCATCCTCATATTCAAAAAAATAATTTGGCCCTTTAAGGCCGTTGGGCAGAAGTGACGTTTGATGTTGCTCCAGGCCTCCAAGGGCATAGAGTGGAGTGGGGGCCATCTTGCCTTCAGGAGAACTCATGATGTGCAGCACAGGGGATCCGATCATTTTCCTTGCTACCGGCGGCTCTGGTAAGCCGGGAAAACGACTAGGAAGCGGCGGGAGGGGGGTAGGCACCTCTCCCACCGCCAAAAAAAGTGATCCAGTGGCAGATCCATTGCTGGGACCACTTTTATATGAAAGAGGACCACCGGCCATGTAAGAAATAATCAGGGTTATGGCAGCCATAACTCCGGTATTTAACGTCAATGTAGCGACGTAAATACGCAGTGGGAGATCCGGAAGTAGTTAAAGTTCTTTACCTAATGTCTGACATTTCTCTTGTCAATTATTACATCACCATATCATTCTTCAGGCTTGTATGGATCTCAACATTCAAAACAACCATCTTTCGTCTAACTCAATCACTGTTCATTGTCTAAACCTCTCATCCATGATTCATCTGGTGCAATATGAAAAGCAGAAGTGCACAATCATGGAGTTAGACTATATGTATTAGACATTTTTTTTTTATAAGTTCACATGAACAGCAGATATTTAAAAAAAGTCATTACTTTTTGATACCACCTCATACATTGAAAATGATGGGCTTTAAGCAAATTGATAAGTACATTGCTACTCTTCAGTTGCTTGTGACCAAAATGATCAATGAATTTTAGAATGTCAAATGTTGCTATTTACCTTTTTGTCTTTTCTGAATAGGGATTGTATGGGAGTGTGATTGTAGCAGGAGGAAATACATTATTACAAGGATTTACTGACAGGCTTACAAGAGAACTCTCACAGAAAACCCCTCCGGTATGTACATTTTGATGATTGTTTGTTCTACTCTAGAAGTTTAGTAAAACCTTTGATGTTATTTAAAGCATTTCTAAACCCCAAAACTAAAATGTCCTTTATTGCAGCTTACCAATCCATGTGTGGTGCCTGCAATATTTTTATTTTGTCTTTTATTTTTATTTTTTAAACTGTTTTCACAAGGTAATCTTGCAATTAAAACGCTTCCTGCCTTGTGGTGGCTGTTATTCTGTTTCTTTGTAGTTTTTTTTGTACTCTACTTTAAAACCAAACTTTTTTTTTTAGTGTTAAAGAAAATGGGAAAGAGTTAAAAAAAAAAAAGAGTCTGTATGTATGTATATGTGTGTGTGTGTGTGTGTGTGTGTGTGTGTGTATATATATATATATATATATATATATATAGTGCCTTGCGAAAGTATTCGTCCCCCTTGAACTTTGCGACCTTTTGCCACATTTCAGGCTTCAAACATAAAGATATAAAACTGTAATTTTTTGTGAAGAATCAACAAGTGGGACACAATCATGAAGTTGAACGAAATTTATTGGATATTTCAAACTTTTTTAACAAATAAAAACCGGAAAAATTGGGCGTGCAAAATTATTCAGCCCCTTTACTTTCAGTGCAGCAAACTCTCGCCAGAAGTTCAGTGAGGATCTCTGAATGATCCAATGTTGACCTAAATGACTAATGATGATAAATAGAATTCACCTGTGTGTAATCAAGTCTCCGTATAAATGCACCTGCACTGTGATAGTCTCAGAGGTCCGTTTAAAGCGCAGAGAGCATCATGAAGAACAAGGAACACACCAGGCAGGTCCGAGATACTGTTGTGAAGTTTAATGCCGGATTTGGATACAAAAAGATTTCCCAAGCGTTAAACATCCCAAGGAGCACTGTGCAAGCGATAATATTGCAATGGAAGGAGTATCAGACCCTGCAAATCTACGAAGACCTGGCCGTCTCTCTAAACTTTCAGCTCATACAAGGAGAAGACTGATCAGAGATGCAGCCAAGAGGCCCATGATCACTCTGGATGAACTACAGAGATCTACAGCTGAGGTGGGAGACTCTGTCCATAGGACAACAATCAGTCGTATACTGCACAAATCTGGCCTTTATTTAAGAATGGCAAGAAGAAAGCCATTTCTTAAAGATATCCATAAAAAGTGTCGTTTAAAGTTTGCCACAAGCCACCTGGGTGACAAACAAACACGTGGAAGAAGGTGCTCTGGTCAGATGAAACCAAAATCGAACTTTTTGGCAACAATGCAAAACATTGTTTGGCGTAAAAGCAACACAGCTCATCACCCTGAACACACCATCCCCACTGTCAAACATGGTGGTTGCAGCATCATGGTTTGGCACTGCTTTTCTTCAGCAGGGACAGGGAAGATGGTTAAAATTGATGGGAAGATGGATGGAGCCAAATACAGGACCATTCTGGAAGAAAACCTGATGGAGTCTGCAAAAGACCTGAGACTGGGACGGAGATTTGTCTTCCAACAAGACAATGATCCAAAACGTAAAGCAAAATCTACAATGGAATGGTTCACAAATAAACATATCCAGGTGTTAGAATGGCCAAGTCAAAGTCCAGACCTGAATCCAATCGAGAATCTGTGGAAAGAACTGAAAACTGCTGTTCACAAACGCTCTCCATCCAACCTCACTGAGCTCGAGCTGTTTTGCAAGGAGGAATTGGCAAAAATGTCAGCCTCTCGATTTGCAAAACTGATAGAGACATACCCCAAGCGACTTACAGCTGTAATCGCAGCAAAAGGTGGCACTACAAAGTATTAAGGGGGCTGAATAATTTTGAACACACCCAATTTTTCAGTTTTTTATTTAACAAAGTTTGAAATATCCAATACATTTCGTTCCACTTCATGATTGTGTCCCACTTGTTGATTCTTCAAACAAAGATATAAAACTGTAATTTTTGTGAAGCCTGAAATGTGGCAAAAGGTCAAAGTTTAAGGGGGCCGAATACTTTCGCAAGGCACTGTGTGTGTATGTATGTAATATGTATGTGTGTATGTATGTATATATGTGTGTGTATGTGTATATGTATGTGTGTGTATATATATATATATATATATATATATAATCTCAATTATACACACAGTATCTCACAAAAGTGAGTACACCCCTCACATTTTTGTAAATATTTTATTATATCTTCATGTGACAACACTGAAGAAATGACACTTTGCTACAATGTAAAGTAGTGAGTGTACAGCTTGTATAACAGTGTAAATTTGCTGCCCCCTCAAAATAACTCAACATACAGCCATTAATGTCTAACAGTACACCCCTAAGTGAAAATGTCCAAATTGGGCCCAATTAGCCATTTTCCCTCCCTGGAGTCATGTGACTTGTTAGTGTTACAAGGCCACAGGTGTGAATGGGGAGCAGCTGTGTTAAATTTGGTGTTATCACTCTCACTCTCTCATACTGGTCACTGGAAGTTCAACATGGCACCTCGTGGCAAAAAACTCTCTGTGGATCTGAAAAATCCACAAAAGATGGCCTAGGCTATAAGAAAATTGTCAAGACCCTGAAACTGTCACCATTTTTCTAGGTAAATATTTCTAAAGGTGCTATATTGTCATGAAATTTTTACACATATTGGTAACAACCCATGCAATCCACACATACAAAGAAACCAAAACAAATACATTCAGAAATTAAGCCATGTGTAATAAAAATGAGTATTGCACAAAGGGAGGTGCAAAAAGGCATGGGAAGCCAAGACACAAGCTAAAATCTATCAGTAAAAAAAAAAAAAGCAATCCTGTCTCTTGTCAGTGCAAATTAATATCAGCTAGTTCAGTCTTAGCGGTTGGCCTAAAAAAAAAGGTTACCAAGGTGTCACACAAGAAACCTCTCATGATGGGTAACGACCAGGTGCTCCTTGCAAGATTTTTGACAGGGGAGTGAAAAGAATTATCAGAAGAGTTGTCCAAGAGCCACGGGCCACTTGTGGAGAGCTTCAGAAAGACCTGGAATTAGCAGGTACAATTGTTTCAAAGAAAACAATATGTAATGCCCTCAACTGTTATAGTCTGTATTCATGCTTACCACGCAAGACTCAATTTATGAAGAAAAAGCATGTTGAAGCTCTTTTAAAGTTTGCTACACAACGTTTAGACGAGCCTGTGAAATACTGGGAAAATATATAGTCTGGTCAGATGAGACCAATACTGAACTCTTTGGATGCCATAATACACACCATGTTTGGAGGTCAAATGGCACTGCACATCACCCCAAAACCACCATACCAACAGTGAAGTTTGGAGGTGGGAGCATCATGGTGTGGGGCTGTTTTTCAGCATACAGTACTGGCAAACTTCATATTATTGAAGGAAAGATGAATAGAAGAATTTACCAAGTCATTCTTGATAAAAATCTGCTGCCCTCTACCAAGATGATGAAGATGAAATAAAATAAGGGTGGACATTTCAGCCAGACCATGATCCCAAACAAAACGCCACGGAAACTTTTAATTGATTTCAAAGATAGATAATAAAGCTGCTATAATGGCCCAGCCAATCACCTTGAATTTAATAGAATTTAATAGAAAACCTATGGAAAGAACTAAAGATCAGAGTTTATAGAAGAGGCCCACTGAACCTTCAAGATTTGAAGACTGTGTGGAAGAATGGGCCAAAATCACACCTGAGCAATGAATGTGACTAGTTTCTCCATACAGGAGGTGTCTCAAAGGTGTCATTTCTAACTCATTTGTTTTGGTTTCTTTGTATGTATGGATTGCATGGGTTGTTACCCACATGTGGTGAAAATTTCATGTCAATAGCACCTAGCATATATTTATCTAGAAAAATGGTGACATGTTCAATACTTTTTTTTACCCACAGTGTGTTTATATACACTATATTTTCAAAAGTATTGGGATACCTTCCCTTGCACGCACATGAACTTTAATGGCATCTTAGTCAGAGTTGGCCAGCCCTTTGCAGCTATAACAGCTTCAACTCTTCTGGGAAGGCTGTCCACAAGGTTTAGGAGTGTGTCTATGGGAATGTTTGACCATTCTACCAGGAGCACATATGTGAGATCAGGCACTATGTTGAGAGAAGGCCCTGTTTCATCGGGTTGGGGTCAGGACTGTGCAGGCCAGTTAAGTTCCTCCACCCCAAACTCGCTTATCCGTGTCTTTATGGACTTTTATGAATCTACATCGCGTGTGTGCGTGTAGTTATTTTTTATTATTTTTTTTTTGTCTGCCTGCAGTAGAATTTATTTTTTTGGAACATCACTTGTACTATTTAGGGTCCTTATTTACTTAAGTACATGTGATGTTTCCGTTCCTTTTTAATACTTTTGCAGACATTTCTAAAGTTCTGTTTATAACTTTGTCATTATAGGGTACCAAGTGTACATTAGGATTTAAAAAAAATAAAATAATTCAAACTATTAGGTTTCACCATAACAAAATTTAAAACTTAAAGGGGGTCTGAATACTTTATGAATGCACTGTATAAGAATCTGTATTTACCAATATGTTTCAAATTAGAATGTTGTTAAGACTGATTGGGCTTTTAACCTACCGGTATTATTGTAACATTTTTAGTATATTTATTACCGCATGTATCTTTTTTTTTTTTTCCCCCCCCCCAGAGCATGAGGTTAAAATTGATTGCAAATAACACAACAGTGGAAAGGCGGTTTAGTTCATGGATTGGTGGTTCTATCCTTGCTTCTTTGGTGAGTGTTTAAGTGGAGACTGGGTTTTTCCCACAGATGGGCTTTCTTATTATGGTTAGGATCATAGTCAAAAGCGTGTAGTGGCTTTCCTAAATTACTTTGCAATATGCATACACATTTATTGTGTGTGTGTGTGTATATGTATGTATGTATATGTGTGTATGTATGTATGTATATGTGTGTATATATATATATATATATATATATATATATATATATATATATATATATATATATATATATATATATGTATGTGTGTGTATATATATATATATATGTATGTGTGTGTATATATATTAATTATACACACAGTATCTTACAAAAGTGAGTACACCCCTCACATTTTTGTAAATATTTTATTATATCTTCATGTGACAACACTGAAGACATGACAATTTGCTACAATGTAAAGTAGTGAGTGTACAGCTTGTTTAGCAGTGTACATTTTCTGTGCTCTCAAAAAAACTCAACACACAGCCAATAATGTCTAAACCATTGGCAGCAAAAGTGAGTACACCCCTAAGTGACAATATCCAAATTGGGCCCAATTAGTCATTTTCCCTCCCCGTTGTTATGTGACTCATTAGTGTTACAAGGTCTCAGGTGTAAATGGGGAGCAGGTGTGTTGAATTTGGTGTTATCGCTCTCACTCTCTGATATTGGTCACTGGAAGTTCACCATGGCACCTCATGGCAAAGAACTCTCTGACCATCTGAAAAAATAATTGTTGCTGTACATAAAGATGGCCTAGGCCAGTAATGTATATATAATAGGCAGGCAAGCAATGTCTTGTCTATGATTGATTGGCATTAAACCTTGTCAGACCATTTTAGGCTTTTCAAATACAAAAAAAGAAACCTCCTGCTAAAAGTAATAGTTGCCTACAATGTGCACACTGTAGTTATGAACTGTATCTTCATGGATGATTTTGCTTTCAATTTGACTGATTTGCTGATAATTTTTTATTTTTTTCACAGGGAACCTTCCAACAGATGTGGATTTCCAAACAGGAGTATGAAGAAGGAGGAAAGCAGTGTGTGGAGAGAAAGTGCCCTTAACCTGTTACAGACCTTTACTCTCTTCTTGTGCCCTTTTCTAAAATAGCTTTAGTGTACTCAGGAAACCCATGGACTTCTTTTGTAGTTGATATTTTTTTTTTTCTTTCCCCTGACTCCTCAATAGACATTTGTCAGGTTGCCAGACACATGCATACAACATGCATGTGTTTCCAAGCAATAACCTCTATTTTTTTAAGCCTCTCTTGAAGCTCCCTTCCTCCTTTTTTTTTTTTTTTTTTTTTTTTAAGTGCAGTTTCCGAAGACAATGATATATAGTAAGATTTGTTGGCCACAGGAATTAGTTTAGAACGCCAGCCTAAATGATTTTGTAATAAAATATTTAAAATGTTATTGCAGTTTTTTTTTAAGCGTATCGTTGAACATGCTAATGAATTGTTGGATATTAAAGTCACTGCCTAAACCTAGACTGATGACTGCTCTTATTTATTGTAGAAAACATAATATCGAGATTGGCAACTCTAGGCAATGGCTAAACTCCCAAAGCTTGAACATTGAAGCTTTGTTAAACAAAACACAAGTCCAATTTTTTTTTTTTTTATTTCTTTTTATTAAGATTTTCACATTATACTTAACAAATAAAGTATAAAACAATACAACCTTAAAGGCAGAGTAAGTAAAGATATACCACCTGAAGCGGAGCCCCCAGGTTATGACACAGTTTCTAGACTAGACATAAAAAAACTCTCTAAGACCAGAAAAATGGAAAGATACCTCCCCCCTCCCTCCCTCGTGCTTCCTTCCCTCCCTAGTCCTTCCTTCCCTTTCTCCCTAGTCCTTCTCACCCTCAACCCAAACCAGCTCGACCCACAACTGAAAAGATACAAATATGATCAACTTTCAGGATGTAAAGTGCACCAGATATCTTGAATATGTGTGTACCGTTTCACTATGAGCCTTCCCGTCTTTTGTATTAAAAGGCATGTGTCCCTCCCAACTAGGTCTGCAGCTAATATGGACTATCCAGCCCTGTTATTATATCTCAAGATATCATTCCTGATGTAGGTTACTACCCCACAGCAGATGTTGTTAAGCCATGACTGCCATACTTTATCAATTTTCTTTCCACATCCCCTGGATATATATGTTGCCCTATAAACTAGTCCCTTCCAAAAAAGAGATGGAGGGGCTAACTTTTTTCCAGTGCAGAAGTATGGCTTTCCTTCCATAAAACAGCAGAATATTTAGATGTGCAACAGATGGCAACACCTCCTCCACTAAGCCCAGTAGACAAAACCCGGGCTGACAGTGGAACAGGGACCTACTTTCATTAGACATAATGATATTGACCTACTAAAACGGAAGAGTGCAAAATCTGATGTCGCTGTGCATGGTAGCCAATCAGCTTCTAACTTCAGCTTGTTAAGCTTTGGCAAAAAACCTGGAAGCTGATTGGTTTCTATGCAGAGTTGCACCAGATTTTGCACTCTCCAGTTTTAGTAAATCAACCCCAAAATGCTTCAACTTGTCCTTGCAGCCTATAGTAAAATGGCATTATTATTGGTTACATTTACAGAAAAGAATCCTGTTTTTAGCAGCGTGGCCTGGTCCTGTGTTTTAATCTATGTAAACTGTTTTCTGGACACCACAACAGGGTGTTTAAATGTGCACTGAGCTGACTTAGTAATTTGTCTCTGGGAGTAGGTCTTTCAGAGCACAGCAGGGTATATTGATAGAAACAGGATTTCAGCAAAAGTTACAATCCTATTGGCTCACAAGCTCTCAGCAAAAGTTACAATCCTATTGGCTCACAAGCTCAAGACCAATCAATTAAATGATTATACTAGCACCTATACAAGGCTTTAGATCGGGGAACTAGGTGTACAAGACAGATGCTGGAATGTAGAATATTTTATTTGGTGTGTACCTTTTCAAAATTGGATCCTTGTGATATTTTATGTTTAATCTGTTTTTTATTAAAAGTTATTGCACATACAAATAGTACAAAATAGAACATATCCTTTTAAAGATAGGTCATTACATACCTCATGTAATCCATCTAGACGGCATTATGGATCCAAATCAAGGAAAGTGAACAGAAGTGTTCTATATGTGTCATGGTATAAGAATCTGATTTTGAAGTATATGTGGAAAATATAATGAAATCAAAAGAAGGGGCTTTGTGAATTATAAATGATTAAAAAGGGCAGTTTCTGAATTATAAATAGAATGAGTATACAGTGCCTCAAGCTGTTTACTGCAAATATAAATAACTTTCAAAAAATATGACTGGCTTACAGCTAGTGAAAACCTAAAATTCAGGATCTCAGAAAATTAGAATAATTGCTATATGACACATTGGGAATAGGTCTCTCTCCTACTCCCTTCTCATGGAGACTTAATGACTCCCTATTAGCCAATCCGATAGACTCTCAGGAACTCTCCGATTCCATATCCGAATTTTTTAGATTAAACCCTACTGTGGACACCTCAATCCCAAACACATGGGTCACTCACAAGGCCTATATAAGAGGTAAATTAATCTCGTTAGCAGTTAGAAAAAAACGTGCACGTACCGCTAAGATTCAAGATCTCACCAGGGAATTACAATTATTGTATAGAAACCATATTACATTACATGATCAATCCACCAGGCTATTAATTGACCAAAAGAGAATAGAATTAAATAACATTCTCTCAGATAATGCAGAGAAATCCCTCAGACACTCAAGATCCAAATTCCTACTATATGGTAATACCGCTTCCACAATGCTGGCAAGGAAATTGAACCAGACGTTAAAACCTCCACGCGTATATAAATTAAATACATCATCAGGAATGACCACTTCTCATCCCAAGGAGGTTTTGAGCATTTTTGAAAAATCTTATTCTACACTACTTTCCTCCCCCCCCCCCCCCCCCCCCGACGCCACACCAATACACTCTCAAACCTGGTTTGATGAAATCCCTATCCCATCACTCTCTCCCTCGGATATAGAGCAGTTAAATGCCCCCATTACAGAAACTGAAGTAACTAATATGATTAAATCCCTTCGTAATTCATCTGCACCGGGCCCAGATGGCTTCAGTGCTTCATACTATAAAAAGTTTACTCCTATTCTATCCCCTAAACTTACAATACTTTTTAATCACATACTTAAGGGCAACGACTTCCCAGAAGAAATGTCCCTAGCAAACATGACTCCCCAAACCGAACAAGGATCTTTCTAGCCCCCAAAACTTTAGGCCAATTTCGATTATTAACAACGACCTTAAATTATTCAGTAAAATCCTCGCTTCTAGATTATCCCAAATTATCCCAAAACTCATCTCATCATCGCAGTCAGGATTTATCCCCAACCGTCAAATTTCGGATAACATCCGACTTGCATGCAACATTATACAAGGCGCAAATTTATCTAAAAAACAATTGGTACTATTAGGACTGGACATACACAAAGCTTTTGACAGTGTCACTTGGAGCTATCTTGGAAAATTACTTCCCAGATTCGGCTTCTCTAACGAGTTTCTAAATGGCTTTTCTGCTCTATATAAAAATCCTAAAACGAGAATTAAGATCCCGGGCTGTAACTCATCTTTCTTCCCTTTGGGCAGGGGCACAAGACAGGGCTGCCCCTTATCACCACTTCTATTTGCCCTTGCCATTGAACCGCTCTCGATTGCGATTAAAAGACATACTGGAATTTCAGGATATAGAAAGAACTCAGAGACATTCAAACTAAACTTATATGCTGATGACGCTCTCATGTACATACCAGACCCTTTCACCACATTACCCAATCTATTGAATACTTTAGAAAGCTTTGCAGGAATCTCAGGTCTTAGCATCAATTTATCCAAATCGGTAGCCCTACCAATTAACTTCTCAGAGTCCGACACCCTACATCTGAAGACCCTTTTCCCGTTTGTCTGGGCCTCTGAGAAGATTTCATATCTGGGAATAAAACTTAATAAAAATTACAATTCTATTTTTCAATCCAACTATCCTCCGTTGCTTGCCAAGATACGAGGTATGCTCCAAATGTGGTCCTCATAACCGCTATCTTTTCTAGGTAAGATCACAGCGATCAAAATGACCATTCTTCCTAAATTTATATACCTGTTCCGTGCACTTCCCATTTACCTTACCAAAGCATACATCACCAAGTTACAATCTATAATCAATAAATTCGTTTGGGGCAACATAAAACCCAGGTATGCAGCGAGCATACTATATCATCACCAACGTACTGGAGGTCTGGGCCTTCCTAATATATGGTTTTACTATATTAGTAGTAGATTGGCCCAAATGGCCCATTGGCACGATCGTTCCTCAGATCTGCCTTGGATTAACTGTGAGGAAAACTCAGTCGCCCCCATACTACTTAGCAGGGCTACTATGGGACCACATAGTCCCTATACGCAAAATCTCCTCCCGTAATAAAATCGTTTCTGACGCTCTCAGGATGTGGAGACTTGTCATCAAAAAATGGTCCTTCGCATCTCATCCCCCTCTCGGCACCTCCTTTCAGATTTTCTGAAGCATTTATTACCCCCGAGAGATTCGCATGGTGGTCCGGAAATAATTTGACTTCATTACTAGACTTATATGATGGTGGGACTTTCCCCTCTTTTGAGTCGTTACTACACACCAAAAATATCCCACTATCGGAAAAGCTCAATTATGACCTTATCAAAAACTTCTTTGAATCACACTACCCTAAGCCTTCAGGATCTCCTCTCAGCACATATGAACATATTTGTCTAAAAGATCTCTCAAGTAGGGGACATATCTCTACAATATATTCCTCACTTAACAATTGTGATCTGGATACAAAACCTGGTTACATGGTTAAATGGGAGTCGTAACTACAGACTGCTATATCAATAGCCGACTGGCGAGACATGTGGATAAATATGTGTAAGACAACCAAATCCCTAGGAGTGAGGGAAACGGCTATTAAAATATTCACGATATGGTATTATACCCCCAAAAAATTGAATAAATTCTACCCCGAGGTCTCCCCAAATTGTTTCAGAGGTTGTAATGAAGTGGGCTCTCTGATACATATTTTCTGGGAATGCCCCAAAATTAAAAATGTCTGGCAGGAAGTATTCAATCTAATAGAGAGAGTTACAGGATGTAAATTTCTACTCTTGCACCTGCAATGTCTACTTTTCGAAAATATTCCAGAAATCACTACAGATCTCACACGCCTAACACATACCATTTGCATCGCAATGTTATGGGTTATCTCCAAACACTGGAAAGAAACTTTCATACCCTTTGATCAGGTCATCAGTAGAATAGAAGATATAAGACTAATGGAACAATACCATCACACCATCACAAACACTAAGATCAAATTTGATCAAAAATGGACTCCTTGGTACATATACAAATGTTCCCTAACCACATGAATATCACATCAACTTAACCAATCAACATATGTTGTCTGTACAATTACTTGATATCTCTGTTTTCCACCACACCATACCCATGGTTTATGTTAGTTGGACGCCTCTCACTGAGGCGAAAGAGGTAATCTACATATTGACGATTTCCCACGTATTCTGTTAACTTGCTCACTCTACTCTTGGATATTTTATCATTCTTACAACGCTATATTTCCATCAAGAACGGATATACATCTTATATTTTGTTTAATTATTGTTTCTTTTTTATCGCTTGTATGCTTTTTCACATGCCTATTACTTAAAATGTTTTATTGATGAAACACCTTTATGTAAATTTTACATTTACCATACTATTTGTATTGAATATATTTTTCAATAAAAGTTTATAATCAAAAAAAAAAAAAAAAGAAAATTAGAATATTACAGAAGACCAATAAAAAAAGGATTTTTTAATACAGAAAGTTTGGCTTACGGAAAAGCATGTCCATGTACAGTATAGCTTGCACTAAATACTTGGTCGGGGCTCCTTTTTGCATGAATTTCTGTATCAATGCGCCGTGGCATGGAGGCGATCAGCCTGTGGCACTGCTGAGGTGTTATGGAAGCCCAGGTTTCTCTGATAGTGGCTTTCAGCTCATCTGCATTGTTGGGTCTGGTGTTTCTCATCTTCCTCTTGACAATACCTCACAAATTCTCTATGGGGTTTGTCAAGCAAGTTTGCTGGCCAATCGAACAAAGTGATACTATGATCATTAAACCAGGTATTGGTACTTTGGGCAGGTTCCAAGTCCTGCTGGAAAATTAAATCAGGATCTCTATAAAGCTGGTCAGCAGAGGGCATCATGAAGTGCTCTAGAATTTGCTAGTAGAGGGCTGCGGTAACTTTGGGCTTGATAAAACACAGTAGACCAACACCAGCAGATGACCGGCCTCTTGTGGAGAGCGTATGCAGCCAGTTCCTGGAGGATGAAGGAATTGATACCATTAAATGAACCCCCTGCTTATCTGACCTAAATCCAATAGAACACCTCTGGAACATTATGTTTCGGTCCATCTGACGCCGCCAGGTTCCACCTCAGTTTGTTCAGGAACTCAGTGATGCCCTGGTCCTGATCTGGGAGGAAATACCCCAGGATACCATCCGTTGTCTTATTAGGAGCATGCCCCAATGTTGTCAGGCATGCATACAAGCACATGGGGGCCTTACAAACTACCGAGTACCATTTTGAGTTGCTGCAATGAAATTTCAGCAAAATAGACTAGTCTCGTGCATCATTTTTCCATTTATTTTTGGGGTGTCTGAATTCAGACCTCTGTAGGTTAATAATTTAAATTTCTATCAAACGATGTGGTATCCTTTCCTTCCTAACACATTACCCAGTCCATAATAGTAGAGATATCCAGCATGAGATTTTTTCCCATTGAGATCTGATGTGTTTTCAAAGTGTTCCTTTAATATTTTTTGAGCAGTGTATATATAAATCTCCAGTGAGAAATTGATTGCAACTGCAATATAAGGCCAATTACATTCTGACAGGACTAGACAATGGTAAGCAAGCAAACAATGGATACGAAGAAAACGAGTAAGGGAAGAGGAGAGGGACAAAGGGAAGGGAAGAGAGCAGAGAGGAAGGAAAAAAGGGGGGAGGGTAAAGGGAGACCTGAACCTGGAGCCTAACACCCCCCCAAGAGAGTTTTCACTTATTGCCTAGCATATAAACAGTTGAGTGATAGTAGAATTAGAGAAGGGCTCTAAAGAGAAGTATGTGGTGAATTCTGAGGAATATCTAAAATAATTCCACACAGTCCATGTAATACTGTAACTGTCTGATTTGTCATTTTCCATGTGAAGTACTACAGGCTCAGTCAAAAAGAGGAGGGGGTGCTTGGTTTATACCAGTTTCTGGATATAACAGAACATACTGCAGCTAAAAAGCGGAGGATATTCTGCTTAAACCGCTAAATTAGAGGATCATTAGGAATCCGATCTCAGACCAGTTTATGATACAGTTGAAGGATTTTGTCCCAGAATTGGGTAATTAATGGGCAAGTCCTCCATATACAGTGGATATAAAAAGTCTACACACCCCTGATAAAACGTCAGGTTTCTGTGATGTGAAAAAATGAGACAAAGATAAATCATTTCAGAACTTTTACCACCCTTAATGTGACCTATAAACTGTACAACTCAATTGAAAAAAAAAAAAAAAAAAAAAAAACTGAAATGTTTTTGGGGGAAATAAAAAAAACTAAAATAATGTGGTTGCATAAGTATGCACACCCTCTTATAACTGGGGATGTAGCAGTGTTCAGATTTAAGCAATCACATTCAGACTCATGTTAAATAGGAGTCAGTACACACCTGCCATCATTTAAAGTGCCTCTGATTAACCCCAAATAAAGTTTAGCTATCCTAGTAGGTCTTTCCTGACATTTTCTTAGTCGCATCCTACAGCAAAAGCCTTGGACTGGAGAGAGCTTCCAAAACATCAGAGGAATCTCATTGTTAAAAGGTATTAGTCAGGAGAAGGGTACATAAGAATTTTCAAGGCATTAGAAATACCATGGAACACAGTGAAGACAATCATCATCATTAAGTGGAGAAAATATGGCACAACAGTGACATTACCAAGAATTGGATGTCCCTCCAAAATTGATAAGACGAGAAGAAAACTCGTCAGGAGGCTGCCAAGAGGCCTACAGCAACAATAAAGGAGCTGCAGGAATTTCTGGCAAGTATTGGCTGTGTGGTACATGTGACAACAATCTCCCGTATTCTTCATATGTCTGGCAAGACGGAAGCATTTTCTTATGAAGAAAAACATCCAAGCCCGGCTAAATTTTTCAAAAACACATCTGAAGTCTCCAAAAAGTATGTGGGAAAATAGTCTATGGTCTGATGAAACCAAGGTTGAACTTTTTGGCCAGAATTCCAGAAGATATGATTGGTGCAAAAACAACACTGCACTTCACCAAAAGAACACCATACCCACAGTGAAGCATGGTGGTGGCAGCACCATGCTTTGGGAACTGTTTTTCTTCAGGCGGAGCAGGGGCCTTAGTCAAAGTAGAGGGAATTATGAACAGTTCCAAATACCAGTCAATATTGGCACAAAACCTTCAGGCTTCTGCTAGAAAGCAGAACATGAAGAGGAACGTCATCTTTTAGCATGACAACGACCCAAAACATACATCCAAATCAACAAAGGAATGACTTCACCAGAAGAAGATTAAAGTTTTCGAATGGCTCAGCCAGAGCCCAGACCTGAATCTGAGTTAAAATCTGTGGGGTGATCTGAAGAGGGCTGTGCACAGGAGATGCCCTCACAATTTGACAGATTTAGAGTTTGGGCAAATATTGCCAAGTCAAGATGCTAATAGACTCATACCCAAAAAGACTGAGTGCTGTAATAACATCAAAAGGTGCTTTAACATAGTATTAGTTTAAGGGAGTGCACGCTTATGCAACCACATTATTTTATTTTTTTTTATTTTTACTTCCTTCCACCTAAAAGATTTCAGTTTGTTGTTTAACTGGGTTGTACAGTTTATAGGTCACATTAAGGGTGGAAAAAGTTCTGAAATTATTTATCTTTGTCTGATTGTTTTTTTACACCACAACAACCTAGCATTTTACCAGGGGTGTGTAGACTTTTTATATCAACTGTATGTATCATAGTCCTTGGGGAGTTCATGCACCTCCAGCAGACGATGGTATAGAGACATCAATGTTATGCAGGCCCGAAGGGCATCCATACCATCTAAATAAGGAGGATACTGCAAAAACTGTCCTGAATGGTTTCAACCCTTTTCCGCTCCTAAAAAATAAGTTCACTGCAACATGATTTGTTTCTTATCACTGTACAGTATATGTCAGCATACTAAACAGTACACTACAAAACAACGTAAAGTCGGAAATCTCTCAACAACATGAGACCAGAATAGGACTTTAACTCTGTGTCCTTTTTTTTTTTTTTTATTAATGTCATGGCTATTTCCCGGGGAACAGACCATTCTTATTGTTTTGAGACAGCCAGGGCCAGATCTAGGGAGGTGCTGAGGTGGACTGTGCCCCTATAGATTTCAGCCATGTCCCCTCAGGCTGCTATTGACACAATGCTTAGTGCTGTGAGTTCCTCCTCCCTGCACTGCCACTCAGAGCTCTCCAGGTCCTCCCAGATAGGGCCTGCTGTGCACACTTCTCCTGAGCCCCAGCACAAAGCTGCCTGATGCAGCTGCACTATTGTTGACAGCTTAAGCCTAGTACACACGCAATGAATTTCCGCCGACCGGTCGTTCGTCTTTTGTCCAGAGTGGTGTCTGTTGGTTGGAATGTGCTTTCTAGACTGCACACAAATTTTGTCCTCTGACAGAATTCTACTTCAGAAGTGATGTCATGTGTTGGTTTGCTTTCTTTGTGTTCTTTCTTCTCTGAGCATGCCCAGTCTTGCTCATTAGATTTTTCCCTGTCGAAATCTGTACTGACTGCACGAAAATTGGACGTGTTTTGACGGTGGACAAAAATTTTATAGCCTGCACACCAGAATTTTTTTGGCCGAAAAGTCGGAGTCGGCTTTCGAGAGCACCATACTAACAAGCCGAAAATCGGCAGATCGGTCGTCGGACAAAAATTCCCGGCCGAATTTCGGCGCGTGTGTACGAGGCTTTAGACTCCACTATAATTATGGGAGATTATTCTGCTCATCAGCTATCTGATGTGCGAGGAGGATTAGCTCAGCTGTGCTGCCAGCAGTGTCAGTGCTTGCCCTGGATGCCAAGGACTAGTGGCATCTGTGACAAAGGGAGATGCAAGAGGAAGAAATGGCAGGGCTAGGGTTATTCTGGTTTGACTTGTGATTATAGATACAGAAAGCCACATTGGGCAGTTTGTAAAAATCCTGCTTAATTGTTCCATTCACATGGGCATGGAACACATAGTGATTCCAACAGCTATCACTGCAGATAATCACTGGCTGTCATTAAAGTGTACGGGCTCAGTGGGGGCAGGTAGTTGCCCACAGGTGTCAAAAAGCAGCAGCAGGATTCAGCAGATTCCTGGTTAAAGTCACCCTCCTGTTTCAGTGGGCACTGTAGGGTATATTTATGATAACCAATATTTAGTGTTTGTGATAACTCAAGGGAAAACCTTTACAGGACATCGTAGATTAGAGGACCTATCAAAAAACCTGTCGATAAGTAATAAATAAATACCAACAATGAGGAGTAGTGTAGACCTCTTAAGGAGCTACAAGCATGAATGGTGGTTGACAGATTAAAATGTCTAAAAGTACTTACTATGCCCACAGGTCCAACTAGGTGTCAGGGTAACCCAGGCAAAATATAAAGGTGGAAGAGGGTGATACAATGACTACAAGTTAAACAGGGAAAAAATAATAGTCTGTACTCCAAACATTACCTCCTCCACTATCGTAGCTAGGTCCTTATATGCTCCTCGGGTAGAAGAACACCGGTGTGCAGAGTCACCCTGGCCAAATGGCTCTGAATTGTGCAGGCACAGATAGCAGGACCCACAAAGAAGCAGCCGACCCTCGCTGCCGCCATGCTGGAAAGGGACAGTGCAAGAACTAAGAGCGGGGAGTCCCAGGCACACAAGGGCGGTCAAAAAACAAGACATTCTGATGCCAAATAACCTGACCAACATTAGGCCAGGCTCCTCACTAAATACAAAGCCCCTGAACGCCTGCCAAATGAGAATAAGGGGGGAAAGATCTGGGGTCCCAGCCAATTGACCCCAGGGTTCAAGGAGGGAAAACAAACAAGCCTCATTAGAGCCCAAAATGCCAAAGTCAGTGTAATAAAATGAAAGGGAGCCCTTTACCAAGTGATTGCTCCGTCCAATGACGGAGCAATCAGTTGTCAACAAACCGGAGCATGTCCAGGTTCAGTTCTCTCCTCTCCTTGCACGCTCGGTAAAGCGTGCGAGGAGAAGAGGGAGGCTGCAGCACCGCTCATCCCCTGCCTCCTCCATGCCTCAATCATACCTCAGTCATGCCTCAATCATGCTCATCCATGCCTCAATCATGTCCATCCATGCCTCAATCATACCTCAGTCATGCCTCAAAAATGCCCATCCATGCCTCAATCATACCTCAGTCATGCCCATCCATGCCTCAATCATGCCAATCTGTGCCTCAATCATTGCTATCCCTGCTTCAATCATGCCTCATTCGTGCCCATCCATGCCTCATCTGTACCAACCCATGCCTCATCTGTGCCCACTTATGCCACCTCAGTGCTCATTTGTGGCTAATCCATGCCACATCAGTGCTCATCCGTGCCACATCTGTGCCGCATCAGTGCTCATCCGTGCCACATCCATGCTGCGTCAGTGATCATCCGTGCCACATCCATGTCACATCAGTGCTCACCCATGCCACATCCATGCCATGTCAGTGCTCATCCATGCCACATCAATGCAACATCAGTGCTCATCCATGCAAATCCATGCCACATCCATGTTCACGTCAGTGCTCATCCATGCCACGTCAGTGATCATCCGTGCCATATCCATGTCACGTCAGTGATCATCCGTGCCACATCCATGCCATGTCAGTGCTCATCCATGCCTTATCCATGCCACATGAGTGCTCATCCGTGCCACATCCATGCCCCATGAGTGCTCATCCGTGCCACATACATGCCATGTCAGTGCTCATCCGTGCCACATCCGTGCAACATCCATGCTCATCTGTGCCTCATCTGTGCCACATCAGTGCTCATCTGGGCCACATCCATGCCACATCAGTACTCATCCGTGTCACATCAGTGCCACCGCAGTGCTTATCAGTGCCCTGCTGTGCAATGGGTACTCAGCAAATGACGTGCTCTCTGAATGTTGGGCCTCTGTTTGTGGCCAGGCTGTGTAAAAGTCTCACAGATGTGGTATTGCCATACTCAGGGGGAGTAGCAGAATGTATATTGGGGTGTCATTTTTGCTATGTACATGCTATAAGGTGCATGTACATAGCAAAAATGGTATGCAATAAGGTAAAAAATGTTTAGACTTTACAACATTTTTAAACCAATAATGTCCTGTGTTGTGACTGGTTTAGAGCCTCCTACCCTTTTTTTTTTTTTTTTCAGATAGATTTTTATTTAATTTTTAGACAAAAATAAACATAGCCCAGATAACAACAACTGAAATATAGAATCAAATCAACTTTCCAGTATAACAGTCACAACGAACAGAGAATATTCACTTAGATTGAGAACATACAAAGAGATAAAACATACAATGTGTAAAAGCATCATAGGAATTCGAAAGAGTGTACCCATGGGACCGTAATAGCCTGTGAATTACAGTAGTGGTGAAGCATTGTTAAAGTATGTGCACCAGGGGAGCCAGTCCAGGGATGTTTTAGCTATTCTCCCATCTTTAGCAGCCATAATATGCTCATAAATGAACATCTCATTGACCAGATTGGTTAATTTCCTCACTTCTGGGACGTCATTCGTTTTCTATTTTCTCATTATTATTGCCCTAGCTGCATAAAGAATGTGCATACATATCAGTCTAGTAGAGGCATGGATAGAGTCGGATCCTATACTCAAAATAGCCAAGGCCAGATTTGGCCTAAGAATACATCCTGTGACGCCGGAAATTAGTTTAAAGGTTGCAGCCCAAAAACTGCGTAAGTGGAGACACGACCATAGCATATGAAGCAGTGTTCCCACGTTGCTACAACCCCGCCAACATTTATCAGAGCCCGTCTCACTTTGACTCGGAAACATAGCTATCAGATACGGAGTAAAATACCATCTCTAGTGTAGCTTCTGGGCTGTTTCCCAGTGGTTGGAGCATTTAGTATATTTATAGTTATGCCTAATGGCCTTCAACTATTGTACCTCCGTAAATGACAGATCAAGTTCCCTTTCCCACTTAAGCATGTGGGGGGGGATTTAGTAAACATGGATTTCGCCTGTAAAATGTTATATAGTAGCGAGATTCCCCTATGTTTCGGGCTTATAGAATTCCATAACCTTCAGGCTAGAAGCGGCACCTGGGTGGTCCCAAGGGGGGGGGTGTGTTGAAGTAGATGATTTAGAGCCTCCTACTCTTAACCAGTAATGACAAAGGACATTACTTGACAATACCATTGCCAACTGCTCATTGTAAAGCCCAGCTCTAACTAAAGCATTTTGAGTATTGCTTAGAATTGTAAATAGTTATAGCCTCTGATGTTTTCATTGCTGTCTGTGTCCCTGTTTGGAAATGTTCCCCTGAGTTCCTGTCCTGCTGACAACACCAGAAGTAAGGAGAACTGTGAATTTATGACACGGATGTGTGGGTGGAGCCCTGCACGGTCGCACTCTTTTAAAAAGTGACAGGGGGTGCCAGGAGAAGAGTTCCCGCCTGCTGTCACACTGAAAAGGGGATCGAGGGAACTGGTGGAACGGAGCTGAACAATGTTCCACCCTATATACATGTAACATGTTCCAAATGGTGAACTTAGCCTTTAACCTGCCAATGGACTCCTCCGTTAATCTACCCATAGCTTGAAAATCCTTCATTTTCGTAGACTAATCCATGAATGCAGCCAATACCATATTTGGCATGTGGCACATCCGACAGATCTTTAATACCGTATATGCAGGCGTATAAGGTGACTGGGCTTATAAGACGACCCCCTAATTTTCCAATTAAATATAGGTTTTTGTGCTATACTTGCCATATAAGACTACCCCCCTACCGAGGCAACACCATTTAAAAACATCCATTTTGTTTACACCCACTAATCTGTCAACCCGCTGGATGTGCGGTAATACTGTATGTACCGTGGCTTTGGCTACCTACAGTATACCGCGCTGAGCCAATGACAGCAAGCAATATATTTTATTAATAAATACAAAGCAAGCTCGGATTGACTGAGTCAGAGGTTGTAACATCATCAGCCAGCCTCTCTGACTCATTAATAGAATACATAACTCGCCATGATCGGCCCAGCTCGGTATACTGGATGTAGCTGAAGCTACAGTACATACAGTATTACCGCACATCCAGCGGGCTGACAGATTAGAGAATGTTCATTTTGGCCCAGCTTGGCCCAAATGAACTATGTAAAGTAGTCCTAAACCTGGAGTTCTCTTAAGGTTCACATTTTATACTCTGCGTATAAGACGACCCCCCAATTTTTGGGGGATATTTTTAAGGTTAAAAAGTCATCTTATACACCGGCATATACAGTACACTTTTTTTTATCTAAAATTCCCCTCATGCACACTAGAATTAATTGTTTTTTTTGCAAACATACCAGTTCTGGGACTTACTAAACACAGGGATTTTTTCAGCTGGAACTTGGTGGAATTCAGTTCTACCACCTCTAGCTCAGGCCATCTGCTCCCTGCTCACCACTATCACTTGTAAACACAGAAGTCCGGCTTCAGTATTTACAAGTGACAGCTTGTCTCCCAACGGCTCCCCTAGATCTGATATTCTGAGTGGCTCCAACTGAATGCAGGATGGGGACAGGGGAGATGCCTACACCCTCACTGGATGATCTCTCGGATTGTGAGAGAGGTGGAGCCAAATACAGTGTGTGGACAGGTATTAAAGCCGACTTGGTGCATCAGCTCTTCAGCTTAATACAGCAACAAAAGTAAGACAAGTGGAAGATAGTGGAGCTTTTAAAGAGGTGGGGAGAAGATGGGGCAGTGGAGAGGGAGTTGCATGCAGAGGTCAGAGCTCAAGAGGGGTGAAAATGAGATGTGGATGGAAATGCAGAGGTAGGCAGCTGTGGAGAAGGCTGAACTCTGTATTGTGTGTGTAGTGCACCCCTAAATTCTGCACTCTATATGGAGTGCACCCCTGAACTCTGCACTATATATACGTAGCGCACTCCCAAAATCTTTACTCTGTGTGCAACCACCCCCAAACACTGCACTCTGTATGTAATACACTCCTTGTATTCAATGCCCCTTTAAAACCCTCCCACTGTTAGTGAAATTTGACCACACCCACTATTTGATGCAGTTTGGAAGGGTTTGGGGGGGAGGGTTTTTTTTTGGGGGTTCATAGTTGAGTTCCTGTACCTCTTTTCTGAGATAAAAAGCCCTGACTAAACATATTGATATTTTACTAATTACTTGGTCACACACTGGTCACTATGTTTCTCAAACCTCTCACTACAACTATCAGGCACTGGCATCTAAATGACTTTTTTTACTCAAGTCTGTCCTTATAAAGAATGCCTACTACAAGGCTTGGACACCTATTTGCAACAAAATATGTATTTCATACTTCATATTACCACAAAAGGGTTTTTATGGGAAACTATATTTAACCACTTTACCTCCGCCCACAGAAATATTACTGCGGCAGAGTGGCTCGTTATCGTCTGACGACGTAGTACTACGTCGTCAGACACTCCCCCTTCTGGGCGGCGCTTGCGCGCCGCCGGAGGCTCACTCCCGCTGTTTTCATTCACAGCGGGAGTCGGGCCAGGGGAGGAGCAGCGGCGATCGCCGCTGCTCTGCTCCGATCGCCGGGGATCTAGTGTGGAGGTCTTCATAGTGACAGGGAGTGACAGATCGGACTGTTCAGCATAGCTGGACATCCGATCTGTCCATGACTCACTCAGTCACCTCCCCCCCACACGTCAGTAAGCACCAGGCATACATTAACCCCTCCCTCTCCAATAAAATTAACCCCTTCCCTGCCAGTGTCATTTTTACAGTAACAGTGCATATATATAGCACTGATTATTGCAGTAATGTCACTGGTACCCCCAAAAGTGTCAAAAATGTCAGTCAAGGGTCCGATCTGTCCGCCGCAATGTCGCAGTCCCGCAAAAAAAATCGCAGATCGCCGCCATTACGCGTTAAAAAAAAAACACCAAAAATGACAGAAATCTTTCCCTTTGTTAGTAAACGCAATAACTTTTGCGCAAACCAATCAAAATACGCTTATTGCGATTTTTTTTACCAAACATAGGTAGCAGAAAACAAATTGGCCAAAAATTTTTAAAAAAATTGGTTTTTACATCTTTTTTGGGGGGAATTTCATATAAAAAATGTTAAAAATATTGTTATTTTTTCAAAATAAACGCTCTTTTTTTGTTTATAGCGCAAAAAGTAAAAATTGCACAGGTGATCAAATACCTCCAAAAGAAAGCTCTGTTTGTGGGAAAAAAAGGGACGTAAATTTCGTTTTGGTACGTCGTCGCACGACCGCGCAATTGTCAGTTGAAGTCGCACAGCGCCGAATCGCAAAAAGTGGCCTGGACGGAAGACAGCAAAATCCTCCGGTGGTAAAGTGGTTAAGAAGCATCCATGCGTAAAAAAATAATCTAGAACGATGTACACTCTTTTTACAACTGCTTTATGTTTAGAGAGTAAACTTTGAGTTCATCTTACATTACCGACTTAATAAGATGTAGTCTCTCTTCGAGCTCAGCTATGGGATATTGACCTAGGGAAAGTGGAGAAAGCTCTGATGTATTTATGCCAGCATTTTTACTATAACAGCAGAAATAAAGCAGATTTCTTTAGCGATCCAACTTCGAGATAAAACTTCTGAATCCTCGCCCACATTATTAGGATCCTTCAGGCATATCTGTTTAGAATCCTGACACTAAGATACTTACCTCATCATCTCTAACACAGAACGTAACTCAAAGTGCTCTCCCTAAACTGAAAGAAGTGGCTAATTATTGCTCTATAGCACTATTATATTCAGATTTAATAATCTTTATAAGATTCCTTGCGAACAGCCTGGAAACTCTTTTACCATCCATCGTTCATAGGGAGAAAGTGGGGACAGCACTAGATGGATCATTGACATTACTGATTCTTTAATTAGGTGTCACTCAGAGGCATCTTAGGTTGGATGCGGAGAAGGTCTTTGATGGCCTTAGTTGGCCATTTCTTTTTACCAATCCAATATATAACCATCAGAGGCCCTTTCCTTCAAGCTATACAAGCACTCTATGCTATTCCTATAGTGATGGTGAAACTTCCTCACACTGCCTTCTCTCTATGATTTTAAATGGTACCCATTAGAGTTGTCTCCTATCCCTGCTACTATTTGCACTTTCTATAGAACCCTTAGGGGGTTATTTAGTAACACAAATACCTGGTGCAGCTCTGCAAAGAAACCCATCAAAGTCCAGGTTTTATTGTCAAAGCTTTACTGAACAAGCTAAAGCCCCGTACACACGTACCGATCGTCGGCATACAAATGTTCGTCTTTTCTCCCCGGGATGTCGGTGTCTGTTGAAAAGTGCAAAGACAGCACAAGGACAGCACAAGAATTTTCTCTGCAGACTTCAGCTGACTGCAGAAGTGATGTCATGTAATGGTTAACTTTCCCTGTGTTTTTAATTTTCTGAGCATGCCCAGTCTTGCAAATCTGCGGTCTGTCGGCCGAATTCTGTACTGACAGGCGAACAATCGTCCGTTCTGGTGTCCGCAGACAAAAATTTTCATGTTTGCACGAAAGACTTTTGTCCGCGGATTGTGCGCAGACATCTGTCGGAGGCACCATACTAACGCGTACAATCGGCAGATCTTTCGTCCGCCGACGTTTGTATGCCGACGATCGGTACGTGTGTACGGGCCTTTAGGCTACAAGGCTGCCATGCACAGCTGAACCAGATTCTGCTCACACTTTAGGCTGCATTCACATGTCAGCATATGGATCGCGGGCAGAATCACCGCGATTCCGCCCGCGATCCGGAAATCATTGCAAATCGCGGGAAGCCTGTGCGTTGCCCGTGATTTGCAATAGCACCCCAAACGCTGAGAGATGTTGCCGCGATTTCCGCCTCCCGAAAGAAGAAAGAATTACGCTCCAAAGAAGCTCTTGTACTTTTTTGGGCGCAATGCGTCCCGTGATTTTTTTTGCGCGATGTTACCGCGATTCGGCAGGCGGAAATCGCGGCAACATCGCTCAGCGTTTGGGGTGCTATTGCAAATCACGGGCAACGCACATGCGTCCCGCGATTTGCAATGATTTCCGGATCGCGGGCGGAATCGCGGCGATTCTGCCCGCGATCCATACGCTGTCATGTGAATGCAGCCTAATGCCCCGTACACACGTGCAGATTATCTGCAGACTTTTGTCTGCAGACTTACCTTTTCTATGTAGTGCAAGGGCCTGCCGGATTGCATACAAATTGAAAGTGTTTAGGTTTGACCTCATATTATATGGTTTTGGTAAGTCTGCAGACAAAAGTCTGCAGATAATCTGCACGTGTGTATGGGGCATTAGGCTCCGTTCACATGTAGGTGTTTTGGGGCGTTTTGGGGAGTTTTTCTGCTCTAGGATCAGCTCTCAAAACGCCTAACAAGACAAATCCTATTCATTTCAATGGCCCCTGTTCACATCTGAGCATTTTGACGCCGTGAGCAAAACGCCCAACGCTCAAAAAAGTACATGAGCTTCTTTTTGGGCAGATTACAGGCGTTTTCCATTGGTCTCTATTCAATCTAAAAACGCCTGCACAAAAAACGCCTGTAAAAATGCCTGTAAAACGCCTGAAAAAACACCCATAAAAACGCCTGAAAAAACGCCCATAAGAACGCCTGTAAAAACGCCTGTATAACGCCTGAAAAAACGCCCATAAAAACGCCTGAAAAAATGCCCATAAAAAAGCCTGTAATAGCAACGCCAAGTAGTGACAGCAAACAGCTTTTTTTTTCTTTTGAGATAAAAAGCTGGTGATTTTAAGCATCCCTGACAGTGGCAAATGGTCATCCCTGTATAAACTGATACATTTAAAAAAGAGTTTGTTCTTTTTAAAAACAACAGATTCCCTGTCTGGATCACCAGATAAAATAGGAGAAAGAAAACCTAAAGAAAAGAAATGCAACCACTACATTTAAAACATTGCTAAGCTGCAATTTAATAAATATTTGCTTTTCGGTTAATTACTGCTTTATACAGTTGAAAAAAAAAACATTCCCCTCTGGGTGATCTATGTGCATTACAAGGATTTTAACAAACTGTGTTACAGATTCCTACCTTTTGTTATTCTAAATAAATCCCTGTGTGTTGGTCTGTGTCCATGCGGAAAGTGAATCTAATGGGAGTGGTTTCTTAAGAATCAACCAGCTGTGCACCTGCAGGGCTCTCATGAGGAAATTGGCAGGGTCTGCATCCCTATAGATATGATTTCCTATTGGGAGTATCTCACCAAAAATGTCATTTTTTTTTTTTGCAGGGGGATGCCTGAAATGTGATTTGTATCTTAGTGTAGATTTCTGGTAAAATCAGTGAGCCAATCACACAAGCAGGAAATGATGTTTCTGGGGGGACACTAGGTGTACAGGACACCTCCAGGTAGCCATATTGCATTGCATGTTACAGAAAATTACAGTAGCTGCAGATTGAAAAGGAAAGGTCATTTTTAATAACATTTAATAACAATATGACTTGAGTCACAATTGTATACGCTATCTATCTATCTATCTATCTATCTATCTATCTATCTATCTATCTATCTATCTATCTATCTATATATATATATATATATATATATATATATATATATATATATATATATATATATAGATAGATAGATATATAGATATATATATATATAAATATATATATTTTTATATATATATATATATATATATATATATTTTTTTTTTTTTTTTATTTGCTGTTTTCTTTTGCCACAAAAGTTGAATTACCCTTTAAGCATAAGAATGACGATAGTGGAATACAGAGTTCCCTCTATTGCCTAATTTTTAGATCTCTACTTTTAATAACCATAAAAAATAAATAAAAAGATCAGCATGTAAAAAAAGTGAATCTCAGCCAATTAACTTTATAGTAAATACTGTACTAATAACAGAGAGATCTGCTTACTGAAATTGCTCTATACCTTTCCTTTTAAGGACTTATAGCTGAGATCTGACTGTGCAAAGGGCCATCGCATTAGTAAAACACACACACACATCCACGCCCTCACAAGTATATTTATTTGTGCTGAACTCTTTTCATGAATTGTTCCTATCTGTCCTATCTGTGGTTTGGCTTTATTATTGCAGTAAAGAACAGGATTACTACCATAGTCCCACAGTCCATATATACCTTCCTGCCAACGCCTGTATGGGGCGTGTCACCGTGTGCCCTGAGATATAACAGTCACTGCCGGCAACTGAGCTCAACAGAAACCTTTGCTGTTCTGCATTGACTTGCTGATTGAATTTAAAGTTAACGCAGATATGAGTGGGACTGCAGGTAAGAGGCCAATTCTTTGTATGTGATTTTAGAAAATATTTTTAGAAACAATTTATTTTAGAAACCTTTGTGTTATTTGTCACAAAAAGGGAGTGAGATGCCGTCCAATGCTCTTAAAAACAATATGAAGCATTTTACATTATCAGACATTTTAGTATCTAGTTACAGGAAATATTCAACATAAAACTGTAATAACCAACACGTTCATAAGAATATATACTGAATATTGCCAACATGCAGAAATTACTGCTGAGATTTATTTCTACTCTACAACTTTGCTAGTGATAAAGTTTGCAGAATAAATGGGGTAAATTAGTCCTATTTAGAAATATACACTTTATTGTCAAAAGTATTGGGACGCCTGCCTTTACACACACACATGAACTTAAATGGCAACCCAGTCTTAGTCCATAGGGTTCAATATTGAGTTGGCTCACCCTTTGCAGCTATAACCGCTTCAAGTTTTCTGGGAAGACTGTCCACAAGGTTTAGGAGTGTGCCTATGAGAATGTTTGACCATTCTTCCAGACGCGCATTTGTGAGGTCAGGTACTGATGTGGACGAATTGGTTTGATAGGGGACCACGCTCAAATAAATAAATAAATAAATAAATCATTTCTCCAATAAGTGAAATTTAACAAAATCAATATCAATATTCAAAATTAATATATACATAAATAATCAATTCATATATAAGTGACTGTGACAGTCCATGCTTTAGTGTTCATTTACACTTAATTGCCACTGATGTGGACAAGAAGAACTGGCTCGCAGTCTGCGCTGTAATTCATCCCAAAGGTGTTCCATCGGGATGAGGTCAGGACCAGGAGCGGTTGACACATTGGGCACTTAGGGCACTGCCGAGGGCCTGGGCCCCGTCTGTGTTGCCAGCCATCCATAAATATAGGGATGTCGCCTGTAGTTGTCATACTGCTTTGTGTCTCTGTTACATTATAACAGAGCCCAGCAAGCACAGCTCCCCCCCCGCCACACAAATGGGAGAGTCTGATTCGGGTCTGCCTCCTCCCTCCCCCTGTGTCTGTCCACATTCCATGCAGCCCGTGTTCTGCATTTGAAGGAATGTTGGGGTGGGAAGTTTAAACAAGTAGCTGACAGCTACAGAAGCTGCCGGTGTCGTGTCAGATAATGCCTCCCGTCGGATAGTGCATCCGACGGACTGACGTCACTGCAGCTGACTGCTCAGATCAACTGTGCTGGCGGTGACGACACTGACATGCGCAGTTTGTCAGATGCACTATCTGACAGTCATTTTGTGGAGCTGTCCCGGGCGAACCATAGGTGCTGGAGACCCCAGAATTGTATCGTGGGTAGCCAAGACCCTTCCCTACGGCTGATAAAAATTTGGGGTCTCGGGGATGCAAGGGCTCAGAGTATTTACCCCGAGAACCGGGCCTCCCCCGCCATAGTCTTCAATGTTAAACTCGGTCACCTTGCGGTGAGCTCGCGGTTAGGGTACGGTCCTTTTGGGGTGCTGTCACGGGCGAGCCATAGGTTATGTCTGCTATGAAAAAAAATATGGTAGGTAGCCAAGACCCTCAGGTACATCTGGAAAAAAATTGGGGTCTCGGGGACCTTTGGGCTCGGAGCAACAATGTGCCAAAGTGGACCAAGTTTCCCTATAGACTTCAATGTTAAATCCCGAGTGTCTCCGGGTAGTTTCTGGGTTTTTCCCGGTCCCTTTGTGGAGCTGTCACGGGCGAACCAAAGGTCCTGGAGACCCCAAAAAATTATCGTAGGTAGTCAAGACCCTTCCCTACGGCTTTGGAGACCCTTTGCAGTCTCGGGGATGAAAGGGCGCAGAGCAGTGACCCCGAGAACTGGGCCTCCCCCCGCCATAGACTTCAATGTTAAACCCAAATTTTTCCGGGGAGAGCTCGCAGTTAGGTCCCGGTCTCTTTGGGGAACTGTCACCGGACGACCATAGGTGCTGGAGACCCCAAACTTGGCACGGGACATCGTGAGACTATGCCCAACCACCTCTCGGTGTCGGTGTATTTTTAGAGCCGTTAGTCGCGGAACGCTGGGGGGCAAGTACTGGCGGTGTCCCCAAAAATCGAATTCCGCCAATCGGTGGGGCTACCTAGCAAACCCTGTCTGAGCTGTCTACCGGTCAGCGATCCGGAGATATACTGAAATTAGTCGTGGTTATGTGATTTTGGCAACCTTGCGGAGGTCCAATCCAGCCCAGGCTCGGTGAGGAGCTAGCCTCATCGGTTGGCCACGGAACCTGTGAGTTTGGTGGCCTTTGGACGCATGGGCGCAGAGCAGCAGCTCCGCAGGTACCCACAGCACGCATTCTGGAGCATTTAGTTCCAGAGACCCCAAATTTGGTACAGGGTACATTGTTGCCCCCTGAAGTAGCCCTGAAAGTTTGGTGTAGATGTGTTTTTTAGGCGCTAAGCAATCTGGCCAGAACCGTGGCCCTAGTTCCCATTGACTTGCATTGGGTTGGTACCTATGGTCATCCTGGCATGGTTCCGCGACCATCGGTGCTAGAGACCCCAAATTTGGACCATTGGTAGCCGAGGGTCTTGCGGACAAGTGTGCCAGTATGTACATTATGTGCAGTACATAATCCAAATACAGTACGGGTTACAGTGGAATGTACATAATCCGAATGCAAATGTACAGTACAGCATAGTAGTAGTAGGCAGAATCCCCTCCTCCGCTCTCTATGGGCGCGCATGCGCACATCGCAACGATTCTTCCCGCAGCCTTCCGTCGAAGAGTGCATCCGACCGACTGCGCATTCGTCAACCCCAGCTAATGACGTCCAGCAGTCAGCTGGAGTGACGTAATTTACCGCGCATGTGCAGTCCGTCGGATGCACTATCCGACGAGAGGCACTATCCGACAAAACACCGGCAGAGCCAGTGAACTTCTTGGGACCATCCGCGTGAGGTATCACTGTCACTGTGACCGGACTCTCCACCTTCCTTCCCTCTCTCTTCCAAATCTCTCTCACTCCCCCTTCTTCCTCTGTTGTACTCTAGCAGAAGCTTTCAATAACTCTAGCTGGTTTCCCTTTAACCAGCCTATGTTAGCAGTTTGCCTGATCATGTTCCATTAGGTGAGTTCACACTGATGCACTGTGGTTCAGTGGCAGTGCTGGCATATACACAGTTTTACTGCATTTACCCCTATTTTAGTGGCAGTCCCATATCCTTCTATTAGGTTTCGTAATTTTACAGTGTTTTTTGAAAGCAAACCAAATGTCCAGTATGCTGCATCTTTGGAGCGCTTTCAGAAAACACAGTAAAATTAGGCAGCCTAATAGAAGTCTATGGTACTGCAGCTAAAAATGGGGATAAAATGTAGGAAAACTGTGTATACGTCAGCACTGCGACAAACTCCAGCACACCAGTGTGAACCCGAAGGCATTTTCACACTTGCAGCAGGCAGTTCCACTCCACTGAAAAGTGATCTATGCTCAGGTCTCTTTTCAGCGGTATTTGACAGGCAGTAAGGCGGTGATTGTGTATCCTCATTGCCTGTTTTAGGCTGGGTTTTCACTAATGTGATTGCAGACATCACATGTAATTTGCGCAGCATTCCTGTGCACATTACATGCGATGTCTGTGCGATGTGAATTCAGCCATAATGTTTGTATGGCTGACATCGCATCACATTCATGCCAAAATGGTGCAGGACCCTATTTTTGTCTGCACCTGAATCGGATCACATGGGTGTTCAGACCCATGTGACCAAATTCCACAGTTCGCATTGCTTTCTGCAAAGCGATTTGGGGGTGTCATTAACTTTATATTGACACCCACAGTGGCTCGCAGAGAGCAGTGTGAACTGCCTGCAATTCATATGCGATGTGGGAACCCGCACAGGCCCTGCTTTGGTCCCTGCATTGCACCAGTGTGAACGGAGCCTAAACCTAAATGCAAATCCCTGCAGGTAATTAACATGATTAACTTTGAACTCCACCTTATTTCCATAACTCTTCTTAGGGTAGGTTCACCCTTGCACAATGCGGGAAATGCAGCGAATCCTGTGTTTCCTGCATCACATTGCAATTGCACAGTGCACATGCGATTTGCGGCAATGTCAATGTTAACTCAACAACACCCCAAAACAGATTGCAAAACACAGTGCAATTGCTAGAATCGCATTGCATGGGCTGTGAACACTCATGCAATGCAATCGGGTGCAAGAAAAAAAGGGTTCTGCGCCATTTTGGTGCAAATGCAATGTAATTTCAGTCATACAAATTGTATGGCTGACGTCGCACCGCACAGACATTGCATGTGATGTGCACAGGAATGCGGTGCAAATCCCATGCAATGTCTGCAATAGCATGAGCATGAACCTAGTACATAGGACCTTAAAGGAGAAGTACAGCTAAAGCTTCTTTGACTGTAGGTCTCCTGTGGATCAGAGGAGTGCAGTTCGTTCTGCACTCCTGTGACCCGTTTTCAGCCAACAGCAGGTTATGGCCCGCTGTCGGCTGACATCACAGAACTGGTCCAGGCTGGGGAAAGCGAACCACTTAGAGTCTGGGCCAGCCATTGGTCTGGTGTTAGAATTATTGCTCTCTCTCCGCTGTGCGCTGTGATATGTAACATGTTACGTCTATCAGCGTTTTCACGCGTAGCCCCTCCACCCGACGCATATGTTTAAGTTTGTTTGTTCGTGCGTTCGTATGTGTGGGGGGTGGGAGGCCTCAAAATTTTTTGAAAAAGTCCACTTTATGATGAATTTTAGGTGACCGGTTCTTTTTATTGAGATATGCCTGCGTGTCTCTTTTGGGCTCCACTGAATGTTTTGCATTTCAGATCGCATTGCAAAACTTCCCGGCTAAGTTAGCCGTGGACAAAGAGAGGCAGGGACACAGTGGGCCCCATGATCTCCTCTTGCCCAGGGGCCCCATGAGTTGTCAGTCCACCCCTGGTCAGGTCTCTGTGCAGGCCAGTCAAGTTCCTCCACCCCAAACTTGCTCATTTATGTCTTTATGGACCTTGGTTTAGACTTGTAACATGCTTGTAATGCTCGTGACAGCATTTAGACGCGTTTGCACGCTGTTACAAGCATTTTGGCATTACAAATACCAACAAACTTCCCTCCTGAATGCATTTTTTTTGCTTTAAAACAATGCCACTAAACTCAACTGCCTCTAAAGGACTATAAACGTCTCAGTGTACATGGACAGATAAGAGAACATGGAGGAGAGTTCAAGGGCTGCTAAAAAAAACGTCCAACTGCCCCTAAACATTCGTTTATCAGCAGCAGTGTACATATGGTCTTATGCCTCGTACACACGATCAGATAATCCTACAAAAAAAATAGCTTTCGAATTGATTGCATGATAATCTGAGGGGTAGTACACAGCTTTTGACAGCCGGTCATGACAAAATCTGAAATGAGAAACATGAAAACGTTTGTCGTACGATAGCCTAGGGAACGACAATAGTTTAATCAGTACAGTATGCATTTGCTATAAATCAATAGACAAATACCACGCATAATCAGAAACACAAAAATAACCTGGAAAAAGCCTGGCTGCCATTGTTTTTGTTTTGCACTATCCGATACGTAGCTACGCAACCAGGAAGCTTTTCCAGAATAGTACGAAAAAAATCATACGTTTAGTACGCATTGTTGAATTCGATACTAGTATCATGCAACAAAATGCGAACGATAAGTCGTCCGATTATCTGATCATGTGTACGAGGCATTAGAGCGCAGACTGCGAGCCAGGCCTTCTTGTCCAACATCAGTGCCTGACCTCACTAATGCGCTTCTGGAAGAATGGTCAAACATACCCATAGACACACTCCTAAACCTTGGGGACAGCCTTCCCAGAAGAGTTGAAGCTGTTATAGCAGGATGCATGGTGGTTATTTTTGGTTGGTGGTTGAACATAGATTGCAGCTTCAGGGAGTTCATTCAAGAATTATACAATTATGTACATATGTCCCTCACATGCTCAATTATGTTCCAAGGTGAAAGGAAAGTAAGCCAGTGCATTGAATCTCAGTTAGATTGTTAAAGCACTGCAAAAGTTTCTGCTGTTGCAGAGAAACGAGCCAAAGAGGCTGAGGGTAAAGGGGAAGGATGGGGATGGGGTTCTAGGGTTCCTATAATGTTGTTTTGTTTTTTTTTGAGAGAGAGTATCATGTACTCTAGCCAATAGGGGCTCCATGATATGTACCTCCTTAAAGCTCAACTAAAGGTAGGATCTTTATTGCAAATTTATATTGGTCCAGCTTGGACCAATGTAATAAGGGCTTCTGCTAGAAACCACGGAGCCCTATACAGACAACCTGACACGGAGCCCCACAGACCCAATGATTCAGTTATGAACATAGGGGGTGGTCGGTATTGGTCACTCATTGTGTTCATTCAAGAAAGGAAGGGGCTGGTAAATATGACATATTTACCAAACCCTTCCCCCACACTCAATCTTAAAGGATCCTATTGTGTGCTTGCAGCTGCCAGCGGGAAGAAGAAGAGGGAAGCCAGCAGCGCTGTGGGGGGTAGGGGGGCACACAGGGGGACATAAGCAGTAGGAAGAAACATAGATGTGGTAATATACGTTGCCAACCTCAATAAAATCATACAGATACGCAAACAAGCAGCCAACACAAGTTCTTGAATAATAGATCAGTAGAACAATGGAAAATAGGTGTAGCGCTAGATACGTAAAAAACGACCAATGTCCATATCCACAGGGAAAGATAAATTCAAAGAGAGAGTGTCCAGGCATTCATATCTCCTTTAAACGATATAGGGACCACCACCAGCACCAAATAGTGAAGCCTCTTTCCAGACCAAATTGACCCTCATCACAAGGATCAATATAGGGCAGGAAATCCCATAGGCAAATGGTATGGACGTGAAAATTATCCACAGTCGCCCTGCGGTCACTCTCTAGGTGCCAGATGATTATGTCCTCAGGCCATGCATAGAGAGACACTCCTCATAGTGCAGTATGTTCAGCAAATATTTATTAAAAAAATAGTAGGCAACTTACATGTGTAAAATAAACAGCAGGCATTTCAAAATCATTGCCACCCGTTAGATAACCAACAAGATTGCCGCTGCGTCCTCCGCTGGTGTACACGTCACGCGTCGTTGGCTCCTCCCTGCGCGTTTCGTCATCAGTGGCCATCTTGTTGGTTTACTAACCGGCGGCAATGATTTTGAAAGGCCTGCTGTTTATTTTACACATGTAAGTTGCCTACTATTTCTCAAAATATGGTCACCATGGCTAGATTATAGCCACGTCTCCTTTTCACCCTAACTTTCTTTCTATTATTCTCCACCATTCCCTTTAAATATCCCTTCTCCTCTCTATCTTTTTGTGACTAGAACTGCCTGGCCCACACTTGTTCCCCCCACCTTAGCTAACTGTTATGCAGCTCCACAATACAAATTCTATTGCTATCCATATCATTTCCACTGTAATTTCCAATGCTCAATATCCTTCTATTGCCAAACAGAGCAATTATTTGTCCTTTAAATTTGCTACCTACATTGATGTGGCGAAACAGCAATTAATATATGGAATTAACCCCTCTCTCATCTTTCTTTTTGTGTGCTGTTTTCTTTTTGATGTCTACTAATGATTCTTGCTTTGTTGCTGGGTACTCCCAATGTCATTCAAACATTTTTAATCCTTTTTTAAAATTGTAAAAAACCTAATACTGTAAACAAACGAAAGGACCCTGCATGGCAGAAGTGCTAACCACTTAACCACTATGCCTCTGGATTTACTGCTTTGCATTGATATTGTGTTATCTTACTAATGTGTACTGCTTGTTGCAGGATTTTCAACAATTATAATTGTGTAAACAAATTTGATATTGTTTTACTGCTTCATCTACATAAGGTAACCCAGTTGAGTGAAAACTCCAAATCTTATATAAATTTTAATATTGTCTTTTTGATGATTCTTATTTTAATGTAGATGTAATTGAATGCTTGGTCTTTGATATTGGCTCGTTTTCAATTCGTGCCGGCTATGCCGGAGATGACCTTCCTAAGGTAGGAAATAATCTTGGAGTATTTTATGTCATTTTTTAATGATTTTTGCAGCTATTGAACGAATAATCTTTCTTTACATAATTTTCCATCCAACATAAACAGATTAAGGGCATCCTAAATAAACATTGAAATGTCCTTAAAAATTATCGCACACTGCCCCATTCTTCCTGAGAAAGCTAGAGTGATCTATAGGGTAGCCCTTTCATTGCAGGTTAAGATTGCCCCTAACATTATAGACCCTCCTGCGAGAACCACATTTTTTCATAATTTAATTGGTTATTATCCTTGCCGCAAGTGTATTTATGGCTGTGGTGGGAACTCTACCTCCTGTTGTGCTTGGTGGGCACTACTGCCTGCCACACACACACAATTCTAGTGAATGGAGCCACATTGCAATTGCGCACAATGTGCATATTTGCCGTGCAGTACTGCCACATTTAGGGAGTTAAAATAGGTAATGAGGTGATATAACTCCTTCTAATTGCTTGTAAAATGCTCTCTGAAGAGTGATCTGAATGCAGATCACTCTTCAAACTGCAAAGCAGGTTTAAATGTGGCATACCCCCTCCTGTGTCATTCCTGTCTTCCAGCATTCCAAAGAATAATGGCTTACTGCAAGACTACAGAGGAGGCTATGGGAGGTTTTTATGAAGATGTTTTCTTGATATGTAAATGAATCACTTCAGAGAGCAGGGCCCTGGGAGGGTGGGATCTGAGGGGTGGGACTCTCCCTATTAGTACTGGTTGACATATTTAACTGGACAAGATTGAATTCTAATTGTGATCCATTCCATCCTGCCCAGCAGCAGAACAGACTGTGTATGTGTGTATGAAGGGGTTTCCTTCTTGAATAATGCTGTGCTCTGTAAGGCAGGACTTAGGAGGTTTGGACTCTTCTTGTAGGTGTGAGTGGATGGGATTGAATGCTAATTAGGATGTATTCAATCCCACCTACCATTAAAGCTGTGAAGGAAGTTACATCATTTGCACAGTCTCAGAGACTACAGAGGCATGTGTTTTAGGCTAGAGATGCAGCAGGAAGTGGCTGTGGAAGAGACACAGTCTATAGCAGGCTATACAGGATATCACATGGTACGAAGCCACAACTAAACCCAGAATATCAGGGGATCTGCAGACAACAGACAACACATTCCATTCAGTTCTAGTGAAATGAAAGTTGGAGTTTAGCTTTACATTTCCAGGATGATATCTCTAGCTCTAGAATGATGACGTATTATTTTAGTGTAGTGTTTGTGAAGCATTACATCATTTACCTTTGATTATGTTCATGTTGACATTGCACAGACGTCAGTCACTGTGCTCCTAAGGTGAAGGCAAGAGCTCTAAGGTGTATGCAGTGTAACTAAAGTGAAACTATGGTTCAACCTTTGGACAGACATGAGTTTCTAATTGTTTGCTTTAAGGAAAGTTAGTTTAATAAAGGAAGTTCTGCAGCATCTCTAGAACAGATTTCTTGTTGTGGAACTTTAGGTTCCAGCATGCTGTGCCATTCTTGGCCTTAAATACAGGATTTTCTGACAGGGCATGCTAGAAAATGTATTTTAACATCTTGGAATAAACCATTAAAAAAAGTCGTTTTAGAGCAGGCATCTCCAAACTATGGCTTGTGGGCCACATCCAACACTACAAGATTTTATCTGACTAGCAGCTAGAGTGATTAGCGAGTCCTTCATGTGCAAAGATTGAGAATTAAGGCCAGCAGAAGCTGCCTATGGTCTCCACTTCAATCTCACCCTCCCCATTATAGGGGACTCTAATGTAAGGGGGATGCTTATGGGGGCTCTGATGTAATGGGGGACTCTGAAGGAGACCCCGAGATTTAGGGAAGGGACCCTGATGGGGACCCTGATCATGCAATGGGGAACTCTGAAGGAGACACAACAAGAACTTAGAGGAATTGACTTTTTAGATAGTTGTCACTGTACTGGTGCTCCTTTTACAAATGTTCCCCTTGCATTTTCCTTTACTAAGAGTTAATTCACACCATCCCATTGTATTAATGCTTAAGTGTGTTGGTGCAATGCAGTCACATTCACCGGAGTGCACAGGCATGTGTTTTGGTGTATGTGCTATAGAAAATGCGGCATGCACAATTATTGGTCTGTTGTGGTGCTTCAAACAGACCATTTAAATGAATGGGCTTCCTGAGCACATTGCATGTTAATGCATGACAAAAAACACAACAGCACGTCGAAACTTTGTAAAAATTACGACAATAGGGCATCAAGCATCCAAATAAAAGGTGCATAGAACAGGAAACACAGATTCAGCTCTCCATTCAACAATTGCTATGCAATAAAAAACAAAGTCTCTCAAGTAATATTAGCAGCAGAAATTATAGTAAAGCAGTCCAACAGCAATGTGGAGGGCACATGGTGAGATATCAGATGGACCATTTAAAAATAGAAAAATAATACCCTGACATGGTCGGGGGAAAGAAAAAAATAAAGCCCAAAAAGAAGGCACCAACCAGTGTGGATCCGGCATTACCCATAGAAGTAAACTACACAATAAAGGGGTGAACTGTAGACAATAGAGAGAGGGGGGGAGAAGCAGTGCAAGACACGGGAGAGGTAAAATAAAATATAATAAAATAAAATATGTGAAGAAGCACAGGAGCATATAAAGACCTACTACAGGAGAATCCCCAGCATCACAGCATACAGTAACTGAAGATGAGAGGTCCCTCATAAGCTAGTCAACCTGAGGTGCACAAGTTTCTACAGCATGCAACCATTTGTCCCAGATTTTGTAGAATTTTTGAGGGCAGCCCTTCGGGTATACATCATTTTTTTTATAAGGAAGGGTGAGATTTATTTCAGAAATCCAATCGATCAATGAGGGTGGTTGCGAACGCATCCACTTCCTAGCTATGAGTAGTCGGGCTGTAAACAGGGTTTCATGCAAGAGAGTCTGTAGTGGCTTATCTACTTCCAGCTCCGAAAGGATACCCAACAAGCAAGACTTAGGGAGCAGGGTCAGGGGGGACCCCATATGATCATGAAGGAATTTGATAATCTGTTGCCAATATCCCTGAATTTTAACACATTTCCAAATCAAGTGATAGAAGGTACCTGTACACTCAGCACACATGGGGCACTAGGAGGACTGATCAGGTTTGTAGCGTGCCAACCAAATGGGGGTCAAGTAAGACCAGTGTAGGATACATAGCTGTGTAAGGGGATCCGAAAGTTTTGGGGACACCAAGCGACAGGAATCGAATGCCTCCTCCCAATCCTCGTCGTCCATACCGTCTACATCCTGGTCCCAGCGGGACTTAAGGGCATAAGCTAGTGTTGTCGCAGTTCGTACTGTCAACTCTTTGTAAAATGTGGAAGTTAACCCTCTGGGTTCCCCCCCTCGAACCATGGCCAGCACGTCAAGAGATTCAAGGGGAAGGTCAATGGATGGGAACGGTACTTGAAAGGCATGACGGAGCTGTAGGTAGCGAAAAAACATGGATTTGGTAAGTGGAATTCCTCCTTCAAACCATCAAAGGGTTTCAATGAGGTATCCGCCACAACATGAGATAGATATAATATTGCCCCAGTACTCCAAACGTGACAATCCGGGATACTAAGGAATTTAGGGAGAGAGGAATTATGCCACAGCGGAGTCCAAGTATGTGTCGTTGGTATGCCTAGTTTGGTAGACACCACCTCCCAGACTCTCCTGTAGTGGTACAGGAGGGACGTTTGATCCCCAATAAAGTCAGTTCCCCAGTGTCTCCCAAGTATAACATAAAGGGCCTCGCCTATAGGGTGTGATTAACCAAACATTTTACATGGATTATGCAAAGCCAGCTGCCATCATGGTAGACATCACTGATGTCTACAGTCTCAGTGTGCATCATAGGTAGGTGACAGGTGATGGGAGGCTACCGTACCCCTCCATATTATATAGGTTACCAATGTCATTGCTGACCTCTGAGAATACAAGTCATTTGTAAAACTTCAGTAACCCACTTGGAACAAGCATATTATTAACAGAGTCAAGGGGAGGTAAGAAATAATGATCTGTACATAAAGCAAAAAGTAGTGCCGTGCTGTGAATTTTTTTTCCAATAATCATATATAAAAGTCCCACAATCCAGTGAAGATGATAGTCCCACAACTGTTGTGATAGGTTGGAGATCCTGATGTAAACTCAGTGAAACCTCTCAAACTCAAATCCTGCATACCAGATCTCGTGTGACCCCCTGTTAGAGTGGTCAGCAAACGCCTGTGTGTATACCGGCTCATCAGCCACTGTGGTAAGAGAAGGTCAACGTCAAATAAAACCAGGAAGTACTTCCATGCGTCATGATTAGATCCAGCCAAAACGTAACATTAAAAATAGAAGGTCGTGCGTCAGCTATTTTAACTTCTGGACATGGGGGATTTTAGCATTTGATATGCTAATCAAAGCCTGTATTTATGCTGAAAACTTGAGTTCACCCACAATTGTTTTAATAAATTTCTAGTTTATACGGTATCACGCTATGTTGGCAATCTTCTATTTTTAATGTTACGATTTTGCTGGATCTGATCATGGAAATACTTCCAGGTTTTATCTGACGTTGAACTTCTCTTACCACTTTGGCTGTTGAGCCGGTATACACACAGGCATTTGCTGACCACTCTAACAGTGGGTCACACGAGATCTGGTAAGCAGGATTTGTGTGTAAGAGATGTCACTGGGTTTACATCAGGATCTCCTACCTACCACAATGGCTGTGGGACAATCATCTTCACTGGATTTTGGTACTTTTACATATGATTATTGGATCATTTTTTCACAGCACTGTACTACTTTTTGCTTTATATTTGTTGTGTTTTTGTATCATGAGCACGGTTTTTAGCAGCTTTTTGAGTTTTATTCTGGCGCAGATTTGTATTTGATTCAATAAGAATCTGTACATACATACTGTAGATTCCTTGAACCAGAGAATTAGCAGGTGCTTGGAGTTTGTCTAGAACCTGAAGAGCTGCATGTGGGTTTATATTGTGAATTTGTGTAACTAACTAGGCTGAGAGCACTTAGATTATAAATTAGTATTCTGAGAGACTAAATTTAATATCAGAGACAAATATGCATGTGTGCCCCCATATGAGACCTGAACCAAGCTGTGTGCATGCAAAGATACACACAGCACCCATATGGGACCTGTGCCAAGCTGTGTGCATGCATAAATACATGCAGCGTCAAGCAAGCCAACCCCCTAGCCCCCTCCTCCTCCCGGCAAATTATAAAACAGCTGCAGAAACGTTTCACTCGCCTTATCCTCAGCAAAACTCTAGTTTGGGGGAAGATGCATGGTGGGACCTGGAGTCGATGGTGGGGAAGAGAAAAAAAAGTACGTTTTAGGGACAGGGGGCTTGCAAATGTACTGGAACATTTTTTACATTTTTTTTTTTGTACTATTCTGCCCCCCATGGAACAAAGTACTCTGCATTCCTCTTGTCTTGGGAAAGTGTAAGGGCCGAGACTGGTTGCAGTTAGTATAGATCCCTCTCCTTTCCAGCCATTGTTGAATTTGGGACAAAGTACTACTGTACATGTAAAATCATATTGTATTAAAAGTTGCCTAGGGTTACTATACTTTGAACCTCATTTTTGCTCTTTAGATTCCATTACTAAATAAGCCATATGTCTTTTGCAGCTAGATTTTCCTACAACAATTGGCACAGTGCTTGGCAAAGGGGATGGCAGCACCCCAACGTATTACATCAATACTAAGTCAGATGAGTTACCAGTAGAAAACCTGGAGGCTGTATCACCATTTAAAGATGGACTTAGTAAGACTTTTTCTTAATTTACAATATTTTCGTTATTGTTAGAGTCATTTAATGCTATTATTGGTAGAAGTAGTAGTAATATTCGTAGCTGGTGGAGTAATACTGCTATTAAAATTTTAAGTAGTATTAGTGTTATTACTGATACTCTGTCAATTAGAACTTAAAGTAAAAAAATATTTAGGCCTCTATTGCTGACGTCTTTTAAAAATGTTAGTTGCTTGGCTGTCTTTCTGAGTTTCTGATTCAGTGCTTCTTGACCCAGGTAAAGTGTGTTGATCAGAAGTCCTGACTTCATTTTCTGCTTATGTTCCAAGTTAGTGGTTAAGAGAGCAGATAATCAATCTACCCTTACTATTTACAGTAACTAATAAATCTCAAATTATGTGGTTCTCTGCCTCATGGGTATGGAACAGTACTTACCAAACCTGGGTTCTCCTACTGCTGATCTTATGTATCCGTGGGAACAGTTGTAAGCTGCCTTACTGTAAGGCAGTCCACGTATATGAATGCTTTTTCAACAATGTAATTCATGTCTGTAAAACGGTACTTTATGTGATGTGGTGCTCATGTTAAGCATTATCTTGGATATCTTACTCTAACACACATTTGTCAAGAAAAAGAGTTTAAAAAAAAAGAGCAGATAAGCCAGAGACAAGCAAGTAGCATTCATCTGGAAAGAGGTGTGCAATGGCATCTTACAAATTTCTGTCAGAATAGGCCTGGTTTAAGGAGACCTGGGATGGCTATAGCCCTTAGAAACTGAGCGTGAATGGTAAATATGTTCAGGCAAAGCATCAATGTGCTGGCATCTAGTCTGAGTCGAATTGTGCAAATCAAAACCACTGGGTTTAGGTGTGGACAGATAAAAATATATTGGAGGAACTAACTGAGCTCTTGGGCTGCTAAGAGGTTTAAACTAAAGAAGGTACAAATGCCATGGAAAGTATTTTATTCTGTGCACAATGTGATGTGTACACTAGTAGTGATTAGATTAAACTTGTAGAAGTTGCACTGGGTTTTGGCCTCTGGAGCTTCACGGTAGTTCTTGGTTTGGAGAGCTGGGTGCTGAAAGCAATTGAAAAATACATTGCTTCTATAAAATATCTTGGTCCTCTAACCCTATACCTACCCTCAATTTGACCATAACACCTAACCCATAACCTCATTGTAACCATAATGCAAACCCGTGCTTTTCCCATGCAGGCCAAAGCAACAGATTTCCTTTATTTCCATCTCCCAATCAGCATATACTCCCTTTTTCTTCACTTCCACAGCTCTGTTCAGCTGCTGGGACAGAAATACCCAGTACTTCCAGGTAGGGCAAGCACCAGCACTGTCACTTAGGAAGAATCTTTACCCCTATTTAAGTTTTCACTTGAGCAACCCAAGTTGTTCACTCCTGGAAGCTGAATTGATTGGTGGGGAGCAATGGAAGGTGAGGAGATGGGTGGGAGAGATTACAGTGGATGTTTTACTTTGCTCTCCAAGGGCAAAACAAGGGTTCATTTTATTCCCTATTCTAAGATTTGAAATGTCCCCAACCCTTAAAGTGACACTGAACTCACATTTATTATCCACTTCCAGACAGATGCAGTTACAACCCCTTCCTGCCCAGACCAATTTTCAGCTTTCGGCGCTCTCACACTTTGAATGATAATTACTCAGTCAAACAACGCTGTACCCAATCAAATTTTTTATAATTTTTTTTCACACAAATAGAGCTTTCTTTTGGTGGTATTTAATCACCACTGGGTTTTTTTATTTTTTGCAAAATAAGTGAAAAAAGAGCGAAAATTTTGAAAAAAACACATTTTGTTTTCGTTTCTATTATAAAATTTTGCAAATAAGTCATTTTTTTTCATAAATTTGGGCCAACATTTATACTTCTACATATCGTTGGTAAAAATAACCCAAATTAGTGGTTATTATTTAGTCTTTCTGAAAGTTATAGAGTCTACAAGCTATGGTGCCAATCATTGAAAATTGATCACACCTGATGTACCGACGGCCCTGAAATGTCAGAACAGTACAAATACCCCCCAAATGATCCCTTTTTGCAAAGTAGACATTCCAGGGTATTTAGTAAGAGGCATGGTGAGTTTTTTGAAGTTGTAATTTTTTCCCACAATTCTTGGGAAAATTAAGAAATACTTTTTTTTTTTTTTTTTAACACAAAATTGTCATAATAACAAGTTATTTCTCATACACAGTATATGCATACTTGCAATTACACCCCAAAATACATTCTGCTACTCCTCCTGAGTATGGCAATACCACATATGTGGGACTTTGTCACAGCATAGCCACATACAGAGGCCCAACATGCAAGGAGCACCGTCAGGTGTTCTAGGAGCATAAATTACACATATAATTTTATTACAACCTATCACACTTTTGAAGGCCCTGGAACCCCAGGACAATGGAAACCCCCACAATATGACCCCATTTTGGAAACCAAACACCCCAACACATAATCTAGGAGGCATGGGCTGCAGATAGGTACTCAGGTACTCTGATGGGCTGCAAACAGGTACTCAGGTACACTGATCGGCTTCAGAAAGGTACTCAGGTACTCTGATGAGCTTCAGAGAGGTACTTGGGTATTCTGATGGGCTAGAGACAGGTACTCGGGTAATCTGATGGGGTGCAGATAGGTACTCGGGCACTCTGGGCTGGAGACAGGTACTCGGGCACTCTGATGACAGGTACTCGGGCACTCTGATGACAGGTACTCGGGCACTCTGATGACAGGTACTCGGGCACTCTGATGACAGGTACTCGGGTACTATAATGACAGGTACTTGGGTAATCCGATGACAGGTACTCGGGTACTCCGATGACAGGTACTCAAAGTACCCGAGTACCTGTCATCAGAGTACCCGAGTACCTGTCATCGAAGTACCCGAGTACCTGTCACCAGCCCATCAGAGTACCCGAGTACCTGTCATCAGAGTACCTGATGGGCTGGTGACAGGTACTTGGGTAATCCGATGACAGGTACTCGGGTACTCCGATGACAGGTACTCGGGTACTTCGATGACAGGTGCTCAAAGTACCCAAGTACCTGTCATCAGAGTACCTGTCATCAGAGTACCCGAGTACCTGTCATAAGAGTACCCAAATACCTGTCACCAGCCCATCAGAGTACCCGAGTACCTGTCACCAGCCCATCAGAGTACCCGAGTACCTGTTATCAGAGTACCTGATGGGCTGGTGACAGGTACTCGGGTACTCTGATGGGCTGGTGACAGGTACTTTGATAGGCTAGTGACAGGTACTTTGACAAGTCCTCTTTATTGGGGGGGGGGGCAATCAGTGTGTTTTGGGGTGCACTGTATTTGGTAACTAGCTATTACCACAATCTCCTCCTCACACAGGATCAGTGTGTGAGAAGGAGAACACGGTTACAGCTAGTTACCGTGTTCTCTGTTGACATTCTATGACCGGCTGTGATTGACAGCCGGTCACATGGTAAAAAGCCAATTTCATTGGCTCTTTACCTAGATCGGGGATGGGCTCTGTCCGAGGGATGAGCCTTGTCCCCGATTGCCGTGCTGCGCGCCCCCGGGGGCGCTTATTGCAGAGAGAACGAGCGGCTCATGCTGGAGCCACTCATGTGATCGGCTGTGATTGACACAGCCGATCACGTGGTAAACAGCCAATTTTCATTGGCTGTTTACCTTGATCGGGGATGAGCTATGTCCGAGGGACGAGCCTCATCCCTGATCGCCGTGCTGCACGCCCCCGGGTGCACGCAGTAGCGGCGAGACCGGGCCGCCGTCATATTACGTCGGCCCGGATCGACAAAAGCTTCCTGCCGCCGTCATTTTACAATGACGCGGTATGGAAGTGGTTAACAAATAAAAAAATGCAATATGTTTAAATATAAGTAGAATGTACCTTCTATTTCTCTATTCCTTCATTTCATCTCTCAAATACAAGCTTTTTTTATTCTGAGACTTTCTGTTCTGGAGTGGCTATGTTCGTTCTCCATGCCCCCCTTGTATATGTGAATGTGGTCATCCTTTCCTGCTTTCCCCCCCAAGATGGACTACACATCTACATGCAGACACAATCGGCTCTATGGGAATTATAATACACACAGTGCACAGCATGTGTCCACAACACTGCTCGCTCTACACTAGTGGGGGGGAGAGACATCAGTGACAGGTAGGTAGCATGCCTATGACAAAAAGAAGCCTAAAAACATTGATAAAGAAAGAGCCATGGTATACTTAATATTTCAGAATGATTGATGTAAAAACATTTTGAGTTTGGGGTCACTTTAAATTTAACCTACAATCTAAGTTCCTATGTTTTCATCTCTAATTCTTGATTCTAAACTAACCCTAAATTAACTCCCAAAAGCAGAGCCCTACTTTGCCAGGTTCCAGCACCATTGAAGCCAAAATGTCACTTTTCCGTGCTGAGCATAGAGGAGCACTGACCTGCTCTATACCTGAACTATACTTGCACTCTACTTTATATGTGCAATATAATCAGGAGACTTCCAAAAAAGGTAAATGCAGAGCAGAAATCACTGCTGAATTAGTATGACATAATTGATATGCTGTCAATAATTAGACAGGAAACAAATCTTCAGTTTGGAGGCGTTATACTTAAAAGTTATGATGGCTGGTAATGTGCTTTAGTTTTCTCCAAAAAAGGTACGCTGGGACAAATTGACTTCCTTATCTAGATTAAATGAGATCACCTTCAGGTACAGGTTACAGTCCTAACCATATATAGTAGTCGGCAATGTTTACCTTGTTCATGTGATTTCTATACTTGCACAATTTATGACAGCTTTATCGTGGCTTCCTGAATGTTTTATGACTGACTAAGTAGCAGACTTTAACCTGTCTTCTAGTTTTATGGTTTTGAAAATATCAGTCTGTGAATAAAAGAAAATGATGTAATGTCATCAATAACATCAACATCAAGAAACAAAGATATGTTGTAGAGAGTTTATGTTTTAACAACATTGCATCTGTTCCTTGCAGTTGAAGATTGGGATGGCTTTCAGGCTATTTTAGACTATACTTTCAAAGCTCTCAATGCAAAGCCTCGTTTACATCCAGTGCTAATAACTGAACCATCTGTAAGTAAAAATCATTATTTTTATTATTATCGGTGCTATTTATATGCCACACTAAATGATGACTATTACAGGAGAACTCATCCTTGGATACTAGGTTAAAGAACATTAGCAACAGCCCAAAGACATACTTATCAATACATCTGATTCCAATGAAGAGTTAGGTCCTCTTAAATATGATAAAAAGAGCCCCCCTTATGTCAGGAGTCCCCATCAGAGACCCTCCCTAAATTAGAGTCCCCATCAGGGCCCACCCTTACATCAGAGTCCCTATCAGTGCCCCCTTACTTCAAGAGCCCCCCTTACATCAAGATCTTCCATCAGAGTCCCCCCATACATCAGCGTTCCCACCAGAGCCCCCCTAACATCAGAATCCTCATCAGAGACCCCCCTTACATTAGAGTCCCCATCAGAACCCCCCTTACATCAGCGTCCCAATTAGAGCCCACTTTTACATCAGTGCTGATTTACCATTCAGCAGCAGGGTGGGGGCGGAGACTCATGAGGTGGAGAAGGTTCATACAAACCACAGCTGCTCACTGCTTTTTCCACATACTAAACCTTTCCCTCTCCTCTTCCAAAGCAAATACACTTCCTGTACACATCACACCACCATTGTGGTGTGAACGGGGCACATAGAAATTAAATGTCTGTTCTAGTGCAGAAAAACAAAGGTCCCTGCACATGGTGTGAATGAGCCTGAAGGGCCTTTGCATTATAAGCAAAGAAGCTTAGGCCTCTGAAATGTATTAATGTGCTTTTACTAAATGAAGAATTCTGTACATACAAAACTATTACAATTATAGGAATATAATACTACACTGACAGATATACCTATAACAAGCAAAATGCTTAGAAAATAAGTAGAAACTATGGTCTGTAAACAGTAGAAATATGCTTAAAAGTTATTTAACCGAGGTTACAGTAAGGTTGATTTACTAAAGGCAAATATACTGTGCACTGCAAGTGCAATTGGAAGTGCAGTTGCACTAGATCTGAGGGGAAGCTCTGCTAATTTCTATCATACAATCATGTGCAAGCAAAAATGCTGTTTTTTTATTTTCCTTGCATGTTTCTGTCAGATCTAGAGCAACTGCACTTGTAGTGCACTTGCTGGTGTACTTGCAGGTGAACTTGCAGTGCACAGACCATTTACCTTTAGTAAATGAACCCCAGTGTGTTCATGATCTCCATAGTCAATAAGGGCCATCTTCATGGCATAGCTTCTTCTGGCTGGTACAGACCTTCCTTGGTGTTAAGTCATTATGGAGTCCCCTTGTCAGCTTATGTAATTTTCCTTTTATTTGGAAAGTTTTCCATCCCCACATGGATGTGGCCCTTTTCACAATACTGAGTTTCATTAGGAGAAACATTCTCTAATTGGACCTCAAGATGGCACTATGGTATCATACATGTCATAGGTCATATGCATCAAAAAAGCCAAGCTATTATCTGCCCAGATACAGAGATACTAAAAACATCTAACTGTCAACTGAAATACAACAATAGTTCATTGTTCCCATTGTATCCAACGGCATTAGTTTGAGAAGTATCCTCTCAAACAAAGTTGATGTCTGTTTCTAAGCTAAACTTCTAAGTCAAACATATTCTTCTTAAGCAAGTCTGAAAAAAAAATCATAGAAACATGTATATATTTATATCAAACGCAACACACCATTGTCATTTGGATATAAGAGAATTTAGTGGCTCTTACTGGGATTATTCCAAAAAGGAAATTTTGATTTAGTTGTTAAGAAGAGAAAGGCCAGTTAAGACAAAATAGAACATATTAGGCTCAAGTAACACAAGGATATTGATCTTTATTTTGGTCAAGTAAATGTAATTTTCAAATCTCAATGGACCCAGCTGAAAATAGCTGTCATTTTTAAAAATAAAGATCCTGTGTTTGCTTTGTGATTTGTGCCTAAATTTAGGCAACTATACTTGTTAAAACCTGGTTCCTAATTTATGAACCTGCTGTTCATTTTCACCAGAGACATTTTATGTTATTGGGAAAGTTTTATGATATACAGTATGCTATACACAGGCTAAATAGAGTTCCCCTCCCAGAGTGACAACTTTGTAAAATAAATATAAATGCTAATGGAAGTTTCCAGATTTCTGGAGGGGAGTGTTAAGTACAATGAGACACCCTGCAGAGAATGTCTGAATTTATTATTTATTATTTTAGTGGAATACCAAAGAGAAACGTGAGAAGTTGACCGAGTTGATGTTTGAGCACTACCATGTTCCAGCATTTTACCTCTCTAAAAGTGCAATTCTCTCAGCGTATCCTTCTTAATGCTTGCCATATTCAGTTTTTTAATGGCTACCAGTAGGTGAACAGACTGATCTGTCGGGTAGGCTATATATATATATGTATTTTTGGTATGTCTTTATCTCACATTTGGCTTCTTTAATTCTTTTGCATTTTACTCTGCTTGTTCACTGTTAAAAGAGAAGTTTGGGTTTTCAAAAGAAAAAAGCTAACAATCATACTCACCTAGGTGAATGCAGCATTGATCCATTGCTGCATCTGTCCTCCTCTGCCTCTAAGACCAAGAACCAAACGATCAAAGACTGCTGATTGCTCAGTTCTCAGACTATAGTGACCAGAGAGCGGTGACTGTTGTTCACCGGCTCTCTGCTCTGCCCCTCCATTAATTTCTAGAGTGCTGGGCTGAGCAGGGGTTCAGGAGTGGCTGGCTCAGGCTCTCAGTGGTGTACTGAGAGGCTGAACCAGCTGCCGGACATGCATCTTGGCGGATCCCATCAGGATCCCTACAGAGCCTGGACTGGCTCTGTGACAACAGCCAACAGCTCACTTTAGCTCACTGTGGGCTGAATCTGGGTCACAGGAGTGCAGAACTAAGTGCACTCCTGTGACCCACAGGTAAAGTATGGCTACCATAGCTTTGGCTATACTTCTCCTTAAATGTACAATCCATTTATAAACATTGTTCACATTTTCTCTGCTTTTGAATCATTTTCAATATTTTAAAACTGCTGCAACCCTTCCATTTTTCTGTTTATACAGGACTTTGACATGAAGCCACATTGGTAATGTTAGACCCTAAAACTGTTTATTCTGCACATAAATTATTGTAATTATTAGTTCCTATTTTGTACACATTGATACATGAGGCCAAGGACACCAGTGTAAACATAACTTTCCAATAAAAAAAAAAAAGATCAACTGATTGTGTGTATTTAATGATGACAATGTGGAAAGCTTTTTAAAAGGACTTTACCATGTACCTACCAAGATTACCCCACTTTTTAAAAAAGATTTGCCTTGGCACTTTAGCTGTCAGTGAGCATAAAAAGTTTATATTTGGTAAAAGGACAAATATCCTAAAATACAACTGTAGCACCACAACCGTAGGAGTTGCTGATTATGTTATTGGGTCTACACCCTGCCTAACAACCCACAGAATTTTGCTCGAACCCTCCACAAGCACAACTGACCCAGAATAAGACTGGACTATCAACTGGCTACACAGATTGGAATGCAACACTTCAATATGCAACAGTGACTTATTACCTTCCTTGAATGGTAGTCCTTCTGGGTGACACAATGGAACAACACACAGGGTTGTGATTAATCAAGCTTAATTTACTATGTATCAGAATGAACAAATGACATACAATTAAATATGGTTCATTAAAAGATTACTTAAATCAGCTTAGAAAGATAAAAGAATACCCCACACTCTTCCCTCAGTAAAGCTAGACACAGTACCAGACAGGTAGGCCTATCTGAGTCCCTCCCCCAGAGTTCTCTTCTTTCTTCTTGGATCTTCGCTAGCAAGGTTATTGAATAGAGCTCATTTATAATCCAAATTAGGAATGAAGATCAAGAGAGAGAAAAACAGCAAGCTGTTGGTTGCCACTGCAGAGTGTCTGTGTGGCTGAGCAATAACTTCTGTGAGAGAGTAGGCCTCTGGCGCCTACTTTACAGATTCTGTTGTTTGTCTACGAATATCCTGAGATGGTATACCGTTCTACCCCGGGGTTTATCACCTCCTGTTACGCTACCGCTATCTGTAGATAAAGCTACTTCTTTGGCAGATAAAGTCAGTTGTTGGGCAGGTGCCCTCTCACCAACAGGAGTTCCTCCTTCGCGCGCTCCACTGCGGTCTCAGTCTTTTGGCTCTATGTCAGCCGCGCAAGGTCTTTCTGGCGGATGACTCCGGTCTCTGCGAACAGCGGTATGAGCTCCGGGAATGTGTCTCGTGCTTGACATAGGACGGTTCAACGTCGTCACTCCAGGCTTAGAGGCTTTGGCCTAATATCCAGCATCAGTCCTCAGCTCTAGCTTCTTGGTTCCTCGGAGTCCAGCGCAGAAAGAGGCCGAGCCTGGCCCCTCCCTTCCTTTAAATAACTTCCCCCATTAAGCTGTGCGGTGCAGCCGTGCACCCTGGATCTTGCAATGCACCATGGGAGATGTAGTCTCTTCATCTTGCCAAAAGGAAGTCACAGCCCGGGAAATTCCATGCAGCTACCACTAGAGGGAGCCTAGTTCCTTCTCACATATCAACAGTATCTTTAGGCATATTTAACCCCACTACACGCTCCCCCCACTTGAGAAACTTTGGTCCCCAAAGAGGTCAACAGTATGTACCCTAGTGCAGAGGTTGGCATTATACAACAAAAACAGTAACATATGCCTAACAGGGATTATCTGTCTTCTCATGAGCAGAAGCCAAACTCAACAACTGCATATTACAACACAGGTTCGACAAAGGAACCTCCCACCAATTGTCGGGGGAGGGGAGACAAGTCTGGTCACAGACCCCCAACACTTGAGCGGCTTGTACAGATGTGCCTGGGGTGAGCTAGGGTTGTCCCCCACCAAATCTACGGTGGAAGAGCTAGGCTGGTCAGGAGATCTTTTGGAGGTAAAGACAGCTTCTTCCGAACATTCACCCAATTGATCATAGGTCAGTCTCTTAGGTGGGTGAATGACTCTCCTTTCCCTCTGTTCCTGTGGAGGCATGCTCTCAGAGGTACTAGGACCAGGCACTTCTGAGGAATCTTCAATGTCCACCTCCTCATGTTCCATTACAGAGGAATCTGATGGTTCAAGAGCAGTCAGTTCTTCTTCAGAGAAAGGTGCAACCTCCTCCTCAGGGTCTTGCTCCTCAGCTACTTCTTCTGGAAGCATGTGAAAGGGTATGAATTCGGGGGCTTCTGGCCGAAGGATTCCTCTGTCAGCCAAGTCAGATGAAGACAGGGAGGCAGGTGTGAGTTCTGGTAACTGAGGTGACCACAACCAGTCGGGTACCTCTTCTTCATCTTCCAGATCTTCAGATGGAGAATTTCCCCCCTCACATCTGGGAGCGTCGTCTGAGATCTGGTGACTGGTCTGGACCAGCGAGAATTTGAAGGAGCCTCTGACAAATCTTCCACAGGGGGCATACGAACTGCTTCAGAGAGAGGCAGTAAATGGTTCCTATGCCAAGTCTTCAATGGACCCACACCTCCTTCAGGCCGAATTTGGTACACAGGAAGGTTTGGCAGTTGCTTGCAGATAACATAAGGTTGAGACTTCCAGCGGTCTGCCAACTTGTGTTTTCCCGGGACACCCAAGTTCCTCAACAAAACTCTGTCTCCTGGTTGCAAGTCATGGATCCGAACTTTCAAGTCTAAATTTCTCTTATTCCTCAGCCCACGTTGATCAGATGTGGCCTGGGCCATGTCATAGGCTGATTTCAGACTCTTCCGCAGTCGGTCCACATATCCTCTGTGCGAGGCTGAAGAGGTATGATCAGGCGAAATGCCAAAGGCCAAATCCACTGGCAACCGAGCCTCCCTTCCAAACATTAGACGATAAGGGGAATATCCAGTAGCATCACTGACAGTACTGTTGTAGGCATGCACAATGGCAGCTACATGCTTGCCCCAATGCTGTTTCTTCTCTGAGCTCAAAGTCCCCAACATATCCAAAAGAGTCCTGTTAAATCGTTCAGGCTGGGCATCCCCTTGTGGATGGTAGGGAGTGGTTCTAGTCTTTTGAATGCCTAACACATCTAACAGTCTCTTGATCAGTCTGCTTTCGAAGTCCCTTCCCTGATCAGAATGGAGGCGTTGTGGTAACCCATAGTGTACAAAGAACTTCTTTACAAGAACTTTGGCTACCGTTGAAGCCTTCTGATCACTTGTTGGGAATGCTTGAGCGTATCTGGTAAAATGGTCTGTTTCCACAAGGACATTCCCTTGGCCACTCAGATCAGGCTCTAAGCAAAGGAAATCAATGCACACCAGCTCCATGGGTCCCTGGCTTTGTAGATGGCCCATTGGGGCTGCTTGACGTGGCAGAGTCTTCCTCTGTATACACCGGACACAAGAATGACAGTATCCTTCAACTTCGGCCCTCATACAAGGCCAGTAGAACCTGTCCCTGACAAGCTGAAAGGTTCTTTCGGGCCCCAGATGGCCATGTTTATCATGGAGAGCGGCCAGAACTCTCTCTCTGTATTTAGCTGGTAAGAACAGTTGCCACTTCTCCTCCAGATCTTCAGATGGACCTCTCCGGTAGGCCACTCCTTCTCTGATCTGTAACCGGGTCCACTCTCTATGTAACAGACGGGCCCCCTGAGGGGAGTCAGTTAGAAGCAACTCAGGGCTCTGGATCTCCAAGGCTTCCAAAAGAAGTTTTCCCAAAGGGTCTTCCAACTGCTCCTTCCGCAAGTCCCTTTTGGACAGCCGAGGCAAATCTTCCCCTTCAACCTGGGTCACCCTGCAATAGTATTTGGGTACTCCGACAGCCGAAAACCCCAATCTCTTCTGCTCTTGACCCTCCTCTGGATCGAAATTCAGTTCCCTGATATAGGGCACGCACCCCTTCTGGAGCCAAATGAGTCCATTCTTCCTCAGGTTCCTGTGGATCATGCAACCTTCTGGATAGGGCATCTGCATCCCTGTTTCCGATTCCCGGCCGATACTTCAAGCTAAAATTGAAGCTAGAGAGGGCAGCCAACCATCGGTGCCCTGTTGCATCCAGCTTGGCCGTAGTCAACAGATAGGTGAGGGGATTATTATCCGTCTTGACAATGAATTCAGCTCCGTACAGGTAGTCTTTCAGTTTGTCAACCACTGCCCATTTCAAGGCCAAGAATTCAAGTTTGTGGGTAGGGTAATTCCTTTCAGCAGGTAGTAGACTTCTACTCACGTAGGCGACAGGTCGCAGATGACCCTCATGCTCCTGGTAGAGTACCCCCCCAGCCCATCTCGGCTGGCATCGACATGCAGTTCATATGGTTTCATGGGGTCCGCATAAGCCAACACAGGGGCAGTGGTCAGAGTCCTTTTCAGCTGAACAAAAGCCCCCTCACATTCCGGGGTCCACTGGTCCTGGATGGATTCCTTAGCTTTCCAGGGTCCCATGGTGGACTTCGCCGGCTTTACCAACTCAGGGACATCATCTTCTTCGTTCTTTAGGAACTCATTTAGGGGTCGAGCAATCTGGGGGAACCCCTCCACAAACCTCCTGTAATAGGAGCAAAAGCCCAAGAACGACCGGAGTTCGGTCACATTTGTGGGTCTCGGCCAGGAGGCGACAGCATCCAGCTTAGCCGGGTCGGTGGCTACCCCTTCTGCGGACACGATATGGCCCAGGTAATGGACCGAGGACTGATAGAATTGGCACTTCTCAGGAGAAAGTTTCAGACCTTCTTCATGTAGCCTCTTCAGGACCTTTTCCAACCTCTCCTCGTGTTCTTCCAAAGTTCTGCCAAACACGATAACATCATCCAAGTATACCAGTACCTCTATCAAATTCATATCTCCAACGGTCCTTTCCATCAGCCTTTGGAAGGTAGCAGGGGCCCCGGACAACCCCTGAGGCATGCGATTGAACTCAAAGAACCCCACGGGGGTTATGAAGGCTGTCTTCTCCCGGTCTTCAGGGTGCATGGGGATCTGATAATACCCACTCTTTAAGTCCATCACACTGAACCACTTCGCCCCTGACAGACTCTGTAGGGCATCTTCGATTCGAGGAGTGGTATACTGGTCTGGGATGGTTCTTCTGTTCAGCGTTCGGTAGTCGATACAAAGCCTCAGAGATCCGTTTTTCTTCCGGACTACCACTATCGGAGAAGCATACGGGCTCCTGGATTCTCTGATAATCCCAGTCTTCTTGAGCTCTGCCAGCTGTTTACGTAGATCTTCTAAGTCACCTAAGGGGACTCGCCGGACTCTTTCCCTGGAAGGCTTGTCCTCACTCAGGCGGATCTTATGAGTGGCACTCCTGGCACATCCCACGTCAAACTCGTCCTTAGAGAATATTTCCCTCCATCGAGCAAGTTGTGCCTTGGCCCTCTTCACCCATTCCGGTGGGAGGGCAGCGTTCCCAGAGCAGAGTTCCTCTATGACAGCTTCGCCCATTTCCTCCTCTTTGAGATCAATGGGGGCAACTGGGGTAGCCGGGTTAATTTGGCCCAGCAGCACTCTGGCCGGTACCTTCACCGGTGTAGTAGAGGTGTTTCTGACACTCACTAAAACCCTTCCATGGATTTTCTGTAACACCTTCAAAGGGATCACTTCAGGGATAACTTCTATCCCTCTCTTCCTTTCCTCAGGACCTGATTCAAAGATGATGAAAGGGCCCGGCTGTTGCCATGTGAGTTTAACAGAAGCCTTAAGACAGGCCACCTCTCCTGGCTGCAAGACCTTTTCCGCTCTGTCCAACTTCCAGAGTCGTCCAACTCCTTCTGCAGGGGTCTCTTGCTCCAACACTAATCGTCGATAGGCCTGCCGTAGCATGGGGTGGATCCTGGGTGCTGGGGCATCTTGCCCCTGGACCAGTTGTGTCAGAAGGCGCCTTACCAGGTCAGTGTTTGTTCCTACGATAAGAGAGCTTTTGTTGGCCCCTGGTGGACGAGGACAGACCACCGCTAGGGTGTCGAAGGTTTCCGCTTCACCAGCCACTGATGGGTCAAAGGTCAACTTGATTGGCAGATACCCGTCATATGGAAAACTTTTAAGTCCCGATACCCCATATCTCCAGATCTTCCAACTTCTGCAGAGGTAGATGGGTGAGGTGTTTATCATAGAAATCTCTATACAGAAGAGTCACTTGGGCCCCTGTATCAAGGAGGGCTCTTGTGTAAATTCCTTCTATCTGAACTGAGACCACAGGGGAGGGTCCAACCAAGTCAGACGGGAATTCTCTTGAAGTGGCCTTATGGCCTGAATCAGTTCTCTGTACCCAGGCCCTCTTTTTTTTTTTCTTCCTTGGTGTGGGCCCCTGCTGAACCCGGTGTGCATTGATCTTCCTTTCCTCAGTAACCCGGAGTCTAGAATTAGGGGTGTTGTATCTAGACCTGACCCCCTGACTCGGTTTCCCTGAACCAGTGAGCCTCCTGGAGTCCCTTACGACTGGCGGACACCCGGTTGACTCCTTCACCGGGGCCCTCTGAAGTTTCCCGCTGGCTTGGGAGGTTTCATAACAACCTTTCCTGGGCTGGGATATACCCCTCTAACATGCCCAACTCCCCCGCAGTTGAAACAAGTTAACAATCTTGTAGGTCTTGGTTCTGGGTCTGCGCTAAGGCTAGCAGGTTCATCTGGCTTCTCCGATATACTCCCCTTCGGTAGAGTGGATACTTGACCAGTCAGAATGGACACCATTTCTATCAACTGAGACACTTGGGTCTTTAGGAGTTCAACTTGCGAGTCACCTTCTTCTACCCTTATCACTCTAACTCGGGCAGTTGAGTCGAACTGCCGACTTTTCTATTTGTTGTCTAACATGACCTCTTCCTCTCTGACCATTCGAATCAGGTCAGGGTATTCTAGAATGCCACCATCTTGGCGAGTTCGTAACAGTATGGCAATGGGATCTAACGGTTGAGCCCCTTTCAGGACCTGCCGTGCACGAGTCTCGTCGACTTTCCGAGGGTCTATCCCTTTCTTTAACAGGATCTGGTGGATAATCCTGTCCAGGCGTTTAATGAATTCGGACAGCTTTTCTTCCTCTTCTTGATAGCAGTGGTCCAACTGGTAGAGAAGTTCAGCCGCGTTCTCCGTCCGACCAAACACATCTTGTAGAATGTCTAGATAATCCTGTGCGGTACAGTTCTTTTTACTTAGCTTGAGATTATGTACAGCCTCTAATGCAGGTCCCCTTAAACTCTCTGTGATTCTCTGTTTCTTGTGCTGTTCTGGTACCTCCCATTCTTCTAAAGCCTGAGTGGCGGTATCTAACCACTCCTCAAACCCATCTTCTGTTGAAGGCACAGGCTGTTTCCCCGAGAATGTCCTAAGCTTCCTATATCCAGTCATCAGATAATTCGGGGAGTCCTTACTACATTTTGCTACAATCTCCCAGAGAACAGCACACAGCTCCGAGCTAAAGGTAGACAAAGGTGACGTCTCTGGAGGCTCTTCTTGAACACCTTTTCCTATGCTTGATCCCCCAGGAGTGGTAGATGAGGGACCTGCATTAGGAACTCCTGGGTGTATTAAGAAAAGTTCTGTTTGGTCGGTAGTTTTTACACTGGCTCCCTTAAAGTAATCAGGGACCCCTTTCCTCCACTCACACAATGCATACGTGTGTGGAACGGTGGTGTCGGTCTTTATGTCAATCACCCAGAATTTCCTGTCTGTGGATAGTGCCCTTAAAACTGGGCGGAGCTTTTCCTCAGTCCAGGCCTCTCCCTTAATTTCAACCACCAGGCCATTTTCCACTGTGACATTCTCTTCCTTGCACCACTCAGCTGCAGTGGTAGGATCCAGCTCTGCATTGGGGGGAATTCTGTGGCTGAGAGGGTTGTGTTGCAGGACTGTAGAAATCCCGGACGAGCGCCCACGTGTAGCACCACCCCCGTAGGAGTTGCTGATTATGTTATTGGGTCTACACCCTGCCTAACAACCCACTGAATTTTGCTCGAACCCTCCACAAGCACAACTGACCCAGAATAAGACTGGACTATCAACTGGCTACACAGATTGGAATGCAACACTTCAATATGCAACAGTGACTTATTACCTTCCTTGAATGGTAGTCCTTCTGGGTGACACAATGGAACAACACACAGGGTTGTGATTAATCAAGCTTAATTTATTATGTATCAGAATGAACAAATGAGATAAAATGAAATATGGTTCATTAAAAGATTACTTAAATCAGCTTACAAAGATAAAAGAATACCCCACACTCTTCCCTCAGTAAAGCTAGACACAGTACCAGACAGGTAGGCCTATCTGAGTCCCTCCCCCAGAGTTCTCTTCTTTCTTCTTGGATCTTCGCTAGCAAGGTTATTGAATAGAGCTCATTTGTAATCCAAATTAGGAATGAAGATCAAGAGAGAGAAAAACAGCAAGCTGTTGGTTGCCACTGCAGAGTGTCTGTGTGGCTGAGCAATAACTTCTGTGAGAGAGGTAGGCTACTTTACAGATTCTGTTGTTTGTCTACGAATATCCTGAGATGGTATACCGTTCTACCCCGGGGTTTATCACCTCCTGTTACACTACCGCTATCTGTAGATAAAGCTACTTCTTTGGCAGATAAAGTCAGTTGTTGGGCAGGTGCCCTCTCACCAACAGGAGTTCCTCCTTCGCGCGCTCCACTGCGGTCTCAGTCTTTTGGCTCTATGTCAGCCACGCAAGGTCTTTCTGGCGGATGACTCCGGTCTCTGCGAACAGCGGTATGAGCTCCGGGAATGTGTCTCGTGCTTGACTTAGGACGGTTCAACGTCGTCACTCCAGGCTTAGAGGCTTTGGCCTAATATCCAGCATCAGTCCTCAGCTCTAGCTTCTTGGTTCCTCGGAGTCCAGCGCAGAAAGAGGCCGAGCCTGGCCCCTCCCTTCCTTTAAATAACTTCCCCCATAAAGCTGTGCGGTGCAGCCGTGCACCCTGGATCTTGCAATGCACCATGGGAGATGTAGTCTCTTCATCTTGCCAAAAGGAAGTCACAGCCCGGGAAATTCCATGCAGCTACCACTAGAGGGAGCCTAGTTCCTTCTCACATATCAACAGTATCTTTAGGCATATTTAACCCGCTACACAACTATTTACACAAATGTATTCTTGTTCTTTAGTTTTTAAAATGAAAGTAAACCTTTGCTAAGAATTTTTTTTTGGCTACCATTGCTGATCACCACAGGCTTCACGTCCAGAGAAAATGACACCCAAATAAACTATAATCTTTATTTTAGGTCTGGTACATGGTTTACGTTTGTATTATTATTATTATTATACAGGATTTATATAGCACCAACAGTACCTGATGAAACCCTAATAGTACCAAGCTTGTGTCATTTGAGCATCCAGTCTCTTCTATGATTGCATTGTAAATGGCATTATTAGTGGCCCTAGCTGTCTGAACATCCAACAGTGGTGCCTAGTTAAATATTTTTCTGGAGATATTTGCCTGGTTGTCACAAGGATCCAATTACCTCTGCACCTCTGTACCTGCTTCTTCCTGCTGCTCAGCAATCCAGTCGTGTTCAGTGACTTATCAGCTACTCTTCTCAACTGCCAACAGAAGACCAGCGCAGGCACTCTTACCTCACTGCGCTCTCGCATCCACCTGAACCCAGGGCTCCTACACCTGAAAGGTTCTCGGGGGATCAAAGCAAATTCAGGGCATTTCGCAATGCATGACACTTATACTTCGCCTTGCAACCCTGGACTTTCTTTCTGGAATCCACCAAAGTAGGATTCATTATTTCCTTATTTCAAGGGGAATCCCAAACCTGGGCCCACCGGCTGCTCAAGGAAAATAGTGCTCAGATTCATGCTATGTCATCTTTCTTTGACGCAATGGCCCAGCTGTACGATGACCCCCAACGAACTGTCATGGCAGAGGCTGCTCTCCATGCGCTCCAGAAAGGCCGCAGAGCGGCTGAGGACTATGTCACGGACTTCAAATGCTGGAGCACGGATACATAATGGAATGACGCAGCTCTGCGACACCAGTTCCGCCTTGGATTGTTGGAAGATGGGTTAGCCCGGGTCGGAGTACCTAATACCTTGGAGAGCCTTATCACCCTGGCTATACAGATTGACCGTCAGCTCCGCAAGCGTCGGTCAGAAAGATCTTCCCAGCAGTTTCGTCCTACATGGATGATGCCTAGAGCTCCAGTTCCTGCTCATCCTACGTTTACCACTTCAGCTCCAGCCAGTTCAAGTTCTATTAACCCTGCATCAGATGTCCCTGAACCCATGCAACTCAGGTTAATATGTCCTGCACTGTCGCCTGAAGAGCGACAATGCTGCAGACTAGGCAACCTATGTCTTTACTGCGGAGAAGCTGGCCACTATGTGCGGACCTGTTCTATTAAGACGCGTAAGTGTCCACCTGTCTTCCCTGCTAACCTGTCAACTTTATCTGCTAATGCAACTCCCCTAGCTCTCCTACTCTCATTCCAGCTTCCGGAAGGAACTATCTCAGTTAACGCCATTATTGACTCTGGAGCATGCAGTTGTTTCATTGACTTAAACTTTGCCACTCAGCAGCGAATTCTTCTGCGACCCAAGACTCAAGGACTTTCTGTCTACCTGGCAGATGGCTCATGTATCAGATCAGGACGAGTTACTCAGGAAACGCCTCCATTACCCGTGTTTACTCCTACTAAACATAAGGAGTTATTGAGCCTGGATGCCATCTCTTCTCCATTATTTACCATCATCTTGGGCCTACCTTGGCTTCAAGCCCATAATCCTCAGATTGATTGGAGTTGCGGAGAGGTCAGTTTCCAATCACGCTACTGTCAAAAACACTGCTTTTCTGAATTCCCTGATGCCTCATTAACTATGTTATGCACGGACCCTGATCCTGAAATACAACAGGCCTATCATGGGTTTGTCGATGTTTTCAGCAAAAAGGGGGCTGACACTCTCCCTCCTCCGATTGAACTATTTTGTGGGGCCGAGATACCCTTCGGGCGAATATTTCCACTCTCTGAACATGAGCAAGAGGCCTTAAAGTAATATGTTGATGAAAATCTAAAGAAGGGATTCAACCGCCCATTTACTTCTCCTGCAGGGGTGGGAAAATTCTTTGTTACTAAGAAAGACCAGTCTCTGCGACCATGTGTGGATTACCGGGAATTAAATAAAATCACAGTAAAAAAACACTATCCCCTTCCCCTCATGCCTGAATTATTCCAGAGATTAAGGACCGTGACCATTTTTACCAAGTTGGACTTGCGAGGGGCCTATAACTTGGTCCGTATGAAGGAGATGAGTGGAAGACAGCCTTTCGTACCAGATTTGGCCACTTCGAATATCTGGTCATGCCCTTTCGTCTGTGCAATGCCCCTGCCACCTTCCAGCACCTTATAAATTATGTGTTCAGAGACTTTCTCATTCATTTTCCTTGGGTTTAAATATGAATGGATACATTTAGGTAATAAAGACACCTATGGTTTTTATTCTATAAATTACATTTTAAGTAGTTGAAATGCAAAGAATGGATATCACTGTCACAGTACAAGAATTCCTTTACTTCTAAAATTAGATTCGCTAGTGGAAGGAATACTGGATTGATTTTGGATAGTGGATCTAAATATACAACCGCCATTCCAGTGCATGATGGAAATATAATTCATAAAGGTAAGCATTAGCTATTTATTATTATTACTAATTTTTTTCAAGATCCTTTTTTTCTTATGACCAATACTTTTAATTAAAATGGCATTTGTGTGTTTTAACATTCTGTAAAAAGACTTGATTAATATTGGTAATTGTTAATGATCTAACAGATCTAATCTGTCCTCATACAATCGTTTTTGATTTGTAAACATTGTGTTGATTTATTTCAATTTCTTTTTTTGTCTGTGTAGGAGACTTAATTATTGTACTGTTTAGTTGTTTTTGTTAAAGAAAACCATTAAAGTAGAACTAACGGCAAAACAATTTTTCATTTTGGATAGAACAAGGGAGGATTATAACCCGTCAGATTTTTTCACCATCTGTGTGTCATTGTGGAGATTTCCCTTCACTTCCTGCCTCATAGGCAAAACAGGAAATTAGAAAAAATCCCTTAAATTAAGAGAATTCCTTTGGGGACCCCCCAGGTCACCAGAACTAGTACCCCCACTGGAAGATTTCCCTTCTATTACTTTCCTGGGGACAACCCAAAATCTGGGATTTCACTTTCAATAATAATGGTAAACAGGACACATAGAACGGGGACACAGACAGCAATATAAACTTACAAGCATTCTAATCCATTTTTTTAAAAAAAAGATTTGCCTTTGGTTATATTTTAAGTTGAAGGAGAAGACAAGGTGTTTGTGTGACAGCATCAAAAGAATTGAAAGAACAATTCTAATTGAATTAAAGTGATTGTAACCCCCCTCTAATGTTTGTAACTATAGGTAAGCCTATAATAAGGCTTACCTATAGGTACTGTAAATATCTCCTAAACTTGCACCGTTTAGGAGATATTTACTGTATACTGCGCCAATGACGTCACCTGCGCATGCGCTCTGAAGGAACGGCCGTCCGTGCCGTTTCTTTAGAGCCCTGTGCCGTTATTGGCGGCTCCCGCATGCATGCACGGGAGTGATGTCACATGGCTCTGGCCAGTAGCACAGCTGGAGTCCACGGACCTGGAAGGAAGAAGGGTGAAGATGAATAAGGCCTCCAGCGGGGACAACGAGGGCTTTGTTTGGCGGTAAGACCGCATTCACACTGAAGCGATATGACTCCTGCGCGACTTCGGGGGCGACCTGTGAAGTCCCGTGCACCGCGACTTTGGCGCGACTTGCACGCACTTCACATAATGGAAGTCAATGCAAGTCGTCTCCAGGTCACCCCGAAGTAGTACAGGACCCTTTTTCTAAGTCGGAGCGACTTGTGTCGCTCCTATTAGAACGGGTCCTGTACCAGTGATTGGACCGCGAGGGACCGGGACTTGTCAGGCTGACAAGTCGCCTGACAAGTCGCGGCAGTGTGAATGGTGCCTTAGTGTCACATAATGCGATGCATACTAGCACATTATGTATTTACTTTCCAGGTAAATAAAAAAAAAACAACAACAGACTTTACTTCCTCTCTAATGTTATGTGTGTGTGGTCAACATTGGAAACAATAAAAAATGTTGAATTCTAAAGATGAATTCAACAGCTAACACACAATTGAAACAAATGTATCTGAATGCTCTAACCCCTCAATGTACTTCCTACCTGTGACTGAACAGTGAATGAGAAGTAGCACACTAAATAAGTCATCCCCTTGTGCTCCCCCCTAATAACCATGTGACTGGTAGCAATAAAGCTTTGATTGGCTCCTAGTACTGCCCCTCCCTCTCCCAATCTGAATGCTTCTGTACAGGGAGTTTTGGGTCCTTTTACATCTGTGCCCTTGAAGTAACATGTTTATGATACTTGTTACTGCATGCACTGCAAAAAAAAAATAAACTGGTGTGAATTGGCTATACAGGAGGCTAATACTGTATATAGACCAGTTTAGGTACTCATGCTAGTTCAGATTAAAAATGAATATAAATGTAAATTCACTTTTAATGAACTTACACTTTGTGTGCTTTGATCCCCTCACTGTTCAACCCTGGAAAATCACACACTTAATTGTCCACACTCAACCAAGTCTTGATATTGGACCTTATTGTCCTTTTTTTAAACCTTCAGGATTGAGCTTTGCTCCTCTAGGGCATTATTCTCTATTTAACCATAAACAGTAGAGAAAATAAACTATGTGTTAAAAATCCAAAATATGATATTAATGTCCCTGAATAATCCATAGTTTGACTTGGGTATCCACTATGTGATGAAAGGATCATCCAGTGGTAAATGTAGTACATGTATGCACAAACAAGTGAATATACAGCCTGTCAGGGCTGTGCAGAGACATTTGGGGGGGGCTGGTGCTCAAAGTATAAAAGGGGCACATGATGTATTGTGACGTATTTATTCTTGATACACGTATCGATACGTAAGATTCTGTATTGATAGGGCAGAAAAATGCTGAAAAAATGCTGAAAAAACAGAAAAGATACGGATGATTCTTTATTGATAGGGCAGAAAAATGCTGACAAAATGCTGAAAAAACAGAAAAGACTATTTTAAGTTTAAAAGTTAAAAATTATTTTGTGTCCTAAGTTGTGCCAACCTGAAGACTTTTTCTTCTCTGTTATACAGAATAATGATGAACAGCTGTTATAGTAAAATTCAGTGTGGGACAAAATCAACTTGGCCCATGTTTCATACAGAAGAGTATAGTCTTATTTAATGCCATGTCATAATTAGATTGTGCACTTGGGCATTCATTCACAAAAGGGCTTTTAATTACAAAAAAAAGGGAGGAAATTTTGCCTTGACATACATTCCAACCTGCAAAAACTAATTTCAGGGAGGTGGCACTCCGGGATGTCTGCCTTGACAAAATGGCACTTTGGGCATCAAGGGGCAGGTGCTCATGCACCCTCCACCCCCCCCCCCCCTTCTGCAAGAGATGCAGGCATGATATATGAGATGCAGACATGGTACAAGAGATGGTCAGAGATTGCAGACACGATACAGGAGATGGTCAGAGATTGCAGACACGATGCAGGAGATGGTCAGAGATTGCAGACTTGATACAGGAGATGGAGAGAGACTGCAGACATGATACAAGAGATAATCAGAGATTGCAGACATGATACAAGCGATGGTCAGAGACTGCAGACACATTACAGGAGATGGTCAGAGTCTGCAGACACATTACAGGAAATGGTCAGAGACTGCAGACACATTACACGAGATGGCCAGAGTCTGCAGACACATTACAGGAGATGGTCATGGATTGCAGACACATTACAGGAGATAGTCAGAGATTGCAGACATGATACAGGAGATGGTCAGAGATTGCAGACATGATACAGGAGATGGTCAGAGATTGCAGACATGATACAGGAGATGGTAAGGGATTGCAGACATAATACAGGAGATGCAGACATGGTACAAGAGATGGTCAGAGATTGCAGTCATGATACAGGAGATGGTCAGAGACTGCAGACACATTGCAGAAGATGGTCAGAGACTGCAGACACATTGCAGGAGATGGTCAGAGATTGCAGACACATTACAGGAGATGGTCAGAGATTGCAGACACATTACAGGAGATGGTCAGAGATTGCAGACAAGATACAGGAAATGGTCAGAGACTGCAGACATTGCAGACATAAAACAAGAGATGGTCAGAGACTGCAGACATGATATAGGAGATGGTTAGAGACTGCAGATATGATACAGGAGATGGTCAGAGACTGCAGATACGATACAGGAGATGGTCAGGGACTGCGCAGCACACACAGATCTCTGGCTAAATAGCTAAATAGAAGCTGAAATGGTTAACAGCCATGTGTCCCTGGTCTCATAGAATGTTGCTAAAGTGTCTTCAAGAGATCTTATCAGTGTATTCAGGCAATGTGCAAGTCAGGTTAGGCAGATAAAAAAAAAAAGGAAGGAGCCAGACAAGAGGGGCTGATCGGTAACCTGCACACTGCCTAAACACATAGATATCTGGAAGACACTGCAGCCAACCAGCATTACATGTGACAGTGCTCCCGGAAATTCTGTTTCCATTCAGCTAGAGTTGTGTGTGCTGAAGGATTTGTATTGCTGTAGTTGTGATCATACCTTCTTGTATCTCCCTCCAGGCGCTCCCATTCAGCCCTGCTCCAGCACCTGTTTACAGTCAAATATGGCGGGCTGGAGAGGGGCAGGGGGAGGAGGGTTATACTGCCGGCTGACTGGCTGTGGATGGAAGGGAGGAGGGGCTGCGTATATTGGCCCCGCCCATCCCTGACATCATATCTTCGATTTGACTGCCCTGCTCCACTCACTCTCACTGTCAATGCAGCCGTATTTCCCCAGCTTTCCCACCAATCCCTGCCTGTACTGGATGGATGGTCACACTGCTGCAGGTCCTGCTAGGCTGTCAGCAATAGGTATGGGCACCGCTCCTGAATCCGGGGACAGAACCTGGGACAGATTTAGTCCGGGGACAGTGTCCTCAGTCCAGGGGACTGTCCCCGGAAACCGGGGAGGTCTGGTCACCCTACTTTAACTGCTCCTATGGAGTGAGGGATTCTCTCAGACTTTCTTGCCAATTGGAAAGAAGGATTCTGAAAGTTCTTTGAACTATATATATAAGCTCACCACCAGGAGCCCAAAAGGTAATTGAAGCAATGGGAGTAAAGTACTTGCTTCAAATACTTTTTGGGCTCCCGGCAGGAAGCTTTTTTTATATAGTTCAAAGAACTTTCTGGATAGAGCACTGCATACCATTGTTAATCATTTTCAATTTAGGGAGTTGTATGTTCACTCTTTTTTGTGCCAGCTGCTATAGTTCACATAGCGCTCACTTTCTATTATTTTTTGTATATTAATCTTTATTTGTTACAATGAACAGTTTGTGTTCTTGTCTTCAGTCTCAAAGTGTTTTTTGCAACACATTGAAATATCTTGATTTCAGAGTAGTGTTAATGTTAATCCCATTTTAAAAAATTATTTTAAAAAGACAAACATGAATGACGAAACTGCCAACCACCTGCTCTGAAAATTGTAGTTGCCAGACTGCCATGTATCCAGTGCTGGATTAGACCTTGGGGGCCTGGGGCACTTCAAGTTCGGGAGCCCTTCTACTCTATACCGATTTTGTCCAACACTCTGTTATGTCATTCTGGCTGATTACAATCAAGGGCCAACCTTGTCCCAAATGTAACCAATCTGGAAAAACTTGCTAGCAAAGTCTTACCCTAATCGGGACCACGAGTGTCGTATTCGCCCCTTGACCCATTTGGAGTCAAGCAGGGAGTGAGCTTCTCTCATGTTTCTCACTGTGATAAATTGATGCTGGTCATTAACTTCACTCCCACACGATGGGGTCAGGGCTGTCGCCTGACACTTTCCAACATTTTCAAAATTTTCTCCATGTCCCACCTACTTGTTTCTCAATAACAAGGCAATAAATTCTGCGACACAGTCATGTCAAAACAAACAATGAGAAGTTAAAATGTAAAACATCTGCCAGAAGCCCTCATCCATTTCTTGGCCTCTGAAATCAGGCTTAACTGTTCAATATCCTGACACCCACACACTTTACTGTTTTTTTTAAATAATAAAACAAATTTTATAATTATAATTTTTTTTTATATAATGGAAGTCTGCGGCCTCCTCTGGCAGGGGGCCTGGGGACATTTCTCCCTTTTGCCCCCCTATAAATACGGCACTGCATGCATCAGTACTTTAGATCAGTGATCTGAAATATATACACAGATAAGGACTTTTAATTTATCTGGTGTACATACTCACTGGCCTTGGTGACCCAGAATGAATTGAAGCCAGAGGGTCAGGATAACAACCAGGTAACTTGCATTTTCAGAAGGAGGCCAGCAATGGCCCTCTTATTTTCCTCAGAACAGGTTTCCTTTAATAAAAACATTACTAGTTTTATAATGCTTTACTTTTTGTTATTGTTTTTGGCAGGTATTGTAAAATCTCCTTTGGCTGGAGACTTCCTTACTACACAGTGCAGAGAGTTATTTCAAGAGATGAATGTAGATCTGATTCCTCCATATATGATTGATTCAAAGGTAAGATAAACTGACAAAAGATAAAAGGCCATTATGTAGTAGAAAGGTTTAACATTTTTATAGACCTTAAATTTATTATTCAATATGGCATTATCCCTCACTGTATACAGTTTTTGTAAGCAAAAAGTTTTTACCTGGAGATACTGAAAGTAAAGCCCCGTACACACTTACTAATCGTCGGCCGAACGATCGGCCGTCTTTTGTCCAGGGCTGTCGTGTCTGCTGAAAACTGCAAAAGACTGCACACGAATTTTGTCGGCCAACAACAGCCGACTGCAGAAGTGATGTCACGTGATGGTTAACTTTCCTTGTCTTTTTTCTTTTCTGAGCATACCCAGTCTTGCTAATCTGCTGTCTGTCGGCCGAAATCTGTACTGACTGGCGAACAATCGGCCGTTCTGGTGACGGCCAACAAAAATTTTAATGCCTGCACACCCGATTCTGTTCGGCCGAAAATGCGCTGTCGGCTGTCGGAAGCATCATACTAACAAGCCTACAATCGGCCAAACGGTCATCGGCCAAATATTTACGGCCGACAATCGGTACGTATGTACGGGGCTTAACAGAGTTTCCTGTTGCAGGCTGACAACGCTAAGCCACTGAATGCCAGTTAGCATCAGCGTTGTCAGTTTGCTGTGCTAGCCTATCTGAAAGACCTGAATCTTGGGCTAATGGTCAATTAACAGCAGGTTATAAATGCAGTGGCTAATAGTGAGACAGTGGTGTAGAATTGTCAGCCTGCAATATAAAGTGCTGTTGCTGGTGTGGTCCAGAAAAGAAAGTTTGCATCTAAAAGTTTTGATTAAGACTGTATATAGTGAGGCATGATGGCAAATGTACAGAAAATTTGTTTTAGGGTTAACATATACTTTAGGGACATTAACCACTTAAGTCCTGGAAGATTTTACCCTCTTCCTGACCAGGCCCTATTTTGCGTTTCGTCACTGCGTGATTTTAATGGACAATTGCGCAGTTGTGCGATGCTGTACCCAAATTAAATTGATGTCCTTTTTTTCCCCACAAACAGCGCTTTCTTTTGGTGGTATTTAATCACCTGTGCGATTTTTACTTTTTGCGCTATAAACAAAAAGATAGCGACAATTTTGAAAAAATAACAATATTTTTCACATTTTTTTATATGAAATTCCCCCCAAAAAATGTAAAAATCAGAATTTTTTAAAATTTTAGGCCAATTTGTTTTCTGCTACATATGTTTGGTAAAAAAAATCGCAATAAGCGTATTTTGATTGGTTTGCGCAAAAGTTATTGCGTTTACTAACTAAGGGAAAGATTTTTGTCATTCTTATTTTTTTTTTTAACGAGTAATGGGGGCGATCTGCGATTTTTTTTGCGGGACTGCGACATTGCAGCGGACAGATCGGACCCTTGACTGACATTTTTGACACTTTTGGGGGTACCAGTGACATTACTCCAGTAATCAGTGCTATACATTTGTACTGTTACTGTAAAAATGACACTGGCAGGGAAGGGGTTAAATTTATTGGAGAGGCAGGGGTTAAATGTGTCCCTAGGGGCGTGCTTCTAACTGTAAAGGGGTGTGGCTTTTCATGTAACCACAGAGACATACAGTACGATCCTACATAGCAGGATTGTATGATCTCTGCAGTTACACAAGGGAGAATGACAGGCGGCTTTGTTTACATCAGCCGCTTGCCTTTCTCCCTCTGCAGTGGACGGTCGCGGGTGCCCGGCGGACATCCGAGCCGCCGGTCACCCGCGCGGGGAACACAGTGAACGAGCGGGGGCGGGAGCGCGCCCCCGGCGGCGCACGCTCGCCCACCTATTGGCTCGCGGGCGAGTGACGTACCCCTACGTAACTTTGCCCAGGAGGGGCTGACTGCCGCCGTAAATGTTCGTGCAGCGGTCGGAAAGTGGTTAAGATCACTGTATATAGCGAAGCATGATGGTAAATGTACAGAAAATTAGTTTTAGGGTTTACATATACTTTAGGGACATTTTTGTGTTGCCTATAATCACCAGTTACATTGGACTACATTGTGCTTTTCTAACATTCACTAAAAAACTGGATGTGATTGGTTGCTGTGCGTAACACATTCATTTTTCTTATACATCATAATTACTGTGTTATTTGATGGTGTGCGCCATGGTCTCATTATGTTTTTTTTTTTTTATAACTTGTAGGAAGCAGTACAGGAAGAAGCAGAAGCCAAATGGAATAGAAAAGAGAACCTGTCTCAAGTCACTGATTCTTGGCATAATAATATGTGCAATGTGAGCAAAATGAGATTGCAATGCAAAATTTATAGTTAAAAATCTTTTTTTTTTGGATTCAATATATCTACTTTTTTATTTTTATAGCAAGTGGTACATGATTTCAAGTCAAAGGTTCTTCAGGTTTCAAACACCGCATACCATGAGAAGTAAGCTTAATTTTTGTATCCCTATTTTGCACTGGCACTGGTATTCTATAGCCCTATATAATACTGTGTGTTTGTAAGCTTATTTCCAATTTCTTAACCTCTATACTGTGTCTATATTATGTATTTGTGTCTATGCTGTGTATATTCATGAAGATTACTGTACTGCCGATAATTTACTTAATATGACATGTTCTCTTGCTGTATCTAGTGTGGCTGCCAAGATACCCCCAGTCTCTTATGAGTTTCCTAATGGATATAACTGTAAATTTGGAGTGGATCGTTTAAGAATTCCTGAAGTGTTATTTAATCCTTCACTTGCTAAGGTAAGGGTTTTAAGATATTGAATTCCCCTACTAATGCATTATCAAATTGTTTCTATTTTTTTTTAGTTTGTAACACAACATTAGCTGTTTTTTTTCTTTCCTCAAGAGGAGTTGGTACATTTTTAGAACTAGATTAAAGTGTAACTACACTTCGTCTGTGCCCCACAAAGCAAAAATGCTATTTAAGTATTTTTTAATATTCAATGAAAACACACCTATCAATCACTTTGAAAAACATCACTTAGCATTTCTGGCCATGGCCATCTTGAATAAGATGATTCATGTAACATTTTCTTCCTGGAATCCAACTGCCCTTAGCTCAGGTGGGCAAGCAGGAGAGGGCGTGCCTAGCTGAGAAAGCCCCCCCTCCCCTCCTGAAGACTACTGGGTTCTATGACATCATTTGTCTCTGCATGGAAACCAAGAAATAACTGAGGAAATAATAAAAAAAAAGTTTAAAACAAGCAAATATGATACTTTATACTTTCCTATCTACACTGCCCGACTAAAAAAAGAAAGTCACGGCATGGAATTAACTAAGCAACTAGCTAAACTAAGCATGCAGTAACTACTTTGTATTTTATGTGCCCAAAGAATGAGGTCAGCTGTCTACCTGAATATACCGAATGACCAGGTTATTCCATCAATGGATTTTTTTCTTCCCTGATGGCACGGCATATTTCAAGATGACAATGCCAGGATTCATCGGGCTCAAATTGTGAGAGTGGTTCAGGGAGCATGAGACATAATTTTCACACATGGATTGGCCACCACAGAGTCCAGAACTTAACCCCATTGAGAATCTTTGGGATGTGCTGGAGAAGGTTTTGTGCAGTGGTCCGACTCTCACATCATCAATACAAGATCTTGGTGAAAAACGAATGCAACACTGGAGGGAAATAATTCTTGTGACATTGCAGAAGCTTATCCAAACAATGCCACAACAAATGCATGCCGTAATCAAAGCAAATGAAATATTAGAATGTGTGACCTTTTTTTTTTTTTTTGGCAACTTTTTTTTGGGCCGGCAGTGTATTTACTAATGTTAGCAGCATAAGGATTAAAAATAATCAAAGTAGATTGAGAAAGTGAAGTTTTGCATGAAATATTCATTGTTAGTTTGACTGTAAGTACATAGTATAATAATACAGTGTTATTAGGTGTCTCTTTTTAGGGCCTTATAGGAAAGCATAGTTAGAATCATACATCCCCCATACTTCCCCTATCACAGCTAAAGCATATTGCCAACATGGTTGCTGTGATCTCACCCTTTCATAATGAGGGGCTGACTTATCCAAAAGCCCCCTTATTGCACCTTCTAAGCTAGCTGACCTAAGTTCAAAGACCAGCCGGTACATTATAGGTACAAAAAAATTTGGTCTGACAAATTCCCGGCATCGTGAACCTTAAACTCATGGTGGCGATGAACCCAAACTTCATCCCTACTGCATAAAAGGATTCTAATCTAATGGTTTGAGGAAGAGCATTTAAGAAAATATTCTCTGGTCAATAAAACTGACTTTGCCAACATTAAAATTAGCCCTTTAACCCGTTTACTGCTGCCATAATGGCAGAGGTAGTATCAGGATATAAACAAACTCATATATGTTTACATCCTGATAATGCTGTGATGTGTTTAGTGCAGCCACAGTTTGTTTATATGTAGAACTGTTACATAGTTACATAGTAGGTGAAGTTGAATAAAGACAATAGTCCATCCAGTTCAACCTGTGTAGGTGTGTGTGGCTGTAATCATCTCACATAGCCCTGAATGTTCTGATCCTTGAGATGTACGTCTAAGAGTCTTTTGAAAGCCACCATACTACCCACAGAAACCACCTCTTGTGGTAGAGAATTCCACAATCTTGTAGCCCTAACAGTAAAGAACCCCCCACGTTGCCTGAGGTTAAAACGCTTCTCTAATCACATTGTATGCCCTCGAGTCCTCATGCAATCCCTTCGACTGAACAGCTTTTTTTCTAAGCTGAGATCCCCATTGAGATATTTAAAAATTGCTATCATGTCCCCCCTCAGGCGTCTCTTCTCCAGGGAGAATAAATCAAGCGATTGCAGACGCTCTTCATAATTAAGGTCCTCCAGTCCCCTAATTAGTTTAGTTGCCCTTCTCTGGACTCTCTCCAGCTCCAACACATCCCTCCTGAGGAATGGCGACCAGAACTGGACAGAATACTCCAGATGCGGTCAGACCAGAGTTTTATAAAGTGGTAGGATTATAGACTTATCTCTGGAATACATACCTTTCTTTATGCATGCTAATATTCTGCCGGGTTTGGCAGCTGCCGCTTGACATTGCATGCTATTGCCTAGTCTATCATCTACCAAGACTCCCAGATCTTTCTCCATTTTTGCTTCCCCCAAGGGTTCCCCTCCTAATGTGCATTGTGCTTTTATGTTTCCAGTCCCCAAGTGCAAAACCTTACACTTCTCCATGTTAAACCTCATTTGAAAAGTCGTTGCCCATTTCGTTATTTTGTCCAGGTCATTCTGTAGGATATCTGCTTCATGCTGTGCAGTTATTGCCCTGCGCAATTTTGTGTCATCTGCAAAAACTGATATCGAACTACTGATCGCGTCCTCAATGCTGTTTATGAATAAATTGAACAAGGTTGGTCCCAGGACTGAGCCTTGGGGCACCCCGCTTACCACCTCAGACCAGTCTTAGTATGCGCTGTTTTTTACCACCCTTTGGACACGCCCTTTTAGCCAGTTCCATATCCAAGAGCAAACCCTGCTGTCGATACCTGCAGACCTGATTTTATAAATTAAGCGCTTATGGGGAACTGTATCAAACGCCTTAGCGAAATATAAGTACACCACATCTACTGGTCTGCCCCTATCTAGCTCACAGCTCACCTCCTCGTAGAATGTTAGGAGATTGGTTTGACAAGAACGCCCATTTGTAAACCCGTGCTGGTTACTGCTGATGATGTTGTTGTCTTTAGCAAACTCTACGATATAGTCCCTTATCATCCCCTCCAGAAGTTTACATACTATTGATGTCAAACTGACAGGCCTATAATTTCCCGGTATATGCCTCTGCCCCTTTTTGAATATCGGAATCAAGTTTGCTTTCCTCCACTCCCCTGGTACATCTCCTGTCCTAATACTGTCAGCAAAGATCAGGAACAGTGGTCTAGATATAACCATACTAAGTTCCTTGAGTACTCTCGGATGTATGACATCCGGGCCTGGTGATTTGTTTGTGGCATCAGGCTCTGCAATAGAAGTGATTCAGACACTAAAGGAAGTGGTGACACTTATTGTGAGTCTATTATGAAAGCATTAAAGTTACATGAAAAAAAAAAGAAACATTTGTTTAAAAAACGAAAATATATTTAAAAATAATAAAGTGTCCCCTGCCCTCAGGTGCATGCACACACAAAAAAATATGCGAGCATATGGTGAACACTGGTACCTACATGAAGATTGCATAGAACATATTAGATATTGAAACACACTCTGGAATAAAATGAATCATTCTAAGGCCATTATTTATTGTTAACTCCAAACTGATGAGCTGTAAAGGTTTTTCAAGTGACACCTATGGAAGATTTGGGGTAGCGTTTGCCACCGTTTTGCAGCCACAAGCAATTTTACATCTTCACAAATCTGCAATCTATTTATTTGATTTAGTTTCATCCTTTCTATTTTACAGAAAGTTTGGAGTTTTTACTTAAAAAAATACTGTAGTTTTAAGAGCTGAGCTAATATTATTATTATTATTATTATACAGGATTTATATAGCGCCAACAGTTTGCGCAGCGCTTTACAATGTGAAGGAAGACAATACAGTTACAATACAGTTCAAAACAGGAGGAGCTAGAGGGCCCTGCTCGTTAGAGCTTACAATCTAGAAGGGAGGGTCAAGTGAAACAAAAGGCAATAACTGTGGGGGATGGGTTGATGGAGAAAAGGAGGTACATTTGTTAAGAGTTGGTAGGATAGGCTTCTCTGAAGAGGAGGGTTTTCAGAGATCGCCTAAAAGCTAATAGAGTGGGGGATAATCGGACAGATAAGGGTAAGGAGTTCCATAGGATTGGAGAGGCTCTGGAAAAGTCCTGGAGGCGAGCATGGGAGGAGGTGATGAGTGAGCTAGAGAGCAGGAGGTTTTGAGAAGAACGAAGAGAGCGATTAGGTTGGTATTTTGAGACGAGGCTGGTGATGTAGCTGGGGGCTAGGCTGTGGATTGCTTTGTAAGATGTTGTAAGTATTTTGAATTTAATTCGTTGGGTGAGCGGAAGCCAGTGGAGGGCTTGACAGAGAGGAGCGGCGGACACTGAGCGATTGGTGAGGTGGACGAGTCTGGCGGCAGCATTCATGATGGATTGAAGGGGGGATAGCCTGTGTAGAGGTAAGCCAATGAGAAGGGAATTGCAGTAGTCGAGGCGCGAGATGACCAGGGAGTGAACTAGGAGTTTTGTTGCGTCTTTGGTTAGAAAGGGGCGTATTTTGGAGATGTTGCGGAGGCTGAGGCGGCAAGATTTGGACAGCGATTGGATGTGGGGTTTGAAGGAGAGTTCAGAGTCCAGGACAACACCTAAGACCTTGGCATGTGGGGATGGGCTGATGGTAATGCCATTGATATTGACGGAGAAATCAGGGGAAGGGGCACGCGGTGGAGGAAAAATTATAAGTTCGGTTTTGGATGGATTTAGTTTGAGGAAGTGGTGAGACATCCAGACTGATATATCTGATAGTAAATTAGTGATGCGTGAGGAGACTGAGGGAGAGAGCTGAGGAGTGGATAGGTAGATTTGGGTATCGTCAGCGTAGAGGTGGTATTGGAAGCCGTGGGAGGCTATCAACTGACCTAGAGAGGAGGTGTAGATTGAAAATAGGAGGGGTCCAAGAACAGAGCCTTGGGGGACTCCAACAGAGAAGGGAAGAGGAGAGGAGGAAGTAGAATTGTAAGAAACGCTAAAGGTGCGGTTGGATAAGAAAGAAGTATATAAGAAAGGATAATATTGTGTGACTTTAGTAAAAAATGCAACTACCATCATTTTATTTGATAAATCCTCTGCTTTTAGAAAATATAAAATGTTTTGGTGTTTTAAGTGTGTTTTCATGTAAAAAATGTGCATTTTAGCATATGTGCGAAAAACAAAAACATAAATGAATGAATCATTTAAAAAGGTTGAACAGTCATAGCACTTTTGGGACACTAGGAAGAGGTTCAGTATAGTTTTTCATTATTAATTAGAATCAGCTGTATATTTAAATATCATGAATTATAGCAAAAGCTCCATTTCTTTTTGTCACAACCATAAACAATATTGCCACATAAAATCAGAAACTGTTCTTTACAATTGCAGTATGCTGTCTGCTTTTTATGCAAAGCTTAGCTACCAGAGGCTTGCACACTCCAGCCTCTGAGCTGTCAACTTACAAGGCCATAACAAGCTTTTAGCCTAGGTAATGGTTTCAAAAAGGAAATACAAAAAGTAAATATCATGCTTTGACGCTGCCCTTTATTTGGAAGTGGCGCTTTCCTGGGTAAAAATTCTAGTATAGAAGCAAAGGCAGGGCATAAAAAAAATTAAAAGCCTGTACTAAAGGGTCAGCCTACACAAAATCTTTGCTATAGATTGTAGTAGTTTGCCAATTTAACAAGATTTTTTTCCTTTTTCTTTTTTCAATGTGTAATTATTTGCAATATATTAATGATAAATATCTGATTATGGTTTCCTTGCTTTTCAGGATTCACCTGACAATCCTATGCTTGGGATCAATGATGTTGTATCAAAAAGTATACAAATGTGCGACGCTGCCCTCCAGCCGGTAAGCATGGAATAAGAACACAAATGAGACCTATAAAAAATAACTGCAGCACAATTCACGATCTAAAAAAGGGCCTTGAGAAAAGGAGCCAAATCATTGCTTAAAACCAATGGCAAACATAGTCATCACAGGGCCTATGTGCGAGAACCATTTTTGGAACCCAATTTTACTAAGTGCCTAACTAACTCTGGATAGATAAATGATAGATACACTATTTCACCAAATGTTTTGAGATGCCTACCTTTACATGCACATGAACTTTAATGGCATCCCAGTCTTAGTCCGTAGGGTTCAATATTGAGTTGGCCCACCCTTTGCAGTTATAACAGCTTTAGCTCTTCTGGGAAAGCTGTCCACAAGGTTTAGGAGTGTGTCTATGGGAATGTTTGACCATTCTTCCAGAAGCGCATTTGTGAGGTCAGGCACTAATGTTGACAAGGCCTGATGCAGTCTCCACTCTAATTCATCCCAAACATGTTCTATTGGGTTGAGGCCAATCAAGTTTCTCTACCCAAAACTCACTCATCCATGTCTTTATGGACCTTGCTTTGTGCACTGGTCCAAATCATTTGGTGGAGGGGGGATTTTGGTGTGGGGTTGTTTTTCAGGGGTTGGGCTTGGCCCCTTATTTCCAGTGAAGGGATCTCTTAAGCCATCAGCATACCAAGACATTTTGGACAATTTCATGCTCCCAACTTTGTGGGAACAGTTTGGTGATGGCCCCTTCCTGTTCCAACATGACTGCGCACCAGTGCACAAAGCAAGGTTCATAAAGACATGGATGAGCGAGTTTGGGGTGGAGGAACTTGACTGGCCTGCACAGAGTCCTGACCTCAACACCTTTGGGCTGAATTAGAGCAAAGACTGCGAGATGGCCCTTTTAGTCAATATCAGTGCCTGACCTCACAAATGCGCTTCTGGAAGAACATTCCCATAGACACACTCCTAAACCTTGTGGACAGCCTTCCAAAAAGAATTAAAGCTGTTATAGCTATAACTCAATATTGAACCCTACAGACTAAGACTGGATGCCATTAAAGTTCATGTGCGTTTAAAGGTAGACGTCCCAATACTTTTGGTAATATAGTGCATGTGAGTAGAGTATGAGTAGAAATGAGTTGAGGGAAGGGTAAGAATAAGGGTAAAAGTCTTAAAAAAGGAAAATAATGTATCTAAGACTGGTAGGCTGCAATATATAACATTCTTAGTATTAAGTTGAAATATGCTTTAAACAGGCTTAGGGCACAAAGAAGGAATTAGAGGGATGCAAGTGCCCCAAAGATAACCAGTTTGACAGTCCAAGTCTACATAATACTAGGAAGAGTTAAGTAACAATGCATTGTATTTTGTAGAAATTGTCTTCGAGCGTGGTTGTAGCTGGAGGAAATTCACTACTGCCGGGTTTCACAGAAAGACTGACAAAATTAATTTACCAGAATACACCAAAGGTATGTTTTTCATTAATAATATTCTTTGCAAAGCCATATACTCTAAAGAAACAACTAAATAGTGTAGGCAGTTTTTGTGTTTGTACATGCAATTCCTGGTAAGTACGGTACATTTTGAATTTGACATTTGTTTTACCTTTTGCACAAAGTGATCCTCTAGCAGCAAGCACTCCATGAGCATTCAAGAGCAAAGAAATTATTTTCTATAATAAAACCTCATGGTTGGTTAATAAAAATACCAGACTGCTGCAACATAGAAATCCCAAATACTACATTTAAACACTAATCTTAATAAAAAAGTGCACTGTCTTTTTAAAAACTAAACAAGCTTATAAATAAATATCAATGATTTAAAAATGTTTCCAATCCACGCACATGACTCAAAAAGGTGAAAAATCAGTGAAAAAAGTCCATACTATGTACTTAAAATAAAATAAGTGAATCAATACCCATAATTGATAAAGGTGCAAATCTATAATTTCCAATAAATATTAAAGTGTTATTAACCCACAACAGTAAACATTGTGTACAAAGGCTGCTTCATTTTGTTTGTCATTTTCTTCCACTGACTCCAGAACATGTTCAGATAAGACAGAGCCTTTGGAGTCATGCTCAGTTTGGTGTGTTTTGCGAGAGAGGTTTTTTTTTTTTTTGGGAGAGTGCATGTGATCAGCACAGGGCCAATCAACAATGTCTAGACATGTCCAGACAGAGGGAAAGGAGCGCTGCAGCCTCATAGGACAGCTCGGTGCAGTATGAAAACTCCTCCTACAAGCTTCACCAGGAACTGATAGAAATCACAAGACTGCTATATACACTGCCGATGAAAAGGTTTTTAGCAGTTTATATTTACTTAAAAAAATTGCATTTTCATGTTCTGTGTACTGTGGGAGACCAGATATAGTGAATGCAGGTTCTAGGTTTAGTAACACTTTAAAGGAGCTGTGAAGTCAGAAGGTTTTTTTTTTTTATTATCTTAATGCATTCTTTGCATTTCAATAAAAGACCTTCTGGGTGTAGAAGCCCCCTCCCCAGCACCCCCTAATACTAACCTGAGGTCCATCTCTTTCCAGCGATGTCCATGAGTCCCTCGGCCACCCGGGACTGTCCCTCCTGATTGGCTGGGACACAGCCATGGCGTCATTGGCTCCCGCTGCTGTCAAAGTCAGTTAGCTAATCAGGAGAGAGAGGGGGCAGGGCTGAACAGCAGCTCCTTGTCTGAATAGACACACGGAGCTGTAGATCAGCTCAGGTGCCCCCATAGCAAGCTGCCTGCTGTGGGGGCACTCAAGAGGAGGGAGGGGCCAGGAGCAGCAACGAGGGATGCGAGAAGAGGAGGATCCAGGCTGCCCTGTGCAAAACCAACTGCACACAGAGGAGGTAAGTATAACATATTTGTTATTTAAAAAAAAAAAAAAAATATGAGACTTTACAATCACTTTAATAAATCAAAAGAATATCATAATTGTATCTAAAAATAAAAAATGTCATAATAAATGTTGATATAGTCTATATTGTAACATCCAAGGTGACTTTCAAGTGCTCTGCACTCAAATTAAATGTAAAAATGCTCCAGTGCTAAAGGTGCTTCTGAAACATTGAGACCTCTTACCAGACAGGAATGATTTTGAATTACAGAGATCACATGCACTTTATTTCCAAACAAAGGCAGACACTCTCACCATCAGACTTCCAATAGCTCGTGACCCCGTCAGTAGGATACAGCAGCGGTGTTCCCACAAAAGGAATGCACATCCTAGCCTCTACTCAAATCAACACTCTCCAGCATAGATATGTGTTAAAAAAAGGAAATAAAACATAAATAAAAAGAAATAATAAAAAAAAGCATTAAAAAGAAAAGTCTCATGGTGCAGTACTGTAAAAAGCCTCTCTTAATAAATGGTAATTGCACTTATATATACATATAAACAAAATTTACAAACGGTATATACAACCAAAAGCTCTGCCACGGGACCATCCAACGCTGCTGTGAGTGATGAATCACAGCTTTAACTCTCCCAAGTGTGTTTCTCCTTAATAGAGATGGCCTTGCGGTTCCCCTGGCAGTCGGTTTGTGGCAAACTTTGCTTGTTCGCGATTCGCCGAACATGCGAACATATGGCGATGTTCGAGACCGCCATATTAGTTTACATTGTGAAGAACTTTGACCCATGACCCATCCATCAGGTGGTACAGGACAGCCAATTGAGACATTTCTGCACATGGACATACCCCCTACCTTATAAATAGACCTGATCTGGCTGCCATTTTACATTCTGCCTTTTGTCAGTGTAGGGAGAGGTTTGCTGTGTGGAGCAGGGACAGATTGTCAGTGACACAAATCGCTAGCAAATAGGTCCACAAAAGTCCTTTTAGGGACTGGTATAGGTGCTTTTGTCAGTGTGGGGAGAGGTTGCTGTGTGGAGCAGGGACAGACTGTCAGTGACACAAATCACTAGGTAATAGGTCCACAAAAGGCCTTTTAAGGACTGGTATAGGTGTACTATTGTTTGGTGCTCAATATATAGGGGTTTAATACACTTATAATATACTTTCTAATATAGAAAGCATATTATAGTGGATTTGTATTGTGCAGCATTGTGACTGGTGAGAGGTTGCTGTGTGGAGCAGGGACAGACTGTTAGTGACACAAATCGCTAGCTAATAGGTCCACACAAGTCCTTTTAAGGACTGGTATAGGTGTACTATTGTTTGGTGTGCAGTATATAGAGGTGTAATACACTTATAATATGCTTTCTAATATAGAAAGCATATTATAGTGGATTTGAAGCGGGGAGTTATATAACAATATACTTACATAATAGTGTATTTGGGTACTGCAGAAATTTTGCCTCTTTCGCTGCGTTCCCTCTGCTACACACAGTGACAAACGTTACTGGGAAAAAAAGTATTATAACTTGTGTGATATACCAGTGGTCCCCCAAAACGACAGATTGAAGTGAGGTGTTATATAACAATATACTTTCATAATAGTTTATTTGGGTACTGCAGAAATGTTGCCTCTTTAGCTGCGTTAAAGTGGAGTTCCACCCTAAATTTATACTTACCTCCATCTTCTTGCTCCGGGTCACCTGAAAAACAAATGGATAATCGCATTTTTTTTTTTTTTTTACTTCGTATAGAAGAAAATATACTTACCTTACTTCCTTCTTCCTCCCCTCGGCGGCCACAGCCTGTCGTCACTTCCTGGCTTTGCAATGATTCCTGGGAGCTGAACGTCATCGCTCCTAGGAATCATTGCGCCTGCACCGGCCCCGACGTAAGCTCTGGGGCGCGCGCGTCATTCCCTTCTAAACAGCTTCTGGGCATGCCCAGAAGCTGTGGAGGGATGACGCAAGCACACCGGAAGTGACGGCGGGGCCGGTGCAGGCCCAAACAGGCTATTTGGCGTCATCATTTATTTACGCTCGAACATTTGGGCCACAGAAGCCTGCCTTTTTCTAGAAAAACGTGAGGATGGCATGATGGAAGGTGGAGTGGAGGACAATTGTGAGGAGAGAGGAGAAGGAGAAGAGGCTGGACGGTGAGAGCCTGGAGTGTGGTTTGTGGTTCTGACGGCGTGCTCCCACTGGGCTCGGTGATGCGAGTCCAGGTGCATTCTTAGGCCCCTTTCACACAGGAGGACTGTTCAGGTCCGCCTGTCCGTTTTTTTGGTGGATCTGAACGGTCCCCCCATGCATGTCTATGGGGCATCGGATGTCAGCGGAGACATGTCCGCTGGCGCTGACATCAGATCCATCAAATCTGGACGGATGGAAACTCTATTTTCCATCCGTCCAGCGGATCATCCCTAGGTGAGTGTTAGGCTTAGCGCAACTTATGCGTTGACTGCAAAGGCTCCAGCATCAGGGAACGCATAGACCGACAGGTGTCCGACTACATCGGGTTAACGGCCGATGTGGACGCTCTGAGAAGTGATAAACCCCTGGACTACTGAGTGGGCAGGCTTGACCTCTGGCTAGAGCTTGCACAATTTGAAATGGAACTGTTGGCTTGCCCCTCGTCCAGTGTCCTGTCCGAAAGGACGTTCAGCGCAGCAGGGGGGGATCGTGACCAATAAGCTCACTCGCCTAGCTCACGACAGTGTTGACTACCTCACATTTCTAAAAATGAATGAGGCATGGATCTTGTAGGAATTCAACACATGCGACCAGTAGACCATGTTTGACTCAAATTCCTTATGACAGGCCACAAATATCCGCCACCACCCATAACAATTCATGGTCCCTGTCTTAAGTAAATACAGCGGCATAAAAGGCCTTTTATGTCCGTTGAATGCCTAATTGCTACAGTCTGTCCCTGCTCCACACAGCAACCTCTCCCAACACTGACAAAAGACTTTTGTGGACCTATTAGCTAGCGATTTGTTTCACTATACAGTCTGTCCCTGCTCCACACAGCAACCTCTCACTACACTGACAAAAGACTTTTGTGGACCTATTAGCTAGCGATTTGTTTTACTAAAACTCTGTCCCTGCTCCACACAGCAACCTCAAGCCACAGAAAACAACGTTTTTTGCTGTCAGGTGAATGCCTGTTGGCTAATTTTTGGGGCCTGTACTGGCCGACACTTACTTCTGTATCCTGTGAATGCCTAATGTACTTCTAGCCACAGAATACAACGTTCTTTGCTGTCAGGTGAATGCCTGTGGGCTAATTTTTGGGGCCTGTACTGGCCAACCTTTACTTCTGTATCCTGTGAATGCCTAATGTACTTCCAGCCACAGAATACAAAGTTCTTTGCTGTCAGGTGAACGCCTGTGGGCTAATTTTTGGTGCCTGTGCTGGCCGACACTTACTTCTTTATCCTGTGAATGCCTAATTATTCAGACTGAAATTGAAAATCAATGGGTCTGTAAACGTTCCGCTAAATTGTGGAATGGATGCAGACCCATTTTACAGACGTGTGAATGGACCCTATATATATTTGACATGTATTTACCGGCTGCTGTCAGTTCTGGCTGATTTAGGAAAAAATATATTTTTTTTTTGCTGAAAAAAAAATAAAAAATTTATGGCAACTTTTCCAATAGCAATACTTCTGGTATGTCCGTGTCCATGCTGTGGGACTATGTGTGCACAGCTAGTAAGTATTTTGTGGCTGCAAATATGACTTGCAGATTTTTCATGTTCGCCTGCCATTAAAATGAATGGGGCCCGCCGTGAAACTGCGGTTCGCAAACATTTGTGCGAGTTTGCACAAACTGTTCGTGAACTGTCCCGGCAGATGTTCGTCCATCACTACTCCTTAATAGACATCCTCTTGAATTGGAGACTAGCTAATTAATATTATTATTAATTATGGGCATTGATTCACATGTTTTATGATAAGTATATGATATGGAATTTTGTTCACCGATTAATCACCTTTATGATTCACATGCATGGATTGGAAAACCTTTTAAACCATTGGTGTTAATTTAGAATCTCGTTTGATATTTAAAGAAACAGCACACTTTTTTATTAAGAGCAAAGAAATTACAACAGGTTGTCCTCAGCTGTCTTCTTGCTCTGTTCAGGTCCCCTATCTGCCACAGGTCTCCATGTTCATGATAGTGGAGTGACGGCCACAGGGATTAACCACTTAAGCCCCGGAGGATTTGGCTGCTCAAAGACCAGGGGCTATTTTGTGATTCGGCACTGCGTGACTTTAACGGACAATTGCGCGGTCGTGCGATGCTGTACCCAAATTAAATTGACGTCCTTTTTTTTCCCCACAAACAGAGCTTTCTTTTGGTGGTATTTGATCACCTGTGCGATTTTTACTGTTTGCGCTATAAACAAAAAAAGAGCGACAATTTTGAAAAAATAACAATATTTTTCACATTTATTTTATACGAAATTCCCCCCAAAAAATGTAAAAATCTAAATTTTTTAACATTTTAGGCCAATTTGTTTTCTGCTACATACAGGACCCTCTCAAAAAATTAGCATATTGTGATAAAGTTCATTATTTTCTGTAATGTACTGATAAACATTAGACTTTCATATATTTTAGATTCATTACACACAACTGAAGTAGTGCAAGCCTTTTATTGTTTTAATATTGATGATTTTGGCATACAGCTCATGAAAAACCAAAATTCCTATCTCAAAAAATTAGCATATTTCATCCGACCAATTAAAAAAAAGTGTTTTTAATACAAAAAAAGTCAACCTTCAAATAATGATGTTCAGTTATGCACTCAATACTTGGTCGGGAATCCTTTTGCAGAAATGACTGCTTCAATGCGGCGTGGCATGGAGGCAATCAGCCTGTGGCACTGCGGAGGTGTTATGGAGGTCCAGGATGCTTCGATAGCGGCCTTGAGCTCATCCAGAGTGTTGGGTCTTGCGTCTCTCAACTTTCTCTTCACAACATCCCACAGATTCTCTATGGGGTTCAGGTCAGGAGAGTTGGCAGACCAATTGAGCACAGTAATACCATGGTCAGTAAACCATTTACCAGTGGTTTTGGCACTGTTAGCAGGTGTCAGGTCGTGCTGAGAAATGAAATCTTCATCTCCATAAAGCTTTTCAGCAGATGGAAGCATGAAGTGCTTCAAAATCTCCTGATAGCTAGCTGCATTGACCCTGCCCTTGATACAACACAGTGGACCAACACCAGCAGCTGACCATCACTGACTGTGGGTACTTGACACTGGACTTCAGGCATTTTGGCACTTCCCTCTCCCCAGTCTTCCTCCAGACTCTGGCACCTTGATTTCCGAATGACATGCAAAATTTGCTTTCATCCGAAAAAAGTACTTTGGACCACTGAGCAACAGTCCAGTGCTGCTTCTCTGTAGCCCAGGTCAGGCGCTTCTGCCGCTGTTTCTGGCTCAAAAGTGGCTTGACCTGGGGAATGCGGCACCTGTAGCCCATTTCCTGCACACGCCTGTACATGGTGGCTCTAGATGTTTCTACTCCAGACTCAGTCCACTGCTTCCGCAGGTCCCCCAAGGTCTGGAATCGGTCCTTCTCCACAATCTTCCTCAGGGTCCGGTCACCTCTTCTCGTTGTGCAGCGTTTTCTGCTAAACCTTTTCCTTCCCACAGACTTCCCACTGAGGTGCCTTGATACAGCACTCTGGGAACAGCCTATTCGTTCAGAAATTTCTTTCTGTGTCTTACCCTCTTGCTTGAGGGTGTCAATGATGTCCTTCTGGACAGCAGTCAGTCTTACCCATGATTGCGGTTTTGAGTAATGAACCAGGCTGGGAGTTTTTAAAAGCCTCAGGAATCTTTTGCAGGTGTTTAGAGTTAATTAGTTGATTCAGATGATCAGGTTAATAGCTCGTTTAGAGAACCATTTCATGATATGCTAATTTTTTGAGATAGGAATTTTGGTTTTTCATGAGCTGTATGCCAAAATCATCAATATTAAAACAATAAAAGTCTTGCACTACTTCAGTTGTGTGTAATGAATCTAAAATATATGAAAGTCTAATGTTTATCAGTACATTACAGAAAATAATGAACTTTATCACAATATGCTAATTTTTTGAGAGGGACCTGTATGTTTGGTAAAAAAAAATTGCAATAAGCGTATTTTGATTGGTTTGCGCAAAAGTTATTGCGTTTACTAACTAAGGGAAAGATTTTTGTCATTTTTATTGTTTTTTTTTTAAACGAGTAATGGCGGCGATCTGCGATTTTTTTTTTTTTACGGGACTGCGACATTGCGGCGGACAGATCGGACCCTTGACTGACATTTTTGACACTTTTAGGGGTACCAGTGACATTACTACAGTAATCAGTGCTATACATATGCACTGTTATTGTAAGAATGACACTGGCAGGGAAGGGGTTAATTTTATTGGAGATGCAGGGGTTAAATGTGTCCCTAGGGGCGTGCTTCTAACTGTAAAGGGGTGTGGCTTTTCATGTAACCACAGAGACATACGATCCTACATAGCAGGATCGTCTGATCTCTGCAGTTACACCAGGGAGAATGACAGGCGGCTTTGTTTACATCAGCCGCCTGCCTTTCTCCCTCTGCAGCGGACGATCGCGGGTTTCCGGTGGACATCCGAGCCACCGGTCACTCGCGTGGGGATGACAGTGAACGAGCGGGGGGCGGGAGCGCGCCTCCCACGGCGCACGCTCGCCCCCTATTGGCTCGCGGGCGAGTAACGTATATCGTCACTTTGCCCAGGAGGGGCTGACCGCCGCAGTACAGTATATGTACTTGCGGCGGTCGGCAAGTGGTTAATATCAGGGTCTGTAATTTTTCCAGTGGATTAACCAACAGACTATAGGAGAGCTGCTGACAGTGAGTCTACTGTAGAATGTTCTTCACCATTATTCATCAAGATGTTGCAATGTCTTAAACAATGTCTTCTTAATAACCGGAATAGCATCAGACTGGCACTCCAACAAGCACCACCTGAGCTTGGCAGGCTGCTCAGAATGGAGGTGGTGGTTCACATGTTTTAAACAACCTTCATGAACAGAACTAGGAAAACTGTATTGCACAACTCACCTCACATCCACAACTAACATTTCAGGCGATTGCCTAAGAAGGGCCTGCAGAAGGCTGCTTTCTTTAAATGGGTACCAATCCCGGAAAAGGTCCTCCTGGAATTTCCGGGAAGACAAAAAAATAAACTGGTGCCTCAAGAGAAGGGATCATATCTTCAAGCAGAAGCATCCATGATACATGGGGAGGATGGATGGTAGAGCCTAAGAGACTGGCTGCACAAGAAAGATTGTACTTGTAGGCACTGGCCACTATTACTCGAAGAATTTTGTCAGTCAACCAATACATGGGATCTGTAGCCCTGATTAACCCATGTGTACCAATACTGTTTAACTTTAATCCACATATATTTAATCTCATTATCATAATAAATTACATGCATGGTTATAGCACCTTATTACGGAAAGGTTTCTTCACAGTAAGAGGTATGAAAATGTGGATAAGACTCCATCCAGAGGTGAATCTGACCAGCTCAGTAGATTGCTTGAAAAAAAAAAAAGGCTTGGATTATTTTCTAGGTGTACATAATATAAGTGGGTACTAACATTTATAGGTAAAGTTGATCCAGGGAATATCTCTCGGGGGATCAGGAAGGAATTTTTTCTCCTGCTGTAGAAAATTGGATCATGCTTTGCTGGGGTTTTTTGCCCTCCTCTGGATCAACTGTTTGTATAGGATTGTATGGTTGCGTTTTTTTTTTTTTTTTTTATATTGGGTGAGCTAGATGGACTTGTGTCTTTTTTCAACCTAACTATGTATTGTGCATTTTTTCCCAGAACACAAGGTTAAAGGTATTTTCACATAGCTTAGTACCGGAGAGAAGGAGGCTTAGCTCATGGATTGGTGGTTCTACAATAGGTGCTTTGGTGAGTAAATATAAGGTTTTATATGTCCTCTTGCTGAAACATTTATTATAGTTTTGTCTAAAGGTCTGGAACCCGCTGAGCATGACTGGTTATGGCACGCTTCACACTATGAACCACGTGAATTGCACAGGAACCACACCGCATTCCTGTGCAATTCACATGCAATTCAGTGCGGTGCAATTTGAGCCTATTCATTTTGGGCTCCAGTGGGATCGGCCACCCAGCCGAAAAGCCACAACACCTAAGTGGCAGTCACCCCCTCTGAACAAGGTTTTCTGATACTTTCTGTGCCCTGTGCTAAATTAGCTGCTCTGAGGCAGAGTAGCTGAACTGCGTGCTGTTTAGGCTGCAGTAGCCTGGAAACACATATGGCTGTGTGCCAGAAACCGGCAAAAAGGCACCCGTGCATGTACAGGCAATATGCAATGTCATTATTTACCCGTAAGGCACCAGTCTGCTCCTCTTGAGCACCACTACTGCAGTGTATTAATCTGTCTTGTAAAAAACAGCCTAGCAACACAAAGCACAAGGGGACACTGTAGGGCAGGGATGTCAAACTCAATTTCATCATGGGTCACATCAGCATTATGGTTGCCCTCAAAGGGCCAGTTATATCTGTAAGATTAAATATCCAGAGCACACCATCCCCTTACATAAGATGTCAAGAGCCCCCCCACCATCAGAAGTCAAGAGTCACCCACCCTTCCTTACATCACAATGCACCCCCTACCTTGTGCTGCTGCCAGGAAGAAGATGCATGTGGACCTGGGAAGAGGAAAGTGCAGGGTCTGGAGGAGGACCAGAGTCAGCTTCCAGAGTCTGCTGAATGCAGAGACCAGGAGAGTCAGAGGCAAGGTGGTGATGCAGCTGCACAGAGAAGCGCAGAATCTGGCAAAGGAGTGCTGTCCTCTCTGCTTCCGACTATTGAGACAAGGTGGGGGCAGAGACAAGGGGGGTCCCACAGCTGCAGAAGAGGTGCAAGGGCCACATGAAATGGCCTGAAGGGCCGCATTCGGCCTGCGAGCCTTGTGTTTGACACATGCTGTAAGGGAATGTTGCCACCCTCTCTACTTATTCCAGAGGCACTCACCAGTCCAATCATCACCCATCATGGCAGGCGCATCCAGTGCTTACTGGCACCATTATAGGTAATCCACAGGGTCAGGGTACACTTCCTCTTAGCCTACTGGCCATAGCGACTCAATCAGGATAAAGCCCTCCACTGCTCTATCAGGGTTAGGAATAGGCCAGAAAATATGAGACTAAAGCCCCTGAAAGAAGATCTTCATAGAGACATCTGTAGGCACATTGATCGCTTAGGGATACTTGCTAAAAAAAAAAAAAATCAGGCTCAGCTGAGCAGGGAGGGGTTTGCCTGGGTGGGGATTCCTGCTTAATTGGCCAATGTCTATTCACTTAAAGGTGGCAGCATAACTCAAGTAGTCATACTGTATATATGAAGTCTTCTGTGTCATGTAACAAACAATTAAGAAAAGGCCAGCACTATATAATTCCTCATTTAAAGTACAGTATAAATTGCCATTTTAGGCCTCCTATAACAATGACACATCCATAAAAGTGGTATGCATGTCCCTGTACTACCGATTTACACAATGCCTCCTATAACAATGACACATCCATAAAAGTGGTATGCATGTCCCTAAAATACCGATTTACACAATGCTTTGCTAAGAAAATGAGAAATCCTGGAGTGCTGGTCTCTTCTTGAATTGATGTCCATAAAGGTACTGCTGTGGCCATGCACACACCTTTACCACTGGACTTACGAGGAATACATTCTCTTCTGTGACTAACGTGTTCATGTTTTTTTTTTTTTAGGGAAGCTTTAGGCAGATCTGGATTTCAAAACAAGACTATGAAGAAGGAGGGAAACAATGTGTAGAGATAAAATGTTCTTAATAGTTTACACAATTGTTTTTTCTTTTTTAAAGGTTCTCCAAGAGCTACCTTGGTAAGGTTACAGCTCTTAAGCGTTGATACTATTCTATAGGTCACTTATTCTAGTAACAGCTTTCAAAACTAGGATTTCCCCTCACTTTGGGAAGTCATGTTTTTGGGACAGAGGATCTAACTCTTCATCACTTTATTTAATATAGTTCAAATTGTGTACACATCCAAAAAAGTACCTCAAGTTTTACTTTAAATCACTGAATTGGAGAACATCTTTATAACAGCCATCATTAAAATGAAAGTACAATAATTTTAAAGAACAACTTTCATTTTAATAGTATTTTTTTTAGCATATTTTTTTTAGCATATTTCAGTTGTTTTATCCCTTTAGAACCTATGTAGCATGTTTGCTTTTCAAAATCAATAAAACAAAATACTGAAACTAGAAATCTTGTTGAAATGAAATCTTAATGAAATGACTGCAGCTATATGTGTATTTACTCATTATATTGCATGATGGTTATTATTTTTGTTGCCATTCTCTGAACTCTCTGCAGTTCTGGGCACCGGTCCTCAGGAAGGATGTGCTGGAACTGGAGAAAGTCCAGAGAAGGGCAACAAAAATAATTAGGGGAATGGAGGACATCAGCTATGAGGAAAGACTACAAGCACTGAACTTATTCTCTCTGGAGAAGAGACGATTGAGAGGGGATATGATATCAATGTACAAATACCATACTGGTGAGGACCCTAGCATAAGGAACAAACTTTTTAGAGAAAGGGAATACAATAAGTCACGTGGCCACTCACTAAAACTAGAGGAAAAACGGTTTAACCTTAAAATACGTAAGGGGTTCTTCACTGTCAGAGCAGTAAGGATGTGGAATTCTCTTCCACAAGCAGTCGTATCAGCAGGGAGCATCGATAGTTTCAAAAAACTATTAGATGGGCACCTTAAAGACCACAACATACAGGGGTATACAATGTACGGTTAACAGCAAACGCAAGCACATCATAGGTTGAACTGGATGGACTGATGTCTTTTTTCAACCTCACAAACTATGCAACTATGGTTTAAACATCCACAGCTATGGAATTAATTATCTGGATCTTAGCAAGTATTTCCAAGTCAGTCATCCTGGACACCCAAAAATCAGGCCGAGTATTCTGGCTTGCCGTTTCATGTGCACCCAAAAAAGTGGAGTTGTATAGAAATCACATGCGCTGGCATCCCTAAAGCTGAATTCCAGGAATGTGACAGAAGCAACCCTTGCATTGGAGCCAAGCCTCTAGACTAAACAAGGATTTAATCCTTGGAGTGGGGGTAGCCACTAAAAGGGTTGTTTTTGTCACATTCCTGAAGATCAGCTTTAAAAAAAAGGGGTTGAAAATTGTGAGCGAGATTTGAAGAATTGGAAAGCATATCATTAGATCTGCAGACTGAAATGTGTGCTGTAACCATACACATCTTACATAATTTCATCGAGTAAGATTGTACATTCATGAAGAGCCTGGGTGTGCAATCTATTTGATAAACCACCACAACATTGTAAGAAATGTTTACTGCTGTGTAAGGTGACCTTCCATGAAAACATCTTACAACCAAACAGGTTAACTTCAGAAGAATGAACACCACTGCAAGTTTCAATTTGCTGCCATTCATAGCATAATGAACACTTTCCATAGGTACAAACATGGAACATTTTATTTTAACAAATATTACAACAATTGACTTCATGACTTTTTTGCTTTATGTGGAAATCGCTTTTCCAGATCGAGTTGCTTCTTTTTGGCTGCATTTCTTTTTCTTGCTTCAGCTCGCATCTGCTTTTCTAATTTCAACCTGCAAGAAACACAAAGCCGAAAAACACTTTATACTACAAACAATAATAGATACACACACACATATTCATCTATTTTATTATATCAAACCTAAAATGAATATTTTATTTATTACAAGTATAGCGCTGTCAATTTACGCAGAGCTTTACATCTATATAAATTGTACATTCACATCAGTCCCTGCCTCAATCGAAGGTCCCTATTTATACATATACATACTAGGGCCAATTTAACTACCAGCATTTCTTTGAAGTGTGGAAGGAAACCGGAGTACCCGGAGAATACCCACACAGGCACAGGGAGAACATGCAAACTCCAGGCAGTTAGTGCCTGTTGAGATTCGAACCAACAACCCTGGCGCTGCTAGGAAGAAGTGCTAGGTACTTAGCCACCGTGCTGCCCAAAATTACAACATTATTTATCCAGACCTGGACTTCCCATTGACAAAATGTGAAATCCAAATGCGACCTAAGGCCCCTTTCACACTTGTACAACTCCAATGTTGCACCGACTTTGGAGTGCAACTTTGGATGGGTGCAACTTGCATTCGACTTTGGCTTTGACCAGTTTTAATGGACAACTGTTGCACACAAGTTGCATTGTATAACATTCAAGTATGACTTTCCTGCAACTTCTGAGGGTTAACATTGAAGTCTATGGCCCTCAAGTTGCATGAAAGTTGGACCAAAGTAGTGCATGATCTACTCTGAAGTTGCTGCAACTTTAAGTTACACATTTATGAATGGGTATCATTGGAAAATATTGGGGAAAGACGTGCAACTCTGATGTCCAAAGTTGCATGACAAGTTGCACAAGTGTGAAAGGGGCCTAATTCGGTAAATGCAGTGACAGAAGTGACAGTAACCATCAAAAAGAATACCTTTTACAGCCTCAATACACCTACATTTTGCCCCTTTAGAAGCTGAAATGTTACTAAACAGATGCTGCTCCACATGCCACAGTAGTGAGACCCAATGGTTACTATAGACCAGTGGTCTATAAACTGTGGCCCGGGGGCAAGATGCAGCCCTTTGCTTGCCTTTATCCAGCAATTGGGGCACTAATCCTCCCACTGACATTAACAATGGGGTATAATTCCTCCCACTGAAGCCAATGATGGGAAACCTCTCATGGACATCAACGATGGGCACTATTCTTCTTATGGACACCAATGATGGGGAATGGTTACTGACACCAGAACATTTTCTACTCCTACTGGCCACAGTCCAGCCCCTCTAAAGTCTGAAGGATATTAAACTGGACCTTTGTTTATAAGGTTTGGAAACCCCTGTTATAGACAAAACTTCCAGAGGACAGCAACTGGTGTCCAATTCCAAAGCTTTGTTCCCCAGCAGTGGGTGGTGAATGTGTTTTATTACCTACAGAAGTTAAGAGGTTTGCAAACATTACCATATATTTGCTTACTGACCCTACTAAAAAAGTCACAAAAATGATGCAGAGTCCAGGGAAAGGGGAGACCCACTTGTTACAGCCATTTCCTTTTCATAACGAATAAAGAATGATATCATATCTCCCATGACACATTATGGAAATATTTAACAGCCCCATTTATGTTACCTGTCATAATGGTCCACATATGGCAGTGCATAAAAATTCGATTTCATGTGACGTTTATTCATGAACCAAGGAATTGGCCACTCCTTAAATCTGTGCCTAAAAAAGAAATGCAGAACAAACCACAAAGATCTTTAATGAGTATCTGGGTGCTTTCACTTGAACAAACTTGGATTAGCAAAGAAAACATTATAATCAGAGAAGAGAAAAGAATAGGGGCGAGCTTTCTTTTTCTGTACTAAAAAGATCCTCTAAACTCTATGCTACATTTTAACTTAGCAAAATGTTGAATTTTTTGTGGAAAAATAAAAAATCATACTTATTGGTGTCCTCATGTCTCCGAGAGCCTATCATTAGGTGAAGAAACATGAATAATTCTTCCTGCCAATGGCTGTTTGCTCACCTCAACTTGTCAAGTCATGGACTATGTTTTCAGTTACAGAGACAGGGCAGCAAACAGACATATATCACTGCAAGAACAGCATGTCAGTGTCAAATAATTCCAACAGCTTTTTTTTTTTTACATTGATTTTTTATACAAAGCACAGTTAATACACCATAAGCAATCCATTATATTATTATAGAGAGAATAAGCTATTAAAAGTCAAATATTCCTGAATATCAGGTCAGTTATTATATTATACTAGACAATAAGCCCGTTAAATTAACGGGCGCTAGAACATATGTGGTCAAACATTTGTAAAAACAGACTTGTTCCAGTCAAGCGAGAGCCTCTGTCAGCTCTGCGTCCCTGTTGCCCTAGCAACGTTGGGGACATGCGTAGAGCTGACTGAGCGGCTCTTGCTTATCTCGTTCTTTTTTTCTAACAACGCGAGAGCCGCATGACGTAGCCAGCTCTGTGCATAGCGTCCCTGTTGCCCTAGCAACATCGGGGACACGCGCAGAGCTGACCGAGCGGCTCTCGCATGCCATCGCTCGCCTGCCGCCACTTGTAACGGCCGCTGCCGCTTAGCAGTATGTCCACGCGAGCGTGCCCCCGCCGCATGCCCGCGCACACCCGCAGCTTCAACAGTTTCGCCCAGTGTCCTGTCGGATAATGCCTCCCGTCGAAAAATGCATCCAACTTACTGCGCATGCTCAGTAAGTGACGTCACTCCAGCTGACTGGCCCGATCAGCTGTTCTGGCGGTGACGACACTGACACGAGCAGTTTGTCGGATGCATTATCCAATGGTAGATAGAGAGCGGAGGAGGGGAGAGAATCTATTGTCAGATTCTGCCTCGCTCTCTGCACATCTATCGGGATGGATCGGATTACAGTGCAGTGTATTCTTATGTGAGAAATGGCGGGAATATTGTCCGATAGAGAACACAAACACAGCTCTTATCGGGGCACATTAAAGGGGGACTCTGACCACACTATTAAAGGGGGACTCTGACCACACTATTAAAGGGGGACTCTGACCACACTATTAAAGGGGACTCTAATAATGTGGTAATAATGTGATTGGTTTGCGCAAAAGTTATTGCGTTTACTAACTACGGGAAAGATTTATGTCAGTTTTATTGTTTTTTTTTTTTTAACTGGTAATGGCGGCGATCTGCGTTTTTTGGGACTGTGGGACTGTGGCGGACAGATTGGACCCCTGACTGACATTTTTGGGGGTACCAGTGACATTTCTACAGTAGTCAGTGCTATAAATATGAACCGTTACTGTAAAAATGACACTGGCAGGGAAGGGGTTAACTTTATTAGTGATCAGTGGGTTAAATGTATCCTTAGGGGCATGATTCTAACTGTGGGGGGGGCGTGGCTTGTGATGTAACCACAGAGACATACGATTCTACATAGCAGGATCGTATAGTCTCTGTACTTACATCAGTGAGAATGACAGACGGCTGTGTTTACATCAGCTGTCCGTCCTTCTCCCTCTCCTGCGGAAGATCGCGAGTGGCCGGCGGACATCGGAGCCGCCGGTCACACGAGCGGGGGCGGGAGTGCGCTCGCACTCACCCCCTACAGGCTCCTGGACGAGCGACGTAGCCCAGTTGTGCGGCGGTCGGCAAGTGGTTAAGCAGCTAAGAACTTTAAAAGAAAAAAAAAAAAAAAAGGTATTTATAATGTTTTTTTTTATATCTATACACAAATGTTTTGCCTTTCATCTCTATTTAAACTGAAGGGGTTGTTTTACAAGGTGGGGGTTTACAATCATTTTAACACAAATATGCACCTTACAAAAATGTTTGGACATATTAAAAAGGACTCCATACTGAAATACAAAGGAAAATATACCATGTTGTTTCCCCAAAGCAGTCCTTCCTCCATTCTCCTGGACGCCCCTTTTCCTGGCCAGTCTGCAGGAGACGAAGGGAAGTCTCTCTTTCTGTAACTACCTTGTCAAGATTTTCCATGGACTTTGTTACCTTCAGAAGAAAGTTGGATAGGAAAAAAATGTCAGCAAAAGAAATATTGCTCTTACTTTAGTATTTTAAACTTTATATTCACAAATTGCTAACTCAATCTAGAAACAAGTACAATGATCTGTGATGTAATTACTACAGTATGTGGCTTTCAGTCGAAGCATGGAAAACGTTTAAATAAAGTGAAACTCCATGCCACACCGCTAAACAGTTGAAGCACAGAGGGGTTGTTTTAACTATTAAAAAAACGTACATGCCATTGTAATCTGCCCATAACTGCTGTGCGGCTACACAAAATACAGGAGGTGACAGCAGTCTTCAAAGCCCGTAATCCCACAGACTCAAAAATATTAGTAAAACCACAATCCTACAGTGCCTTGGAAAAGCATTCATACGCCTTGACAATTTTCCACATTTTATCATGTTACAACCCAAAACGTAAATGCATTTTATTGGGATTTTATGTGACAGACCAACACAAAGTGAAAATGATAAATGGTTTTCAAATTTTTTTTACAAATAAATATCTGAAAAGTGTGGCGTGCATTTGTATTCAGCCCCATTTACTCTGATACCTCTACCTAAAATCTAGTGGAACCAATTGCCTTCAAGAGTCACTTAATTAGTAAATAGAGTCCACCTGTGTGTAATTTAATGTAAGTATTAATACAGCTGTTCTATGAAGCCCTCAGAGGTTTGTTTGAGAACCTTAGTGAACAAACCGCATCATGAAGGCCAAGGAACACACCAGACACATCAGGAATAAAGTTGTGGCAAAGTTTAAAGCAGGGCTAGGTTATAAAAAAATATCCCAAGCTTTAAACATCTTACAGAGCACTGTTCAATCCATCATCCGAAAATAGAAAGAGTATGGCACAACTGCAAACCTACCAAGACATGGCTGTCCACCTAAATTGACAGTCCGGGCAAGGACAGCATTAATCAGAGAAGCAGCCAAGAGGTCCATGGTAACTCTGAAGGAGCTGCAGAGATTCACAGTTCAGGTGGGAGAATCTGTCGACAGGACACCTATTAGTTCTGCACTCCACATATCTGGCCTTTATGGAAGTTTGGAAAGAAGAAAGCCATAAGAAGTCCCGTTTGCAGCTTGCGAGAAGAAATATGGAGGACACAGCAAACATGTGGAAGAAGGTGCTCTGGTCAGATAAGCCCAAAAATGTTAGTTTTTGGCCTAAAAACAAAAACGCTATGGGTGGCGGAAAAGGAACACTGCACATCACCCTTAACACACCATCCCCATCGTGAAAAATGCTGGTGGCAGCATCATGTTGTGGGGATGCTTTTCTTCAGCAGGGACAGGGAAGCCGGTCAGAGTAAATGGGAAAATGGATTGAGCCAAATGCAGGGCAATCTTAGAAGAAAACCTGTTAGAGTCTGCAAAAGACTTGAGATTGGGGCAGAGGTTCGCCTTCCAGCAGAACAAGGACCCGAAACATACAGCCAGAGCTACAATGGAATGGTTTAGATCAAAGCATATTTATGTGTTAGAATGGCCCAGTCAAAGTCCAGACCAAAATCCAATTAGCACGCTGTGGCAAGACTTGAAAATTGCTGTTCACAGACACTCTCCATCCAATCTGACAGAGCTTGAGCTATTTTGCAAAGAATGGGCAAAAATGTCACTCTCTAGATGTGCAAAGCTGGTAGAGACATCCCCAAAAAGACTAAAAATACTTGCAGCTGTAATTGCAGCGAAAGTTGGTTATACAAAGTATTGACTCAGAGGGGCTGAATACAAATGCACGCCACACTTTTCAAATATTTATTTGTAAAAAATGTTGAAAACCATTTATCATTTTCCTTCCACTTTACAATTATGTGCCACTTTGTGTTGGTCTATCACATAAAATCCCAATAAAATATATTTAGGTTTTTGGTTGTAGCATGATAAAACAAAATGTGGAAAATTTCAAGGGGTATGAATTCATTTTCAAGGCACTGTACATGGGTGGTTTTACTATTCAAGATTGCACATAGGAATAAGAACTATTGTTTCATGTTTTATTTTGCTTGAGTCTCAATTCATTGTGTTACACGTTATTATAAAAAAGACCAAGTGGTCCACCGAGTCTTCCATTTTTTTTTTAAATGTATAGTTTGTTATTATAATTTACTTATAAAATATATAAATTATATTTTAATCTAAAAATATTTATAATGTATTATTATTTTTTATAATTTTAATCCTGCAGACTCTTTATCTTTGCTCGCTTGCTGAGTGAACTACACTAATGGGCCATACACGCTATAAGATTTTCTGAAGACTTTTTCCTTTAGACTTACCAAAACCAGATAATATGAGGTCAAACCTAAACACTTTCAATTTGTATGCAATCTGGCAGGCCCTTGCACTACATAGAAAAGGTAAATCTGAAGGAAAAAGTCTTCAGAAAATCTTATAGTGTGTATGGCCCTTAAAACAAACCTACTTTGATAAAGTCCCACTCCCCTGTACACTAACCTAAGTGCCTTCCATCAGTTTGCACAGCAGGTATTCCTACTTGTACACACTTCCATTTTTAGATAACAGGTGGCAGAAAAATAGAAGGCTACATTAACATGGGCAATGAAGGATGGATAGTTTGCTTCATTCAGATGCAGCTGCATTTTGTCGCCGCATGCAAACTGGCTGATTAGCTGTGGCCAGAAACTTTGCAGAAATTACATTCCTGGACACACACTGGCAGAGATTTACTAAAACTGGAGCACTCAGAATCTGGTCCATCTGTGCATGGTAGCCAATCAGTTTCTTATTTCAGCTTGATTAAACTTTAGCAATAAAACCTGGAAGCTAATTGGTTTCTTTGCAGAGCTGCCCCAGATTTTGCACAGTCCACTTTAAGTAAATAACCTATTACAGTGGCTCATCTGTGCTCAGTCTATTGTGTCCAATCAGTATAAGATGCTAGTATATACAGATGGGAGCACAGCTGATCAGTACTCTACATGTTTCGTGGTTGCTCGCTTCTTCAGGAGTTTCAAGGGTGAGAGAAAGGACATTTTTCTATAATAAAATGTATAGTCATCAGTAGGAGAGCAAGAAAACATAGGCAAAAAGATATACAATTGAAAGTAAGCTGCAAAAAAGACACTTGGGCACTTACCCTTGGGGATGTAAGCTAGATGGTACATGGACCAAAAACAAAGGGGCCCATATAACATTTTGCTCACACACCCATGGGTAAGTGCCCAAGTGTCTTTTTTTGCAGCTTACTTTCAACTGTATATCTTTTTGCATAGGTTTACTTGCTCCTATACTGATGACTATACATTTCTTATTATAGAAAAATGTTCTCTCACCCTTGAAACTCCTGAAGAAGCGGGCAACCACAAAACATGTAAAGTACTGACCAGCTGTGCTCCCATCCGTATATACTACCATCTTCTACTGATTGGACACAATAGACTGAGCTCAGTTTAACCACTGTAATGGGTGTAACTTTTTAATTGTACATTCTTATTTTGTGCAAATATCTTTGTTATTTTTGTAATAAAATTATATTGATTTTATACGATCTGATATGTGTCTATTGGTACCAAGAAAATACTCTAGCGCCTCTTCCCTTTTTTCTGCATTTGTAATTGTAACTAAGGATGTAGGTACCACCTTTTAACCATAACTCTATATGTAAAGAGCACAAAAACAACAAATTTCTTTAGTAAATAACCCCCACTGTTTGCGTCCAGGCAGTGCCATCTTAAGAGCATTAAAGGGCCCCGGGCAATGCAGCGCACTGGGGCCCCGCCTACACAATCACCCACGAGAATAAAAATACAAATTATCGATAAGGCGATATTTATTGGTACAGCAGTGCCAGGCTAATGACAGCTTCCAAGTTCGGCGGCTGGGTCCAGTGATCACAAACACGGACGGGAGTCAGACTCGACTGTCCTGTGTGTGCCTGTTAAATGGAGGCGGACAGGCATTCCTGGAGTTATTGGCTCCCCTTCCACACCCCAAGTAGCCTACCAGCAGTGCAGGGCTGACAGGCGCTTGCTACCTGCTAGGTTCGGTGGCGGGTTGCACACGGGAATTGGGACTAATGCTTGGCTGGGGCTGGGCAGGTGGGGCCCCCCGAGCAAGTGGGGCACCTGGGCAACTGCCCAGCGTGCCCATTCGGTAAGATGGCCCTGCGTCCAGGGTCAGTCTGAGGCTCTATTCACACATAACCCCTAAGATGAGTGGTTACATATTAACAGCGGTGGTAACGGCCGTTGATTTGTATAGAGTAAAACTTTGACAGCTGCCACTGACAACAGCTGCGGTTCACACACACATTGTGCACATGCAGCATTAAGAACTTCCAGCAAGAATCGAATTCTTGCGAATGGCTGTCCATGAAATTAATCAATTTTAAAGCTGAACATCAGCCTTACCTTTTTTTTTTTCAGAAAACAAGTAGCAATACCTGTGCTATGTTCAAACATATTAGCCTAAATTGGATTTCAGCTTTCATCTGCACATTAAAGTATATGTAAAATGAAGTACCTCCTTGGCAATCTCTTCATTCCCTACCTGAACGACTCTCTGCATTACAAAGCTTCTTACCCTGTATCCATGCAAATCTATTGGTTTTCCCTGCCATCAACCATTTGATTCTGCTCCCTATTTGGGGCGTGTGGATTCCTTAAGCTCATCATTTGTGGGCACGGTTTTGTGCTTTCTACTTACTAGATGGGTGTTATCATGGGCAGACTATACACAGAAACAGTTCATCCAGGAACGTCTCATTCTCAATCAAAGCTACAACAGAGCACCGTGGGGAGTTGGTATAAAATAATGTGGCACTATTTGGAGCTAAAGAGAGGTTTTTATATATTTGCATTGTCAGTATTAGGCTTTTATTTGTCATCTTCCAGCACTGCATGCTCACAGAATTGTGGTATATAAAACTCTTCTTAAAGCAATATTAAACTCCAAACAAAAAATGCAATAAATTGCAGCTTACCAATCATTAGATGTAGGGACTGCTTCCGTATTTTTAGTTTTTTTCCCCCTCTGTTTTCACCTGGTGATCTGGCCAGTAACACTCGTGTATTAGTGACCCCCTGGATGAAGGAGCACAGGGGCACCCTTAAACAGCAGCATTGTCTGTCTTGGGGATGGAAAGTACTAGCTGATTAGCGGTTTTAGATACAATAAAGTAATTGATGCCAAACTACAGTTCATACTTTATAAGCAGATACAGTAAGTTTTGTTCCTTTTGGGATAAAGATTTTCCATAAGTAAATAAAACTGATCACTGTACCGAACCGCTCCTACACCGTACCATGCGGTACCATGCAGTGGAAAAGCACAAAAGCGAGCCGAACCGTTTAGTTCCATGCAGTGGAAAAGCGCCATAAGTACCCCTATGTGTGGTAAATGGTTTGTCTCATCCCTGTAACTGCTATATATCCTGGACAGCTTGTTCTTTTGAAAAACAACAGATGTACTGGCAGGATCATCAGCTAAAAATAAAGAAGGAAAGGAAACCTAAAAAAAAGGAAACGAATGCAGCCACCATATCCAAGAATTGGTTAGCTGCAATATAATAAATGTTTGCTTTTGGGTTTAATACCACTTTAAAGGAATCCTGTGAAGAAAAAAAAACTTGGAGACTGACAATTCTACAATCTTTTTTTTTTCTGTTGTTCAATACATTTCTGCTGGGTTTTAAAAGAAAAAGTATAACAGGAAAAAAACATAGTTGCAGACACAGCCGCTACAATAACAGTGGTCAGCGCGGAATATCTTGTTACATTAGTCGTACAATACAAATATGACACACACACTGGTACTAGTGTCATACAGAAGGTAACAATTGGATAAGGCATAATTTCATCTGTTGTTAACAGAAGGGAAAAGGAGGTAAAATTAACTGACTACAAGGAGCGTAGTGTAATAGACTTATTGGTAAATAAGGGGTCTAGGATTTTAAGAATAGAATTTTGTAGCTCCTCTATGGGTTATTGGTTGCGGAATGGGAAGGTAAGCGTGAGGGTATAGGTAGTAGGAAAGAATAGTGAAGGAGTGGAGGGAGAATGGGGATGCCTTTAGAGAGCATTAGGGGGAAGGGTAAAAGAGGGAGGCAATATGTCTCGTCTCCTCTCCCGCCCGAGAAAGGCATGGGTAACTGTTTGGTAGGTAGCATTTTCAACTGTTGTAATAAAATGTAGCCAACATGACTGCGTGTTTCTGAATTTGGAGGGGGTGTCTTTTGCTTGATAAACAAGCTCCTCCATTTCTGCAGTTTTTTAATAAGTTTAAACCAATCCGTCATGGTCGGACCGCCATCTGGTAGGAATGCATAACTTAGCTATGCATCTTGTGAATGCAGCCAAGGAGTGAAAGTATTTTGATTTTGGGATTGTGGAGTTGTGTAGCAAAAATTGCACTGGGAGTAATCCAGTGCGAGAGTGGCGATTTTGTTTGTGAGCCTGTGGACTTCTTTCCAGAATGGTTGTATTCGGGGACATGACTACTAGATGTGTAAAAGCGATCCCAACTCTTCGTTACAACGCCAACGTTGGGGGGAAAGTGCAAGGAGATCCTATGCAGTTTAGGCGGTGTCTTGTACTACTTGGAGAAGATTTTGAAACCGTTCTGTATATAAATGTTTGCTGACCCCTTGTGGATCGATGTGTAAATGTTTTCCCACTTGAGTTCCTAGAGATCCAAAGATAGTTCCTGTACCCATCTATGGCTGCCCAAATTGGACTTTGGTTTATGATCGGCAAAGAGCACTGCATATGTGTCAGAGATTAGATGTCTTTGGGGTTCCTTTTTTAGGCAGACTGATTCAAATGGAGTGAGTTGTCGGGACCAGTTGGGTCTGAGTTGGAGTTTATCTAGGAAGTGTCAGATTTGGATGAAGGACCAGAAGGGGAACGACTGTTTTGTCATCCTGGAAGTAATGGTAAGGTAAGAAGGCGGCCTCTATCAAAAAAATTGTTCAGCGCGGATTTTGGGATGAGGCCATACCTCTAAGAGAAAAGAGGCGGACATGCCTGGTGGAAAGTCTGGGTTTTGGCAGAGTGGGGTCAAGGGTTCTGGGACGGATGAGATTTTATATTTATGGAAGGCTTCCTTGCAGGTTGTTAGTTTGGTGTAAATTAGGGAATGGGTTTTGCATATTGGTGGGATATGTTTGGAAGTGATCCAGGGGAGTTGGTGCAAAGGGTATGGTGTCATATCATGTTCCAATTGTACCCAAGCTTTAATATGGGAATGGATATTCCAGTCAATGATCTTTGCTAATTGGCAGGCTTGATGGTAATGCAAAATGTCTGGCAGACCTATGCCACTTTTCAGTTTAGGGATCGTTAGTCCATTATAGCTCAATCTGGGTCGGGAAGTGCCCCATAAGAAGGTTGTGCAAGCTCTCGGATATGATGCAACGAATGTAGGTGGAAGTTTTATCAGAATGGTTTGTAGTAGGTATAGTACTCTGGGAAGGATATTCATTTTCATGATTACGGCTCTACCAAACCGGGAGAAGAGAACAGTGGACCATGACTTTAGATCACGATGTATATTTTGTAATAAACGGGAGAACGTTTTTTGAGTATATGTTTACAATCTTTTTTTATCTTTTAACTGGAAAAAAAAAAGCTTTTATGAATTAGGAGAACCCCCCCCCCCAAAAAAAAATGTTTTAAAGGGATTATACCACCAGAAAAATGTTGCAAATGTTTTATTAAACTTCTCTCACTAGATTTTAACCCTGATCTTGGTGCTTGTTCTTTAACAATAATTAAAGCGGTTGTTGCCCCAACACTTTATATTCCTGATATGTGCCTGCTGTACCATATATTTGTATGAGAAAGTATCCTGTTCTCTTTTTATTGCTTCCTTTATGTGAAATCCATGTTGTTCCTGCAAGTCCCCTTGCATTCCTATTAAAAATTGACCAAACTAAGCAGGAGAGCACACCATGGTCAGTTCTCTAGGTTTGCTCCTCCAATGATCAGACATGTCTTGACACGCCCCCACTGCACAGTAATTCACTGGGAAGTTCAGTGTGCTGCTGCTTCTCCTCCCCCAGCTCCTATGCAGCTAAGATCAGAGGGAATATGATCACTTTAAAAAAAAAAAAAAAAAAAAAAAGGAAAGAAAGGCATTTATACTGTTTTTTATATCTATACAAAAATGTTTTGCCTTTCATTTCTATCTAAAGCTGAATGGGTTGTTTTACAAGGTGACTGTTTACAAATCACTTTAAGCTAAATCCTGACATTAAAAGCACTTTATAACAGGGTATTCTGTGGTAATAAAGCCACAGTTGTCGCTGTGTTAGACACAGATTATGCCTTATTCATACCTTGTAGAGCCGATCAGTACCGGGCATGGTTAAGCTCTGTCGTTTGGACTCCTGTTCTAAAGTCAGCAACATGTTCTTCTCTTTCAATAACACATACCTGAAAAGGACATAACTGTATTAGGTCTGAAGACTACGTATGCCCCTAAAGATTATCTCTTACTGCTGATCACTTACCAAAGCTTGTGTAAATCTTCACTGCTTTTGCCTCTCAGCTGGTTAATAGTCCACGCATCCCCTAAATTCCATTAAAGTTGCTTGATTATTAAGTCATGATACACATGCACTGAATTATATTATCTGTAAGCTTTGGATCTAGACTTGGTTCAAAGCATAATATCCAATCAGAAAAATATCAAATGCAGAACACGTTTTGTTGATGAAATTTCATTTTCATCAAAATGAACTCTGAAAAATATGTTGCGTAGACATTGGCACGTACTTAAACTTGATAATGTTTTGGGCCCTGTTCTGCCCGACATGCCGCCTGTGATTTTTAGAGGCGTGCCCCCATTGAGATTGCAGGTGGCGCCGAATATTCGGAACCCCCCCAAACGTTTTTCCTTCTTTCAGGATATGTCTGGATTTTTCCCATGTAGGTCTTGTAGGGTCTGTAAATATAACATTGCGGGTCGGAGGAAAAGTGAAATGTTTGTGACTGGTGTGACTAAACTCACACACAAAATAAAACCATTCATCTCTTGCACCTCAAGATATGTGATATACCTTATCAGGTGCCCGTGCGGGATGGAGTACGTGGGATGCACCACGAGGATGTTGAGGGTACGCCTTAATGAGCATATCACAAATATTTTAAATGGCTTCCCCAAGCATAGTGTGTCACAACAGGGATCCTACAGGCACCCTATTCTTGGGGACTGACAAGTTCACTTCTAATTGGAGGGGGAGCAATCTCACTCGTGGGGTGTCTAAACTGGAGACAGCTTGGATTCATAGATTAAAATCCTACACGCCACATGGATTGAACATTGAGTGGGACATTAACGCTTTTATAGTGAATTCCTAATTGTCTCCATTCACTCCACCCCATTTTCATATTGGGTTATTTATAGCTGATTTATATCTGCATTTTATAGGTGTATTGAAGTTTATTAATGTATTTGCTATGTTTTTAGTGGTTTGTTTTATTTATTTTATGTATAGTACTTGTAGGTTCCAAATTTGGACACAAGATGGCGCCATTGTCCTATATTGCGATTTTTTACTATATTGTGACAATTAATCCTTTTTGTCATTTTTTGAGTCAGATTGGATCGGACTATGTCTAATGTCATATAGAAGTTACTTGTCATCATTAGTTTCGACCTTTTTGACTTTTGATGACTTACTTCCTTCCGGGGGGTTGGAGCACATTGAATTGTGACTCCCTTCCGGGTGTTTTGTATACAGTGCTCCATTTTCCTTTCCGGGTTGCGGAACGCATGATGGCGATTTCCGCTTCCGGTTTACATTCAGCCAATCTGATTGCCTCTATTATCATAAAAAGGCGCCCTTCAGTAGCGGGGCCACGCCCCTGAAGACGTCAGTCATATGTGACGAAACGCCGCGTCGGGCCGCCCTCGTTGGACGCCATGTAATAGAGGACATTGGCTGCTACCTTGTTATCTAATTTGGAACCACGCAGGTCGGCGTGCGATTTGCATACTAGACCCTTCTTAAATGTGAGTGCTATATATTTTGTTTCACTTCTAATAAAATCTATGGAAATATACTGCACTATGAAGGGTTTTATTTCCTTCCTTTGAGTGGTTCCTATAAGGCATACTGTCAAGGTATCAGCTTTGGGATTCATCTTTGCGAAGAGGTCTGGTCCAATTCGTCACCAAGTGTGTTGCGGACTGTATGATAGTTCAAGGCCCAATACATTCAATTGTCTGGTAAGCGTGTTTAAACGCTCTCCTTGGTGGTGGATCCTCTTCACTTTACTGCAGTTGGGTGTTGTGCAATATCACTGGCGAAAATTGACTTTTTATGGATGTTTTAGCGCTACATATTTTATCTTTCCCCATATTTTGATACTCTGAACTGAACATCACCACTTTAGATTTGCTAAAACGATCTCAGGCAACATATTGAATTTTTTTCTGCTCTGGTTAATTGATTTGATGTCTGCAATTCCTTGCAATTCTCCATGTTCCTTAGTGGTACACTCATAACTACAATATTGCATAGGCAGACCTGGAGAATTGTGATACATTATTAACTGCTATGTTGCTTCCTTTACTTTATAATTACATCTAAAAGACAAGACCTTTTGGGAATCTTGTCAGTTTTTTTTTTTGCCATTTGTGTCCTGCTGGGGTGATAAGCCTTTATTTTCTGCCCTGTAGGTACAACAGGAAATGTGAGGAAATCCCCTCTGTTACTGAATTAAGTGTGCCCATTGGAAGATCTCCAATCCTGAACAGCATCTGAAGCAGCTGGCAGAGGTGCGGCAAAACTGGTCAGGCTATGGTTTACACCATCATCTCACCTCATCACCTATATGACCAAACCTGGATTAGGATGCTATGATTATGGACTGCTCACCAAACAGATCCAATATAGAGACCGCCTTGGAGAACAGGACTCTAGAAGTCTAGAAGACTCAAGCTTCTATTGTTGAACCTATATGGACTGTCTTGCTACCTTACCAGGGACATCCAGTTGAGCCCCTACAAGTGCAGTTTGGGAGGACTGTGTTGCTCTTATCTACATTGCGAGGGGAGTGGTCGAAGCATTGATGGACAATCCCTGGTAGTACTACACAAGCGTGAATCTTGTTATCTTAGCATAGCCAGTTGGTTTACACTATACTAAGCTTTGACAAGGGCCCCTTCTAGACCACTGCAAATGTTTGTGAATCACATCCATATTGATATCCACCACAGAGTTAATTCCACCTATTAACATCAAAGTTTGGATTTTGCACTATCCTATATTCCTCACTTGTGATAATTACATTTTAGAGCTGGAGCATCCTATATCCATTGGATCCGGTAGGATCACTAGGTCACTTTAATTCTGTAAGCTATGTATTCCATTGTTGCAACCTATGGTCATTGGCTAGATTGTGAGTATGGTGGATGTTTGGGTTCTAACAGTAGGAGTGTGTTTGTGAGATGTGGTACCATTGGTTGTATATTTATAGCAAATGTTTTTGTAGTCAAACTTTTTCCATATAGATCCGGGAGTTGAACAATTTTATTTTTCTGATAATTACTTGAGGGTTGGTTGAGCAAAATCTGGTTTTTACATCTTATAGCTAAAGCTTTTCCCTTCATTGGTTTCTGGTGACAAAATAACATTTTTACATTTTCCCCACTTTTAGGCACGCTTCTATATTGTCATCTGATTTATGTGTGATTTAATCAAAATGATAGAATCCGCAAACACAAAAGCCGTAACTTCCCTTCCAATCGATTTAGAATTGAAACAAATCAAATTAGATCTAACGGAGTTAATCGGCCAGGTGGTTGAGCAGAAGTTTTAGCACCACCAACCCCCCCCCCCCCCCATCCCGCTAAATATTACATGACAGTCAGAAGGGGTTGTACACGTTACAACAAAAATGGCAGTCGTCAGGCTGTACCACCACCAAATTCAACCCATTCAACTGAGTAGGTCTGCGAAGCAACTGTCCTGCACCCGCATGCAAAGCATGTTGATGCAGCACAGTGGTGAGAGCTTTACAGGGTTAAAACAGGGAGTGAAGAGGTGACATGTGACATCCCAGCCGCCTGTCACACACTCTCTGGAAAGCAATCCACCACAGATCACTTTTCCAAGGGCAACGCGAGTGTAAACAAGCCCTACATTTATATTGTTTGCCTAGAAGTTATTACTTTTACCTTAACAAATCTAGAACTGCACTTTAGCTGAAAAAGTTACTTGTTATTCTTTTCATTACAACTCAACTTCAGAATTGTCTGTTTTACCTGCCAAAGAATATGTATGTGTCAATCCACTTCTGTCAAATTCAAGTACTTACATTAAATTGTAAAGGCAGAAGGTTTTTTTTTTTTTATCTTAATGCATTCTATACGTTAAGATAACAAAAACCTTCTGTGTGCAGCAGCCCCCTGAATACCTACTTTGGCCCCTCCTTATCTAGCGATATTGTAGTAGTGTCTAAGCTGCCTGGGACTCCTCTCCTCATTGGCTGAGACATCGGCACTATTTGATTGACAGCAGCGGGAGCCAATCATTCAGCCAATCAGGAGAGAGAGGGGCGGGGCTGGGTTGTGGGTCCGTGTCCGATTGGACACAGGCAGCTGTGACTCGGCTCGGGTGCCCCCAGAGCAAGCTGCTTGCTGTGGGGCACTCAACAGAAGGGAGGGGGCAGGAGAGCTGAAGAGGGACCCGGAGAGAGGATTTGGGCCACTCTGCAAAACCAAATGCACAGAGCAGGTAAGTATAACATGTTTGTTATTTAAAAAAAAAAAAAACCCAAGACTTCACAATAACTTTAAGAAAAAAAAAAAATATATATATATTGTATATATATTATATACACTGCTCAAAAAATTTAAAGGAACACTTTTTAATCAGGGTATAGCAACAAGTCAATTAAACTCTTGTGATATTGATCTGGCCAGTTAAGTAGCAAAGGGGTTTGTTAATCAGCTTCAGCTGCTTTGGTGTTAATGAAAAGAACAACAGGTGCACTAGATGGGCAACAATGAGACGACCTCATCAGTATCTGCTCCTTTGCTCAAGGAGAACAAGGATGAGCACTGCCAGAGCCCTACAAAATGACCTCCAGCAGGCCACTGGTGTGAATGTCTCTGACCAAACAATCAGAAACAGACTTCATGAGGGTGGCCTGAGGGCCCTAGCGGAACCTGTGCTCACTGCCCGGCAACATGGAGCTTGACTGGCATTTGCTACTGAACACCAAAATTGGCAGGTCGGCCACTGTCGCAGTGTGCTTTTCACAGATGAGAGCCGGTTCACCCTGTACACATGTGACAGACGTGAAAGGGTCTGGAAAAGCCATGGAGAACGTTATGCTCCCTGTAACATCATTCAGCATGACTGGTTTGGTGGTGGGTCAGTGATGGTCTGGGGAGGCATATCCATGGAGGGACCACAGACCTCTACAGTCTAGACAATGGCACCCTGACTGCCACTAGGTATCAGAATGAAAACCTTGGACCCATTGCTAGACTCTACACTGGTGCAGTGGGTCCTGGTTTACTCCTGGTGCATGACAATGCCCGGCCTCATGTGGCGAGAGTATGCAGCCAGTTCCTGGAGGATGAAGGAATTGATCCCAATGAATGGCTCCCATGCTCGCCTGACCTAAATCCAATAGAACACCTCTGGGACATTATGTTTCGGTCCATCCCACGCTACCAGGTTGCACCTCATTTTGCTCAGGAGCTCAGTGATGCCCTGGTCCAGATCTGGGAGGAAATACCCCAGGACACTATCTGTTGTCTCATTAGGAGCATCCCCCGATACCATTTTGAGTTGCTGCAATGAAATTTCAGCAAAATGGACAAGTCTGCTGCATCATTTTTTCCACTTTGATTTTCGGGGTGTCTTTAAATTCAGCCCTCTGTAGGTTGATGATTTTCATTTCCATCAAACAATGTGGCATCCTTTCCTTTCTAACACATTACCCAGTCCATATCAGTATAGATATCCAGCATGATACTTTTCCCCATTGAGATCTGATGTGTTTTCAAAGTGTTCCTTTCATTTTTTGAGCAGTGTACACACACCATACACACACTTAAAGCTGAACTCCTACCTTACCCTCAGCCTTGCAGTTGTACAGGCTCCTCTCCTGTACCAAAATGGATTACTCTGATTTCACTGCACACTTCTCACAGCCTTAAGCTGGGTAAACATTATACAATTTTTATTGTTCAATTTCCTTTAGGTTTACCTTCAACTATGTAGTAGAAGGGCCTGCCTGATTGCATACAATTTGAAAATGTTTAGGTATAACCTCATTATACAGTGCCTTGAAAAAGTATTCACACCTCTTGAAATTTTTCACATTTTGTCATGTTCCAACCAATAACATAAATGTATTTTATTGGGATTTTATGTGATAGACCAACACAAAGTGGCACATAATTGTGAAGTGGAAGCAAAATGATAAATGGTTTTCATTTTTTTTTTTTAAAAATAAATATCTAAAAAGTGTAGCGTGCATTTGTATTCATCCCCCCTTTACTCTGATACCCCTAACTAAGATCTAGTGGAACCAACTGTCTTGAGAAGTCACCTAATTAATAAATAAATAGATTCCACCTGTGTGTAATTTAATATCAGTATAAATACAGCTGTTCTGTGAAGCCCTCAGAGGTTTGTTAGAGAATCTTAGTGAACAAACCGCATCATGAAGGCAAAGGAACACAGCAGGCAGGTCAGGGACAAAGTTGTGGAGAAATTTAAAGCAGGGTTAGGTTATAAAAAAAAATCCCAATCTTTGAACATTTAACGATGTACTGTTTAATCCATAATCTGAACATGAAAGAGTATGGCACAACTGCAAACCTACCAAGACATGGCCATCCACCTAAACTGACAGGTCGGGCAAGGACAGCATTAATCAGAGAAACAGTCAAGAAGCCCATGGAGGAGCTGCAGAGATCCACAGCTCAGGTGGGAGAATTTGTCCACAGGACAACTATTAGTCCTGCACTCCACAAATCTGGCCTTCATGGAAGAGTGGCAAGAAGAAAGCAATTGCTGAAAGAAAGTCATAAGAAGTCCCATTTGCAGTTTGTGAGAAGTCATGTGGGGGACACAGCAAACATGTGGAAGAAGATGCTCTGGTCAGATGTGACCAAAACTGAACTTTTTGGCTTCAAAGCAAAACACTATGTGTGGCAGAAAACTAACACTGCACATCACCCAGAACATACCATCCCCACCATTAAACCTGGTGGTGGCAGCATCATGTTGTGGGGATGCTTTTCTTTAGCAGGGACAGGGAAGCTGGTCAGAGTTAATGGAAAGATGGATGGAGCCAAATACAGGGCAATCTTAGAAGAAAACCTGTTAGAATCTGCAAAAGACTTGAGATTGGGGCAGAGGTTCACCTACTAGCAGGACAATGACCCTAAACATACAGCGGGAGCTACAATGGAATGGTTTAGATCAAAGCATATTTATGTGTTAGAATGGCTTAGTCAAAGTCCAGACCTAAATCCAATTGAAAGTTTGTGGCAAGACTTGAATATTGCTGTTCACAGATGCTCTCCATCCAATCTGACAGAGCATGAGCTATTTTGCAAAGAAGAATGGGCACAAATTTCACTCTTTAGATGTGCAAAGCTGGTATAGACATACCCATAAAGACTTACAGCTGTAATTGCAGCAAAAGGTGGTTCTACAAAGTATTGACTCAGAGGCTGAATACAAATGCACGCCACACTTTTCACATATTTATTTGGAAAAAATGTTGAAAAATGTTGAAAACCATTTATCATTTTCCTTCCACTTCGTGTTGGTCTATCACATAAAATGCCAATAAAATACATTCACGTTTTTGGTTGTAACATTCCAAAATGTGGAAAATTTGAAATGAATTGAATAGTTTTTCAAGGCACTGTATATGGTTTGGGTAAATCTAAAGGAAAGTTGTGTAAGAAAATTGTATAAATGTGTAGCCAGCTTTACTGTCCATGGTCGACCCTTTCATTCATTGGATTTGGGTTCTTTTAATCAATGAGGCTCAGCCTCACATTTGGGTGTGACCTAGGGCACTCTAGCAACACCCACTCCTCCAGACTCCATCCATCAAGACATTTTGTTATTTGCATAACCCCTTCCGAGATCCAGCTCACTGCTTACATCAGACCTGAGAGCTCTAGAGAGGAGCATTGAGCCAGGGTGCTGTAATATCTTCAGAAAACCTTCTGAATCTTCCACCAGCCATGACCTGCCTGCATTGCATACAGAAGCAAGAAGACCCAGTCAATATGGCACTAGGTCTTAAAAAGGTTTATAAACTGAAAATGGAAAGATTTTATTTAAATAATTAATAAAGGGGGGGGGGGGCTGGAAAGGCAAAATAAAGGCTCTAAAGGCAGAAGGTTTTTACCTTAAAGTGGTCAACCTCAGACATGAAATATGATCAAAGCATATCCCTCTATAGTTTGTGCTTGTCTCACCCAGAGCACTAGGTGTCACTTTTATCTGCTGCTTTGTTCCTCTGCTATTAGCATCAATCACTTCTGACGAGTTTTCCTGACACCATAAAAAAAATGTTGACAGGGGAGAGATCTCTAGTCGATTGGCTGTCTCAGCTCTGTTCCTGTGTGGAGATGGTGTGTCCCTTCCCTCCAATCAGCTGTCAGAGCTCTCCTCACTGAGCTCTGCAGAGTGTAACTTTAGCTCTCTGCTCCCTTTGAATGAATGTAGAGAAGAAAAGGCTACAGATAAACAGGTACAACTTACGTAGGAGGATTTATTTAATCTCTGTGTATCACCTGAGGCCAGTCACTTCACTGGGTATATGTAAGGGTTTACAACTACTTTAGTGCATTCTTTGCATTAAGGTAAAAAACCTTCTGCATGGAGCTTCACCTCCGGCAACCTCTTATACTCACCTGAGCCCCATCTCAAACCAGCAATGTGCAAGAGAGCAGTGGCATCCTTGGCTCTCTCCCTCCTCAATGGCTCAGACACAGTCTGAGGCTCCTGCTGCTTTTAATCACAGCCAGTGAGGAGGGAGCAAGGAGCGGGGCCAAGTCATGCTCTGTGTGTCTTATGGACACACAGAGCTGGCTCAGAAGTGAGCATGCACAAGTGCCCCCATAGCACATGGCTTGCTATGTGGAAACTCAGTGGGAGGGAGGAGCCAGGAGCGGTGATGAGAGACCCCAGAAGAGAAGGATCAGGGCTGCTCTGTGCAAAACCATTACACAGAGCAGGTAGGCCTAACATGTTTTTTTTTTTTTTAAATATGTTTTATTACAATCACTTTAATCTGTGTCTTTTATATCTGCCTAGAGTTCAATTAAGGGTAAACTGTTGATGTGTTGATGCAAAAGATAGATCTAATTTCCAAAGGTTTGCAATGCAGTAGCACTTTAATATAGCCTTATTAGAGTAACAGTGTGCAAGCATATAAAAGCAATTACCGTAATTGGCTGTAAAATCCCCGGTTTTATATATGGAAGCATGTGATTAAAAAAACTCACCTGGCTAGAAAAATAAAGCATTCCAGTTACTGACCTGACTTTATTGTCTTCTCTCCCCAATTATTTGGGTCGTCAAAGAACTCCTCTAGGCCTCTTCGTGCTGCTGATGAATGAAATGATGTGCACTGCTGTAGATTGCGGATTTCTGGAGTTCTTTTACTCAGAACACTAAGCATTACACTGAAAAACAATGAATGACAGAACTTGAATATTGCATTGTACTAAAGAGGAAGAAGTAGTGCTGTACCCCTAAGCTTCACTTAGAGCTTCAGTCGTCCCTGTGGGTTCATAGACAGCTCTTGTGGAAAGGTGGAATTGTAGTCAGAAAATGAAAGTGATACTAAAGTCTTGCTTTTTTTTTTTAGTTAAAAATAACAAACACGTCATACTTACCTGCATTGTGCAGTGGTTTTGCACAAAGCAGCCCGGATTCTCCTCTTCTCGGGTCCATTGTCGATGCTTCTTGCCCCTCCCCCCTGTTGAGTGCCCCCACAGCAAGCAGCTTCCTATGGGTGCACCTGAACCGAACCACAGCCCCCTGTATTCATTTAGACATGCTCTACCCCCTTGCTTTCCTCATTGGCTGACTGACTTTGATTGACAGCAGCAGGGGCCAATGGCGCCGCACTGCTGTCTCAGCCAATGAGAAAGGAAGTCCGGGGCAGCCGAGACACTCCTACAACATTGTTGGATCTAGATGGACCTCAAGTAAGTATTAGGGAGGCTGAGAGGGGATACTGCACACAGCAGGTTTTTTATCATAATGTGAAAGTCCACCCATACACTAAAGCAGTGGTCCTCAACCCTGGCCTACAGGGCCCACTAACAGGCCAGATTTTAAGTATTACCTTGGGGAGATGCAGACTAGAATACTGCAATCACTGAGCAGCAAATGGTATCACCTGGGATGTATTTCAGTTATCTTGCAAATCTGGGCTGTTAGTGGGCCCTGTAGGCCAGGGTTGAGGACCCTAACACTAAAGCCTCTGCATCTACAGACATACACAATCTAACACTAACTTATCTAGCCCTGTAAAGAAGAAATCATTACACATACCTTTTTTGAAGCCGATCCGACCCGATCCCACATGGAGCTGTCACTCGCTGTTGCACTGTGGAGGCAAGCGCAGAGGACACAACCAACAACAGAAGCCCCATAGTAACTCTATGGGTGACGTCACTCCCCATTAATTTCACAGCCATTGTCGTCGTTGTCCTCTGCAGAGCTTCCACTGCTTGAGACCGGATCAGATCAGCTCCAAAAAAGGTATGTGTACTGATTTCTTCTTTACAAGGCTAGATAGGTTAGTGTTAGATCATGGATGTCTGTAGATGCAGGGGTTTTAGTTTTAGGGTGGACTTACACTTTAATGCATAAAATGCATTAACATAAAAAACCTTCTGCCCTTACAATCATTTTAAGTCCTGCTAGATCACTTCAGGCTGGTCCCTTTTGCAGGTATGGCTATGTAAAACACTAAAAATACTTGCCTATATTGTCTAAAATCCAATAATACACTGTCTCACCCTGCTCTGCACATGCTCAGTTGCTCTCTATTTTTTGTCCCTGTGCCAAAAATGTAGAAGCTAATCTGCTGACAGCCTAAAGATTTACTGCTGCTCTGGGGCTCTGGGCTTCAGCAAAATGGCAGCCCCCAGCGAGAAGAAACAGGAATAATGCTGGAGGCAACTTACAGCACACACTAATGTTGGTAGCATAATCATTAATTTGGAATGTATGTTCCCTGCTAAAAAACATTTTTTTTTTTTTTTATCAAGTTGTTATGTGTAAAGTCGCACTTTAAGAAAGCTCTAAGACAGATTTTAAAGCAGAAATGAAGGCAAAACTTTCATTTTTTATTTTAGAGAAAGTGAGGAGAGGCTTTAACCCCTGTCAATTTTTTTTTTTTGCCAGCTGGGGATATTTCCATTCACTTCCTATCCTATAGCCACAACAGGAAGTAAGAGGAAATCCCTGCAAATGTCAGGGAATCTTGTTGAGTGTCACCACAACTAGTCCCCATTGGAAGATTTCCTCTCTATTACTGTTCTGGTGACAGCCCAAATTTTGTGATTTTCTTTCACTTTCAATGATAACAGTAAACAGGACAAATAGAGAAGGTGAATCTACTGGGGTGTCTAAAACATTGTTTTATTTGTGTTCAGTAAAAGACGCCAGTGCTTTTGAAGGATTTGAAGATGTATCTGGAGTACAACAGGTTAGAGTCTAGCCACACCAGAAGAGTTTGGTAGAAGGGGAATTGGAGGAGGAAATCTTCAGGTAATGCAGGAGCAAGTAGAACAAGGGACACATCGGAATAATGGTAAGTAATGCCCCTTGTGCTGATTTTTTCCTAACTAAACTTAGGCTTTGAACTAGTTTACTACAGAAAGCTTGTTACAGGACTCTACTGTTGGGAATCTAATTTATTAAACATGCCAAAATGGCAGTACATCCAGATGCCACTATCGCTAACAATCTAAGGTTCAACTCTTCAGTACACCTGGAATTATTTTAAAGAGGAAATACGACCATACAACAATCCCCCCCCCCCCCAAATTTTTTTTCATTCCCATCCTACCTTTTCTGCAGGGTTACCTTCCAAAAAAAACAAACATACTCACCCACAAAGAGTATCCAGCATTGTCCTGCTGCCATGTGCCCCTCTTTTGCCACATGCTGGGTCCTGAGCCACCATCATCCCTTCCTACATCATTGTAAGTCACTTATGCTTGCAAGAACCAATCAGCTGTCAGTTTCTGCCTGTAGGAACCAATCAGCGTGCAGCTGTCACATTTGCCTGCAGCAACCAATCAGCTTGCAGCTGTCACTTCTGCTAGCAGTAACCAATCAGCTTGCAGCTGTCACTTCTGCTAGCAGTAACCAGTCAGCTTGTAGCTGTCACTTCTGCTATCAGAAACCAATCAATCAGCTTGCAGCTGTCTTTTCTGCTAGCAGAAACCAATCAGCTTGCAGCTTTCAATTTTGCCAGCAGAAACCAATCAGCTTGCAGCTTTCAATTCTGGCAGCAGCAACCAATGTGACAGCTGCAAGCCGATTGTTTGCTGTAGGCAGAAATGACAGCGGCAAACTGGTTGGATCCAGCAGGCAGCTGTATTAGTACAGGCTGATGGGTTTCTATAGAGAAGTGACAGCTGCAAGCTGAAAGATTGCTGTAGACAGAAGATACAGCTGGAAGCTGATTGGTTGCTGCAGGCAGAAATGACAGCTGTAAACTGATTGATAGCTGCAAGCAATCAACTTGCAGCTGTATCTTCTGTCTACAGCAATCTTTCAGCTTGCAGCTGTCACTTTTGCCTACAGGAACCAATCAACTTGCAGCTGTCACTTTTGCCTACAGGAACCAATCAACTTGCAGCTGTCACTTTTGCCTACAGGAACCAATCAGCTTGCAGCTGTCACTTTTGCCTACAGGAACCAATCAGCTTGCAGCTGTCACTTTTGCCTACAGGAACCAATCAGCTTGCAGCTGTCACTTTTGCCTACAGGAACCAATCAACTTGCAGCTGTCACTTTTGCCTACAGGAACCAATCAACTTGCAGCTGTCACTTTTGCCTACAGGAACCAATCAGCTTGCAGCTGACACTTTTGCCTACAGGAACCAATCAGCTTGCAGCTGACACTTTTGCCTACAGGAACCAATCAGCTTGCAGCTGACACTTGTGCAATGCTGGATGGTCCTTGGTATTGCTGGGTCCCTGATCAAATTGCAGTCCTGCCATTGCATTTCTTGAAGTTAGGCTTGTACAGCCCACCTGACATAGAAGGACAGGAATGGTGTGAGGTCAGGGATTTCCTATGCCATGTGCACCCCAATCCCCGGGTATGAGGGCCCTCAGCAATGCAGTACACATCTCTTCTTACCCGGATAGGCCGCCCAGGGTCCTCCCGGTGAGTCCTCCCGAGCACAGCCGCCCGCAGCCCTCCAGTAGCACCCTGACTGTGGACGCCGCCATCTTCCCCGGGCACCGCTCCCACAATGCAGCGGGGCAAAGCTGTCACTAGAGCGCTAATCTCCTCCGCTGTCATGCCGTATATAATCGGCTGTGCTAATGGAAACACGGTGATAATAATAGAGGTGGGAGAAGGTCCTGTAAAGCAGCTTTTTTTTTTTCTCCATACTTTCATTGCTCTATGAATTAGCCAGTAAGGGCAGACTTGCCAGTACTAGACGTGTCGCCGGCAGCGTCATAGACAGGCTCACCCCAGGCCCCACAATCCCCCGCGCCTGTCCTAGGTGATCATGGCGGGGATGAGTGTCCTCCGGTCGGCGGGGGCGATGATCAGCCGGCTGCAATGTGCTCAGCGCTGGGCGCTCCGGACTGACGGGCTGCTGGGGAGAGGAGCGCCGGCTGCAGCGGGTAAGAGGGTGGCCTGGCTGGGCCTGGTGTCCTTGTGACCTCTGCCTGGGGACAGGTGACATTGTATGCGGGCACCATGGAGGGGTGACCTGATGAGAAGTACACTGGCAGGAGCAGAAAGGTCCATTTACCTAGAGATCATTGTACCCTATGACAGTCCCTGCAGGGGCACTCCTAGGGCAATGATGATGGGCACATGAATGGCAGACACTGCTAGGGTCATTCACATGGATGGGAAATAACACATTTACAACCTCTTTTATTTACACATCTGAATGTAGCTGCATTGTTTTTACAGGGGATCTTCAAACCGGTGTGTGACCAAAAACCCCGCATCTGAGGACATGCCTAGGGCAGGGCTTGACAAGTTTGCGTGAAATCTAAGAGCCAGCTAAAAAAAGCTTTTTTTTTTTCACGCTTGCCAAATAGCCGGCTTCTGTCAGATACACACGAATCTCCAAAGTGTAGAACAATCCTCCTGCGCTCGAGTGAAATATAATGGGGGGAAGAGAAATACTTCCAACGGACTTGGATGGGTACGACTTGTGGTCTTGCTGCCCCCTCAGGATCAAGGGTATCCGATACCACAACAAAGAAAGGGGCGCACCGACCTAGTGCATTACCACCAAAAACATTTATTAAAATAGTAAAACGTATATATTATACTCACAAAGCAGGTGTGAATATTACACACATCAACATGGAATCTCCAATGCTGCTGCCATTTCTTGGCTCTGAGGAAGGGGGTTTGCCCTCGAAACATGTCAGCCTAGCAGTTCCATGAGGTACACTGCATGCCATCCAGCATTGCGCAGTGCCTTGGCTACCTTGGAGATTCCATGTTGATTATGTGTGTAATATTCACACCTGCTTTGTGAGTATAATATATATGTTTTACTATTTTAATAAATGTTTTAGTGGTAATGCACTAGGTCGGTGTGCCCCTTTCTTTGTTGCCATACATACGAGCCCAATGACGGGCAGTTTTTAATGAACCAATTAATGCTGCCCAGCATTCGACCTAGGGATGCACCAATCCAACTTTTTTGGACCCGATACCGATATCTGGCGTTGTGAAAACGCTGATACCGAACCGTTCTGGAGCTATACACAAAGCAAGCGGCTGCAGTACAGAGCAAAGCTGCTGTTTCATGTGTACGGCTCCTCCATTCACAGGCGGAGTGCATCTGATATCACTCTGCCTGTGAGCCGGACCTATACAGGAAGTAGCGGCCCCCATCCCATACTACTACTGCACCTAGTAAGGGATGGATGAGCCGTTACCAAGCAAAAACCGGATCGGCCAGTGGATCGGTCAATGTTACCGATCCCCCGATCCATCTTAAATGGCCATATCGGCGCCGATATTGGATCGGTGCATCCCTAATTCGACCCGTGTGTACTTTGTTTACTTCTTCTGAGAGATGTTAAAGGAACACTCCAACCACTATGACCTCTTCAGTGATTTAAAGTTGTCATGGCCATAGGAGTCAGAAACCCTGACCATGCTGATATATTTACAATTATGTGCTGGGGGCTAGTTGCACCCCTAGCACAAATGACTTACTGCTAGCGGGTATTGCTGGCAGAGAGTGTGAGGGGCGGCGCTGGAGGAAGCATGCAGAGCTTTCTGTATCTCTCCTCTCACAGGCGGAGTGCATTTAACCACTTAAGCCCCGGAGGATTTGGCTGCTCAAAGACCAGGGCCTATTTTGCGATTCAGCACTGCGTGACTTTAACGGACAATTGCACGGTCGTGCGACGCTGTACCCAAATAAAATTGACGTCCCTTTTTCCCTCACAAACAGAGCTTTCTTTTGGTGGTATTTGATCAACTGTGCGATTTTTACTTTTTGCGCTATAAACAAAAAAAGAGCGACAATTTTTAAAAAATAACAATATTTTTCACATTTTTATATGAAATCCCCCCCCCCCCCAAAAAAAATTAAAAAATCAAAATTTTTTAACATTTTAAGCCAATTTGTTTTCTGCTACATATTTTTGGTGAAAAAAAATCACAATAAGCGTATTTTGATTGGTTTGCGCAAAAGTTACTTCATTTACTAACTACGGGAAAGATTTATGTAATTTTTATTGTTTTTTTTTAACTAGTAATGGCAGTGATCTGCGATTGTTTTTGCGGGACTGCGACTTTGCGGCGGACAGATCGGACCCTTGACTGACATTTTTGACACTTTTGGGAGTACCAGTGACATTACTACAGTAATCAGTGCTATAAATATGCACTGTTCCTGTAAAAATGACACTGGCAGGGAAGGGGTTAACTTTATTAGAGATCCAGGGGTTAAGTGTGTCCCTAGGGGCGTGGCTTTTGATGTAACCACAAAAACAAAGGATCCTACATAGCAGGATAGTATGATCTCTGCAGTTACACCAGGGGAATGACAGGCGGCTTTGTTTACATCAGCCTGCCTTTCTCTCTCTCCAGCGGGAGATCGCGAGTGACCGGCGGACATCGGAGCCGCCGGTCACTCGCGCGGGGATGGCAGTGAATGAGCGGGGGTGGGAGCGTGCCTCCGGCGGCCCGTGCTTGCCCCCTATTGGCTCGCGGGCGAGTGACGTACTGATACGTCACTTTGCCCAGGGGGGGCTGACCGCCGCAATATATGTACTTGCGGCAGTCGGCAAGTGGTTAATATCACTCCACCTGTGACAGGACGGAGCCGGAACTATACAGGAAGCATCTGCTCCGTTCTGTCACAGCTGACAGACCCCGTTCTGTCACCAGACATCCCAATTCTCGTGCGAGGTGCGGGAGTCTCCCACATGGGGAAGGTTTCTTGTCGCCAGACATCCCAAGTCTTGTGCAAGGTGCAGGAGTCTCCCACATGTGGGCGCGGCACCTGCGGGTGTCAGGGAGACTCCCGCACCTCGCAGGAGACTTGGGAGGTCTGGCGACAAGATACCTGCTGCAGTGTAACCCAGGCCGCTAGCTCTAGTTGCCAATGCAACCTGGCGTCTGGGGTTTGTCTAGCCCTGGTCTATGCATTGTGATATTAAGAGAAAAAACAACAGGACAACTTTACTCACTTACAAAATGGATCTGAGGGCTAGTTCACACCACATTCAGTCCAGTCAGGGCCGTCTTTAATACAGGACAAAAGGGGCAGCTGCCCCGGACCCAGCCATTGTTGTGGGGCCCAAGGCAGCTTTGCCTTGAGCCTGGCACTGGCCACAAATAGTTAAGTGGATTCAAGAAAATGTTTGCCTAGGGTCCAATCATTATTAAAGATGCGCTTTTTTTTCTGCATCTAAAATGCATAGATAGGAGGTCATATGGTTTTTAATGGCATAGTTCACACCAGAGCTTGCAGTACCAGAAAAAAAAGTAGGACATGCTGCATTTTTTCTGTACTTGAACTGTACTTTAATGCATAAAAATGCATCAAAAACGCACTGGAACACACACTGTCCTCATTAAGGGCCAGTTCACACCACATGCAGCATGGATAGTAGGTTGTATGGCTCTCAATGGCATAGTTCACACCAGTGTGGTCAGTTCCAGTGCGTTCCAGTTACAGAAAAAAAGTAGGACATGCTGCATTTTTTTCTGCACTGGAATGCTGTAAAAGGCATCAAAAACACATGTCCTTGTTTAAGGTTAGGAAAACAGGGGGGAAATGCATTGGACTGCATCAAAAATGTACATGCATTAAAGCATGTGGACTGCGTTTCTATGGTGTGAACTGGCCCTAACGATGAAGAAAAGAGGGAAGATGCACTGGAAAGCATCAAAAACACGTAAAAAAATGTGCATGCAGAAAAGAATCGGGCCTGGGCTTCTAGGGTGTGAACTGACCCTATAAGCAGGTGTTATATAGAGCGGGTTCATGCCAGCATGCAGTGCGTCAAAGTGCATTCAGTGCGTCTTTCCTGCGCTGACCTGAAAACGCACTGCCTTCGCAATCTGCTGCAGGTGCCAGTGTATTGTTAATGGCATCCAAAATGTAGATCACACATGCAGTGCGTTTGTGACCACCAAATCGCATGGTACAGCAATACCACCACAGGATTTGGTGCATTCATTTCTCCACGTTCTAGTGTGATTTGCAGCCCATTCAGATGCATTCCTGTGTCATTCAGATGTAAACTGGCTCTTGATGTGGGAAGATTTGTTCCAGTAAACATCAGTTTTTACATCCATCTGAATGTAACCCTAGGACCATACATTGACATGTGATCTGTAGACACATACATGTGACATCCTGGCAAGCTGCATCTGTCCTCCCAGACTTGTATGCAAGGGGGATATCTGACCAGGATCACATTCACACGTCTTCCTTCTAAGGCTGGTGACCTTGTGATTCCCCCCTCCTGTCTCTGCATTGGATGATGTCACCTATTCTATTAGACACATCTGATTCAGTGGAAGTTAAACAATAAGGCTGGCCATACATGTGTCGCATTTCCAAAGAACATTCTTTCGCAAATCAGAGGTTTTGTGATTCGATGGTGCCACCATTGATTTTGAAATTTGACCGACCAAGCCTTCAATTTCACCTTCTATTGCTACAGAAAAGAATTTTCATGGCTTGGGAATCTTCTTTTCTTTCTGGGAATTTTCTTTTCTTGCAATCCTACACATTTATTTTTTGATTATATTTCTCACACGATTCTCCCATCGTTGACTAGAAAATCGTACGTTTTTCAAAAACTTCCAACATGCCCGATCACTCAAATTCGATGACCGCATGGAAATCGGCCATTGCTGCGGCCCACTAATGGTGCGAAATTCGAACAAAAATTGTTAGATAAGATTTTCGAAATTGGGCCCATGTATGACCAGCCTAAGTACCCTGTCATTCTGTTCATCTGTGTGGTCTCAGCTAATCGATCCTTCCTACCTCCCCAGAAGAGTCCTTACCAAGATCTGACACCCACGCCCTCTGGTGCAGCCGCAGGGATGGGCAGGAGACAGGGGACTTGTGATGTGGGATGTAAACACTCTCCGGAGACCATGGGCGTCAGATTTTGGCAAGTACGTATTTGTGGAGGAGGATGGTGAAATCTCTTAGCTAAGGACACGGGAAAATTAAAAAAAAAAAAAAAAAAAAAAAAGTGCACTTAACAGGTGTAAAGTGAAGGCTTGCTTGATTAATAGAAGAAATTAAAACATATTCAGTGCCATATTGATTTGGAAGGTGTTAATCCTTCACCTTATATGGCTGAAGGTGTGAATTGTTGACAAAGCACTGAGAAGTAGTAAACCTATAATGCCACCTCCCGGGGGCCCTTAAAGTGGTTGTAAACATCCAGATATGAAATATGAAGAAAGCATAGAGAAGAGAACACTGCCGATAAACATGTACAACTTATGTAGGAGGATTTGTTTAATCTCTGTGTATAACCTAAGGCCAGTCACTGGGTATATGGAAAGGTTTACAACCATTTTAATGTCCAGGAGACTGCACAGCTTCTGTATCATGTGACCATTGTGATTGGCTGTCACACTGGTCACATAATCAGGAGCCTGTCCCATTGGCTCCCAATCAGAAGTCTTGACCAAAAACTGTCTGTGACTGTTCATTGAGTGTGCTGGGAGCGCATTCTCAGCACAAAACTTCATGGATTTGGTGTCTGTACTTCATGTGTGGATATAGGTGCAGGCAGGGGTATCTTCCTGACAATCATTAGAATTGAAGAGGTGGCTTGGAGAAGCTACAAACATTACAGAACAAGTCCAGTTAGATGTGACTAACTTCTACTAGATATACCATGACCCGGATAAATGAGAGCCTTTATAGACTCCTCTCTTTTGTTTTTCCTTTAGTGCCTGTGCGTTTTTCCAGTGGTGGAAAAAGGATCTTTGCCATTGGTCCTTCACTTTACCATGACCAGAAATTCAAAAGATACTTGGTAAGTCTTCTTTCAGTTTAGTTGTGAGACATTGGCGTTCTAGTTTTGGCTATTTCCTATTGGAATAGTACAATTATCCCCTGGTATCTGTATATCCTTCTTTATAACATCAGAACCATCAGCTTAATCTCTTTGTTACAAGTTTTTAGGGTTTTGGAAAATTATAGTTTTAGTGCATTTATCTCACTCTAAATTATGCTTAACCAATTGGCACCCTTGACTTTCAGTGGTTATACCACTTTTGTGTGAAAGCAATCCTAGCAGCTAAAAGGCAGCTAGATTGCTGTCACAGGAGGCGGGAGGGAGTTACTGCCACCTTCCCAGACTCTCCCGTCCCACCGGTGAATTTAATTTGTTATTTACGTCTATCTAAATCTACTAGTGCATATAATACTACCCTGATTGACAATGTTGTTAGGGTGGCTCTGTTGCTCTTCCAGTGGAGTGGAGAGACCCTAAGACGTGAAGTGTTACAGGCCAGATCACCAGGTAAAGATAAAAGGGGAAACTAAAAAAAGTAAACTAATGCAGCCACCACATTTAAAGTAGAACTGAGGGCAAAACTCAAGGTGAGTGGCATAGAAGCAAGGATGCTAAAACTTGTGTCAGGGACAGGATCAGTACTGTTAGGCCAACCAGGAATGTTTGTGGGTTGGGGAATAAATTGTATGTACTTTGTTATAACTGGTATGGCAGAGGCAGGAAGAGCTTGCATTCTTTTATTGAGACACATATATTGGTTTACATATATACAGTATGAAGTGTCATATTTGCATGAGATGCTGCACTGTGAGTGAAGCTTGTGCAAATTTGAGTAAAGTAAAAGCAAGTGGCCGTGGTGCCACCCCTCGGCCCTTAACTCAAGCGACAATGTAAATGCAGAGCAGAGGGAAGACCCAGGCTGCTCCTTGACTCTGACATTTCATATGATCCAGCCAGGGAGGACTTTCTCGGTCTGCCTAGAGCTGTGCTGAGTGTTATTATTGGTGCCAACTACACTGGGGTTTATTTTATTCTCTCTATACAAGTCATACATTCTAAAGTGTTACCTACAGCCTGCAGGTGTTTGCTTGCCGCATTTTTTATTTATTTTTTTCAAATTTTTATTGGAATTTTTTTTTTTGTTCGTAAAACAAAACCTCTAATAAAGACCAGCAGGACATGAAAAAAGGAGGTTACATAAATGACATAATGTCAGCATGATCACATGCATGTATTAAAAAAGGGAGCTTCCGCCCATATAATAGTCATTACTTGTACCACACAGCAGAGGAATAAATGCATTTTTTCTTCTTAATGTTGCCTCCCAACAATGCATTTAAATATTAATGCCCCCTATTTGAAAATAGTTTTGTCTTGAATGCCCTTGAATGCTTGCTTTTATGTTCCAAAAGGCTGTCACCAATTGTTTGTGGGTGTGTTAAAAATGGGTGTGATTTTGTGAGCGTGGCAATGAATAGGGTGTGGTCAGTAGCAGGTCCCTTGATTTTATTTTCAAAAACTGGTAAACTAAAGTCGCTTTTTTTTTTTTTTTTTTTTTATTTGATGGCTTAGAGGAAGGGTATATTACATTACATGAGAGATATGTATGTGTGTATACATACAAATGGACATCCATCTAAAAAAAAAAACACATCGATGTGCTACTGGAGTCATCCATGTGCACTTTATTTTATAGTTTTTGGCCATACTAGTTTAATTTTTTAAGAGGGTGTAATCCATTTATTATCATTTTCTAAGTTTTTTTCATTTTTGGTTCTATATGGATATAGTACTTATGGTATCTTGTGGTTGCTGGGTTACACATTAACCCCACCTTTATAACCGGTTACTCCCTAGCCCCCCCTTTATTTTTTTATTTATTTTTGGTGGACCCTTTGTACCTGACAACTTAAATGGCCACTGAGCATTAGGTTTGATTAGCTCTGAGGAAGGGGGTTTGACCCCTGAAAATCTTAAGCCGTCCAATAAGGTTTGGTCCTATGCCGAGCACATCACATTCGACTGAAGTACATTCGTTTTATGCATACAGTTTTATCCACTTGTGAGTATCCATTTGTCTCGGGTGATGTAAAAAACTTGCCTATGGTAATGCACAAGATATTTGCGCCCGCCTGTGTGTTTTTGCAGTTATTGAAAATGTCCCAGTCCCAATCTGAGTAGGGCTGTACCCCAAAGAGGTATTGCGCATTGAAGCACTGTGAAAGAGACAATTCCTGGATCTAGCTCTAGAGTGTTTTTTGGAGGCTGCAGAGTAGAGGGGGGTCTCGTTATTGAGTTTTCTTTCTTTCCTTCCTTCCTTCCTTTTCTGTCCGGTAGGTTCAACAGGTATTGAGAAGATGACAAATGTCCCCATTGGAAGATTTCCCCCTCTTCCTGTTCTGGTGACAACTCATTTTGGGTTTACCCTCAGTTCAATTCCAGGTGTTACTGGTGATCAGCACAATTAGAAAGAGGCAATCTTCCCAATTGGCAGACAGTTTTACAGTTATACCTTAAGTCCACTTTCACATATTTGAGTCCTGGTGTGTTAACATTCATTGCGCTAAGGCCCATTTATTTGAACTCTTAGTTGTGAAACTATTAGGAGACTTTTTTTTTTATCTACAGCAGTGATATGTAACCTGTTGGCCAAGACCCTGGATTTGAGATTATAATCGACTTTCAATTTCCCTACGACACCTGGGCTCCAGAGAGCCAGGGAATCTCTGTCCTGCTGCTTTTGTCACCATCTTTTGTAATTCCAATACTCAGTCCTGTACTTACAATAAAAATCTTCATTTTGTTTTATAGAAATTCTACATACTGCTTGGTGTGATACCTGCAGGTATCGGTATATCACTAATCAATTTTTTTGTTGGTAAGTAACAATTTTTTTTAATGGTTTTTTTCTTTTAATGATTTTTTTTTCTTTTTTTTTTTTTAACTTGTGTGTTACAATATTCAAATAATGTATTACTTATATATATATATATATATATATATATATATATATATATATATATATATATTTTTTTTTTTTAAAGGGTCTTATGCACTTGTTGTTCTGGGCTATACTGTATAATATAGAATTTAATATATTCTAGAGCTGCACTACATATATCCTGGATGTGTATAAAAATACTTGAGACTGAGAAAGATGCACACATAGCTTGATGAAATTGCATTGTAATGCTTGAAACTGTACAGTTGCTTGTTTTCAATTATGTATGAACATGGAATTTTGGAAGCAAAATAATTGCATTACACGAAGACCATATATATACATACATATATATATATATATATATATATATATATATATATATATATATATATATATATATATATATATATATATCTCTATCTCACACACAGTGCCCTTGACTTTTTATATTCCAGTCTTAAGTTCAATGTTTTGTTAATCTGAATTGGTTGTGATGGATCAGAGCACAATAGTCTAAGTTGGTGAAGTGAAATGAGAAAAATATATACATAAAACTATTTTTTGGAAATAGAAAACATAAATTTGGCATGTGCATATGTATTCACTTCTTTTGTTATGAAGCCCATAGCAACACTTAAGTGGTTTAAGGGGAAACATGTAAATGTGTTGGAATGGCCTATTCAAAGACCAGACTTCAATCCAAGAGAAAATCTGTGGTTAGACCTAGGGCTCTTTCACACGGCTGCTTCGTGTGTCCGCAAATCATCCTATTTTTTTGCGGATGATTTGCGGACATAATGTAAGTCTATGGTATTGCGGATGTCATCGGAATACCATCCGCTGACATCCGATTTTCTTCCTTTCAGTTCTGTTCCGTTTTTTGGAACGGAACAGAACCCTATTTTTCCTCCGTTCAAAAAACGGAAAGGAAGCAAAATCGGATGTCAGCGGTGTCATCCGCTGACATCCGCAATGCCCATAGACTTACATTATGTCCGCATATCATCCGCAAACGAATGGAATGATATGCGGACATACGGAGCGGATGACACAAATGTCGTCCGCTCCGTGAAAAAAAAAAAAAAGTCCCGCAGCGGAGCTTTCACACGGAGCGGCCGTGTGAAAGAGCCCTTAAAGATTGCTGTTCACAAGCGCAAACCATCCAACTTGAAGGAGCTGGAGCAGTTTTGCAAGGAGGAATGGGCAAAAAACCCAGTGGTAAGATGTGGCAAGCTCATAGACTTATCCAAAGCAACTTGGAGCTGTGATTGCCACTAAAGGTGGCTCTACAAAGTATTGACTTTAGGGGGGTGAATAATTATGCACATTGACTTTTTCTGTTATTTTGTCCTATTTGTTGTTTGATTCACAATTAAAAAAACAAAAAAAAAAAATCTTCAAAGTTGTGGGCATGTTCTGTAAATTAAATGATGCAAATCCTCAAACAATCCTTGTTAATTCCAAGTTGTGAGGCGACAAAACACGAAAAATGCCAAGGGGGTGAATACTTTTTCAAGGCACTATATATATATATATATATATATATATATATATATATATACACACACATATACATATACATTTTTTTTTTCTTCATCATGCCCGGTTTAAAGCTGGGGCTTTGTTCCTTTTAACGGACAAGTTCAGGTATAACTAAAAAGGATCCAGCTAACCAGCTGCCCCCCCTCCTACCGTACTCAAAGCTAATCCTACCCCCTCCCACCTAGATGCCTACTGGACTCTCTCCTACAGCAGCAGCCTCCCAGAATGATTATATTTTAGAAACATAGAATGTGTCGGCAGATAAGAACCATTTGGCCCATCTAGTCTGCCCAATATATCTGAATCCTATGAATAGTCCCTGGCCCTATCTTATATGAAGGATAGCCTTATGCCTATCCCATGCATGCTTAAACTCCTTCACTGTATTTGCAGCTACCACTTCTGCAGGAAGGTTATTCCATGCATCCACTACTCTCTCAGTAAAGTAATACTTCCTCATATTACTTTTAAACCTTTGCCCCTCTAATTTAAAACTGTGTCCTCTTGTGGTAGTTTTTCTTCTTTTAAATATGCTCTCCTCCTTTACCGAGTTGATTCCCTTTTATGTATTTAAAAGTTTCTATCATATCCCCTCTGTCTCTTCTTTCTTCCAAGCTATACATGTTAAGGTCCTTTAACCTTTCCTGGTAAGTTTTTTCCTGCAATCCATGTACTAGTTTAGTAGCTCTTCTCTGAACTCTCTCTAGAGTATCTATATCCTTCTGGAGATATGGCCTCCAGTACTGCGCACAATACTCCAAGTGAGGTCTCACCAGTGTTCTGTACAGCGGCATAAGCACTTCTCTCTTTCTACTGCTTATACCTCTCCCTATACATCCAAGCATTCTGCTGGCATTTCGTGCTCTATTACATTGTCTTCCCACCTTTAAGTCTTCTGAAATAATTACTCCTAAATCCCTTTCCTCAGATACTGAGGTCAGGACTGTGTCAAATATTCTATATTCTGCCCTTGGGTTTTTACGCCCCAGGTGCATTATCTTGCACTTATCCACATTAAATTTCAGTTGCCAGAGTTCTGACCATTCTTCTAGTTTTCCTAAATCCTTTTCCATTTGGCGTTTCCCTCCAGGAACATCAACCCTGTTGCATATCTTTGTGTCATCAGCAAAAAGACAAACCTTACCATCGAGGCCTTTTGCAATATCACTTATGAAGATATTAAACAAAATTGGTCCCAGTACAGATCCCTGAGGTACCCCACTGGTAACATGACCTTGTTCTGAATGTTCTCCATTGACTACAACCCTCTGTTGTCTGTCACTCAGCCACTGCCTAATCCACTCAACAATATGGGAGTCCATGCTCAATGACTGCAGTTTATTGATAAGTCTTCTATGTGGGACAGTGTCAAAAGCCTTACTAAAATCTAGATATGCAATGTCTACTGCACCTCCACCGTCTATTATTTTAGTCACCCAGTCAAAAAAATCTATAAGCAAATCCATTGCAAATTTTTTTTCTTTGCTGTCTGTGCAATAATTTCTAATAGACTTGAATCGAACTCTCTTGCAATGGCCCAGCTACGGTTCATCCATGTCTATGGGAAGTCACTTTCCATATGTGGGCAGCACTGAGGTTTCTGAAAGTGGATGTGAACACAGTGAGAGTCTGTTGCCCTCAGAGAAAGGTAAATAGCACCCGGGTGGAGGTGGCGGGTTTAGCTTTAAGTAGGTTAGGGTGTGAGTCTTTAAATTTGATCAAAACCTGAACTTGTCCATTTATAGATACCAAAGTTTGAGGTTTTATTGCTCCATCCTCCTACTACAGAGGATAGCTATGTCATTGCTGGAGAATAACAAGCATTACAAGAAGTGGGGTTGCTTTACTAAAACTGGAGGGTGCAAAATCTGGTGGAGCTCTGCATGGAAATCAGTTTCCAGTTTTTTTTTTTTTTTTGTCAAAGCTTAAAAGTTAGAAGCTGGCTACAATGCAGAGCTGCACCAGATCGTGCGCTATCCAGTTTTAGTAAATCAACCCAACTGTGTGTTGGTGCAGTAAGGAGAGGCTCGCCCAGAGTTTTCTTCTGAGATCCTGTTTATCCATTACACTTAAAGAGCTGAACTCCAATAATATGCAATATTTGAAATGGCAGTGATTAGTAGATGTTGGAATGTTCAATGTCTAGTACTATGACGTGCAGAAGTAAGGGATCTTCACCCGTCCTGTACTTTTCTTTTGAGTCTCTATTTTTATTTTACCAGGTCCAGCTGAACTGGCAGAAATTCCAGAAGGCTATGTTCCTGAACATTGGGAGTACTATCAGGTAAGTTGGAGTAGGGAGTAGTATAGCATTTAGTGGAGAGCAAAAAACTAGAAAACTACTGCAGGTATAAAGTGCAGGCACATAGAGGTTAGGACCGCAATCGGCAATATTTGCACTTTTGCAGGTTTAAAGCTGCTGCCGGTATGTGCAAGGACCTGGAGCAGTTTGCAGCTTTTTTGATATTCTCTTTGCAAGTTGAATGTTTGCTTAAGCTGACCATACACTGATCCAAATTCCTGCTCAATTGGGAAAATGTTGATCACTTTGTGGCCTCACCAGCTGTTGAAGGGACATATCAAGGAAATTCTCGGATGATCAGTGGCTGGAGCCACTGTATTGGGTGCCACTGTGAGAATACAATGTCCCGGTGGAGGATTTTCTTTCAACCACCTCATTTATGTGACTGAACAAAATAAAAAAATGTGTAATTGCCAGCCTAATGCCCCGTACACACGTTCAGATAATCAGACGACTTATCGTTCGCATTTTGTTGCATGATACTAACATCGAATTCAACAATGCGTACAAACCGCATAATTTTTGTCGTACGATTCTGGAAAAGCTTCCTGGTTGCTTAGCTACGTATCAGATGGTGCAAAACAAAAACAATGGCAGCCAGGCTTTTTCCGTGCTATTTTAGTGTTTCTGAGCATGCGCGGTCTTTGTCGATCGATTTTTAGCGGACGCATAGTGTACTGATGAAACGATTGTCGTTCGCAAGGCTGTCGTACGACGGAAGTTTTCCTGTTTGTCCCTTCGGATTTTGTTGGATGAACTGTCGTGATCGGCTGTCGAAAGCTGTGTACTAAAGATCAGATTATCGTGTGATCAGGTCGAAAGCGAGTTTTGTCGTACGATTATCGGAACGTGTACGGGGCATAAAGCTGGATACACCCTATAGAACTTTTGTTGTCAGATTTCCTTTAGATTTACCTTTTCTATGTAGTGCAAGGGCCTGCCTGATTGCATACAAATTGAAAGTGTTTAGGTTTGACCTCCATATTATATGGTTTTAGTAAGTCTGAAGGAAAAAATCTAAAGAAAATTGTATAGTGTGTATGGCCCATTAGCCTTGAAAATGAGGAGAAGCTGTGTTCACTTCAAACAAGGTGTCAACAAAAATCTTGTGTGTGGTTGTGGTCTTTTTTTTTTTTTTTTTTTTTGTACACTATTAGTTATTCCGAGTGCACGCCACTATTAAGTGATCATACTTTAATACATACAAAATCATAAATTGTTGAGAAACTGTGCTGCCGCACTAGTGTGCTACTCACCAAACAGTATATAATCATGTATAAAGTGCACATAAAATTCTACATGTGTAAAAAAAAAAAAATACGTTCACACACCATAAATTTAAAAAATGTGTAAAAATATCCTGTGCAAAGTATCCTTGTTTATAATTCCAAAAAAATCTTAATATTCTAAAGAATTCTTCTGTGCTTCACACACTGTACCAAATGCCACCACTATTAACCGCTCGCCTTATACCTTGATCTATAACCAATAGGTCATATGCGTTTGTCTCTGTAAGGGAAAATTCCCAGTGAATTGGATTGAATAAAAAAAATCTTTAGACCAAATGAAGAATGCACATCTCCAGATCTTTCACAGAAAAGGTCAGGAGAAAAAAATATAGAAACCATTCTAGCACTTTCCATTTAATTATATGCAGTATATTTATTAAAAAAACAAAGGAAATACACTCACAATCAAGGTGCACGAGACTGGTGCACCACAGAGAAAAGACCACCAAAGGGGTGCCTAAATAGTACTTATGTAAAGGGGACTTCAATCCAATCAGAAAAAAAGAAATGTTAGCAATTAAAATATAATCTATGGTAATTCTCATTAGTTTCCTCTTATTCAGAGTTTTCCGGAAAAAGTAAAGGTCCTTCCTTGCAGCGCATTGCAAGGGTTCTGTCCAGGGGACTGGGTAAAGCCATTTCACTCACCTGCTCCCACAGACACCTCCTTGCTACTAAACCAGTCCCCGCAGCCTCTTGCACTGCAGCGGTTGGATGCCCTTTGGCATCCTCGAGACTGATGTAGGGACCCAAACCCTGCATTGGACATGAAGACTGAGGAAAAAGTGCACTGCCGGAGCATGGGGGAGCGCTGTTTGCAAGGACAGTGCAGGATCAGAAGTGTAAAAGTGCTTTTACCATCGCCTAGACTAAATAAGCCATTAACCCTTGCAGTGTGGACACAGCCCCACTGCAAGGGAGGACCTTTAATTTTTTTCCTGGAGCTGGGCCCTAAAGCGTGCGTTAGGGTCCTTTCACACGAACGATCTGATCAGATCCGCCTGTCAGTTTTTTCAGGCGGATCTGATTGGATCGTCCATGCATCCCTATGGGGCAGCGAATGTCAGCGGTGACATGTCCGCTACCATCCGCATCCGATCCTGTCCGTGAAATCCGGATGGATGGAAACCCCATTTTCCATCCGTCCAGGAGATCGGATGAGAACAGACAGGCGGTCCGCTCTCATCCGATTCCCCATAGAGAGCAGCAGGGCTCTGGCACATCCCTCTCCGCACACAGAACGGAGACGGAGCTGTCATCTGCCTGCTCAGCGGGGATCAGTGGATCGATCCCCACTGAGCAGAGAACGGTCTGCACCGCACAGCGGACCATAAGAAAGGACCCTTACCCCAACATTTCATATTCCTGGTATGCATCTGCTGCACCATGTACTTGTATGAAAAAGTATCCTGTTCTTTTTGTATTGTTTCCTTTGTGTGAAATACCTGGTGATCCTGCCAGTCCCTCTGCTTTTCTATTAAAAACTAACCACACTAGGCAAGAGTGTACGCCATGGTCAGTTCTCTAGCTATGCTGGGAACTGTGCTCTCCTCCATTGATCGGACTTGTCCTGACACACCCCTGCTGCACAGCCATTCACTGGGAAGCTCAGTGCTGCTGTTTCTCCTCCCCAGCTCTTAAGCAGCGGAGAACAGAGAGAATGTGATCACTCTTTAAAAAAAAAAAAGGGAAAAGGGTATTTATAATGTTTTTATGTCTATACAAAGATTTCTATTTTAGCTTGAATTGGTTGTTTTACAAGGCGACCGTTTTACTTTAAGTTTCTTCATAGTTTATGAATTTTTAATTTTAATCATTTCAGCACCCAATCACTCGTTGGCTATCCCGCAATTTGTTTCATCCTATTGATGAGTCTTATGAGAGAGGAATGACAATACTCTACAATGAAAACGAGAAACGTCAGCTCAGGTAAACAAATAACTAATCCTGTACAAGTTATTTGAAAACTCTTCTACAAATATATTTTTAGCCCCGGTTCACACTTATGCGATGCGGGAAGGCTGCGAATCCGCAGCCTGTTCCCGGATCACACACGCACCCCCGGCAGTTCACACTGCCATATGCGATACGCTGGGGGTGTCAATGTAATCTTAACGACACCCCCAGTTTGATCGCATATCGCAGTGCGATCTTGCAGTTCGCACAGGATCGGATCGCACAAGTGTGAACCGCTGTGCGATCCGATCCTGATGCGGCTTCCAAAAAGGGTCCCTGTGCGTGTTTGGTGCGGCTGCGGTGCACATTTAGCCATACAAACTGTATGGCTAAACTCGCACCGCACAGCTGATCGCATGTAATGTCAGAGCAGTGCGCTCCGACATTACATGCGAACCCCGCACTCGCACAAGTGTGAACCGGGGCTCAATGTACCTGTGACTGCTTTGTTTTCCACATTCAAAAAAAATTAATATTCTTGTCTTAGTAAAATAAATGAGCTACACACAGTGGCAAGAAAAACTAAGTGAACCCCTTGGCATTAACTGCTTTTCTCCAGTCGTCTGTCCAGGACAGCACAGGAGATATAGGCTCCACCTCCGGAGACAGGAAACACAAAGGATCAGGTGAATAAAGGGGCGGACACCCACCATCTTCCCCAGTCTTTTGTGTTTCCTCCCCGGAGGAGGAGGCAGGTGTGGAGCTCTGCTGTACCTGTCCTGGAAGGAGGTCAGCGATGGGGGGCCCCCGGTGGTCGACGAGGCCGTGTCCGGCGCATCTCCTCCTGGAGCCCGGGGAGGGCTATGTCCAGTACCTGCTACGAGGGGGAGTCCGGTCGCCGTACCGAGGACTTCCGCATTCGGGCAGGGGGACGCATGCGCAGGCCTTGAGTTCCGGCCTTTGGAGCGCATAGGAGGAGGGCGGGGCTTCCGGCGCATCACTTCCGGTTCCGGCTCTCACAGTGGTGATGACGCCGGAACCATGGCGGTTTATTTAAACTGCTGAAACCGCTACAGGTCGGCGAGGCTTCCCTGTGCAAGAACGCAGCGGCGGGATGTTACAGGAGGAAGAGGCCTCTCTCATGGAGACTGCAGGACCCAGCGGTGGTGGCGCCATCCCAGCCCAGGTAGGTGTCACAGGGGTAGGCTACCTACTAGGCTGGGAGAGGGGGGGGGTGAGTACAGGGGCCCTCAGAATGCTGTGATTCCCCTGTTGGTTTTACTCTCCCCCCCCCCCTCAAAGCTGAGTCCGGGCTAATGAGCCTAGGAACTCTGGCTTAGCTTCTCTGGCAGGGGGAGGGGGTGGCTATTGTAGTTTATCCCCCCTCCTTGTTTTTTTCTGTTAGGGTCTCACCATCTCCTTGTTTTTTCCCTCTTCTCGTCTTCAGGCTCAGCCCAAAGACACAGAGAAACCTTCGGGGAAGAAAAGATGCCCGTCCTGTGCTGCTAAGTTTAAGGAGGGCTGGAGTAAACCCCTTTGTAAACCCTGTATAGACAAATTGGTCTATAAGGAGTCAACAGGGGCATGCAAGGATTTAATCGCAGGAGTCCAAAAGGAGATGAAAGCGATTAAATCTATGCTGTCTAGCATAGAGACCCCCAAACAGCCAGCAGAAGCCCCCCTAGTTTCAGCCCCAGAGGAGGGTGTAGAAACAGAGGCAGAGGACTCAGATTCCCTTGAAGAGCTTAGTGAGGCAGCTTCTTCCAGGGAGGTCCTTGAGTTAGGGACTAAATCGCCTAGGTATAAGTTATCACTGGAGGAAGTGGATGCTTTACTAGGAGTGATTTATGAGACCTTAGAAATTAAGGAAGAGCAGGTCTCTCTGTCCCTACATGACAAAATGTACCAAACCCTGAAAGAAGCTCAGTCTAGGGTATTTCCGGTACATGAAACTTTGTCGGACTCCATTAAAAAGGAGTGGGTGGAGCCTGAAAAGAAGCTGTTTTTCCCAAAGAGCTTAAAGAGGAGGTTTCCCTTTAAGGAGGACCCCTCTTGTATTTGGAACAAGGTTCCCAAGCTGGATGCGGCCTTCTCACAATGCGCCAAATCTACAGACCTGGCCTTTGAGGATATGGGTGTCCTTAAAGAGCCTATGGATAAGAGAATAGAGATTCTCCTTAAAAGGTCATGGGAGGCAGTTATGGCTAACCTAAAACCAGCTATGGCCACAACAGTGGTGGCCAGAAATCTGGAGGTTTGGCTGGACCAACTTAAAGCTCATCTGGAAGGAGGGACTTCCCGTAAAGAAATTCTGGATTCCCTTCCTATGCTGTTAAAAGCGGCCGGGTATATGGCAGATGCTTCGGCAGAATCGGTCAAGTTGTCCGCCAGAACTGCAGCCCTGGTGAACTCTTCACGTAGGGCCTTGTGGTTGAAGTCATGGTCAGGGGACTTAGCGTCCAAGACGAAGCTTTGTGGTATCCCCTTTGAAGGGGACCTCTTATTCGGCCCAGACCTAGAGAAGGTCCTGGACCGAACAGCTGACAGGAAGAAAGCTTTTCCGTCAAAGCCCAAGAAAGCTCCAGAGCGACGTTTTTTTCGTCCCCAAAGACCACAAGGGCAAACTTCCAAAATGCCAGCCACTAAAAAACAGTGGGGGAGAGGACAACAAAAGAAGGGCATTCTCTTTTCCTCTCCTAAAAAAACCTCTAAACCCCAATGACCGGGTCCCGGTGGGGGGAAGGTTGGGTCAATTCCTCCCACAGTGGGAAAGCGTGACCCAAAACAGGTTCATATTGAGGATTATCAAGGAAGGTTATCAGATTCAGTTCCAGGGTGTTCCACCCGCGAGAACAGTTCTGACCTCCCCTCCCAAAGATCCCCTAAAGGCGTCGGCACTGTTGTCGCAGATTGGCGACCTTGTGGACCAGAGAGTCCTTGTCCCAGTGCCCCAAGAAGAAACAAACATGGGTTTCTATTCGCACGTCTTTGTGGTGAAAAAGCCGTCAGGGAGTTTTCGGCTAATCCTGAACCTGAAACCTCTGAACAGATGGGTGACCTACAAGAAGTTCCGGATGGAAACCATCTTTACGGTAAAAGCCATGCTCCCCCCAAATTGCTTTATGGCCTCCCTAGATCTAAGGGATGCCTATCTTCATATCCCTATTCACAAGAAGTCTCAAAAACTTTTAAGAATAGCGATAAGATGGGGGAGTGCTGTTCGCCATCTGCAGTTCAGAGCCCTGCCATTCGGACTAAGTTCTTCTCCCAGGATTTTCACCAAAGTCCTGGCAGAAGCACTGGCTCCCTTAAGACTAAGGGGAATCTCGGTCATTCCGTATCTGGACGACCTTTTATTTTTTGCCCATTCCTTTCCCCAGTTACAGGAGGACTTGCGGGTGGCCACCCGGTTCTTGGAGGACCTGGGTTGGTTAATCAACAAGGAGAAATCCAATCTGATCCCAACGCAAGAATTGTGCTATCTGGGGTACAGGATAAATTCAATAGAGCAGAAAGTTTTTCTCACTCTAGAAAAGGGGGAAAAGGTAAAGGCGACAGCAGCCGCCCTGCAATCCAACATGGCACTGTCCATCAGGACAGCTATGTCAGGCCTAGGGTTCCTCGCAGCAACAATCCCAGCTGTTCCTTGGGCAAGGGCCCACTTTCGGTGTCTCCAAGCCAACATCCTGAGAGTTTGGGACGGGAGACAACAATCCCTGGACAAGACCATCCGTTTATCTCCAAAAGCCAAGCAATCGCTCTGGTGGTGGAGAAAAGAAGAAAACCTCTGGGGGGGCCTTCAGTGGTCCTTCCCAGTGTCCGTCCGAATAACTACGGACGCCAGTACCTGGGGCTGGGGAGCCCATTGGGGAACGAGGATGGCACAGGGAGCATGGTCCAGAAGGGAATCTCGGGAATCGGCCAATTGGAGAGAACTACGGGCAATCTGGGAAGCCCTAAGAGTGTTCTCCAAGGACCTGAACGGACACCATGTACAGGTCCTATCGGACAACGTGGTGGCGGTCGCTTACGTCAACAAACAGGGAGGGACTCGGTGCCCGTCCCTGATGCAGCTGACGGCGAACCTTTTTTCCTGGGCAGAAGTAAACCTGAGCTCTATTTCCGCAGTCCACCTAAGGGGTGTGGACAACGAGATGGCCGACTTTCTAAGTCGCCATCAGGTATCGGAAGCAGAGTGGTCCCTAAACAGGGAAGTCTTCCAGTTGGTGACCCAGAGATGGGGCGTTCCAGACATAGATCTGTTCGCCAGCAGGACGAACAACCAAGTACCAAGGTACTTTTCCCAAGAGAAAGGCGGAGGAGCCATAGGGCTGGATGCCTTAGCTCAGGAATGGACGTCTCAGCTGAGTTATGCTTTTCCCCCGCTCAAATTGATTCCTCTCGTGTTAAGGAAGTTCATCAAGGAGGATACCACCTTAATCCTGATAGCCCCGTTTTGGCCAAACAGGCCTTGGTTTTCATCCCTGAGGCGTCTAGCAGTGGGTCCCCCCCTCATGTTACCAGAGAGGGAAGACCTGCTATCTCAGGAGCCGATACAACTGCCAAAGATTCAGAGAATGAAGTTGGCAGCCTGGTATCTGAAGAAAGTCTTTTGAAGTCAAAAGGACTTTCAGATAAGGTGATCTGCACAATTCTTTCTAGTAGAAAGAAGGTCACCCAGGCAATTTATTTTAAGTATTGGAAATTTTTTTGTTCTTGGCTAAAAACCGATAACAGGGAGGTCGGTATTCCAGCCATTCTTGAATTTCTGCAGGAAGGTGCAGACAAGGGACTGGCCGTTAGCACTTTAAAAGTGCAAGTAGCGGCATTGTCAGTGTTTCTGGAAAGATCCCTGGCTTTAGAACCTTTGGTGGTGAGGTTCTTCAAGGGACTATCCAGAATTAGACCAGTTCCATTTAAGGTTCTTCCTAAATGGGACTTGTCAATAGTACTACAGGGTTGGATAAAACTTTCGCAGGACGCAGACCTGTCGTTAAAATATATCACCCTTAAGACAGCCTTTCTGGTAGCAATTTCTACAGCCAGGCGCATTAGTGAGCTTCAGGCGCTTTCAGTTAGGGAACCTTTTCTTCAAGTTTTTGAAGACAGGTTGGTCGTACGTACAGATCCAGGATTCCTACCTAAAGTGGCTTCCAGGTTCCACAGGGCCCAATAAATGGTGTTACCATCCTTCTGTTCCTCCCCTTCCAATCCAAAGGAAGCAGAGTTTCATCTTTTAGATGTCAGGGCTTGTGTGTTAAGCTATCTAGAATGGTCTAAGAGCTTTAGAAAATCCAATGCTTTATTTGTAGTGCATTCAGGGAAAAATAAGGGGCAGCAGGCTTCAAAGAATACTATAGCCAGGTGGATTAAACAGGCGATAGTAGAAGCTTATAGAAGTTTAGATAAGGAATGCCCTTTTTCTCTGTTAGCCCACTCCACGAGGGCATTATCTGCTTCTTGGGCGGAGCGGGCTGGGGCGACACCAGAGCAAATTTGCAAAGCAGCCACCTGGTCTAGCTTCTCGACATTCATCAAGCACTACAGACTGGACCTTCTCTCTGCGCAAGATCAAGCGTTTGGAAGGAAGGTCCTCCAGGCGGTAGTCCCACCCTAATCTGGTAAGTTCTCGTTGATCTCTCCTGTGCTGTCCTGGACAGACGACTGGAGAAAAACCAGAGTTAGACTTACCGGTAACTCTGTTTCTAGGAGTCGTCCAGGACAGCAGGGATTCCCTCCCTATAATGCTGTTTTTAACCATGGGCGAGTGTTTTTTTGTCTTGTTACAGATGCCATGTCCGGGGAGTTCTCGGATAAAGACTGGGGAAGATGGTGGGTGTCCGCCCCTTTATTTACCTGATCCTTTGTGTTTCCTGTCTCCGGAGGTGGAGCCTATATCTCCTGTGCTGTCCTGGACGACTCCTAGAAACAGAGTTACCGGTAAGTCTAACTCTGGTTTTTCTGCAGTAATTTGCCAAAAAAGTGAATTGATCCTCATCGAAGTCATGACAATAGAAAAACATAACGTGCTTCAGCTGATAACACATAAACAATTCTAATTTCTTGTGTCCTTATTGAACACAACCATTGAACATTCACTGTGCTGGAGGAAAACGTAAGTGAACCCATAGATTAATTTTGTCAATGAAAGATATTTGGAGTCGCTATTTTGCACACTTGGAGTCCAGTTAATGAAATGAGTTTGGAGGTATGGTTTAGAGCTGCTTTGATTAATAAGACCTTCAAACTTTTTTAAGATGGCTGTTCATTAGAAGCATCAGCTGATGTGAACCATGGCTCCCAAAAAGAGCTCTCTGAAGACATATGATCAAGAGTAGCTTATCTGCAAAAGGCTGGAAAGGGATACAAAGGAATGCCAAAGTGTTTAGGCATTCATCACTCGACAAATTGTCTATAAATTGAGATGGTACTGGGGTTACTTTTCCTAGAAGGGGGCGCCCAGGCGAGAACTCCCAAGGCACAACACAGAATCTTAATGAGATAAAGAAGAACCCAGGAGTATCTGCTAAAGGCTTGAAGATAAGACTGGAACTGGCAAATATCTCTGTTCTTGGATATGATCAGTTTAAAAGTTCACAGAGTTCATACTGAGAAAGATGTAAAAGAATGATGGTGATGTAAGCTGTATCTAGACCAGATTAAAATGGTGCAGTGGTGTGGAGGAGGCTCTCACTGATCAAGATTCTGAGGGTGCTCAGCATGTCTCCGGACCTTTTCCTTGTGACTCCCGGCCACTGATGCTGCCATTATAAAGTAAAAACTGTCTTTCTGCACATTAAGATGGTTTTCACTTTATAGCAGTGCCCTGATCTCTATCCCGCTGTATGATAATAATCAACAAAATACAAGAAACTTTGTTCTCATTCAGCTTCCTGCTCCGCTCTGCTCTTAAAATCTCCACTCTGCTCTTAAAATATCCACTGTCCGGGTGCATGTGAATTCATTACATGCACTAACGGGCCGGACATTTAGCGGCAGCGGGCCGGGTGCACGTGAATTCATTACGTGCATTGACAGGCCGGACATTGTGTGTGCGCTTTTGGGCACCAGATACTAAGGCCAATGGTACAGTTGCCAGGACCCTATCCCATCTTTCTCTCCCACATCACGCTCCTATTGACCTCTGCAGGGCAGCCTAGCTGAAATTAGTGGCAAGGTTAGAATATATACACTATGTTGTCAAAAGCATTGGGACACCAGCCTTTACACGCACATGAACTTTAATGGCATCCCGGTCTTAGTCCGTAGTGTTCAATATTGAGTTGGCCCACCCTTTGCAGCTATAACGGCTTCAACTCCTCTGGGAAGGCTGCCCACAAGATTAGAAGTGTGTCTATGGGAATGTTTGACCATTCTTCCAGAAGTGCATTTGTGAGGTCAGGCACTGATGTTGGTCGAGAAGGCCTGGCTCGCAGTCTGCACTCTTAATTGATCCCAAAGGTGTTGTTGGGTTGAGGTCAGGACTCTTAGCAGGCCAGTCAAGTTCCTCCACCACAAACTCGCTTATCCATGTCTGTGTGGACCTTGCTTTGTGCACTGGTGCGCAGTCATGTTGGAACAGGAAGAGGTCATCCCCAAACGGTTCCCACAGGCAATGAAAAACGTATAGCTAAATTAATAGGCCCACAGCCAAAACATAAGAAGGGCTTTAGAGCACCCAGTTGTTTCTTTTAAGGTGTAAGTTCAAATAAATTTAAAAACGTAAATTTACACCCCATCCCCAGTCCCCACTGCACTTACATCTTAGGCTGGGTCCACATATATGCGGCTGCGGTTTCAGCACGGAAGTCCGATGCGATTCTGTTCACTGGTTCAGGTGCAAATTTTTTTACCAGAAATTGCACCTGAACTGGACTGAAATGCACAGGACTCTTTTTAGAACCACACCGTGGCTCCCCCCGCACATGTATGAGAAGGCTGTTGGTTTGCATGTTATGCGAGTCGGATGCAGTTCGAAACCCATCTGATTTGCATATCTGTGAATGGAGCCATACTGTGGGTAATTATCTGTCCCATGCAGCAAGTGCATGGGTCCAGAGATTTTAATGCCCTGCTTCCCCCCCCCCCCCTCTCCCCCTTTACTTCTTAGGGCTTCCAGGATGGTTCAGAGCAATTCTGAATGGTCAAAGTGGGTACATGCAAGCATGTGACCAATTGGAATTGCTGTGATTCATCCTGGAAGTCCCTTAGGAAAGAAGGGGAAGAAGAGCTGGGCTTTTAAATCCCCAAGCCACTGCCCCGGCTATGTGGGCAGTGACCACAAATCGCCCAAGGAGGTAAGTTCAGCAGGGACGGGGGTGGGTATAGGATATTGGTTTACCTTTTTTACATTTTTTATTTTTTGTGAAAGAGATGAACTTACTTTAACATGGCCTTTCCATAGTACCTCAATCGCAGTATAAACTCCATGCACAAAAAGAAACCTAGATTTGCACTATGTTGGCTTATTCATTAAAATAGCTAAAGGAAGAAAGTGTTATACCCAGATGAACCAGTAAGATTGCATCTTTGTCTGGTTTTACTTCAGTGACATATGTTCTAGGTTACTGCACTTCACACTTTCACAGTAGTTTTTAAAATGTACTGGACTTTCTATCCAGAAATCCAACAATATCTGTATACTTGTAAGCACCCCTTTTAAACCAAGACATGCGCTAACCTTGATACTAGAAGAGAGGGAGGGGGCACGGGCACAATCTTCCTCTGTGACTCACACTGCAGTCTTTGCAATTTGATCTCCCTGCTCTTCAGATCTGTTTCACATAACAGCTGTAGAATAAGTTGGGAAAGTTGTTGCTCTTGTATAAAGCTTGCCACCTATTGGCTGTCATTGGTAAATATTCAATATTCCAATGTAATATTTTTTGTACCTGGCATAATACATGAAAATGCTAGAATTTCTTAAAAAGTGTCCCAAGCACCTTGTTTTTATTTTGTATGATTTGATATAACTTTTTGGTCTCTTTTGCTTTAGGTTGTATGAAGATGTTGCCCGTGCCTCAATGAGACAGAAGGGAGATGGTCCATGGTATCATTATGAAACACTGGATAAAAACCTCATTGATTATGATCCTAAATCCACCCCTGATCTGTAATGAATCCACTCACTTAGGACTCCTGTAAATCATTTATCACAATAGATTATTATATATATGTCAGTTGGTTTCAGAAATATTCACAACCTTCAAGTTTGTACCCAATAAAATGACTTATTTACTTGGAAAACTGGATCCTGTGAACATTATTTAATAGAAAGAAAATTAGGTGATGTAACTAAAATGGAAAAGAAGATTGTAAAACTTCATGAGAATTAGTAAGACGTTCGCCTTTGGGCAACAACCTTCAGGGGAACACAAAACTCTTTGTTGCAGCCAGAAACAAGTGTGTATATTTTGTTAATATATTAAGATGATATTGATACTGTAATAAAAACTCAAATGTTTTTTTATTATTTAATCAACAAAGGCATTAATAAGTGTAATGGAATATTGTGGGAAAAGTAAATACGTCCTTGACCTCAGAAGATGGTATTGCCCCCTTTTAGCATAAATAATTGTAGTTGCAACTGCCTGCTAGTCTCAACATCAATTTTTGAGATTTATGACAACTCCTATATATGCAAAATACCACAAAATTGCAAAAGGTTTGTGGGTTTTCTTGCATGACTAGGTCAGCCCAAAACCTTCCATTGCTTCTTTTTGAGCCAGTCCTGGTGGATATGCTAATGTGCTTTGAAATGTCATCCATTTCCGCTTCAACTTTTGAACAGATGGGGGGGGGGGGGGGGGGTTTACTAAAAGTGGAGTGTGCAAAATCTGGTGCAGCTCTGCATATAAACCAACCAGCTTCCAAGGTTTTATTATGAAAGCCTAATTAAACAAGCTGAAGTTAGAAGCTGATTGGCTACCATGCACAGCTGCACCAAATTACAAGTGCTCCAGTTTTAGTAAGGCCCCTTTCACACATGCTGTCCGTTTGTCCGTTTTTCATCCATCCGTTGGTGGATGAAAAACGGACATTGATGCATCTCTATGTAAAAACGGATGACAACTGATGATCATCAGTTAACATCCATTTTCATCCACTTCCGTCAATGTCCGTTTTTTTGAACGGATGAATGCCCTATTTTTCATCTGTCATAAAAGCGGACGCCAACGGATGAAAAAGCGGACGCCAACGGATGAAAAAGCGGACGCCAACGGATGAAAAAGCGGACGCCAACGGATGAAAAAGCGGACGCCAACGGATGAAAAAGCGGTGAAAAACTGATACATTTGACGTGACTGAACTGATGAACTGAACAGACTGTATGTGTGAAAGGGGCCTTAATCTCTCTCATAGTCTCCCATTATTATCAGGAAACCTTTATCTGCTGCAAAAAGTATAGTTGATTTGGTAATTGTGAGCTGTCCAGGCCCTAAAGGAGCAAAGGAACCCCAAACTTACATTTCCACCACCTTGGAGATGTCTTTTAGCATCAAAGGATGAGCTCTTGGGCTAAATCTGCTGTGCCAGCCAGTAGTGGACAAATTATTAGTCATTTGAAATCTGAACCATTTGTAAGGATTTTTCCTTACAGTAGAAATATAAAACACAGTGATTCAGAAAACGACCAAGTAGTCTACTGAGTCAGCTCATTTTTATTTAATTTTTTTTTTTTTTTTTTCGTTAACTTTATTGTCTGTGTATAGATCTAGGTTTGACCGAAGCATGTTTGAAGCCATTTACTGTTGAATGTCTCATTACCTCTGCTGGAAATTTATTCCAAGCACCAACTACAATAGAATTTTTTTTAATTTTTAAATACTGTAATTTAGTGATGTTTCCTTGATTTTTTTTTTTTTTTTTTTTTTTTTTTAAATCTGGATACACAGGCCATTTTCATTCAGTTAAGCAGGCCATACATTAGTACATTATTGAACGGCTATTAGTACAAAAAGTCTCAGTACATTCCATCAATTGAAGAATGCATTTTGAAAGTACTTTAAAATTCTGTTTGCTTTTGCACTTTGATTTTGGAATGACTGCAATTTCCCAAATGACATTTATTCGTTTGGGAAAACATTTCCATACTGCTGCTTTGAATTTTCTTAGTAGTACTGTTAGAAATAAGTGTTGACTTGACGCTGCAAACATTCAGGTCAAACTTTTATCTCCCTGGTGTCCAACTTGACGGTTCAGGGGCCACATGCGGCCCTATGGCACCTATTGGGTTCACAGTAGTCTGTGTTTTGGTGCATAGCCCGGTTATAAAAGTATTCTTGAATGTCTTCTAGTAGTTTTTACACTATTTCCTTTTTTTGTAGGGATATTGTTAATTATTATTTTTTTTTATATATTTTTCCCTATGATCTTCTTATATTTTAAAAGTGAAGTATGGAAATGGTAAAAAATAAACCTACATACTTACCTGCTGTAGAATCAAACTGATGCTGCAGCTGTCCCTTGCTGGTTCTATGTAATCAGGTGACTACTTGATCGCTCAGTTCTCTGTCCGCTCCGCTCACTGGAGACACGGGAGCAACTGGCTCAGGCTCTCAGTGGCGCATTGATAGGCTGAACCAGCTGCCTGCAAGGCATTTGGCAGGATCCTGACATTATTGCTCCAGAGTCTGGAGTGGCTCTTTGAGATCAGCCGACAGTGGGCTGTAGCCCGCTGTCAGTTGATTCTGGGTCACAAGTTTCATAACAAATGCAGTTTTATTTTGCTTAAAACACAAGCAAAATAACAATTTCAAAACGTAAAATGGTACAAAAGAAGTACAGATTAGTATATTATTACTCTAGCAGTTGCCAGAGTCTATGACAACAACTCATGTATTCTAGTATCCTATATAGCCTAAAGGAACACTCGTCATGAAAAACTAGATGTCTTGGGACATTACTCTATATTCAGAATGCATGTTACTCCGTTCAGGAGCTTTATTTTATTTGTTGAAAGCTTAACTAGTAGGGAAGACTGAAGAATAGGTACCAAATCCAAGGAGAGAAAGGGGAGGAGAGGGGGGGGGGAGGCCAAACCTGGTAATCACAGAGACAGTCCTCTCCCTTTAACCCGTGCACCCCAAATTGTGTTAAACTTTTTTTGGGCAGTTCTAACCCATATATGTAAGTTTGTAGAGCGGCAGCACCTGGTTCACCAACTCTATCCACTGCCTAACCATGGGGGCCACAGATGTCTTCCATTTAAGTAGGATACGTTTCCATTAATAAAATGTTGTGTAGAAAATAAAGCACCGTTAATGGAAGGAAACCTCCAAGTGGAAACTCACCCCAAGTAATAAAAGGCAGGCTCCAAGAGAGACCCGTTGTTGCATGAATACACCCAGCTCCTCCCTGCCAGTGAACAGGGCAGGACCAGACAATATGTATAAATGTGCCCACTTCTGTTCCACACCTAGAGTAGGAGTGATCGACCCCAGGGTATATAGTGGATAGTCTTTGTGGGGTATAATATGCACAATGCAAAAATTTTTATTGGATGAACCTATCCCTTGCTGAAATCATCATAGGGATAAATGGTTGTATATCCTCCCATTCCTCAGCAATTAGGCCTGGAATGTCCTTTTGCACGTCTGACATTAATTGAGTCATCCTAGTGGCCTCTCTTGAGATCTGGAGATAGAGAGGAGAGGATTCTATCTGCATTTTTAGAGGTCAAGAAGCACTCAACTGAGTGTAATTCAAGTGTGACCGGGTTTGGAAATTGCACAGCATAGCGCAGATATCTAAAGAACAGTTCAATTCCAGCTTCACCTGGTCGAAAGTCAAAAGAGAACCATCTTTAAAAATATGTTTAAGGGTGATGATACCAAATCTAGCCCATATTAAAGGATCCGGGAAAAGACATCAAGTGTGAGAGAGGGATTACCCCATAGCCGAGTGAAAGGTGAGTAGCTATTGGGATCCCCATATACATGGACATCTACTGTCAAACTCTAATAGTGATAGGCATTGGAGTTGTTATGCCAGGGTTGGATTTGGGGCCACAAAATAAAGCACATTATTCAGCTCGGCATAGGAGCCTAACTGCTCCGCTTCAGAATTAAGCATCGGGATCCCACCCAGTTGACCAAACCACCACCTTATAGTCCCCAGAACTGCTGCCCAGTAATAGTATTTAAATTAGGAAGGCATAATCCACCTTGAGACATAGGGAGCTGCAGGGTGGACCTTGGCAGTCGGGGGACCCTTCCAGCCCATATGAAGTGAGTAGGGAGTTGGTCTATTTTATCAAAGAAGACCTTAGGGATCAAAACTGGGGTGTTTCTAAACACATAAGAAATTTGGGCAGAAAGGGCATCTTTATTCGATTCGCTTTACCAACCGGGGTCAGAGGAAGTGACTTCCATATCCCACATCTATGGGGCAAGTTGGGTCACCACTGGTTGGAGGTTAGTGGCTAAAAAGGTGGTAAGATCACAGGACATCTGAATTCCCAAATGTTTAAACTAACTGCTGATAGTGGCAAATTAACTGGTGGGTTCAGGGGCCCCTTATGCTAGTGAAAACAGAACTGATTTGTCACAGTTAATATGTATACCTGAGAATTCCCCGAATGTGCCGATAAGAATGAAAGCTGTACCCAAGGATGGACTAGTATCTTGTAGGAACAGAGTGTTGTCCACATACAGGTATACCTTTTCAATGATTGAACCCACTGTTATACCTACTACCTCTCCCACCCCACGTAGACCGATCGCCATTGGTTGAACAGCCAGTGCGAACAAACCCGTTGAAAGTGGGAAGCCCTGCCTTGTCCCTCTAAATCAGGGATCCTCAAACTACGGCCCTCCAGCTGTTGCAGAACTACACAGCCCATGAGGCATTGTAAAGCTCTCACATTCCCAGACATGACTAGGCATGATGGGAATTGTAGTTCCTGAACAACTGGAGGGCCATAGTTTGAAGACCCCTGCTCTAAATGGTGGGGGAAAGTAATCCGTTAGTGCCGACTCTGGCTACAGGGTGTGCGTAGAGGAGTTTGACCCAGTCAGAAAATGTAGGCCCTAACGCAAATTTTTGCAGTACAAGCCAGAGATACCCCCACTCCATGGAGTCAAAAGCCTTCTCAGTGTCCAGAGAGGCCACCACTCCTGAGCCAGAACCCAAATTAGACTTAGTAATAACAGTATAAAGTCGTCTGAGGTTGATGTCTGTTCCTTTATCTGGCATAAATCCTGACTGATCTCCATGTACTATAGTAAGAATGACAGGACTTTAGTTAGAATTTTTTAGCATTGACATTTAGTAAAGAGATCGGGCGGTAGGAAGAGCAAGGAACTGGGGTTTTTTCCTGGTTTGGGCACTACCATTATGACTGCCTCAGACATAGAGAGGGGGAGCCGGTTATTGGTGAGCGCCACCTTGAGTGTCTCGTACCAATGCGGAAGAGAAGATAAGCATGAGTTTTTTTTTTTTAAACCTTAGCCGGGAGGCCATCCACGCCTGGGGTCTTACCGGCTATCATGGCTCGTTTAATCTTAACCGGTGATATGGGAGCGTCTAACCGCTGATGGGCATTATCGCTAAGTACCAGGAAGTCTATCTTGTCCAGATATTGATTCAGCTGTTCCATGGAATATTGGGCTCTAGAAGGTGTACAGCTGCTGGTAATATGATGCAAAACTAGCATTATTCTGGTTAGGATCCTTCAGTATTTGCCCCTCATCTCCCTGTATACCCTCAATATGAGCAGAGTTTTTATCCTTAGAGAGTCATGCCAACAGTTTACCCATCTTGTCTCTCTGATCAAACACCCTCTGGGACTGGTGTAGGAGGATCTTACGGGAGGCTTCATCTCTAAATAAAGAGACCTCTCTATAGACTAGAAGCATATTCTGGTAGACTGTCCTCTCTGGAGAGGTATCATATCGACCCTCAAGTTCTTAGGCCTGTGTTTCCACAATAATCAGGGTAGCCTGGGAGTCATGTCTGGCCCCATTGATATGAGACATGTACTGCCCCCTAGTAAACGCCTTGAAGCCTTGGGTGTTGAAATCCCAGAGGAGATCCGAGACGGCCAAAAGAAACCGAGACTGTCTTACAATATATTCAAGGCACATATATCTAGAGCTATAGGACTATCTGTTGTTGTAGGGCGAAGGGATATTGGATATTGGAGCCCAGATGGGGGACCTATGATCTGGGCAGCGTCTCAACCCAATTGGATGCCTCATCCGGAGAAGTGAAAAACTGTACTGTATTGCCATGCTGCACCCGAAGCAAGGTGGGAAAGAGCATGCTGTATTTGAGGCATAGGCGTAGTGCCAGCTTAACTTGATCAAAGGATCGTCTGAGTCTCTGTGTCTCCACCGAATAATCATCACTTTAGCTGCCTCATAGAGCATTTCCTCTTGTTTCCGTGTCTCACGCAGGTCTCTGACTCTGAAGTCGCAAGATGAAAGTGTGGGGTATTGAGCCGACTGGGCCTCTGGTAGATGGCATTCAATGCGCTCTCTCCACCGTGAAGAATGGGAAAAAATGATCCCGTGGCGGCAGCACGCAGACAAGGCGCTCAGCAAAGGCCGCTGGATCTTGGCCCTCGGCTCCCTCAGGAATCCCAGTAATCCTCAGGTTATTTCTACGATTGCAGTTTTCAGCATCCTCCACTTTAAACTCCAGGGACTTAAGTGCGGAGGGTATGCAGCTCTGCTGTATGGTCACGGACTATGTCCTCCAGGTGTCACTCGGACTATGTCCTCCAGGTGTCACTCGGCCTCTGTCAGGCGGCCGCTGAATTTCTCCATGTCCCTCCTGATCAGGCCAATGTCCATCTGAAGGGCATCTATTTTAGTGGTGAGGGTAGTCTTGACACCCCGTAATGGCCTCCATGAGGGCCTGGAACTGATCAGGGTCCGTCTCAACCTGCTCAGCAGAGTCAGTTTGAGTTGCCATGCTGGCCATGTGTGCAGTATCTTGGGAATCACTCACGGTGTCTGGTGGTGTTCTGCATGTTCCCGTCTGCTGCTCTCCACCCGTTATCATCCGATAAGACCCCCAGAATAAAAAAAGAGTGTCTGCACCAAGGTTTGCTCCAGAATCACGGATAAAAGCAGGAGTAGGCAATGGAGTTCAGCTCTCACACATCTGCTCCCGTCGCCATCTTGGGCACAACCCCCATACTTCTCTTTTAAGGATGATGTTGGAAACACACATGTGAAAGCATTTTTAAAAAGGCTGTAACACCACTAACCTCCAGTAGTCCCATGAAATGTGTCTGCAGTATCCCGAAGTATATCCAAACTTTCCGACAACTTCTATAGCATGTCTGCAGCTTCTGATAATCTTTTTGTTGCATGCCTATAGTCTTTGACCATCTCCTGTTCTATTTGTGCAGTCTCTGACAGCTTAGCATAAAGGCCCGTACACACGTACCGATCGTCGGCATACAAACGTCGGTGGACGAAGGATCTGCCGATTGTACGCGTGTTAGTATGGTGCCTCCGACAGATGTCTGCGCACAATCCGCGGACAAAAGTCTTTCTTGCAAACATGAAAATTTTTGTATGCCGACACCAGAACGGACGATTGTTCGCCTGTCAGTACAGAATTCGGCCGACAGACCGCAGATTTGCAAGACTGGGCATGCTCAGAAAATAGAAAACACAGGGAAAGTTAACCATTACATGACATCACTTCTGCAGTCGGCGGACAAAATTCTTGTGCTGTCCTTGTGCTGTCTTTGCACTTTTCAGCAGACACCGACATCCCGGGGAGAAAAGAGGAACATTTGTATGCCGACCATCGGTACGTGTGTACGGGGCTTTACATTTACTGAATATTATGTACAGCCCTTTGGGGATGTCATCGGCTGTACTTAGGTCCTCTATAATATATATAAGTAAGTTGACCACCAGTTCTTTATCTGTATTTTAGTATACTAAAGAGAGACCTTTTGGTGTTTTTAAGGCAAGCTTACTAGAGTATAATTACAAAGAGAATTAAAGATGCTCACTGTAGGATGTGTGGATGCAGAATGCGTGGGCTGCCTAATGCCCCGTACACACGTGCAGATTATCTGAAGACTTTTGTCTGCAGACTTACCAAAACCATATAATATGAGGTCAAACCTAAACACTTTCAATTTGTATGCAATCCGGCAGGCCCTTGCATTACATAGAAAAGGTAAGTCTGCAGACAAAAGTCTTCAGATAATCTGCACGTGTGTACGGGGCATGAAATGTCAAGCAAATATAAAGTGGTGGGAAAAATTTAAGAGCAATTCCAGGCAACACATGAAAGCACCTGATGAACTTTAAATGCTATCCATGAAAGAGCTAAACATCAGAAAGCTCAATTAATTGGCCATAATCTGAGTTCTTCCTAATCCACTGCAGCAAGAATCCAGAAACTACCTTGCAGGGTCACTGGGATTGTACTTCTGCAGCCACTCTGTATTAAAGTGATTGTATACCCTTACATATACTCGGTGAAGGGACTATCTTCAGGTGATACAGAGATTAAACAAATCCTCCTACATAAATTGTACCTGTCTGTCTGCAGTTTTCTCTTCTCATTGTTCAAAATGCTAAATTTTATAAGCTCCTGAGAGTTCAGAAAAACTGGGGCGGAGAGCTGTTACATTCTGCAGGGTTTACTGAGGGGAGTTCTGAGAACTGATTGGAGGGAAGAGACGCCACCCTTCACACATCTCACAGGAACAGAGCTGAGGCTGTTAATATGTTGGAGGTCCCACCCGTCACCATTTTTCTCGTGGTTGAGTTCCTGAACCTTTTTTCTGAGAAAAAAAAGCCCTGCTCATACAATATGAAAATGTAGGTCCTCCTCAGCCTGTACCTTTGGCAATGAAGACCGATACTCCCCTCCTTTTCACCCAATCATGATGGTGAGTGTCATGTTTTTAGATCTCTCTATGGGTGTGGGGATGCACAGTTGGGGTGGGAGCAGGATCCCTCCCTGCTCCTGCATCACCTGCTCTATCTTCTGCACTGTGGAGGACTGAGCGTTCAAACTGATAGCATCTTGATCCATAATTTATATACTGTTAATAAAAATTAAGGGAACACTTTTTATTCAGAGTATAGCATCAAGTCAATCAAACTTCTGGGATATTGATCTGGTCAGTTAGGTAGCAAAGGGGGTTGTTAATCAGTTTCAGCTGCTTTGGTGTTAATGCAATTAAAAACAGGTGCACTAGATGGGCAACAATGAGACAACCTCCAAAACAGGAATGGTTTTACAGATGGAGGCAAAATACATTTTTTTCCCTACTTTTCTTACTGTTCTTAACTAATTTTGCATTTGGTTAGGGTCAGTGTCACTACTGGAAGCATAAGGCAATACCTGGACCCTATAGAGGTTACACAGGCAGTCTAACCCCTCCTGGATGGCACATCCATACCTGCCATTGCCAGAAGGTTTGCTGTGTCTCCCAGCACAGTCTCAAGAGCATGGAGGAGATTCCAGGAGACAGGCAGTCACTCTAGGAGAGCTGGACAGGGTCGTAGAAGGTCCTTAACCCACGAGCAGGACTGGTATCTGCTCCTATGTGTAAGGAGGAACAGGATGAGCACTGCCAGAGCCCTACAAAATGACCTCCAGCAGGCCACTGATGTGAATGTCTCTGAGAAAACAATCAGAAACAGACTTCAAGAGGGTGGCCTGACGTCCCCTAGTGGGCCCTGTGCTCACTGCCTGGCACTGTGGAGCTTGATTGGCATTTGCCATTGAACACCAGAATTGGCGGGTCTGCCAATGGCGCACTGTGCTTTTCACAGATGAAATCAGGTTCACCCTGAGCACATGTGACAGACGTGAAAGGGTCTTTACCATCCGTGGAGAACGTTACACTACCTGTAACATCATTCAGCATGACCAGTTTGGTAGTGGTTCAGGGATGGTCTTGGGAGGCATATAATAGTGGAGTGACGCACAGACCTCTTCGGGCTACACAATGACACCCTGACTGCCATTTGGTATCCGCATGAAATCCTTGGACCCATTGTCAGATCCTATGCAGGTGTAGTGGGTCCTGGGTACCTCCTGGTGCAGGACAATGACCAGTCTCATGTGGCGAGAGTATGCAGCCAGTTCCTGAAGGATGACGAATTGATACCATTGAATGGCCCCCATGCTCACCAAACCTAAATCCAATAGAACACCTGTGGGACATTATGTTTTGGTCCATTCCACACTGTCAGGTTGCACCTCAGTCTGTTCAGGAGCTCAGTGATGCCCTGGTCCAGATCTGGGAGGAAATCTCATTAGGCAGGCATGCATACAAGCGCGTGGGGAGCCATACAAATTACAGAATACCATTTTGAGTTGCTGGAATGAAATTTCAGCAAAATGGACTAGCCTGCTGCATCTTTGACTTTAGCCCTCTGTAGTTTGATAATTTTCATTTCCATCAAACGATGTGGCATCCTTTTGTTCCTAACATATCAGTCCATATCAGTATAGATATCCAGCATTAAATTGTAATCCCCATTGAGATCTGATGTGTGTTCCTTTAATTTTTTTGAACAGTGTATATCTGAATGCAGCAGTACAGTATGCTATGTGCCTATGCTCATTGCTCTCTTTTGGACCGTAGCATTTAGCTATGTAAACCAAAACTAGAAAAATTTGCATTCATGATCTGATTTGGACTTTATTTACACTGTACTCATGTAGACATTTGTGGTAACCTAGGTGTCTAGTATATTTAGGGACAACATGTAAACATTAAAGTAGAACTATATATAGGTAAAACATTTCCTTTCATTTTGGATAGAGCAATGGAGGGTTATAACCCTGTAAGGTTTATTTTTTGCCATCCTTGTCCAATTGGGGAGATTTCCCTTCACTTCCTGTCTCATAGCCAAAACAGAAAGTGAGAGGAAATCCCTGGAAATTTAAGGAATCCCCCCCCCCTCTTTCCCAGAACTAGTATCCCCATTGGAAGATTTCCCGTCTATTACTTTTCTGGGGACAACCCAAAATTTGGGATTTCTTTTACTTTCACTAGTAACCATACGAAGACCAAGCCTTTTCTGGCACTTTTTGTTTCCATGTAACAATCATTTTTTTTTGCTAGAAAATATCTTAGAACCCCCAAGCATTAAATATATATATATCTATATAAACTGTCTCACAAAAGTGAGTACACCCCTCACATTTTTGTAAATATATTATATATTTTCATGTGACAACACTGAAGAAATGACACTTTGCTACAATGTAAAGTAGTGAGTGTACAGCTTGTATAACAGTGTAAATTTGCTGTCCCCTCAAAATAACTCAACGCACAGCCATTATTGTCTAAACCGCTGGCAACAAACTGAGTACACACAAGTGAAAATGTCAAAATTGGGCCCAAAGTTTTAATATTTTGTGTGGCCACCATTATTTTCCAGCACTGCATTAACCCTCTTGGGCATGGAGTTCACCAGAGCTTCACAGGTTGCCACTGGAGTCCTCTTCCACTCCTCCATGATTAGATCACAGAGCTGGTGGATGTTAGAGACCTTACGCTCCTCCACCTTCCATTTGAGGATACCCCACAGATGCTCAATAGGGTTTTACGTCTGGAGACATGCTTGGCCAGTCCATCACATTTACTCTTAGCTTCTTTAGCAAGGCAGTGGTCGTCTTGGAGGTGTGTTTGGGGTCGTTAACATGTTGGAATACTGGCCTGCGGCCCAGTCTCTGAAGGGAGGGGATCATGCTGTGCTTCATTATGTCACAGTACATGTTGGCATTCATGGTTCCCTCAATGAACTGTAGCTCCCCAGTGCTGGTAGCACTCATGCAGCCCCAGACCATGACACTCCCCCCACCATGCCTGACTGTAGGCAAGACACACTAGTCTTTTGTACTCCTCACCTGTTTGCCACCACACACGCTTGGCCCCATCTGAACCAAATAAGTTTATCTTGATCTCATGAGACCACAGGACATATTTCCAGTTATCCATGTCCTTAGTCTGCTTACCTTCAGCAAACTGTTTGCAGCTTTCTTGTGGATCATCTTTAGAAGAGGCTTCCTTCTGGGATGACAGTCATGCAGACAAATCTGATGCAGTGTGCGGCGTATGTTCTGAGCACTGACAGGCTGACCCCCCACCCCTTCAACCTCTGCAGCAATGCTGGCAGCACTCTTACATCTATTTCCTAAAGACATCCTCTGGATATGATGCTGAGCACATGGACTCAACTTCTTTGGTTGACTATGGCGAGGCCTGTTCTGAGTGGAACCTGTCCTTTTATACCGCTGTATGATCTTGGCCACCGTGCTGCAGCTCAGTTTCAGGGTCTTGGCAATCTTCTTATAGCCTCGGCCATCTTTATGTAGAGCAGTGGTTCTCAACTCCGGTCCTCAGGACCCACCAACAGGCAAGGTTTGCAAGATAACTAAATTACATCACAGGTAATCTCATTTGCTGCTCAGTGATTGCAGTATTCTGCATCTTCCCAAGGTAATACTTAAAATCTGGCCTGTTAGTGGGTCCTGAGGACCGGGGTTGAGAACCACTGATGAAGAGCAACAATTCCTTTTTTCAGATCCTCGGAGAGTTCTTTGCCATGAGATGCCATGTTGAACTTCTAGTGACCAATATGAGAGCGTGAGAGCGATAACACCAAATTTAACACACCTGCTCCCCATTCACACCGGAGACCTTTTAACACTAATGAGTCACATGACACCGGGGAGGGAAAATGGCTAATTGGGTCCAATTTTGACATTTGCACTTAGGGGTGTACTCACTTTTGTTGCCAGCAGGTTAGACATTAATGTCTGTGTGTTGAGTTATTTTGAGGGGACAGAAAATTTACACTGTTATGCAAGCTGTACACTCACTACTTTACATTGTAGCAAAGTGCAATTTCTTCAGTGTTGTCACATGAAAAGATATAATAAAATATTTACAAAAATGTGAGGGGTGTACTCACTTTTGTGAGATAATGTGTGTGTATATATATATATATATATATATATATATATATATATATTTAAAGCAGAGGCCCTAGGGAATAAATTGGTGGGTTTTGCAATTTCTTATGTCAAATAGTATTTGTGCAGCGGTTTTTTAAACGCAGTTTATTTGGGAAAAAATACTTTTCACTTTTTTTTGTAATTCTAATGCAAACAAATACAATGCATAACCCAATTTTTTGGTAAATACATATTTTGTTTTTATCAATAGTGTGTGATCAGTGGCAGCAGCGCAGATGTAGAATGTACACATCTCTGCGCATACAGACATAAGCGGGTGTGTGTCTGTGAGGATGCAGTACAGACATGTTTATATGCAGATCCTGTGTAAATCAATAGAGCCTTATAGCGCGTTTATAGTAAGGTAAACCATATACTGAGAATGGGCCAGAGATATAGTTAGTAACATGGGTAAACACTAATTAACCCAGCCATGACTCTATGAATAGATCTGGAAAATGTGGAGAACAGAGGCAGAAGCGGTTAGCACTCTTGCCATGCAGCACCTGTCCTGGGCGTCATCTCCCCCCCAAAGAAGCCATCTGTTGGGAGGTTATGTTCTCCTGGGTTTGTTTAGTTTCTTTGCTTTGTGCTCTGCTTTCATCCAACATTACAAGAAAAACAATGCACGTCCGTAATCTAGCTTCTTCACAATTGGTTCAATGTGACCAACATAGGATTTGGACACAGACTGGCAGACTTTTTATTTCCCAGATGATAGATATTTTGATGCTGCTTATGTATGTACAATTCTGGGATGCTGTAATATTTGGCCCCTGAAGCCGTTTGTTTTTTTTTCCTTTTTTAGCTTTGTGTAGAATGAAGAATAAGGTCCCATTCACACCAGACACTGCGTGTTTACATGCGTTTTTACCGAAGCAATTTTACTTTGAAGTCGCATTCTTTTTTCTTTCTTTCAATAGGAAACAACAGAGCGCCTCTAAGTGCAGTATTTATTAAATGAGCGTGAACACAATGATATAACAACTCACATGGTGGAAGACATAATAGGCTTGGACAGACTCCGGTGGTTTATCAGATGAAAGATGTAAGTCCAGGAGTCCTGGAGAGTAGAAAGCCTTGTGCCGGTGTTCCGTGAGAATTACCTACCCGTGAGAAAAACCTACCCTCGTCACTTCCGGTTCACGGCAGTGTGTGTAACGCGAGCAGTTACATTAAAACAGCTGTACTGCAATACCAGTCATCTCCGCTCCTGTCACTGTCACTACCCTGATCTTGGCTAGTAAATATAAAAGCGGCGGCGGGTGTATGAAAATATAAATCACGGAGCCCAGAGCCGCTTTTATATTTACTAGCCAAGATCAGGGTAGTGACAGTGACAGGAGCAGAGATTACTCATATCGCAGCACAGCTGTTTTAATGTAACCCCCGCGCGGGTAGGTTTTTCCTACTAGAGCGCATGCGCACTAGTCTGATCCTCAGCTCTTCCAGTAGGTATCCGGGGCTGTGAGCATGCGCACTGCTGCGCTGCTCAGCTGTTCCTGGCAGGAAGTGACGAGGGTAGGTTTTTCTCACGGGGTAGGTAATTCTCACGTTACACCGGTCTGGTGTACTCCGAGGACGGGTAGTCGCTGACCAGAGGATCCTCCGTCTTCCGGGTTCGGCTAGGCGCCAGGGACCAAGCTGGAATGCAGCGTGCGCTGCGTGACGTCACCGGAGACAGTGGTGACACGATGCGTTTCAGAGCTTGCGCAAGACTCGCAATGGGCATGCGCGCTCTTTTTTCAAGTGTGGGAAAGTGATGTCTATGAAAACGCCCATTAAGGCAGGCGAAACGCGTTGACGCACTTCCTGTTGACGGCATACCACACAGCGTCACTTCCTTCATCTCGTGGAACGCAAGCCGGCTACCGATCCCGGAAGTGGACGCATGCTACGTTCTCATGTGGTTTATACTAATGCTGTCTACCTTATCTACATTTGTGAGTAGTTTTTTATCTATTATATTTAATAAAAGTTACTACGGGCTTCACTATGTCTGGCTGCTTCCCTTCCTTATGAATGTGTAATCGAGAGGGACCATTAGTATAGGTTGGAGGCTCGTCTGGTGAAATTCGGATCCATCCATCCCCAGGGCTGTTTTGGAGGGTCACTGTTTTTTAAGGCTTGATTACCTTTAACATCTGGTGAGTGGATCCCCAAAAGGGGCCGTTTGGAGCACTTTTACCACATTGTGGAGCACCTCAAGCACTTTCTGTCCAGCACCTTATTTGAATGTATTAATGGACTCATAATTTTGGACTGCACTTAACTTTGCACCAAATCACTTTAACACTTAGCATTTTGATTATTGCACCTCATATTGTGATATATATTAATTTTTTGGTCATATTTCAGCACCAAGCATCTTGCACTTTATATTGTGATATATATCAATTTTTTATTGTCATATTTTATCACCAAGTGCACTTTATATTGTTCATTATCGGAGGATTGTATTTATTTATCTATCACTTTCCTGGTAGCGTTGTCATATAACATTTTCATTCTATCTTGGTTTTTTACCTAAGTGGACAGCAGCTTCAGGTAACACTATTTTACACAATATAATTTTTAGCGCGGGTTTTAAGTTTACGTTTACACATGTTTCAGTTCCAAATTCAGCCAAAAATTCAGATTTGATTTGCACCTGAAACGGAAAATAGGGATGCACCAAAACCCTGCTGCGAGCCGCAGCTGCAACTAGTGTGAACCCAGCCTAAGTAGCACTATTTATTTATTACAAGTATTTACAGTATCTCACAAAAGTGAGTACACCCCTCACATTTTTGTAAATATTTTATTATATATTTTCATGTGACAACACTGAAGAAATTACACTTTACAATGTAAAGTAGTGAGTGTACAGCTTGTATAACAGTGTACATTTGCTGTCCCCTCAAAATAACTCAACACACAGCCATTAATGTCTAAACCACTGGCAACAAAAGTGAGTACACCCCTAAGTGACAATGTCCAAATTGGGCCCAAAGTGTCAATATTTTGTATGGCCACCATTATTTTCCAGCACTGCCTTAACCCTCTTGGGCATGGAGTTCACCAGAGCTTCACAGGTTGCTACTGGAGTCCTCTTCCACTCTTACATGACATCACGGAGCTGGTGGATGTTGGAGACCTTGCGCTCCTCCTCCTTCTTCCTTTTTGAGGATGCCCCACAGATGATCAATAGGGTTTAGGTCTGAAGACCTGCTTGGCCAGTCCATCACCTTTATCCTCAGCTTCTTTAGCATGGCAGTGGTCATCTTGGAGGTGTGTTTGGGATCGTTATGTTGGAATACTGCCCTGTGGCCCAGTCTCTGAAGGGAGGGGATTATGCTCTGCTTCAGTATGTCACAGTACATGTTCGCATTTATGGATCCCTCAAAGAACTGTAGCTCCCCAGTGCAGGCAGCACTCATGCAGCCCCAGACCATGACACTCCCAGCACCATGCTTGACTGTAGGCAAGACACACTTGTCTTTGTGCTCCTCACTTGGTTGCTGCCACATACTGTACACTTGACACCATCTGAACCAAATAAGTTTATCTTGATCTCATAAGACTACAGGACATGATTCCAGTAATCCATGTCCTTAGTCTGCTTGTCTTCAGCAAACTGTTTGTGTGCATTATCCATTTTTAGAGACAACAGCCATGCAGACCAATTTGATGCAGTGTGCGGCGTATGGTCTGAGCACTGACAGGCTGACCCCCTACCCCTTCAACCTTTGCAGCAATGCTGGCAGCACTCATACGTCTATTTCCCAAAGACAACCTCTGATTATCACGTTGAGCATGTGCACTCAACTCCTTTGGTCGACCATGGCGAGGCCTGTTCTGAGTGGAACCTGTCCTGTTAAACCGCTGTATGGTCTTGGCCACCATGCTGCAGCTCAGTTTCAGGGTCTTGGCAATCTTTCTATAGCCTAGGCCATCTTTATGTAGAGCAACAATTCTTTTTTTCAGATCCTCTTTGCCATGAGGTGCCATGTTGAACTTCCAGTGATCAGTATGAGAAAGTGAGAGCGATAAACCCAAATTTAACACTCCTGCTCTCTATTTACACCTAGGACCTTGTAACACTAATAAGTCACATGGCACCGGGGAGGGAAAATGGCTAATTGGGCCCAATTTTGGTATTTCCACTTAGAGGTGTACTCACTTTTGTTGCCAGCGGTTTAGAAATTAAAGGCTGTGTGTTGAGTTATTTTGAGGGGACAGCAGTTTTACACTGTTATACAAGCTGTACACTCACTACTTTACATTGTAGCAAAGTGTCATTTCTTCAGTGTTGTCACATGAAAAGATCTAATAAAATATTTACAAAAATGTGAGGGGTGTACTCACTTTTGTGAGATACTGTACATAGGGCTGACAATTTACACCAAAACATATATATATATATATATATATATATATAAATATATATATATATATATATATATATATATATATATATTGTACCTTAAAGTATAACTAAAGGCAAAACATTTTTTTTGGGATAGAGTGGAAATGGATTAGATAGAACACCTATTAGGTTTTTATTGCTACCTCTGTCCCCGTTAGGGAGATTCATCCTGTTTGGTCTGTTTATCATTATCATTGAAAGTGAAAGTAAAAGAAAACCCTTATTTTTTGTTGTCCTCAGAAAAGTAATAAAGGTGAAATATTCCAGGGACACTAGTTCTGGTGACCTGCAGGTCCCCAAGGAATTCCCTTAATTTGCAGGGATTTAATCTTACTTTCTGGTTGGCTCTGGGGCAGGAAGTGAAGGAAAATATCCCAAATGGGACAAAAATGGCAAAAAAAAAAAAAATCTGACAGGGGTTATAACCTTGCATTACTTTATCCAAAAAGAAAAACAAAACGTTGTGCCTATAGTTCTACTTTAACATCAGTCCCCACCCTCAAGAAGCTTACAATCTAAGGTCCCTAACTCACATTCATACATACACATACTAGGTCCAATTTAGACAGGAGCCCAATAACCTTCTAAGGCTGGCCATAAGGCAAAAGTTGAACATGTATGGCCAGCCTTAATCTCTCTAAAACCGAGAAAATATTCCCCCACACTTGTGCCCTCCATGAATTTCAATATCAATAATGCAACCATCAATCCCAACCCTCATGCCAGGGTACTAGGTGTAATCCTAGACTCTGACCTGTCCTTTCAGCCCCAAATCCAATCATTGTCAGAAGATTGTAGACTTCACCTCCGTAACATCTCTAAAATACGCCCCTTATAAATAATGAAACCACCAAGCTACTCATTCACTCCCTTGTTATCTCTCACCTAGTGGCGGCTGGTGCTCGGTAATTTTGGTGTGGGGGGGCAAATCAATAAAAAAAAAAAAAGAATTCCCCTATTGGAATCCATGCGTCCGGCGCCCTGCATGTAGATTTAATGGGCTGGACGCATGGATACGGGGGGGGGGGGGGGGGGGGGTTGGTGCCCCTGCGCCCTCAATGGATGGGCCGCCCCTGCTCTCACCTTGACCATTGCAACCTCTCCATAGGCTTTCCCCACTTCATTCTATCATGAATTCTGCTGCCAGACTCATCTACCCTACCACCTGCCCAGTGTCTGCCACCCCTCTCCGCCAATCCCTACACTGGCTCCTGATGGCCAAGTGAATTAAATTCAAAATACTAACCACAACATACAAAGCCATTCACAACATTGCCCCAAGCTACATTATCAATCTTGTCTCTAAATATAACTCAAACCATCCTCTCCGCTCCTCTCAAGACCTCCTACTCTCAAGCTCCCTTGTCTCCTCCTCCCATGCTCGTCTCCAGGATTTCTCCAGAGCCTCCCCCATCCTCTGGAACTCTCTACCTCAATCTGTCTGGCTATCTCATACTCTGGCTGCCTTTGGGAGATCCCTGAAAACTCATCTCTTCAGGGAAGCTTTTCACACCTCCAACTAAGCTTTACCACTTCCATCAGCTCATTCCCCACAGTTACAACCTTTTGTACCATTTTACCTACCCTATTAGATTGTAAGCTCTTCTCAGCAGGGCCCTCTTAACCCTCTTGTATTTTATTGTATCGTCTCCCTTTTATATTGTAAAGTGCTGCATAAACTATTGGCGCTAAATAAATCCTGTATTATAATAATAATAATAATCTGAGCCAAACATGATTTTGTTTTATACATAGACTGTAAAAAATGTGGAAATGTAAATGCACGCAAAAATCATGCTCCTTTGTACGCTGTATGGCTCTCAGAGAATGTGTGAATTAGAGTATTATTATTTTTTTTTCTTTTGGATAGCATGGATAAAGGTTAGGACCCCTGCCAGGCTTTACTGCTATCCTGGCTTTTGTTTGGGCTTTTTTATTTTAGCTTTGTCCTCTGAAGATCACTTTTTGGCAGATTGCTTTTCAGAGGGTGTTTCACAGGCAGTGGGGAGGTGTTACGTGACCTCCTCACTGCCTGTTTTAACCCCTAATGATCCACAAAACAAAGCAAAGCATCACAGCTGTGGCATGCATATACTCTCGCAGCTTAACCTACCTAGCGGTATTCCCGAGCGTGGCTCGGGGGTTAAATTTCAGAGCCAAAAGCGGTAACCCCCAGCCACACTCGGGATACCGCTAGGAAGATCGCTGGATCCTGAAAGCGGGGCTACTTACCTTGTCACCGGGATCCAGCGATGTGTCTCGGCTGTGTCTGGCGGCGGATCTTCCTCCCGATCCTCTCCGTGCCCCGGCTTCTGTCTCCTGCGAAGTGCGTTCGCAAGGGGGTGGAACCGGTGGCAAATTCAAATGTAAGTAAAACACACCAAACACACTGATACCATTCAAAATAAAAAAAAAATCACATTAGTTCGTCCCCCAGTGCCCTTTCCTGCAGTTTTACGGTACTTTTTATGTATATATATATATACGTAGATATATATATATATATATATATATATATATATATCTACGTATATATATATGTATATACATATATATATACGTGTGTATGTATATATATATATATATATATGTATGTATATATATATGTATATACATACATTTATACGTATATATATACATACATATATACGTATATATATATATATATATTTATATATATATATATGTATGCATACATACATACTTTAACTTATTTATAGTTTTTTTATTATATTATAATTTATGATTTTGTGTTTCAAACTTTATCATACCCGGGATGTTATAAAGAAGAATGCACAGTAAAAAAAAAAATCATGTGTAAATAGTTAGTTTGGGCTGCTCATTCTTAAGAATTACATGCAAAATAATGGTACCGCTTTCAGCACCTAAAATCCGAAAGAATCATACCGCCAGGGAGGTTAAAGACATGAAATGTGAACAAAGCACATCCCTCTATATGTGTGTACTTATCTTAATCCAGAGCACTAAGTGTCATTTCTGTCTGCTGGCCCGTTCCTCTGCTATCTGCAGGAGTCATTTCGGACAAGTTTTCCTGACACATAGAGAAAAAAGGTGACGGGAGGGAGCTCCAGCTTATTGACAACTTCAGCTCTGTTCCTGTATGCTGCGTAAAAGGGGGGTGTCCTTTCCCTCACTGAGCTCTACAGAGTACAACTTCAGATCTTTGCCCCCTTTTTTCTGACCGTTCAGAAAAGCTTTATAAATTCTGGACTTTGAACAGATGTAGAGAAGTGAAGGCTGTAGATAAACAGGTACAACTTACATAGGAGGATTTTTTTTTCAACTATGTGTATTACCTGAGGCCAGTCACTTCACTGGGTATGTAAGGGTTTCCCATCACTTTAGGGGGCAGTGGTTGGGAAAGGAGGGGGTAATAAAATTGTACCTCCAATGTGTGTTTTTAGTGCCCCCCAACTGCAATGTAAACATAGCCTTAAACCTCTTTTATATGGGTGGCCTGAGTGCTGCAATAACAAGAAGTTGAGCCATGTGTTTTTTACCGCCCCCTGACCACTCACCTAAATGCTACCATACACCTAGAGGAAGCTGTACACACGCTGCAGCACATTTAACATGGCTTGTTGGGACACTAACGGTAAAACCTTCCCATTCAAGTTAATGGGGCCGCAACCAGGAGCCAAATGCTTGGTTTGCGGTTGTGGTGCATTAGTCCTATTAAAAATTGTTGGCAAAAAAATACAAGCTTTCAGAACGGGAAAGGATTTCCCCCCAAAATTTGTGACCGCAGCTGTTTATCCACCCTCTTAAAAGTGACCCACCCTGGATTGCTTCTCATAAGCTGCCCAAGTGTGAACTTGGCCTTGGATAGATTGCTCCTCACTTCCTGTTTTGGGGTACAAAGTTGTTCTAAGCAGGAAATGAGGGAAAATCTGCAACAGGGCCACTGACAGCATTAGGAGGATCAGGCCTTTCCTTACTTTACTAAGGAAAAGTGTTTGTGTTGCTAGTGGAGATCTTCCCTCACTTCCTGTTCAGAGGACACCCTCTTCCCCAGACAAGAAGTGAGGGAAGATCTTAGTTGTGGGTGGAGTGGGGAAGGATTGGAACCCTTGGCAGGTGGAGATCTTCCCTCACTTCCTGTTCAGAGGACACTCTCTTCCCCAGACAGGAAATGAGGGAAGATCTTAGTTGTGGGTGGAGTGGGGAAGGATTGGAACCTTTGGCAGGTGGAGATCTTCCCTCACTTCCTGTTCAGAGGACACTCTCTTCCCCAGACAGGAAATGAGGGAAGATCTTAGTTGTGGGTGGAGTGGGGAAGGATTGGAGCCCTTGGCAGGTAGAGATCTTCCCTCACTTCCTGTTCAGAGGACACCCTCTTCCCCAGAAAAGAAGTGAGGGAAGATCTTAGTTGTGGGTGGAGTGGGGAAGGATTGGAGCCCTTGGCAGGTGGAGATCTTCCCTCACTTCCTGTTCAGAGGACACTCTCTTCCCCAGACAGGAAGTGAGGGAAGATCTTAGTTGTGGGTGGAGTGGGGAAGGATTGGCGCCCTTGGCAGGTAGAGATCTTCCCTCACTTCCTGTTCAGAGGACACTCTCTTCCCCAGACAGGAAGTGAGGGAAGATCTTAGTTGTGGATGGAGTGGGGAAGGATTGGAACCCTTGGCAGGTGGAGATCTTCCCTCACTTCCTGTTCAGAGGACACTCTCTTCCCCAGACAGGAAGTGAGGGAAGATCTCCACCTGCCAAGAGCTCCAATCCTTCCCTACTCCACCCATAACCAAGAAGTCCACATTTTGTGTGTGATGATAAAGATTTGCTGCCTGGCTACAAATGGGGGAGACAGGCAGGCCTATGAAGAAAAGAAAAGTTAGCCCTCTCTATAAATAGGCATTGCTGGCAGCAGCTAGCCCCCTCCAGTCCCCCTCCCAGGACTCAGAGCTGGTGTGATCTGCTATTGGATTAAAATAGCATCATCTGTCCTTCCCTCCCATGCCTGGGCTGCAGGGTGTACAGTCACACAGCATTGTTTGGGAGGGAGCAGCAGGAATGTGAAGATGGCTGCAGACCTGGGAGAGCTGCTTGTCCCTTACATGCCCACCATCAGAGTGCCCAAGTCAGGGGACCGAGTCTACAAGACGGAGTGTGCCTTCTCCTATGAATCCCCTGTGAGTGCCTACCTGTCCTCCCTTCCCTTCTCGTCCCATAGATTGCATGCCTTGTGTGCTTCCTCTCCCATCATCATCTACTTACTACAGCTGTCATCTCTCCTCCGGGGTTCCTACACGTGCTATGGAGAGCTAGTCCTCTCCGGGGAGGGAGGTACACATCGCTGTGTCCCATAACAGTCCCTGATTCATAGCGATCGCTGTGTGCCAGGACAGGTAAACAGGGGCCATGGACATACATGTTGTCAAGTGTCAAATTGGCTCCTATACCGTGTCCTGTATAAGTCCTATACTGTACTGTACGAGTCCTATATAGATCCTATACTGTGTCCTGTATGAGTCCTGTACAATATCCTATATCGATGCTATACTGTGTACTGTATGAGTCCTATATAGATCCTATACTGTGTACTGTATGAGTCCTGTACAATATCCTATATTGATGCTATACTGTGTTCTGTATGAGTCCTATACTGTATTCTGTATGAGTCCTATATAGATCCTATACTGTGTACTGTATGAGTCCTGTACAATATCCTATATCGATGCTAAACTGTATTCTGTATGAGTCCTATATAGATCCTATACTGTGTACTGTATGAGTCCTGTGCAATATCCTATATGGATGCTATACTGTGTACTGTATGAGTCCTATACTGTGTACTGTATGGATCCTATATAGATACTATACTGTGTATTGTATGGGTCCTATGCTGTGTACTTTGAGTCCTTTGCAATATCCTATATGGATGCTATACTGTGTAAGTACTATACTGTGTCCTTCACAGGTCCTTTACTGTGTACTGTATGCATCCTATATAGATCGTATACTGTGTCCTGTATGAATCCTGTGCTGTGTACTGTATGGGTCCTGTACAATATTCTATATGAATGCTATACTGTGTACTGAATGAGTCCTATACTGTGTCCTGTACGGGTTATTTGCTGTGTACTCTGATTCCTGTACAATAGCCTATATGGATGTTATACTGTGTACTGTTTGAGTCCTATATTGTGTCCTGTATGGGTCCTATACTGTATGAGTCCTATATAGATCCTATTTTGTGTCCTTTACGGGTCCTATATAGATCATTTACTGTGTCCTGTACAGGGCCAATGCTGTGTACTGTATGAGTCCTGTACAATATCCTATATGGATGCTATACTGTGTACTGTATGAGTCCTATATAGATCCTATACTGTGTACTGTACGGGTCCTATGCTGTGTACTGTATGGGTCCTGTACAATCTATATGAATGCTATACTGTGTACTGAATGAGTCCTATACTGTGTCCTGTATGGGTTATTTGCTGTGTACTCTGATTCCTGTACAATAGCCTATATGGATGTTATACTGTGTACTGTTTGAGTCCTATATTGTGTCCTGTATGGGTCCTATACTGTATGAGTCCTATATAGATCCTATTTTGTGTCCTTTACGGGTCCTATATAGATCATTTACTGTGTCCTGTACAGGGCCAATGCTGTGTACTGTATGAGTCCTGTACAATATCCTATATGGATGCTATACTGTGTACTGTATGAGTCCTATATAGATCCTATACTGTGTACTGTACGGGTCCTATGCTGTGTACTGTATGGGTCCTGTACAATCTATATGAATGCTATACTGTGTACTGAATGAGTCCTATACTGTGTCCTGTATGGGTTATTTGCTGTGTACTCTGATTCCTGTACAATAGCCTATATGGATGTTATACTGTGTACTGTATGAGTCCTATATAGATCCTATACTGTGTACTGTACGGGTACTGCATGAGCCCTGTACAATATTCTATATGGATGCTATACTGTGTCTTGTATGGGTCCTTTACTGTGTCCTGTATGAGTCCTGTACAATATCCTATGTGGATGCTGTACTGTGAGTCCTATAGTGTGTACTGTATGAGTCATATATAGATCCTATACTGTGTACTGTGAGTCATATATAGACCTATATTGTGTGCTGTATGAGTCCTATATAGATCCTATGCTGTCTACTGTATGAGTCCTGTACAATATCCTTTATAGATGCTATACTGTGTCCTGTACGGGTCCTTTAATGTGTACTGTATGAGTCCTATATAGATCTTATACTGTGTCCTGTATGAGTTCTATTTAGATCAGTTACTGCATTCTGTAAAGGTCCTATACTGTGTACTGTATGAGGCCTTTTAATGGGTCCCATACTGTGTACTGTATGGGTCCTATATAGATCCTATACAGTGTCCTTGACGGGGTTCTATATCAAGTACTGTACGAGACCTTTACAATATCCTATATGGATCCTATACTGTGTACTGTAGCAAAAAATACTGATTTTAACTTGTAAGAAAAAAGTATCAGAAAAAGGTTTAGTCTTTAAGAGGTTAAACTGCTCTCATTTACAGACAGAAGTTCATTCCTTAAGTCCCGGTTCACACTACTCCGACTTGTCAGGTGACTTGGTTGCCTGACAAGTTGTGCTCCATTCTGTGCAATGGGAACCGTTCTAATAGGAGCGACTCAAGTCGCTCTGACTTTGAAAAAGGTTCCTGCACTACTTTTGGCCGAAGTCGGAGCGACTTGCATTGACTTCCATTACGCCGAAGTTGCGGTGCACAGCGGCTTGTTCAAGTCGCCTCGAAGTCGTGTCGCCATAGTGTGAACCAACTCTTAGAGCTGGTTCACACTACCACGACTAGAAAGTCGCCCCGTGACTTGTTTAGAGACTTGTTTAGAGACTTGTTTAGAGACTTGTTTAGAGACTTGTGAAGAGACCTGTGCACTACTTTAATCTAAAAGAAGGAAATGATACATCGTGTTTATAGTTACCTAGCAGCCTTAACAATTTTGATAAACATTTTGCTGGCGGCTCTTTTTTTTTTTTTTTGACAGCTGTGAGTGAGCAGAGAACAGCTCTGTAAGAATCGAGGACATGCTGTCGTGAGGGGGGTGAATCAAGAGCTTTTTTAACGATTAATTGTGCAGCTCTACTGTGTACTGTATAAATCCTATACAATGTCCTATATGGATTACTATTATTATACAGGATTTATATGGTGCCAACAGTTTGCGCAGCACTTAACAAAATGAAGGCAGACATCACAGTTACAATACACTTGGTATAAAAGGAATCAGAGGGCCCTGCTCTTTAGAGCTTACAATCTAAGAGGAAGGGTCGATTGATAGAAAAGGTAATAGCTGTGGGGGATGAGCTGATGGAGAAAGTGAAACGGTGTATTAGTTGGAAGCCAGATAGACTTCTCTAAAAAAGGGATTTCAGGGATTGTCTAAAGATGGATAGATTAGGAGACAGTGGGACAGATTGGGGTAGGGAGTTCCAAAGGATGGGAGAAGCTCTGGAGAAATCCTGGAGGTGACAAGGGAGCTAGAGAGCAGGAGATCTTGGGAGGATTGAAGAGAGCGGCTTGGTTGAAATTTTGAGATCAGGTTAGGGATGTAATTGGGGGCAGAGTTGTGGATGGCATTGTAAACTATTTTTAGTAATTTGAATTTTCCTATCCTGTGATTCTTTACTGTTTCCTTTTTACGGGTTCTATACTGTGTACTGTATGAGTCCTCTTCAATGTCCTTCATGTATCCTATACTATACCCTGTACTGGTCTTGTACCGTGTACTGTATGAGTCCTATACACTATATGAATCCTATACTGTGTCCTGTATGGGTCTTATGCTATGTCCTATATGTACCCTATACTGTGTCCTTTATGGGCCATATACTGTGTACTGTATGAGTCCTTTATGGGTCCTATACTGTGTACTGTATGGATCTTATACTGTGTCCTATAGGGGGGCTATGCTGTGTCCTGTACGGCTCTTATAATATGTCCTATATGGATCCTATACTGTGTTCTGTATGGGTCCTATACTGTGTCCTATTCAGATCCTATATTGTGTCCTGTATGGGTCCTCTACTGTGTCCTATATAGATGCTTATTATGTCCTGTGCGGATCTTTTACCATGCCTGTGCGGGTCTTATACCATATCCTATATGGATCCTATATTGTCATACTGTGTTCTACACCATGTCCTGTATGGGTCCTATACCCTGTATGGATTTTTTTTATTTTTCACTATGGCTTGTCAGGGTCCTATACGGTGTCCTGTATGAATGCCATGCCCCCCCCCCCCCCTGGAATCTTAACTTCCCCTTTCAAGTGGTTGTTAAGCCACTCTATACCATCCTGTCTGGTCTGTTTAATAATCATGTGTGTCTGTGTATGTGTTTTAAAAAATAAGCCATTCTTTACCATTTTCCAGAGGGCTGAGCACCGCTCACGTGACCCATTATCTCTCTCCTCTCCCTGTCTGACAGCTGCCTGAAGTGGGCAGGGCCGAGGATTCCTCACTGATGTCAGTTGGGAGGGGAGGAGGAGGAGAGAGGTGACAGGTCCCGTGAGCGATGAATGGCGCTCTGAAACTTGTAAAGAACGGCTTATTTTTTATAAACCACAGACACAGGGGCACACAGGATTATTAAACAGACTGTAGACAGAATATGAAACTTTAAATTAAACTACAGCAGCAGGAGGGGAAGGGGGACGGGCACTGACACAGGAGCAGACAGGCAGGGAGAGAGGGGGAAGAGAGGACAGAGGAGGACAGGAGGCACATAGACTGACCACAGTGTTAGGGCTCAGCAGCCATGGTATACTGTGATAAGTTTACAGAGGGGAGGACATAGCCAGGCAGGATCAGCCAGGTATTTCAGGTGATAGAAGGGGCCAAATTAAACAGCAAAGCACTGTGCTGTATAACATGCTTTAAGGGAACATAATCAATTTTTTTTAGGTTAACAAATGCTTTAAAAATAAATGCTGCTGTTTTCTCTTTAAAAATAAATACTCAAAATAAGTATAATGACTAAGCCCCTCCCCTTCATGAAATTGTTGAAAAGGGGCGGAGCATGGGTGACCTTAAAATGATGCCCCCCTCCCTGAAAAAAGTTCTGCGGACGCCCATGCCTGTATGGGTTCGGTATTGTCACATATGGGTTCTGTACCCTACCTATATGGATGCCATGATATGTCCTGTATGAATCCTATACATTGTTCCGTATGGGTCCTATATAGATCCTATATCATGTCTTATACTGCGACCTGTATGGATCCTAAACTGTGTTTTGTATGGATTCTTTAACACAGCTTCTCAGGATCCTTTATAGTGTCCTGTATGGATGCCATGCCAAGACTTGTACAGACCCTATACTGTTTTCTTTGTGTCTTCTATGCTGTATTCTTTGCGGATCCTATACAGTGTCCTGTATTGATCCTATTCCATATTCTATACAGTGTCCTGTATGGATACTTAGCCATGTACTGTATGAATCCTATATTGCCCTGAATGGTTCTTATGCTGAGCCCTGTACAAATCCTGTATGCATATTATGCTGGCACAGCTCCTATACTATGCCCTGTATGGGTCCTGCCCCTTATCCTGCACAGATCCTATACCATGTGTTGTATGGATCCATGTCCTGTTTTTTGTTTAGATTCTATACCATGTGTTGTATGTCCATGTTTATCATTCTTCTCTGACGCGGGGTCCTATATCCGTGTTTATCATCCTTCTCTGACGCGGGGTCCTAGAAGTAACCTAGACTTTACTTGTTACGAAGAAAGTCACATTAAAATCTCACACAGTTCTTTTGAAGACACTCTCATTTAAGCTAGATATTGCTGCCAGGGCCATAACAGGTTTATCTAGAGCCCAGGGCAAACATGCAAAATTGCCCTCCCCTCAAAGATGTATAATCACTATGTATCAGCAACCCCCCCCCCCAGTGTAAATCCCTCCCCTTTCCTGCTGAAATCTCCTTCCCAGCACAGACCTTTGCCTCCCCAACCCTCCCCCCAGGTCAAATTGTCCCGTTCCCCATACCCCCCCCCCTCTAAATACAAATTCTCTACCCCTTAAATTTTCCCTCTGAGCACAAATTATCTCCCCCTCCCAGTGCAAATTCTCGATAATCCCCCATCCTAGCACAAATCCCCCCCCCCCCAAATGTCCCCTCATAGCACAAATACCCCCAATCATCCCTGCTAGCACCCTCCCCCCCAAAAAAAATCCCTCCCATATAATTTCTAGCACAAATTCCCACTCCTAGAACAAATCTTCTTCCTCCATCCCACCTCCCCTCAAATCTCCAGTCCTAGCACATCTCCCCAAATTTCCCCTCCTAGACAATTTTTATCCTCTGCCGTCCCCCAAATTCCCCCTCCCAACACAATTCCCCCTTCACCTGCTTGTGGTGCCCCCCCACCTCACATCTCATATGATAGTATCCAGGGCAGCCATCTCTCCTACCCATGCCCACCCCTGCTGCCAGGATGCATGTAATGGTGCCTATAGCTCTCATGTTTATGCATGTAAATGTGCTTACAATGTTTAGGCCTCAAAACATCAATAATTATGGTCCCCAGTGGTTTCTTGCATCTGGAATTACAGGTGGTTGCAAGCAGCTGCATCCAGAAAGTCTGTATACAGAAATGACAGGCTGACTGGAGCCGTGGCAGTCCACCTGTGTCTGTGCATCTTGCGGTTAGGAGTGGATGATGGACTGTGAATGCAGACAGGCTTTCGGGGAGCTGTTCACAACCACCTGTATTTCCATTGTGCTGAGTGCCCTAATCGCAGATGTGAATGAGGCCTCAAAAATGTAAATTCCTTTTTTTAAAAATTAGAATGAATTTATGTGCGTATTCATATACATGCGTTTATACATGTTTACATGCAAGTACAAGTATATTAGGCAAAAATACTAGAGGGTAGGATCCAGGTATTTTTACGTCGCTGAATGCTGCTCTATTCTGCGGAGCTAAATGCTTCTTTGTGCATGGACACATTGGCTATAAGGCTTCATTCACATCTTGGCGTAGCAGAAATGTGTAAAAGAAAAACTGCAGTGCCATTGTTTCTTAAAAGCACAACAAAAACCTGGGTAATAGTCGCTCATTTTGCCGCGTGACCAAATGTGCAAAAGCACTTGTGGTAAATTGCGCTTGGCTTAGTCCCAAAATCTGGTAAATGAGCTTCTTTAATGCATTTTTGGAGCAGAGAGAGCCCCGTTTAAATTAATGGTACCACTCCAAAAATGCACGAGCAGAAAAAACACAACACTGAAGCTTTGCTCAGGTGTGAACAGGGCCTAGTGGAGTTGCTTTAAGATCTGTAAAAAAAAAAGCCGTATGGTTATGAAAGCAGTGTTTGATTTTTTTTTTTTTTTTGCATGCCATATGTAAGGTCATTATATGCCTCCAGATGTATATACATACCTGTTTGCTATCTTATATGTATTTACATACAAAGGGTAGGTTCACATAGCCATCAAAAAGACCCATTAACCTCTAGGTCTGAAGGGGTGTAATAAGCCGGATGATTCACAGCACACTTAGGCCTCAAGTATACTGCTGCATTTTTTTCAGCAGCCCCTAAACTCTCCTCTATGTTCTCTTATCTGTCCATGTACACTGAAACATTTATAGTCGTTTACAGACACTCGAGTGGCATTTTTTTTTAAGCAAAAAAATATGTTCAGATGGAAGTTTATTGGCATTTGAAACGCCAAATGCTAAATGCTTGTAACAGCGTGCAAATGCGTCTAAACGTGGTAACTCATGTTTATAAGCATTTTGTTTATAGATGTTTTCAATGAGGATACATGCTGACCATTTTACAATGAAAAAAGGCTTCTAAGTCTAGGTTCACACTAGGTCGCTCCGACTTCGGGGGCGACCTGTGAAGTCGAGTGCACCGCGACTTGCACAGACTTCATATAATGAATGTCTATGCAAGTCGCTCCGAGGTCGCCCCGAAGTAGTACAAGACCCTTTTTATAAGTCGGAGCGACTTGTGTCGCTCCTATTAGAACAGGTCCTGTAGCACTGCATGGACCGCAACGGACCGCGACTTGTCAGGCTGACAAGTCGCCTGACAAGTCGCGGCAGTGTGAATGGACACTAAACGCTAACGCACATAAACACAGCTTGAAAACGCACCAAAATGGATGTTTTTAACCGTCGGCTACCAGCTCTCGAATTCCAGCGTTCAGGAGAGGTTTTAAAAAGTCCCGTGTACATGAAGCCTTAACTTCTTTTTTTAGTTTTGGTTAGAGTAAAGGATAGTTAGAACCATTGTCAAGTGTTTTTTTCGGGTTTTTTTTTGCCTTTTGGATCCAATTATTGATGTTTTTCTTCACTACTTCTGTAAACGTAAAAAAACAGAGAGAGCATATCTTTCCAAAGTCCAAGAAATAAGTGTCCCAATTGGTAGATTTTCTTCTCTCTTCCTGTTTTGGTGACAACACAAAGTTTTGGATTTAACCTCACTTTTTTTGCCAGTGACACTGGTGATCAATTAGAGAAAGTGGCAAAGACCGCAATAAAAACCTGATGGGTACTAACTAACCCCTCCCCATTCTATCCAAATCTAAAAACAAAATTAGCTTTAGTATACTTTAAATTGTTTTAATTAACACCAGCAAATACACACCCCTTGTTGTTGCTTTTGGTTGTGAATAAGCTTTGATTGGAAAATGCAGAATAATTATATCAGTTTTGGTGTTTTTGAGATCATTCAGATTTTACTGCAGGTGGGGTTAACCTGTCGTGTTACATAGGAGGCTTCCTTGTTAAGAAAGAGCTGGTCATTTTATGTGGGAGAATGTCCTGGTATGAGGGAGATGGTGATGTTATGAGGGAGACTGTCCCATTATGAGGGAGATGGTCTGTTATAAGCGAGCTGGTGATGGTATGAGAGCGACTGTCCTATTATTAGAGAGACGGTCCCGTTGTGAGAAACACTGTTCTGTTTTGAGGGAGATGATCATGTTATGAGAGACACTGTCCTCTTATGAGAGATATGGTCATGTTTTGGGGGAGACTGTCCTCTCGAGAGAGAGATGGTCACGTTATGAGAGACACTGTCCTCTTATGAGAGATATGGTCACGTTATGAGGGACACTGTCCTCTTATGAGAGAGATGGTCACGTTATGAGGGACACTGTCCTCTTATGAGAGAGATGGTCACGTTATGAGGGACACTGTCCTCTTATGAGAGAGATGGTCACGTTATGAGGGACACTGTCCTCTTATGAGAGAGATGGTCACGTTATGAGGGACACTGTCCTCTTATGAGAGAGATGGTCACGTTATGAGGGACACTGTCCTCTAATGAGAGAGATGGTCACGTTATGAGGGACACTGTCCTCTTATGAGAGAGATGGTCACGTTATGAGGGACACTGTCCTCTTATGACAGAGATGGTCACGTTATGAGGGACACTGTCCTCTTATGAGAGAGATGGTCACGTTATGAGGGACACTGTCCTCTAATGAGAGAGATGGTCACGTTATGAGGGACACTGTCCTCTTATGAGAGAGATGGTCATGTTATGGGGGAGACTGTTTTCTTATGAGAGACATGGTCACATTTTGGGGGAGACTGTCCTGTTATGAGGGAGACTGTCCTGTTATGAGAGAGATGGTCACGTTATGAGAGAGATGGTCACGTTATGAGGGACACTGTCCTCTTATGAGAGAGATGGTCACGTTATGAGGGACACTGTCCTCTTATGAGAGAGATGGTCACGTTATGAGGGACACTGTCCTCTTATGAGAGAGATGGTCACGTTATGAGGGACACTGTCCTCTTATGAGAGAGATGGTCACGTTATGAGAGAGAGGGTCCCGTTATGAGGGACACTGTCCTCTTATGAGAGAGATGGTCACGTTATGAGGGACACTGTCCTCTTATGAGAGAGATGGTCACGTTATGAGGGACACTGTCCTCTTATGAGAGAGATGGTCACGTTATGAGGGACACTGTCCTCTTATGAGAGAGATGGTCACGTTATGAGGGACACTGTCCTCTTATGAGAGAGATGGTCACGTTATGAGGGACACTGTCCTCTTATGAGAGAGATGGTCACGTTATGAGGGACACTGTCCTCTAATGAGAGAGATGGTCACGTTATGAGGGACACTGTCCTCTTATGAGAGAGATGGTCATGTTATGGGGGAGACTGTTTTCTTATGAGAGACATGGTCACATTTTGGGGGAGACTGTCCTGTTATGAGGGAGACTGTCCTGTTATGAGAGAGATGGTCACGTTATGAGAGAGATGGTCACGTTATGAGGGACACTGTCCTCTTATGAGAGAGATGGTCACGTTATGAGGGACACTGTCCTCTTATGAGAGAGATGGTCACGTTATGAGGGACACTGTCCTCTTATGACAGAGATGGTCACGTTATGAGGGACACTGTCCTCTTATGAGAGAGATGGTCACGTTATGAGGGACACTGTCCTCTAATGAGAGAGATGGTCACGTTATGAGGGACACTGTCCTCTTATGAGAGAGATGGTCATGTTATGGGGGAGACTGTTTTCTTATGAGAGACATGGTCACATTTTGGGGGAGACTGTCCTGTTATGAGGGAGACTGTCCTGTTATGAGAGAGATGGTCACGTTATGAGAGAGATGGTCACGTTATGAGGGACACTGTCCTCTTATGAGAGAGATGGTCACGTTATGAGGGACACTGTCCTCTTATGAGAGAGATGGTCACGTTATGAGGGACACTGTCCTCTAATGAGAGAGATGGTCACGTTATGAGGGACACTATTCTCTTATGAGAGAGATGGTCATGTTATGGGGGAGACTGTTTTCTTATGAGAGACATGGTCACATTTTGGGGGAGACTGTCCTGTTATGAGGGAGACTGTCCTGTTATGAGGGAGACTGTCCTGTTATGAGGGAGACTGTCCTGTTATGAGGGAGACTGTCCTGTTATGAGGGAGACTGTCCTGTTATGAGAGAGATGGTCACGTTATGAGGTGGATGATCATGTTATGGGGGAGACTGTTCTCTTTATGAGAGACATGGTCACATTATGTGGGGAACTGTCCTGTTATAACTGTTATGAGAGGGACTGTTCTGTTTACAAACAATGGTGGCTCCCATTACAGTACATGCGATGACTTTTTTCTCATAAATCCTTTTTGGCTGTCATAATCAGGGATGCCCATTTCAGCATTGCTAAGGCATACATAAGAACCATTCCCTACACTCAATGTGCTGAGGGGCAACCAGTGATTGTAGACCTTTTCCCTGTGCCACCAACAAAGGGACAAACTATACAACCTGAAAACAATTTCGGTGGTCCTCAAATGGAGCTGCAACCCAGGATTTGAAAGCTTTGGGCTATGTAACAAATTCAGACTTTAATTGTACTTGAAGTTGCTTGTAGGTAATGTCCCTGCACTTGTAAATAGTCATTGTAAAGCGCCTAGAAGAACACCGCTTTTTTTTTTTTCTTTTAAACGGTTTTTATTAAAGGCAAAAGAAACATGGTACAGCAATATGCAGTGGAAACAGTAGGTACATGCCTAGATAAAGCAAGGCGCATTGAGATACAAAACTGCTGTATATAACACATAAACAACATGTAGCAAATGCAATACGTATATGGGATCGACCCGGCGTCCCGTCTGGAATGCTATGAAGGTGCGCTCAAGCTATAGGTGTGGCCGAGGCCACTCTGCGTGGATGGACCCCCACACAGAAGGGGTCTCAACCAAAACCAAGGTATAGCTCTTAAGTGGGTACACCAGGGGCCGAGCAGGGGGGGGGGGGGGGGCGGCTGGGTTGGCAGGGTTGGAATGAAAGTGAGGTAAGTAGGGGAGGGTCATGGGGGGGTATAAGCAGGTGCCCGGAGGGAGCCTCGAACCCCCTTAGGGGCCCAGGTGGGTAAAGAGAGCCGGTAATGAGGGCGACCAATCAGGTGAGTACAAGGCTGTCGTCAAGGCCTAGTGGGAGGCAATGGTCAATCCAGGGTCGCCATAGCCGTTCATAGGGGGTCAGTTTGTCCAACAAAATTGCTTCCGTTTTAGCATGGAGCATGGCTTGGGTAACCCTGTGTAGCATAGCCAGATGACAGAGCGTGGGGAACACCGCTTTTTAATGAATATCAGATAGATGGTAAATATGAAGTTCCGATCTGGAAATGCTCATGGATGCCATCTGAACTCATAGCTTGGACAACTTGAGGAAAACGCTCATTGTAGCCCTGCGTTGTGGACCTAGTGCAGTATTTGCCATCTTTCTGATAGCACATATACACAACATTAGAATGGGCCTTTTGCACAGCCCATAGATATATTTTTTTTTATGATATTGATGTCAATCTGGAAAACTTATACCAAGTTTTATTATTAAGACCTCAGCTGTTACTGTATTGTCCCAAAGCTAATGGTTACTTGACCCCAGGGGCTGCACTTCAGAATGTATATAGGAAAGATTAATGGGCCATACACACTATAAGATTTCCTGAAGACTTTTTCCTTTAGACTTACCAAAACCATATAATATGAGGTCAAACCTAAACACTTTCAATGTGTATGCAATCTGGCAGGCCCTTGCACTACATAGAAAAGGTAAATCTGAAGGAAATCTAACCACAACCACAAAAGTTGGATAGTGTGTATCCAGCTTAATGCCTCGTACACACACCACGATTATTGGCCCACCGATCGTCCGACTTTTGTCCAGAGTGGTGTTTTGTTGGTTGGAATGTGCCTAGACTGCACACAAATTTTCTCAGCCAACAAAAATCTACTTCTGAAGTGATGTCATGTGCTGGTTTACTTCCGTGTGTTTTTTCTTCTCTGAGCATGCCCAGTTTTGCTCATCAGATTTTTGTCTGCCGAAATCTGTACTGACTAACGGAAAATCGGCCGTTGTGTTGACGGCCAACAAAAATTTTATAGTCTGCACACCAGATTTTTTTCGGCCGAAAAGTCGGAGACGGTTGTTGGAAGCATCATACTAACAAGCCGAAAATCGGCCCATCGGACGTTGGCCGAAAATTCACGGCCAATTATTGACGCGTGTGTATGATGATTTTATACCTAAACTTTGGCCATGACCATGTTCGATGTTCCAGCACCCCAGTTTAGTTGTTGTGAGGTCTCAAACCATGTTTGTCCATGGAGTTGGAACACCTCTAGATAGCTATCCAAGGACCAGGAGTATGTTTGACCTGAGTACAGTTCTCTTGTTATAAAGACAATGGGCAAATATTGTAGTGGTTGTAAAGTAGGATATGAACCTCACCCTGTATATGGCACACAAATCTAGAATTTTCCAGATGTTTTGGTGCATTTAATATTAACAGGATGCCTTAGCGTAACATGAATGTGAATGGGCCCTAACCACTGTGGCTCTTTTTTATTTTAGTTTATGTACCAGGAATATCAAAAGAACTGTGTATATCTTGTTTTTATTTGGTACAAATGATGGGCGCTGCTTTCCAAAGCAGAACAGTCCAGAGCTGATGTCAGAGGCCAGATGAAAACTGTGAAGTCAATCTGTGATCGATTTGCTGAAGTTTTCCTCCAAGTGCTGTAGACGACTTTCCCCACAAGTGCCTCCCCGTTCCTGGTTTAGTTACTGGCTTCTACGTTGAAAATCTGTCCTGGGAGTGATCCTAGAAAACCTGATACTGAAATATTATTATAAAACTATGTAAACCACACAACTAATGACATACTTTAATAGAGCGCACCATTCCGAATTAGCTGGTGTATTTTTTTAATACGTGTCCTGCATTTTACATCGCAAGTCCATTTTAAAAGTGACTCAGCTGTCTGGCGTTCATCACACATGCTGCAGTAGTTATTTTTATCCCCTCTCTTCAGGTCTCAAGTGTCAAGCAGCATTTTATCCACCCAGTTAAAATCCAACAATTTCGAGAGGTCTCTAGGATGGCCCAACCCTCAATGACCACTCAACCTCGTTTACTTATCACGACACAAAATACTGAATGATCTGTTTATGTTCAGAGCAAAGCTTATGGGCAGTTGTAAGAAAATCGGTCCATTTTTGAAGTCTACATACATTTTTTTTTTTTAGTGATGTGCTAATTATTTATATCAAACAATTGCATGAATTTTAATTTGTCAGCTAAACCGTTACCAAACATCATATTGTCAAAGTATTTACAACACTTTTCTGGTGGTATATTTGCATTGGAAAGTCCTGCACCTATTTTATACATTTCTTGTGACAGGGCTATCAACTGTTGTGAATGATGCGTGCAATGGTAGTTCTTCTTTGCGCCACTTTTAGGGCTCTTTCACACGGCCGTTCAGTTTTTTTTGGCTCCGCTCCGGTCCTTTTTTTTTTTTTTTTTCACGGAGCGGATGACATTTGTGTCATCCGCTCCGTATGTCCGCATATCATCCCATCCGTTTGCGGATGATATATGGACATAATGTACATCTATGGGATTGCGGATGACACCGCTGACATCCGATTTTGCTTCCTTTCCGTTTTTTTAATGGAGGAAAAATAGGGTTCTGTTCCATTCCAAAAAACGGAACAGAACTGAAAGGAAGAAAATCAGATGTCAGCGGATGGTCATCCGCTGACATCCGCAATCCCATTGACATACATTATGTCCGTAAATCATCCGCAAAAAAAATAGGATGATTTGCGGACATACGGAGCGCCCGTGTGAAAGGGCCCTTATAGTGTATAGTGTGTCTCTATGGCTGCGACAGATTCGGAAAGAATTACCCTCAGTTAGGAAACTGGAGGAAGTAATGACCAACCTTAAGGCCCCATTCACACTTGTGCAGCTTGCCATGCAACTTTCACATGACAAGTCGCATGACAAGTCATTCCCCATGTTTTCCAATGAAAACCATTCATATATGTGTAACTTAAAGTAGCTCATGCACTACTTTGGTCCCACTTTATGGCCCCTTTCATACTTGTACGACCTGAAAGTCATGTGACTTTGCCGCAACTTGAAGCACTGCCTGTGTAATCTTGGTCTATGGACCTCAAGTCGCACCAAAGTAGTGCAAAGTAGTGAAGTCGTTGCGACTTGAAGTCACACAGATATAATTGGTACTAATTGGTAATCATGGGGTACCGTGTTTCCCCGAAAATAAGACCGGGTCTTATATTAATTTTGGCTTCAAAAACCACACTAGGGCTTATTTTCAGGGGATGTCTTATTTACGGTATGTACAATGACTGTCTTCAAATGATTGTAACCCTAAAATAAATATCCTGATCCTTTAAAGCATGATAGACAGCACAGTGCTTGTGCTGTGTCATTTAGCCCTCTCTATGTTCTAAAAAGCCGAGAATAAAACAATAAAATGTTAAAAAAAAAGTTCTCTCCCCCTGTCAGCTCGGTAATCCGCATTATGACATTCTGTCCAATGCTTATCATTCCCAAAAATAAACCTTGGATAAAGTCATTGTAAAATTATGTAATCAATTTTGTCAAAAGATTATATAATGTGCAGTGTGTCTCCTTTTGTAACTTTATTGTGGAAAATACCTTATTTACAGTGCCGCTGGGCGCTCACATGACCCTCTGGAGCTCTACTTTCCCTCTCTGAATACTGCAGAGGGAGGGGCTGAGATCAAGGATTTTACTAGGGCTTATTTTCGGGGTAGGGCTTATTTTCAGGGAAACAGGGTACCACTTGTCATGTGACTTTGCAGTCAAAAGTCGCAGGACAAGTCGCTCAAGTATGAAAGGGGCCCAATGCAACGTGAGGGCCATAGATTTCAATGGTAGCTCTCAAAAGTTGCATGAAACTCGTACTTGAGTTTTATACAATGCAACAGTTGCACAATAGTTGTCATTATCAGTGGTTAAAGCCAAAGTCATATCCAAGTTGCACCCATCCAAAGTTGCATCAAAGTTCCACTCCAAAGTCAGCGCAATTTTGGAGTCGTACAAGTGTGAATGGAGCCGAAAGCTGGTCATATACGGGTAGTTTTTTTTTTTTTTTTTTTGTTCAGCAAGGAGGCTGAAAGGAAAAAAGTTAGCAGATTCCTCAATTTACACAAAGAGGTGGATAGAGGAATTCCCCTGCCAGGACATGGTATTCTGACAGCTGTGATCACACCACTGATCGACGGGGGCTGATCAAATGGCCACACACTGTCAAAATTTGGCTGTTCTCTTCTGAACTGGCTGAATTGTGTTGTGATCGTGCCGACCAATCAAGTCCAAAGACCAGCATCCAGAAGAAGCTGGGTAGCAGATGCCAGCGAGGGACCTCACCTCCACTTTAAGTGGGTATACAGCCTTGAAAAAGTATTTATACCCCTTCAAAATTTTCCACATTTTGTCACATTGCAACCAAAAATGTAAATGTACTTATTGGGATTTTATGTGATAAACCAACAAAGTAGCACATAATTGTAAAGTAGAAGGAAAATGATAAATGGTTTTCAAATTTTTACAAATAAATATTTGAAAAGTGTGGTGTGCATTTGTATTTAACCCCCCCCCCCCCGAGTCAATACTTTGTAGAACCACCTTTTTGCTGCAATTATGGCTGAAAGTGTCTTTGGGGATGTCTCTACCAGCTTTGCACATCTAGAGTGACATTTTTGCCCATTCAAAATAGTTTAAGCTCTGTCTGATTGGATGGAGAGCATCTGTGAACAGCAATTTTCAATTCTCGCCACAGATTCCCAATTGGATTTTGGTCTGGACTTTGACTGGGCTATTCTAACACATGAATATGCTTTGATTTTATCATTCTATTGTAGCTCTGGCTGTATGTTTAGGGTCGTTGTCCTGCTGGAAGGTGAACCTCTGCCCCAGTCAAGTCTTTTGCAGACCTGTATTTGGCTCCATCCATCTTACCATCAACCCTGACCAGCTTCCCTGTACCTGCTGAAGAAAACCATCCCCACAACATAATGCCACCACCATATTTCATGGTGGGGATGATGTGTTCAGGGTGATGTGTAATGTTAATTTTCCGTCTCACACAGCGTTTTTTGCTTTTGGGCCAAAAAGTTCAGTTTTGGTCACATCTGACCAGAGCACCTTCTTCCACATGTTTGCTGTGTCCCCCACATGACTTCTCACAAACTGCAAATGGGACTTCTTATGGCTTTCTTTCTTTTCTTTCTTCTTGCCACTCTTCCATAAAGGCCAGATTTGTGGAGTGCACGGATAATAGTTGTCCTTTGGACAGATTCTCCCACCTGAGCTGTGGATCTCTGCAGCTCCTCCAGAGTTACCTCTTGGCTGCTTCTCTTATTAATAATCCTCTCCTTGCCCGATCTGTCAGTTTAGGCGGAAGGCCATGTCTTGGTAGGAGTGCAGTTGTGCCATACTCATTCCATTTTCAGATGATGGATTGAACACTGCTCAGTAAGATGTTCAATGCTTGGGGTTTTTTTTTATAACCTAAAACTGCTTTAAACTCCTCCACACTTTTATCCCTGACCTGTCTGGTGTGTTCCTTGGCCTTCATGATGCTATTTGTTCACTAAGGTTCTCTAACAAACCTCTGAGGGCTTCGTAGAACAGCTGTATTTATACTGACATTAAATTACACACAGGTGGACTCTATTTACTAATTAGGTGACTTCTGAAGGCAATTGGTTCCACTAGATTTTAGGTAGGAGTATCAGAGTAATGGGCCATACACACTATACAATTGCCTTTAGATTTTTTCCTTTAGATTTACCAAAACCATATAATATGAGGTCAAATCTAAACACTTTCAATTTGTATACAATCAGGCAGGCCCTTGCACTACATAGTTGAAGGTAAATCTAAAGGAAATCTACCAACAAATGTTGTATTGTGTGTATCCAGCTTCAATGGGGCTGAATACAAATGCATGCCACACTTTTTACATATTTATTTTGTAAAAACATTTTTTAAACCATTTATTTTCCTTCCACTTCACAATCCTGTGCCACTTTGTGTTGGTCTATCACATAAAATCCCATTTAAAATACATTTACATTTTTTGTTGTAACATGACAAAATGTGGTCAGTTTTAGGGGGTATGAATATTTTTTCAAAGCTCTGTACAGAGACAGGCCTGAGTGTTCATAGTGATGCTGTTTATTAAAGAGCAGGATATGAGGAGTGTTTATGTGCCCAAAACTCCTCAGCTGTTGCACCCATTTGTCTGACAGGTACAATGGCCAGGCAGGTATCTCAGTTTTAGGCCCCTTTCACACATACGGTCCGTTCAGTTACGTCAAAATGTATCCGTGTTTAATCCATTTTTTCATCCATTTTTTCATCCATTTTTTCATCCATTTTTTCATCCATTTTTTCATTCATTTTTCATCCATTTTTTATCCGTTTTTTTTTTTTTTTCATCCACTACCAATGCAAAAACGGATGAAAAAACGGACCGTTTGTCCGTTTACATCCGATTAATTTTTTTTGACGGATGAAAAATAGGGCATTCATCCGTTCCAAAAACGGACATTGACGGAAGCAAATGAAAACGGATGTTAACGGATGAACATCCGTTTTTACATGGCGATGCATTGGCAGGCCCTTGCACTGCATAGATGAAGGTAAATCTAAAGGAAATTGAATAAGAAAATTGTATAATATATGGCCAGCTTTACTGAGCTGCACTAATGACAGTGTCCAGACTCCATGAAACAAATGAATTTACCTGATTCTAATAGGTACATGAACCTTTTGCAGATCTTTACGTGAATCTTTAAAAAGCACTGAGACGCGACAGATTCAAAAGAATATGTACGTAATGCTGGCCATACGTTACTGTATACAATTTCCTTTAGATTTACCTTCAACTGTGTAGTGCAAGGGCCTGCCTGATTGGATACAAATTGAAAATGTAACGTACTTGCATAGTTAGTGAGGTCGAAAAAAGACATCAGTCCATCCAGTACAACCTATGATGTGTGTGTGTGTGTATATTAACCATACACTGTATATCCCTGTATGTTGTGGTCTTTAAGGTGCCCGTCTAATAGTTTAAAAAAACTATCGATGCTCCACACTGATACCACTGCTTGTGGAAGAGAATTCCACATCCCCACTGCCCTGACAGTAAAGAACCCTTTACGTATTTTAAGGTTAAACCGTTTTTTCCTCTAGTTTTAGTGAGTGGCCACGTGTCTTATTTTATTCCCTTTCTCTAAAAAGTTTGTTCCTTATGCTCGGGTCATCACCAGTACAGTATTTGCACATTGATATCATATCCCCCCTCAATTATCTCTTCTCCAGAGAGAATAGGTTCAATGCTTGTAGTCTTTCCTCATAGCTGATGTCCTCCATTCCCCTAATTATTTTTGTCGCCCTTCTCTGGACTCTTTCCAATTCCAGCACATCCTTCCTGAGGACCGGTGCCCAGAACTGGACAGCATACTCCAGATGTGGCCGGACCAGAGTCTTGTAGAGCGGGAGAATAATCTCTTTATTTCTGGAGTGAATCCCCTTTTTTATACATCCCAGTATTCTGTTGGCTTTGCTTGCAGCGGCTTGGCATTGCATGCCACTGCCAAGCCTGTTGTCTACCAGTACCTCCAGGTCCTTTTCCATCTTAGATTCACCCAGAGGTTTCCCCCTCAGTGAGTAGCTTGCGTTCGTATTTCTGACGCCCAAGTGCATTACTTTACATTTTCTAACATTAAACCTCATCTGTAGTTGCCCACCCCAATATTTTGTTCAGGTCCGCTTGCAAGGTTTCCACATCCTGCATAGAAGCTTTTGCCCTGCTTAGTTTAGTATCATCTGCAAATACTGAGATTGTGCTAGATGTCCCCTCCTCTAGATCATTTATGAACAAATTAAACAGGATTGGTCCCAGGACAGAACCCTGGGGGACCCCACTTTCCACACCCGCCCAATCCGAGTATTCCCCATTAATCATCACCCTCTGGACTCTCCCCTGGAGCCAGTTCTCTATCCAGGTACTTACCTTATGGTCCATACCTACCTTCCTTAGTTTGTACAGTAAGCGTTTGTGTGGAACGGTGTCAAAGGCCTTTGCAAAGTCCAGATACACCACATCCACAGGCTTTCCTTTATCTAGGTGGCAGCTCACTTCATCATAGAAGGTAGACTTCTAGGAAAGCCAGTGAGCCAATCACACAAGCAGGAAATAATGTTTCTGGAGGGACACCCTGTGTGCAGAACACCTCCAGGTAGCCATTTTACAGAAAATTACAGAGCTGCAGATTGAAAAGGAAAGGTCATTTTTAATAACCTTCAGTTACAATATGACTTGTCACAATTGTATATACTATATTATATTTTCTTTATTTGCTATTTTTTCCCCACGAAAGTGGAGGTAGCCTTTAAAGTGGAGTTCCACCCTAAAATTAGACTTACCTCCATCTTCTTGCTCCGGGTCACCTGAAAAACAAATGGATAATCACAATTTTTTTTTTTTTTTACTTACCTCGTTTAGAAGAAAATATACTCACCTAACTTCCTCTTCCTCCCCTCGGCGGCCACGGCGATTCGTCACTTCCTGGCATACAATGATTCCTGGGAGCTGAACGTCATCGCTCCCAGGAATCAATGCGCCTGCGGCATGCCCAGAAGCTGTGCAGGGATGATGCTGCAGCACCGGAAGTGACGGCGGGGCCGGCGCAGTGCATCGTGGGACCGAAGAGGACACAGAAGAGGATCGCGCTGGCTTCAAGCTGCCCACACCTGAGATGGCAGCGCTGGACAATACATTTTCAAGGTAAGTATTTCTTCTAAAAGGTAAGTGCAACCCGGGACAGATCAGAGGCTAGCCATTGTGGAATACACTAGCCCTGACTGTCCCGGGGGTATTTTTATTAAAAAAAAACGTTCCCAGGGTGGAACTCTGCTTTAACTTGATTGAACAAAACCACATGGGATTGATTTAGTACAGCGGTAGAGGCTTTTTACCTTATCTTAGTCCACGAGGAGAAGCTGTGCTCACTTTGAATGCCCAATCGTATGCAAGGAAAATAGGGCCCCTTTCACACGAACGGTTCGATTTCAGCTTTTAGCTGCTGATAGAGGAACCAATTTACCACAGCTAAATGCAGACAATGCATTCCTATGCAGGGCTGCTGTTAGAAATCACGGGGCCCCATACAGACTACCTGGCAGGGCCCCATCAAGAAAATATTAAAGGTATATTTAGCTAAAATGACAACAAAATCACTATTATCAGACCCAAATATAACATAACTCGCATAATTCCTGCTAAATCTAAAAGAAAAAACTATGTTAATAAATAAAAATGAAGATGAGAAAAATATACAGGCTGGACAGTTGGAGCTCCGGGATCAGAGAGACAGAGGGAGAGAAACAAAGTTACAGATATACTCAGGAGCAGAGTTAACATTAGAGCCAGTGCTGGGAGGGGGGCCCACACAGGGAGGGGATTAGTGAGGGACGACTGTCTCTTTCTCAGCAGATAAAAGCTGATAGCAGGGAGAGGGACAGATCAGATTCAGGTGCTGGAGGAAGATTTCTCTATTTGTTGTCCATCACGAATTCCCCTCTCTGTGTGGGCCCCCCTGTGTGCTCGGGCCCCCTACAAGAGGGCTGGTGGTCCCCCCCTATCAGCGGCCCTGTTCCTATGGCCCCATTTAAACACTGCGTTTAGCAACAATTTCATAACATAGGGTTTTGTGCATCTAGAAAAATAAAGTTGACAGTGTCCAGGAGCAATGTACCGCAGCTATCTGTATATCAACGCAGTTAATCGCAGTACAAAGAAAAAAAAATAAGTAAACAGTGGCTATACAAAAGGCAAGAATTTACTACCGCAGCTAAATACAGCCACATGTAAATGCAAGTAATCGCAATGTACAAATAATAATCTTTGTGCCAGGAGTGTTGGAATTTCAAATTAACAAAACATGCTTTTATTAGCGGCACAACAACTGCCCGTGTGAAAGGGGCCTAAGAAATGAAAAACAGGATTTGTGCTTACACATGACTGAATGAAATGAATGTGGCTGAGCTAGGTCACCATACACTTTACAAAGTGAACATGCTCGTTTTTATTTGCTGTTTTGTGATTAAAAATCAATGTTTTCAGCCCAAAATCTATTTTTGCACTGAGGTGCTGACTATTCTGCTTGCATGTTATATTCTTGATTTGTGTGGGATTTGTCTGTAAAAGTAATTTCCCCAAATGGACTCATGGGGTTTCCTATGCTTATACCTGACTGTCATTGACTTGGATTGTCTGTGATGATGGCCAATTGAATTAGGGCTTATGCACACCCAGCTTAATGCCTCATGCACACAGGTCGTTTGAAAAAACGAGCTGCAACGCCAGTTCTGACGCCAGGAAAAAGCAGCTGTAAAGACGCACTTTTATGGTCCTTTCACACGGGCGTTCCGTATGTCCGTTTTTCATCCATCCGTTTGCGGGTGAAAAACGGACATAATGTATGTCTATGGGTTAGCGGATGACCATCTGCTGACATCCATTTTGCGTCCATTCCGTTAAGTTCCGTTTTTGCAAAGCAAGAGAATCCTATTTTTCTTCCGTTTTTAAAACGGAACAGACACAAAAAACGGATGTGAGCGGATGTCCTCCGCTAACGTCTGCTAGCCCATAGACATACATTATGTCCGTTTTTGGTGGATGAAAAACAGACATATTGAACAGACCCTACAAAAGTGACATCTGTGTCCGTTTAAAAGAAAAAAAAAAAGTCACTGAACGTAAAAAGAAACGGAGCTGACCGTGTGAAAGGACCCTTAGAAGCGTTTGGTATTGGCATTAATGCACGTTTTAGCCACGTTTAGCAACGTTCGTGTTTAGCAGCCTTTCTCTACCCTTTCCATTTCCCAAAGTCAAATCCAACTATTTCAGCTTAAAAATGTCTACTATGGCCTAACGCTGTATACGGTGTGTTTAGCAGCGTCTGCGTTTTACAGCTTAACGCTGCTGCTCCAGAATGCCCTGACCTTGGTTTTTTTTTTTTTTTTTTTTTTTTACAGCCTTAAAACACCCATGCCACTTACAGCTCTTAAAAGCCTGTGTGTGCATGAGGCCATAGAGTAACATGGGGGGTGTTTTTTTAAGCTGCAAAAAACAAAAAAAACAAAACGCCTCATGCTCCTAAAAGCAGCTGTAAAATCGCCCTGTGTGCATGAGGCCTAAAAAATACCTTTTTTTTTTTTTTTTTTTTACAGATGTCTGGCATTTTTCTACCTGTAGACGCACTTCTATGTTAGCGTATGTGTCCATGCACACACAGGCGTACTAGAAGAGGAGCGCTTACAAGCAGAAAAAAACCCCATCACCAGTGTGTTCAAGAGAGGGGTTTTTGGGCAGAAAAAACACTTGACATGCCCAAACCTTTTTAAACACACCTAGATGCATTTAGTGCTTGAGCATTCATTCATTCCAGTGGCCAGAATAAATGAATATTCTGGCCAATGGAATCCATAAAGTCTTGATCCGGCTAAATGGATGTGCAATAGGCGGCTTTAGGCCCCATTTACACAGGCGCCTCCGCTTAAATAGCAGGGGATCGCTCTGCGGATTCCTGCTGAGCAGAGGGATGACAGGTCTGTCTCCGCTCACTGTCCTTACAGACACGGTCCCCCTCTGCCCTATGGGGAAATTGGGTGAAAATGGAATGCCTTTCTGTTTTTTACCTGATCATATCTGATCCACCAGACGGATGGAAAATAGGACAACCATCCGCCTGGATTTGGCAGACAGGATCGGATAACGGTGGATGTTAAAATAGTGCAGGAACCACGTTTTCAAATCGATGCAGCATTGCAAAGTCTGTGTCGCACCAATTTTAACAGTGCCATTGCCGACAATAGGGTGCGACTTGACCTGTCATAGCGCATGACAAAGTCTCTCCTGTGTGAATGGGGGATAAAAGATGTTTAGGCAAGAAATTCAAACGCTCTGTATGCATGAGCACAGAAAGTACATTTCTTCATCCTCTTCCCAGTTTGAATTAGCCAGGCTTGTAACAGGTTAACAGCGTGATGTGACTAGAAGCAAACAAACGCAGATTAGTTTTAAAGCAGAATTTAACTGCATCTGAGCACCATAAACTGAAAACTCTATTTAATTCATTTTTAATATTCAAAGCAAACTCACCCATCCATTCATGTCTTCATGCTTTATTTTGTTGAGAAATCACAAAAAAAAAAAACCCCCCTGTAGAATTTCTTAATTTTTAACGGCCATCTTAAGTAAGGGCAGATGATTCAAATAGCTTTTGGTTCCTGAAATCCGTCTGTCCTTAGCTCAGGCACAGAGGAAGCAGGGTTGTCTGTAAATCCCCCCCTTCCCTTCCTCCAAATAAAAGAAAATACTTTTACATACTCCTGGGATGTAGGACATTATTTTGGCCTAGGTCGGAACCAGGAAGTAACTGAAGAAAAGTTTAAAACCAGTAAATATAATATAGCTTATCTATTTACCAATGCTAGCAGCCTAAGGAATAAAAATAAAGTATTGGTTACTGACTTTTTCCTTTACAGGGCTAGATAGGTTAGTTTTAGAACGTAGAGGTCTATAGATGCAGGGATTTTAGTGGTAAGGTGGACTTGCATTTTAAAGCCCATCTCCCGGGGAGTTAATATTTTATTTTATTTTTTATTTTTTGCACAGCCTGACTGCTTGCGTGAACTGCCCATTTTTTGCTAGGGGTGAGCACAAAGTTTATGGAATGGCAGGAAGGAATGTCTATTACTGTAAAATATCAATATAATTATGGATCATAAATAAAGCCACATCAGACAATGAGTTGGAATAAACAAATAAATAAACATATCAAAATATTGTAACAACTCGGCTTGTACAAACCACATATCATATTTAACAATTTCATCCACTAAATGCACATATTATAACATTGTCCACCTCAGCAATGCAGAGGTGACCTTACCACATAATAATTTGGCCACGACAAACCAAGGGGAGGGAGGGGAACACTGGGATCAAACATTTTCTGAAAAGCTTGAGCCCTATAGCCTTGGATGCCTGCTTAAATAGTACTAAAGGCTGGTTCTGGAGTCCTGTGCCCAGCGCTCTGTGTATTCTGGAGTCCTGTGCCCAGCGCTCTGTGTATTCTGGAGTCCTGTGCCCAGCGCTCTGTGTATTCTGGAGTCCTGTGCCCAGCGCTCTGTGTATTCTGGAGTCCTGTGCCCAGCGCTCTGTGTATTCTGGAGTCCTGTGCCCAGCGCTCTGTGTATTCTGGAGTCCTGTGCCCAGCGCTCTGTGTATTCTGGAGTCCTGTGCCCAGCGCTCTGTGTATTCTGGAGTCCTGTGCCCAGCGCTTTGTGTATTCTGGAGTCCTGTGCCCAGCGCTCTGTGTATTCTGGAGCTGTGCCATTTACCAAAAAAATAAAAAATATGTCCATGGATTTGATTTTAAAAACCTGGTCACCTTACCCTATAAAGGAACTGATAAAGTCATGTATGCCTTCGTCCCCGCACAAGACCGGTCCATCACTGCAGCAGTCTTAAAAATGGACTGTTCCTGACATCAGCACACTCTATAAGCAGGAAGAGTCCACCACTGGACTGTGGGGTAGCACGGTTTTCCAGAGGATCCCGGATCAAGTGAGTGTGGGAAAAGGGGAGCCTTTAGCCCCCCCTTTTCTTATGGGATGGCGGAAGAGGAGCAATTTGCTTTAATTATTCAAATAGATTTTCAAATAGATTAGATATAGGTTTGGTAGTAATATATCTATTCTGAGACTTGGGGTTAACTTGACTTTTGACTCTTAGCTCAGGCAAGCTCCTCTTCCCGCTCAAAATTCCCGCTTCTTTCAATATCTAGGGAGTTTAGGCCAGGTATCTGGGGAGTTTAGGTATATCTCTATTTTTAAAGATGAATGGGGGTGCTTCCCGCTAGTTTTTCCCTCCTGAAAAGCCGCCAGAACCAGCCTTTAGTACTATTTAAGGCACAGGACTACATAATACAGAGCGCTGGGCACAGGACTCCATAATATACAGAGCGCTGGGCACAGGACTACATAATACACAGAGCGCTGGGCACAGGACTACATAATACACAGAGCGCTGGGCACAGGACTCCATAATACACAGAGCACTGGGCACAGGACTCCATAATATACAGAGCGCTGGGCACAGGACTCCATAATACACAGAGCGCTGGGCACAGGACTCCATAATATACAGAGCGCTGGGCACAGGACTCCATAATATACAGAGCGCTGGGCACAGGACTCCATAATACACAGAGCGCTGGGCACAGGACTACAGAATACACAGAGCGCTGGGCACAGGACTACAGAATACACAGAGCGCTGGGCACAGGACTACAGAATACACAGAGCGCTGGGCACAGGACTAGAGAATACACAGGAGGGTGTTAGGCATAGAGTGCAAGTTTCAGAGGTTTGCCATGCACAGAGGACACTTCTGCCCCCACATCCATAGCTCACCTCTGCACCCTTCTCTCACAGATTATCTTTGCAGCCACCTCTTAGCCCTTCCCCCACAACATCTAAACTCTCCGTCTCTTCATGCAGCTGCATCAGCCCTGACCCCTGCTCCCCCACTGCCCTCACCTGTGTACAAACACACCCCCCATCAACTCATCTCCTGTTCTCAGCCCTCCACACAGTCAGTTTTTGGCTCTGCCTCTCCTAAACAGCAGCAGGAGCAGCAGCGAGATCATCCAGCAGGGGGCATCTGCATTAGAGCCACCAGGCTATTTCTCAGCCAGCATGGGATGCCCTGTCTACATTAATCCGGCCCTGAAAAAATGGGGACAGACTTGGACCGGGGACAGTGTCCTCAATCTGGGGACTGTCCCGGAAACCAGGGACATCTGATCACCCTATTATAGGGACTAAATGGCTACCAAATTCAGATCTGTCACTGGGATGCATGGAGTAACACAGACAATATGTGATCATCAGGGATATGATTAACCACTTGCCGACCGACCGCCCGCAGCAGATATACTGCGGCAGGCTGGCTCGGCTACCTGTAAGGCAATCTGTGGGAGCGATCCTGGGGGTGCCCCCATTAGCCAGTGGGGGAAGCTTACTCACGGGGCCGGAGGCCGCGATTGCCGCCGGGCACACGCAATCACTCCTTGTGGAGAGAGAACGGCGATCTGCATTTGTAAACACAGCAGACCGTTGTTCTCTCTGGAATGATCACAGAGAGCCTGTGATCTCCTATTTAGGATCACAGGTTTCTGTGTTGGTTCCACAAGCCCATCCTCCTCATAGTTAGAAAATACCCCCTAGGCATACACTTAACACTTTGATCGTCCCTGAGTTAACCCCTTCCCTGCCAGTATCATTATTACAGTAACAGTTCATATTTTTAGCACTGATTACTGTAGTAATGTCACTGGTCCCCCCAAAAGTGTCAAAAATGTCAGTTACGGGTCCGATCTGTCCGCCCCAATGTTGCAGTCAGGCTAAAAAATCGCAGATCGCCACCATTACTAGTAAAAAATAAAAAATAAAAAATGACAATCTTTCCCCTAGTTTTTAGACGCGATAACTTTTGAGCAAACCAATCAAAATACGCTTATTGGGGTTTTTTTTTTTTTGTTACTGAAAATATGTAGCAGAATACAAATTGGGCTAAAATGAAGAAAAAATTGGAGTTTTACATATTTTTTTTTTTATTGGAAATGTTGTATAGCAGAATGGGAAAAATATTATAATTTTTTTTCAGAATTGTCGCTCTTTCTTTTGTTTATAGCGCATAAAATAAAAATCACACAGGTGATCTAATACCACCATAAGAAAGCTCTGTTTGTGGGAAAAAGGGGACCTCCAATTGTTTTGGGTACAGCGTTGTATAATCGCGCAATTGTCTGTTAAAGTAACGCAGTGCCAAATCGCAAAAATTGTCTGGTTATTAAGGGGGAAAATCCAGAAGTGGTTAAATATCAGTTCATGTGATAAACATCATTTTGCATCCAGTGCAGCGTGTGAAAACTCTGAAGTCAAGATAGGTCTGTACATCTGATGACAGCAAGTCCCTTTCTTTGTTAAATAGGGTATACACTAATAGCATTTTGGTCTACATTTTTTGTTGTAAGAACGTTTTTTTTTTTTAATCATTAGTTGGGTTAAGGGTCCATTCAGACTAGCGCGACTTGTCAGCCTGACAAGTCGTGCTCGGTCGGTCGCCATTGATTAGCGCAGGACCCGTTCTAATAGGAGCGACACAAGTTGCTCCGACTTAGAAAAAGGGTCCTGTACTACTTTGGGGCGACCTGGAGGCGACTTGCATTGACTTCAATTATATGAAGTCCGTGCAAGTCGCGCCGAAGTCACGGTGCACGCTGTGCACCGCGACTTCACAGGTCGCCCCACAAAGTCAGATCGCGCCAGTCTGAATGGGCTGTAAATCGATGTTCGTTTTTGACTGCAGTGACGAGAAAATGTAAAGCAGCAGGATTATTAATGTTTCTCGAATGTATGAATTTCTGACCGTGCATGTGGTTTGCATTTGGTAGAGTCCATTCCTTTCAAAATCAAATATTAAAAGCAAACAAAATTTTGAAATACTTTAAATGACATTAAAATGTTCTGAGAACTTTCGTACAAATTTTCCAAAGAGTTTTTGTACGAATTTCCTTTCGAAATTCTACAAGTGTATACCCAGGTTTAGCCTTTTACCATCTTTTTTTTAAAAGTGCTACTAAATAGGGATTGACCGATTATCGGCAAGGCCGATATATCGAGGGCCGATATGCACTTTCCCCGATATATTGGAATCAGCCCCGGAGGTCGCTGATATTGTCGTGACGTCATTGCGTATGATGCGCCACGCACCTCTGCACACTGGGACAGCTTCTGCCACCTTAGGCCACCCCCCCAGCCTCGTTTGGAGTTGGGTAGTCTCGGAACAGTGAGTGTACAGTGCAGTGTACAGTGCACACAGTGTGATTAACACAGCCGCCATACATACAACAGCTGCTCGGTGCCAGCAAGCCACCCACTGGCCTTTACCAGCCAGCCACAGGCCCTGCCTGTACCAGCTAGCCAGCCACAGGCCCTGGGCCGGTACCAGCCAGCCACCCACCACAGGGTGGCAGCCAGCCACCCACCACAGTAACAGATTTGTGTAGAAAATTGTGTTTATTTTGCAAAACTTTAAATGTTCAAAATATTGGCCGATACCAATATGCAATGGCCAAAATATCGGTATCGGCAATGAAAAACCGATATCGGTCGATAACTACTACTAAACCCAGGACCCTGAATTTGCTATATCTGGTCTCCCACAGTACACAGAACATGGAAAAGCAATTATTTTAGTAAATATAAACTGCTAAATACCTTTTCTCATCAGCATTATATAGCAGTCTTGTGACTTCTGTCAGTGTCTGGTTAAATCTTGTGGAAGGAGTTTTCATTCTCCTCTGACTGTCCTATGAGGCTGCATGACTCCTGACCCTTTGTCTGGACAGTGCTGATTAGCTCTGTGCAGGTCAAATTGCAACTCCCCCCAAAAAAAGAAAAAAAAAAACCTCTCTAGATATACATGTAGCACTGCCCCCTAGAGAGCTGCTGAAGATTTCACTTTAAGGATTCCCCTGGGTTACGCGTAGAAACTGCAAGCAGAAATCTTAGTACTTTAAGTTCTTGGCTCAGTCAAAGATCAGTCCAGGGGATGTTGTTTTTGTGGTTTTATTGTAATTGGGATGGGAGAAGGGATGAGTGGGATACTCCAACAGTTAACTATTCACAATGCTGAGGTCTCTGAACTTGAGAATGCGTCAAGGCCGCTGCTTCATCCTGCCATTTGAATGAAGGTAAGATAAGTGCTTCCATTACATTTCTCTTCAGGGCACTCCCCTAGTACCCCCTTTCTCTCTGGGCTAACTGACACCCGTTCACTGACTCTACACTCTTGAGTGGTCCACTGACTCTACACTCTTGAGTGGTCCACTGACTCTACACTCTTGAGTGGTCCCCTTCCTGGGCAGACCCCTGGGCAAGTTCCTCTGTACTCACGGACACGGTTTCTCTATCGTTCATTGACGGACGCAGTCCTCTGATGCATATCAGTAGGATTTTGGGGTGGACGCAGGCCCTCTCTCTGGGATGGTTGGACCCTCACACTCCAGGGTTCCCTCTGTCCTGTTGAACCCTGGAGTGTGAGGGTCTGACCATCCCAGAGAGAGGGCCCGCGTCCACCCCAAAATCCTACTGATATGCATCAGAGGACTGCGTCCATCAATGTACCTAAGAGAAAAGGATTTTACGGTAAGTCAAAAATCAATTTTTTTCATGATTCTGCTGTGCCCCAACTCCTGTAGTCAGTGTCTCCTGGACCTCTGGGTTCAGTCTCATGCCCCTGGTACACCAGGCTGACTGCCTGTGACCACCATCAAACTGTTGCAGAAGAGGAGGCCTCCTTCTGGGACCTGGCTTCCCGCCTAAAGACCCCTACCTCATGTGCCCATGGCTTTTTATACCCTGTCCCATAATGCACCACTGTCTTTGCCAACCCACTGGGAAAGTACTAAAAGCCTGTGTACCATTGGTCAGGTTTCCTCCAGCATCCAACGTGCCTCCCCATTGGACCTGCTGGGGACACTCCCTGAGGCCAGATGAATCACACACTGGGCACACCAAGCAGACCTAACTACCAATCCTGCTCCCTGATAAGCAGAGTGCACATAGGTTTTGCCTGTTGCTCTTCGGATAAGCAGACAGAGCCAAAACTACTCTTTCTACCTAGCACCTGACTAGTAGGGTACTACATACACCACAAACTGAGCATGTGCAGAGTGCCACCAAGGCTATGTACTATCAGGAGATTAATTGGGGGCTGTGGAAGAGGGGGACGATCAGAGGAGACTGGCCTTTTTACTCAAAAGGGGATTAACCCCTTAGGTTCCACAGTAAGTATAACAAGCAGGCTTTCCTGCATATGCAGACTGATTTTACTGTTGTGGGTTTAGTAACACATTTTTATGGTTAAAAAAACCCAAAGAACATTGACACACCAACCACAGGATCGCTAAATGGGGCAACACCTGTTTCCTTAATCTGGCTACTTGACTGGCCTATGGAGTAAGACGTTACTGTGTAGACGGGGGCTTATTCACAACAGAGCAGCTAGATGCTTATTGGAATGGGCTGATTACTACAGTACAAGGGCCACAAATTGGACCTGAGTATTTTTACTAGTGTGTCATAACAAAGGGTAGTGAATTACTGCATGTTGCGGTGCACTGTAACACAGATGCATTGGAGGCTATTTGAAATGAATAGCATTGCAGCCCAGCAACGGACGTAACACGTGTTTCTGCATTGCACTGGTGTTAACGGGCCCTGAAGGAAACGCTACAGAATCCTCCGGCAAGGAAGCGACGCCTCACTCATCTGCCCTGTATAGCAATCACCAGTAATTGCAAGTGCGACATTGCCCCTTAGATTAGACAATCTCTACATTTTTATTTTCTTTTGTCTCTTGACATTATTATACATTTATTTTAAAATCTGCTAATATACTGTAACTACCTGCTAGACTGATCTTTGTATGTAGTAAACTACCTAATAGAAGCCTATGCGTTGGGAGTGGGAGGGTAGTGCTGTCTGCCAACAAGGCACAGGGCAGACCTGGGCAGTAGTCAGGCTTCCATAGTCAAATGGTAAGGCAGGTATAATAAAACTGCAGTATGAATAGTGGTCAGGGCCGGCCCTACCATGGGTCCCACTGGGTCCATTGGACCCAGGCAGCACTTGGAGACGGGCAACAAATTGACTCCCAAGATTTTTTTTTCCAGCAGTTTTGTGTGTCATCAGTTTGCGGCGTGTTTCGGGTGGCATTTCCTCGTCTCATACTGCCGCCCAAAGTGCAAACTGATGAGTATGAGGAGGTAGAGTGTCTCCTCCTGGGAACATCCCTCATGTGATCCTGGTGTGCGCAATGACGTCAGACATCAGCGCACTCCCTCTCACGCAGGACAGGCTGGATCTTCTGGGGTGGTGGGCACTGCAGACACAGGAGTGACAGGAGGACTGTGGACAGACAGTGGGTGTTTGGTGGAATGGTCCGACAGTGAGGAATGGAAGAAGATAATCATATACATAATATTTTCTAAAGTTTATATTTATATAAAATAATGGATGTGGGGGCCTTTTGTTGGGTGTGATTTTTTTTTTGGGGGGGGGCAGCATTTCATTCTTGGACCCAGGCAGCACAATGTCTTGGGCCAGCCCTGATAGTGGTGTAACCATCCTGGCTATATAGTGTGGCAGAGTGATTGCATAGATTTATTAATGTATCTCTTTATTCGGCTGTTCAGTTGAAGTTCCACATTAACCTGCCAGTTAGATTTCTACTTACCCTTTAAATACAGTAGAAGTAGCCAAAAGCTTGTAAGACCATGCTGTCAGCACAAGTTGGATTGTACCATTGGTTGTGTCAGTGTTTCTAAGCAGCTGTTGGCGTGTTCCAATACAAGCCTGGTTACTGTGCCTCTGGAACTTTGTTGCTTTGTTTATCAGGATATCCTTTGATAAACAAATTAATAACTACACTATATTGCAGTCCCGTAGCACTTGAATTGTTTATTGATTTAAAGGCACAGAGCACTTTAATTGTTTGTTGATTTAAAGGCACAGAGCACTTTAAGATTTATGTTTGACACTTTATTCCTGGGGACACCCAAACCGTAGTGCCGCATATATCTGACCGTGTTTAATAGGCTACCCTCATTGGGGTTGACCATTTGTGCAGGCAGCTACATGTGCTATTTGAAGCCATAGCGCGGGGTTTACAGTATATTGCAAAATATTAATAACTACACATGTATAAATGCATGCCAGATCCTTTATGTATAAATGTAACCTTTCCTATAAGGGCTCATTCACACAGCTTTGTAAGGCAGGACAATGGAAAGAAAGAGCGTTCTTGTGCCATAGGGTAGATTTGATTAGCTTTGGCCAGCAAGACTGTACAAAGCAATGTATCCGCGGCCATTTGCTTGTGATCGATTGATTCGATTGTTTGTCATTGGTTTGTACAAGTTTGCTGTCTGTGGCTGATAACCTCTATTTGTGCTTCCCACCGTACAAATATGCTTATCGCTTGCTGGTGTATGGCCTTAAATGGTCTAGCTTTCTTCTGTCTCCTTATTGGTCAGCAATGATGCCCATCACAATAAATGACCAGTACAGGGTCATAGGTGGGCAGGGCTGCTGTTAGAAATCGTGGGACCCCATACAGACTCCCTGGCAGGGCCCCCCAAGAAAATATTAAAGATATATTTAGCTAAAATTACAACAAAATCACTATTAGCAGACACAAATATAACATAACTCGCATAATTCCTGCTAAATCTAAAAAAAAAACTATGTTAAATAAAAAAGAAGATGAGATGAGAAAAATATACAGGCTGGGCAGTTGGAGCTCAGTGATCAGAGAGACAGAGGGAGAGAAACAAAGTTACAAATTACAAATAAACTCCTGAGCAGAGATAAGTGCTGGGAGGGGGGGCCCACACAAGGGAGGGGGATTAGTGAGGGACAACTGTCTCTTTCTCAACAGATAAAAGCTGATAGCAGGGAGAGGGACAGATCAGATTCAGGTGTTGGAGGAAGATTTCTGTATTTGTTGTTCATCACTAATTCCCCTCTCTGTGTGGGCCCCCCTGTGTGCTCGGGCCCCCTACAAGAGGGCTGGTGGTCCCCCCCTATCAGCGGCCCTGTAGGTGGGGATGGAACTAACCCTAAAATTTCTGTTTTCGGCTGTTTTTTTTTGAGCTTTCAATATTTAACAGGTAAGAAAACATTAGCACAGAGAGTATGCCGAATCTTTAATTTTGCATATGCAATGACATTCTATATACAAAGCGACGCAACATAACTTGCCTCATTTTGTTGAATGATAATCTGTTACAGCATTCAGAAGGTGCACTAGAAATAACAATTTCAGGGCTATTTCATCCCAGAACTAAAGTTAGGGACATGATTACTTAATGTGGACACTCGATCAAAGGGGAAATTAATGTTTATTCAACTCCATGTTTTTTTTTTTTTTTTTTTTTTTTAACGGGAAGCAGATACCCACCACCACTTTCCTATTTTTTGTCTAGGCCTAGGGCAGTGATGGCGAACCTTGGCACCCCAGATGTTTTAGAACTACATTTCCCATGATGCTCAATTACACGGCAGAGTGCATGAGCATCATGGGAAATGTAGTTTCAAAACATCTGGGGTGCCAAGGTTCGCCATTACTGGCCTATGGCAACCCTTACCCGCACCTCCCCCCCCCCTGTCCACAGCCTGCTCGGACATGTCACATGTCCCAGGAGACTGCAGGACCAGTGCCCCAGCAACGCATGATCTCCCGCATGCTCAATGGGGAGCCAGCTGTGATTCCTCAGAAAGTCCCGGTTGGCTCCTATATCCAAAATGGTTGCACCACGGTCCCATAGCAGTAAGAAGAATCCAGCTGCAAAAAGACAGCCCTGGACTCTCAACCAATTTGAGGGTCCAGGGATGAGTACCCTTTTTTTTTTTTTTTTTTTTAAAAGCCAGCTGCTACAGTATTTGTAGCTGCTGACTTTTAATTTAAACAGAAACAAGAGTTTTAAGAGATACAGCCTCCTTGGCAAGCGACCAGGAAACAAAATGGGAATAATAATATCCAGGAAAGATCGGTGAAGGGAATAAGGGGGAAGGCCAGATAAAGGTAATAGAGTGGGGGGTGGGGGGCGGAAGAAGAAGAGAGACAAGGAGTAACCAGTGCTCATTGGAATGGGTTCTTGATAACAAGGGCCTCCTTAAGAAAACGTAAACTGTAAAAAGGGTACTATCAGAATCTACTGGTGTGTAATCCAAGGTTCCCAGATTTTGTGAAATTCGGATAGCGTATTATCAAAATATGCACTGTTACTGTACGAATGACACTGACAGGGAAGGGGTTAACACCAGGGCCGATCAAAGGGTTAAATGTGTCCCTAGGCCTAGGGGGTCTTTCTAACTGTGTGGGGGATGGGTTTGCTGATTTGAACACAGAGACCTGTATTCCTAAATAGGAGGAACACCGGATCCCTGTGTTCATTATTGAAGGAACAGTGGTCTGCCATGTTTACATCGGCAGACCGCCGTTCTGTCTCCACAGGGGGGCGATCGCAGGTGCCCGGCGGACATCCCGGCTGCCAGACCCGCTGATTGGCTCCCCCTGTGGCCAATCGGCATGTGCGTGCGCACCCCCACTTCTTGTCTCACCAAGCTAATTACAGGTACGCCGTTTTGCGGAACAGAGCCGACCTGCCGCAGTATAAGTGCGGCAGCTGGTCGGCAAGTGGTTAAAGTAATGCAGAGAATGCATGAAGGTAAAAACATTTAGGCTATAGCGCTATTTTAAATGTGCACACCTCATCCCAAGTGTTCACCTGTCATAGTGCTTTTTGTGCTTCTATGACTGGTGGGATATTCTTATGATGCAGAGACAGTCTGTGAGTCATACGAGTAAATATAACAAGATCTCTAAGAAATCACAGCTGTAAACAGAATTCCCTGAACACTTCTCTTGTGACAATAGGACACATTAATACGTATTAACACATGTACCTCTTCTCTCCCTTTTATTAGCACACAGGAATGCCTAAAAAGGACTTCATCTGGGATGGTGGGTGTATAGAAGAACAGGACTGGAAAGCCTTATTAGAGAAAAAAAGTAGCCAAGCAACTTAAACGGGGACCTTACTAGTGAGGCTCGGTTCACACTGATGCGATGCGGGAAGGCTGCGAATTCGCAGCCTGTTCCCGCATCGCACACGCACCCCCGGCAGTTCACACTGCCATATGCGATCCGCTGGGGGTGTCAATGTAATCTTAACGACACCCCCAGTTTGATCGCATATTGCAGTGCGATCGTGCAGTTCGCACAGGATCGGATCGCACAAGTGTGAACCGCTGTGCGATCCGATCCTGATGCGGCAGCAAAAATGCCTCCTGTGCGTGTTTGCTGCGGGTGCGATGCGAATTTAGCCATACAAACTGTATGGCTAAACTCGCACCGCACAGGTGATCGCATGTCATGTCGGAGCAGTGCGCTCCGACATGACATGCGAACCCCGCACACGCAGTAGTGTGAACCGGGGCAGAGGGGGGAAAAAAGCAACTTAAACGGGGACCTTACCAGTAAGGGGAAAAAAAGCAACTTAAACGGGGACCTTACCAGTAAGGGGAAAAAAAAGCAACTTAAACGGGGACCTTACCAGTAAGGGGAAAAAAAAGCAACTTAAACGGGGACCTTACCAGTAAGGGGAAAAAAAAGCAACTTAAACGGGGACCTTACCAGTAAGGGGAAAAAAAAGCAACTTAAACGGGGACCTTACCAGTAAGGGGAAAAAAAGCAACTTAAACGGGGACCTTACCAGTAAGGGGAAAAAAAGCAACTTAAACGGGGACCTTACCAGTAAGGGGAAAAAAAGCAACTTAAATGGGGACCTTACCAGTAAGGGGGAAAAAAGCAACTTAAACGGGGACCTTACCAGTAAGGGAAAAAATAAAATGTCCACGTGTGCTGCCAAAGGGAAAATACCATGGGACTGGAACTAAAGCTGAGCCTACACTGCTCAAATATTTGGCCGATTCTTGTGAATCGGCCAAAAATCAGGCCAACACCACCCAGCTTTACAATTTTTTGACTGAGAAATCCAAAGAGCTGGGTAGAAAAAGGTTGGTCAATCAATGACTGCAACTACTGTTTGGGTATTCTGACAGCCGTGGGTGCTAGCTGTGAAGATACAGTAGCCAGCAGGAGATTTCTATATCTATGCTGTTTAGCATGGGTGGGGAATCTATGAATTTCTCTTGTTTTGCCCACTGGACTGAAAGAAACAAAAATTGTGTGTGGCCAGTTTAAAGCAATTGTATATCCTGAAAAAAAAAAAAAAAAAAACCTGCAAGAAAATGGCATAATGTGCTAGTATGCATGGAGCAGCGCCCGGTCACCGATGAGGGGACTGACGTGTTCCCCCAGCTTTTCTTCCGGGTTCCAGCGCTGTGAGTGGCCGGAGTCACGATGACATCACGCGCGGGAGCCCTCGGTTCCGGCAAGAAGTTCTGGCAGGATTTGCTGGAGCTTCAGAGTGCATGCGACGCTGAGGTCAGTGGCTGCATGCAGGGTAATTATCTCCTACCAAGGATCCTCAAACTTCGGCCCTCCAGCTGTTGCGGAACTACGGTTTCCCTTATTTTGCAGAGATTTCCTTTAACTTCCTGTTTGGCTATGGGACAGGAAGTGAAGGTAAATCTCCACAATGGGACACAGATGGCAAACAAAACAAAAAAAATCTTCCTTACTCTATCCAAAATGGAAAAAAAAAGTTTTGCCTATAGTTCTACTTTAAGAACGGTTAGCCCTGCCTCTGAACTTAAAGTGGTTGTAAAGTCAGAAGGTTTTTTTTGTATCTGAAGGCATTCTATGCCTTAAGATAAAAAGCCTTCTGTGTGTAGTAGCCCCCCCCCCCCAGCCCCTCTAATACATACCTGAGCCCCATCTCGATTGAGCGATGTTGCAGCAGTGTCTCCGCTTCCCGGGACTCCCCTTCTCATTGGCTGAGACAGCAGTGCGCCGCCGTTTGCTCCTGCTGCTGTCAATCAAAGTCAGTCAGCCAATGAGGGGAGAAACCGGGAGGGTAGCTGTGGCTCGGCTTGGGTGCCCCCATAGCAAGCTGCTTGCTGTGGGGGCACTCAACAGTAGGGAGGGGCCAGGAGCACTAAATAGGGACCCGAGAAGAGAAGGATTTGGGCTGCTCTGTGCAAAACCACTTCACAGAGCAGGTACAGTATGTATGACATGTTTGTTATTTTTAATTTAAAAAAAGAGAGACTTTATAGTATCACTTTAAGAGCACCTCCCCACTGTGTTTTGGAGATGAGGTTAAGGCTTCATGCACACTGACATATTAAAATACTCCTATCAATACTCAAACTTTTTGTCAGGAGCTGGCAGAAAAAAACGAACATTAAAAATGCTTGTTATAGGGTGTAATTATGTTTGTTTATGCGCATTTACAGGGAAATAGGTGCTTAGAAGCATATGTGTAAACTCATTCTAAAGGCCAGAATGGTAAATTATTTTAGCTCTGTGTATGAATTTTCATGCATATGTGTGCATGTTTTCCTCGTGTGTGTAAGTTATGCCAGGAAGCTCCTCCCCAAATGTAGGTTTGGGGCTTTTTTTTTTTTTTGGCTCTAAAATCATAATCTACTGTAAGTGCCACAATGTGCATGGTCACATTGGCTGAAATATAGCTGAATTCAGAGGCATTAAAAAAATGCCTTTAAAATGCCTGTGTGCACGTTGTACAGGTACAATCACTACTTCTCTCATTCAACCCAACCACTATAGATGATGTTGATAAACTACTTGCTAACGTCCCGCTACCCACCTGCCCTCTGGATCCTGTTTCCTTGCAAATGCTACGTTCATCCTCTGACCCTATTCTACACTCTCTAACCCACATCTTCAATCTCTCTTCTCTTCTGATATCTTCCTCAACTCTCTAAAACTTGCACTAATCAGCCCCATACTTAAAAAGCCCTCACTGGACCCAACCAATCTTAACAACCTACGCCTTATTTCCTTGCTCCCCTTTTTATCCAAACTCCTTGAACTTCGGGTCTACAACCGACTGAGCGACCACCTTGCCGAGAATAGCCTTCCTGATCCCCTTCAGTCTCCACAGAAACTGCTCTCCTAAAACTAAGAATGGCCAAAACCAATTGACACTATTCTGTACTCCTACTCCTTGACCTTTCTGCTGCCTTTGTTATGGTTGACCACCCCCTCCTCCTCAAAAAAACTCCACGCCTTTGGTCTCTGTGACTGTACTCTTCACTGGTTCTCTTCCTACTTATCCAACCGCACCTTTAGCGTTACTTACAATTCTACTTCCTTCTCTCCTCTACCTTTCTCTGCTGGGGTCCCCCAAGGTTCTGTTCTTGGACCTCTCCTATTTTCAATCTACACCTCCTCTCTGGGTCTTTATACTGACGATACCAAAATCTACTTATTCACCCCTCAGCTCACTCCCTCAGTCACCTCATATATCACTAATTTACTAGCAGATATATCAGTCTGGATGTCACACCACGTCCTAAAACTCAATCTATCCAAAAACTGAACTTATAATTTCTCTTACGTCCTCCGACAGTCGCCGCCTCTTCATATTCGTCACAATGGGGGTATTAGACTTTGCTCCGAAGGAGTAGCTAGGCAACAGAATATGTTAACATTAAAGCTTTTAACATATCCCACCCTCAAGGGGTGGTCCCCTCAGTCAATACCCTCCTACTTCCTGCAACCATATCTCAGTTTCAATGTCTAGCTTGTCAGGAGTGGCTGGCTCTCTCTGTGCTGGGGCTTTGTGCCCCAGACTCTTTCTTCTTTTTTGATTTTTTGTTTGAGTTTTCTCTCTACCTTTGCTTAGCTGTTCTTTTTGTCAGCATTAGTTAGTTCTTCGGATGAAGAGGATCATGCGGGCTGGGTCTCGGGCTGATCCCCCTGATCGCAGGTCGTGGGTCAGTGGCTTCCCAGCCTGCCATCGAGCGTTCAGCCAGGTAACGCTCCTGGCACAGTGAACGACCCATCCCTGTTCGGTGCAGGGATGATTGGTGAGGTGGCTACCTCACTGGACGCTGTGCGGTTTCTTAACCCTTATTTTGTGCGTCTTGTATGCGACTCTCCCTGCCTCATGTGCAGCGGCTTGTTCGCCTGTGCGGGTCCCCCACACCATTGTGAGGTAAGTGTATCTATGTGGGGACCTGTCTGTCTGGGGGGGGGTGTCAGTCTGGGACTGTGTAACCTGCCTCTGCTCTCACTGTTTGTCTCCCTATCACTCGGCTGCATGCTGTGGGCTGCAAGGGGGGGGGGGGAGCTGTGTGACACTATGTGTGTCAGCTTTGTCAGTGTGAGAAGCTGTGTGCTGTGGGGCATGTTTTGTGGCATGTTTGGGCACTATACAGCGATCGCTGCGGCGATCTACCATGTTTTTTTATATATGGCTAAAAATGTGTACATTACTGTACTGTGGAGCGGCGGTTTCGGCGCCAAACGGCGCCATTTTGCCTACACTCGCTCCGGCCGCATGTTCTACATGCATGGCGGCCATTTTCTTGTAGCCTCCCATAGGCTTTAATAGAGCGCCCTGGTCGCATCACTTCCTCTTCTCCTGGGTATTCCGATCGAGGCAGTGGCGAGGGTCTCCTCAGGTTATATCCTTCTTCTCCATTGCCTGTGTCAGTTTTATTGTCCCTGTGGGGGTCTCATTGTGCTTGTGTGTGGTGCGGTGGGCTGCGCTCGCCGCGCTTGTTAAAGGGGCAGTTAACCCTTTATTATCCGGCATTTGATATTGGGGCAATGGATTCTCAGGAGGGCAAATTTCCTACCGCTTTGGTGGATAGCCAGGGGACCGCTGTTTCCCCCCCAGGGGGGGATTTAGCCACTATTGTGGCTGGTCTTGCTGCTCAGGTGCAGATGCTGGTGGCTGCTCAATCTACTAAGAGACCCAGGGTTTCTCTTTCCTCTGATTCTGAGGGTGAAGGTGATGGGGCTGTTATGGCGGGGGTCTCCTTATCGGGGTCCCGCTCCTCCCTGGATCTAGTGGGGTCCGAGGTGGAGGCTGAAGTTGAAGGGTTTGATAATTCTCCCCCTGGCTCGCCTGAAGAGCTTGCAATCATGGATGACTTGATTGCTTCCATAAAACAAACGCTGCGTTTGCAGGATGAAGTGTGTCCCCCAGCTGCCTTGGCGGCTTATGGGACGCAGAGAAAACGCAGGACGCCGCAGGTTTTTCCCTGCAATGATGATTTTCAGCGCGCTGTTAAGGAACAATGGCGCAATCTACAAAAACCTTTTGCTGTGCCAAGTAGGTTCAAGCTGCGTTATCCTTTCTCGCCTTCCATTGATGAACGGTGGTGTGTGCCACCCCCGGTGGATCACGCAATTGCGGTTTTAAACAAATCCACTGCGATTCCTGCAGAGGATTCCCCAGTGTTCCGTGACGCCACGGATAGGAGATTGGAGTCTCTTGCCCGTCATACTTACTCTGTTACGGGTTCTATGCTTAAAGCTCTGTTTGCCTCTCTCATGGCGGCCCAGGCTGTCGCAAGTTGGACGCAGATGCTTAGGCGCGTCCTAGTGGCCGATTCGGCCTCGCCGGCGACCCTGGATATGGTGGATCAAATCCACCAGGGTGTCATGTATCTGTGTGATGCGGACTTGGACTTAGTCCCATTGGCTGCACGTGTGCACAGCGTGGCGGTGTTGTCTCGCCGCCTGGTTTGGTTGAAATGTTGGTCGGTGGACCAATCTTCACGTAAGACCTTAGCCAATCTGCCTTATGATGGGTCTCGCCTTTTTGGGGAGTCCTTGGATGTGTTGATTAAGGGGATCACCGGAGGTAAGAGCACTCTCTTGCCCCATTTCCCCAAGGCTAAGGGGGCTTCTGGGAAGAAGCATGCTAATTTTCGGCCCCCTCAGGGGTCCTTTCGTGCCTTTCGGTCGCACTACAAGGGCAAACCGTTCAAAGGTCAAGGCTCTCAAAAGAAGCCCTGGTCTGGGAAACAGAAGTCCGGTCAGTCCGGATCCGCAGCCCATAACAGTGCGGCCTGAAGGGGCGCCCTCACCCAGTTTTGGGGTGGGGGGACGCTTGCTCGGTTTTCTTCAACCCTGGTTGGCCCGCGTGCGGGACAGATGGGTTCAGGAGATCGTTCGATCTGGTTACAAGATCGAGTTTCTCTCTCGGCCGGAGAGCAGATTTTTTCCCTCAAATCTTCAACTGTCTCCGGAGCGTTTACGGGACCTGCACCTGGCGGTGCGGGACCTGAGGGCTCAGGGAGTGGTGGTTCCGGTGCCTCATCGGGACAGATTTCGGGGGTTTTATTCCAATCTGTTCACCGTGCCCAGGAAGGAGGGCAAGGTTCGTCCAATTCTGGACTTGAAGGCTCTGAACCGCTCTGTGCGGGTTTGCAAGTTCCGCATGGAATCCCTGCGGTCGGTGGTGGCTGCCCTGGTTCCGGGGGAATTCATGGCCTCCATCGATTTGAAGGATGCGTATCTTCACATCCCCATTTTCGAGGGTCACCAGCGGTACCTTCGATTCGCCATTGCGGAGGATCACTACCAGTTCGTGGCGTTGCCTTTTGGTCTCGCCTCGGCTCCGCGGGTTTTCACCAAGGTGCTTGCACCGGTTCTGGCATTATTGAGAGCCCAGGGCATTTCTGTCCTGGGGTATCTGGACGACATTCTGGTTCGGTCTGCGACCAGCCAGGGTCTGGAGAAGGACCTGTCTGTCACGATGCAAACTCTGCAGGAGTTTGGTTGGACGATAAATTTTCCAAAGTCGACACTGAGTCCGTCGGTTCGTCTTCCCTACCTGGGAATGATCCTGGACTCGGTGCAGGCGAAGGTCTTCCTGCCGGGAGACAAACTCAGAACTCTTCAGGAGGAAGTCAGGTCCCTCAGGGACGTTTCGCTCTCGTGTCTGCGGACGTGCATGAGATGTCTGGGATTGATGGTCTCGGCTTTCGAGGCGATTCCCTTCGCCCAGTTTCACACGCGGGGTCTCCAAGCGGAGATCCTGTCCATGTGGGACGGGCGACCTCAATCTCTGGATCTTCAAATCTCGTTGAGTCATCACGCCAGAAGAGACCTTCTGTGGTGGCTCCAGTCCCCGATGGTGTCCGGGGGCAAGTCGTTTCGTCCTATCTCGTGGACGGTGATCACCACGGATGCCAGCCTGTCGGGCTGGGGTGGTGTTCTGGGCGTTCTGTCCGCCCAGGGAACTTGGTCGGAGGGGGAGTCCTCCCTTCCGATCAACAATCTGGAATTGCGTGCGATAAATCTCTGTCTTCATCGCTGGACGGACCGGCTGCAGGGCTGCCCGGTTCGGGTGCAGACGGACAATGCCACGGCGGTGGCCTACATCAACCACCAAGGGAGCACCAGGAGTGCCTGAGCGGCTCGAGAAGTGGCCGACATTCTGACTTGGGCCGAGGCTCATGTCCCGGCGATAACGGCGGTGCTTATTCCGGGGGTGGAGAACTGGCAGGCGGACTATCTGAGTCGCCAGACCCTGGATCAGGGGGAATGGTCTCTCCACCCGGCTGTCTTCCAGATGTTGTGCGCGAAGTGGGGTCTTCCAGATGTGGACCTGTTCGCGTCTCGTCTCAACAACAAGGTGAGAAGGTTCGTGGCAAGGACGCGCGACCCTCGGGCAGACGCGTCGGACGCGTTAGTGGCCCCGTGGCATCAGTAAAAGCTGATGTACGTGTTTCCACTTATTCAGTTGCTGTCCAGGTTCCTTCGCAGGTTACACTCGGAACGCAGCACGGTGATTCTTGTGGCTCCGGACTGGCCTCGCCGGTCCTGGTACGCAGACCTCGTGAATCTGGCGGTCGACGCCCCGTGGCGTCTGCCTCTTCGAGACGATCTCCTGTCTCAGGGACCGATATACCATCCTGCTTTACAGTCGCTGGCTTTGACGGCCTGGCTGTTGAGACCGAGGTCCTGAAGGAGCAGGGTCTCTCCCCGGAGGTCGTTCATACCTTGATCAACGCGGGGAAGTCCTCCTCGGGGAAGGTTTACTACCGTACTTGGAAAGCCTATTTTGCCTGGTGTGAGTCCAGGGGGTTTTCACCCCGCACGTACTCGGTTTCCCGAGTGCTGTCCTTCCTTCAAACAGGTGTCGGCGCTGGCGCTGGCTACGATAAAGGGTCAGGTGTCTGCGCTGGCCGTTCTGTTTCAACGTCCCGTGGCTTCCAACTCCTTGGTTGGCACTTTTGTTCAGGGTGTGCGGCATCTGGTTCCTCCTAGGAGGGATCCTCTGCCCCCTTGGGACTTGAATCTCGTTCTATCTGTGTTACAACGTGCTCCTTTTGAACAGATCAGGGAGATCTCGTTGTCTATGTTGTCCAAAAAGGTCGCCTTTTTGGTTGCGATCACTTCGGCTCGCAGAGTGTCGAAGCTGGCAGCTTTGTCCTGCAAGTCTCCGTATCTGCTTATTCACTTGGATAAGGTGGTCTTGCGACCTAATCCTTCTTTTCTTCCGAAGCGAGTTTCGGAATTCCATCTAAATGAGGATATTGTCTTGCCTTCGCTGTGCGCGAAGCCTAAACACCCGAAAGAGGTGAGACTACATTCTTTGGATGTTGTTCGGGCGATAAGGGTTTACCTTAAATCGACTGAGTCTTTTCGAAAGACGGATTCCTTGTTTGTTCTTCCAGAGGGTCCTCGGAAGGGCATGGCGGCGTCGGCCTCTACCATCGCCAAATGGATCAGGCAGACCATTGAACAGGCATATGCTTTGCAGGGGAAGGTTCCCCCTGTGCCTGTGAAGGCGCACTCTACTAGATCTCTGAGTACGTCTTGGGCCTGTCGTCATGGGGCTTCTGTAGCCCAGGTGTGTAAGGCGGCGACCTGGTCGACTGTGCACACTTTCACAAAATTCTACAAGGTAGATGTTCAGGCATCGGCAGATGCTTCCTTTGGCCGCAAGGTTCTCAGTGCAGCAGTTCCCTAGGGTCCCTTGTTGGGACCTCTGGCTGTTGGGATAGGTTTTTTATCCCCTGGTTATTTGTTTTTCCTGGGTTGTTGCTCCTGTTGAGCAATTTTTTTCCTGTTGCCCAGCTGGTTTCCTTCCTTTGGTAAGGTTCCTTTCTTTGATGCGGAGACTGCGTTGCCTTACGGCGCGGATGCGTTTCCCACCCCTCATGTTTGCACTGCTTTGGGACGTCCCCATTGTGACGAATATGAAGAGGCGGCGACTGTCGGAGGATGTAAGAGAAAACGGAATTTTTGTAAAATCTTACCTGTAAAATTCCTTTCTCTGAGTCCTCCGACAGTCGCCGCCCCCGCCTCTCTTTGGGGTTTGGTTGTATACTCTACTGCTATTCCACTGAAACTGAGATATGGTTGCAGGAAGTAGGAGGGTATTGACTGAGGGGACCACCCCTTGAGGGTGGGATATGTTAAAAGCTTTAATGTTAACATATTCTGTTGCCTAGCTACTCCTTCGGAGCAAAGTCTAATACCCCCATTGTGACGAATATGAAGAGGCGGCGACTGTCGGAGGACTCAGAGAAAGGAATTTTACAGGTAAGATTTTACAAAAATTCCGTTTTTTCCTCCACCACGTGCCCCTTCCCCTGATCTTTCTGTCAAAATCGATGGCACAACTATCTGCTCATCCCCGCATGCCAAGGTCCTAGGTGTGTTCCTGGACTCTGAACTCTCCTTCAAGCCCCCCTTTTTTTACACCTTTACTCGGCAGCCCTTTTACACACTGGCCTTGGTGTGGCGACTATCTTTCGGGGGCTCTTATGTATTATGACTCCCCTAATTCCCTTATATATTATTCTTTTAGAATACATTGGGTATACAGTTTTGCCTGAATTTATCAAGTCCCTTCATGGCCGAACCATTGTTGGTGTCCTGATTTGTGGGGCTCAGTGTTCCCCTGAAGTTTTGCCCCAGGTCTTGTGCCTGGGGTTTCCCTGTAGGCTATTGCTGTCGGGCATCTTTGCTGTGCTTGGGCAGTGCCTCCTATTCCAGCCTTTGGAGATTTATCCACCATCTGTATACTTTGTGTGGTGAGCATTTGTATAGTTTTGCTTTGCCTTTCTTTCTTTATTTATTTTTCTTGATTGCAGTTTGTGTTTCAATAATTATATGATATGTATTTTATGTTTCTATCAAGTCTGCCATTGAGCTAAGGGTCTCTGAAGGAGCACTGTGGAAAATCCATGCCATATACTGTATCATCATCAGACTATTCATATTTGTTGGATGGATCTATTCTTCATGGCGGTTTTGAAACAAAACTTTCATATTGTTGTGCTGTTTTTTGCATTTTTTACATTGTGTATACAATAAATTAGTTTTTAATCATATTCAGTTGATGCTTTATTATGCTCACCTTTGCATACTCCACACCCTTTTAAAGTCCTCACTCGTTTATCAAGCAGGGTTGGTTTTGTTGGGGGTTCATTGGAACACCAGACAATCCTCCCCTTCTTTTAATTTTGTTTATCTGTTATTGGAATGTGGGTGTTGATATATGCAATCATCCTCAAAACCGAGTTATTCCTCCTTGATACAAGCCCCACATCCAATCCCTGTCCAAATCTTACCGCCTCAACCTCCGCAACATCTCCAAAGTACGCCCCTTTCTAACCAAAGACTCAACAAAGCTCCTAGTTCACTCCCTGGTCATCTCCCACCTTGACTACTGCAATTCCCTTCCCATTGGCTTACCTCTACATAGGCTATCCCCCCTTCAATCTATCATGAATGCTGCTGACACTCATCCACCTTGCCAATCGCTCAGTGTACACTACTCCTCTGTCAATCCCTCCACTGGCTTCCACTCACAAATAAAATTCAAAATACTAACAACAACTTACAAAGCCATCCACACTTTAGCCCCCAGCTACATCACTAGCTTAGTCTCTAAATACCAGCCAAATCGCTCTCTTCGTTCCTTTCAAAATCTTCTGCCCTCTAGCTCCTTTGTCACCTCCTCCCATGCTCTCCTCCAGGACTTTTCCAGAGCCTCTCCAATCCTATGGAACTCCTTACCCCAATCTGTCCGATTATCTCCTACTCTATAAGCTTTTAGATGATCCCTGAAAACCCTTCTCTTCAGAGAAGCCTATCCTACCCACACCTAACAACCGTACTTCCATTTTCTCCATCAGCTCACCCCCCACAGTTATTGCCTTCTGTTTCACTTGACCCTCCCTTCAAGATTGTAAGCTCTAACGAGCAGGGCCCTCTAATTCCTCCTGTATTGAATTGTATCGTAACTGTATTGTCTTCCCTCACATTGTAAAGCGCTGTGCAAACTGTTGTCACTATATAAATCCTGTGTAATAATAATAATAATAATAAGGCCTTAGGGGAGGTATTCTGTAGTCAAAACACACTTCCTGCTCTAGGTGACTACAATGTTTCTTTATAGATACAGCACAGAGAGCATTGTTAGTCTAAGACTGAAACTCTGCAATTCATGAATCATAGATACTCCTTAGAAATCGGCTTTGCAGTAGTGCAACTTTTGACAAATTCATGCACGTGTCTGTAAGGTGTTTATGTATCTGTTCAAACTCTGACAGAACTGTCCCAAGAATCTCTTCTGCGAAGGGGAGGAAGTTTACAGGCAGAGAAGCTATTTAGAGAAGTTGGGAGAGAATTTGTAATGTATCAAATATCATTTCCAGAGTAACTTAAAGGCTAACTCCAACTTATAGAGCGTGTGTGTGTTTGTGTATATATGTATGAATATGTGTGTATGTATGTGTGTGTGTGTATGTGTGTATATATATATATATATATATATATATATATATATATATATATATATATATATATATATATAATTTAGTGTAATATGGCACCTCAAAGCTCAAACACATGCACAGACATGCGCATTCTTGTAAACGCATGTATAAAAACATGGACAGTAGGGGAGTGGACCGTGTCAATAATTTGTGTTTATTATGTTATTTTTTACAAGTTTTCTTTTATTTTTTTTTTAATTATTTTGATATATCAGGGTCTCCCTTTTGAGACTGGGAAAGCGACTGAGAACAGGGATTACCCAGTTCCTTTCTCTGCAGCCTCCGCTGCACTGGGCAGTGAACGAATGGGAAGTGCTCTGTGCTGAGCAGCTTCCTGTTCATTCTCAAACTGAAACCTAGCAAACACAGTTTACTAGGCTTCAGTTATGAATGGACATAGGAGCGATCAGTACCGATCACTCACTGTGTTCATTCAGAAAAGGAAGAGATCAGTAAATTACACTAGCCCCTTTCTCTGTTCTCCATCCTGAAACATCCCCCACAGCAGTCAGCGGGAGAGGAGGGAAGCAGGCAGTGTTGCTGGGTGGGGAGTTGGCCCGAGCAGCAGGGGGATAGGGGGAATCTACGACACACGGGTTAATTAGGGTGTGCTCAGGTGCACTCTGTGTACATGCTTATGGTGGCAGTATGGTTTTTATATAGATGTTGCATTGATAGCGCCATACTGTAAAAGGGACCTAAAAAGGGACTATGGTAATTTACAGGTGATTGTACTAATAATGGGCATGTTATAGGGTTTTCATGAGATTGTTTTACTAGTAGGATCACTAGTTGAAAATAAAAGGGAACAAAAGGTGTTTTAGGTTAGGTTCACATATGTGTGGGTGAAGAACATGTTAATTGCGTGTGTCCACAACCTGCACAGAAATATGCTGCTCTTTAGCAAGCACATGGGGATGCCTTTTTTTTTTTTTTTGTAAATTCAATGTTTATTGAGAAAGGAAAAAGGGCATACAATATAATACAGCACAACAGAGCATATTGATAAATGTCAATAACTGTAAGTGGAAATGTAGCGGGTCAGGGAACAAGCATAAAACAATGACACACGTGTAGCCTTGTGCTCCCAGACCGCTATAGTAGTAAATGGAGGTTCAAAAAGGAAAGTGGGCTATGGTGCGTAGTTCAACCAGGCAGCGCCTCCCCTCCACCGGCATCTCTCAAATGGCCGGTCTGGTAGGAAGAGGAGGAACCAAGCTGACCTTCCAGGCACCCTGCAGCCATCACAACATAGGAAGAGTAGAAATGCCCAGGGGGGGGGGGGTAGTTTTCCATATGGGGGAAGAGCAGAAAGAGGAGAGAAGAGAGGGGAGGAGAAGTCAGCAGGGGAGAGGGGTGAAAAGTGGTACAAGAGGGGGGGGTAAGGGGGAAAGACAGGATGGGAGAGGGATGACCAACCCCAGCGCCGCAGACCCGTCAAGCGATCAGGTCTTTGTACTCATCGGAGAAGCTAAACTCATGCCAGGAGTACCATCGCTTGAGGAACCCTTCACGCGACCCCCGTGCAGTCGCCACCAGATCTTCCATTTCATTAATATGCGCTACTTTTCTCAACCACAGTGCCACCGTGGGGGGCTGTGACTGTTTCCAGAGAAGAAGAATGCAACTCTTGGCGGCCGTGAGTAGGAGCGGCAGGATCGACTTCCGGTAAGATGAGCGCGGAAAGCTATTGTGGTGGAGGAGGAAGAGTGCGGGATCCAGAGTGAGGGGATGGTCCGTGAACTTTTGCGAGACGCGCAGCACCTCCCCCCAGAAGAGGCGAAGGCGGCTGCACGACCAGAAGATGTGAAGAAGGGACCCCACCTCTTCCCCACAGCGCCAGCAAAGGTCAGAGCAAGAGGGGAACATCCTGTGTAACCTGGCCGGGGTGAAATACCATCTGGTCAGGAGCTTGTACCCGGATTCCTGATATTTGGAGCACGTAGAGGTCTTGTAGGTAAAGAAGAAAATACGTTCCACCTGAAGATCGGACAGAGAGAGCCCCAAGTCTTTTTCCCAACGGGTCAAGAATAGGGGTCTGAAGGCGGGCTCCGGGGCCGTCAGGAGCTTATACAGCAAAGAGATCGTGTGGCGCAACGGAGAATCCGATGAACAGAGTTCCTCAAAGGGAGTGAGACGCCGCATAAAGGAGGCCGCCGGTGGCAGGGAGCACAGGAAATGAGCTAGCTGTATCTTGTGCCAGAAGGACAAGGTTGAAAAGGTGCTATCCGAGAAGAGAGCCCGCCTAGAGACCCATTGTCCGTTGCGAACGAAATGTCTGGCTTGATAAAGGCCCTTGGTCTTTACGTTTCGGAACCCCGGGTCTGTCAGGCCTGGGGTGAAGTCCCGATTGTCGAGCACCGGAAACAGAGGGGAAGGCAGAGTCGCCATGACGCCATCCCTGAGCATCCTATGCCCCAGTCCCAGCGTGGCCCCAATGGTCGGGTGGTCCACAGCCCATCTAGGCAATGCGGAAATGCCCCAGAATAGGGATTCCGGTGGGGAGTCTCCAATGCCCCGTTCAATGCGCACCCATTGTTTCAGGGAGCCATGCACATGCCAATCCAAGACCCGGGCAAGATGACAGGATGCGTAGTACATCGTTGCGTCTGGAAAGGCCATGCCGCCACTCAGCTTGGGCATGCGAAGAACCCGCAACGCCAATCGTGGGGGACTTCGGAGCCAAAGAAATCTACGAAAGGCTTCGTTAATCTTCCGGAGGAAGGCCTGTGGAATATAAATTGGCAGGGCTTGCAGTACATAAAGCAAACGGGACATGACGTTCATTTTGATGATGTTACAGCGCCCAAACCAAGAGAACATACCCTTCTGCCAATCCTCTAGGTCTTTTCGAATACGCGCAAGGAGAGGTGGGAAGTTGCATTCGAAGACACGGTCAGGGCAGTTAGGAAGAAATACCCCCAAGTACTTGATGTGGGAAGAACTCCACTTAAAAGGGAAATCCCTCTGGAGAAGGCGCAGCGAGGGCGGGGGCATAGAGACCGGCAAGGCCTCCGACTTCTGGTAATTGATTTTGTACGAGGACAATGCCTCATAGGCACGGAATTCTCGGAGGAGATTAGGTAGGGAGAGGAGCGGTTTAGAGAGAAAGAAAAGAAGGTCGTCGGCGTAAGCCGCCACCTTCGGGGTGAGCGAGGGCGAGACCTCGATACCACCGATATCAGCGTTAGCTCTTACCATGCGCAGAAAAGGTTCAAGAGTCAGGACAAATATCAGCGGGGACAGGGGGCATCCCTGTCGCGTTCCATTTGAGATATCCAAAGGACTAGAGAGCCTGCCGTTGACCTTGACACACGCCGACGGCCGGGAGTAAATTGCGCCGATCCAAGACATCATGCGCTCCCCGAGTCCAATGTGTCTCATAGTTTCCAGGAGGAAGTCACAGTTCACCCGATCGAACGCCTTTTCGGCGTCCGTCGAGAGAAGCAGCATGGGGGTCTTCCGGGCACATGCAACATGTAAGATGTTTAGAGCTTTCGTGGTGTTATCCCGAGCCTCTCGGGAAGGCACGAAACCCACCTGGTCGTCCTGGACCAATTGTGGGAGCAACGGAGCCAGGCGGGATGCCAAAATCTTGGTGAAAAGTTTCAGGTCCACATTCAGGAGCGAGATGGGCCTGTAGCTCGGGCACAGAAGAGGATCCTTGCCCTCCTTCGCTATCACCGTGATATGTGCGCGAAGCGAGTCTGACGGAAACTCCGCCCCCGAGCCCGTAGCATTGTAGGCAGCAAGGAAATGTGGGGCCAGAATATCGGCAAAGCATTTATAATAAGCCAGAGAGTAGCCATCAGGCCCCGGTGCCCTCCCACTCTGAGACCCCGCAATGGCTCCCAGGAGTTCATCAAGGCGAAGCGGCTCCTCTAGTCGTTCCAGTTCCTCTGCGGAAAGGCTAGGAAGACCAGAGGTCTGTATGTACTCTTGAATCCTAGAACGGAGGCCCACCCGGGTGGGCGAAGACGCGTTCGGGGTCAGATTGTATAAAGAGGCGTAATATCGCCGGAAGGTTTCTGCAATTTACTCCGTGGCCTGCACCCTCTGACGGGGCGCCGCGAGAATCTCCGGAATAAAAGTCAACGCTCTTTTGTTGACGTAACGCACGGGCAAGGATCCTACCGCACTTGTCGCCATGTTCGTAAAAAACACGTTTGCACTTTGCCAACGAGGCTTTTGCTCTAAAAAGGGCCAGGGAGCGTAACTGCTCCCGAAGCACAGTCAGCTCCTGTAGAGCAGACTGAGCCAGTGAGCGCTTGTGTGCAGCTTCCAAGGTAGCAATGCGTCGGACCAGGTCCTCCACCTGGCGGGCTCTTTCCCTTTTGCACTGAGTCCCAAGTTTGATCAGGACCCCTCGCATGTAGCTCTTATGAGCCTCCCAAACCATCAAAGGAGGGCTTTCCGGGAGGGCATTAGCTACAAAGAACCAATTCCACTCGGAGTTCCTCCAAGAGCTGAGGATCCTGGAGGAGACCATCATTGATCCGCCACTGCCACTGGCGAGCTTCAGGGGTTCGCAGGTCTAAATCAAGAACCACCGGCGCATGATCAGAGATTGTGATGGAGCCGATAGACGATGAAATCACACGGCCCAACATAGTTTGTGGTAGAAGGAAGTAGTCAATGCGCGAGTAGGAATCATGTGGGGACGAATAGAAGGTGTAGTCCCTGGAGGTCGGATGGAGCACCCTCCAGACGTCCACCAAGTGGAAGGCATGAAAGCTCTTCTTCAGACGTTTCAATGCTGCGTAAGAAATGTGGGAAGCCCCCCTAGAGGCGTCCAATATTGGATCCATGACAAAATTAAGGTCGCCTCCAAGGAGGACCTGGCCCTCAGAAAAGTCGTGTAGTGCGGAGAAAATGGATTCAAGGCACGACACCCGCTCAGTGCTAGGGAGGTAGAGATTAACCAAGGTAACTACCCCTGCGCCCAGGCGACCCTTTACAAATAAGGCCCGGCCCATCTCATCACTCCATGAGTCCAAGAATGTCCAAGGAGTTCGGCTGCTGATCAGTATGCTGACCCCTCTAGATCTGGAATCAGGAGAACAGCTGTGGTAGACCGCTGGAAAGTGTCTCCCCCCCAATCGAGGGAGCTTGGCGGATCTGAAGTGGGTCTCCTGCAGGAAGGCTACATGGGTCCGCAAGCGGCGAAGGTCAGTCAAAACAATGGTACGCTTCTCCGGAGTGTTGAGCCCCTTGACGTTGAGCGATACCAAACGAATCGGGTCGGCACGGGGGGAGGCCATCCCCACCCGACCGAGGGGAGAGGGGCAAGGAGGGAAGGAAAAGGAAGGAGGAAGGAGAGTTGGGGAGGGAGGGGTAAGGGGAGAGAGGTAGAGGGAGAAAGAGAAAGAGAGAAAAGAAAGGGGATGCCTTTTAATGTGGCTCTGTGTGGGCCATTAAAAAAAAAAAAAAAAAAAAAGTTTCCGGGATCTCTTTCCCCATGTTTATTGCAAATAAATAGGCTGCTGTACCTGCGACGTGCACACCCACATATGCACTGCAGTTCCCTTTTTGTTCTGAGTGGTGTGTACAGAGTCAGACCATTCCTTTACTGCTGCTTCTCAACTTTCAGTTCCAAGCTAGAATGTTATGGGAAGAATGGTAGGGGGAAACTGGGGAGATTCTTTCCTACTGCCTGCGGCAAACTGATGACATCGTCTCATGTATGGCACCCCAGCAAGTTTCTGGTGTTCCTTTTTAGAAAATATAGGATAGGCCATTATGGTTTCTGTGTATTCTGACATGTCAGCTATTCATGCAGGCTAGTAAACCCACTGATAAGTCCAGTTTAAAGGGGAAAAAAAAGGTTTAAAAGAAAAAACTGAGTGCATGTTTGTGTATACCTGAGTGGGGGAATCACATAACAGACCTGGGAAGATTTTGAAAGGTTTTACTCCTTAAAGCAGTAGTAAACCACAGCAAAAACATATGTATGCACCGCAAAATAGCACATTATGACAGACTTACCTGAAAATGAAGCCTTCCAGCGGTGCACTATCACCACTGTAGGCACTTCCATCTTTACCTGGTCTACCTTCCAGGTTCGTGGGCTTTGGCGGTATGAATGGCCAAGCCACAATGATGTCTCTCTGGTGAATATGCGTGGGAGTCACTGTTTATGGCACAGGGCTCTGAAGGCACGGGTATGCCGTTCCTTCAGAACGCATGAGCCGCTGATGTCAACGGTTGCATCTAAAGTAAATATCTCATAAACGGTGCAGGTTTAGGAAATATTTTCTGTACCTATAGGTAAGCCTTAATATAGAATGTACTATAGATAAAAATCAACCAAGGAAATATACTCCCATAAGCCGCGTCGCCACATATACGTGTGTCTGCCTTTGCTGTTTTGTGCTGGTAGTGCACTCAATGTCTCCAACTGCTCCAGGTCACTGCTTACAATTGGGAGCCAGTAAGACGGGCTTCAGATCATCTGATCACTCTGACAGCTGATCACTGTGCAGCCTGGAAAACGCCACATTTTTTTTTATTGCAATTTCCCTCTGTACCTCCCAGAAAGTGTCAGTTCCCTAGAATGGCACGCTTCCTTTTTTCACGTCATAGCCCTCTCTTCTTCTGAGAGTGTCTTATTATTATTTTTGTTGGCCCAGCTCGTCCTCTTCTCCTCTCTCTGTATAACCTTTTAGATAGCCGCTGGGGGAGAAGTAATAGGAAGTGTCATTTGAGTGAGAGCTCTAAGTCGACTGGACATGCAGACATCACATCCAAGTTGGTAGCATCCAGTAGCAGTCTTAGGGCCTTTAGATGTCTACACAGGGACTACCTTTACAGGTAAATAACATGCCTTTTTTCCCACAATAATACTTTTATGTATAAAAAGGAGCAAGAAATCCAAACACTAATAAGTGTAAAACCGCTTACTCACCCAGCGCTAAAACCACTTAAAAGAACAAGCAATAAATACATAAAACCGTAAAGGTAGAAGCTGCTGCTATATAAAAATGAGAAATCTAAAGGAGGGTGCAACAAATATAGAATGCATACACTAATTTGTGACACTAGCAGCGCTACAGAATAAATCCCATAAATGGTATAAATCTGTCTAAAACATCATGGCTAAAAATGGTTGTTCGTTGACCAACCATTTTTAGCCATGATGTTTTAGACAGATTTATACCATTTATGGGATTTATTCTGTAGCGCTGCTAGTGTCACAAATTAGTGTATGCATTCTATATTTGTTGCACCCTCCTTTAAATAATACTTTCATATTTTCCATTTCGGGATTTAAAAAAGAAAAAGACCTACACCACAATGCACAATACAAGAGAACGTCCAATGTCAGTCATTAAAAACATTCCATGGGAAAAATAAAAAAGAAATAATGTAGCACTTGTGGTTGCAAATATGGTTGTAGAATAGGACAAGAGAAAGAGGCAAAACCGGAACAAGAAAAAAAATAAATCAAAGAAGAAGATTGTAAAAAGAGAGAAGAAATGCATGGAGATTAAAGGGAAAAGGGAGGAAGCACACTCATCCACGAGTGCTTCTCACCTCTGTATATAACCAAACTGCTTTGTTAACGTTTCCCAAAGTCCCATAGGTTGACATAATGCTGGCATAATCTGGTTTCAAGTTGAAGTGGATCCAGCATGTCAAGGTGGGGTAAGCTTATCCTGTGCCTTTATAGATCAGCGCCTTTAGTTCCGAGACCCTATCCAACCTCGTGAACCACTCTTTTAGGGGGGACACTGCAGTGTGTGGGTGCACTTTCTGGCAGTGCTTGTCATATACATGGCCAGGGATTTCAGGCTTTTTTTTTTTTTCAAGGTCAGGGAGGTATGGTGATACAGATATTGTGAGGGAGAGAAATCCAAATTATAGGTGGTAATTTCTGTTTTATTCTGGTGTACCCTTTGCCAATATGCTTGAAGTATTAGGCATTGAAGGAATGAACACTCATCAACCAAGCAACACCAGCAATGATTCAATACTGAAGGATATAATTTTTGAAGTAGAAAGGACATTCTATACCAACAGGATCAAAGTTCATGCCCATTGGTGTGTCCAAATTTCTACAACTGTTTTCTAGCCTTCCAGTTGAACCTATATCTATAACTGGTTTCACCCGGATGCTCCTAACCCCGCAACTAACCTAATGTTGGCTCTAGAGGGTACCTCTAGGGGGCTTAATGATGAGGTTCATTGTCAAGAACCTTTGAGGTCTAGAGATGTGTGTTTTTTAGCCTGATCCGCAGCAGGAAAACTCCTTTCTCCTTTCCTTACTCCGAATGTGCCACTGTGGCACAACCCTAATTTCAAAGAGCTGTACAGTCATCCAGACACCCCCTGGTGGATAGCTAAGGGGATCAAATATGTATCTCAGGTGTATGTGAAAGGTACCTTTTTATCTCCTTTGATGATTTTAGAGTTATTGTAAAGTCTCTTTTTTTAATAAAATAACAAATATAAAAGTTATGCTTCCTCTGAGCAGCTGGTTTTGCACAGAGCAGCCCGGATCCTCCACTTCTCTGGTCATTAGTTGCTGCTCCTGGCCCCTCCCTCCTGTTGAGTGCCCCAACAGCAAGCAGCTTGCTATGGGGGCACCCGAGTCAAGCTGCAGCTCCGTGTAACCATTCAGACATGAAGCTGCAGTTTGGCCCCACCCCCTCTCCTGATTGGCTAACTGATTTTGACAGCTGCGGGAGCCAATGGCGCTATGGCTGTGTGTCAGCCAATCAGGGGGGAGAGTCCGGGAGAGTCCCAGATAGCCGAGGGACTCGAGGACTTCGATGAACATAGATGGGGCTCAGGTAAGTATTGTGGGGCGCTGGGGAGGCTGCTACACCCAGAAGGCCTTTTATCTTAATGCATAGAATGCGTTAAGATAAAAAACCTTCTGCCTTTACAACTCCTTTAAGGAACGGACTTGTGTGTATAATTATTTTTTAAATACCTTTTATTATGCCATGCTGTGCAAACCCAGTTTGGGTTACTGGAGTTAGACTTATCTACTTCTCCTTTGGAACATCTCATGGCTGATCCAGATATTACAAACTTGGTCACTACTTTTTAAAAATTCACTGCAAGTTGCAAGACCCCACCCATTTGCTTCCTCCTATGGGAAATGGCATACTTACGTTCCCGATCTTAACCACTTGCCGACCGCCGCACGACTATCTACGTCGGCGGTCAGCCCCTCACAGGCAAACTAACGTAGGGCTACGTTGCTTGCTTGTGAGGGTCTAGGGAGCGAGCGCGCGCCGCCGGAGGTGCGCTCCCGCGTGGTCACGGACCCCCTCCTGCGCGTGTGACCAGCGGACCCGATGTCCGCTGGCCACTCGGCGATCGGCGGGGGAGAGGGAGAATGTCAGGCAGCTTGTGTAAACAAGCGACCTGTCATTCTCCTCGCTGTAAAGACACTGATCACATGGATCTACTATGTAGATCCGTTGATCAGTGTCCTTACAGCTCAATTCACAGCCAATCACAGTAGAAAGCACGCCCCTAGGGACACACACAGCCCCTCCCTCCCAAATAAAGTTAACCCCTTCACTACCAGTGTATTTTCACAGTAACAGTGCATATATATAGCACTGATTACTGTAGAAATCTCACTGGTAACCCCAAAAGTGTCAAAAATGTCAGTCAAGGGTCCGATCTGTCCGCCGCAATGTCGCAGTACCGCAAAAAAAATTGCAGATCGCCGCCATTACGCATTAAAAAAAAACAACAAAAATGACAAAAATCTTTCCCTTTGTTAGTAAACGCGATAACTTTTGCGCAAACCAATCAAAATACGCTTTTTGCGATTTTTTTTTTTACCAAACATAGGTAGCATAAAACAAATTGGCTGAAAATGTTAAAAAAATTTGATTTTTAGATTTTTTTTGGGGGGAATTTCATATAAAAAAATGTGAAAAATATTGCTATTTTTGCAAAATTGACGCTCTTTTTTTGTTTATAGCGCGTGATCAAAAAATCGCACAGGTGATCAAATACCACCAAAAGAAAGCTCTGTTTGTGGGAAAAAAAGGACGCCAAATTCATTTAGGTACAGCGTCGCATGACTGCGCAATTGTCCGTTAAAGTCACGCAGTGCCGAATCGCAAAATACCCCCTGGTTGGAATGGGGGTAAAATCTTCCGGGGCTTAAGTGGTTAAGGATGAGGATTGGGAGGAGGTCACTAAGGCTTTCTTGCAAGATGTTATTAGTACGGCTGATAAGCTTGCCCATTTTAAATGTATCCATCAATTGGATTATACACCCACTTAATCACATGGGGTTGACGGAACAGGCCTGCTGTCCATGACGTGGTGAAGTGTCTGCCAATGTTTTACGTATGTTTTGGTCCTGTCTACGAATCTCTTCTTTCTGGGCTGTCCAGCAATCTCTTCTTTCTGGGCTAAATTGGTTGATATGCTGAAAAAAAATTTTACTTTGCGAATTCTAAAGACCCCAGAGGTTTGTCTACTTGGGCTACTAGATATTAATGTTCCGCATACCTGTAACCGTATTATGTTTCTTCTGATATTTTTCTATGCCAAAAAGGCACTTTTTTGTCATTGGAAGGATCTGGCTCTGCCCACATTGTCATATGTTTACCGCTTGATAAACCAGACACTGCCTTTTGTATCAACTTATTAACAAGGGACGTGCCTGTTCCAAAAAATTTACTAAAATATGGCAACCTTGGCTAGACAACTTGGTCAACCCCCAAATGGCAGATCTGGCCTCTTCTCAATCGTCTATCTAAATGGGTCAGATATACAGTATCTCACATAAGTGAGTACACCCCTCACATTTTCGGAAATATTTTATTATATTTTTTCATGTGACATCACTGAAGAAATTACACTTTGCTACAATGTAAAGTAGTGAGTGTACAGCTTGTATAACAGTATACATTTGCTTTCCCCTCAAAATAACGCAACACACAGCCATTAATGTCTAAACCACTGGCAACAAAAGTGAGTACACCCCTAAGTAAAAATGTCCAAACTGGGCCCAATTATCCATTTTCCTTCCCCGGTGTCATGTGACTCGTTAGTGTTCCAAGGTCTCCGGTGTGAATAGGGAGCAGGTGTGTTAAATTTGGTGTTATCGCTCTCACTCTCTCATACTGGTCACTGGAAGTTCAACATGGCACATTATGACAGAACTCTGAGGATTTGAAAATGTCGTCCTAGAAGGAAGCCTCTTCCAAAGATGCACAAGAGAGCTTACAAACAGTTTGCTGAAGACAAGCAGACTAAGGACATGGATTACTGGAACCATGTCCTGTGGTCTGATGAGACCAAGATAAACTTATTTGGTTCAGATGGTGTCAAGCGTGTGTGGAGGCAACCAGGTGAGGAGTACAAAGTCAAGTGTGTCTTGCCTATAGTCAAGCATGGTGGTGGGAGTGTCATGTTCTGGGGCTGCATGAGTGCTGCCGACACTGGGGAGCTATAGTTCATTGAGGGAATCATGAATGCCAACATGTACTGTGACATACTGAAACAGAGCATAATCCCCTCCCTTCGGAGTCGGCCGCAGGGCAGTATTCCAACATAATGACCCCAAACATACCTCCAAGACGACCACTGCCTTGCTAAGGAAGCTGATGGTAAATGCGATGAACTGGCTAAACATGTATCCATGCCAAAACCCTATTGAGCATCTGTGGGACATCCTCAAACGGAAGGTGAAGGAGCGCAAGGTCTCTAACATCCACCAGCTCTGTGATGTCGTCATGGAGAAATGGAAGAGGACTCCAGTGGCAACCTGTGAAGCTCTGGTGAACTCCATGACCAAGAGGGTTAAGGCAGCGCTGTAAAATAATGGTGGCCACACAAAATATTGACACTTTGGGCCCAATTTGGACATTGTCACTTAGTGGTGTACTTACTTTTTGTTGCCAGCAGTTTAGATATTAATGGCTGTGTTGAGTTATTTTGAGGGGACAGCAAATATACACTGTTATACAAGCTGTACACTCACTACTTTAAATTGTAGCAAAGTGTCATTTCTTCAGTGTTGTCACATGAAAAGATATAATAAGGGGTGCACTCACTTTTGTAAGATACTGTATGTCCTCTAGCTGGACCTGAAGAGAGTACTATGTGTTGTATGCGTGTGTCTCTGTGTGTATGGGTTATGGTTGTATAAATTTTTCTATTTTTCTTTTGTTATTGGCTGATACGTATTGCCCAGATATACTGTGCAGCTGATCCTGCCCAACCCTATTATAGATTGGGATGTGATATTTTTATGCATGTATTATCCTAATTCTTATTATTATGCGCAGCCAACATTACCGTCATCACTTTGGTTTACATGGCAATTATTTTGCTCTGGTTTACATGGCAATTATTTTGCTCTGTTTTTGTATGTTACAATAAAAAAAAAAGCTTAAGTAAACACCTTTAAAAAAAAAAAAAGTTTGTATCCATTTTTTTTGGATACCAACATTTAAAGATGACTTCTAGATGGTAATATTTGTGTTCCCAATCCTTATCTGAAGAATGTATGCCCAGTTCTGTTTCCACGCTTTACATGCTTTTCCAGTATTGGCGGGAAGATGGGATGTCATTGAAGAGTAGGTGGCTAAGACAAGGTGTCACTGCAAGGATCCTGAGAGCCAGTCTTGAAGGGGATTGGTTCTCTTCCCATAAACTGGACTAAGGGCAGGTTGATTCAAGAAGTGCCTAATTTGAAAGTAAGCCCACAAAGGAAGCTGGTTGTCTGATCGATAAGTCTGTTCTGTCTCGAAACAGGCCCTTCTTGAGAAAGTGCATGGCAAAAACTGTCAACTTCACCCATTGGTCCCTCCAAAAAGAATCCAGGGGACCAGGGGGGAGGTCAGGGTTGTTTTGAACTGGTGTGAAAATTCCTGTTTTTGCCTAGTATTTTTGATCAAGTGCTGTTTATACCTGTATCAAAGGTGGGACAGCAACATTTACAACATTTATAATGAAGGTATACTGGACAGCCACTGAAATATCTAGTGAATATTTAAAATGAACAGACACACCAAGAGCAGTTTTGATAAAAAGCATAAAGCAAAACTTTACTGGACATCAAAATACATAAAGCTTCTTACACATAAGTTACCACAAACATTACGAAGACTCAAACATACACTCCTATTCCCAATATCCCAAAGAAAGGTCAAATAATACTTAACTCTGGCAACAGCGGGCACTCGATATCTGGAACAGGACAGGGAGGAGGTTTTTTGCTGAATGCTTTCCTTCCACAGCTCCAAAATACAAACCTCTCAAAGTGAACCTCCCTTTCCTCCATGTTAGAGACCACCCACAAGATGTAAATATTCCTGCGGACCCCTCACAGGTTGTTATGTGAGTGATGGTTGCACTCCCCCAAAACCACATGGTAAATTGTATATGCGACAACCATCTTTACACACAAAGCTCATTAAACCACCTGTGGGTGTGCGATATTATTACACACGTATGGGAACATTTGTCATGAATCCGTTAACGGAGAGGATGTTAGAGTTTTCCAGGGACTTTGTCTGATTGCCCAGAACATACGAGAGTCAAAATTTTTTATCAAAACTGCTCTTGGTGTGTCTGTTCATTTTAAATATTCACTAAATATTTCAATGGCTGTCCAGTATACCTTCATTTTACATTTTGTTGTTCCCACCTTTGAAATAATACCCCAGGGTAGAGCCTCTGACAGTAATTCTGCCACTGAGAAGCCCTTGTGGTTGTATTTCCATACAACTGTGCAAACAGATGAGTCACTCGTAGACTCTGAGAAGGGTGTCTGTTCAGAAAATAGGCTCTTACAAAATAGCTGCTAGAGGTTATGATAGCAGACTTTCCCTGTCTCCCAATTGTGATTGCCACATTTAGGCAGCCATTTTTTGAGAGTCTCAATTTTGAATGACTGTAGTACACTTTACGAGATGAAGTGGCCTTTGTCTGAAGCGCTTGAATAATAAAAATAAAATGGACTAGCACGTGGTCAGGAGAATGGTTTCATGGCAGGGTGGAGAGGTTTCCTAATCTTGAACCACAGGTTCTAGTTGCCAATTACACACTGGCATTATAAATATGATTCTTCTCCAGTAATATACATTTCCATTGATTTAAACCTCCTGTGGTAAAAGTATTCAAATGCCTCGAAGTTTAACCTAGCTAGATTGGGTCAAATTTTCTCATATCTGTGTGTAGCATCATAAACTCCTGAATTCTTGCTTTTTAAAGGAAATGGCAGTCCAATGCATTGGATATTTCTTGAGCTTTTTTTTCAGAAGTACTGATGTTTGGGGTGGCTGCCTGTTTTTTCTTCTATATAGACTCAAACTTGCACAGTTGGGCACTTTTGCAATTGTCTGATTATACCCACTGACATACATATACTTTCATAAGCAAACCGTTATTTTTTTTATACATTTACTTGATTTCCTAAAGATTAATGGGGCCAATTCAGTGATTGTTTTTGATGACGAGAAAAATGAAAGATTAATTCAATTATTATGTTTTCCTTATCTGAGCGAATTAAATTCTAAGGCCCCTTTCACACATACGGTCCGTTCAGTTCATCAGTGTAGTCACGCCAAAATGTATCATTTTTCCATCCGTTATTCATCCATTTTTCATCCATTTTTTTTTTTACATCCACTACCAATGCAAAAAACGGATGAAAAACTTACCGTTTGTCTGTTTTTACACCTGTTTTTCATCCGATCAATTTTTTTGACGGATGAAAAATAGGACATTCATCCGTTCCAAAAAACGGACATTGACGGAAGCGGATGAAAACGGATGTTAACTGATGATCATCCGTTGTCATCCATTTTTACATAGAGATGCATTGATGTCCGTTTTTCATCCATCAACAGATGGATGAAAAACGGACAAACGGACCGTATGCGTGAAAGGGGCCTAATTGTAAACATGGTTTCTGTTCAGGAAAAATTTTGCGAAGAGGTAGAACTTTTGTCTGTCATAAACATTTGATTGTTTTATATAGGGTAAATGGTAAGGTCACAGGCATAAACATCACATCACTTCCATGCTTCCCAAAATCAAATGTTAAAATGTAAACCACTGCAATAACAATCAAATGAAATTTTGTAAGGGATTTCTAACAAAATGTATTAAGTCACTGTCGCATTTGATTTTTCTGAGTTTCCGTAGTTCTGTACATTTGAGCGAAATTCAACTCCTGTTACTTCAGGCTCCATTCACACCTGAGCGTATTGTTTTCTGGCGTTTTTTAGGCGTTTTTTGCAGGTGTTTGGAGGCAGGCATTGACAAAAACGCTGGTAATCTGCCAAAAAAGAAACTCGTACTTTTTTGAGCTTCAGATGTTTTGCTTCAGGCGACAAAACGCTCAGATGTGAACATGGGCCGTTGAAATGAATGGGATTTTGCTTGTTGGGATTTTTGAGACTTCAGAGATGAGCGTTTTACGAGCTGAAAAATGTTTAGGTGTGAACAGGGCCTAAAGGCCCGTACACACGTACCGATCGTCGGCATACAAACGTCGGTGGACGAAGGATCTGCCGATTGTACGCGTGTTAGTATGGTGCCTCCGACAGATGTCTGCGCACAATCCGCGGACAAAAGTCTTTCGTGCAAACATGAAAATATTTGTATGCCGACACCAGAACGGACGATTGTTCGCCTGTCAGTACACAATTCGGCCGACAGACCGCAGATTTGCAAGACTGGGCATGCTCAGAAAATAGAAAACACAGGGAAAGTTAACCATTACATGACATCACTTCTGCAGTCGGCGGACAAAATTCTTGTGCTGTCCTTGTGCTGTCTTTGCACTTTTCAGCAGACACCGACATCCCGGGGAGAAAAGAGGAACATTTGTAAGCCGACCATCGGTACGTGTGTACGGGGCTTAAGTGTAATGTGTATGACCAGTAATTTGTAGGGGCATGGAAGCAAACTCAAAACATCGAAGTTCGAAGAATCTGGTGCTGTCTGCAGGGTCTCATGAGAAACCTTAGCAGTAGCATTGCTAGATGCTTTTTTTTATTTAGCTGGATGTGTTACATTTTTATTTCTATTGTACATTTTGGTAAATTAAGCCTTTCTTTTTGACCTCTCCTATAATGGTAATGTTGACCATATATTTTTAAATGTTTATTTTGACTATTTCCAAAAGTGCAGGCTTTATGAATTTTAAGAATCGAGGTGGATTAATCCGGATTTAACAAAGTAGCTAAATTTCTTTATCGGCCTTGAGTACCATCAAGGGCCAGGTGTCGGCTTTGGCGGTCTTCTTTCAATGACCTTTGGCCACACACTCCCTGGTGTGTACCTTTCTTCAGGGTATCCAACATTTGGTTCTTCCAATGCGGGCTCTTTTGCTGCCTTGGGACCTCAATTTGGTGCTTTCGGGCTTCCAGAAGCCTACCTTTGAGAACCTTCTGGAGATTCCCCTGCTTACGCTGTCCCAGAAGGAGACTATCACCTCTGCGTGCAGGGTGCCGGAACTGGTGTCGTTCTCCTGTTGTTCACCTTACCTGGTGATTCACAGAGATAAGGAGGGTCTATGCCCCCTGACCGTCGTTCCTTCCAAAGGTTGTCTTTGATCTTCATTTGAACGAAGACATGGTGACCTTCCATGTGTCCCAGGCCTAAATATCCGAAGGGAATTGCCTTGCATTCCTTGGTTGTGGTCCGGGCAATTAGGGTGTACCTAGCAGCTACAGAGTCTTTCAGGAAGTCTGACTCTATTTGTGCTCACAGATGGACCTCGAAAAGGGTTGTCCGCTACCTCTGCGACCATTTCCAGATGGATCAGAAAGACGGTGGTTCAGGCCTATTCCATCAGGGATCAGGTTCCTCCTTTCCCTGTCAAGGCACGCTCTACTAGGGCGCTTAGTGCCTCCTGGGCCTTCTGTCATCAGGTGTCAGTGGCGCAGGTTTGCAAGGCGGCCACCTGGTCATAGGTGCACACATTTTCTTCTTTTTTTATTCTTACAAAGTTTTATAAAGTGGATGTGTTTGCATCTGCAGATGCTTCCTTTGGCCGCAAGGTTTTTGCAGGCTGCTGTTTAAGAGGACCTGATCCTCTTTGAGGGTGTATTGTTTATTCAGGTGGGCTCTGGTTGTTTGGTTTAGCCCCTGTTGCCTGGTTGGCTAATGTTTAGCCTTGGAGAATTTTTTGGTTGTCCCCACCCCTCATATTTAACACTGCTTTGGGATGTCCCAATGGTTATGAATACCAGGAGCGGTGTCCGTCAATGAACGAAAGCGAAAATGGGATTTTTGACTTCTCGTAAAATCCATTTCTCTGATGTTCATTGAGGGACACAGCACCCACCCCTCTGTTATTCTCCTGACACTGCTTGTTACAAAATTGAGTGGCTATAGAAGAGAGGGAGTATTTTCTGCCTAGTGTCCTACTCCTGTAGGGGGCAGTACACCCCAATGGTTATGAATACCAGGAGCTGTGTCCGTCAATGAGCATCAGGGAAATGGATTTTACGGTAAACCAAAAATCCCATTATTTCTAAATGAGGATTTTAGAAAAGAAATAAGTGTGGCATGAAAGTACAGTATATAAACTTGTAACTATTAAAAAAATGAATACATTTAGTGAAAGCCATTACAGTTTGCAGTGATAACCCATAACTCTTTAATATTGTATTTTTTGTGCCGCTAATGTTGTATTCTGTTTGCCCTTTCGGTTGAAGTTTGACTTTTTTCCTTCCACTTTTTATAGTTATCCGAAGGCGGTCTGTACGTGTGCATGAGCACATTCCTGGGGTTTGGAAGGGAGCACGTAGAGCGACATTATAGGAAGACTGGGCAGTGTGTTTATATGCACTTGAAACGTCACATAAGACAGGTAAGATTACTACAATGATCTGTGCTTTTAACTGAAAGGAAGTCTATTATTAAGCAAAATACCTGTGTAAGAAGCTTCATGTGCTGCCATTCTTTGATTCCTGGTGTGTGCTAGACTTTAGACAGTGATGTGACAAGAAGTAAAATTGATCAAGTTTGTTTTTATTACCCTGGACCTAGTATACAGACTTTGAGATAGGAACGTCGGCTGGTATTTTGCTTTATGATAGAATCCTTTTAAAGTTTACATATAGGATATATCCTTCCCCCTATCTGTTGTCCGATACTGATCTTTACATTTACAAGTATCTGAAAGTGTGGTGATTTTTTAAAAGGACCCCTCAGATGGTTTACGCAGTATACAAGTTGACTGTACGCTGGTCAAGATTTGCTTATCATATGATTAACTTTTTGTTTTTAATTTTAGATAAAGTAGGGAATATTTTTATAGTTGAAACCTCACTCAGTTTTTTTTTTTTTTTTTTTGCCCTTGTGTCTTGTTGCGGAGATTTTCCTTCACTTCCTGTCCTGTGTAGTTTGGAGACCCTGGCTACCTTAGTTTGCGCACCCAATGAGAGCCTTGACCCACACAAATCCAGTCCTAAACTGTCTAACCGACAGAAAAGGAAGTGGAGCAGCGGCCCAAGGCATTGTTGTGGGCAGCTGAAGCCGGCGCGATCCTCTTCTGCGTCCTCTTCCGTGTCTTCTTCTCCCAGAATGCGCCTGCACCAGCCCTTCTCGTCACTTCCGGTGCGGCGCCGCATTCCTCCACAGCTTCTGGGCATGCCCAGAATCTGTTTAGCAGGGAATGCGGCGTCGCCCCGGGAGTGACGAGCGGGGCCGGTGCCGTCGCATTGATTCCTGGGAGCGATGACGTTCAGCTCCCAGGAATCATCGCAAGACAGGAAGTGACGGCGGAGCCGCGGCACAGAGGGAGGAAGTGCAGAATAGGTGAGTATTTTCTATCTAGAATTACAAGGTGAGTCAAAAAAAAAAAATATACCTAACTATCCAATTCCTTTTCAGGTGAAGAAGATCCAGCGGATGGGCACAAAATCGATTAGGTCGATTTTGTGCCCGGAACTCCGCTTTAAGTCTATTTTTCTTTTTTTACTTTAGATCTGTTTTAACTAATTTATCAGTCCCTTCTTCATAAATCTATTTGGCTGCCAATTCTATTGTTTTATTTATGTATATATTTATATTTTAGTGTGATGGATTTAGCTCCTGTAAATTCTCAGTTGTAAAGATCTGCTTTAAAGTGGTATTAAACCCAAAAGCAAACATTTATTATTGCAGCTTACCAATTCTTAGATGTGGTGACTTTATTCATTTTCTTTTTTAGGCTTTCTTTCCTTAATTTTATCCTTCTAAACCAGCCAGTAAGTCTGTTGTTTTTCAACAGAACATACTTGCCTGCAAATGTAGCAATTCGATTGTTGAGACAAACAATTTACCACTGACAGGGGTGCTTGGAATGATCAGCTTTTATTTATTCATGTAAAAGAAGAAAACTGTTGCTGTAACTGCAGTGTGAGCTAGAGTTTGCTTCAGTTTAATGTATCCAAATCTGCTAGTCCTTCAAAAACTCCCTTCCCCCCAGACTGACAGTACTGCTGTCTTAAGGTGCCCCCTGTGCTCCTTCATCCAGAGTATAGGCACCCTAATACAAGAGGTTTCTTACTGGCCAGATCACCAGGTGAAAACCGAGGGAAACAGCCTAAAAAAATAAATAAATAAATAAATAACGCAGACACTAAGGGCTCTTTCACACGGGCGTTCCGATCAGATCCGCCTGTCAGTTTTTTAGGCGGATCTGATAGGATGCCCCATTCAGCCCTATGGAGCAGCGGATGTCAGCAGGGACATGTCCGCTGCCATCCGCATCCGATCCTGTCCGTGAAATCCAGACGGATGGAAACCCTATTTTCCATCCGTCCTGGGGATCGGATGGGATCTGATGATAGCGGACAGGTGGTCCGCTCTCATCCGATTCCCCATAGAGAGCAATGGGGCTCTGACACCTCCCTCTCCGCACACAGTGCGGAGACGGAGCTGTCATCCGCCGGCTCAGCGGGAATGTGGACTGTATGAAAGGGGCCTAAATCTAATGATTGGTAAGCTGCAATATTTTTTTGATTTAGAGTTTATTATCACTTTACCTAATTTTATCAGTCCCTTCTTTTTTTGGTTCCAAAAAGTATTTGGCTCTCATCTCTAGGGTTTATATATTTTTAAGTATGTTTTAGTGTCATTGTTTTAGTCACTTCAAGTGTCGGTTCACACTATGGCGATCCGACTTCGGGGCGACCTGTGAAGTCGCGTGCACCACGACTTCGGCGCGACTTGTACAGACTTCACATAATGGAAGTCAATGCAAGTCGCTTCGATGTCGCCCCGAAGTAGTACAGGAACTATTTTCTAAGTCGGAGCGACTTGAGTCGCTCCTATTAGAACGGTTCCCATAGTACAGAATAGACCGCGACTTGTCAGGCTGACCAGTCGCCTGACAAGTCGCGGTAGTGTGAACCGGGACTTAATGCTCTGTTTATTAGCAATGCGTACAATGTTGACACCATCTTTTTAAAAAAAGCAGCATGTCCTAAGCCTGCCATAGAATAATTTTGTTCAAAATTGTCATTGTAAGAACATTTGTTTGATTTTCTAATGCTGAGTAGAGTCAAATCAACGTTCATTTTTGACCACAGTAATGAATATATTCGAATGGGCAGGATGGAAATTTTTCCTCAAATGAAGATTCCTACATTTCTAATAGTGAATGTGGTTTTTGGATGGGGAAGTCTATTTGAAAATACGAAAAATAGTGAAAAAGCAAACATTTGTGAAGTACTTTCGAATTACATTTGCCAAGTCGTTGAATGTACTAATGAGAATTTCCATACAGATGTTTGTACGAAAGTCTACTGATGCATGGCCAGCGTTACTTTGCTAATGACTTGGTAGGGGCTCTGTGCTGTCCTGGGGCTTTTTACAGTTGTTAATTGTTTCTTTATATGTTTAAACCCTTATTTGATGTGTTTGGTTGTCTAAATTTAAAGTGTCATTAAATCGGTATCATTAAAAATTATCAATAAATGCTGCATTACATACTCACTCATTCATGATGGGATTGATATTCGGAAAAAAACTTGGTTGAATCTGCTGTTCTCTATCTCCCCATGGGGCAGTAGACAGGATCACCCTTAAGTACTATAATAAATATTACCTAAAATAAATAGACATACACCATTTGTTTGGATAAAAAACGTTATAGGCCGCGGCCGTTTATTATTTGTTTGAATAATAAATAAATAAATTTAAAAACACAATAACATGCATAAAAACTGTAACACACCCGATAACCACGATCCAGGCGGTAAATAAATAAATACAAGATAAAATGTATCCAACAACACAAACATATATGTCCCCCTTTGCATCAACCAACGGTGACCCACAAATAATAAACTTTGGCCACGACAGCCAAGGGAGGGGGGGGGGGGGGATGGGTCGGGGGGAAGAAGTAGTTTCTTCTTGGTTCTTCTGAGGTGGTCTGAAGAATAGGCGGCATTTAGCCCCCTTAACCTCCCTGGCGGTATGATTCTTTCGGATTTTAGGTGCTGAAAGCGGTACCATTATTTTGCATGTAATTCTTAAGAATGAGCAGCCCAAACCAACTATTTATATATGATTTTTTTTTTTTTTACTGTGCGTTCTTCTTTATAACATCTCGGGTATGATAAAGTTTGAGACACAAAATCATAAATTATAATATAATAAATAACTATAAATAAGTTAAAGTATGTATGTATGCATACATATATATACTGTGTGTGTGTGTGTGTGTGTGTGTGTAATATATGCATAAAAAGTACAGTAAAGCTGCAGGAAAGGGGAAAGGGCACTGGGGGGGCGGGGCAAACTAATGTGAATTTATTTTATTTTGCATTGTATCAGTGTGTTTGGTGTGTTTTACATTTGAATTTGCCGCCGGTTCCACCCCCTTCCGAACGTCACGTCGCAGGAGACAGAAGCCTGGGCACACAGAGGATCGGGAGGAAGATCCGCCGCCGCATCCCGGGGACAAGGTAAGTAACCCCTCTACCAGGATCCAGCAATCTTCCTAGCAGTACTCCGAGTGTGGCTCGGGGTTACCGCTTTTGGCACTGAAATTTAACCCCGAGCCACACTCGGGAATACCGCTAGGAAGGTTAAATAGCCCTAAGTTGAGGACCAGCTTAAACTAAACTAGTTAGCCCTTTTAGGTGGCAAATTCAAGCGGGGGGGGCCAAAATCTCCCCAGATACAGGTGAAAAATCGGGCGGGAAGAAACCGGGAACCACCTAATCTCCCTAGATACAAGCCCTTTGAGCGGGAAAACAGCCTTTGAAAGCCAGGTCATAAGTTCATTTGACCCTTGCCTCACAGACCATACCTTAACTAGCTAACTATAACCCAACACCCTATCCTGCCCTTTTTCCTTTTATTCTGTCTATGTCCCCGCTGCAGTTGTGGATTTTGCAGAGCAGTGTTGACAGCTACTGCACATGCTCAGTTTTCAGTGAGTTTATATACTGAGCAATTCCTCCTTGATCATATCTGAGCAGCCAATGTGACTATAGAGTCACACATGTGGGCGTATACACAGTGGTAAATGATAGCCCACTCCCTCCCTCCTCCCCCATGCCCACTAACCAGCTAAACACAATGGTGGGTGAGATAATAATTCTTGATGGGGGTAGGCTTCACTTTCCTGTTGTTCTAACACACAGGCTGGATGTGTGACACAGCCTGTGGCTGGCAGAAATCCGCCCACACCATGTTATTGCCAAAAACAATAAAGATTTTAATTTCAAATATATATTTGTATGACAGTTTTAAAGCCGTTTATCTATATTATTCATTTATTTTTACTCCGTATCTCAAATGCTGTTTTTTGTTTTATTTTGAACACGTGACCAGGAGAGGACTAGAAGGTCCTCCTGTTTGTTTCCCTGTAGACAGGCTGGGAAGGAGTTGGGTCATGTGACAGCTGTATATCAATTAGAAAAAAAAAAAAGAATTATTATAATATTTTTTTTATCAAATAATTACAGTGCCATCATCCACATTCCGAAAGAGAAGGGATAATGTAAATTAAACAGTGTGTTTAGTAGAACTTTAAGCTAATAATTTATTTATTATTATTATTATACAGGATTTATATAGCGCCAACAGTTTGCGCAGCGCTTTACAATGTGAAGGAAGACAATACAGTTACAATACAGTTCAAAACAGGAGGAACTAGAGGGCCCTGCTCGTTAGAGCTTACAATCTAGAAGGGAGGGTCAAGTGAAACAAAAGGCAATAACTGTGGGGGATGGGTTGATGGAGAAAAGGAGGTACATTTGTTAAGGGTTGGTAGGATAGGCTTCTCTGAAGAGGAGGGTTTTCAGAGATCGCCTAAAAGCTAATAGAGTGGGGGATAATCGGACAGATAAGGGTAAGGAGTTCCATAGGATTGGAGAGGCTCTGGAAAAGTCCTGGAGGCAAGCATGGGAGGAGGTGATGAGTGAGCTAGAGAGCGGGAGGTTTTGAGAAGAACGAAGAGAGCGATTAGGTTGGTATTTTGAGATGAGGCTGGTGATGTAGCTGGGGGCTAGGCTGTGGATTGCTTTGTAAGATGTTGTAAGTATTTTGAATTTAATTCGTTGGGTGAGCGGAAGCCAGTGGAGGGCTTGACAGAGAGGAGCGGCGGACACTGAGCGATTGGTGAGGTGGACGAGTCTGGCGGCAGCATTCATGATGGATTGAAGGGGGGATAGCCTGTGTAGAGGTAAGCCAATGAGAAGGGAATTGCAGTAGTCGAGGCGCGAGATGACCAGGGAGTGAACTAGGAGTTTTGTTGTGTCTTTGGTTAGAAAGGGGCGTATTTTGGAGATGTTGCGGAGGCTGAGGCGGCAAGATTTGGACAGCGATTGGATGTGGGGTTTGAAGGAGAGTTCAGAGTCCAGGACAACACCTAAGACCTTGGCATGTGGGGATGGGCTGATGGTAATGCCATTGATATTGATATTTATAGAATTATTCACATTTTAAAGCATGCTATAATGAAGTGACTTACTCCAAAAAGACTTTCTAAATTGTGCATTTTATTATGTTTGTGTATGTAAAAAGAACAGCTGCAGATGCTGTATACTCTGAAAGCACAGCAAATGGTTATACCATTAACAACAGTTGGGTTGCTTTTTGTGACCCATTAGGGAGATTCTAAAACCGTATCCTAGTTCTGAAGGTGTTGATTTCGGCAAGGAAAACCTGTGTTTACACAGTGCTACTGAAACACCGGAAATCTAAGAACTGTTGGAGACCAGTTGCAGTCTCTCCTGAACTTTCCACTTGCAGGCAGATTCTTGGCCTGTAGCAAAGCCACCTGTCACAGTTTCATGTTATAAAAACAACTCCTAATCCTACCTAACCTTATCATTATGAGCTGCAAGACAGGGCATCACAACACAAAGGTAGATTGACCTGTTATGTACTGCATATGGGAACAAACAAAGAGTACCTTGGGATAAAGTGCCTTATACACAAGGGTTAAATTCCTAGAGGCAAAGGGGCTGTTCACTTTGCATGGGGATTTTCCCTTAGCTTAGTGAATGTGGTGAAATGAATAATACTCAATCATGTGCAAGGAAGAATATAACACAAAAAAAAAACAAAAAAATAAAAACAGTATTTTTGCTAGCATGTGTAAGCTACTTTTTACCTCATTCACGAAGTAAGGGAAATTTCCCTTTTCAAAGTGAACAGACTATTTGTCTTTAGTAAATCAACCTCATTGTGTGATTCTGAAAAGCACAGTGGATTAGTGCTGCAATATACATAATGTGGATAGCAGTGTTTCTGTGTTGTTTTGTAAAAGTAGTATAAACTTGTAGGACTTTAGGAGGGCACATATAAGTGATACAGGTCATAAAGAGATGGCATCTATTTTATTCCTCACAAGGCCCACTTAAACTACTCATGTCTCTGTCAGATTTTTTTCCCATACAATACACTGGGACATGTTAAATTAGTGCACATGTAAATCTGGCAATAATTTGTCTCTCATTATGTTGTAGCAAGATAGGAGTATGAAACTCTAGCTGCTGCACGCTCATTGTTGGCATGTATGCTGACAAGCATCCTTTACCACCACAGACTGGTCATGATACCACTCATCAACTCAGGCTGAAGGCCATCCACCCAAATGTCCCCCCACCAACTGATCAGCTCATGAACATCCCTGAATACATTGTCAGCCATTATATATAACAACCAGATACATTACTACCAACACCCACTTCCCCAAGGTGAGCAGCACCTCCAACTCACTCATCTAATTTATGAGTTCTCGGGATCTCCCCAATTTATTTCAAGAGGGCCAGGGCAGAACATCGAGTATTGCAGACATTTTTAAATTTAGGGCAGAGTGCAGTGATCGTATGCAGTAACCTATGGCAACCAAATGACTCCCATGGCTAGTAGTAGTGTTGTCACATTCAACTGGACTTATTGTGTAATGTTGAAGATGTTTACAGCTTATCCAAGATTTTAGCTCTAATGAGTGTTGGGAACATACCCTACCATTTATAGCCACACAGGTAACTCAGCCCAAGCTGCTCAGAAGCAGTTTGGATAAGCTGCGAAACGTCTTCATCATTACAGAAGAAGTCCAGTTGAATGTGACTGACTACTTCTAATTATACCATGACCTTTGTATCACCCTCCTAGGTAGGTGCTAGGAAAACACATTTGGTGACTCTATTCTGCTTATAAGGAAAGCCAGATCTGTTAGTTTAGCCTGTCGCATGTTTCCAGGTGTGATTTATTGGGTCTAAGGGAGTCTCCCCACTGTATCCAATAAGGGAGCTTGTTTGCCAGTGGAGGAAACCTAACCAGTAGCACACCAGGGTTTGTGGCTGTCTCAGTGGGTGGGCATTGCTGCAATGCACCCTGGGATTGGCTATAAATCCAGAGGGAGCATGTGACAGGGCGTCTTTTGGCGATAGCAAAGACCCAGGAGGAGGTGGACGGCGGTCTCTCCTGCTGTCGTGAGGAAGGTGGTTCAGGCAGTCGGCCTGTTGAACCAGGTGTGGAGATGGGCTGCAGAGGATCCAGTGTGCTGACCAGTGGAGCTGTTGGGCAGAAGACTTTGGGAAAAACAGTATTGTGAGTACTGAGGGATCTGCTCAAGGGTCTGCCTAGGAGAGGAGACCACTCCAGAGAAGACAGGGGATCAAGGAGCCAGCTCACACAGAGTGTTACAGGAAAGGGGGTGCCAAGTAGTTAACCCTGACGATTAGGTGCAAAGGGGGTGCCAGGAAGGACCCTGAAGTTGTTCGGCAGTACAGTCTACTTCAGAGTTACCTCAGGATACAGTTTACCTCAGGAACCTCGATTACTTATTTCACAGCCGAGGGCAAAGTGAAGCAGCGGCCTAGCCATGACTAGCTCTATTCAGCGTTACTCAGCGTTACTCAGCGTTAATCAGCGCTTTTCAGCTCTATTTAAGTTTTCCCAGCCTATTGTGCATAGTTCTTTAAGTTGGAGTATCCCACTCATTCCCTTCTCCTATCCAAGTTCCAAAATAAAACCTAAAAACCAAAGATGCTGGACTGCTTCTTGTCTGAGGTAAAACGCTTGGAAAAATGCCAGACTGTTCTGTTGTTGCTAATGGTAACCCAGGGGAACCCACACACAGCAGCTCCCATGAGAGTAGTGCTACACCTTGATAAGTGAGGATCTTCACAAATGACTTTTATGGTTTTCCTCTTACCCCTTTTCCTCTCAGATTACCACACTTTGCACAATCTAATTACAGTAAAACCTTGGAATGCGAGCATAATTCGTTCCGGAAGCATGCTTGTAATCCAAAGCACTCTTATATCAAAGCTAATTTTCCCATAAGAAATAATGGAAACTCAGATGATTCGTTCCACAACCATTTATTCATAAGTCTTTCAGTTTATAATCTATATACAAAGAATATAGCAATGTGATAGGTTGTGTCATCATAAAATGTCCATCCACAAATGGCGCCTCCACAAGGGGATTAGAAGCAAAATCCAGCAGGAGCTACAGAGTATAAAAGAGAAGAGAGGCGCCTCTTAGTGTAGCAGTATGGGGACATTTAATGAAGGTTCAACATTTAGCAACTCACATGGTTGATGATTAAAGAGGCACATCTAAGTATGCAGGCATCCGGGGTAAAGCTGTCCACATAGACCATCTTCTGAATCACTGGCTCTCACCGATGTCAGTTTGCAATTGTGATTGGGAATACTACCCTGCAGTAGAGTGATCTGAAAGCGAGACTTTGATTCACTCATGGAGTGCAGCGTGGAAGGGTGTGATGAAGATGGCAGTGCGGAGGATGGTCTATGTGGACAGCTTTACCCCGGATGCCTGCATACTTAGATGTGCCTGTTTTAATCATCAACCATGTGAGCTGCTAAATATTGAACCTTCATTAAATGTAACCATTTTGCTACACTTAGAGGCGCCTCTCTTCTCTTTTATACCCAGTTGTTACATGATACTACTTGTATATCAAGACATTGCTTGTATATCAAGTCAAACATTTATTTTAAAAATTTGCTTGTTTTGCAAAGCGCTCTCAAACCAAGGTTTTACTGTTAGGCTCCATGTACACGGGACGCTGGAAATGGCCGTTTAGGAGCAGTTGGGCGTTTTTTTTCAGAAGCCCCTGAACCCATCTACATTTTATCTTATCTGTCCATGTACACCAGGTCGTTTACAGTCATTTGCAGGCAGTTGCGTTCAGGGACTGTTTTTAGAACGCAATTATTTGCGTTCGAACGTGTGTCTCCCGGCGTTTCAAACGCACAAACGTCCGAACGCGTCCGAACGCGTCTGAACGCGATGACCCGCGTTTAGCGTTCGCGTTTTTCCATTTTAAAGGGGAATAATTTTTTTGACCTCTAGGAACGCTTCTAAACGCAAACGCCCACAAACGCTGCTAAACGCCCGCTAAACGCGGGTACAAACGTGACCAAACGGACTTTTAACAACGTCCCGTGTACATGGAGCCTAAATATGAACCCTGCTAAGCACAAATGTATTTAAATTGTTAATATACTATTGTGTGAGCTCCAAAAACAGCAACACTTTAGTGAATCTAACACTGACAATGTATTGGGATCCCATGCTCCAGCAGTGGCACCAATGAAGAAAAAATAAATACAATTATAACTTATTATTCAGAACAGATGCCATTGTTTTGTTCAGAATGTTACATCTCATACGGTCAGAAAAGGAATACAAAAAATGAATCAAGGGGACCTATCCTTTCAGGGCATTATGCATGAGATGTGATGGTGCAGTGGCAGAGGTGTCCACATGCACACCATGCCTTTTGCTAGGTGGTTACAAGCGGTTGTCCCAGCATCCAAAACTAGGAGAAATTTTTAATAGTTTGTTTAGAGAGCTAAAGAGTTTTACCATTAAAAACTGTAGATAAGAGAGCAGCTCAGTTCCTCTATAATTACTGTACAGTATCTCACAAAAGTGAGTACACCCCTCACATTTTTGTAAATATTTTATTATATCTTTTCATGTGACAACACTGAAGAAATGACACTTTGCTACAATGTAAAGTAGTAAGTGTACAGCTTGTATAACAGTGTATATTTTCTGTCCCCTCAAAGTAACTCCACATGCAGCCATTAATGTCTGAACCACTGGCAACAAAAGTGGGTACACCCCTAGATGGAAATGTCCAAATTGTGCCCAAAGTATCAATATTTTGTGTGGCCACCATTATTTTACACCACTGCCTTAACCTTCTTGGGCATGGAGCTTCACAGGTTGCTACTGGAGTCCTCTTCCACACCTGCATGATGACATCACGGAGCTGGTGGATGTTAGAGACCTTGCGCTCCTCCTCGTTCCATTTGAGGATGCCACACAGATGCTCAGTAGTGTTTAGGTCTGAAGACAAGCTTGGCCAGTCCATCACCTTTACCCTCAGCTTCTTTAGCAAGGCAGTGGTCATTTTGATGGTGTGTTTGGGGTCGTTCTTCTGGCTTCTTTCTGGGATGACAGCCATGCAGACCAATTTCATGCAGTGTGCGGCGTATGTTCTGACCACTGACCGGCTGATCCCTCGCCCCTTCAACCTCTGCAGCAATGCTGGCAGCACTCATACGTCTATTTCCCAAAGACAACCTCTGGATATGACGCTGAGCACGTGCACTCAACTTCTTTGGTCGACCATGGCGAGGCCTGTTCTGAGTGGAACCTGTCCTGTTAAACAGCTGTATATCGAGCTGCAGCTCAGTTTCAGGGTCTTGGCAATCTTCTTATAGCCTAGGCCATGTTTATGTAGAGCAACAATTCTTTTTTCAGATCCTCAGAGAGTTCTTTGCCATGAGGTGCCATGTTGAACTTCCAGTGCCCAGTATGTGAGAGTGAGAGCGATAACACCAAATTTAACACACCTGCTCCCCATTCATACCGGAGACCATGTAACACTAAGTCACATGACACTGGGGAGGGAAAATGGCAAATTGGGCCCAATTTGGACATGTTCACTTAGGGGTGTACTCACTTTTGTTGCCAGCAGTTTAGACATTAATGGCTGTGTGTTGTTATTTTGAGCGGACAGCAAATGTACACTTATGCAGGCTGTACACTCACTACTTTATTTTATTATATCTTTTCATCTGACAACACTGAGTCCCGGTTCACACTGAGGCGACCTGGTCGCCTCACAGGTCGCCGTAGGTCGCCTCCCATAGGGAAGCTGCGGACCCGTTCTAATAGGAGCGACACAAGTCGCTCCGACTTAGAAAAAGGGTCCGGAGCTTCTTTGGGGCGACCAGGAGGCGACCGCCATAGACTTCAATGTTATGAAGTCCGTGGCGGCCGCTCCGAGGTCGCGGTGCGAAGTAGCGTCGCCCCGATGTGAACGGGTCCTGAAGAAATGACACTTTGCTACAATGTATTTACAAAAATGCCAGGGGTGGACTCACTTTTGTGAGATACTGTATATGGTGAGGAAAGTAGCAGTTGTAGACTCGTTTCAAAGGTTTTCTATGCCAGATTTAATTTGAGCATGAGAACCTATTTCAGCTTCAGTGTAGCTATAATTTCTTCTCCTGACATTGCTTCAATATTTGCAGGTTGTCCATTTAAAAATCCATGTTTTAAGCTTCTTGATGACATTTGAGCCTGTTAGAGAATAATTTTCCACCATGCTCTTCAAGCTTTCTCATCATGGTGGTCATAAATGGATGTTGATATGACCCCACTAACCACTAGAATATCAAATGAAAATGAGAATATTCAAATACAATTCTACCAGTGTATGGCCAATTTAAGTAACTTAGAGAACTTCACCAGTCTTAAAACTCCTTTCATGCGGTCCTCAAAACAGTTTGTAAGGAACCCTTATTCCTTCATTCAGAAAATCCCTGCCATTCATCATCTTTGTACAGGTAAAGGGGTTTCACCACTTAGTGTAAACTTGTGCAAATAACTTCTTCCAAAAGGAGAAAGGTCTGAAGGTGGTATTGTAGAAATGCACTACTCATTGTGTTCTACTTTGATGTTTGTTAACGTTTGCATTTGCAATATTTTGTAATTGAGACAGAGAGGCTGATTTACTAAGGAAATTGGAGATCTTCACCCGAAAATTACATGAATATTCACTTCTGTTATCCAATCATTTTACAAGCAGATTATTGTTCATGTTGAATGCCCAATCATGTGAAATGTAGACTAGACGGCCAGAACAGTTTAACAACATTGCGAAGTGTGGAGAATTCTCACCATTAGGAGTCTTAGATATTTAAGGATCATGAGGATGAAACCATTCAGTGGTGCCTTCAAAGAACTCAAATATCAGTTTTGGAGCATATTATCGCAATGGTAAAAAAAAAAAAAAAGCCATTAATGTAATTTTAAGCTTTTGCTTATAACTTTAACAGCTTTTTTTTTTTTGATTATGCCGCTATGAGCTGTACAATGTATGTTGTATTTGTATATTCTAAATTGCTGTATGTGTACTGCTACAGTTATTTTAGTGTTGACTCTATACCTACGGTATGGTATTTATGGTTTTGTGAAAATCAGAGTATTTTAAGCAATAAGATCCTAGTCAAGAATTTACATTTAATGATTGTCCGCATCAGTGTTTCTCAAAGCCAGTTAATAGCAACAGGTTATATTTTTGTGAGTTTGTTTTTGGAAAAACAGTTTAATCCACTGTTGAGCTGTGCCCATCAAGGGTAATCCTCAAAGCGTGACCTGCTGGGTGCTTAAACATGCAGATGAGAAGCACTGGTTTTAAATGCATACCAGCCGAAATTATTGTAGGACTTATTCTAATATTTTGGTTTTTAGAAAGCAACTGGAGCATCTGGTGGAGCACTACCAAGACGGATCAATAGCAAACTATTTTTAGGTAAGCAGAATTATATTTCTGTAATTGCATTTTAATACTGACTGTTCAAATATGTGGAACAATTTGTGTATTTTTTAGAGCTCACAACCATTCCATTATTCTTTGTGGTAAATGCTTTCCTACCTTTCCAACTTCCTATTGGGTGGAATGGGAACGTCCCACTGGCCAGCTTACAGTTCTGACGTAAAATACATTGGTGGTTGGAGGATGATCCTGGGTAAACAGAGTGGAGGCCACTCTGACATAAACAGAAAGGAAAAAACAAGAAAATATAGCAAACTGGAATATAGCAATCTTGGCCTTTTTAACATATAGGAGCAATCTGATCATTAACAGTTACTAAACATGGGCCATGTTTACAGCTGAACTTCAAAAAGATACGTTGGTCCAGCTTGGACCAATGTAAGTATATATTGTCTTGTTGGAATATTAATCAAGTCTCCACGAATTTTACCTCAAGTTGTACTGAGCTGTCGGACTTTTTATCTTTATACTTATTCCATGCCTGTGTAAGTGAAAAGTCACTGTAGTAGACGCCGCTGCTACTACAGCGATCACAATGGTCTTTCGGGTCCTGTGCCAAACAGCTGCTCTTCTGCATAGTGAGCACAGAGGTTCGCTCGCTTTGCGCGGTAGTGCACAAGGTGTTCTGTGATTGAACAAGGTGAAGATTGTGACATTACCACCACACCACTACCTCGATCAGTCAGAGAAATATACAAAGAGTTCTGTGAATGCTGGCCTTGCTGAGTGAGCTATCCCCTGTGTTCACTATGTGAAGGTCAGCTGCTGGACACAGGACCTGGAAGATCCCAATGATCCCTTTATATTTGGTATACATAATATGTACTTGCATTAGTCCAAGATGTACATATTAGAGCTGCACGATTCTGGATAAAATCTCACGATTCTCGGCATAACATCATCTTTCACATTATACAAAAAAAATTGGGCTAACTTTACTGTTTAGTTGTTTGTTTTTATTCATTGAGATGTATATTTTCCCCCGAAAATTGCGTTTGAAAGACCCCTGCGCAATATATTGTGACATAAAATATTGCAACGACCGCCATTTTATTCTCTAGGGTCTCTGCTAAAAATATATATAACGTTTGGGGGTTCTAGGTAATTTTCTAGCAAAAAATACTGATTTTAAATTGTAAGCCACAAGTGTAAGAAAAAGGCTTAGTCTTGAAGTGGTTAAACTGACCTCATTTACAGACCAAAGTTAATTCCTTTGATCTAAAACAGGGGTGTCCAACTCAATTTCATTGTGGGCCGCAACAACATGGTTGCCCTCAAAGGGCCTGTTGCATCTGTAAGACTAGATGTCCAGAGCACCCCGCCCCCTTCACATCAGCTTTCAAGAGTCCCTTACGCCACAGTGCACCCCCCTTACTTTGTTCTGCTGCCGGGAAGAAGCTGGAAACCAGAAAGTGCAGGGTCTGGAGGAGGGCTGGAGTCTGCTAAATACTAAGACGGGGGGGGGGCAGGGATGAAGGGGTGCTATGGCTGCACAAAGTGTTACAGGATCTGTAGTAGGAGTTCTGTCGTCGTCTCTGCTGTCGACTGCTGAGATGGGGGGGGATTAGGGACGAGCCTCACCATGGCTGCACAAAGAAGTGCAGGATTTATAGAAGGAGTTTCGTTCTCTCAGCTACTGAGACAAGGTGGAGTGGAGACAAGGGGAGTGCTGCAGGAGAGGTGTGCAGGCCACATTCGGCCTGCAGGCCTTGTGTTTGACACATGTGATCTAAAAGAACGAAAAGATAAAATGTTTAATTTCATCTTTCATTGCTGAGCAATGTTGTGAAAAACTTTGCTGGCTGTTTTTTTCCTTTTTTTATTTTTTATATCTTTGACAGCTCCGAGCAGCGAATGGCTCTGAGCTGTTACATGAATTGAGGTAATGCTGGATTAAGAGCATAGGGGGGGGTTGAATCGAGATCGTGATTTTTTTAATGATCGTGCAGCTCTAGTACCTATGCACAAAAAATACCTAGAGTTTAGCTTTGACTGATTAGTTTTGACTGATTAAACCAGTACTTGGCTGAGCTGTTTTAATCCTAGCCTTAAATTTGAATACTGAAACCGGTATGAGGGCACTTCCGGTTATTTATAATTAAAACCAGCTTTCCACTTCTCTACAGTAAATCCTTGTGAGGTAAGGAAACATTTTTCAGTAGAGGAACAACAGGAACCTTTCTTATCTTGAGTCCCATAAGAGAACTAATAATAGCTGCCTAGATGGTCACTTGTTAGCGGATCTAATTCTGCTGCAGGCATGTCCAATCCGTCACTGCTCTTGTCTTCTGCCTCGGCTGTGTTGTTTTTTTTCCCAGAGTTCGCTATTACCTAGAAGTCCATCAGCTGCTTTACTTCGTCTACAAATCCACAAAAAGTGACAGTCGCTTGTATCAGGTTATAAAAGGTGAAAGATGCATGTGAACTGGGCAATTCATCGCAAGTAAAATGTTCCCAGCACTGCATCCTGCTAGCTGCCATTCAAAACTTAACTATAAATTGTTTTCTAACATTTAGAGATTTTATTTTATATATATATATATATATATATATATATATATATATATATATATATATATATATATATAATATATATATATTAGAAAATCTATATAATGCTACACTGCCATGATAAGGCACCTCTGTAAGGCTCAGTTTACACTTGAGTGTTTTGTAGCTCGAAGCTCAAAAACACTCAACAATCAAAAACCTATTGTTTTCAATAGCTCTTATTCACATCTGAGCGTCCTTTTTAAAGCAAGACGTCTGTCTCTCAAAAAAGTACGTGAGCTACTTTTCAGGCAGAATTTAGCATTTTTTTCCCTATAGACTTCAATGTGCACGCCTAAAAAGCGCGACGTGAGCTTTTTTTCAAACGTTTTTTTGCACGGTTGCACCTAAACAGCTCTCGCTCCTCTTTCAGCAGCATTCCACACTTTTTAGTTTCCTTGGACGTGGCCAAAACCCTTCTAAAACGCACCCAAGGAGGCCTGCCTCAATCAAGGCAGATAAAGACCTCCTGTTTGCACCAAATGCAGCACGTAACAACCACTCATACTCGTAACTAGCATTATAAAGGGGTATGTGGGTGAGGCAATTCAAAACAAGGTTTGGCTACCTTAAGGACGAGTCTGTTAATTTATTCATTGCTGTATAAACTGATCAGCTATAACCTTATGACCATTGGTGTGCACAGCCTATTACATTAGGATGTGCACCCCAGGGCACAAACACACGTGTGTATATCAGCAGAGCAGTAGACAGTGTCAGTAGAGCAGAGATTGGTGTAGTTTTTTTATTTTTTTTACAATTCTTTAGGAGCCCCATTAGGGGCCTATGGTGAAATATCAAGGGTCTAAACAGAGGGAAAGGGACAGAGGTTCCTCAGTCCCTTTCTCTGCAGCCTCAGCTGCACTGGACAGTGAACGAATAGGAAGTGCTCTTTGCTGAGCGGCTTCCTGTTCATTCACAGACTAAAGTACAGTAAACAGTTTACTATGCTTCAGTTAAGAATGAACACAGGAGCGATTTGGTACAGATCACTCACTGTGTTCATTCATCCATCCTGAAACCTCCCCCATTGCAGCCAGTGGAGGGGGTGGAAGAGAGGAGGGAACCTGGCAGCACTGCAAGGGAGAGATAGGATGCCAGGAAGCAGAGGGAATTGGCACCACACAAGGTGATTAGGGTGGGCCCAGGCACACCTAGCACACTCTGTGTGCACACCTATGATTATGACTGCCCACTATCGAATGTTATCCCCCTGTTTAGCTCAGGCACCAGTTGACATTGGAGTTTAGCCAGAAGTGGAAGTCCTGAATGGGCAAAGGAACATTGTATCTTTAAGAGCATTGGGAGGTAATGGGAGGTTGCAGTTTTACCTGGTCATAGCCGTCAATGGTGGGGCAGACACAGGAGGAGTGCACGAAATAAGCAAAATCTGATGCATTGCGGACAGAGATTATGGCTTTATGAAAAAAAGCTTGCGCGGTAGCTTCCTATAGACTTTTGTGAGACCATCTCTTGCCTTGGGAGAAAGACCCATAGACGTTCCCAGCTTCAGACAAAACATTCCTTAAAAATACAGAATATTGGCTACTAAAAATAAAGAATATTGGCTGGCCCAGGGTCTGTTTTTTTTTTTTTTTACAAGTCTTTTATTTACTTTCAACAGCTAGGTGAAAAACAGGCATTTGAATAACGGTCTAACCATAATAGTATATTTGTATTAACTTAATAACTGATTTATATTTCAGATCTTGAAATTGACCCGGATTTCAACAGTGAGGACTATGAGTACGAAGATGAAGCTAAACTTGTTATATTTCCAGACTATTTTGAAATTGCGTTACCTAACATAGAGGAGCTGCCAGCACTGGTCAGTGAAAGTGTGCTGTTTGTTGATTTATGAAGTATAGTGTATTAAGAACCTCTTCTGTTGTGCAAGAATACGCACAAAAAAAATGTTGGAAGGCCAAAGGAGTGTCTATATCTTTCTAAAAGATTAGAAATACAATCATTGAACGTTTAGAAAATTATCAGATTTTTGGGTTATTAAGATTTAAAAAAAAAGTGATCACTGGCTATCAGTCAGTATAAGCTCTCAAATAATCAATATATGTATAAAAATCATTTTAGACGTACTTGCTCCATTGCAGAATATTGAGGCATATTGTGCTGTTCACTTTAAGAGCGGAGTTCCACCCTAGGAAAGTTTTTTTCACTAAAAATACCCCCGGGACAGTCAGGGCTAGTGCATTACACAATGGATAGCCTCTGAACTGTCCCAGGTCGTACTTGCCTTTTTAGAAGAAATACTTGCCTTGAAAATGTCTTGCCTAGTGCTGCCATCTCAGGTGTGGGCAGCTGAAGCTAGCGCGTCCTCTTCTGCGTCCTCTTCGGTCCCACAATGCACTGCACCGGCTCCGCCATCACTTCCGGGGCAGGTGCGTCATCCCTGCACAGCTTCTGAGCATGTCCAGAAGCTGTTTAGCAGGGAATGATGCACCTGCACCGGAAGTGACGAACGGGCCGGTGCAGGCGCATTGATTTCTGGGAGCGATGATGTTCAGCTCCCAGGAATCAATGCAAGGAGGAAGTGATGGCACGGGCCGCGGCCGCAGAGGGAGGAAGAGGAAGAAAGGTGAAGTATATTTTCTTCTAAAACAAGGTAAGTAAAGAAAAAAAAATCGTGATTATCCATTTATTTTTCAGGTGACACAGAGCAAGCGGATGGGGCAAAGTGACTTTTGAGGGTGGAACTCCGCTTTAATACAGTGAACATTAGTAAATGTCAGGGCAAAAAAAAACGTATGCACATTTTCCCATGGTTTATCTCTTTAAAGAACCTGCAAGTATATTGATCTGCCAGAAATGCATTCAGCTCCCAGTTCTTGCTGAGGGTTAAAAACACAGCATTTTTGTGGGCTGAATGGTGTTAGCCCTGCCCTGTTGTTCTTAAGTAAATAAACTGCAACCCTTTTTTTTTCTCCCCAAATAAGGACTGATATTCCAAAGATAGGAACAGGGTGGGCTAATTGAGCTACTTGAGATAACAGAGTAAATGTGGACAGGATAGCTTTGAATTTCTGACATGATCAGTAGGTCTTTGTTTTGCACATATTGAACAGATATTACAAGTCACTTCCAATAGCAAGTATTTCACATTCCACTCCAGGCAATATCAGGCTTCACACTCCAGGCTCAGCTCATCTCCATCTAAGCAATCAATTGTACCCGCAACAGAAATGTTGTATATTAAAATGCAAAATAATCCTCTTTTATTAAAATAGCCAGCAGAAGTTCTATTCTGACATGTTTTGCACTAGGCACCAGTGTTAATTTTGGCAGCAAATTTCAATTTAGTTTTAGTCTTAGTCTTAGGACTAAAATGGCATTTTAGTTTTAGTCCCATTTTAGTCTTCTGCAAGTGTTTTAGTTTTAGTCGTATTTAGTCGACTAAAACTCCAGTATATTTTAGTCAACTAAAACGCCCTACATTTTAGTCGACTAAAACTCATTTTAGTCATCTATAATCAAATGGGTGTAGTGCAATTGTAATTTGTAATGCATTATTTAAGCATTTCTCTACAATTTCCAAACTCATTATATACTACTGCTGGTCCTGGAGTGAAAAATCTAATATGTTATTATTTATGCTTTGAGCATGCAACAGTGTTAATTTTTGGCAGCAAATTTCGATTTAGTTTTAGTTAGTCTTTTGACTAAAATGCCATTTTAGTTTTAGTCGTATTTTAGTCTTAAGACTAAAATGCCATTTTAGTTTTAGTCGTATTTTAGTCATCTGAATTGTGTTAGTCGACGAAAACGTTTTAGTCGGTTTTAGTCGACGAAATTAACACTGCTAGGCACATCACATTTTTGAGAAAGCACTATGCCTAGTGCTAAACATGTCAAATTAGACCTTGTTCCTGCTTGCTTTTTTTAAAAAAGGAAAAGCATTATTTTAATCTCAATGTTTGGCATTTCTGTTGTTGGTACAATAAAACACCTCCAATATGTAACAGTGCAAATGTAGCAATTAATAGAAGATCATTTATTAGTTTACATGCACTTTAACAAAAAACAAGCAAAAAAAAGAACAATTGGGGTTTGCAAATTAAAAGTAACCTCTTCTCTTTCTGCTGATTCTCTTCTGTTTTAATAGGAAGTATGGAGATACCCAACCATTCAATATGTTACCCCATAATATTTTTACATAGGGTCTACTGTACTAGCTGATTGCTGAGTTTATCCTTGACCATTTTTTGGAAAGAAGATAAATATGGAGGTCATAATTGCTATTCTACTGAAAATGGTTATTGCCTGACTATTATGCTGTGCCTCTAGCTTCAGTACTTTGAGTCAGTGACATAGAAAAATATGCAACCGATTTATTATGCAATTCCTATTATATCAATAGGTCGAAGGCATCTTACCCACTTTCATAAAAAAAAAAAAAAAAAAAAAATACATAAGAAATCATGATGTTTATTACACGATTATTACTTTTTTTCAAAGTTACATTTTTCTTGCCTCTTTGTACAGGTTACTATTGCCTGTGATGCTGTTCTAAATTCCAAGTCCCCATATAGAAAGTTGGAACAAGAGTCATGGGAAGACGAATTACAAATATCAAAGTTTGCAAATAATCTTGTACAAATAGACAATGGAGTCAAGATTCCACCAAGGTAAATTATGTAGATAATGTTTTACGTTTGGCCCACATGACCCAAGCTTGCTGACCATCACCCAATGTGATCACGTTTTGTTTCCAACTAGTTCTATTGAAGCTGATAACAGGCTTATGAGAAAAGCTGATGTTTTGGGTTGCAGGACCATTCCGCCGATTCAGAAGTCTGAACCTACCAACTTAATGCTGCACAGACAATGCATCTGTAGTCCTATTTGTGTTCACTTTTGCTGACCCATATTACCCATAAAGAACATGTCCGCGTGAATTTGGAAAAGTGCTAAAGATGTATGCAGGGCTGGTGTTATAAATAATGGGCCCCATACTGCCTACCTGACATGGCCCCGCTCCCTCCCACACCCTAGAAAATATCAAATTATATTGTCACTGAAAATACACTAACATCATTATTATATGACATATTTACCGGACCCCTTCCCCCCTGTCGCCATCCTGAAACATCCCCTTGTGTGTAGGCAGCAGCTGCCAGCGGTAGGGAAGAAGAGGGTACATGGCAACTGATCCCCCTGCAGCTCAGCTGGAGGAAGGTAGCCGAGGAGAAGCCAGCAGCACTGCAGGGGGAGGCAGAATAGGATCAGTGTCGGCAGTAAGGCAGTGCAGCTGGCCCACCTGCTCAGCACGTGCCCAGTCCCAGTAAAGGAGGGCTGGCTGTACTGCCTTATCAGCGGCACTGGATGTATATGTAAATAAGCAGATTCTGTTCATTCCAAAAATTGCTATATTTCCTGCTGATAATCTGGCAATGTGATAAAATTGTCTAAATGTATGTGGTCACTGGTTTCATACGGTGTACATGTGCTGATAGTTCAGAACCTCAGCCACTTACTGAGCTTTATCACAAAGTGGTTGAATAAGGTTACAATTCTACCCTGCTCAGGGATAATGTTTCTTTACAAAAAGAGTGTGCACTAAACCGTTGGAATTTTATCTAGGTTAGTTGTCTAAACATATTTGCTTTGGAGTTTTGAGGTCATATTTTGAAACATTTGTAAACAAATGTAAACCACAAATATTTGAATTTCCTGCAGTGGCTGGAAGTGTGCAAAATGCAATCTTCGAGAGAATCTGTGGCTAAACCTGACAGATGGCTTAGTGATGTGTGGACGATGGTTCTGCTCAGGCAGTGGAGGGAATGGTCACGCATTAGAGCACCATAAGCAAATGGGATATCCATTGGCTGTTAGGCTTGGATCAATAACGCCTGATGGAGCAGGTATGTGTCAGTTATCTTAAACTATATGAATGTTTTGCCCTAAGATTGTGATATCAATATTGGTTAGGACAGCCCATAGATGACTTGATTTTCTTTCCTTCCACTATGGGTAGTAGAATACAGGGAGATTTCTGGGGCCGGCAGAATACATGATTACTACTAGTGCTATAGCCGCCGGCAGTAATCCCATGTAGAAAAATTTGACAGGCTGGTTGTACCAAAGTTGATCGATGTTTGACTTGGGTACAATCAACTTGCGCATACATAGAGAGAAGTTCGACCGATCCCTTCTGAACCAGCCGAATTTTCGATCCATTTGTGGCTGGCTTTAGGATATTGTCCACTTGTGTGATAAGTGTGGCTACTGTGCAACACATTTGTTGGAAGGAAACCACAGTGCATCTGTATTGAATCTAATTTTAATGGTGTTTTGTGGGCTCAAGGTAATCCTAAATACTGTATACAGAAATATGGAGACTGCTTTTGTAACCTCCTGAAAATTTTGTTGTGCTTTTTCACTGGCTGCCTAAAACAAGTATGCAGGCCGAGAAAGTCAGAAGGCCTTATGGGAGTTCCTTACCCAGATCAGTGACTAAAAGTATTGGAGCAAGCGACAACTAGGGAGCTAGCATTCTCCAATGGCAACCTCCATGTTGCATTTCTATGTGACCAGGAAAGCACATGTCACATGTATTTTCTATTATATTTGACCACATGCCTGTAAAGCATACTGTACCTTTCCTGAAGAAAGTGGGGTCGCAGCTGTATACCACCTTTTTTGAAGAAAGCACTTCACTAAGTTGTCTCTAGTGACGGGTCATCTGGCCCTCAAAGTTAAAGTAGAACTACAGGCAAAACATTTTTTTTATTTTTTTTCATTTTGGATAGAGTAAAAAAGGATTGTAACTCCTGTCAGATTTTTTTTTTTTTCGCCATCTGAGTCCCATTGTGGAGATTTCCCTTCACTTCTTGTCTCATAGCCAAATAGGATGTGAGAAGAAATTCCTGCAAATTAAATAAATCCTTGGTGAACCCCCAGGTCACCAGAACTAGGGTCTCCATCTCCTTTCTGCTCTATTACTTTTCTGGGGACAACCCAAAATTTGGGATTTTCTTTTACTTTCACCTTCAAAGTTTATAGTAAACAGGGAAAATGGGGTAAATCTCCCTAACGTGGGCACAGACAGCAATAAAAATTGACAAGTGTTCTAATCCTTCTCAACTCCATCCAAAACCAAGATAAACGTTTTGCCTTTAGTTATACTTTAATCTCTACTGAGGAAGTATGGTGCTTGCTATTGTGTTTCTGCTTCTAAAAAGGGTGTTCCTTGGCTTATGCAATGGTCTGGGTAAATCTGTATTATTCTATGCAGGATCAAGTAGCAGGTTCCCTTTTTGCTTACCCCTTCCTTTTAGCTTCCAATATTTGCCTTCTCATCCTTTCTACTATATTTGCATGCCAGAGGTCAATAAAAATGTCCTGTGTAAGCTCAAAATCAGTCATGGGCTGTTCTTATAAAGAGCTCAGGACCTTACCCCTGCCCTTATGTGACATGGACTTGGCAGTGTTCCAGAGTCACGTGGTTTCTCATATCTAGACCTGTTATTTTACTGCTGTGGGTGAACAGGCCAGTGAGGCAGCAAATCTTAGGTAAGTGCATTAGGGAAAGGAGCACCTTTTTAAGTGGATCTACTGCTTTGCCTTGTGTTAGCCAAGTACAGCTTCACTTCAGGTCTTGCCAAATCACTGACCTTGCAGGTTTAAAGTTCTGACTTTGCTCCCTACAGTGGGTAAATGAGATGTGTGGGAGTAAATTTTACCTTTGCTCTTGATCAGAGAACAGTTCATGGAGTAGCAAATGAAAGGAATTTTGGTGCAAAAAATGGATATTATCAGGGGCACCTGGCACACCAGTTCTTATTCTTAATACAATTTGAATTCGTCATTATGAATATCATACAGTGAAATTGTCTTTTTTCACTCTCTTTTTTACTTAACCCTTGCAAAAGATGATGAAAACGTAACCGATCATTGAGGAATCACAGGGCTGTAACTGTCATGAGTAGTAGGGGGGAACTCCTGTCAGTTATACAATTCAGGCCTATAGGTACCTGCCATTACATCCAAAGGTCAAGGCTGATAAGCAAAGTCCAACACTCGCTATAATGGGTTGCCTCACAAACCAGCAGTTTTTGTTTTTTTCTGCTTTATTCTGCACACTACTGAGATATTAGAACACAAACAGTTACCTACAACTGTAAATGTATGTGTCCCAGATTCTCAACATTATCTGAGATACATTTTAAATATGTGTATTTTTATTTCTTTTAGATGTGTACTCATTTGATGAAGAGGAAGCTGTGGTGGATCCTCACCTTGCCAAACACCTTGCACATTTTGGCATCGATATGTTACAGATGCAGGGGGTAATGATCAGTACAGTGTTTGTTTTCATCACGTGTGTGTCTGACCTTTTCCGAACGTCTCTAACTTCAGCTTATATATGACATGAACTTTTATATTCTGGTCATGAATTTGGATCTTTGCTGTCTATTTTAACCATAACACTTTTTATCTAGGGAAAGGTAGGGCAAGCTTTTGTTCTTGAGATGTGGAAATAACACTAAATCTAAAGTTTATTTTTAATTCAAAACATTAATTATCCTTTAAATTTAAGTTACGGTAAATTCAAAAGCAAAAACAGGCAAGAGATCTTGAAAGAAGGCACCAAAATGTGCTGACATACCCTATAAAGCAATCCAGAAGTTCTAAAATTCATGGTACTTGATTATTCAGTTTTGGAACCACTACCATGGTTAAGTGTGCAAGCCTGCTCCCTCCTGTCTCTTGTATCTCAAAAATGGGCAATGAGGCTAGAGATCATAGTTTTGGGCCAATCATGATGCTTCCCTAGATAGGCGGAGGGGTTGCTTTTGACCACAGGGGCTGGATTTTCAATGTCCTTTGCCTGTTTAGCACTTATAAGATGCCCATTTGAAACACGGTTGTTGAAAAAAGCCTCCCTTACCTGTGGCATGCATAAATGTGGCTGCTAATAGTTAAACTGGCAATAGATTATTTAAAGTGGAACGTCACTCCACCTTTAATTTTTTTTGGGGGAAGGGTGGGGGCTATTTCAAACTGTGTCTGTTGCCGCCATTCTGATGTGTCCTTCTCTTGAAACCCCTTTTAAGACTCCAGTTACATCTCCCATGAGACTGCAAATGCCCATTCACAGAGTAGCTGATGGGTGTGGCTAGATGCATGATTGGGGGCTGGTATAGCTGAACCTGGAAGAGGCAACCAGCTGAGGGGGGGCTCAGATGGTGGTGCAGAACACAGGTTGTCACCCAAACAGCAGATTACTGCAGGAAAACCCTGGATTGGCTGAGCAGATGAGCGCGTGTTTTGAAGAGAACCAAACATAAAAGGTAGGAGGGGGATGTGAGTTAAATTGCACTTGAAGGTACAGTATTAATAGTTTTAAAGGCAAACTGATTACATTGTACCATAAATATGCAGTAATATTTGGGCTATATGTCTGTCACCAGGCGTTACTTTATTTCAGATATGTCTGCCAACTTTAAAGAGGAACAACTACCTGAAACTGCTAATTTTTTACTCCCTACAGAAGGGCAAAATTTGTTTTCAGACAAAACTTTAGTTCAGTATATTCCCTTAAAAGGCAGAAGATTTGGATTGTCTTCATTTTTCACCCTCTGATGAATACCACATAATAGTATGTTGAGAATCAGCAGGCGAGATACTGAAAATCTCCCCATGATCTATTAGGGGCCCATTCACACTTCACTTTTCTGTTTTTTTTAAATGCATTTCACTTTGACACCAATGAAAATCAAAACATATGTTGATGTACAGTTTGATGAATTTCTGTTGATTTCAAGGAAAAATGCATCTGCTAAAACAACAATTGTGACTGGGCCCTTAGATATGCTGGTTGTCTGAGAGAGCTGTAAAGTTTGTAAGGATGGAAATATTCTCCATTCCATTGTAAACAGAAAATCAATTTTGGGTTCAGTTCTTCTTCAAACTAATAAATCAGTAAAGGTATTTAATCAAGACCGTGAATCCTTCCTGTTAATGGAGTCTTCCGTGAGTAAAACTGTAAAAAAAAATCAACACATTGTGGATGTATTAAAACTGTATGTGCTTTTCATTCCCTTTCTTTTAAATGTTTTGATTGTATCTGAATGGAGGCTTGTTGTTGGCAGACAGAGAATGGCGTTATGGATAATGAAGTTAAACCAAGGGTCAGCGAGTGGGAAGTCGTCCAAGAGACCGGGCTGAAGTTGAAGCCGATGTTTGGCTCCGGCTACACTGGTATTAAGAACCAGGGGAACAGTTCCTACCTCAGCACTGTGATGCAGGTTATCTTCAGCATACCAGAATTCCAGAGGGCGTAAGTGTCATCATTACTTCTTCTGTAGATATATGTGAAATCAAATTACCACGGTAAAATTAAACCAGAAGCTCATGAGCTGAACATTCTATGCTAAAACAATTATTAACAAAAAAGTCTGTTGATAATTGTTCTGTGTATTAGCAGTTGGATATTGAATGTCTGGTATAGTAGATGCGTTCATAAAAAGTTTGATTATATAGGAGTTTGACACCTATGATGAATGGCATATCTCAGGTTTTGTCAGATTTGGCCTTCATTGTAGTTGATCATATCTCTTGGGGCTGCCTACAATATATTGTGGAAAAGCAACAACCTAAAGCGGTTGTAAACCCTCACATAAACCCAGTGAAGTGAATAGCCTCAGGTGATATACAGAGATTAAACAAATCCTCCTACAAAAGTTTTACTTGATTATCTGCAGCCATCTCTACCCTACATCCCTTCAAAAGTGCACAATTGGGATGAAATCATTCTGCATCTGTCTGGAGCAGAGAGGGGCGAGGTGGGGAGCTGCAGTTAGAGCTCTTGTACAGTGTGTGAGAGCTGATGGGAGGAAAGGGATACACCCCCTTCACACATACACAGGAACCAAGGACCATGTAGAGCTGTGGTTTAAATAGACAAGCTGTGCAGCTGTGGACTAGGAAACGTCTCACTGCCTGTAATTAGCGGCGTGCCGTGCGGTTTCCTGGCGGGATCAGGCAGGTAGGTTGGGACTAGGATCCCAAACACGTCAGAGCCCATCTCTAGTGCTGAGCTCTCCTCCCCCATGACAAATTTTTCTCATGTGTCTGGAAAACTCTGGAAGTGCTTATAACCGTGCAATGAAACACCAGAGAGAAACCACACTTAGAGCTTTGGAGAGAGACAAGTAAACACTACAGACATACGGTTCGGCCATATATATTTGGACACAGCCACAATTTTCATACTTTTGGCTCTGTATGCCACCAGAATAAAATTAAAACAAAACAATCCAAATTAATTTGAAGTGCAGACTTTCAGCTTTAACCACTTACTCCTGGGTTGCTTTTGCAGTGTGTTTTGGATCATTGTCCACCTGTACTGTGAAGCAACGTCCAATCAACTTTGTTGCATTTGGCTGAATCTGGGCTGACAGTATATCTCTAAACACTGCAGAATTCATCTGGCTGCTTCTCTCTTCTGTCACATCATCAATAAACACCAATGACCCAGTGCCACTGGAAGCCATGCATGCCCATGCCATCACTCTGTCTCCACAATGTTTTACAGATGACGTTGTGTGCTTTGGATCAAGAGCTGTTCCAAGCCTTCTCCACACTTTTTTATTCTTCTCGTCATTCTGGTACAGATTAATTTTAGTTACATCCATCCAAAGAATGCTTTTCCAGAACTGGTCTGTCTTTTTTAGATGTTTTTTGGCAAAGTCTAATCTGGCGTTTGTATTCTTCAGGGTTATGAATGGTTTGCACCCTGTGCTGAACCTTCTGTGTTTTGCTGTCGTGAAGTCTTCTTTTGATTCTCCTGGAGAGCTCCCCTCACTTGTCTGAATGGGTTTTTCTTTACCATAGAGAGGGTCCTGCGATCATCCACCACTGTTGCCTCTTTATGTTGCTGAGCTTAGCAGTGCCTTCTTCTTTCCTCAGAATGTACCAAACTGTTGATTTTGCCACTCCTAATGTTGCTGCTATCTCTCTGATGGATTTGTTTAGTTTTGCAATGAAGCCTTGCAATGGCCTGTTTCACTTGCATGGACAGCTCCTTTGAACACATGATGTAGGTTCACAGCAAAAGATTCCAAATGCAAATACCACACTTAGAATCAACTCTATACCTCTTACCTGCCTAATTGATGAAGAAACAACGAAGTAGCCAACACCTGTCCCTCCAACAGCTTTTGATTCAATTTTCCAATTACTTTTGGTCCCTTGAAAAAGGGGATGGCATATCTTAAGAGCTGTAACTCCTAAACCCTTCCTCTGATTTGGATGTACATATCCTCATATTAAAAGTGAGTGTGTGCACTTTCAGCCAATATCCACTATGTAACTATAAATTGAATATGTTTTGGTTAATACCTGAAAAAACTAATGTTGTGCCTGTATTCAAATATATATGGATCTAACTGTATGTGCTTTGTTCAGATTTCATGACTGAGGTCTACAACCACTTAAAGTTGAGAATTTTCACACAGTAAATTGTGTTAGGATTCACTTCAATTATCACATAATATCAGAAGCAAATTCCTGTTATCTTATTTCACATGCACATGACTGAAAAATTTAAGTGAATATTGAATTTATAAATGTATGCCAAATCAAGTGGATATGGAGATGTTTGTTGCAGCTCACAGTAAATACAGTGCCTTGCGAAAGTATTCGGCCCCCTTGAACTTTTCAACCTTTTGCCACATTTCAGGCTTCAAACATAAAGATATGAAACTGTAATTTTTTGTGAAGAATCAACAACAAGTGGGACACAATCATGAAGCGGAACAAAATGTATTGGATATTTCAAACTTTGTTAACCAATAAAAAACTGAAAAATTGGGCGTGCAAAATTATTCAGCCCCTTTACTTTCAGTGCAGCAAACTCTCTCCAGAAGTTCAGTGATGATCTCTGAATGATCCAATGTTGACCTAAATGACTAATGATGATATATAGAATCCACCTGTGTGTAATCAAGTCTCTGTATAAATGCACCTGATCTGCGATAGTCTCAGAGGTCTGTTTAAAGCGCAGAGAGCACCATGAAGAACAAGGAACACACCAGGCAGGTCCGAGATACTGTTGTGGAGAAGTTTAAAGCCGGATTTGGATACGAAAAGATTTCTCAAGCATTAAACATCCCAAGGAGCACTGTGCAAGCGATAATATTGAAATGGAAGGAGTATCAGACCACTGCAAATCTACGAAGACCTGGCCGTCCCTCTAAACTTTCAGCTCATACAAGGAGAAGACTGATCAGAGATGCAGCCAAGAGGCCCGTGATCACTCTGGATGAACTGCAGAGATCTACAGCTGAGGTCCATAGGACAACAATCAGTCGTATACTGCACAAATCTGGCCTTTAGGGAAGAGTGGCAAGAAGAAAGCCATTTCTTAAAGATATCCATAAAAAGTGTTGTTTAAAGTTTGCCACAAGCCACCTGGGAGACACACCAAACATGTGGAAGAAGGTGCTCTGGTCAGATGAAACCAAAATCAAACTTTTTGGAAACAATGCAAAACGTTATGTTTGGCGTAAAAGCAACACAGCTCATCACCCTGAACACACCATCCCCACTGTCAAACATGGTGGTGGCAGCATCATGGTTTGAGCCTGCTTTTCTTCAGCAGGAACAGGGAAGATGGTTAAAATTGATGGAAGATGGATAGAGCCAAATACAGGACCATTCTGGAAGAAAACCTGATGAAGTCTGCAAAAGACCTGAGACTGGAATGGAGATTTGTCTTCCAACAAGACAATGATCCAAAACATAAAGCAAAATCTACAATGGAATGGTTCACAAATAAACATATCCAGGTGTTAGAATGGCCAAGTCAAAGTCCAGACCTGAATCCAATCGAGAATCTGTGGAAATAACTGAAAACTGCTGTTCACAAACACACTCCATCCAACCTCACTGAGCTCAAGCTGTTTTGCAAGGAGGAATGGGCAAAAATTTCAGTCTCTCGATGTGCAAAACTGATAGAGACATACCCCAAGCGACTTACAGCTGTAATCGCAGCAAAAGGTGGCGCTACAAAGTATTAACTTAAGGGGGCTGAATAATTTTGCACGCCTAATTTTTAGGTTTTTTATTTATTAAAAATGTTTGAAATATCCAATAAATTTTGTTCCACTTCATGATTGTGTCCCACTTGTTGTTGATTCTTCAAAAAAAATTACAGTTTTATATCTTTATGTTTGACGCCTGAAATGTGGCAAAAGGTCAAAAAGTTCAAGGGGGCCGAATACTTTCGCAAGGCACTGTATGTTGCCATTCAAAATGCAACTTTTATTCTGACTCCTAAATCTAAAGGAAACAACAGCAATTCAATACCATTAGCACTTCTGCAGGGGGTGGTGTGGTATGCCTATTACATGGCAGCAAGTTATAAGTGAGCTGTCGAGTAAATACCTTCATACAGCCTAAAGGACCTGTTCAGAGAGATTTGGTTTTAATTGGAACTTCGAGAGCCACATTTTTTGTTTTCCGTACTCTATTATTTTTACTTTAAAATGGGTAATTGGGACCAACTTCAGAATCCTATTATCCAGTCTTTGTTTGCTATCCTTCTTTTATATATGTACCTAATTGATTAAAGTAGATGACCAAACTGGATGATCTTTGCTGTAATAAACAATTGCTTTGAATTTATTTTCCATTTTTTTGCCTTTCTTACATTTCAGTGGGAAAAAATGCAATGGCATTTTTTTTTTCATCTCAAAAGTCTGATCTTCGACCTTTTTTCAGAAACTTCCTATATGCATGCACTTGCTCTATGTTGGCTGCACATCATTGCTCTGGGCTAGCTTCGTGATTGTGACATACCTGTGCTATGTTTGTCAGTATGGCTAAACAAAAGAACTTTTTTAAAGGTGAAATCGATATCATAAATCGTGACATTAGTGCAAAAAGAACATTATAAATAAATAAATGCAATTGCAACAATCAAAATATATGTGAATGTATAGTGAAAAAAAAATACATAAATGCATATAAAGTGTCCAATATGTGTATAACAAGAGTCCATGCAATGAAGAATGGAAAAAAATATAGGACGGTGTCCAAACAAAATCCTCTATATTATTTTGAGATATAATGGGTAAAAGATTCAAGGAGCCACAAGTCCCAGTAAGTAGTGTGGTTGTTACATCAACAAGAAACCGTTGAAGACGAAAAACACCACTGTGCAGGTCACCACAGAATATAAATGGATTGGCTGCTTACCAGATCAAATGGGTCACCCAAATTAATGAGTAGACCTATATAAGCTTTTTAGATGGTAATGCCAGGAACGGCCACAGGGTGTCACCTCACCAAACACTTCAGATCAGGTATCCATATAGCATGTATAAAGAAATTGATGACAGGGACATAGCGTAATTCCATAAAATACAATCCGTTTATTAAATTAAAAGATATCAAACTCACATTTCAGATGAGTATCACAAGCATAAAAAGCAATAGGCCAGCGTTTAGAAGAGAGCAAACATCTCCTGGAGCATGGCAGATCATAGAAGCCGGCTGTTGGGGGTGTGGTAGCGTCACATCTGACTCACCCGACCGGTTTCGTCATACGCTTGACGTCATCACACACTTACCATTGTCAGTATGGCTGCTTGTAGTCATTCCTAAGTAGTGAGAGTGACACAGCAGGGGGACATTTTGGACACAGTTGTCACATCAAAAGGAGAAATTAACTTCACATAGGCCTTTATGGCAGGATCACCAGGTATTTTTTATTGAAAGCTGCAAGTTTAAAACTAGTGAAAACAACTTTTGAAATTACCTTAACCTGTTACTATGCAATTTTAATGATATGGTGTAGGTCTACCTTAATGAAAACAATGAGTTCTTCCTCTGGACCTGTTTTTCCTGACATTGGTAAACGGATGGGTCCCATAGGCAACTTTGAGATCTATCAACTTCTAACAGGATTACTAGGGCCATAGACAGATCGTAATTTGGCCGGTTTGACCTCACTGCTGGCGGCTATAGCCGCCGGCAGTGATCATTCTATTCTGAGGGCTGGGAAATCTCCCACTGTCAGCATACAATAGTACAGCAGGAGGGATTACCCCATCAACACTGATTATGTTGATGTAGGAATCGTGCAGTTTTCTTTCCTTCAACCTGTGGTTGAAGGAAAGAAAATTCTATACAGAATGGCCTGCATAAAGAGGTTGTTCTCTCTGGGGGGAGGAAATAAGAATTAAAAGTCAACAGCTACAAAGTCTTTAGCTGCTGACTTTTATTTAAAGAACACTTACTTGTCCAGGTATCCAGTGCCATCATCAACCGGGCTAGTTCTTCACTAGTCTTTGGGATCCCGGCATCAGCATCATAACTTTGGGCAGCCGGCTGTGTTGCTTATGGCTTCACAGCCAGCTGCCCACTGCGCTTGTGTGAGCAGTACTGCGCTTTGTGCATGGCCCTCGCAGTCTTCTGGGACCTGTGACCTGGAGGAACAGAGGAGAACTTCTGCTCAGGTCACCTAGGCAATCCAAGTAGGAGTAGCTATCTGTCAAAACTAGGTACCCCCCCCCCCCCCCAAAGAAAATGACATGCCAAATGTGCAGGGGAGGAGGGCTTAAAGAGGAACTTCCCTTTTGGGTGGAGTTCTGCTTTAAGTCTCACCTCTTGTGTTTACCATTGCTATACTGTTTTTATGTGGTATGTGCATTATTAAAGCACCTTCCCATTTACTATGGAAAAATTAAATGATTGGGCATTGTTAAAAATATTTCAGAATGATTAAAAACCTGTCACTCACCCTAAGCATTTGCTTCATCTCACTATATACTAAGATTAAGATGAAGGAAGATTTCTTTAGTGTTGGAGGGACACTACATCCACTCTTCACAGGTTAGGCTCAGTTTCTGCCATGTTATTTATATTCCTCACAATGTAACTAGAGGAATAGTCACACTACTGAAAGCTGACGTTGGTAAACATATGACTGTAGACTGACATAAAGAAATAGTGTAACCCTAGGATGACTGACCTACCATGACAAGAAGCTTGGCAATGAAATATAGTATACAGTTGCATTAAACCATCTTAAGCCACCACATGCTGAACATCTCAGACCAGATCACTGTTCTTTCCATTTCTGCAGATCTATTAGATGGAAATACATCTTTAACTATCTTCTATTGATTTTTGGCAATGCCTTGATTTCCTTCTGAGTTTCAGGAGTTTTCATGAGCAGCAGCAGGTTGTCCAGGTATTGCTTTTGATAACATGTTTTGACTTTGTGATGCTGTTTGGAGCATTAACTGTAATACGTTATATGGTAATGATTGCCATCCAGTGGCTACCTAGACACCTCCTGCTCCAGCTCCCTTACGCTAACATGTGGCTTTTACTGGGTTTAATAGAACTTGGGGAGTAGTGACAAACATTCCTCAAGAGTTCCCTGCTATGCCCACTGTCCACCCCCTCCATTCATAAAAGCCATACTACTGCATCTATGAATGAAACAGGATCAATAGTATAAATGAAGGAGGGAGACCTCTCATGTGCTCGTCCTCCAATCATAGACCACTCTTTAACTACTTCAGGTCTCACAGTTGTACATCCCATATGAACCGAAGCAATTTTTGCATTTCTGATATATAAGCCGGTTTATTTGACAGTCATTTTTTGTTATCACTAAAGGTAACAAAGTAATTTTTTTTTCTTTTAAGACAAACAAGGTTTTCTTTTTTTGATGTCTTGCAAAATATTTTTCTCTTTCACTCATCAACGGAACAAAAAACACCGTGCTAGGCCCATGGGCCGTCCTCAGCTGGTATATAACCCCCTGCTCTGCTCTAGGTAATTAGTTTTATTCTGTCCAGTCAGGAGAAAGGACCTAAGCTCCCGGCTGGAACCTCTGGTTCTAACAATTTTCTCCTTCCTTACCTCCTTTTTGTTTTTTTCTCTTGGGAGATCTAAAATCAATTGCTGGGCTAATCTAGATCCAGTGGTCCCCCAGCCCAGCCAGCAAGCGCGTGCAGACCGCAGCTACGCGCTAGGTCAGCCGTGACATAGCCTCATGGACAGAGGCTGGCCCATGAGTTAAACGTCTGGCAGGGTTGCATTACGACCGGGCTTGGGTCCCTTGGCTGACCGCTCCACCACTTCGGTGGCGAGGAGTTCTGTCTGGAGCATTACCCGCACCATGGAAGGGTAAGTACAGTTCCCCTCTCCCCTTTTGGTGGTTTTCTTTGGGGAGGACGTGGGTAACCTCCATGGATGGTCGGACCTGCCTGCAGGTTCCTTACTCCTATCCTTAAATCCCTCACTGAGCTGGGCTTCCCGCCACTCCAATTCCCCCCTGTCTGGACCTAGAGTCTGATGGGGGTTCCAGGGTAGAGAATGCAGCAGAGACCCCTAGGCTCTCCCCCACTATCCCCACTCTGTAAGGGTCCGGGGATAGTGTGTGTCCTGCCCTGGTAGTCTGGAGGGGTCCCAGTGTAGGAGACCCCCCTAGGTGCATGCCCTACTGTTTACAGTGTGGATATAGTGCAGGGGGGTCCCAGTGCAGAGACCAGTGCAGAGTCTCCCCTAAACGTGTGTCCTACCTTTAGGGAGGTCCCCTTGCAGAGGATGCAACATTGCAGGACGTGCAGGAAAGATCCTGGCAACATGCTTCAGTGTTTGTAGCTGATGGTGGCCATTTTCCCTTAGTCTGACTGGTCTCTGGTTGGCGGCCATGTTTGTGTAGCTGGATGATTTTACGGGGGCCATTTTCCCTTAGTCTGGGAGATGCTGGAGTCAACTGAAGCCTCGTGGGGATGCCAAAGCTCCTCCTCTTCCTCCTTAGTTTCCTCTTTCTGTGCCTGGGATGTATGAACAGGGATAGCGCCCATGATGATGCTGGGTTCTAATTCTCGGTGCTCCTCCACTAGGTAGGGTGAGTCTTTGGGGGGTCCCTGTTATCTCTCTCTCTGCTGATAGGTACCCTGAGCCTTGAGGGGATCCTTTAGTGGTGCTAAAAGATTGTTTTTGTACTGCAAGGTCCTTATGAAGGGTCACATCTCCTCCACTGACCCCCTCAAGGAGGTGACAGGTCCCTCGGAAACCCCAGCTTCCCATGGTTGCACTGACGGCAGTCCTGCAGTGGAAGTGGCGTGTGGGCAAAGGTCCAGGAGGAAGCATCCCCCGCCTTCCCCTGCTTAGGCTGTCTCATCTGATTCTGAGCTTGATGCCACCGTGGACGTGGTCCGTCCAGGGGGACTTCATATCACATCACCTGATCCATTCGATGGGGAGGATGATTCCTCCATGGTCACATTAGCGAATGAAAAAGTGCTGGTAGATGCACTTATCACTTCAGTGCGTGAGACTGTAAAAATGGAGGATGTGGCTGATGTAGCCATGGACGTGGCTATATCGTTTGGTACGCACAAGTGGCATCGTACTCCAAAGGTGTTTCCTGGTGTCCCTAATTTTGACAGGTTTTCCTGTAAGGAATGGGAACAACCAAAGTTACCCTTTTGAGGAGTCACTTTTAAAGTGGGCTTGTTCACCAGTGGTGGACCCTCCTGTTTCCAGGTTGAATAAAGCAACCATGATCCCAGTAGAGGAATCCCCGTCTAAGGACCCGGCTGACAAGAAAGCGGAGGCTGGGGCACACAGCATGTTTACTATGACTGGATCGGCATTGCGGCCAGTCTTTGCCGTAGCTCTGGTGTCTCAGACCCTAACTGAATGGACCAAGCTTTTGTGCCAGGCCCTGGGGGGGGGGGGGGGGGGAGCAGGTCCACGCTGCTTATGTTGATTTAGTAGACCAGTTGGTCCATGGGCTGCAGGTTAATGTGTGATGCAACTTTGGATACAGCTCCTGTGCTGTCCAAACTTTCTGTTTCAGCGGTGGTGATAAGGCGCGTGCCCTGGCTTAAGAATTGGTCCGCAGACCAAGCCTCTAAGAAAGCTCTCATTGATCTACCCTTTCAAGGCAATCGCTTGTTTGAGGCTACCCTGGATGATCTCATTAAGGGTATCATGGAGGGGGGTGGGGGGGGGGTGTTAGTACCTTCCTGCCACAGTCAAGGAAAGGGAAGAAGCCTCGCCGCATATAGAGAATTCTTTTGTTCTTCTTGGACAGAGAATAAGGGAAATAGACCTTTTAAATCTTCTCTGGAGGTTCCAAGCAACCTTGGTCTGGTAAGCCTAGAGATAGCTTCCCCAGACCAGCAGACAAGACCCCTTCAGCATGAAGGTCTGCCCTCACTCATTATTGGGGTGGGGGGACATCTTCACTGGTTTCTTGCCCTGTGGACGTCTTTGCTGTGCGTCCAGGAGATCCACAAAATGTTTCTTTTGGGGGTACCCAGAAGGGGGGACAAAGCTTATCCTTAGTTTTTTTTTTTTATTTTGTTTTTTTTTTTTTTTTAGGTCCTGAGTCTCCTTGTGCAGATTTAATTTCTGCAAAGGTTCAGGTGATGTCTGAACTACCTAAGGTTCCCCCTATCCCTGTCCAGGGAATGAATTTACCTATTTCTGATTTTATTCCTGACCAGTATGGTCCTTCCTCTGCACAAACTGCTGTCACGTAGATAGTTCTCTCTCCCATTTTGCATACAGGTTCTGAGCCTGGTGGTATCCACCTTCAAGACAGTTCTGTTTGCACAGACTTACATGCAGCTCCTTTAGCAGGTTCAGCTCCACAGGAGGATACCGAGGCTTGTGACAAGGTCATGGAGTCCTCTTACAGACGCCGCAGTCTTCCAAGGGCCACGGTAAGGCCAGTATCATCCTCGGCTCAGGCTTCTTCTGCAGATCCTGCGAGGATCTTCCAATCATCCTGGTGGCTGTAAACGTCCCTTGGGGGCTTCCTCTCAGAGAAGACCAGTTGTCCCAAGGGCTAATCTACCATCCTGCTTTCAGTCACTTGTTTTAATGGCTTAGCTGTTGCAGGCTAGGTACTGAGGGATAGAGGTCTGTCTGGATCAGTGATCCCTACTATGGCGGTGCTCATCCTCAATCCTTTTCTGTGGCTCAGATCTTAACCTTTCTTCAACAGGGTGTTGATCAGAAGTTGGTCTTGAGTACCATCAAGGGCCAGGTGTCTGCCTTGGCAATCTTCTTTCAGCAACCCCTAGCCACGCACTCTTTAGTTTGTACCTTCATTCAGGGGATTCAACATGTGGCTCCACCTGTACGGTCTCTTTTGCCGTCATGCGATTTAAATTTAGTGTTTTCGGTTCTCCAGAAACCTCCATTTGAGAATATTTGGGAGATTCCCTTGCCTACGTTATCCCAGAAGGTGGCATTCTTGGTGGCTATTACCTCGGACCGCAGGGTATTGGAATTGGCTGCATTATCCTGTCGCAGTCCCTATTTAGTGGTCCATAGGGATAAAGTGGTTCTTTGTCCCTGTCCATCATTCCTGCCCAAAGTTGTCTCTGACCTTCCATTTGAATGAGGACATTGTGTTGCCTTCCTCGTGTCCCAAGCCGGCTCGTCCCAAGGAATTTGCTTTGCATACCTTGGATGTGGTTTGTGCAATTCAGGTCTGGCAGCTACTGAGTCTTTTCGGAGGTCAGACTCGCTTTTATGGTTACGGACGGAACAAGAAAAGGGCTGGTGGCTTCTTCGGCTACCATCTCCAGATGGATCAGACGGTGACTCAGGCCTATTCCCTTAAAGTTCAGGTTCCACCTTTCCCTGTCATGGCGCATTCTACTCTGGGCTGAGTGCTTCTTGGCCCTCCATCATCAGGCTTCAATATCGCAAGTTTGCAAGGCAGCCACTTGGTCGTCGGTACATATCTTCACAAAATTCTATAAGGTAGATACTTTGGCATCTGTGGGTGCTTCTTTTGGCTGCAAAGTTTTGCAGGCTGCTATTTAAGAGGGGCTGTTCTCTCTAGAGGGGTGTTTTTTCTTTAAACCTTTTATTTTTCAGACAAGGCTCCAGTGACCCGGTTAAGGCTCCTGTGTTCTCCTTAAGAGCTCTTATGGTTAGCCTTGCGTTATTTTCCCCACCCCTCATTTTCCTTTTGGCAATACTTTTGGATGTTCCACTAGTTATGATTTATGAAGCGCTGTGTCCGTCGATGAACGAAAGAGAAAATGGGATTTTTGTACTTACCGTAAAATCCATTTCTCTGAGTTCATCGACGGACACAGCACCCACCCCTCTATGCAGTTCTGATACTTCTAATACTGCTTGCTACGAAACTGATTACCTAGAGCAGAGAGGGGGGTTTTATACCAGCTGAGGACAGCACATGGGTGTAGCCAGGTGTTTTTGTTCTGCCTAGTCCTTCTCCTGGAGGAGGCAATATAACCCACTAGTTATGATTTACGGAGCGCTGTTTCCGTCGATGAGTTCAGAGAAATGGATTGTACGGTAAAGTACGGTAAATAAAATATAACATATTTTTTTGCAATCCTTGGCAAAAAGGTAACAGAAAAGTATTTTTTTTTTCTTTTTAATCAGTGTTCGTGTAAATAAAAGTAGATAAACTTTATTCTATATTTAGTCCTGTTTAAAATGACACAAAAATTATGATTATAATGATTATGAATATATAATATGTTTTTTGTTGTTTTCTGATTTTGCATTTTTTAATGTTAGGCCTTGTTCTCATCCAGGATGCGTTCAGGGCTGTGTACCCACCCAGATGTCACATTGAGAGCAGGGGCTATGTCCCAGTTTACACCTATGAGAATTCCTGCACAGGGATGCGCAGAATATGCGGCCCTCACATGGGGCACAGATGCATACGGCTTTGAAAACATTCAAATATTAGTAGTTAATAAACTTATAATAATAGTTGAAGGTTTATGGGGAAATTAAGTTAGGAGTTAGAGTTTTTTTACTTGTCTGGATTCTTAACCACTTCTGGACCGGAGGATTTGCCCCCTTAATGAACAGGCCATTTTTTTTGCGATTCGGCACTGCGTTACTTTAACGGACAATTGCGTGGTAGTGCGACGCTGTACCATTTGGTGGTATTTATTCACCTGTGTGATTTTTATTTTTTATTTTTTGCGCTATAAACAAAAAAAAAAAAGAGTGGCAATTCTGGAAAAAAAATATATATTTTTCACTTTCTGCTATTTAACATTCCCAAAAAAAATGTAAAAATCCATTTTTTTTCATCCTTTTAGGCCAATTTGTATTCTGCTACATATTTTTGGTAAAAAAAATCCCAAAAAGCGTATTGCGCAAAAGTTATCGCGTCTACATACTAGGGGAAAGATGTATGTCATTTTGTTAAATTTTTTTTTTTTTTTTTTTTTTACTAGTAATGGCGGTGATCTGCAATTTTTAGTGAGACTGCGGCGGACAGATCTGACCCCTAACTGACATTTTGTACACTTTTGGGGGGACCAGTGACATTACTATAGTCATCAGTGGTAAAAATATGCACTGTTACTGTAATAATGACACTGGCAGAGAAGGGGTTAACCTAGGGGTGATCAAAGGGTTAAGTGTGAGCCTAGGGGAGTGTTTTCTAAATGTATGGGGGAGGGACTTGTGAAATGAACACCGAGACCTGTGATCCTATATAGGATGATCACAGGCGTTCTGTGATCATTTCAGAGAGAACAGTCTGTTGTTTTTACAACAACAGACCTCCCTTCTCTCTTAGCGGGGAGTGATCGCGGGTGCCTGGCGGCAATCAGTGCTCCCGGTCCCGTGGATCAGCATCCCCGCTGCCTAGTGGGGGCAGGACCGCTCCCCCAACCGCTGTACAGGTACGGTGATTCGCGCAGTCGAGCCAGCCTGCCACAGTATATATGCGGCGGGCAGTCCGCAAGCAGTTAAAGTGGTATTAAACCCAAAAGCAAACATTTATTTTGCAGCTTATCAATTCCTATTCCTATCCTTTTTTTATGCTTTCTAAAAAAATGGGGGCACTCGGAGACAGATTTTGTGGTTTGTGGGACAGAAGTCTTAGTTTTAGCTCAATTCACTAAACAAATTTGATAATTGGATCATGTGACACATATTTTCCAGTTATCTCAAGCATTATTCAAAATGTCAATTCACTCCCTTTTTTTTGTTATATATAATTTTTATTTTTTTTTCTAAAAAGGAGTACTGAAAATGTTTCCAAGGAAAGAATTAAATTTGGAGAACTTCTATATTTTTTTTTTCTTACCTAGGCGTATACTGTAGATCATACATATAAAATATGTGATTATTTCCAACCTATGTCTTAGAACATGGGTGTCCAACCTTTTGGCTTCTCTGGGCCACATTGAGTGTAGAGAAATTTTCTCGGGCCGCATATAAAAAATATATACTATAGTTAAGGTATAGAAGTAAAATGCTGCCGAGCCCTTCCCGCGCCGCCGCACCCCCCCAACCCCCCCCCCCACAACCCCCAAAGAAACACTAACCACCATGACCACTTCAGTGATTTGAAGTGGTCATGGTGGTAAGAGTGAGAAACACTGCACATACTCGCCTCCCCTCCGAGGCAGCCTCTGCCTACCATTAGTCGGAAGCCGCTGTGGCCATGCCCCCGACCCGACTTCCTTCCTCCCCAGCAAAAAAAATAAATTGTTAGGGGGCAGTGGGCCGCATTGCCTGGGGTTCCGGGCCGCAGGTTGGACATGCCTGTCTTAGAACAAGTCCATGGTTTTATCCTCTGTTATATTTTTCCAGATACCCTGTAAATAAATCTCCCTCTGCCTTGCCCTTAAGAACCTTGCCTAACCTTGGGATGTGCAACACTGTCTTTTGGCCAAAATTTTTGGCCAAACTATGATGCAGTAGGGAAGAAGTTACATGGTAGTTGAGGTTGAATAAAAACAATAGTCCATCCAGTTCAATCTGTGTAGGTGTGTGGACGTATTCATTTCCCATACCCCAGAATGTTTTGATCTTGGAGATGTATGTCCAAGAGTCTTTTAAAAGTAGCCATACTCCCCGCAGTTACTACCATTTGTGGAAGAGAGTTCCACAATCTTATTGCCCTTACTGTAAAAAAACCCTTGCGTAGCCTGAGGTTAAATCGCTTCTCCTCTAATCGCATTGTATGGCCTCGTGTCCTCTTACACTCCTTTTGGCTGAATATTTTTTTTTTCTATGCTGAGATCACTGTTGAGGTATTTGTAAATCGCTATCATGTCTCCTCTCAGGTGTCTCTTCTCCAGGGAGAATAAATCAAGCGCTTGTAAGCGCTCCTCATAATTTAGGTCCTCCTATCCCCTAATCAGCTTAGTTGCCCTTCTTTGGACTCTTTCCAGTTCCAGCACATCCTTTCTGAGGAATGGCGACCAGAACTGGACAGAATACTCCAGATGTGGCTGGACCAGAGTTTTATAAAGTGGTAGGATTATAGTTTTATCACTGGAATATATCCATGCTAATATTCTGCTGGCTTTGGCAACTGCAGCTTGACATTGCATGCTATTGCTTAGTCTATCTTCTACTAAGACTCCCAGATCTTTCTCTATTCTTGATTCCCCCAGAGGTTCCCCCCCAACGCGTGTTTTGCGTTTTTATGTTTTTAGTCCCCAAGTGCAATACCTTACACTTTAAACATTAAACCTCATTTGCCACGTAGTTGCCTACACTGTTATTTTGTTCTGGTCATTCTAAAAGATTTGTGCATCATGATGTGAAGTTATTGCCCTGCTTAATTTTGTGTCATCTGCAAAAAACTGAGATTGAGCTAGTGATCCCGTCCTCAATGCTATTTATGAATAAATTGAACAAAATTGGTCCCAGGGCTGAGCCTTGGGGGCCCCCACTTACCACTCCAGACCAGTCTGAGTATGCGTTATTTATTACCACCCTATTTATTACACGCCCCTTTAACCAGTTTTCTATTCAAGAGCAAACCTTGTGGTCTAAGCCTGCAGACCTTATTTTGTAAATTAATCATTTGTGGGGGACTGTATCGAATGCCTTACCAAAATCCAGATACACCACCTCCACAGGTCTCCCCCTATCTAGCTCACAGCTCACCTCCTCGTAGAATGTTAACAGATTAGTCTGACAAGAACGTCCTTTTGAAAACCCATGCTGATTACTGCTGATGATACTGTTGACTTTAGCAAATTATTGGATATAGTCCCTTATCCTTTCCAGTAATTTACATACTATTGACATCAGGCTGACTGGCCTATAATTGCCCGGGATATGCCTCTGCCCTTTTTTAAATATTGGTGATACCAAAGAATGATCACTCACATCTGACTTGCTTGCATACTGTATATAAACCAGTTATGTATAACTCCATTAAACACACTGCATTACTATGATGTCTGTGGAGTTAAATTGGAAATACTTTTTATGTATTTTAATGGTTGTCCTTCAATGTTCTGTATATATAATCCAAGGTATATAATTTTGTGAGTGACAGATGGTAGATAAAAGAACAAAGTGTGCATTTAATTAAACAATTTTCCAATTCCTAATTCTGTCAGTGCTTGTTTTATTTTTCTAGTTACGTAGGGAGCTTGACACGAATATTTGACTATGCTCCTCTGGACCCAACCCAAGACTTCAATACACAGATGTAAGTACCTTCTGGCTACTCCTTAGTGTTCTTGTTTCTCTCAGTTTTAATCAATGATGTGTGTAAACTGTGATCTTGTTATTGGGTACTATTATTTGGCTCCTGGCCCTGGACAAACTGATATGGGATCAAAGGAAGGGCAGTTATATGTTGGGGATCTGAGCCTTCGATAAAGGGGTATCACTGGTCCTCTTGTACAGGGCCTGGGCCTCCTGGTGAGTTACAGAGCAGTGCTTTTTACTTTGAGACACCAGAGTAATTTCTGGTCTGCAGCAATTGCAAAAACATTTCTGGGCCCTTTTTATTCAGTTGGGGCCTGAGGTAAGGAATGGGAATATTTTAATGTTTTTTTGGGCACAGGCAGAGTAATCCCTGTGCCATGGTTCTGGTCACCTCCTGGCCCCCTCCTGTATATCAATCCACTGGGGCAACCTGGGACTTTAAAGGATTACTCCGCTGGGACTATTTGATGATTTTCAGGTACATGTGGAGTAATTTTTGTGCTGCAGTTCCAAGCAATTACATTAAAGTCCCGGACTGCCTGACACAGTGATATGTCAGAGGTGGCCAGGACTTTAATTATCAGGACCATGGCACAAGGATTACTCCTCCTGTGCCCAAAAATCATCAAATATCCCATTCTCTGTCATTGCCCCCAGCTGAGCAAATGTGGCCCAGAAAAGTTTTTTTGTAATTGCTGCAGACTGGAGATTATTCATTTGCCCCAAGGTAAACATTAAATAGTCCCGTTCCTGTCCCAAGGCCCTTGCTGAATTGACAGAAAATACTGGATTGTCTAAACAGCCTTAGAGTTCATTTACACATGTAGTGCTCTCCTAAGAGCAATTTACATTTGGATAGCTTTTCAGAGGGCACTTGACAGGCAGTGAGGAGGTGTTATGTCACCTCCCCACTGCCTGTTTAAAACCCGCACAAGGTCCCCGCAAAAGCACGCACTGCACACGGTTTTGGCCAGTCTCCATTCAGTTGAGTGGACCACGCTCGGTGGGCATTACTGAAGCTAAAAACGTAGCTCAACTACGTGTTTTGACTGTCTCTAACCACAAGTGTAAACATGACCTTATTGAATGTATTATGATTTTGATATGGAAGCTCATTGGAAACAAGACACACAGAAGGCGGCTTTAAAAAACCTAATGTCTTACAGTCCTGCCTATATGCTAAGAAATTATCTAGGACTGATTTATTCACACAACGCCATCCTAAATCCACCAGTCCTCTTGTATTTTTCCCCAGGTTATAGCCTACAGTTTCAGGATATTAAACATATCATATCTAAACCCCACCCTATCTTACACGGGGACAACAGGTACCATAAGATATTGGGTTGAGGCTTTAGATTTGTAGCCAGGAGGACACGCAAACATGATTCCTCCCAGTGTCTTTGTTTCTAATTCTCCACCACAGACTTGGTTAAATACCACTGGTCTAAACAGATGTGAATATATACATTCATTGTTTTTACTTTTTTCCCTGAGTAAACTTTATTTTATTTTTTTTTTTCATGCTCGCTAGGCTGACACACGCAGTTACACTTACACTTTTCTCTCTTTGAATTAATTTATTTTTTTAATAAGTACATTGGTCACTATAAATGAATTACATCGGTTACCTTAAATGAAAAACTCAATACTGTTTTGCAATTTTTTGTAGTTTCGTTTTTCCATTTTTCCTTTTTATATATAATATACAGTACATCTGCTTTATTGCAATCTTGATGTTTGTGACCAGTTTTGATGTCTGTGGCAGTTTTTATCCACTTGATTGCTTGCTTGAGCACCTGTGTGTCATCCATTTCTATCACATGACACATGATAGCCAAGGATGCTCTTATAAGCAGCCCCTTATGCTCAGAACTCCCATCCCCATGATTAAGTTCCAAGGGGCGGAGCGAAACAAATTGGGGGCATGACCTGCCTGGAGTTCGGGCTGAGGCTGCCATTCATCTAACTCCATGCGTATGGGTCTGCTTCATGATGCGCGGCTTATGGATCTTTTCATTTGACATTGTTGAAGCTAGAACGTCGGCTCCCTGTCCCTGCCTGCACTTACAGCAGTCTAGTTGGACTTTACCTTTCTACCTCAGTGGCACCTAAGTTGTCTTTTTGGGGTTACAATCATAATGTGTAAGAAGATGTAACCCCTAGCAACCACTCAGCAGGCTGCAGACTCCTGACCCCTGACTTGGTGCGGTGTGCTGTATGGTGGCCGCTGGTCTCAGCTGTGCTGGTGGCTCCCAGCGCTTCCTGGAACTCGGGTACACTCAAGGGAAGCCGCTGACGTCACAGGAAGTACTGGTAGCCACCAACGCAGCCGAGACCAGCAGCCACCATGCAACACAACACACCGCACCACGTTCTTACCCAGAGAGGAGGAACTCTGATATATACACATGCACTGATGATCTGCCACTTTTTGAGTTCCATTCTTTACATTGTATTAAATGCACCTTATTACTGCTCTTAGATGGCACTGCTCTTTCTTCCATTCTTTTACCCCTGCAGAGTACCGCAGCAACTATACCAGAGACTGACATTTTAACATGTAAACTTTACTTAACACACTCTATATTCAGCCTATGCTTTTACCATCCAGCTCACAGTGTGCCAATTACTGTTTATCTTTATCCTGACCCCTGTACTCTATACATTACATACTCTTGACCCCTGCGCTATGTACGTTACCCACTTCTGACCCCTAAATTATGCACAGTGCACACTCCCAACCCCTGCGCTATGTAAATTACACACCCCTGAACCCTGACTCCTGAAGACTTTGCAGTATATGTTCTGGACACCTGCATTTTGGATGTTCTATACGCATATTTGGTTCCTGTGCGTATATTTGATCCTTGTCCAAGTTTTAAACCCCTTCCACTGTTTAGAGCAATTTTGTCACACCCTAATTTCTTCAAAGTGCACTGTGCATGACACCTCCTTTTACTCTACTGGCTGCCTGCAGGCTGGGGGGGTGGGCTCAGGTCCTCTTACCCGGTCAGGTAGGCTGTACGTGGCCCCATGATTTCTAACAGCAGCCCTGCTGGGGGATATATGCTGAACTAAAGCACACTTGTTTACTTCAAAGCTTAATTTGAGGGGGGAAAAGATGCTGTATCTTGCTATAGTGGCAAGTGCTCCCACTGTGTGGACTGACCTTCTAGTTTACTCTCCTCCAGTGTTAACAGATTTGTGTTCCCCTTTGCCACTGCTGCGATCTTCTCCTTCACTGTTTGTCCGGCATCTTTCTTTGGCTGCATTTTACATCTCCATCTTGCAAACTGGAAATTAGCTTGTTGGGCAGATGAGACAAAGTTTCTTTTACCCAAAAAAAAAAAAAAAAAGTACCTGCTGCCATTTTTACCCACTTTAGTTCTGCTTCAAGTGCAAAGGGTAAAGCAATAAGTCAGAGCTGTATGAAACTGATTCTTATTGTTGTAGTACTTTCACAGTTTTATCTCGCATGGATATATCTTGTTTTAGATATTGTGTTCAGCGTAGCAGTTCAACATTTTGTAAATTAATCTTTTTTTTTTTTTTAATCATATTTTTATTGAAATTTTTTAAAATTTTTTTAAGTTAAATCAATCCAAAACTCTATTAAAAATGAATGTAATGCTGTATGTTTAACAATATTTAAATACAATTTGTTCAGTTCATTAGTTGTAATATGAGCGATATGCTAATACCATTAGTTCTTTAACTATAGCAGTAGTAATTAGGTTTTACAAAATTAAAGCTGAAGCTTATTTTTTGGGGGGATGGGAATACAGCACCGAACAGGATGCATTGTAGACAAGATTACTAGTAGTCCTGTAACATTTAGAGAGGGCAGTGGGGGGTGGGTGAGCAGTTCAACTTTCCCTAGCAGCAGAGGTGGTTAATAACCTTCACAGCTCCAGAAGACAGCGGTTTAGGACAGGATCTGGTGGCTTTGAAGGAGGCACTAAATAGAAAATTTTTGCAAAAAGCAGCAGTAGGGGGCGGGGCGGGCGAGTGGTGCAACTTTCCTCAGAAGCAGGGGTTGCAAATAACCTTCACAGCTCCAGAAGACAGCCAATCAGGACAGTATCCAGTGGCTCTGAAGGAGGCACTGAATAGAAAAGTTTTACAAAAAGCAGCAGTAGGGGACATGCGAGCAGCGCAACTTTTTCCAGCAGCAGAGGCTATTAACCTTCACCGCACCAGAAGACAGCTTTTCAGGACAGAATCCAGTGACTTTGAAGGAGGCTTTGAATACATTTTTTAAGAAACAGCAGCCTACTGCTATACACACCATTACATATAACTAAGGTGTTTGATGCTGTTCAACCCCCCCATCCAAAAAACGAAACAAAAAACAACTTCAGCTTTAAAGGAAATAGCAATGTCGGTTGTAATAGTATAAGACAGTGACATTTATTAAACGTATTAAATAGAATGAAAACTGAGCAGTTTCTCCTGACTCTGCTGTGTACTCTTTGTGCATTTTATGCACTTTCTGCACAGATGTATACTTTATTCTTACTTGTCCCTTCAGGCTGGCCATACAATATACAATTTTTATACTCAAATTCCTTTAGATTTACCTTCAACCATGTAGTGCAAGGGCCTGCCCGATTGCATACAGTTTGAAAGTGTTTACGTTTGACATCATATTATATGGTTTTAGTAAATCTAAAGGAAAATTGTACAAGACAATTGTATAATGTATAGCTAGCCTAAAAGATTCATTCAGGAGCTACCAGACTGGCATCAACAGGATTACATTGTACTTCTCTTGCAGCAGTTGCTCCTAACTTCCACTAGAGGGAGCAAAAGGGAAGAAGAAAGAAGGACTCATATGAGCAGTTCATCTCTTCCCTCAGCTCTTTATAGTGGAGGCCAGGAAATGGTTTAAACACATTAGGCTAATAGGATTCTTCCTGAAATTCTCGATTGCTAAAACGAGTACCCCTTGTTGACTACTGAGTACCCCTTGTCACTTGTGACTGCGTGCACAAGTGAGAATAAAACATATATGTTAAAAGCATACTTTTCCTTTAACCAAAACCTCTTATTCATGGTAAAATGCAGAACTGCCCAGTATTCAACCTGCTGACATGTTATAGATGCCCCACGTATGCATTGCTTTGTTTTTCTACATTTTCAAATGCATCTATTTTTCTTAAAATAATTTGAACAGTGCAAGGACATGAAAGAAACTAAGGACAAGTACTGGAATTTGTGGAAAGCATATGAGCAAGGTTTCTCTGACACTATGATGCTTACAGTTACCACACCATTTAACAGGGCATATGCAATCCCATACAATATCACATGTGAGTGTGCACTGGACTATTGATCTACAATCAGCTAATATAAATGTATTTGTATTGATTGTAACATAAAACCATGTGACCCAGCGTACCACCTGTCTCTGAGTTTAAAATTCTGTTTAATACCCATATTGGTTAAAAGGGTGTAGAGAAAGATAAGAAAAAAAAGTTAGATTGAGGAGGGAGGAGGAAGGAAAGAAAAGGAACATACAAGTCAAAAAGTGGAGGTGGAGGGATATATTGAGCTTTTCTATACCCTTAGACATGGTCTGATAAACGGAAAAAAATAAATATCTTAAGATTTTTTTTACATTTTGACAGCCCTCTCTAATGACCAATATTGCCATTATTTTTTTGTGTTCCAAAATAGGGGCAAACTTGGGTATGGTCTTCTCTCTGGACAGTTCTCCAAACCTCCAGTGAAATGCGAAATCATAGAACAAGTGATGAAGGAAGAACACAAGGTATTTTATGTGAGAATGGTAGTTGACCTTATCTTCAGGAGAGTGGAAAATGTTGCACCATGACCATGTTATCATAGAGCCAAAGAGAATCTGTCATGTTTGTAACTAGTTGCCCCTTGGAACAAATTCAGAGCTTTTCAGTGTAGTGTGTTGTCGGAACACAGATGTTTGCATTCTTTTTACTCACATTAAACTGTTGCTGTGCCAGTCATTGTCAATTGCACCCCAAAGCATTAAATCCACGTATCTCAGACTACTGTGTATTGCAGTGCCTTGTGGTATTAAAATAGAGCATGTATAGGTAGAGCTTAGCTTTAATCCACATTCTATTGGCAAAAACTTGCTTAATGAAGTGTTTTTAGGATGATCAGTGAAAACTAGCCTGGAGAATCCCAGTAATATTAGAAATGTTCACATCTTGCCACATGGCTAATTGATTTGTGCAGTGTTCTAAGGGGGGGTTGTTGGTGCCCATTGGAATGAGCTTCATTATAGTGTAAGAGACTCGATATGCCTGTTCAAGAAGCTTCTCTGTCTCCAGGAATGAACTTTCACAGAATGGGAGTGGGTAAGATTTCTTGGCAGCAGGAAGATAAACAAAAATAGCCTTTCCTCTCTCTGGTTTCATTAATGCATAGGTGGCTTATTTTTTATATCCCATTTTCCTTTCTTCGGGTTTTTGTCATGCCATCCCATTTATCCTGTTAGGTGCTGCTAAATGATTTTCCCATGCGTAACCTGTCAATTTTTAAATCCCGATTTGCTCTTTTCATATAACGAGAGGCCATTCTAGGACACAGTTGGTGAGTGATATGCCTTGCATTCCCCTTCTTCCTCCGTCAATGTGCTATTAATGTCTTTAGTATTGATAACACAACTGTGTTCTGTAGGAGGCAGGGAAAGTTCATTTAACCTGTTTATTTCCAGAGAAACTGCAGCTAACACAGATTCATAATATTCACCTTTTACCCGCATTAGAGGAAAATGCCTCATGCATTTTATAGTTCTTATCCGGATCCATACACTTTTTATTGCTGCTGTTTTTTTACAGTGCATTGAAAAAGTATTCATTCCCCCTGAAATTTTCAATGTTTTGTTGAGTTACAACCAAAAACGTAAATGTATTTTATTGGGATTTTAAGTGATAGACCAACACAAAGTGGCGCATAATTGTGAAGTCGAAGGAAAATTATAAATGATTTTCAAACTTTTACAAATGCATTTCTGAAAAGTGTTGCATGCATTTGTGTTCATCCCCCCTGAGTCAATACTGTGTAGAACCACCTTTCGCTGCATATACAGTTGCAAGTCTTCTTAGGTACAGTATGTCTCTACCAGCTTTGCATATCTAGAATGACATTTTTTTCTGTTCTTTACAAAATTGCTCAAGCTCTGTCAGATTGGATGGAGAACATCTGTGAACAGTAAATTTCAAATCTTGCCACAGATTCTCAATTGGATTTGGCTTTGATCTAAAACCTTCTATTGTAGCTCTGGCTGTATGTTTATGAAGAGCTCTAGGAGGGCTGAAGAGCACTGGGGGGGCTAGAGAGGGGGGGCTGAAGAGCACTGGAGGGGCTGAAGAGCACTAAGGGTCTGGAGGGGGGAGTCTGAAGAGCACTGGGGGGCTGGAGAGGGGGGGGGGAATTTGAAGAGCATTGGGGGGGGGGGCTGGAGGGGGGTGTTGAAGAGCACTGGGAGGGCTGGAGAGGGGGGGCTGAAGAGCACTAAGGGGCTGGAGGGGGAGGCTGAAGAGCACTGGGGGGCTAGAGAGGGGGGCTGAAGAGCACTAAGGGGCTGGAGAAGGGGGGGCTGTACAGCACTGGGGGGCCAGCAAAAGAAAAAAATAAGTTGGATAGGAGGGGGATGGGGCGGCTGCATATAGAGGAATTGATCTTTCCATATTTCTCCTGCAACTGCTGAATGCCTGCAGAGAGGAGAATCAGGCATCCAGAGGCTGCAGGAGGAATATGGAAAGATCAATTCCTCTATATGCAGCCCCCCCACCGCTCCTCCTATCCAGTCACACAGGGAGGCTGCTCAATCCTCGGGCACTCACCTTCTTCCAGCCCCCAGGAGCAGCTGATGACCGAGAGGAGATGATCGGCGTGAGTACCGGCTTGACACCCCCCATTGGTATGCCACTGCTGGCCGGATGACAGAGCGCGAATCATCCCACTGTAACAGCTTTAATTGTAATTGCCGGGCGCTCGCCGACACACAGTCCCGCCTCCTAGCCCAGCTCCTTTGATAGACGTCACACGTCCTGGTTGGCCAGGTGTTCTGTCTATCAAAGAAGCCGGCCTAGGAGACGGGACTGTGTGTGTCTGCGAGCGCCCGGCAATTACAATTAAAGCTGTTACAGTGGGATGATCCGCGCTCTGTCATTATCGGTCACCTTCCCTCTTCCTCTCTCTCTCTTCCCTGGAGCAGCCCCACGCTCACCCTACATAATTTTCCACTCGCAAAATGCGAGCAGGCGAGTGGAAAATTTGAGGGCTGTCTTGGCTGCTTCTCTGATTAATGCTTTCCTTGCCCAGCCGATCAGTGTAGGTGGACAGTACGGCCATGTCTTGGTAGGTTTGCTGTTGTGACATTCTCTCTTTATTTTCTGATGATGGATTGAACAGTGCTCCGTGAGATGTTCAAAGCTTAGGATATTTTTTTATAACCTAACTCTTCTTTTAAACTTCTCTGCAACTTTGTCCCTGACCTGTCTGGTGTGTTCCTTGGCCTTCATGATACTGTTTGTTCACTAAGGTTCTCTAACAAATCTTTGAGGGCTTCACAGAACAGCTGTATTTATATTGAGATTAAATTACACACAGGTGTACTCTATATACTAATTAGGTGACTTCTGAAGGCAGTTGGTTCCACTAGACTTTAGTTGGGGGTATCATAGTTAAGGGGGCTGAAAACAAATGCACACCACACTTTTCAGATATTTATTTGTAAAAAATGTGGAAAACCATGAATACAATTTTGTGCCACTTTGTGCTGGTCTATCAAATAAACTCCGAATAAAATACATTTATGTTTTTGGTTGGAACATGACAAAATGTGGGAATTTTCAGTGTATGAATACTTTTTCAAGGCACTGTGCATAGTGTACATTTACATCTGTCTCTGCCCCCAAGGAGCTTACAATCTACATTTCCTAACTCCTACCCACACATGCAAAGGCCAGTGTAGACAGGAGCCACCTAACCTACCAGCATGTCTTTGGAGTGTGGTAAGAAACTGGAGTACCCAGAGGAGAACCACGCAAGCTCAGTGCATTTACTGCCCTGGCCGGGATTTAAACCGAGGACCGCAGTGCTGAAAGACTAATGTTGAAAGCTGGGGTACACGGTATTTAAGGTTTGGCCATCTCCTGGGGAACTGGATGAAATTCGCTGCATGAATGGCCCTGCTGGTCTGTCCAACACCCTTTAAATTACAAATCGAAAGAATCAGGTAGAAGATTGCCAGCCAGACAAATACTGCATCCAATCAGATGCTACCGCTGTTGTGGTATTATGACAGGTGCCGGCTGAAGCTATCAAAATACAATTACTACAGTGGTGAGATTCTTCCATTTGTGTAGCGTGCATAGGGGGAATCTGTTAGATTATTTTCGTTTATGTGTGTACCCAATTTTATTTCTGCGTAGGATGTGCTGGGCTCAGTCACCCAGTCCAGAAGTAAGATCTAGCTACAGTACTGCCTTCACCACAAATGTTAATTGCTCTTGGATGAGCAAAGTCTTGTTCATGGTGCTGCATGATTTTAAAATAAAAGAATCGAAAAGCGAGAAAAATACCATCACAGGTGGATGAAGCTGGGGATTCAGAAGTAGGGCATCCCCTTGACATTTGAACACTGGGCTTGCCAGAATGTAAAACCCAAATATTAGTTTTCAAGGAGCTGACTTTTTATGTAGCATACTGTTAACGTCACTGAAGGATCAGTCTTACTTACTGAAATCACTCCTTTGTCACATCCGTATATTCTAACTAGAAAACGAAACAAACCCCAAAATTCAGACTTTATGGACAACTTGGACCACAATGATTTATAAAAAAATGTATATTTTATTATACATAGAAAAAAATAAACTTTTCCACATAAATAGACACAGTTAAAAACATATATTCACGTCTGAACAGAATTCGGGCCAACATGGCCAATTATTGCACGTTTCATTTGATGGTGATGAATAGGTGAGCCCCTGAATTCTGTTCAGACGTGATTACAGTATATGTTTTTAACGGTGTCTATTTATGTGGAAAAACTTTTTTTATGATTTCTATGTGTAATAAAATATAGATTTTCTATAATTCCTTGTGGTCCAAGTTGCCTATAAAGTCCTAATTTGGGGGTTTGTTTTGTTTTCTAATCAGTCTTCTATTGTTTCAGATTCATTTGCATCTATTTAAACTAGTTGGAGACATTAACCAATTTTTTCGCACAGCAAGGCCGGGATAAACAGGAGTAGCTGCACAGATATGCATGAACAAATTAGCTTTATTAAAAATTCTCCAATCTGTGTTCTAGCAGCACAGCGACAGAATAAAACCTCATGCACACAGTGGCCGTACAGTGTGCAGAGCCTACGTGATCACTGACCCACTGCTGCCCATTGAGATGACTTGAAACTGTAGCTGTACATGGTTCTGCACTGGGGGTTGTGTAAAGCACCTGCATGTGCATGAACGTATGCTTCCAATACACACTGTCTTCACGGAGCATGCATCCGTGTGGGTGCTTTGCTTTACGCAACCCCCATTGCATAACTGCATGCAGCTACATCTTCGACTTGATCTCATTGTGCGATTGTATGCGGCAACAGCGGGTCTGGGTAAAGTGATTATGCAGGCTGTGCACGCTTTACTCTTCTCTACGGCCATGTGCATAAAGATCACCTTGGTGATCAGGGCCCATCGCCGAAATGCATTAGCCACCTTGTTTTTAATCACTGAGGGGTGACAATAAAGAATTGGAAGATTTAAACAGAGTTGTATTTTGCTTGGTATTGTATCCTATGGTGTTTGGAGAGATCACCGCAGCCTGTGCACCTGATAGATGTTTCCACTGTTCTGAGCAAAGTGGTTTTTGTCTGATGCTTAAACACTGTCACATATACTTTGATAAATGAGAGGCAGCTGGATTTAAATCTAATTGTAGTCTCTCCATGGGGCTTATCTGTAAAAATGAATTTGAAGGCAGTGGCAAGTGTTGTCCACAGAATGCAGTCAGACTCCTGTGGTCACTTTTTAGGGGTAGATTAGAACATTAAAGGTCTTGTCTGGTTGTTGCTAGTTCATGTTTAGTTGATAAAGTTATTTTTTTGCTTCAAACAGCTTGTTTACTGAGCTCTATAACCTAAATCCCTGCACATGGGACAGAGACCAGTCACTGCTTCTCTCTCTCCCATTGTTGATCTTGTAGCCGCCCTCTCCTGTATTTATCTGCAGGCAGTCAGTAGTGGGAGGACCTGCTGGGTCCCACCCATAACGCTGCTCTCTATACAAGTTATGTGCAGAACAGTGATGCCGTCCGTCATTTCTACTTTTATATGGTAATATCAGGATCTGCTAAAACAGCCTTTCTCAACCTTTTCAACACATAGGAACCCTTGAAATAGCTTTCCAGTCTTAGGGAACTCCTGCTAAAAATGACTATATCTACAACTCGTGGTAAAAGTAGTGTTTTAGTCAATGGGAAGAATACTCCTTACACTTGTGAACATTGGAAAGAATTACCACCTTACAGATACATAAAAAGGTCACTGGTGTCAGTGGGAACTTATCTGAGAAGCAGAAATTGCTAGTTGTTCAAGGAACCCGTAGCAACCTCTAGAGAGTGCTAAAACATTCAGTGCATATAAAAATGAATTTAAATACATTTTTTGTGGTCAGAATTCAGGTTTAGGTGCTATGGGCAAATTTTCTCTTGTTTGTTGAAATACTGGTTCATAAAGTAGGAGCAGCCTGGAAAAATACAGGGGTCAAATAGTGTTACTTGTCAGCTGGGACCCAAAATAAATAATTTTTCTGATCTGTAATCCTTTTTTAGGTCTGTTTAGTTTTTCTGTGTTGCCGAGTTTATTTTGTACAGATTTGCTAGTATGATTTTACATTTTAGAACTGTAAGATAAAATAAACCACAGTTTTTAGTAGGGGTGCACCGATCCGACTTTTCTTGTCCCGATACCGATATCTGGCATTGTGTATCTGCCGATACCGATCCGGAACTACACACATACACAGTATGCATGCGGCTGCAGTACAGAGCAAAGCCGCTGCATTGTGTATGGCTCCTCCATTCACAGGCGGAGTGCATCTGATATCACTCCGCCTGTGAGCCGGACCTATACAGGAAGTAGCGGCTCCCATCCCATACTACTACACCAAGTAAGGGACAGCTGAGCCGGGACTCAGCAAAACCAGATTGGCGGCACCGTGCAAGTAAGGGATGGCTGAGCCGGGACTCTTCAAAATCGGATCGGCCCATGGATCGGTTAATTTTCCGATCCCCCGATCCAGCTATTGTGGCAGTATCGGCGCTGATATCCGATCCTAATATCGAATCGGTGCATCCCTAGTATTTAGTCCCCTTTGTGTATAATGCTACTTGGATGAATCAATTAAACATTATACTATATAGAATGCTGACCACATGGCAATTATGTATGAATCATGAAACATCATTAAAGGTAAAACAACCCCCACATTGCAGTAGTAGTCAAATTCTTGTCCTCTAAGTATTTATAGCACAGTAAGTTGGAAGTGCTCAGATGTCCTGATAATCTGATGCAGTTATGTTGACATTAGCAACACAAATTTTGTTTGGAAAAAAAGATACTTACTCTTGTAGCAAGCTTCAGATGGAGCTACACACACAAAAAAAAAAAAAAATCAAATGGTACAAAGACCCAACAGGTTTCACCAAATGCCATGGGTTTGTCAGGGAAAATACAACACTGGAGTACTGCTCTGCGTGGGGCATGGGATAAACAAAGGTATCAGTTTTACGTATTAGAGTTGTTATGTAGTCTAAAGCTGGCAATACATTATACAATATTATTATTCAATTCCCTTTTAGATTTACCTTCCGCTATGAAGTACAAGAGCCTGGCTTATTGCATACCAATTGGAAGTGTTTATTGTTTTGGTAAATCTAAAGGAACATTGTACAAGAAAATTGTATAATGTATGGCAGCCCAAATGTGTCCTCTTTAAGTTTGGGTTGTGTTATGTTATTCTTAGGTTATTTTAGTTTTTATTGTACACGCATAGTATTTTCACATGTATTTAAAGGGTAACTTCACTTTTGTGAAGAAAAGAAGAGGCTGCCATCTCTCATACAGGAAAGACGCAGGCATACCCCACGTCTTGGACTAATACTCCCTTCACACTTTGCTGACCTCTAGCCACGGGAAATACGCAGCCAGGGCAGGTATTTCATACTGACCTAGATGCCCATTAAGGACCGTTTAGGACCAACTGTGGATCACTGTGGCGCCCACAGTCCTGCTGTCTACCAGCCAATTCCTATACTTGCTCTCTTCCCCTGTAAACTATGTTTATGTGAGACCTGGCATTCTTCTTTCGGTTGTATACCGTTTTAATTGACAGCCCAGTTATCTCTATAGAAGGACTTCCTTTGGTACAATTAGGTTATTGAACTTAGGTTGACCCCTGAAGAAGGGTGCTACACCCGAAATGCGTAGGGTCTGTTCCGGTTCTCTCCACCTGCGGTTCCTAGGAGTCTTCTGTACAGAAACTGGTCTGTTATTGCATGCAATTTTAATTCTTTGTATATCCAGCCGGCTGCTGGATGTATACAAATTGTCAATGTTAATGTTGTTGATTCTTTCCATGTAATAACATTTATATATTTTTTATACTTTTCTGTCTAATTTTTTCAGTGCATTAGTGGCACACAAAGTCCCAAACCATTGGGGGTACCCCTTTTTGTATCTAATTATCGGGATGATGGCCACTCGCACTGGGTACTGAGTGACGGGATTCAACTATCTTATCCATACTGATATGTCGCTCAGTAAGTTTGTGATATAGGAGGAGATTGAGGGGGTAAGTTGAGGAGTCGAGAGATAGATCTGGGTGTCGTCAGCATAGAGGTGGTATTGGAAGCAATGGGAGGTTATCAACTGGCCCAGGGAAGAGGTATAGAGAGAGAATAGGAGGGGCCCAAGGACAGAGAAATTGGGTACCCTAACAGAAAGAGGACAAGGAGCGGAGTAGATGGTGTTGTATGTGTCACTGAAAGTGCGCTGAGAATAGGTAAGAGGAGAACCAGGAAAGAGCAGTATTGTATTAGAACAATATTGCATTATGAAAGAACAACTGTATTATGTACAATATTATGTACAATGTGACCAACAGTCCTGCATTGTAAATGAGGGCAGCCTGGGGTCATCCACAACCCAGAGCACTGGAGAGAAGAGGAAAGTACCAGCTGCTTGGGGAGCAAGGGACAAGGTAAGTAAATTGCTTGTAATAGTACCTGCGTATAAAAAAATGCATTTCACACGGATGTAATTTGAGTTGGGGGGTGTGGTGGAGAAGCTGAAATGCAAGGGTCATTATTTTTGTCATCACATTTTGGCTTTGATATTTTTTTTTCTGGTATGTTCTAATATTATAACTTTTTTATTTATTTATTTTTTTTCATTTTTTTTTTTTTCTTCTATTTTTTTCATTCCCCAGCCAAAGGGAATTACAACTCGCATGTTCAAAGCACTGATAAGTAAAGACCATCCAGAATTCTCTTCAAATAGGCAACAAGATGCACAAGAATTCTTCCTGCACCTTATTAATCTTGTAGAGGTATTTACAATGTTTTCTTGAATTTACTTGTGGTGCATTCATTTTCTATAGAAAAATATATGAAAATAATAAAGTACGATCACTTTAGGGGGGGTGTTAACAAAGTATGATAAATGCATTTTACTTGATATAGAATATGCATACTGCATTTTTCCCAGCCTGATGTTTCTATATTCTGGTGGCAATTTCCTTCTTTCGTACTGTGAATGACAATCTATATTTACAAGAGTGTTTAGAAGTGTTATTAAAAAAAAAAACTTACAGATGGTTCCTTCCTTGCCTGCTGATGAATTTAGTGTTTCTCAGGTCCTTTTCTCTACCAATTGTCCATTAAGTTTATCTGAGTTGTTATTAGATGATCTGCTTTTTTGCTTTATAGAGAAATAGCACAGGCTTGGAAAATCCCAGTGATGTCTTCAGGTTTTTGGTGGAAGAACGTACACAATGTTGTCAGTCACGGAAAGTGCGCTACACAGAGAGAGTGGATCATATAATGCAATTACCTGTGGCCATGGAGGCTGCAACAAACAAAGGTAGGAAGACCATAGATGGTTAATTTTCTTTAGAAGAAGGGTATATGATTAAGTTAGTTCAGAAAAATGAAGGATCTCCAAGATACAGTACTTTGTTTTAGCATTAAGTCTGGATGTTTATATTTCCTGCAGAAAATGGGGACATACTTGTACCTTTTTCAACATTCATAAATGGCAATATTTTTTCTTCAGATGAACTGATTGCTTATGATTTAAAAAGAAGAGAAGCAGAAAGTGCAAAAAGGCCGCCACCGGAACTTGTGCGTGCCAAGATTCCCTTTAGTGCCTGTCTTCAAGCCTTCTCTGAGCCTGACAATGTGGATGACTTCTGGAGCAGCGCTCTCCAAGCAAAGTCTGCCGGCATTAAGTGAGTCTTCACATCACAACCACATGAGCCACAAATGCATTGTTATCTTTTAGAGTGCATCAAACCCTTTTTTCTTACTATTGAAATTCGTAAGAAAAGATTACCCCTGTGAGGTTTTTATTGCAGTCTGTCCCCGCTATAGAGTTGTTTATCGTTTCCAGTAGTGAAACTGAGGGAAAATCTAAAATTTTGGGTTCTCACCAGAAACGGGAACACATTCCAGTGGGGGTTCTTGTGACAATTTTCTGAGAGGGGATTTCCCTCACTTTTTAGAGTTTTTTTACTTTCTATTGTGTCTATGGAACAGGAAGTGAAGAGAAGTCTCTCCATTAAACCATGACATGGTTTTTAACTATTCCCTGCTCTATTCAAAATGAACACAAACAATTTAGGTGCAGATAAACTTTGATATGATTTTTATAATGCAATGCTCTGAAAATGTGAAACCTTATCATTTTAGTACAAGAGACTCAATTCACTAATTTTCTATTGTGCTTTAAGTTCAACAAGGTGCATGCCACCTCATGGACTTGTACGTTTATTTACAGTTTAGATTTTTACTGAGTGCTGGAAGTACAACTATCGCTATACTTCCAGTGCTCCTGTGCTGGAACTTCAGGTCACCGCTGCAGAGCTGCATGTAGCTGCTTGACAAGCCCCTCTCTTCCTCCTGCCCTGTAACAGAGCATTTTATATTATGTGAACCTATTCACAAAATACAAAGCCTTCTGTGAATGGACAGTGGAGGGGAGGGATGGGCAGGGATGCTGTCTATAAGAAAGCAACGTCTCTCTCAAAGTATCAGAAGTGGAGTGATGGCTATACGCCCTGACCCCCCTAAAACTGTCACAAAACATTGATATCAAGTGAATAATATTTATATGTGTATGTTCTGACGACCCTCACACACTACTGTCTATTAGCGAGATGACCAGATGATATAGCAGGAACAGTATTCAACCAAAGTTCAAATAATTGCTTTTAGATGTACTGTAGAGATCAGCTACATTTTAAAGTGATCCTTTCTTCTTTAAAATAAAAAAACATGTTATACTTACCTGCTTTGTGCAATAGTTTTGCACAAAGCAGTCCCAACCCTCCTTTTCTCGGGTCCCCACCGAAGCGCCTGGCTCCCCCCCCCCCCCCACTGAGTGCTCCCATAGCAAGCTGTCCCTCTGCTGAGCTTTGAAGTGTGCATCTACTTACACAGACAGGCCCCAGCTCTCCAGCACCCTTGCCACTGGTTGTGATTGACAGCAGCAGGAGTCAGTCGCTCCCACAGCTGCCTCTGAGCCAAGGAGAAAGCAAACAGAGCCTCTGCTCTCATGCATATTGCAGGGTTGAGAATTGGCTCAGGTATAAAGTATAAAGGGGGGGGGGGCTTAACTCCATGCAGAATCTTTTTTACCTTAATGTATAGAATGCATTTAGGTAAAAACCTTCTGCCTATAGAACAACTTTAATAATCTTAGCAAAATGTGGGTAGCAGTACTTACTTCTAAAATACACAGGAAATGCTTTGTGACTCAATATTGTATCTCAAAAATTGTTAAATTGCACTGAGCCATTGGGAGCTCCCTCTGCTGGCTAAAGATATTTCTACCAAGCACAATACCAAATATATGAATAAAATCATTTAAGTGATAGGAAAGTCATAGATTTAAAAATCTGCTGACAGGCAGGCTTTATAAAGCAGAAGAGACCCTAGAGGTCTCCTCTATCATAAATGTCCCCCTGCCGTTCAGCGATAATTTGATCTGAGCCACACATGTGCAGCTCAGACCACATTTACGGCCTGCTCTGTGTGCTGCAGTAATGGGACTCCTGTGCACATGCATGGGAGTGATGTCACCTCAGCCTGGCAAATCAAGCGGCCGAAAAACAAAACCTGAAAGGAAGACCGGCGAAGATGAAAGCACCAGGGAGAGCACTAACAGCACATTGCTCGATGGCTCTGTAGGCAAGTGTGTCACAATGTACTTGCATGCAGTGGATACTAGTACAGTATAAATTAAACCTGCAGGGGGACCATTTCTTTTATTTTGCTCTCGAGACTTTCCTACCACTTTAAGATTAACGCTGCACTAAAAACTCACCATGAAAAATGTTTTTTGCAAAAAATACACAATACCTTCCTATTTGAGGGAATATATTTAAACACCATGAATTAGCGCTGATTTATACTGAATGTGGCTTTGAAATTGTGCGACTTTAGGAGTGACTTGGCTGACATCTATGCGAATTCATGCACAGATATCTATGCAAGTCGCACCTGAAATCTCCAAAAGTAGTGCAGGAACTACTTTTTCATATCTTTCAAATCTGTGCGGCACCGCAAAGTCAGCCTTGCACCAATTTGAACAGTTCCATTGCTGACAATATGGTTCGACTTCTCATGCGATGCTTCCGGTGTGAACGGGGCTCACTGTCCTCATTTTGGCTACATTTCCCATTCTGTGTGTGTATATATACAGTATATTCTAAGAGTCTAAAAGAAGTTTCACTGTAGGGGTTCAAAATTGTATTTTATGGATGATTATCAAGTGAACATTCTGTTACCGAGGTAATCAGTGGCAGGAATTTTACTTTCTTCAGGGATGAATTGCTTGTCTCTTGTTTCTGGCTTATTTATATGACCGAGGTCTTATCTAGGCTGCCACCACTTCATAGCAGTATCTATCATATGCCTGAGATTCCAGCATTCTGTGTGCTCTAATTGAAGGCTGTCTAATCGCAAGACTGAGATCTTTGACTTGATATATTTAGGCTTCTATAACTTTTTCGATGGCCCATGTTCTTGGCTGTCTTGTGAAAATAGAAACTTTGAATTAGAAAATTAGAAAACTTTGTAGGCATGAATCATTGAGGATTGTATGTGATTACTTATGTTTCTTATCTACTACAGTATATACAATACGGAAAAACTATCCTGTTTTGAACTTGCTTATACCATATATATATATATATATATATATATATATATATATATATATATGATATATACTGTATATATAGAAGATGGCAAACACCCCAACCTGTAACTAGCCTTTGGAGTAAGGTGCACGTGGCAGGGCAATGCACATCACAGGCAAACAACATTTTCTCAGAACACTTACCAGCTAGCTTGAAAACAAACCAAATGTACCCTGTCTAACATTTTACGTTTAGTATTTTGTTGCACACATTTGGAAATATATATGTGGAACCCACAGTGCCAGCGTCAAGGCTCCTCTGTATACTGCATACTGCAGTCCTAACTCAAAATAATGAATAAAGGGAAGGCCCCTGCGCTATCACGTGAGAAAAATTGTGTAGATTTTGATGAGGGATAGCTGCAGCTCCTTGTTCAGCCTTACCAAAAACTGAGTAAGTGAAATAAAAAAGATGATGGATAATGAAGCTGCGCTTATCAAACCGAGTGTAAGAATAATGTGAATGGATGAGTGAAAAAAGAAGAATATACGAATGAAGTGTTTACAATCCAAGTGATGAGAAAATTATTATACACAGTTGTATCAATACAGTTAAATGAATATAATAGTAGTATAATAATTGATACAACTGTGTATAATAAGTTTCTTATCCAGCACTTGGATTGTAAGCACTTCATTTGTATATTCAGTTTTTTTCACTCATCCATTCACGTTATTCTTACACTCTGCTTGATCAGCGCAGCTTCATTTTCCATCATCTTTTTCACCTAACTCAAAATAGTTTTGAGAGTCTCTGAGTTGGAGAATATGAAGCAGTGGATATATTAAGGGCAGGTTCACCTGGAGGGGGCCCACTCCTGCATAAAGGCACAGGGCTGCATTGGATGCCCAGCAAGAGAACAGTGCCAGCTGAAGGCATCCAGTGTCCCCACACCAAATCGGCACAACAAGCTACAGTATATAAAAAGATGGCAATCACCCCAGTTTATAACTAGCCTTTGCAGTAAGGTGCACATAGAAAGGCAACACACATCGCAAATAAACAAACACTTCCCAGCACACATACAAGCTCCTCTGGGGCCTTGACATGGGGATTGCAGCTAACACAAATACAGCAGGTATATAATACGTCACCATTTTTATAGGTAAATCTATTCCTAACGATGCTATTGACATAACATTTTCACAACATGTCAGTAACAACCCATGCAATCCATACATACAGAGGAACCATGACAAATAAGTTCAGAATTGAAGTTGTGTAATAAAATGTAATGACACATGGAAAAAGTAAACACATGAAGAATGGGAGGTGCAAAAAGGCACAGAAAGCCAAGACACCAGCTGAAATCTATCAGTAATTATAAAGCAATCATGCCATTGTCAGTATAAATTAATATTCGCTGGTTCAGTCTCAACTGATGGCCTATAAAAAGGTGTCTCATTACCAAGGTGTCACACAAGAAACCTCTCATGATGAGTAAAAGCAAAGAGCTCTCTCTTGTTGCAAAATATACTGATAGACTTGGTTACAGAAGGATTGCTAAACCTCTGAATGTTCCAGTGAGCACTGTTGGGGCCATGATCCAGAAGTGGAAATAACATCATTTAACCATAAACCTGCCACAACCAGGTGTCCCTTGCAAGATTTCTGACAGAGGAGTGAAAATAATTATCAGAAGAGTTTTCCAAGAGCCAGTGACCACTTGGAGAGCTTCAGAAAGACCTAAAATTAGCAGGTACAATTCTTTCAAAGAAAACCGTAATTAATGCACTCATCTGCCATGGCTTGTATGCATGCTCACCATTCTAGACTCCATTTCTAAAAAAAAAAAAAAAAAAGCATGTTGAAGCTCTTTTAAAGTTTGCTGCACAACATTTAGACAAGCCTGTGAAATACTGGGAGAATATAGCCTGTTAAGATGAGACCAAAATGGAACTGTTTGGTAGCCATAATACTCACCATGTTTGGAGGTCAAATGGCACTGCATGCACATCACCCCAAAAACACCATACCAACAGTGAAGTTTGGAGGTGGAAACATCGTGGTGTGGGGCTATTTTTTGGCATACGGTACTCGCAAACTTCATATCAATGAAGGAAGGATGAATGGAAAAATGTGCCAAGACATTCTTGATAAAAATCTGCTGCCATCTACCAGGATGGTGAAAATGAAAGGAGGGTGGACATTTCAGCAAGACAGTGATCCCAAAGCCAAGGAAACACTCAATTTGGTTTCAAAGAAGGAAAATAAAGCTGTTAGAATGGCCCAGCCAATCACCCGACTTGAATCCAATAGATAATCTGTGGAAAGAGATAAAAATCAGAGTTCAAAAAAGAGGCCCACAGAACCTTCAAAATTTGAAGACTGTGTGGAAGAATGGGCCCAAATCACACCTGAGCAATGCATGCGACTAGTTTCTTCATACAGGAGGTGTCTTGAAATTGTCATTACCAACAAAGGATTTTCTTCAAAGTATTAAATACATTTCAGTTAGCGTAGTCAATGCTTTTTCCCTGTGTCATTACATTTTATTACACATTTAATTTCTGAACTTATTTGTTTTGGTTTCTGTGTATGTATAGATTGCATAGGTTGTTACTGACATGTGGTGAAAATGTCATGTTAATAGCACCTTTTAGGCACTGTTCACATCTGAGCGTTTTTCAGCTCGTAAAACGCTCATCTCGGAAGTCTCAAAACGCCCAACAAGCAAAATCCCATTCATTTCAATGGCCCCATTTTCGATACACTTCTGTCACCTAAAGCAAAATGCCTAAAGCTCCAAAAAGTACATGAGCTTCTTTTTTGACAGATTACAAGCTTTTTTTGTTAGATGTCAATGCCTGGTTCCAAACACCTGCAAAAAACACCTGAAAAAACGCCCAAAGAAACGCCTGAAAAACATCCCAAAAAACGCTTGAAAATTATATGCTCAGGTGTGAATGGAGCCTAAGAAATATATTTACCTAGAAAAACGGTGATGTGTTCAATACTTATTTTACCTGCTGTATTTGCAAATGTGTGCAACAAAACCGTTTTCTCTTTCGTTCATTGACGGACACAGCTCCTGATCTTCATAACCATTGGGTTATGCTGCTTCCTACAGGAGTAGGACACTAGGCAGAAAAAAGTCTGGCTACGCCTATGGGCAGTCCCAGGGGGTATACTCCCTCTCTCTGCTATAGGTACTCCGTTTTTTTTTTTCTGCCTAGTCAGGTGTAAAGACCTAGTTCCTTGCTGGGATCTCTGGCCCTGGCAATGTTTTCTTTTTCAATAGATATTTTTCTCCTGGTTTTCTCCTGTGAGATCTACAATCAACTACAATAGGCTGGATAATCTAGATCCAGTTGTCACCCCAGTCTGGCCACCGAGTGCGCGCAGACCTCAGCTCCACGCTAGGTTGGCCTCCACATAGCCCCCCTGGACAGGGGTTGGCCTGAAAGTTAAACACCTTGCGAAGTCGCACACGACCGAGTCTCGGCCCGAGTCACAGCCTCCTTGGGATGGTCAGACCCCCGGGTTCCCCTCCTTCACGTCAAGCACCCCCCTTCATTTGCCCCCCATCCTATTTCCCCCCCTCTCCACTTTGGCTCGAGCTGTGTTGTGGTCTGGCCACCTCCTGGGGTGGGGGCAGGGCGCTATGCTGGTGATGGGGGGTTCTGCCGCTAGCGAACGGATGATCAGCTGTGCAGGGGGGGGTTTGTACCTGGTGGGGGCTCCTGCCAAGGCCCCCCCGTCCTGCCTGGGCCTGTCCTTGAGGCCTAGGGATCCTTCCTGAGTCCCTGGGAGCCTCGTGGGGCTGCCATTTTCTTGTAGCATGTGTGCTTTATTGCACGGCGGCCATGAGTGTGTAGTCCAGTGGCCATTTTGTGGTGGTTTGCCATTAAAAATAGCGGCGGCCATGACAGCATATACAATATTCACAAGAACAAATTTTGTTGTAAATACTCTCCAATACTGGTGTCCACCAGTAAAGAGAATGTTTCCTTGCATTGATGGTTAGTGTGAGGATGAATTCTCCTCTACATCGATTGTCAGTATGAGGAATAATTTTTCCTGTTTGTTGTCAGTAAACAAAAGAATGCCCCCATATGTTGGTGGTAATTATGAGGAAGAATCCTCCCTTAGGTTGATAGTCAGTATGAGGAATAATGCCACCTTACGTTGATGGAGTGTGTAGGAATAAGTGCTGGTATTGAAGTGAAGACCTTTGTAAAAATTTAAGGTTTATACCTATTGGTGTGATGGCCATTTTTGCACTTTGCCATTTTGCAGCTGCCGGAAGGATTCGGAGAAAATCTTAGATAATTGTACAAATCACTACTCGGCCATCACTGATCTACTATCCCTGATCACTGGCAGGCCATGGAGTACATAGAGATGAGGGGTCTGGAGACATGTCCTGTCAATACTGCCCAGTGATTGCTGTCAAAGACAGACCCAGCCTTCACACACCGGACTTTAGCCTCCAGCAAAATTCACCTTCTCTCGATTAGACTGCTGCCGGTGTAAGTGACTCTGGCTATTATTTCTCACTTGCTTTTGCAGCTGCTTGTGAGCACTCTAGTTACTTCTGGTGTGTTTTCATTTGCCCTAACTATACTGAAGTATGTTGAATCCTACGCACAAAGGGGAATGATCCTGGGGCCTCTCCAACTTGTTATCTTTACTAGGTCGGGTTTGCCTGCAGCATTCCTCCCAGAGGACCTGTTGACGACAGGTTGGAATGTTGTCCCCTGCTTGAGTTTAAACACTCCTTGATGTCTTCTTTAATCCCCTAGAGTGTGTCTCCCTCCTCTAATTTATCCAGGAAGACATTCTCTTCAAGTATGTTGAATTTCATGACCAATATCTGTGTTAATATCGGATTTCGAACGCAGGAGTCCCAAAAGTACTTCTACACCCTTGTCCTCCAGGGTCTTTCTTGGATATGCCTGCAGCAGCCACGGCACAGTCGGCAGTGTGTGAGAAAAAGTCAGTTTTCCCTTTAAATTAATTTGTGCCTAAGGAGCGTTAGTCCGCTAACTGAACTTCTATACTTACCATTTGAGTCCCGGTGCTGCTTTAAATCGACACTGGGACAGTGACTATTTCCCGCAGTGCCCTTTTGAAGTAGCGACAGGAATTGGTGACTCCCACTAGGACTGCTGGCTGCCTCTCACAGCTGGCTTCCAATCTGGAAACAGTCACCTCCTGGGCTTGAAATGCTTTCACAGACCGCTCCAAAGGAGCTCATTGTGAAAATGTAAACAGCACTTGGGAGTGTGACAACACCACACATGACGTCATTGCACACCCATTCACTATGGAGGGTTGGGAAGAGCTGTTGTAGCTCTTTCCAGCCTTCTACACAGCAGCCGATCACTACTATAGTGAACTATTGTAGACTGCTCACAGCCAGCAGTAGATGACTGATGTCTGACCTTGTGTAGGCTCTCTGTCAGAGAATACAGGTGACGCATGTCATGGCTAGTCCTTACCACCCACAAAAGAATGTCTTGTGCAAGTGTTTCAATGTGACCTTGAAACAGATGTGCAGTATATAAGTTGAGTCGCAGGGAAGGGACTGGGAATACTATTTGCCTCACCTGCTGTTTGTCTACAGAGGGATGCTCCAGGAGTCTACAGGCTTCTCACCATATTAACTCCTACACAGAAGGCTAGTGAGAATAGGCTTGGACCTAACCCAAGAGACTTGGAAAGGGCAACCCTTCTGGCCCCAGAGTCTCTGTAGTAGATTATATGTAAAGGTTCCAGAAAAATTGGATACACTGGCTGGGATGGTAGTAAGTGATGTATAAGGAGGGTCAGAAGATGTACTGTATGTTTATTTCTCTATGCAGGAGAACAAATTACAGACAATAATAAATCATTTAACTTATGTAATTAGTATGGGAGAGGAGGTGGAAGACCGAAAGCATTCTATGTGAACGTGCCTAAAACAGGTCTGTGGTAATACAGTGTTCTAGAAGCACTCCAATCATTGCTCCCAAACTGCTGCAATCTTAGAAATCTGCACTTTACTTTATGTCAAAGATACAATACCATATCCAGGGTATGCAGTTTTGCAGCCTCTGTCCCTGTCTACATATGTAACATTTTTTTTTTTTTTAAATACATCTTTCTATTCACATTAAACTAATTTTTTCTTCAGAACATAGTCTTTTACTCAGTTCTTGCCCCCCCCCCCCCCAAAGGAGCTCACAATCTAATCACCCTTCTAGGGATCAACTGATTATCGGAGGGCCAATATTCACTTTTCCCGATTATATCGGTATCGGCCCCGGAACTTGCCGATATTACCGATATTGTCGTGATGTCATTGCGTATGTTGCGCCATGCGCCTCTGCGCACTGGGCCTAACCTCCTGCCTTCTTAGGTCGCCTTGGACAGCCTCATCTGGAGTCCGGAGTCTCTCGGGAGTGTATAACACCCACCTACAGCAGCCTGGTGCCAGCCAGCCACACCCACAGGCCCTGTACCAGCCAGCCAGCCACAGGCACTGTACCAGCCAGACATCCACAGGCCCTTTACCAGCCATCCACAGGCCCTGTACCAGCCAGCCAGCCACCGACAGGCACTGTACCAGCAAACCACCCACATGCACTGTACCAGCCAGCCACCCACAACAGGGTGACAGCCACTCACCACAGGCACAGGGTGCCAGCCAGCCAGCCACCCACCACCACCACAGGGTGGCAGACAGCCAGCCACCCACCACCACCACAGGGTGCCAGCCACCCACCACCACAGGGTGCCAGCCAGCCAGCCACCCACTACCACAGGGTGCCAGCCACTCAGTTTTTTTTAACCCTATATTCAATTTGTGTCTTTCCAATTTCAATGGAGATGGATGCAGATAGAAAAAGTAAAAGTGTGATATGGGACTATTTCTCGTCTCCATCTCCAGGAAAAACAGCAGTGTGTAACACGTGCACAATGTAAGCATGGAATCAGCAATTGCAAAAACTAAAAATGCGTCAAATCTTTGGGCCCATTTAAGAGTTCATCATGTTAAATTATACCATGAAGCACAGAAAAAACACAATAAATCACAAGGTGAAATACCAGAATCCCAGCAGGCAACAATAACAGATAAGTTTTAGAAAAAAACAGGTGGCTAAATTCGGATGGAAGATCCCAACTGCTGGACAGAGTAATCACAGAGATGATGGTCACTGATAACCAGCCATTTACAATGGTGTCTGACTCTGGATTTAAGCGTTTTTTGTCCACAGTTGAGCCAAGTTACACACTGAAGAGCGAAAAATATTATCAAACTGAAATGCTGGGAAAGATTCACCAAAAGGTCGTTGAGAAAGTAAAGGCTATGCTGAAACCAGAGAATGCTGGCAACTAACTCTCATTCACGACTGACTGCTGGTCAGGACTAACAGAGTCACTAATGAGTCTTACATGCTATTTAACCACTTACCGCATACTAACGTAGGTCTACGTCGGTAAACTTTGCGGTAGTGTACCGGGATGATGCCTCTAGCTAGAGACACCATCCTGGTACCGTGGTTTGAAGCCGACGGTTGGCTTTCCGTCGGTACCGACCGATGCGGCTCGGGAGCCGCTCGATTGGTACCCGGGGGGGCGGGAGGGGACGTCCCCCCCCCCTCCCGCCGCCTTCCGTGGCTTTGCTCGGGGCTCCCGTCCCACCGGGAGCCCCGAGCACCCAGCCAGCACGTCCGCCGGCTGGATGGAGTCCCGATGAATGCCGGAAACGGCATCGATCGGGTCTCCGTTGACGTAACCCGGAGGCGGCGTCCATGACGTCACTTCCGGGTTACTGTGCTGCAAAAGGCGGCAAATTTGAAAATCGGCTGTATGCAAAAACGCAGTTTATGGCGTTTTGCATACAGGGAAGTGTAGTGGAGGGGTCTAGGGTCTTTTAGACCCTCGATCCCTCCATAAAGTGTACCTGTCACACATATTGGTGTCACAAGGGATGTTTACATTGCTTGTGACAGCAATAAAAGTGATCAGATTTTTTTTTTTTTAAAACTGTAATAAAGTTAAAAAAATAAATAAAATAAATGGGAAAAAAAAAAAAAAAAAAAAATTTAGCCGCCCCCGTCACCGTTAGCTCGCGCACAAAAAAAAACGTATACGCAAGTCGAGCCGCAAATGAAATCGCTGTTCAAACCACACATGTGAGGTATCGCCGCGATCGCCAGAGCGTGAGCAATAATTTAAAAAAAAGAGCTACACTCTAACTCTAAACTGGTAACCATTAAATAAATTTAAAGCGTCGCAGATTGAGATCTCTATTGACCGTAGTTTGTCGCCATCCCATGGGGGGGCGCAATTTTAAACCGTAACATGTTGGGTATCTATTTACTCGGCGTGACATGTTCTTTCACAATATACAAAAAAAATGTTTAACTTTACTGTTTAGTATTTTTTAAATGCAGTGAAATGTGATTTTTCAAAATCTTTCCAAAAAAATGGCGCTTTAAAGACCGCTGCGCAAATACCGCGTGACAAAAATTATTGCAATGACCGACATTTTATTCTCCAGAGTCTTTGCTAAAATAATATATATAATGTTTGGGGGTTCTAAGTAGTTTTCTAGGAAAAAATACTGGTTTTAACGTGTGAACAAAAAGTGTCTGAAATAGGGCTGAGGCTTAAGTGGTTAATTGACAGCGGATGGACAAGAAGGCATTTGGTGTTGAATACAAAAGTGATGCAAGGATCCCACACTGGGGAGTACATTAGAAAAAGGTTTCTAGGCTATACTGGAAGACTAGGAAATCACCAAAGACTGAGTGATGCTTGTGCTTCCGGACAGCGGAGCGAACATGGTGAAAGGAATGAGGTTTGCTGATGTTTCAGACCTCAGTTGCATGGCACACACCCTCCAACTTGTGGTAAATGATGGTCTGTCAAACCAGAGAGCTTTGCTTGATATAATTGGCATGCTGAAGAGGTGCGCAGGCCCTTTCCACCATTCAATCCTTGCCAAACAGCGACTGAGGTGCATTCAGGAAGACCTTGGCCTACCCAAAAACAACTTGATTAGTGCAGTTCCAACACAATGGAACTCAACACTTCACATGCTGCAAAGAATGCTGGAGCAGAAGCAAACTGTTACCATCTATTCAGGTGAATATGGAGGATATTCTTGTCCCTACTGCTGATCAGTGGGACATTGTAACCAATGTCATTGACACCCTCCTCCCCATAGATAAAGTGACACTATTGGCGAGTCATTCTGACTCATCTCTTTCATCTGTCATCCCGTGTGTGAGTGCTGAAGATGCTTCTTCAAAAGAATGAAGAACCCAACACATGTGGCACTAAAACGTGTAGGCCATGAGGGACAGGTTCACCAAACGTTTGGAGAAGCATGAAGAGAATAAAAATTTTGTGCTTGCATGTCTTTTGGATCCTCGATACAAGAATCATGCTTTCTCTTCTGATGAAGTATTGGCCAAGGCAAAACAATGGCTGACAGAAGATATTCAACGGAAAGAAAATGAGGCACGCTACAAAAGACTTGCTTCTCGTGCTAGAAGATACCTTTCTGCTTCTCCTTCCTCGGTACCAAGTGAGCGTGTTTTTGGTGAAGTGGCAGCAATATATGAAAAATACAGAAGCCGTTTAACTGGTGAACATGCTGAAATGTTATGCTTTCTGCACTATAATATTGTTCTACTTAACTGGGAGTATTGAAAGTGGTAGTACTAGTGTTCAGTCCACAGTCTTTAACACTGTAGTGCAGCTACTAGATTAAATCATTGCAGAGCGGACAGTGAGTGCACTACTGCAGCAGTTCATGTAAATTTTGTTTTGGGAAGCCTTTAGTTATTGTTTTCCCAGCACATTATTTTTCACAGTTGTCTACAGTCGTCTACTCTTCTAGGACTTGTTCGTTCACATGTGAAACTGATGTACCTGCAAGTGAAAGCTGCACGGTTTTCCTATCAGTTTTCATGCAGGTAAGGTGTGAAGAACAGCCTTTCATGTTAAAAATGTTAATTAACATGTTCAGTACCATATTTGTGTCAAAAATTGTCTTTATTTTTCAAAACTTTAAATGTACAAAATATCAGCCAATATTGGCTGATACCGATACTTAAAGACCAAAATATCTGTATTGGCCCTGAAAAAACCATATCGGTCTATCCCTACACCCTACCACTTTCACATATAGGCCAACTTTGAAAGAAAACTTGTGGGAAGAAATCACCATAAGCACAAGGAGAACATGCAGATTTTATGCACGTAGCATACTTGGTGGGAACCCGGGACCTAGAGTTTGAAGACAAGAGTGCTAACCTTTTTTAGTTGCTGTGATTTGGTGGGTGTCCACAAATAATTCCCAATTCACTAACACTTTAATGAACCTGTCTATTTTTATAGTTTACTTTTTTCAAAATAAAATGAGAAATGTCCTCTCTGCCAAGTAATACCAGTCAAACTCATAGACCGGTATTCCAAAGGGTTATCGCTAAGGGATAGGTGTATTTCATATGGATAGCTCGGGGTCCTGCACATTTAGGTGGGATCCAGATACCAGAGGGTTTAGGAAATGGGGGGGGGGGGGGATTATAGAAGTGCAATATAGTTGACATGTAAAGGAGTTCCTTGGACTACTCCTTCAGAGAACGCCAATTGAAAAAATTACTTTTTTTTCTAGGAAAGCTCCCTGCTAGCTTACCAGGTTCTTATAAATGGCTAAACGATAAATACCAATGATTTATTCCCTACTGTACTAGATTTCAAATGAGTCAAATATTCTCTGACTGATGTTAAAGTTGATATGGTTAAGGTCTTCCAGATCTCTCTGGGTCCTCTAGCACTAGAATCTAAATGAAAATGTAAGATCTTTAGAGATTTGTGTGTGAGGTCTTCACTACACCAGTACTTCTGTTAGATTGAATGTAATCCTTACATATTGTGCCATCCGGTGCTTGAACACAAATATGGAAGTAGTCTACTGTCCGTGGGCAACCTATGCGTTAAGGCCAGACACAAGGATTGCTTGGGTACCATCAAATAGTAGAGATCTAGATACTTAACTGTTAGGGGGTAAATACATTAAGATTACTTTTATTTATTTAGTGGTTTATTCAAGCTCATATATCTGGTATGCAGGCCTGGTATTTATAGGGTGGAAGACATTTTTTTAGCTGTTTAAATAAAAGTTGAAAAAAAAAATGCATACAAATGTGCAGCTCCAGACCTAACATAGTAAGATTGTGAATTCAAAATTGTTGGTGGTTATGTTAATCATTTATTCTTCTAACAATCAATAGCAACCATTGAATATCCATTTTTTTTTTCACACTCCGAGATGGTGATTTCTGATTAGCAGCTATGTATATGTGGTCACAGCTTGCATTATTTTCTTAACTGTGACTTCAGATACTATTCATGATTTAGGTTTTAATATTGTGTTTTTATTTCTTTAGGACTTCTCGCTTTGCTTCATTCCCTGAATACTTGGTAATTCAAATTAAGAAGTTTACATTTGGCCTTGACTGGGTGCCCAAGAAACTCGGTAGGTAACTCTTTCAGTTGTATAAACAGTGTGACATATGCACTCATTTGGTAAGTAGACCTGTTTTAAAGTATTTCTTTTATTTTAGATGTCACAGTGGATATGCCAGATATCCTTGACATTAACCATCTACGAGCAAAAGGTCTGCAGCCAGAAGAAGAAGAGCTCCCAGACATTGCTCCCCCTATTGTTATTCCAGAAGATCCAAAAGGTATTTGAACATATTCAGCGCTTTGTTTTGCTGTCAATAGTGGGGAAAGCATGTATTTAACACTAACTCTATGTTCCTAAGTGAGCTTCTGATGGAAAGGATACATGAGCAGGGACTGTGGCTGCATTTCACTAAGCTGTATTGGTCTTTTGAGTTGTGTTCTTTTTATTGAACACTAATTAGCTCCTCCGATTTTTTATTTTGCATACATTATTATATATTTGCATGTTTTTTTAATTCTCTCAGTATAAACCATATAGAACTTTGCGTTTGTATTTTTCAGTACATGTACATACAGACCATGCTGTCCAGCAAAAGGGAAAGCGAATGGAACAAGCTAAAACACTGCCAGAGTGCTTTTATCAATCACTTTTTTGCATGGTTTAAAACATTACTTTAAAAGGTTTGTGCTACTATTTAAGCACCTTCGGCAGTTAAAATTCAAACTAACTTTTTGTGGACAGCTTGATCTGTATGTAGATGCAGATTTGAATATTTTAATGAGTCGTTTATGAATATTATTAAAGTTTGTTTTGGACCTAATTTAATTCAAATATCATTTGTTTTTTTCAGATCGTTTTAGAAACCAATTCATGGAGCGTATGTATTTTTTATCCTCTGACTTCTCTCTTTTGTATTTACTTGCAATACACCTTGTAATTTTATAAGTATGAAAAGAGTTGACCTCGCCAGGGTTCTCACCATCACACAGAATGACCTAACAGGTCAGCCTTCTAGCAATGAAGTTGCTCATCTTGGGCAATACAAGCTTTCTGCCTATTTGGAGCACTGTATCTCTCAGCAAGACAGTATCCCATTTACTTCTCATGCGATGACTGTCTGGTCATTGTATCTGTCTATAGGTCTGAAAGACCTGGACATCAGATCCTTTTGACCACACATGCTTCTTCTGCAGTAGTTAAACTCTCTCAGGAGTTAGCCTGGTCAGTGCAGACTAGGACATATATTTTTCAAGTGTCTGCACACATATGTTGCTCCCTCACAACACTTCCCCCAGGGTGGGAGGAGTTCTGTATGGAAACACACTCAAATAAGTCTTGCTGGTTCTCGTAGTCGTGGGGGATCTCTGTTACCAGGATTTTTAAACTTGTCATAGCTGTTCTGACTTTGGACCATCACCCAGTAGACCGCCTGATACTTTTCCACCAGAAGGACCAATGTATTTAGTTATGTAATTTATATGTTTAAATGTCAACGTGGGCTTCTTTATATTATGGAAATCATCCAGCAGGTAAAGGAAAGAATCGATAGACATAAGTATACCATTAGGAATAATCAGATGGATCAGCCGTTATTGTTTGTAGAGAAATCGCATACATGGGGGGGTTCATTAAATCCATAACGTCAATTTTTTGGTTCTGTGACCCTTTAAAATGGCCTGCGCCAGATTAAAAAAGCCCTGTAACCTGTTTCTGTAGCTTTACCAACACGTACGGCAGATTAAGGTAGTTCTTAATAGTGCCACTTTTACAAAGGGTGCTATTACTGCACCAAGTTCAAAGATAATTACTTTTTTTATAATGAAACTTGAGGTAATTAAGACCAACTATAAGCTAGCGTACAGAGACAGGTAGAGTGTTGTATGATGTATAGCAGGTGGCATGTTTGTCTATGCTACCCTCTCCCCAACTTTCAGTGGTTCAGAAAGCTGGCAGCTTCATAGCCAACAGCCTTCTAGCAACTAGTGACATTGACAGTGGCCAGATCCCTATGGGGAGCCTAAAACACTAGTTCCCCATCAGATTCCCTCTCTTTGTGATTGATTGCAGGCACTAGGCATATTTTATAGTCAGTAGCAGACTCTTCATTGACTAAGTATCTGCCTCCTGTCAATTACAAAGTGAGGAGACCTAATGCAAACTAGTGTGTCTGGATTCCCATCAGGTCCCAGCTTCAAATCTTTTCCGCTGCTGTGCTATCTATGTGAAAGTTGCAGTGATGAGGAGGGTACCTGTTTACAGCAGGTACATGAATCTGTTGCCTTCACCAACATTCGTCTTTCAGAGGCACATTAGTATTCTAAAGAGTACCTACAAATATTCAGTACTGTAATACCTTTTTAGACGTCTCTTTAAATTTAGAAATATGCTACATTAACATATTTTAAACGGGTCTGTGCTTAAAGAACACTACATTAAAAGCCATGTCAACAAGCTGGCACATTGTGGCTTGTCCACGCCGCCTGGGGTGGTCGCTATGCCTGGGAATGTGTGTGCTGCCGGTGGACACAGTGGAGTGAGCCCAGGAAGCGACCTGTAAATCCACAAAGCTGGATTGCCAATAGGTACACGTTTTGGAGGAAAGCCACGCACCCTTCCTCAGCCTACCTCTAGACCAGTGGTTCTTAACCTTGTCGGAGGTACTGAACCCCACCAGTTTCATATGCGCATTCACCGAACCCTTCTTAATTGGAAAAATAAAATATGATTTTTTCAAATTCAAAACATAGGTATATATTCTGGCTCTCCTCACCTTGAATTCAGCGAGCGTTGTGTTCGTGTATTTTCTATTTCCATACAGCTTAAGGAAGCATTCTCTTAGTTTTGCCAGTGCTAGACTAGAATTGCTCAACTTGGCATTGCAAATAATGCAGTTAGGACGCTGACTCCCATCATGTTCCGTTATACATGTGAATCCATATTGTACATATTCGTCCGACCACTTTCTTTTTTTTGCTCGACATAGTTAGTATGAAGGGATTAATATTAAGAAAGAAATCACACGACGTACCATCACGACAGTTACAATTCGACTACTGGGCGCGCCAAATTCCCTGCAGCACAGATAGGCCAAGCGATGTTGCGTGATCACCTGCAGCCAATGAGCGGGGCGTGTCATCATGAATCATATGAGTTGGGTGTGTGTCTTGACCTCCGCCGAACCCGCGAGACTGACTCACCGAACCCCTGGGGTTCGATCGAACCCAGGTTAAGAACCACTGCTCTAGACTCTTTAAATTCCTATTTATAACCTTTGAGCTCTATTAGGACAGTGCATCATAATTCATTGGGACATTCTTCCCAGCAGTTACTGTTTGATTAACGCAGATAAGGGTAGTGCTGAGAAGGCTTTCCTTTTTGTTTACACCTTCAGAACAGCTGAAAACTATATTGAATTGAGTAGTAGATACAGTTATTAACAAAACAATTATGGTTGACAAAGTGACTCCATTTTCTTTAACAAAACCTTTTCTAAGCTCAATGATCCTTATAAGAGCAACCATTTAAATTTCCATTACCCCTAACTATCATGAGGCTTGGAGCTGAGTTCTTTAAAAATCATGTTGTCTATTTGTATTGCCATGAATAAAGAAAAAGTTTTGTAAACTTTATTTTTTTTTATTTTATTTAAAGTGGCACCGTAGCCTGAGTGTAGCTCTTGTCATAATGTGCAAGTAGGCTATGCTTATTTGCACAATATTGCTCTGGGCCTGCCCTCTCCAGCATACTGGCAACTAGATATGTAATGTATCTTTAGCAAAAAAGCTCAACTGCTACAACCTTTTTTTTTTGGGGGGGGGGGGGGGGTTGTTCCACTTTAACATTGTATCTTGCAGGAGGACAGAACTGTATAGAAATACCATGTAGACCTAAAAAAGAAGTATAGGAATGCAAAAGTAACAGTCATACTCACCTAGGTGAATACAACATCGGTACGATGCTGCATCTGTGCCCCTCCGCCTCTAAGACTGAGAACTGCCTCCAAGATTGAGAACTGATCAATCAAACACCTCTGATCACTTTTTTCTTGGTCTTAACTGTCAGTCACCGTTTCTATGCTCTGTTTCTCCAGCGCTCACTGGATCGCTTGGCTGTGGATGGGGTGGGAGCGGCTGGCTCAGGCTCTCAGTAGCATGATGGGACACTGGGCCAGCTGCTGGTTCAGGCTTCTTCTGGGCAAATCCTGACATGAAAGTCTGAATCGATCCAGAGCTTAGACTGGCTGAGTGACATCAGATGACAGCCGACTTTAGCCCGCTGTCTGCAAAAAAACAGACCACAAGTGTGCAGAGCGAGATGCACTTCTGTGATCCATAGGAGAAGTAGTGCCAAAAGAGCTTTGGCCCTACTTCTCCTTTAACTTCACTCCCTCAAAATCTGATCATGACAGCATTGTAGATTTTACCCTTGCCCCTTATGAATGCTTTGCCAGCACATTCTTTTATTGCTACCTCAATAATGCTACATAAAAAGGACTTGGCAGCACTTGGTGGTATTAGCACTTTTGGAAAATGTAGACTATGTGCTAAAAGTTAGCTACTCTGGAAAAAAAAAAACCTTTGCTGTAATAAAGCAAAGTATGGAGTGTAGTATGACATTTCACATGTTATTGTGCCATAGTTGGCTGTCTGTAGTAAAGTGAGCATCATAATACCAAGTTCAAATATACTTGCCCCTGTTTACCCTTTCTCTAGTTCCATCGAGGTATTGAGTTAAAATTTAAAGCCAAATTCTAGGAATATTAGCACATAAAAGACTCACTGTGTGTCAGCTTCACCTATCCGATGCTTCACATCTCAAAATGCTTTGGCCACAGGGGACACAGCAGTCCACTGTAAGTAGCATTGGCTACGTACAGTAGGTAGTGTTGGCTTCTAGAGAGGCAGAAGTGACTTCGCTGTGCTGCTGAAAAAAAAAAGAGCATTGGTACTTCCATCTCTTAGCCACTTAAGGACTGCCTTCAGAGAATTCTAGGCAGGCTCTGATTGGCTGAGGTGGAGAGGAGGGGTGGATGATGTCGCAAAAAATACAAAGCAGTTCCTGAGTGGTGGCGGTACAGAAGTGACGATGCTCCTTTGTTCCAGCAGCACAGGGAAGTCATTCCTCCCTCTCCAGAATTCAACATTGCTTACTGTATGTAGCCAATGCTCCTACAGTGCATTGCAGCATCTTCAACAATCAGATTGTTCTAGCATGTGGAGCACTGGATTGAACTAAGCTGACCTATACTGTGTATTTGTGCATATATTCCTGGAGTTCAGCTTTAAGGATTACATAGGAAGAAGCAGTGCAGTCAATTTTTTTAAGCCCTGTGTTTAATATAGATAATATTTTCTATTTACCACATTTTCTATTTCCATAAATAGTTGATTTTACTGCCCTCCATTGCAATATTGATGATGTTGTTGCCTTTCAATAACCGTCTATCAACTGTTTGTTTATGCAAATGCTCCTTTTTCTTGAATTCCTATTTAAGATAGATTAAGCCCACTTATTGAATACCTAATCTAGTAAGAGAGATGCTAAATGGCCTTTCTGACACCTCCATGCAGCTCCTGACATAGATGAGTCTTCAGTGATGCAGCTAGCAGAGATGGGCTTCCCTCTGGAGGCATGTCGGAAGGCTGTGTATTACACTGGAAGCATGGGGGCAGAATTGGCGTTCAACTGGATAATCGCACACATGGAGGACCCTGGTTAGTATAATTACTGCATTGTGAGGGCTGCATTTTTGTTTACAGGTCAGTGTGAGCATATTTTCTGTGACATTTTAGCTTTGGCTTGGTCTGACTGAGTTGCAAAGCTGAGTTTTTTTAGTGCTTCTAAAAAAACATACATATGTTGTTTGATCTCTGATGTCATAAACATCATTAACCACTGTACGATCTATGTGGTGCTTGTATAATGTTCAGCTGTCTCCTAATTCCTTTTAATTTCTTTACTAGATTTTGCTGAACCATTAACTATTCCTGGCTGTGCTGCTTCTTCATCTACACTGTCGTCATATGGACAGACTGCTCTGGTTAACCAGCCTCCAGAAGAGATTGTTGCCTTGATCTCCTCTATGGGTTTCCAGAGAAATCAGGCAATTCAGGCTCTTAGGGCAACGGTATGTTCATATGAATCTAAACCGAATATTTTCTTGTTACTGTGAAAAACATCTAGATGATAACCAAAATCCGAACGTTTCACTATAGTATAAAGAATTTGTATTAATACCTTGGCCAAATCATGTTTTTAGGAGAATGACTGACTAATTCCTCTTTCTCTGTCGCTCATTGACAGACTTAGTCTTCTTGATTCACAAGAACTGGGTTATGTTGTCTCTGCAGGAGCAGGACTAGGCAGAAAGAAAAAACGTTCTGGCTCCACCGTAGGGGCAGTCCCTGAGGGTATATCCTCCCTCTCTCTGCTACAAGGCATCAGTTTTTTTTCTGTCTAGTCAGGAGTAAGGACCTAAGTTCCTTGCTGGGATCTTTTTGGTCCTGGCAAGATTTTTTCTTTAGAAAAAATATTTTTTAGGTAGTTTTCTCCAGTGTTTTTTTCCTGTGAGATCTTCAAGCAAATACGCCGGACTGGGCGACACTAGTGGTCACCCCAGCCGGCCTACGAGCGCGCGCAGACCATTGCATTGCGCTTGGTCGGCCGCGACACATTCAAGTAAGTATGCGGGGCCGGGCGACGGGCTGGATGTTGAGATCCAGTGGTCACCCCGGTTTCTGCCTACGAGCGCGTGCAGACCAGAGCTCCGCGCTGGGTCGGCCGCGACGGAGTCCCATTGGAGGGACTGACCTTGCGAGTTAAAAGTCTCGCTTAGGACGCCAGGAACCAGAGAGTCGAGGCGTCCGGAGTGGTCCACAACCCCCCACCCCGGTGGAGAGGGTATTGTGAAGAGAGGGTGCCTGTCGGTTCGGTATGGTGAGTAAACGTTCCCTTTTTTCCTCGTTATGAGGCAGTATGAATTATGGGCCCCTCCATACATGGTCAGTATATATCGGACACTAAAAGTCCCCCTTGTAAATACAGTATGTGTTTGGTGGGAAGTGGACTTGGTTTGAGAGCTAACACTCTACCCAGCAGACTGTAGTATTACAGCAGACATAGGAGGTATAATCCTACCTTAATTGTAGTGTACCTCCTGCAGATCGATAAACCGCCACTTAGCAGAGATGCAGGTGGATGTGATGGGAAAAACGATTTCGGCAGTCCGCCGCCATTTTGCCGTAGACCGGGTGCATGAATGTCCTCAGGTCACGCCGGCCGCCATGTTTTTGGAGTCTTTTGTCTCCCGTATGGGGGGGCCATGTTTGATGAGCCCAGCTACCTCGTGGAGAGCTGGGAACGCCGGAAGGCGTACACAGGGGGCGGAGCCACGTCCTTCTACCCGGGAAAACGAACACAGCTCTTTCCAGTCTGTAAAAGACAGACGCTGACTGCAGTTGGTTGGAAACTTCTCTGCATCGGGTGGTGAGCCTTGGGGGTCCCTCTCTCTCTCTGTGGGGATCGAGAAGCAGGTACTCTGAGGGGCGCTATTGCGCTAGGGGGAGACACATAAAAAAAAAAGAGGTATTTTTTTATTTAAAAAAAAAAAAAAAAAAAAAAGTTTTTTGTTTTTTCTGGCAGAGGTGTCCTGAATTAACATGGACCCTGCCACTCATGTATCTCCACCGGATCCCCTCGAGGTGTCTGCAGGATCCTCCAGCACCCCACTGACGGTTAAATCATTGTCAGCTATTATGGAAACTTTTGTGTCCCGGGTGGAAGTGGCTTGTCAGGGACAGGGCGCAAGAAAGCGACCCCCGCCTAACCCCTTATTATCTGAAACTTCGGATTCAGAATCTGAGCCTATTTCTGCAGTTGCAGGTACTTCATCTGGGATTGGTGTCTCGGGCACTGTCTCTTCAGACAGTGAGGAGGATGTTTCGGCATCAGCCATAGCCCGAGAGGAAGCGTTGGTAAACGCACTCATTGTATCTGTTCAAGAAACCTTAAGATTACAGGGTATTCCGTCGGAAATAGCTGAAACTGAAATCCCTTTTGGGACTAAAAAACGCATCAAAGTGGCGAAGGTTTTTCCATTGCCCAAATGTTTTGGCAATCCAATCAAAGAAGAATGGAGTCTGCCAAAACGCACCTCTGCTATTTCTAAACGCATTAACAGGCGTTATCCGTTTGAGGAAACCCTCATTAAGAAATGGACAGAACCACCTGTGGTGGATTCACCAATTGCTAGATTGAATAAAGCCACGGTTATTCCTTTAGAAGACTCTCCGTCTTTTAAAGATCCAGTGGATCGCAAGATAGAAGCTATGTCTCGCACCATGTTTTCCTTGATTGGATCAGCTTTCAGACCAATAATTGCTATTGGTCTGGTTTCGCAGACTGTAACTGAATGGACCAAGTGGTTACGCCGGGACTTAGAAGAGGTCCCTCAGGCGGTATCAGATTTGTTGGAACAAATGATACAGGGGTTACAGTTTGTGTGTGATGCGGCGTTAGACGCCACTCCATTATTGGCGCGAGCATCAGTTTCAGCAGTGGTTCTCAGGCGTACACTGTGGCTAAAAGGTTGGTTAGCCGACCAAGGTTCCAAAAAAGCATTGGCTAATATCCCCTTTTTAGGAGAGCGTCTATTTGGAGCCAACTTAGATGAGATCATTAAGGATCTCACGGGTGGAAAGAGCACCTTTTTACCGCAAAATGTTAAGGGTAAAGGAACTCGTCAAAGACGAGGGCCTTCTTTCTCTGCTCACAAAAAGTTTTTTCGTCCCGCGGGTGAAAAAATTAAGTCCTCCAAAGCTCCTTCAGGAGGCTTCAGGGGACGTTGGTCGGGCAAGCAAAAGCCCGCCCCCTCCAGACCTGAAGATAAATCGTCCAAAGCCTAAAGGTGCGCCCCCACCCATAATTGGGGTGGGGGGACGTCTTCGCCGGTTACCGGATCCATGGCTTTCCAGAATCCCGGACAAGTGGGTTTGCGAAGTCATAAGGTCAGGGTACAAGATCGAGTTTCGATCTCTCCCACCGGCGCGATTCTTCCCTTCCAATATCCGACTATCCCCGGATCGTTTAGAAGATCTGCGGAGAGCAGTCACGGATTTACTACAACAAGGAGTGGTAGTCCACGTTCCTTGGACAGAACGTTTTCAAGGGTTTTATTCAAACCTATTTACAATACCCAGGAAAGAGGGCAAAGTGCGTCCAATTCTGGACTTAAGGGCACTCAATTCCTTTCTCAACATAAGGAAATTCAAGATGGAATCCATTCGCACAGTAGCAGCCTTCCTGCATCCAGGGGATGTCCTAGCGTCCATAGACATCAAGGACGCCTATCTTCACATTCCCATTTTCGCAGGACATCAGCGGTTTCTACGCTTTTCCGTAGAAGAGAACCACTATCAGTTTGTGGCGTTACCTTTCGGTCTCGCCACGGCTCCTCGGGTCTTCACGAAGGTGTTGGCCCCAATGTTGGCACTACTGCGCCAAAGAGGCATATCGATTCTAGGTTACCTAGACGATCTCCTGCTTCATGCAGAGTCTCCTCAGACCCTGCTACAAAACATAGAAATTACTATAATTTCTTTACAGGAATTCGGGTGGCTGGTGAACCAGCAAAAGTCATTTTTGGTTCCCACCCAGAGGCTCGAATATCTGGGTCTAATTCTAGACACAGTCAGGTCAAGAGTTTTCCTTCCGGTAGGGAAACTCCGGAAGATTCAATCAGCAGTCCAGTTGTTACTATCCAACAGCTGGTCTTCTCTTCGAACTTGCATGAGGGTTCTGGGGTTGATGGTGGCTTCCTTCGAAGCAGTCCCATTTGCCCAGTCCCATACCCGAATTCTTCAGCAAGAGATTCTTCTCAGATGGAATCGGAATCCGGAATCCCTGGACAATCGGATCCGATTGAGCAAACAGACCAGAGAGTCTCTGGTCTGGTGGCTTCGGTCTCCGATGCTCAGCCAGGGAAAGTCATTTCTGCCAATATATTGGACGATAGTGACCACTGATGCCAGTCTATCCGGATGGGGAGGAATTCTCGGTCAGTTATCTGTCCAGGGACTTTGGTCCCTGGAAGAATCCAGGTTGCCGACAAATGTATTGGAACTGAGAGCGATCAGACTTTGTCTGATTCACTGGACCGAGCAGCTCCAGGGCAGCCCGGTTCGGATCCAGTCGGACAACGGCCGTGGCTTATGTCAATCACCAGGGGGGCACCAAGAGTGTCCGAGCGGCCAAAGAAGTGGCTTGCATTCTTTGCTGGGCGGAACGATTTGTTCCAGCTATCTCTGCGGTGTTCATTCCGGGGGTGGAGAATTGGCAGGCAGATTATCTCAGCCGTCAGACTCTGGATCAGGGGGAATGGTCCCTCCATCCAGAAGTTTTCCACCAGTTGTGCCTACGGTGGGGCACCCCGGATGTGGATCTGTTGGCATCACGATTCAACAGGAAAGTACAGAGATTCGTGGCTCGCTCCCGCGATCCTCTAGCAGAGACCGCAGACGCACTGATCGCCCCGTGGGGGCAATACCAGCTAATGTATGCCTTCCCTCCTCTCGGGTTACTGCCAAGACTTCTTCGCAGGATAGAGGAGGAAGGAATTCCAGTAATCCTGGTAGCTCCGGACTGGCCTCGCCGAGCTTGGTACGCCGACGTGGTCAGACTGGTGGCGGACGTCCCGTGGAGACTTCCTCTCACGGAGGACCTACTGTCTCAGGGACCGATCTTCCATCCTGCTTTACGATCGCTGGCTTTAACGGCCTGGCTATTGAGACCCAGGTGCTGAAGGACAAGGGATTGTCAGCTTCAGTTATTCCTACTCTAGTTAAAGCAAGGAAAGCGACTTCCAGAAAGATTTATCATCGTACATGGAAGTCCTACATTGCATGGTGTGAACCTCTGGGGTTCCGTCCACGGTCTTATTCGGTTAGTCGAATATTAGCTTTTCTGCAACAAGGGGTTGAGCAGAAACTGGCCTTGAGCACTATCAAGGGTCAGGTCTCAGCATTAGCTATCTTCTTTCAGAAGCCTTTGGCTACTCATTCCTTGGTGCGGAATTTCATCCAGGGGGTGCGACATCTGGCTCCGCCAGTGCGCGCGCCGTTACCACCATGGGATCTTAATTTAGTATTGTCGGTTCTTCAGAAACCTCCCTTTGAAGATATTAGGGAGATTCCTCTACCTACGTTGTCCCAGAAGGTGGCCTTCTTGGTGGCTATCACTTCTGCACGTAGGGTGTCAGAACTGGCCGCTTTATCTTGTCGTTCCCCATATCTGGTGGTTCATAGAGATAAGGTGGTTCTTCGTCCGAATCCATCCTTCCTACCAAAAGTGGTTTCAGAATTTCATCTGAATGAAGAAATTGTATTACCTTCCCTGTGTCCTAAGCCCAGTCATCCTCGGGAGTTTGCTTTACACTCCTTGGATGTGGTCCGGGCGATCAGGGTATACTTGAAAACGACAGACTCGTTTCGCAAGACGGATTCACTTTTTGTGATCCCGGATGGACCCAAAAAGGGGTTGCCTGCATCTGCCGCGACCATTTCCAGATGGATCAGACAGACGGTGGTACAGGCTTATTCTATTAAGGGTCGGGAGCCCCCGTTCCCTGTTAAGGCGCACTCCACTCGGGCACTTAGTGCGTCATGGGCCTTTCGCCATCAGGCGTCAGTGGTCCAGGTGTGCAAGGCGGCTACCTGGTCGTCGGTGCATACCTTTACAAAACATTATAAAGTTGATGTAATGGCATCGTCTGATGCCTCGTTTGGCCGCAAGGTTTTGCAGGCCGCCATTTGAGGAGACCAGTGGTCTGCCTCGAGGGTTTTTTTCCATTGGAAATTTTCATTTGAGTCTCATTCTTTGTTTATAATGAGCCTTTAAAACTTCTAGTTTCGCACCGGTTGGGCCTTCTAGATTGGATTTTGATTTCGGTCAATCCCACCCCTCATTTGTGGCACTGCTTCTGGATGTCCCAGTTCTTGTGAATCAAGAAGACTACGTCTGTCAATGAGCGACAGAGAAAATCGGATTTTTGTAAGATCTTACCGTAAAATCCTTTTCTCTTAGCTCATTGACAGACGTAGTACCCGCCCCTCTATCATTGAGTTGGGTTGGGTTAAATTCTCTGTTGCTGCTTTGTGACAGAACTGATGCCTTGTAGCAGAGAGAGGGAGGATATACCCTCAGGGACTGCCCCTAAGGTGGAGCCAGAACGTTTTTTCTTTCTGCCTAGTCCTGCTCCTGCGGAGACAACATAACCCAGTTCTTGTGAATCAAGAAGACTACGTCTGTCAATGAGCTAAGAGAAAAGGATTTTACGGTAAGATCTTACAAAAATCCGATTATTTTGGTTAAGCTAAACCAAACCATCCTATTCACTGAGGAAGGGACCATCTTAATCTTTATTTAGATCTGCCATTGCCATAGTGCTTTAATCCCTCCCTCAAGCCTGTAACTGAATGAGTTTTTTTTGGGATTGTTGAGGGGAGACGTACTGATTTTTATCAGTACTAGTTTCTTACTTCTGCAATCCTCACCAAGGTGCGAATGACGCTACTTTCCCTGCCCTCTCCCCTCCTAAAGCATGTCCCAGGAGATTTCGGGACCATTCCCAAAGTGTCACATGAAGTTGCCAGCTGTGGTTTCTTAGGAAGCCGCACCCTAATCCCATATCCAAGATGGCGGCAATGGGGACCTGCAGCGGTTAAAAGAACCAGCTGTGGAAAGACAGTGCTGGACTCCAGACACTGGTAAGCACCTGATTTTTAAAAGTCAGCAGCTATAGTAATCTAACTGCCACTTTTGCTGAATGACTTGGTCTGTTAAAGGAACTTGAAAAATAACACTTACTGGCCAAATCACCAGGTTAAAATAAAGGGAGAAAAAGGAAACTAGCAGCCATTACATCTAAGAGTTGATAAACTGCAATATAATACCTTTTTGATTTAGGTTCAAAATAAAAGCACTGTCTAAGCAAACCTCCCCACCTTATCATGCAACTGAATTTAATATGCGATTATTTTGGAAGTTGAACAGAGGATAAACGCAGTATAAAAATAAAACAAGTTTGCTTTTCCTGTGTATTCTTCTTTTTTTTTTTTTTGTGTATTCTTCTTTTTTTTTTCTTTCTTTTTTTTTTAGAAGTTTAATATTTGACTTGCAAATATTTGTAAGAGAAATCAGGACTAATCTAGAAATGCAGTATTAAAGGATTAATATTAGGAATGACACGAGGCGCTTACACATAGTGCCAGGATGCGCTGAAACTTTGTGCTTAAAGCTAAACTTTAGGTGTATGTGTGCATATGTCTGTGTATGTATGTATATACAGTGTGTGTGTTTGTGTATGTATGCACAGTATCACAAAAGTGAGTACTCCCCTCACATTTTTGTAAATATTTTATTATATCTTTTCATGTGACAACACTGAAGAAATGACACTTTGCTGCAATGTACAGTAGTGAGTGTACAGCTTGTATAACAGTGTAAATTTACTGTCCCCTCAAAATAACTCAACACACAGCCATTAATGTCTAAACCGCTGGCAACAAAAGTGAGTACACCCCTAAGTGAAAATGTCCAAATTTGGCCCAAAGTGTCAATATTTTGTGTGGCCACCATTATTTTCCAGCACTGCCTTAACCCTCTTGGGCATGGAGTTCACCAGAGCTTCACAGGTTGCCACTGGAGTCCTCTCTTCCTCCTCCATGATGACATCATGGAGCTGGTGGATGTTAGAGACCTTTCACTCCTCCACTTTGCATTTGAGGATGCCCCACAGATGCTCAATAGGGTTTAGGTCTGAGGGACATGCTTGGCCAGTCCATCACCATTACCCTCAGATTCTTTAGCAAAGCAGTGGTCATATTGGCGGTGTGTTTGGGATCGTTATCATGTTTAAATACTGCCCTGCGGCCCAGTCTCCAAAGGGAGGGGTTAATGCTCTGCTTCAGTATGTCACAGTACATGTTGGCAATCATGGTTCCCTAAATGAACTGTAGCTCCTCAGTCCATGACACTCCATGACACTCCCACCACTATACTTGACTGTAGGCAAGACACACTTGTCTTTGTACTCCTCACCTGGTTGCCGCCACAAACGCTTCACACCATCTGAACCAATAAAGTTTATCTTGCTGGTCTCATCAGACCACAGGCCATTGTTCCAGTAATCCATTTCTTTAGTCTGCTTGTCTTCAGCAAACTGTTTGCGGGCTTTCTTGTGCATCATCTTTTTAGAAGAGGCTTCCTTCTGGGACGACAGCCATGCAGGCTAATTTGATGCAGTCTGCGGCGTATGGTCTGAACACTGACAGGCTGACCCCCCAGTCCTTCAACTTTTGTAGCAATGCTGGCAGCACTCGTACGTCTATTTCCCAAAGACAATCTCTGGATATGATGCTGAGCACATGCATTCAACTTCCTTGGTCGACCATTGCGAGGCCTGTTCTGAGTGGAACCTGTCCTGTTAAACCACTGTATGGTCTTGGCCACTGTGCTGCAGCTCTGTTTTAGGGTCTTGGCAATCTTCTTATAGCCTATGCCATCTTTATGTAGAGCAACAATTCTTTTTTTCAGATCCTTTCCCAGTTCTTTGCCATGAGGTGCCATGTTGAACTTCCACTGACCAGTATTAAGAGAGTGAGAGCCATAACACCAAATTTACCACACCTGCTCCCAATTCACACCTGAGACCTTGTAACACTAACGAGTCACATGACACCGGGGAGGGAAAATTGCTGATTGGGCCCAATTTGCACATTTTCACTTGGGGTGTACTCACTTTTGTCGCCAGTGGTTTAGACATTAATGTGTATGTGTGTGTGTGTGTGTGTGTGTATATATATATATATATATATATATATATAATATTAAACCCATTATGTTTCCATTAAAAGATCCTGGTAATCTCTTGTACTACAGCAATCGGATTGGGAGAGGGACATTCACTACTCTTAGCCAATCAGTCTAGCTGCATGCCCATATGCTTAAAGGAGGGCGATTCTCATCAGTCTGCTGTTTCTCCCACACTGTCCAGTCACTGGCTGTGGTCCTGGAGATGTCTAACCCAGTTCTCAACTCCGTTCCTCAGGGCACGCTAACAGGCCAGGTTTGCAAGAAAACTGAAATACATCACAGGTGATATTTGCTGCTCAGTGATTGCAATATTCTAGTCTGCATCTCCCCAAGGCAATACTCAAAATCTGGCCTGTTAGTGTGCCCATAGGACCGAAGTTGAGAAACACTGGTCTAACCTATCTTACATAATTGCAGTAGAAAATGGTCAGGGTAATAACCTAGCTGTGCTGGCTGATAGGGTTGGTGATTGGCCATTCAAACTGCCATCTTTGAATCATGGGTGGAAGAGTAGGGTCTCATGCTGCCACTTCCCCATACTTGAAAGAACCTGGTATTGAAAAAACATGGGCTTGTTTATCGTCCACTTTGAGCCAGTGCTACATTGTGTAAGGAAGAGAGGAGAGTCATTAACTCCTCCATACCTTGAAATACCAGGTATTTTACTTTTCCTGGTGGAAAAAAAAAAAATAAAAGGTTAGTGTGAGCAGTAGGGGGGCATCACTTTTCCTTGTAGTTGCATTTTAACGCTACATGCACATGGATGTATGAATAAATTCTCCAAATATGCTGTCAGAAGTTGACAGAAAAAAATGTTTTTAGTTGTGTTTGAATGTAAACTCATTATGTTGGCTAAAATATTATTTTTTTCTGGCCACTAGAATAAATGTTTTTGCAATTATACATGTTTAAGTGCGCTTACACGTGTACAAGTGTAAATTACGCTGAAAAACTCCTTTCTGAACGCAGGTTTGAAGCATTTTTTTCTGCCTCTGAACATTGCTCTAAAAATTGCCTGTAAACGATGCAATGTGCAAATGCCAATTAGATATCCTAGAACTAGAGTTTTCAGAGGTGTTAAAAAAAAAAAAGGAATGCCAGGTGTCTGTAACACCCATTTGCATAAGGCTTAAATCCTCCCACTGTGTGTATTTGAACTTGCTATAATAATAATAATAAATCCTTAATTGCAGAATAATAATCTTGAACGAGCTCTGGATTGGATTTTCTCCCACCCTGAAAGTGAAGAAGAATGTGCAAATAGTTCACAATCCATAGATTCTGAGAATAATCAAAATGGAATTCTCACCAACAATGATGAAGGTCCTCGAATTAAAGATGGAAATGGAAGTAAGTATAGTTTCATTTCAGTTGGCACATAGGTCAAGAAATGTATTATTTTCATATTTTGCTTTGAGCTAAAAAGTGTTAAACAATTGATTTAATGTTCCATAAATGACTCCATGCCCCTCAATTATTGATTGATATTTGACCTTGGAGCTTAAAGGAATGTTTTTTTGTATATTTCTGCTCATTTTATTATACAGGAAATAAAAAAAAATAAAAAGTTATAGAAGATTTGTAACTACATTCTCGGTAAGTAAGAAATACTGCTCCTGACAGTACTTAACTGGAAGTCTGCTTAGTTTATATTGGCCCACCTCGCTAATCTGAGTGAACTACCTCAAAGATTGGCGTAGAGCTTCAGGTGTTCAAAATAGTTTTATTTTACAATATACAACATCAAACATATTTGGATTTCTCTTCAGGAGCTGTCAAATATCGTTATTATTCACATTACTTATAAAGACTACTGACACCGTTCTGGGAATCTATGCCTGCTGTATTTGGACTTCCTGCTGCTAGGACATACTGCAAGTCAGTGTGATGAAAGCAGCTGTGGCTTAGGCCCAGTCGTGGTACATGTCTTACATAAATCTTCACTTTCTTATTAGATTACTTTCTAATGTTTACTTACACAATTATACAGACCATAATTTAGTTTACCCATTCCAGAGTTCTGCAAAAAATATTGCCATGAACCAACACCCTCCTCACTGACGGTTCTTTTTTTTATGTGATACAGATATAGTTACAAAACACAATTAACACTTACAAACCTCAAAACTACTGGCAGTTTTGCACAATTGTTGATTTGAGCTAACTGGCTTCTTGTGGTTTATCAAAGATCAGAATTAAAAAAAGAAGTATGGATATTAAAAAAACAAAACATTTATATTCACCTGGGTGGATGCAGCATCGATCTGATGCTGCATCTGTCCCCCACGGCCCCATGTCCTTCAGTCTTCAGTGAGCCAGTGACTGTCAGTCACCCCTCTCGGCTCTGCCCCTCCAGCGCTCACTGGAACACCGGCTGTGGAGGGGCCAGGAGTGGCTTGCTGAGAGGCATCTCTCCAGAACCTGGACAGGATGAGTGACATTACCCGACAGAACTTTAACCTGCTGTCGGCTGAATATGGGTCACAGGATTGCAGAACTAAGTGCACTCCTGTGACCCACAGGAGAAGTAGGGCCACAATAACTTCCCCCCCCCCCCTATGTCTTCCTTAATGTTGTGGCCTGGTCTGTCAGGGACTGGCTTTTAAAACCATAACGGAGGTAAAAGGACAGGAATTTAATCATGGAAGCCACTCTAGCAACTTCAGAAAAAGGGCATGTTTCAATCCCCTTTAGGTGCTCCTAGTGATCAGTTGAGACCCATTTACTTTTTGTGTTTTTATAGCAATGACCTAATGGTGGGCCTTATAGAATACCATTCGCATTCCCTGTCCTTCAAAGGATCATGCGGTCTTCAAGTGATATTACAGTTTTGTTTAAAAATAACAAACATGTTATACTTACCTGCTCTGTGCAGTGGTTTTGAACAGAACAGCCCAGATCTGCCTCTTCTTGGGTTCCTCGCCAACTATCCTGGCCCTTCTCTCCTGCCCCCACAGCATGCAGCTTGCTATGGGAGCAACCGAGCCGAGCCGCTGCTCAGTGTCCATTTCCATTCAGAAACTAAGCCGCGACCCGGTCCCATCCCCTCTCTCTCCTCATTAACTAACTGACTTTGACAGCAGCAGGAGCCAATGGTGTCTGCTGCTGTGTCTCAGCCAATCAGGAGGGAAAGTCCCGGACAGCCGAGGCTCTCGTGCAACATTGCTGGATCAAGATGGGGCTCAGGTAAGTATAAGGGAGGCTGATGCACATTAAGTTTTTTAACTTAATACATAGAATACATTAAAGTTTTACTAAACCCAGGACTCTACATTCAATATATCTGGTCTCCCACAGTACACAGAACATGACAATGCAAATATTTTAGTAAATATAAATTTTGATATTACCTTTTTATTTATAAATATTTTTTTATTTATAAATACCTTTTCTCATCAGCAGTATATATCAATCTTGTGACTTCTATCAGTGTCCAGCAGAGCACTGGTTAAAGCTTGTAGGAGGAGGGGTTTTCATTCTACTCTGACTGTCCTATGAGGCTGCAGGACCCCTGACCCTCTGTCTGGACAGTGCTGATTGCCCCTGTGCTGATCACATGCATTCTCCCAGGAAAAAGAAAAAAACAACTCTTTAGCAATACACAGCAAACTGAGCATGTGCAGCTTGCCCCCAAGGCTCTGTTATATCAGGACTGTGGAAGAAGGGGAGTATCAGAGAAGATAGGATCAAACAGCCTTTTTAACCATTTAGGTTCCACAGTGAGTATAACGAGCAAGTTTCAGAACAGGGTTTAGATGTTGACTTTTGTGAAAAGGCCTTTTTTCCAAACTTTGATAACCATGCTGTTTAGCCTGGTTAGGTTGCATGTTCTGAGAAGAGAAGAAATGCCTAATGGGGTACATGAAGGTATCACTTTTATATATGCTGGGGGAATGAAGAGGTTCATGTCAATATCAGTGTCAGGGCCTAATGTGTGTCTGTGTTCTCACAGAACTGAAAGTGAGTGTTGCCTCTGTTACTTCCAGCTTCGAACACTTTTTTAGACTAGAGAATTTTCTCTCTGTAAGGGTTTAGGGAACAATGTGTGCTGGCCAGGATATGTAAAATAAAACAATTATGGAGAGGAGACTGGTTCAAATACATTACATTTGTATAGAGGTGCCTGTTAGGTGATTTATACTAACTTTAATATATTTATTTTTATAAAATATATCCCTTTTTATATCTGATAACCAACATATGCTTTTTAGGATATGAACTCTTTGCATTCATCAGCCATGTGGGAACATCTACCATGTCTGGGCACTATGTTTGTCACATCAAAAAAGAGGGAAGGTATGTATGATATTGAAAGGACCTTTTTTTTGTGTAAAAGCATACAAACTTTGTATACTGTGTGTATTTTATTTACTTATTTTTTTGCTTCTAAAGCGTAGAGGAGGCTTTTTAAGATATGCACAAGGACCTTTTGGTTCATACACGTCTTTAAATATTTTCAGATTTGTGAACTCGTAAGAACCTTTAAGTGTATCTATGTAAGAATCTAGTAGTTTTGAATAGAGTGGGGAAGCATTAGATTCTTTATCAAGTTTTTATTGCTGTCTGTGCCCCACTGTTTACATAATTTTATTATCAACCAGGGTTCTGTGTAACCCTAGAGTCCCTTCAAAGGTTACTAGGGGTTCCTTTAGCTGTGGCTGATTGACCTTACATTTGATGGTGCCTGCATAATTCTGGGGTCAGTGCCATATGGCAGAGCCACCTTCATTACACCAATGATCTTTTTAGCTGTCTGTAAGGGTAGCATTCTGATCATCACTGTAAAGGAAACATTCTTACCGCAGATCACCAATGAATTGGTTTTAGCAAGAGTTCCCAGAGACCTAACTTTTTTTTTTCAATGGTTCCTCTGTGGTAAGAACACTGAAAAAGGCATGTTTAGTTACACCATTCTATTTATCCTGACTATTATCTATAACTATTGTCATCAAGACTGAAACAGAGGTAAAATTCAACATTTTAACAACCTTAGCTGTTTGGATGTACTATATACTTTCAGAGAGTGAAGGGTTTAAAACAAGCTCATAGCTGTTTTTTTCAGTTGGCTCCAAGCTGTCATGTAAAAGTGATCTGGGTGGCTGTAGAGCCATCCGATCACTTTTACAATGCGGGAGGTGTAGGCACCCCCTAACCCCCAATCCTATTCCCCCATGGTACCCAGGCTCTCCCACTTGTCTCTGGAGCTGGAATCACATCAAATGGATGATGGCTGCTGTAATAAATAAAAGATAAATATAATAAAAATAACCTACCCCGTCACCCTGCACAAACCTGCAAATGCAAACATGAGCAGATGCATGTTTTTTTTTTTTTTTTGCGTGAGCGTCTGAGTGAGAGCAATAACGCTAGGTCCCTCATTTCTGGTTTAAGTAGGCCGTGGACGAGCTGAAAAACGAAAGTTCTGTCGATTGAAAAAACAAAAAATAGCTCATACGATTGTGCCATCAATTGTTTCGATTTTCGAAAAAAGAAAAAAAAAACCAGCATGATGAATCAGGAACTATTGATTATTAACCAAAATATGTATTGATGTTCTAATTAAACTTTTGAATGAAGACTGATTGTCTTGTAATAGTGTCACAGAATCTGAAGAAGTGGGGTATTTGGAACTCACAAAACGCATCATGAGAAAATCATTAGAATCCTCCCTGCCAGAGCCATTATGATCCTACAAAATATCCAGTTCTAACAATAATAGAGACAAATGGTATATAGTATGTTGGGAAGAACAATAAGCTATGAAACAAATTTGTAAAAAAAAATTAAGTATTCTATACCAGAAAACCAAGCCATGTTGGGTGAAGTTTTTTGTTTTTGTATTATTTGAATAAATGGATGTAATTTAAAGGGTCCCCTTTCACATGGGGTGGACTCTGATTAGGTCAGCAGGGGATCTGTCTGCTGATCCCCTGCTGATCAGAGCAGAGTAGACGAACAGGTCTGTATTTGCTCAGTTTCTACAGAGCAGACATTGACAGAGCCCTCTCTGCTCTATGGGTGGCCTGCAGTAAACGGACTCTGCTGTCCATTTACACCTAACTGTCCTCCAATCCGATCTGCCTAGACAAAGGGGGGCATCCCCTTCTGTTTCTTTTTAGGGGACTAGTCTATTTACACCCACCGATCCATAGAAGTGAATAAAGGGTCCCATCAGGTCTTCCGGAAAAACAGGCGGACCTGGGCAGGCCCTTTGTGCAAAAGGTGCCTAACCGAAGTATGCATTTTCTGAACCAGGCACCTTTTAAAGTTCCATGTTTGATGGATTATTTTGTCATTCATGTGTAACCTGTTCCAAATGGGAACCTATCCTGTAAAATTGTCTCCTAACCAACTTCCAATTGGCACATCCTGTTCCAGGGACGTGTATCCAAGAGGGGAGATTCCCTTTCTTGGAGAGATTTCCTTTTGCAATTTTAGGACAAAAATCAAAGGGAATTTTTCTTCAATGGTACACAAACAGCAAAAATCAACTTGCAGGGTTGCTTACCCTTTCCTACTTTATCCAAAAAAAAAAAAAAAAAAAAAACATACACTTCAATGCATTTACAATGTTCATTTTCTGCTTTTTGTTTTTTAGATGGGCTATTTACAATGACCATAAGGTTACATCATCCGAGAGACCACCTAAAGACTTGGGCTATCTATACTTCTATCATAGATTACTTGGCTAAGATTTAAGTGAGGGCTTAGGCCTATAGAAAGCCATAGACCGTTCATACCAGCTAAAGTAAACAAAAGAATGTCGGACTGCCAAAACTCCAGATAAAATCTAAAATATTTATAGTTTATTTATAGAGAAAAAAAGATGCTTTATTACGTGTTAAACTGGAAATTTCTACCGCAGGAAAACACAAGTTGGTTGTGTGCAATGTATAATGGATGAGTGATACCTTTTACTTTACTGCAAACATTATGAATGTTTTTCTTAGGGGCATTATTATGTGCAAAATTTTTAGTAAGAAACAAAAACTGACACCAGGTTTTACAGCACATTTGGAATTGATGTACAAAAGGAGTAGAATGTTCTCACTGAGCCTGGAAACTATCCAATTACATGCAAGGGGAATTCCTGTTCTGTTCGATTCCCCTTCACATGACTGCATATTTGATGCAAAAGCATGTTCACAGGGCTAAGAAAACATATACTTCTTTAGTAAATGAACTCCATCGTCTTCTGTTCACTTGTAATTATCATGGAATGCTCAGCAGGTGGCACTGTCTTTCTATATACAGTTACAATTGCACTCAAAAGCCTTTGAAGTTTTATCAGTATTGACAGGGTCATTGAATATTCCCATATCATAAATGATAGAAGCCATCTTTTATATTCTAGATAGTCCTATATCTAGAACAATATGTATCCATTTCTTATTTTGTCCCTTTACTTTGTAAGTTTTGTACTTTGCTGGCAAAGTTACACTTGTTTAGGATTAGACACCAGTTAACAAGAAATTTCTTATGATTCCCTTATGCCTTTCATAAGTAAGGAGGATCATTTACCAACCAAACACATCATACGGAGTTGATCGGCATTTGCCACTATTTAAGATTCCTTCATTTAGTATAGGATTACTTGCTAGCTAATCACAACATGATGAGTAACCCAAAGAATAAGTTAAGTTTAACAGCACCTGCACTTTTTGGTCCTTTTTAAAAAAATGAATACCCAATAGACAGCACTGCTTATAACGTACATTACTTTGTATTTGATAATTTAATAATACAAAAAGGTATGAGCTAAAATGAAGTTTAATAGCTAAATAATTACACCTGCTGCTAAGCAGCAGATACAATAATCTGATAAGGTCAGAATGTAATCCACTGGATGCAGCTAGACAGAGATTGTAGTGGGGAAGCTCTAGAAGCACAATACAATAAATGCAAAGACTGTTAGGGAAATAGAATGAAGGCAGACAGAAGTCTATTTGCTCTCTAGCTAGAAAAATATTTGGGTCAATTTCTGATTCTTGAAGTGTTTTATACAGTGCAAGCACAGAGTTTAGAGAGTTAAAAAAATGTTTGGCATCAGATTGCACACTGACTTGTTTGTAAATCCAAATGAAAAACTCTACGTTTGCTAAAGAAACTAAAAATAGGTCTATTGATGTGGCAGTTTTTTTGGAAAAAATTAAGTTTTTTTTCTGTAAGACTCTTAACACCGTTTTAATTATGGCCTACTTTTTTTTTTCAAAATAAGAAGACAGTGAGGCATTCTACAAAAATGGATTTGGTATGTAATCCAGTTTTTTTTAATAGGCCTATTTGTCCTGTAATTCTTTACATTTCTTTTTCTGTAATGCCCGCAGGCTCAGTGATGGTGCTGCTTGACGATAAAATACTGTAAATGAAAATAAATTTACAGCTTGCTGTTAGTTCTGCCTAACTGTTCTCTCTTGCACTACAAATTTTGTTAGGGTAACAGACCACCCACGTGTCTGATTCTCTCACAGACAACTTATCTAGCACAGGCAGGGAAAGTCCCAACAGATTTATTTACTTTAATTTTTTTTCTTTTTACATGTTTCTTCTATTCTAATTTTCTCTTTACTACTGCTGGAGTTTTTCTCTCTGATCAGAAGCTATCTGGTGTAGACTCCTTCAGCCTAGTTTTTGGAGTACTTTATCTGGAACTTCTGGCCTGGTTGTTACGTCCATTGCCTGGGACCTTTGGTCACGAAGTTCAGTATAGGATACCTTCCAGATTTACTTTTGATAGGTTATTTGTGGAGTGCTTTCCATGTAAAGAGCTGCTGGCACTGATTGGGCTGGTCGAGCTAAGCACTGGGAGCTACATCATTTTCATTCTACGCTGGTTGCCCTTATTCATCATTACCACTAGTTTGTGCTGTGAAAGGTGGTATTGCTGTGGGATAGAGCTGTGACATCAACTAGGTGAAGTGTTGCAATCCCACCAAACATCATTGAGGCAGCATCTCCCTATTGCTTATCCTGCTTGCAAAGGACCACGGGGATCTTTCATCTGTTCCCGCTGCCCGTCTACAGTGACTTTGGACACTTTCATCCTACCTGCCGCCAACTATGTGGGTTTCAAGAGTACTTGAGGCCTTGACTCTTACCGTGAGCATATATGTTACCTAATCACACTGCAACTTCAACATATCCTGCTGTATCGAATGCTCCCTGGCTTGCTCTTAATTGACGGTTCTAAAGTTGCTTGCAGTGTGCCTAATGATAGACTAACAGCAGATTACAGTATGACTCCAGGCTGTAGATGCTGGTACTATCTTGCCTTTGGAATCATTATTGTTTTTTACGGGTGTGCCTGGATCCACTGTGATTTGACTGAAACTTTTTCCATGGACATTCAAGACTTTATGAACCAAATTACCCAGTTATTTATTAACTATGATTGGTCCCACTCCCTCTGCAACAGATTGTGGCTTCTTGGCCATTGGCTGCAGAAATTGTCAGACTGAGTCTCTAAAAGCTATGACTGATTAAGCATACCCCTTCAATCCAGAAGCTGTCCAAACTCTTCAATTCTACATGAGACTCTTGAAGTTGATCGTAACTTCCTTTTTGAGGGTAGTTCCCTTCACCCAATTTCATTCCAGACATCTGCAACGCAACAATCTGTTGTCCAGAGACAAGTCAGTCTTTTCTCTGGACAGACTGATTCAGTTAACCATCCCTTGCTTTGTGGCTTCGGAATCCAGCTCTGGAGTCTGGGAAGTCCTTTCTTACCATCCTTAGGCTGACTTCCGCCTTGAAAATCTTCCAGTTGGGCTAGTGAGGAGTCTTGAACAACTTCACATTCCGGTAAACATTCTGGAGTTCCTGGTCTTTCCCTTTTTGGTCTTGCATAGGGGCAATGTGGTGATAATAGCTAAGGTAGTTTTCTGCCATTCACCTCAATTGGGGTATTGTTTTCTCATCCCTCGATCTGACTCCAGTTCATCAAAAGGAAATATCCACTGTCTGGATGTGCTTCCAGCTGTGCATGTGGTTCAGGCTGTTTTAGTCTTCTTGCCTCTGCTTATTTCAAAAAGAATGAACCCCTTTTTGTTATCCTGGATGCATCCAAGAGGGGTGCCCCAATTGTTCCAACATCTTTAGGTGGCTCAGACAGACAGGTGGCTCAAGCTTATGGTCTCAAGAATTTTCCACTTTTACTTGCCAAAGTGCACTCTACTGGATCTGTATTTGCAGTTACACATATATGATGCTCTCCACCACCCCTCCCAATATTATACTCCCCTTACTCCAAATTACCAAATATCGCTCACTAGATCCCACAGCTGTTTGCCAAAATTGTCTTCAATGGGCCAGTGCAGCTCTCTGCACACCCATTCCACATTAACTAGCGGGAATCAACTAAGTGGAATTTAAGTAGAACAAGAATTTTGCTACTTGGGTATTAGGAAGTAACAATCCCTAACAACTTAAATCACTTTAGCCAGTACAATCTTCTCTATAACATCATAATAAGATTATAGCTGATTTGCCACCTACTAAATGCATAGATTGGCATTCCCCTTTACAGGTCCTTCGGATATTGGTAAGCCAATGTCACTGACACTGGCATGGCAACATAAAACTCTGCTGAAGGCTTCTTTAACTTTTGTGACTGCACTGAAATGTAAGAGCTGAGCTCAAAGACCATAGTTAATCTGAAGTTGATGTACCCTCTGTTTAGAGTACAGAAAAATTCAATAATGAAGCAGTGTGCTCCAAAGTATTGTAGCTCACATAAATGGCCGAAAATTATTTTCTTCTGATGTACCACTGAGGTATAGTGTAATGTATGCAGAATATGATGTGTGCAAGGTACTAATATTGATGAAAGTGATGTTTTGTGTGTGTGTGTTTGAGTTTATACATTGTAAAGTATTGTTATATCATTTTGATAGATGCTTAGATATGTCTGGCAGTCCTGTAAGGCACAATCCAATCTTCAGTTCTTTCATAGAAGACAGGATTGATATCTGAAGGTCTTCATTGTTGAACATTAGTCATTTCTCTTGGGATACTGTGGCTGAAAGTACATGCCCTGCATCTGATGTTACTACATTGACAGCGAACAATGATATTTCCCGTATCATTAGAACAAGGTTTGTTTCATAGCTGTGTAATACACATGCTGATTGGTAAATCCTCAGGCATACGATATTTAGTTCCAACTATGTCATTATTTAGTTATATCAGTAAAGAATGTTAGTTCATCTCATTTTATGGCCTGTTCCTGGTTTAAGGTATTTCCTTATTCTGGCCAATAGTATACAGTAAACCCTCATAATACAGAGGGGGTGGTTTAAAAAAAACCTGGGGCAAAGATGCAGCAGTTGCAATAGTGCCTTTAAAACCCTGTATATCAGCAAATATGCAATTATGACAAGACTGTATAATCATTATTGGGGTCTTGTATACGAATGCTTTCTAGCATCCCTATTTGATAGATGGTAGGGGCCCACAAAGAACTAAATTACATGGGGTGTAGCTTAACAATGCCAAAGCAAATAAAGTTACAACCTTAGTGACTCCATCACAACTAGGCTGCTGTGGCGATAAGAATATCTTACATCATAGTTGTCCAGACTTACCTTTAAAAGCTTTATTTCTCTTACGTCCTCCGACAGTCGCCGCCCCTTCATAATCTTCACCAACGGGTATTGACCTTTGCTCCGTAGGAGTAGCTAGGCAACAAGATTTGTTAATATAAAAGCTTTTAGCATATCACACCCCTAGGGGGCGGTCCCCTCAGTCAATACCTCCCTTCCAGCATTCTCAACTCAGTTTGATCTTGCCTAACTTAGGAGTAGCTGGCTGTTCCTGTGCTGGGGCTTTTCAGTCTCAGCCTTCTACCCTTTTTTGGATTTTATTTCAAGTATTTCTCTTTCTTTTACTTAGCTGTTATTTTATCAGCCTTAGTTTAGGGTTCTTCGGATGAAGAGGATTATGCAGAGCTGGATCTCGGACTGGCCTCCCTGGATCCCAGGACTGAGAGCCAGGGGTTTCCCCAGCCTGCCATCGAGCGTTCAGCTTAGGTTTTACCCTGGCATATTGAACGACCCATCCCTGTTCGCTGCAGGGATGCTGCCTGTGAGGTGGCTACCTCACCGGACGCCATTTGCGGTTTCGCACCGCAGTCCACTGCGTCCTGGCTGCGACACTCCCTGTCCCCAGTATAGCGGTTTGGTCGCTGGAGAAGGCTCTCCACGCCATCCGGAATGGTAAGAAAATTTCTATGTGGGGACCTGTCTGTTTGGGTGTCGGTCTGTGACTGTGTGACCCACATGTCTGTGTTAGTGCGGGCTCCCTGTCAGATTCCTGTGTGGAATAGCTGCCTTTCTGTGGGCTGCGGGGGGGGGGGGGGGGCTCTCCCCGCTCTGCTATGTGTAATGTATGGGGCAGACTGGGCTCAGACATGCTGTGCGGCGGCTGCTGATGCGGCCCTCCATTTTTTTCAGTAAAACTGTTGGTAACCGGCCCTGTCTAGTGCAGCGGTGTGTTTTGGCGCCAAACACCGCCATTTTAGCGGCGATCGATCATGCAAGCACATGTCGGCGCCATTTTCTTGTTGCCTTAATTCCTCAGCCGAGCGGCCATGTTTGTGGAGCCTCCATAGGCTATATAGGTCGGTCAGTCATTGCATCACTTCCTTTTTCACTAGAACAGCGATCGGTGGCAGCAGCCTGTGCGGTCTCTCCAGGTTTTTACCTTCCCTATCCTGTATTTCTTTGCTCAATGTTCCTTATCCCTGCGGGGTCGGTACATTCAGTAGTGTGCGGTGGGCTGCGCTCGCCGCAGTGTTAAAGGGGCAGTTCCTTTCTATCAGTGTAATACTGGGGCATGGATTCTCAGGATTGCAAGTTTCCTCCCGCCCTGGTGGGGGGCCAAGGGGCTGCTGCACCCCCCGAGGGGGCTGATCTGGCTGCTGTTGTAGCGAACTTGGCTGCTCAGGTGCAGATGCTAATGGCTGATCGATCCGCAAAGCGGCCCAGGTTATCCATTTCCTCGGATTCTGAGGGCGATGGGGCTGCTATGGCTGGAGTGCCCTTCTCAGGGTCTCGCTCATCTCTGGACCTTGTGGGGTCTGAGGGGGAGGCTGAGGTAGAAGGGGTTGATACTTCCCCCCCCCCCCCTGGCTCTTCTGAAGAGCTTGCACTCATGGATGAGTTGATTGCTTCTATCAAGGAAACGCTGCGTCTACAGGATGAACCGAGTACTCCTGCTTTACTATCCTCATATGGGACGCAAAGGAAGCGCAAAACAGCGCAGGTTTTTCCCTGCCCTGCGGAATTTCAGCACGCTGTTGATGAGCAATGGCGCAATTTAAAGAAGCCCTTTACTGTGCCAAATAGGTTCAAACTGTGTTATCCATTTACACCCACCACCGATGAGCGTTGGTGTGTACCGCCTCAGGTGGATCACGCGGTGGCAGTTTTGAATAAGTCTACTGCGATTCCTGCTGAGGATACCCCGGTGTTCCGGGACCCCACGGACAGGATATTGGAGTCTCTTGCCCGTCATGCCTATACGGTTGCTGGTTCTATGTTGAAGCCTATTTTTGCTTCCATTATGGCAGCCCAAGCCATGGCTGATTGGACGCAGGTGCTTAGGCGCACCCTGGTGTCTGACTCTGCCCCGCCGACAACTTTGGCTATGGTGGATCAGATTCATCAGGGTATCATGTATTTGTGCGATGCGGACTTGGATTTGGTCCCTTTTGGCTGCGTGCCTATCCAGTGTATCGGTGTTGAACCGTCGCCGGATATGGCTGAAGTGTTGGTCGGTTGACCAGACTTCTCGCAAGACTCTGGCTAATTTTCCCTACGCTAATTTTTTGGCGAATCTTTGGATGCTCTGATAAAAGGAGTTTCCGGGGGTAAGAGCACTCTTTTACCCCACACTCACAAGAGTAAGTCTTTTTGCGGTAGGAAGAATTCCTCGTTTAGGCCCCCTCAGGGGTCCTTTCGTGCCTTTCGGTCGCAATACAAGGGCAAGCCCTCCAAGGGCCAGGGCTCCCAAAAGAAGCCGTGGGCGGGGAAACAGAAGTCCGGCCAGTCCGGTTCCGCTTCCCACGCCAACTCAGCCTGAAGGGGCGCCCTCACCCGATTCTGGGGTGGGGGGATGTTTGCGCGGTTTTCTACAACCCTGGTTGGCCCGTATTCGGGACAGATGGGTTCAGGAAATCGTTCGATCTGGTTACAAGATCGAGTTTCTCTCTCGGCCGGCGGGCAGATTTTTCCCCTCAAATCTTCAGCTATCTCCGGAGCGCTTGCAGGATCTGCACCTGGCGGTGTGGGACCTGCGGGCCCAAGGGGTGGTGGTTCCGGTGCCTTATCGGGACAGGTTTCGGGGGTTTTATTCCAATCTGTTCACTGTGCCCAGAAAGGAGGGCAAGGTGCGTCCGATTCTGGACTTGAAAGCTCTGAACCGCTTTGTGCGGGTTCGCAAGTTCCGCATGGTATCCCTGCGATCAGTGGTAGCTGCCCTGGTTCTGGGGGAATTCATGGCCTCCATCGATCTGAAGGATGCGTACCTACACATCCCCATTTTCGAGGGTCATCAGAGGTACCTTCGATTCGCCGTTGGGGAGGAGCATTACCAATTCGTGGCGTTGCCTTTGGGTCTCGCTTCGCGTCCGCGGGTTTTCACCAAGGTGCTAGCGCCGGTCCTGGCTCTATTGCGAGCTCAGGGCATCTCTGTCTTGGGGTATCTGGACGATATCCTACTTCGGTCACCTGCCAGTCAGGATCTGGTGACCGACCTGTCAGCCACGATGCAGACTCTGCAGGAGTTCGGTTGGACGATAAACGTTCCAAAATCGACACTGTGTCCATCGGTTCGCCTTCCCTACCTGGGGATGATTCTGGACTCAAGCGAGGGTCTTCCTGTCGGAAGACAAGCTCCGGATACTTCAGGACGAGGTCAGGTCCCTCAGGGACAGCCGACGCTCGTCTCTCCGGACATGCATGAGATGTCTAGGTTTAATGGTCTTGGCTTTCGAGGCAATCCCCTTTGCTCAGTTTCACACGCGGGGTCTTCAAGCGGAGATTCTGGCCGAGTGGGACGGGCGACCGCAATCTCTGGATCTACGGATTTCATTGAGCCATCGCACCAGAAGGGGTCTTCTGTGGTGGCTCCAGTCCCCGGCGGTGTCGGGGGGCAAGTCTTTTTGTCCGTTTTTGTGGACGGTGATCACCACGGATGCCAGCTTGTCGGGCTGGGGTGGTGTTCTGGGCGTTCTGTCCGCCCAGGGAACTTGGGCGGAGGAGGAGTCGTCTCTTCCGATCAACATTCTAGAATTGAGGGCGATAAAGCTTTGCCTTCTGCAGTGGTCAGAACGGCTTCAGGGCCGTCCAGTTCGGGTTCAGACGGACAATGCCACTGCAGTGGCCTACATCAACCATCAAGGGGGCACCAGGAGTGCACGAGCGGTTCGGGAAGTGGCCGAAATTCTGTCATGGGCCGAGACGCACGAGAATGGTCCCTCCACCCGGATGTCTTCCAGATGTTGTGCACGAAGTGGGGTCTTCCAGATGTGGACCTGTTTGCGTCTCGTCTAAACAACAAGGTGGAAAGGTTCGTGGCAAGAACGCGCGATCCGCGGGCGGACGCCACGGACGCGTTGGTGACGCCCTGGCATCAGTATCGTCTGATGTATGCCTTTCCCCCGATTCAACTGTTGTCCAGGTTCCTTCGCAGGTTGGCCTCGGAACCACACACAGTGATTCTTGTGGCCCCGGACTGGCCTCGCCGGTCTTGGTACGCAGACCTCGTAAATCTGGCAGTCGACGCTCCGTGGCGTCTACCGCTTCGAGACGACCTTCTGTCTCAGGGGCCGATATTCCATCCTGCTTTACAGTCGCTGGCTTTGACGGCCTGGCTGTTGATAGCCAGGTCCTGAGGGATAGGGGTCTCTCCCCTGAGGTCATTCCCACCTTGATTAAGGCTAGAAAAGCCTCTTCAGGAAAGATTTACTACCGTACTTGGAAAGCGTACTTTGCCTGGTGTGAGTCCAGGGGGCATTCCCCTCGCTCTTACTCATTGTCGAGAGTGTTGGCTTTCCTCCAATCTGGTGTGGACCAGCGTTTGGCGTTGGCCACGATTAAGGGTCAGATTTCTGCGCTGGCCATTCTTTTCCAACGCCCGGTGGCGTCTAATTCGTTGATTCGCACCTTTGTTCAGGGGGTGCGACATTTGGTCCCTCCTAGGAGGGAACCTTTGCCTCCATGGGACTTGAACCTTGTTCTGTCCGTGTTGCAACAGGCTCCTTTTGAAAAGATCAGGGAGATCTCGTTGTCTCTGTTGTCAAAGAAGGTTGCTTTTTTGGTGGCGATCACTTCGGCTCGCAGGGTGTCGGAGCTGGCGGCTTTGTCCTGCAGCTCTCCCTACTTGGTGATGCACTTGGATAAGGTGGTCCTTCGACCTAACCCTTCCTTTCTTCCGAAGAGGATCTCGGAATTTCACCTCAATGAGGACATTGTCTTGCCTTCGCTTTGCGCGAAGCCTAAGCATCCGAAGGAGGTGGCTTTGCATTCCTTGGATGTTGTTCGGGCGATCAGGGTTTACCTGTCTTCGACTAAGTCCTTTCGCAAGTCGGATTCCCTATTCGTCCTTCCAGAGGGACCTCGGAAGGGCATGGCGGCGTCGGCTGCGACCATCGCCAAATGGATCAGACAGACAATTGTGCAAGCCTATGCTTTGAAGGGGAAGGTTCCTCCTTTCCCTGTGAAGGCACACTCTACCAGATCTTTGAGTACGTCTTGGGCCTATCGTCATCAGGCTTCTGTGGCCCAGGTATGTAAGGCGGCGACTTGGTCGTCCGTTCACACCTTCTCCAAATTTTACAAAGTGGATGTTCAGGCATCAGCGGATGCTTCCTTTGGCCGTAAAGTTCTGAGTGCGGCAGTGCCTTAGGGTCCCTTGTTGGGTCCTTGGCTGTTGGGTTTTTAACCCTGGGTTACTTGTTCTTCTTGGGTTGTTGCTCTTGTTGAGCACATTTTTTCCTGTTGACCGGTTGGTTCTCTTACCTTGGTAAGGTTCCTTTCTCTGATGTGGGTACTGCGTTGCTTTATGCGCGGCTGCGTTTTTCCCACCCCTCAAGTCTACACTGCTCTGGGACGTCCCATTGGTGAAGATTATGAAGGGGCGGCGACTGTCGGAGGACGTAAGAGAAAACTGAATTTTTGTAAAATCTTACCGTAAAATTCCTTTCTCTGAGTCCTCCGACAGTCGCCGCCCCCGCCCCTCTTTTGGGGTTTGTTTATGTACTCTACTGCTATGCTACCAAACTGAGTTGAGAATGCTGGAAGCAGGGAGGTATTGACTGAGGGGACCGCCCCCTAGGGGTGTGATATGCTAAAAGCTTTTATATTAACAAATCTTGTTGCCTAGCTACTCCTACGGAGCAAAGGTCAATACCCATTGGTGAAGATTATGAAGGGGCGGCGACTGTCTGAGGACTCAGAGAAAGGAATTTTACGGTAAGATTTTACAAAAATTCCGTTATTTGCCTTCATATTTGGCATCACTTATGTTAGGCTCAATTCACAAAGAGATTACATCAGTTTAGGGGCTTTATTTTTCAAGACGTGATCAATAATGTAGATTGCTGTTATGTCAGCTGCTAAACCTTATGTTGATAACCGGGTGCTAGGTACGTTTTACCCTTTACTTTTAAAGCTTAAAGGAATCATAGCTAAATAAGGGGGTACATAGAATGCTTTCAAATGTAGGTCTGCACAATAGTAATATTATGCAACTAAATGTTTATATTCTTGACTAGGCCCAATTTTTATTTGTTAAATAGTACTCAATTTTAAAAGTAAATGTCCTGCCTATGAACCGTCCTTCACATGTTGACTGCTGTTGGTGGTACTGCCCGGGAAATCCTCTTCTGTGTCCCTCTCTTTAATTTCACTCTGTTTCTAGGTTCTGACTACTGCTCTAAGCCCTACCAAACTTCTGTCCTAGCAAGCGTATTGGCTGGTCCAGAATATGGGATTGCATTTCATCTCTATCCTTTTACTCTGTAAATCATCAATGACAGCCATTCTGCAATTCTATATGTTGCATTCGTTTATGTATTACTTTGTAACAACATGTATGCCATAATATTATATCAGGACTTGGGTGCGGGGCCAGCATCCTGGGAATTTAGGAAGAAATGCTTCCCCAAAATGCATCATATTCCACCTGGATCATTTTTTTTTATATATAGAACTTTCATTTGTAGCACATTTTTAAAAATGATGCATAAACTGCACTGTTAAGTCTCATATTGGTTATTTACTAAAACTGGAAAGTGCAAAATCTGATGCAGTTCTGCATATAAACCAATCAACTTTCAGGTTTTATTATCAAAGCTTAAAGTGTTACTAACCAAAGACCCTGTATTCACCATATCTTGTTTCCCACAGTACACAGAACATGGAGATGCAATTATTTTAGTAAATATAAACTGCTAAATACCTTTTCTCATCAGCAGTAAATAGAAGTCTTATGACTTCTATCAGTGTCTGGTTACTACTTGGAGGAGGAGTTTCCATTCTCTCTTCTGGCTGTCCTATTAGGCTGCATGACCCCTGACCTTTCCCCTAGACAGTGCTGATTGGTCCTGTGCTAATGCACCCTCCCAAAAAAAAAAGAATATCTAACAATACACACCAAATTGAGCATGTGCAGAGTGACTCCAAGGCTCTGTCTAATCAGGAGATTTATTGGGGGAAAGTAAAAGAAGGGGTGGCAGACCGGATCAAACAGCCTTTTTACACAGAGGATTAACCCCTTAGGTTCCACAGGGAGTATACCAAGCATGCTTTACTGCATATACAGACTGATTTTACTGTTGTGGGTTTAGTAACACTTTAACTGAACAAGCTGAAGTTAGAAGCTGATTGGCTACCATGCAGAGCTGCATCAGATTCTGAGTGCTCTAGTTTTACTAAATCTCACCCATAGTGGCCACACATAAAGTGAAGCATTTTTATAATCTCTGTTACTGGTATCAACCTAGTATGTTCAATTAATTTTCCCATTCTGCACTAGGAGAAAGAATAGGAGAATCTGGTACACGTTCTTCCCCTGGACTCTATATACCATGAGCCTGTCAACTTTTCTTGTGTCTACTATGGCACTATTGCAAAGCCTATGTGTCTTTTGTATCAACTATGGCATTGGTGTGCACAGCCTGTCTATTGGTACTTTGCCCAGTACTTAGATTACTTTTTTTAGCCCAGTGGGTGAAGAGTCATCTCCCTCTCTGAACAGTGTCCTCAGAATATTGGCATAAAACGGTTATTCCTACAATTGTGTTTTAAGAATAAAGACACACATTTTATATTAGAAAACTTGCTCTGTGGCCCTATTGTACTATGCAAAATAAGAGTTCAGTTTTACCCATTGACATCACTTTGATGTTTAGCACAATTGTTTTTCTTTATTAGATTCATTTTTTTTTTTTTTTTTGCATATGAGGAAGTGTTGCCTCAATGAGATCTTCAAACTTTTAAATTAAAATATTTTCACACTCCAAAAAGTGGTTTGAGTTTTTTTATTTGAATAAATGGAATAGATTCATGCTATTGCATTCATGTGTTTTATCCATATCCACTCTATTACTATGTCGCTGATTGCTAGCACTATGGGAATTTCAGAGTTTTCTGCAACAGAAGGCACAGAGAACGAAACTTTTGCCATTAGCAACCAATAGGATTTTATGTTTCTATATCCTAATGTGAAGGGTACACAATGAAAATGGAGTACTAAATAACATAGTATTTCTTTCTTATTCATTAAGGAAAATAGGATCAGAAGTATTTCAGAGCTAACTGGGTTATGGTACCTGTAAAGAAGAACCATATGCTCTCGCCACCCTCAGTGGCTCAGACAGATCATCGTTCAAGCATATTGGTTTGTAGAACAGGTTTATTTTAAGGCACACTCTACTAAGTCTGGTAGTGTTTCTTGGCCTTTTTGTCATCTGGCATCTGCTTCTAAGATTTACAGAGCTGCCGCCTGGTCTTCTCTTCATGCATTCTCTTAAATTTTACCGAGAGGAGGGTCAGGCTCCAGCTGATGCAACCTTTGGGCTTCAGGTCATACAGGCATCTCTTTGAGCTGCAGACTGCCCCCAGTTTTTACATGGTTATGTGGAGTTTGCGTTTTGTTGTTGGACTGCTTTTGGGAATCCCACTTGTCTCTGAATTGCTTCTGACCCTGCTCCTCTTAATGAACAAGAAAGAAAGCAGGACTTTTGTGTTTACTAGAAAATCTTTTCCTTGGCGTTTGTGTCCGTTGACACCTGCCGACATCCGATCTGATCTTGAATGCTAAAATCCCAATCCATTTGGCGGATCAGATGGCAGTTGAGGTAAATGAACAGGTGGTCCATTTACATCTGACTGCCCATAAAGGGAAGTGCCTGTGTCTGCTCTGCCTAAGGGGAGCAGACACAGACCAGTCACCTGCCTGTTCAGCGGGGATCAGGGGACAGATTCCATCGGAGCCCACCCCATGTGTAAGGGGCCCTAAACTAAACCATGATGGGGGAAGGGTTATACCTTACTGGCTAATAGCTTTTTGTTTGCCAGTGTCTAATGCCTTTTGTAGGGGGAAGTATAACCAAGTTGTCAGTGAATTACTTCCAGTGTCTCTTAAACTAATAATAAACCCTTGCATAAGCCCACTGAATTCACTAGCCTCAGGTCATACACAGTGATGAATTAAATTATCTTACATACCCTGTACCCATTTATCTGAAGTCTTCTCTCCTCTACAGCCAAAGTACACAGATAGCATTTCTTAGCTTCCAGGAGGCGAGGGTTTGAATCTGAAGTTACACACACACCGCAGAGAACACAGCACTGAGCTGAGTGTAATCTGAAACCTGAGTAGAGGGTGAGGGAATGGAACCCCACTCACTCTACACATCCTGCTGTGTGAAGGTAGGGGTGGTGTTGTGGGGGGAATGGGAAATCATCAGAAGTGATTCATGTAGAGGAAGGAGTGATCAAACAGGATCCACACTAAGTTCTACGAACTGAGGTAAGAACATATGATACACTATATTACCAAAAGTATTAGGACGCCTGCCTTTACATGCACATGAACTTTAAGTTCCATAAAGATATGGATGACCGAGTTAGGATGGAGGAACTTTACTGGCCTGCACAGAGTCCTGACCCCAACACGATAGAACACCTTGGTATGAATTAGAGAGGAGACTGTGAGCCAAGCCTTCTCGTTCACATCAGTGCCTGACCTCACAAATGCGCTTCTGGAAGAATGGTCAAACATTCCCATAGACACACTCCTAAACCTTGTGGACAGCCTTCCCAGAAGAACTGAAGTGGTTATAGCTGCAAAGGGTGGGCCAACTCAATATTGAACCCTCCGGACTAAGATTTGGATGACATTAAAGCGAATTTCCGGCCACAAAATAGACATAATCGATTTTGGGCCATCCGCTTGCTTTTGGTCGCCTGCATAAGAAATGGATAGTTACATTTTTTTTTGTTTACTTATCTTGTTATTGAAGAAAAATATACTCACCTTTCTTCCACTTTTTCCCTTTGCGGCCGCGGCCCGCGCCGTCACTTCCTCTTTGCATTGATTCCTGGGAGCTGAACGTCATCGCTCCCAGGAATCAATGCGCCTGCACTGGCCCCGCTCGTCACTTCCGGTGTGGCGCCTCATTCCCTGCTAAACAGCTTCTGGGCATGCCCAGAAGCTGTGGAGGGATGACGTCCCCGCACCGGAAGTGACAAGCGGGCCCGGTGCAGGCGCATTCTGGGAGAAGAGGACGCAGAAGAGGACACGCTGGCTTCAGCTGCCCACATCCGAGATGGCAGCGCTGGAAAAGAAATTTCTCTTACGTCCTCCGACAGTCGCCGCCTCTTCATATTCGTCACATATGGGGTATTAGACTTTGCTCCGAAGGAGTAGCTAGGCAACAGAATATGTTAACATTAAAGCTTTTAACATATCCCACCCTCAAGGGGTGGTCCCCTCAGTCAATACCCTCCTACTTCCTGCAACCATATCTCAGTTTCAATGTCTAGCTTGTCAGGAGTGGCTGGCTCTCTCTGTGCTGGGGCTTTGTGCCCCAGACTCTTTCTTCTTTTTTGATTTTTTGTTTGAGTTTTCTCTCTACCTTTACTTAGCTGTTCTTTTTGTCAGCGTTAGTTAGTTCTTCGGATGAAGAGGATCATGCGGGCTGGGTCTCGGGCTGATCCCCCTGGTCGCAGGTCGTGGGTCAGTGGCTTCCCAGCCTGCCATCGAGCGTTCAGCCAGGTAACGCTCCTGGCACAGTTAACGACCCATCCCTGTTCGGTGCAGGGATGATTGGTGAGGTGGCTACCTCACTGGACGCTGTGCGGTTTCTTAACCCCCATTCTGTGCGTCTTGTATGCGACTCTCCCTGCCTCATGTGCAGCGGCTTGTTCGCCTGTGCGGGTCCCCCACGCCATTGTGAGGTAAGTGTATCTATGTGGGGACCTGTCTGTCTGGGGGGGTGTCAGTCTGGGACTGTGTAACCTGCCTCTGTTCACACTGTTTGTCTCCCTATCACTCGGCTGCATGCTGTGGGCTGCAAGGGGGGGGGGGAGCTGTGTGACACTGTGTGTGTCAGCCTTGTCAGTGTGAGAAGCTGTGTGCTGTGGGGCATGTTTTGGGCATGTTTGGGCACTATACAGCGATCGCTGCGGCGATCTGACATGTTTTTTTATACATGGCTGACATGTGTGCATTACTGTACTGTGGAGCGGCGGTTTCGGCGCCAAACGGCGCCATTTTGCCTACATTCGCTCCGGCCGCATGTTCTACATGCATGGCGGCCATTTTCTTGTAGCCTCCCATAGGCTTTCATAGAGCGCCCTGGCAGCATCACTTCCTCTTCTCCAGGAACACCGATCGAGGCAGCAGCAGCGGCGAGGGTCTCCTCAGGTTATATCCTTCTTATCCATTGCCTGTGTCAGTTTTATTGTCCCTGTGGGGGTCTCATTGTGCTTGTGTGTGGTGCGGTGGGCTGCGCTCGCCGCGCTTGTTAAAGGGGCAGTTAACCCTTTATTATCCGGCATTTGTAATAGGGGCAATGGATTCTCAGGAGGGCAAATTTCCTACCGCCTTGGTGGAAAGCCAGGGGACCGCTGTTTCCCCCCCAGGGGGGGATTTAGCCACTATTGTGGCTGGCCTTGCTGCTCAGGTGCAGATGCTGGTGGCTGCTCAATCTACTAAAAGACCCAGAGTTTCTCTTTCCTCTGATTCTGAGGGTGAAGGTGATGGGGCTGTTATGGCGGGGGCCTCCTTATCGGGGTCCCGCTCCTCCCTGGATCTAGTGGGGTCCGAGGTGGAGGCTGAAGTTGAAGGGGTTGATAATTCTCCCCCTGGCTCGCCTGAAGAGCTTGCAATCATGGATGAATTGATTGCTTCCATAAAACAAACGCTGCGTTTGCAGGATGAAGTGTGTCCCCCCGCTGCCTTGGCGGCTTATGGGACGCAGAGAAAACGCAGGACGCCGCAGGTTTTTCCCTGCAATGATGATTTTCAGCGCGCTGTTAAGGAACAATGGCGCAATCTGCGCAAACCTTTTGCTGTACCAAGTAGGTTCAAGCTGCGTTATCCTTTCTCGCCTTCCACTGACGAAAGGTGGTGTGTGCCACCCCCAGTGGATCACGCAATTGCAGTTTTAAACAAATCCACTGCGATTCCTGCAGAGGATTCCCCTGTGTTCCGTGATGCCACGGATAGGAGATTGGAGTCTCTTGCCCGTCCTACTTATTCTGTTACGGGTTCTATGCTTAAGGCTCTGTTTGCCTCTCTCATGGCGGCCCAGGCGGTCGCAAGTTGGACGCAGATGCTTAGGCGCGTCCTAGTGGCCGATTCGGCCTCGCCGGCGACCCTGGATATGGTGGATCAAATCCACCAGGGTGTCATGTATCTGTGTGATGCGGACTTGGACCTAGTCCCGTTGGCTGCACGCGTGCACAGCGTGGCGGTGTTGTCTCGCCGCCTGGTTTGGTTGAAATGTTGGTCGGTGGACCAGTCTTCACGTAAGACCTTAGCCAATCTACCTTATGATGGGTCTCGCCTTTTTGGGGAGTCCTTGGATGTGTTGATTAAGGGGATCACCGGAGGTAAGAGCACTCTCTTGCCCCATTTCCCCAAGGCTAAGGGGGCTTCTGGGAAGAAGCATGCTAATTTTCGGCCCCCTCAGGGGTCCTTTCGTGCCTTTCGGTTGCACTACAAGGGCAAACCGTTCAAAGGTCAAGGCTGGAAAACAGAAGTCCGGTCAATCCGGATCCGCAGCCCATAACAGTGCGGCCTGAAGGGGCGCCCTCACCCAGTTTTGGGGTGGGGGGACACTTGCTCGGTTTTCTTCAGCCCTGGTTGGCCCGCGTGCGGGACAGATGGGTTCAGGAGATCGTTCGATCTGGTTACAAGATCGAGTTTCTCTCTCGGCCGGAGAGCAGATTTTTTCCCTCAAATCTTCAACTGTCTCCAGAGCGTTTACGGGACCTGCACCTGGCAGTGCGGGACCTGAGGGCTCAGGGAGTGGTAGTTCCGGTGCCTCATCGGGACAGATTTCCGGGGGTTTTATTCCAATCTGTTCACCGTGCCCAGAAAGGAGGGCAAGGTTCGTCCAATTCTGGACTTGAAGGCTCTGAACCGCTCTGTGCGGGTTCGCAAGTTCCGCATGGAATCCCTGCGGTCGGTGGTGGCTGCCCTGGTTCCGGGGGAATTCATGGCCTCCATCGATTTGAAGGATGCGTATCTTCACATCCCCATTTTCGAGGGTCACCAGAGGTACCTTCGATTTGCCATTGCGGAGGATCACTACCAGTTCGTGGCGTTGCCCTTTGGTCTTGCCTCGCCCCCGCGGGTCTTCACCAAGGTGCTTGCACCGGTTCTGGCATTATTGAGGGCCCAGGGCATTTCTGTCCTGGGGTATCTGGACGACATTCTGGTTCGGTCTGCGACCAGCCAGGGTCTGGAGAAGGACCTGTCTGTCACGATGCAAACTCTGCAGGAGTTTGGTTGGACGATAAATTTTCCAAAGTCGACACTGAGTCCGTCGGTTCGTCTTCCCTACCTGGGAATGATTCTGGACTCGGTGCAGGCGAAGGTCTTCCTGCCGGAAGACAAACTCAGAACTCTTCAGGAGGAAGTCAGGTCCCTCAGGGACGTTCCGCACTCGTCTCTGCGGACGTGCATGAGATGTCTGGGATTGATGGTCTCGGCCTTCGAGGCGATTCCCTTCGCCCAGTTTCACACGCGGGGTCTCCAAGCGGAGATCCTGTCCATGTGGGACGGGCGACCTCAATCTCTGGATCTTCAAATCTCGTTGAGTCATCGCACCAGAAGAGACCTTCTGTGGTGGCTCCAGTCCCCGATGGTGTCCGGGGGCAAGTCGTTTCGTCCTATCTCGTGGACGGTAATCACCACGGATGCCAGCCTGTCGGGCTGGGGTGGTGTTCTGGGCGTTCTGTCCGCCCAGGGGACTTGGTCGGAGGGGGAGTCCTCCCTTCCGATCAACATTCTGGAATTGCGTGCGATAAGTCTCTGTCTTCATCGCTGGACGGACCGGCTGCAGGGCTGCCCAGTTCGGGTGCAGACGGACAATGCCACGGCGGTGGCCTACATCAACCACCAAGGGGGCACCAGGAGTGCCCGAGCGGCTCGAGAAGTGGCCGACATTCTGTCTTGGGCCGAGACTCATGTCCCGGCGATAACGGCGGTTCACATTCCGGGGGTGGAGAACTGGCAGGCGGACTATCTGAGTCGCCAGACCCTGGATCAGGGGGAATGGTCTCTCCACCCGGCTGTCTTCCAGATGTTGTGCGCGAAGTGGGGTCTTCCAGATGTGGACCTGTTCGCGTCTCGTCTCAACAAGGTGAGAAGGTTCGTGGCAAGGACGCGCGACCCTCGGGCAGACGCGTCGGACGCGTTAGTGGCCCCGTGGCATCAGTACAGGCTGATGTACGCGTTTCCACCGATTCAGTTGCTGTCCAGGTTCCTTCGCAGGTTACACTCGGAACGCAGCACGGTGATTCTTGTGGCACCGGACTGGCCTCGCCGGTACTGGTACGCAGACCTCGTGAATCTGGCGGTCGACCCGTGGCGTCTGCCTCTTCGAGACGATCTCCTGTCTCAAGGACCGATATACCATCCTGCTTTACAGTCGCTGGCTTTGACGGCCTGGCTGTTGAGACCGAGGTCCTGAAGGAGAAGGGTCTCTCCCCAGAGGTCGTTCATACCTTGATCAACGCGAGGAAGTCTTCCTCGGGGAAGGTTTATTACCGTACTTGGAAGGCCTATTTTGCCTGGTGTGAGTCCAGGGGGTTTTCTCCCTGCACGTACTCGGTTTCCCGAGTGCTGTCCTTCCTTCAAACGGATGTCGATCAGCGTTTGGCGCTGGCTACGATAAAGGGTCAGGTGTCTGCGCTGGCCGTTCTGTTTCAACGTCCCGTGGCTTCCAACTCCTTGGTTGGCACTTTTGTTCAGGGTGTGCGGCATCTGGTTCCTCCTAGGAGGGATCCTCTGCCCCCTTGGGACTTGAATCTCATTCTATCTGTGTTACAACGTGCTCCTTTTGAACAGATCAGGGAGATCTCGTTGTCTATGTTGTCCAAAAAGGTCGCCTTTTTGGTTGCGATCACTTCGGCTCGCAGAGTGTCGGAGCTGGCGGCTTTGTCCTGCAAGTCTCCGTATCTGGTTGTTCATTTGGATAAGGTGGTCTTGCGACCTAATCCTTCTTTTCTTCCGAAACGAGTTTCGGAATTCCATCTTAATGAGGATATTGTCTTGCCTTCGCTGTGCGCGAAGCCTAAACATCCAAAGGAGGTGAGATTACATTCTTTGGATGTTGTTCGGGCGATAAGGGTTTACCTTAAATCGACTGAGTCTTTTCGAAAGACGGACTCCTTGTTTGTTCTTCCAGAGGGTCCTCGGAAGGGCATGGTGGCGTCGGCCTCTACCATCGCCAAATGGATCAGGCAGACCATTGAACAGGCGTATGCCTTGCAGGGGAAGGTTCCCCCTGTGCCTGTGAAGGCGCACTCTACTAGATCTCTGAGTACGTCTTGGGCCTGTCGTCATGGGGCTTCTGTAGCCCAGGTGTGTAAGGCGGCGACCTGGTCGACCGTGCATACTTTCACAAAATTCTACAAAGTAGATGTTCAGGCATCGGCGGATGCTTCCTTTGGCCGCAAGGTTCTTAGTGCGGCAATTCCCTAGGGTCCCTTGTTGGGGACCTCTGGCTGTTGGGATAAGTTTTTTATCCCCTGGTTATTTGTCTTTTCCTGGGTTGTTGCTCCTGTTGAGCACTTGTTTTTCCTGTAGCCCAGCTGGTTTCCTTTCTTTGGTAAGGTTCCTTTCTTTGATGCGGAGACTGCGTTGCCTTTCGGCGCGGATGCGTTTCCCACCCCTCATGTTTGCACTGCTTTGGGACGTCCCCATATGTGACGAATATGAAGAGGCGGCGACTGTCGGAGGACGTAAGAGAAAACGGAATTTTTGTAAAATCTTACCTGTAATATTCCTTTCTCTGAGTCCTCCGACAGTCGCCGCCCCCGCCCCTCTTTTGGGGTTTGGTTGTATACTCTACTGCTATTCCACTGAAACTGAGATATGGTTGCAGGAAGTAGGAGGGTATTGACTGAGGGGACCACCCCTTGAGGGTGGGATATGTTAAAAGCTTTAATGTTAACATATTCTGTTGCCTAGCTACTCCTTCGGAGCAAAGTCTAATACCCCATATGTGACGAATATGAAGAGGCGGCGACTGTCGGAGGACTCAGAGAAAGGAATTTTACAGGTAAGATTTTACAAAAATTCCGTTTTTCAAGGTAAGTATTTCTTCTAAAAGGTAAGTGCGACCCTTGACAGTACAGAGGCTATCTATTGTGGAATGTACTAGCCCTGACTGTCCCGGGGGTATTTTTATTGAAAAAAACATTTTGTGGCCGGAACTCCGCTTTAAATTTCATGTGCGTGTAAAGGCAGCCATCCCAATACTTTTGGTAATATATTGTACAGTATGTGTGTTCATTTTTTATTTCTGAGCTTTTCGACTACTTTAATGTACTCCAAGAAATAGGTTTTAGGGGAAGTGCAAAAATCCTGTTATCCACATTCACTCCTTACAAAAGTCATTTGCTGAAATGACTGAACATTTCTTGATTTCGAGATTTCTGACTTTTCTACAGGCAACCAATAAGATTTCAGGTTTTAGTTTACTAGGACAGGTTAGCCTATGAACATTTTATGTACAGCTCACAGTGCATTATTGTGATCACTGCGTTTTAAAGGGTCAAATCACTTTTACAAAAAAAACTGCATATGAGGGTAATAGGCGCATTTAGATAAAAACAAACTGTGCATCTTTGACCATATTTAAATAATGCCCTTGCTATGGTTATAGGCCATCTACGTACCTTCCAAAGTCTAGTTGGGAAACTCCAAGAGATGGCAGCATCCTGTCCTTCCTTGTTGCTAGAGACTGGTTTAGGCGCTCAGAGGTCAAAGGTCAAATAGTTCATATAGATATAAGCTGAAACAATGGCAGATAAAAGTGTTGATGTACACAGGTGGGGCAGAAACAGTTTGCACAGGGGGGGATTAATAGTCCATTTGCAAATTTCTGACAGTTCTTAGAAGCAATCCAAGGGTGGTCTGCAGCTCATGGCCATCTCATTCAAACAGAGTGAAGTCAACTCTAAACGGATAGAGGAGGAGGGAAGAGCGCCACTTGAGTGCAAGATTATGATTTATTATGACATAAATACGTAGTAACTTACATTAAAGTAAGGATAAAAGCGTCTGTCAGGTCCAAAACGGTTCCACAATGGTGAGAGGGGTCCGCAGAATCCAGGGTGCCTCAGGTACAGAGCGCCAGACCAGCTGGCTGCGTGCGTCCGGGCGATCAGAAAGATGTGGCCGTGGAGGGAACCGGAAGGCGTCTGACGTCAGCGGCAGGAAACTGGCAAGATGGCTGAGGGAGCTTCAAGACGCGTTTCGGAGTCTGAGCGAGGGCCCGGGCAGGGCATGCGCACTCCTTCAACTGAGGCAAAAAATAAAAACTGCAGAGGTGATCAAATACCACCAAACGAAAGTTTTGTTTAGTGGGGGAGGAAAAGATATAAATTTTATTTGGGTACAGTGTCGTACGACCATGCAAATGTTAGTTAAAGTAACGCAGTGCCGTATCGCAAAAAATGGCCTGCGGTCATTAAGGGAGGAAATCTTTTGGTCCAGAAGTGGTTAACCACTTTACGTCCAGCCGCAGCAGATGTACTGTGGCAAGCTGGCTCTCCCAGGCAAAGTCCCGTACATGTACGGCGCTTGCCTGGGAGGAGCTAGGGGGCGAGCGTGCGCCGCCGGCGGCGCGCTCCCGCTCGTCAGCGGGGAAGCTGGCTAAAGTGTCAGGCAGCTCCGATGGCCGCCGGCCACTCGCGATCTCTCATCGCTGCCAGAGAAGAACGGACGGTTGATGTAAACACAGCCGCCCCTTAGATGATCACAGAGACCATGCAATCCTGCTATATAGGATCGCATGTCTCTGTGATCATCTCACAAGCCCAACCCCCCCACACTTAGAATCACTCCCCTAGGCTTACATTTAACCCCTTGCTCATCCACAGGGTTAACCCCTTTCCTGCCAGTGTCATTATTACAGTAACAGTGCATATTTTTAGCACTGATTACTGTATTAATGTCACTGGTCCCCCCAAAAGTGTCAAAATGTCAGGGGTCCGATCTGTCCGCCGCAATGTCGCAGTCCCGCAAAAAATCGCAGCTCGCTGCCATTACTAGTAAAAAAAAACAAACAATAAAAATGACAAATCTTTCCCATAGTTAGTAAACGCAATACCTTTTGCACAAACCCGATCAAAATACGCTTATTGTGATTTTTTTTTACTAAAAATATGTAGCGGAAAAAAAAATTGGCCTAAAATGTTAAATAATTTTGATTTTTACATTTTGTTTGTTTGTATTTGTTTATAGCTCAAAAAATAAAAATCTCAGAAGTGATCAAATACCACCAAAAGAAAGCTCTAGTTGTGGGAAAAAAGTCAATTTCGTTTGGGTACAGCATCACACGACCGTGCAATTGTCCGTTAAATTCACGCAGTGCCGAATCGCAAAATAGGGCCTGGTCTTAAAGTGGTTAAAGAATATTAATAAATGTAAATAGAGATCACTGTGCTACTATCGTGCAAACAGCTGTGAATACCACAACACATCTATGTTGTAAAGAACTGGAAAATAAAAAAATACTAACGTGCTGCGCTAGTATACAACTACTCCTAATGAAATAAAGTGTTGCATAAAGTCACATACAGTCAGTCATGTATGTCAAAATAACAATATCTATAATGCGCATAAAAATGTGCGCTAATATTTAATTACTCCTAATTAAATGTGGTGTTGCATAAAGACAAATACAATCGTGTATATCAAAATGACAATGTCTATGAAGTGCATACAAATATGCAAAGTATGCGCTAATATGCACCTACTCCTAATGAAATGAGGTGTTGCATACAGACAAATATAATAGTGTATCAGGATAGCAACAGGGCTCGAGTCCTGCAGGAACGCATGGTAACGGCGTTCCTGTACTATTCCCACAGCAGGAACGCTGTTCCCGTTAGCCAGCGAATCCTGCAGGATTGACCAAAGAGCTGTCCGAGGATGTCAGGGAGACCAAAATCAAGCTCTTTGACATCAACTCAGCTCGTCATGTTTGGGGGAGGAGGAATGCTGCCTATTACCTATTACCCAAAGAACACCACCCCCTCAAACATGAAGGTGGAAACATTATGCTTTGGGGGTGTTTTTCTGCTAAGCAGAAAGGACAACTTCACTCCATCAAAGGGATGATGGACAGGGCCATGTACCGTGAAATCTTGGGTGAGAAGGTGAGAACCTCCTTCCTTCAGCCAGTGCATTGAAAATGGGTCGTGGATGGGCATTCCATAATGACAATGACCCAAAACACACGGCCAAGGCAACAAAGGATTGGGTCAAGAAGAACCAAATTAACGTCCTGAAGTGGCCTAGCCAGTCTCCAGATCTTAATCCCTTAAAAAATATGTGGAGGGAGCTGAAGGTTCGAGTTACCAAACATCAGCCTTGAAACCTTATTGACTTGGCGAGGATCTGCAAAGAGGAGTGGGACAAAATCCTTCTTGAGATGTGTGCAAAGCTGGTGGCCAACTATAAGAAACGTATGACCTCTGTGATTGCCAACAAGGGTTTTGCCACCAAGTACTAAGTCCTGTTTTGCGAAGGGGTCAAATACCTATTTTACTCGTCAAAATGCAAATCAATTTATAACTTTTTTGAAATGCATTTTTCTGGATTTTTATGTTGTTATTCTGTCTCGCACTGTTAAAATTAACCTACCATTAAAATTATACACTGATCATTTCTTTGTCAGTGGGCAAACGTACAAAATCAGGCAGGGGATTAAATACTTTTTTCCTCATTGTAGGGGCAATCTATTTATAGAAGAAGCTGGGTACGAACTCCTTTTAGAACATGCAAATGCAATCTTTTGATAGAATTTGCTGTGTGCAAGCTATTTGTAGAGCACGCTAAGAGCCCATTCAGACTAGCGCGACTTGTCAGCTCCGACTTAGAAAAAGGGTCCTGTACTACTTTGGGGCGACCTCGGAGCGACTTGCATAGACTTCCATTATGTGAAGTCCCTGCAAGTCGCTCCGAAGTCGTGGTGCACGGGACTGACAAGTCGCCTCCCCAAGTCGTGCAGAGTCGGATCGCCTCAGTGTGAACCGGCTCTAATAGCAAACTATTTATAGAGCACACTAATCGCAAACTATTTATAGAATTTAGGTAATATTGCACTTACATGGTACATTTAAGGTAGGGTGATTTGCACACTCTCATAAGGGGAGTGGTAACACTATAGTCAGCAGTGTTGCAATATGACACCTCATTACCCCCTCTTCCACCTCGTGATTGCTGGCGGACCAATTAAAGATGAGGTTTACCTTGGCTCAAACAAATCTCCATTCACAGGCTCTTTTTTTGGTGTGGGACAGCTCACTACTACTGAGTGAGTGGGAACTTAGGCAACATTTTTCAGGGGTGGGTCATTCCTTTCAAGCCTAAAGATACATGTAAATAAAGATTTGTCATCCAAGTGCTAAAGGGATATTTAACGGTCATCTTGCAAGACCATTTGCCAAAGTCTTAACACTCTTCTTAATTTATAATATGTAATATACTGTATTAACAGGCATATTTTACACCAACTCCATGAATAACCGAATACTGGTAATGGATATCTCAAGATGTCCTTATGAGTGGCAAAAGCACAGAAAAAAATCTCAATATATTCCATTTTACAATGTACCAATTATATACAATGGATATAATGCATAATATAACAGTTATGACTATACTACAATAATGCATGTCAAGGCGAAAAAAAAAAATGCAAATTCTTAGAAATGTCCCTGTTTTGGGCCCTTTAGAACAGATGCAAGTACAGAACAATAACTGGTGTTCTAGATAGAAATATAGTGTGTTTCTAATTTCTTCTTTGGCATTGCAACATTGTGTCTTTTTTGGTGCTGAATTCCAAAGCGCATGTTCTAAGCCCTGCCTTCTTTATTTGTAGTGCATTACAAAGAACGCAGTCCTCTCCTCATCCATCCTGCCCCCCCCCCCCCTCATTTTCATAACTAACCCCTGCTTGTGCACAGGCAGAAAGCACAGGATGTAATCATCTCACAAGATTTCTGGAAAAATTAACAAGTATTTTGTGTTCTTACCGAACAGGTATAACAATACTTTCAGTAGTATAGTCAGCAAGCTAAAAGGAGCTCTTATTTGTTGGGCTTTCTGAACACTTAAACATTGGTGTTCAGTGAGAGGAATGCCTGCCTTACAAAATTTTTTTTATTGCAAAAACAGAAATAATAAAACAGATGAACTATATTTTAAAAAATATTTTTTTTAGACAGGGGATAATCAGTCACTGTGACATGTATCCATTTTCATCTTCTCAGATGTTCTGCAGCTTACTATCTTCTGCCGTTTTGATAGATGGATAGTAGACTTCTTGCAAACCCACTTCTTGGAAATGAGCCCTGATTAATAGTTAGGCATTCTGTATTTGTGATGTTGAAGGGATCATATTTATCAGCAATGACAACTAAATCAGGGAGGGGGTACAATCGCAGTACATAGTCGTATGCCCAGTACACGGGGCTGACACACAGTGTCAGCCCTGTCAAGTGTCCCTGAGAAAGGATGGTTTCACAGAATGATTAAGAATGCTGCTGGGGAAGAGAACACAATTTCTGCAGGTTTTGTTCACCAAATCCTCACGGAATACAATTATTTCCTGTTTGCAATATTGAATCTTGCATGGATTTGTGGTAAAAATGAAGAATGGAACTTGTTGCCTAAATTCCTCTGTGATATGCCCTGTTATGGATGGCCTTGGCAATGTAAAATCAGGGCCAGGGTCTTCCGGACCAAGTATAATCACAAATCGGCTGCTTTTGTGAATGTTGGTGTATTCACAAATTACACATCTGCTAGACTCTTGAATTAATCTTTTAGAGATTTAATCAGATTTTTTTCCATATGGTGCAGAAGAAAAGTTTCCACAGAAGCTGAAGCAGGTAGGAGGATTTTAAAGGATAAGTTCACCTTTCGTAACGTGTTACACCCATGTTCAGGACGTAGACTGTTACTGTTGCGGCAGCCCCCGCACTCCCCCAATCCCCCGTTATGTCAGCCATCTGGAGATCATCTCCCAGCACCCACTGTCACAAGTTAAAAAAAAAGTGCAGTTGTGGGGGGATCCACACACCTGGCCACGTCGTTCATTCGCAGAGTTCTGTGGATGTGAGGACAAGTACCGTCAGCCTTGGTGACTATTGGCTTGTAGTTCTCAATAAAATACCAGGGCACTGTTGAGTGCTCTAGTTAGTTCATTGATACTTCCTGTCACTGTAACTGACTGCCTGTATGAGGTACAAACAGACAGCTAACACTGACAGTCTGCAGGAGCCCTGGATTGCACCCACGATCTACTGATTTGCAGGCTCCTTGTTAAAAAACAGTAAATGCTAATTTATTTACCTGTAAAAAGATGTGCATTTATTATTATTTTTTTTTTTTTTTACAAAGATGAACTTATCCTTTAAAAAGATTATTGGTGTGTGGTTAATTACCTAGATAATTAGAGATGTTTTACTGGTCCCTTGCCACTGGCTCTCCCAAGTGATATTGGTGCCAGTGCCAGGCAAGTGACCAGCGCCACTGGAGAAACTTTCGTTAAAGCCTAGTACGCACTAGAATTTTTTTTTTCAACCCAACAGGCTGAATGAATAAAAAAAAAAACTGAAGAGCTCAGGAGGAGTTGCTGTACTAACTATGCAATGTTCGTACAGTGAAACCCCCCACATGGAGCTATTGCGTTTTGATGGGGGTGGCCCCCCCGCCAGGGCACACCGGTCAACCCTCAGCCAATGACTGAGAGCGCCAATCGGCAGACCTTTCTTCGGTCATGCTCCTTCGACGGATGCCAGACTGGCTGTCAATCACATGGGCTGAATGTTGGCTGGTTTCCATTGAACCGTCTGATACCACCTGATATTCGGCCTGTGTGTACAGCCCTTTAGAAAGGCTGTCCTAGACTTATTAAAATTAACATTATGCTTGTGTAATAAGGATATGTAAAACAACATTGCTTATTCCTTATTTTTATGCATGTCTTTTGGGCCTGGAGATCTTTTATTTCCATACTAAAAACAGTTTTTAAAATATTTTCTAAATCACTATACTATAATATAATCAACGCATCCAATCAACTCACTGTATATAGGCAAGTGATAGAATCCTAAAGTCTTCAACAACAGCAATGAAACCTGTGTTTATGTCAAATACCCACAAAAGCAAAAAACAGAGTGGGTGTCACAAAAATAGGGCTTTATGCAAAAAGTAATCATCGCTATTCACCTCAATCAAATTCATTACTAAAATAAAATGCTGCATATACAACTACATCAAACCATTATATATATATATATATATATATATATATATATATATATATATATATATATATATATATACACAGTGCATTGCGAAAGTATTCGACCACCTTGAACTTTTCGACCTTTTGCCACATTTCAGGCTTCAAACATAAAGATATAAAACTGTAATTTTTTGTGAAGAATCAACAACAAGTGGGACACAATCATGAAGTGGAACGAAATTTATTGGATATTTCAAACCTTAACAAATAAAAAACTGAAAAATTGGAAAAATGATTCAGCCCCCTTAAGTTAGTACTTTGTAGCGCCACCTTTTGCTGCGATTACAGCTGTAAGTCGCTTGGGGTATGTCTCTATCAGTTTTGCACATCGAGAGACTGAAATTTTTGCCTATTCCTCCTTGCAAAACAGCTCGAGCTCAGTGAGGTTGGATGGAGAGCATTTGTGAACAGCAGTTTTCAGTTCTTTCCACAGATTCTCGATTGGATTTAGGTCTGGACTTTGACTTGGCCATTCTAACACCTGGATATGTTTATTTGTGAACCATTCCATTGTAGATTTTGCTTTATGTTTTGGATCATTGTCTTGTTGGAAGACAAATCTCCGTCCCAGTCTCAGGTCTTTTGGAGACTCCATCAGGTTTTCTTCCAGAATGGTCCTATATTTGGCTCCATCCATGTTCCCATCAATTTTAACCATCTTCCCTGTCCCTGCTGAAGAAAAGCAGGCCCAAACCAGGATGCTGCCACCACCATGTTTGACAGTGGGGATGGTGTGTTCAGGGTGATGAGCTGTGTTGCTTTTACGCCAAACATAACGTTTTGCATTGTTGCCAAAAAGTTTGATTTTGGTTTCATCTGACCAGAGCACCTTCTTCCACATGTTTGGTGTGTCTCCCAGGTGGCTTGTGGCAAACTTTAAATTACACTTTTTATGGATATCTTTAAGAAATGGCTTTCTTCTTGCCACTCTTCCATAAAGGCCAGATTTGTGCAGTATACGACTGATTGTTGTCCTATGGACAGAGTCTCCCACCTCAGCTGTAGATCTCTGCAGTTCATCCAGACTGATCATGGGCCTCTTGGCTGCATCTCTGATCAGTCTTCTACTTGTATGAGCTGAAAGTTTAGAGCAGTGGTTCTTAACCTGGGTTCGATCGAACCCCAGGGGTTCGGTGAGTCAGTCTCCGGGGTTCGGCGGGGGGGGGGGACAAAGGGGCAATTGCTCCCCCCGAGAAAATATTACTGATTGTGAGGCCGAGCGCACCCCGGGAAATCAGAGCTGCGGTCGGGACAACTCACAGCCATTACACATAGACACTTGACACTCCGCCCCCTGTACCTCCCCCAGCAGGTTTCCAGCCTATCTCCTGCAGGCTGCTTGCTGCGTGAGTGGGCGGGATGGGGATGTACCTGACCACGGAGATCGCACCCGCCTGGAAGAGGGAAGTGTGAGCAGCTGAGCAGAGGGAGCCGAGTGAATGTTCCTGGAGGTAGGCTCAGCTAGCTGTACATGGTGGATTAGTTTACAAGCACCTCTATGCTACGTCTGCTGAGTTACTGCAGCTTAGCATAGAGGTGCTGTTAGCTGACAGATGGAAATGCATGTCCTTTTCATTTAGCTCAATAAAGCATTGTGAATACCCCCTGGTGTGTGCCCTCCTGATACCCCATGGAATGCTCTCCCAACACCTCCCCCCAATGTGTGCCCTCCTAACACCCCATGGTATGCCCTCCAAACACCTCCCCAAAGTGTGTTCCCTCTTGACACCCCATGCTATGTCCTCCCAACCCCCCCAGTGTGTGCCCTCCTGATACCCCATGGTATGCCCTCCCAAACCCCCCCCCCAGTGTATGTCCTCCTGATACCCCATGGAATGCCCTCCCAACACCTCCCCCCAGTGTGTTCCCTCCTGACACCCCATGGTATGTCCTCCTGTTTGTTTTCAAAATTGTTGCTTTTTTCTTGTTTATAGCGCAAAATCTTAAAACCGTAGAGGTGATCAAATACCACCAAAAGAAAGCTCTATTTGTGGGGGAAAAAGGACATAATTTGTATTTGGGTACAGCGCCGCACAACCGCGCAATTTTTCATCAAAGTAACGCAGTGCTGAATCGCAAAATATGGCCTGGTCATTAAGGGGGTTAAAACCTTCCAGGGCTGAAGTGGTTAAAGTAAGGTGCGCATGGGCAGCCAGCCAGCAAAATAAGAAAAACTCTAAAATGTTTCAGCAATTTGTATTGGATTTATGTTGGATACATTTGCAAATATATGTGAAGCCGCACTGCCACGTCAAGGCCCCTCTGAAAAGTGCGGTCCCTAACTCTACTCTATTGTCATTTCCAAATTGTGACATACAGAGTAACAAAAAACATTCCGAGTCTAAACTAGTTCAATCATTAAATTTAAAACAGAGGATTTGGTTACATAGATTTGCAATCATATGTAAAATTACCTTCCATTACAGGCTGTACCAAACCTGTCTGAGAAAAATACCAGCCTCCAACCTCCCCTTATAGCTGGTCCAACACACACCTGAAAAAATACCAGCCTCCAACCTCCCCTCATAGCCGGTCCAACACACACCTGAAAAAATACCAGCCTCCAATCTCCCCTTATAGCTGGTCCAACACACACCTGAAAAAATACCAGCCTCCAACCTCCCCTTATAGCTGGTCCAACACACACCTGAAAAATAAGTACCGGCCTCCAACCTCCCCTCATAGCCGGTCCAACACACACCTGAAAAAATACCAGCCTCCAACCTCCTCTTATAGCTGGTCCAACACACACCTGAAAAAATACCAGCCTCCAACCTCCCCTTATAGCTGGTCCAACACACACCTGAAAAATAAGTACCGGCCTCCAACCTCCCCTCATAGCCAGTCCAACACACACCTGAAAAAATACCAGCCTCCAACCTCCCCTTATAGCTGGTCCAACACACACCTGAAAAAATACCAGCCTCCAACCTCCCCTTATAGCTGGTCCAACACACACCTGAAAAAAAAAAGTACCGGCCTCCAACCTCCCCTTATAGCCGGTCCAACACACACCTGAAAAACCAAGGGCTTCCAACCTCCCCTCATAGCTGGTCCAACACACATTTGCAATAATAAATTATACCACACAACACACCACAAAACACACAGCACACCACTAAACTAACCTAACCACACAGCACACCACTAAACTAATCACACAGCACACCACTAAACTAATTACACAGCACACCACTAAACTAATCACACAGCACACCACTAAACTAATCACACAGCACACCACTAAACTTACCACACACACACACACACACACACACACACATACATTTGCAATAGCGGTCTCCATTTTTTGAGCCAGATTATTCTGACACAATCACAGGTCAGGCTCTGAGACCAGTAGCTATAGCAGTAGTTGGACTCCCACCATACAGCAGGATAGGTATAGAAGCAGGTCACCCTGGCAAATGACATGGGTTCACCTGAGGTACGAAGTCTAAGTACTAACTGGTGTTCACCAGAGCTCCTGATGGTGGAGATGGAGTTTGCTGCATTTTAGTACCAGGTCGCTGTCCTCAGGATTGCCCCACCAGGAGGTGAGCAAGCCAGGGTCCAGTAGCATATATAGGATATATAGAAGGTAATGATCAAACAGAGCTGTAGTTGGTAAACAAGCTCAGCGAGAATAGTCATTTTCCAGATACAACAAAGGTCCCAGGTTCAAGTTCAGGCCCTGACACCTAGTTTAAAATTTCTTCCAATGTTTTGGCCATCTTCACTCCCAAAAAAGCTGCACCCCTCACATTTAAGTGCATTCCATCGATGCCATAGAGATGGTAATTGACTGAAAAGTCAGCCCAGTTCTCCATGAAGCCAAACCCCTCCTCCCTGCACCAGTTCCTCAGCCACTTATTAAGCTCCTGAAGCTCCTGCTGCCTCTCTGGTGTGGTTCGAGGTACAGGCAGTATTTCTGAAAATACTGCCTTGGAGATCCTTTTCTTCAATATAGCTCCTAAGTCTCTGAAATCACTTGTTAGGGCGTTCCATCTTCCTCTAACTTTGTCATTAGTACCAATATGTACCATGACAGCTGGGTCCTCCCCAGCCCCATCCAACAATCTGTCCATGCAGTCTACAATGTCCCGAACTCGAGAGCCTGGTAAACAACATACTGTTCGGCGAGAACGGTCATTGTGACAGATTGCCCTCTCAGTTCCTCTAATAATTGAATCCCCTACCACCAAAATCTGCCTATTCTTTCCTGTATCCTTGCCCCCATCTTTACTGGAGGAGTTGTTCCCATGGTTCCTCTGGTATTTTGGTGGAGTCTCAACTTGAAGTTCTTCCAGCTTTTTGGTCATCTTCTCTCCCAATAGAGCAGCACCTTCCTCATTTAAGTGCAGTCCATCCCTGGTATAGAGCCAGTAACGGTATGAAAAGTCAGCCCAGTTTTCCAGAAACCCAAATCCTTCTTTCCTGCACCAGTTCCTCAGCCACTTGTTAAGTGCCCCAAGCTCTTGCTGCCTCTCTGGTGTGGCTCCAGGTACAGGCAGCATTTCTGAAAATACTGCCTTGGAGGTCCTTTTTTTCAATATAGTCCCTAAGTCTCTGAAATCATTTTGTAGGGCGTTCCATCTTCCTCTAACATTGTCGTTAGTACCAATATGTACCATGACAGCTGGGTCCTCCCCAGCCCCATCCAACAATCTGTCCATGCAATCTACAATGTCCCGAACCCTAGCGCCCGGTAAACAACATACTGTTCGGCGATAGCGGTCTTTGTGACAGATTGCCCTTTCTATCCTTCTAATGATTGAGTCCCCTACCACAAGTATCTGCCGATCCTTTATTGTAACTGTGGCCCCAACTTCACTTGAGGAGATGTTCCCCTGGCATTTTGGTGAAGTCTCAACATGAACATCACATTCTGGTGGAGTCGCAATGTGAATGTCGCATGCAGGTGGAGTCACAATGTGAACATCGGATTGTGGTAGAGTCTCATTGAGAAAGTTGCATTCTTTTGGAGTCTCAACGGGAACTTCACATTCTGTCTGCGTCTCAACAGGAACATCACAATTTGTCGTAGTCTCAGTGGGAACGTCACAATCTACCGGATTCACAGTGGGAATGTCACAATCTGATGGAGTCTTAGTGGGAACTTCACATTCTTCCGAAGTCTCAATGGGAACTTCACATTCTGACGGTGTCTGATTAGGAATGTCGCATTCTTCTGGAGTCTCAGCGGGAATGTCGCATTCTACCGGAGTCTCAGCGGTAATGTCACATACTGTTGAGGTCTCAATGGGAATGTCACATTCTGCTGGAGTCTCAACGAGATCCTCACATACTGCTGCAGTCCTAGTGGGAATGTCACAATCTGCTGGAGTGTCAGCAGGAATGTCACATTCTGCCAGAGCCTCCACGGGACTGTTATATTCTGGAAAAGTATCAACGTGAATAACACATTTTGGTGAATTAAACATTTTTTCCAACTTTTTGGCCATTTTCTTTCCTAACAGAGCTGCACCCTGTTCATTTAAGTGAAATCCGTCCCTGCTGTAGAGCAGGTAATAATTAATTGAAAAGTCAGTCCAGTTCTCCATGAAGCCAAAACCCTCCTTCTTGCACCAGTTCTTCAGCCACCTGTTAAGCTCCTTGAGCTCCTGCTGCCTCCTTGTTGTGGCTCGAGGTACAGGCAGTATTTCTGAAAATACTGCCTTGGTGGTCCTTCTCTTCAATATAGCCCCTAAGGCCCTAAAATCATTTTGTAGGATGCTCCATCTTCTAATGTTGTCGTTGGTGCCAATATGTACCATGACAGCTGGTTCCTCCCCAGCCCCATCCAACAATTTGTCCATCTGTTCTGCAATGTCCCGAACCCGTGCACCTGGGAAATAACATACTGTTCGTTGATCACGGTCTTTCTGGCAGATTGCCCTCTCTGTCCCTTTAATAACTGAATCCCCTACCACCAGTATCTGCGTATCCTTTTCTTTAAGCTTGCCCCCATCTTCACTAGGGGAGGTGATCCCATGGCTCCCCTGGTATTTTGGAGGTTTCTCAACATGAACGTCACATTGTGCTACAGCCTCAACGTGAACATCACATTCTGGTGGTGTTTCAAAGTGAATGTCACATTCTGGTGAAGTTTCAATGTGAACATGACATTCTGGTGGATTATTTTCGTGAACATCACATTCTTCCCGAGTGTCAGCGGGAACATCACATTCTTCCGCAGTGTATGCGGGAACATCACATTCTGCCGGGGTCTCAGCGGGAAGGTCACATTCTGCCAAAGTCTCAGCGGGAAGGTCACATTCTGGAGGAGACTCATTGTGAACATCACATTCTGGAGGAATACCATTGTGAACGTCACATTCTGGAGATGTCTCAGTGTAAATGTCACATTGTTTTGGAGTCTCAATGTGATCATCCCATTCTTCCGGAGTGTCAGCGGGAACATCACTTTCTTCCGAAGTGTATGCAGGAACATCACATTTTGCCGGAGTCTCAGCGGGAATATCAAATTCTGCCCAAGTCTCAGCGGGAACATCACATTCTGGAGGAGACTCATTGTGATGGTGAAATTCTGGAGAAGTCTCAATCTGAACGTCACATTCTTGAGAAGTCTCATTCTCAACATCACATTCTGGAGGAGTACCATTGTGAATGTCCCATTCTGGAGCTGTCTCAATGTTAATGTCATATTGTGATGAAGTTTCAACATGAACGTCTCTTTCTTCTGGAGTCTCGGGAACGTCACATTCTGTTGAAGTCACAACAGGTATGTCACATTCTGCCTGAGTCTCAGTGGGAATGCCACATTCTGCTGAAGTCTCAACAGGAACGTCACATTCTTCTGGCGTCTCAATGTGTACATCACATTTTGCTTGGCCGTCAATGTGGATGTCACGGTGTTGCTCACTGGGGCAGGCCTGTTGCATGGGCTCTGTCTGCAATAAATTTCCGCCTTCATCTGCAATAGAAAAGAAAAATCAGATTTAGCACCGTCGTCTACATTTCATATATATTTTCTTCCTACAACATCAAATTATACAGAGAAAAATTCAGTGCCAGGAACAATAAATAAACCCAAAATGACAGGGACACAGGAATGACTATTGTTGGCCTTCGTATAAAAATGCTGGTTGCCTGGCAGTTATGCCAACTTACTAAATTTCAGTGACTCAGGAAGCTGGTAACAAGTATTTTTAGTGGTGTGATAATGCACTTTCATGTTTAAATGAGTCGGTGGGTAACAAAAGAAGTTGCAACAGGAGGTATTGGTGTCACTTGCTTGGCTTTGCATTGTGGCAGGGGTTTGTGAATCATAAGACCAGCTAAGCAGAGGCTTTGTTAACTGTCAGTTTTGCCCAGAAAGCTTATCATTTATCAGCCCTGAGATCAGACAGGAGACGGGTCACTCGCTAAGGGGGTCATACACCAGCCTGACATCAGCTGATATGTTTGCATTGGCAGGGAGAGAAAACAAGTGACTAATGTAGTAGGAATATTAATGTATGGTTTTCCTATATTCTTATCATTGTTTTATAGATTTTCATACTGTACCTTCAATTGCTATATGTTTGTTATGCTTAACCCCCCCCCCCTTTGACAGAGTCTTACCCTGGTAGGGGGAAGGCAGGGGGGGACCAGCCAATCACAGGACTGATTCTGTCATATGAGGGGCGGTTTATGAAATCAGTGGGCCTGTGTGCAAAATCATAGGTTGGGCCGGCTGCTTAATTAAAAAAAAAAAAAAAAAAGTGGTGTCGTTAGTGTGGCACAGTGAAGAGTTTAAGCATGGTGTTCATTGTGCAGGGGTGTTGCTAGGATTGTAAGGGACCTGGGGCACCTTTGGGCACACCAAGTAGAAGAATAATGCGGTTCACGTAGCATGCCATGGTGAACAGTGGGTGTGGCCAATTATGTTAATGGTGGGAGGGACTTAAAGGGGTGGTTAAACAAAACAGAACATGCAGCATGAACATGTGAGTCCCACAGACATACAGTATCTCACAAAAGTGAGTACACCCCTCACATTTTCGTAAATATTTTATTATATCTTTTCATGTGACAACACTGAAGAAATTACACTTTGCTACAATATAAAGTAGTGAGTGTACAGCTTGTTTAACAGTGTAAATTTGCGGTCCCCTGAAAATAACTTAACACACAGCCTCTAATGTCTAAACTGCTGGCAACAAAAGTGAGTATACCTCTAAGTGAACATGCCCAATTGGGCCCAAAGTGTCAATATTTTGTGTGGCCACCATTGTTTTCCAGTACTACCTTAACCCTCTTGTTGCCACTGGAGTCCTTCCACTCCTCCATGACAACATCGCAGAGCTGGTGGATTTTAGAGACCTTGCGCTCCTCCACTTTCCGCTGGAGAATGCCCCACAGATGCTTAATAGGGTTTAGGTCTGGAGACATGCTTAGCCAGTCCATCACCTTTACCCTCAGCTTCTTTAGAAAGGCAGTGGTCGTCTTGGAGGTGTGTTTGAGGTCAATATCATGTTGGAATACTGCCCTGCGGCCCAGTCCCAGAAGGGAGGGGGATCATGCTCTGCTTCAGTATGTCACAGGCAAATTTTATGCTAAGGGTCACGCTGATGGGCATAATTAATGCTAAGGGTCATGCTGATGTGCATATTTTATGCTAAGGGTCACGCTGATGGGCATATTTTACGCTAAGGGTCACTCTGATGGGCATATTTTATGTTAAGGATCATGCTAATGGGCACATTTTACGTTAAAGGGCACTCTAATGGGCATATTTTATGTTAGGGGCACTCTAATGGGCATATTTTATGTTAAGGGGCACGCTAATGGGCATATTTTATTTTAAGAGTAACGCTGATGGACACGTTTTGTTTTGCCCATCAGCAGCATTCTCCTTAACATAAAAAGTGCCCATCAGAGTGCTCCTTAACATAAAATGTGCCCATCAGCGTGAACCTTAACATAAAATGTGCCCATCAGAGTGCCCCCTAACATAAAATGTGCCCATCACCGTGACCCTTAACATAAAATAAGGGGAACGCTGATGGGCATATTTTATGTTAAGGGGCACTCTACTGGGCATATTTTATGTTAATAGCAACGCTGATGGACACGTTTTGTTTTGCCCATCAGCAGTGTGCCCCTTAACATATAATGTGCCCATCAGAGTGCCCCCTAACATAAAATGTGCCCATTAGCGTGCCCCTTACTTTATGTTAAGGGTCACGCTGATGGGCATATTCTATGTTAAGCGTCACGCTGATGGGCACATTTTATGTTAAGGGGCACTCTAATGGGAATATTTTATGTTAAGAGCAACGCTGATGGACACATTTTGTTTTGCCCATCTTTCTGAGTCATAGCACAGACTTGAGATTCGGACCTCGGCCCAAAGAAAATTTTAGCGAATGGACCTCCTTATATGAACGGGCATCACTAAATGGCGGCCCACGGTGCGCGTCCGGCCCAAGCTACTGTTCTATCTGGAGCGCTGTGACCGCGTCATTTAGCTAATGCTTTTGTTTCCCACCCTCCACCGCTGTCGTTACAGAGCAGAGGGGGGCGGTGGGAGGAGGGACAATTCTGAACCGGGGGCGGGACCAGCACTGCCTGGAGAGAGCCAGCTGCCTGAATTAACTTTTCACATTAACCAGGAGATGATTGGCTGCTGTAGGGGGAATGTAAAGGGGGCGGGGGGATGTGAAGAGGGCAGTGCTGTCGGGCAAATGTGAAGGGGCAGTGCTGTGTGGGGATATGAAGAGGGTTTTCCTTTGGGGGGGATGTGAAGGGGGCAGTGCTGTGGGGGCGAGGGGGTGAAGGGGGCAGTGCTGTGGGGGGATATGAAGAGGGTTTTAACTGAGTATCAGTAACGAGTCACATGACACCAGGGAGGGAAAATGGCTAATTGGGCCCAATTTAGACATTTTCACCTAGGGGGTGTACTCACTTTTGTTGCCAGCGGTTTAGACATTAATGGCTGTGAGTTATTATAAGGGGACAGCAAATTTACACTGTTATACAAGCTGTACACTCACTACTTTACATTGTAGCAAGGTGTCATTTCTTCAGATTGTTTTCATCACATGAAAAGATAGAATAACAGGTTTTACAAAAATGTGAGGGGTGTACTTACTTTTGTGAGATACTGTATAAAACTCATCACAATTATTTAAAATAAAAATGATAATTATTTAAAAAATAAAAATAAAACTCTTCCATTGTGTCTGATTTTGTGTACATTGAAAATAAATAGAGAGCTAACACTTAGGTCCGGTTCACACTTATGCGATGCGGGAAGGCTGCGAATTTGCAGCCTGTTCCCGCATCGCACACGCACCCCCGGCAGTTCACACTGCCATATGCGATACGCTGGGGGTGTCAATGTAATCTTAATGACACCCCCAGTTTGATCGCATATCGCAGTGCGATCTTGCAGTTCGCACAGGATCGGATCGCACAAGTGTGAACCGCTGTGCGATCCGATCCTGATGCGGCTGCAAAAAAGGGTCCTGTGCATGTTTGCTGCGGGTGCGGTGCGAATTTAGCCATACAAAGTGTATGGCTAAACTCGCACCGCACAGCCGATTGCATGTAATGAAGGAGCAGTGCGCTCCCACATTACATGCGAACCCCGCACTCGCATAAGTGTGAACCGGGGCTCAATCTGAGCCGACCATAAAGGATTCCTTCACCTTTTAGCTAAGAATAATAAATGGCAATTTTTAGCAGTTAAAAAAATGTACATTTACTTTTTTTTTTGTTTCAGGAGCCTGTAAAGCATTGCACCTGAGATTAGCAGATCCCTGGTACCATGCAGGTCTCCTTCACACTGACAGTTTAAAAAAAAAAATCAGTTGGCAGCTAACAGGTGTAGAGAGAGAGTTGAGGGGGGGGGAGTGAAAGCTCCAAGATTTACAGTTTGTTTCTCTTGATTAATAAATCTGCAGATTGCTGTTTACAAGACAAAAGCCAGCAATGTTCATGGCAATCCCTATACAGGTGTACATATGGGGACGGGGGGTGACCTGTCATCAATATCCATGGCAATCCCTTTACAGGTGTACATATGGGGGGTGACCTGTCATCAATATTCATGGCAATCCCTATACAGGTGTACATATGGGGGAGGGGGGTGACCTGTCATCAATATTCATGGCAATCCCTATACAGGTGTACATATGGGGGAGGGGGGGTGACCTGTCATCAATATTCATGGCAATCCCTATACAGGTGTACATATGAGGGAGGGGGGTGACCTGTCATCAATATCCATGGCAATCCCTATACAGGTGTACATATGGGGGAGGGGGGTGACCTGTCATCAATATCCATGGCAATCCCTATACAGGTGTACATATGGGGGAGGGGGGTGACCTGTCATCAATATTCATGGCAATCCCTATACAGGTGTACATATGGGGGAGGGGGGTGACCTGTCATCAATATCCATGGCAATCCCTATACAGGTGTACATATGGGGGAGGGGGGTGACCTGTCATCAATATTCATGGCAATCCCTATACAGGTGTACATATGGGAGGGGGGGGGGCTGTCATCAATATCCATGGCAATCCCTATACAGGTGTACATACTGTATGGGGGAGGGGGGTGACCTGTCATCAATATTCATGGCAATCCCTATACAGGTGTACATATGGGGGAGGGGGGTGACCTGTCATCAATATCCATGGCAATCCCTTTACAGGTGTACATATGGGGGAGGGGGGTGACCTGTCATCAATATTCATGGCAATCCCTATACAGGTGTACATATGGGGGAGGGGGGTGACCTGTCATCAATATTCATGGCAATCCCTATACAGGTGTACATATGGGGGAGGGGGGTGACCTGTCATCAATAGGAAAGAAGGATCCAATAAAAGGGTGTCAGTTATCTTGTATCTATCAATATCCACAATACTTACCAATCCCAGTGTCTGTATTTCGGTGAGGTCCATCGGCTTTACGGCCGGAACCAATAGATCTAACAACGGCTCTGAAGCAGCCGCGCACAAAAGCCCGAGCCTTCTTCATTTTGGTGGGCTTCTTGGTTGGAGTATCTACAGGCTGGTCACTGATAGCTCCTTCCATAGCTGCTCTTCCTATGGTGGGTTTCTCTTTGGTGTTTTTCAGAGAAACAATCTGTTTACATTTAAATTGGTTCATTATTAAGAATAATGAAACACGCTTTAAACGTACAACAATGAAATCACAATGAAATTGAATTCAAATGAAATCAAATCCAATGAAATCGCAAGAAATATCTCAGCTGAATCAGCAGAGATATAGACAGGTCTTCACTGGTCAGCAAACACTTGTCTACAGAACATTCTCTCCTGCAGCAGCTCCTTATATAGGCTGAGCTCTGAGGTCTGGTCATGTGACCTTTTTTTTTTTTTTTTTTTTTTTTTGATGACTCAGCAAAAAAATAACTGCCGATTTTTCTTAAAGGAGCCTCGTCCTTGTTTGTGAGCTGTGTGAATTCAGCCTGTAGGCTCAGTATTCAGATCTAATAGGGATACGGCTCCTGTAATAACATGTTTTTCTGGAAGTGACAGTTATTTTGATTGAGATTTAACCCTTACAGTCCCATGGCTGAAATAAAGGTCTGTATTCCTATAACACAGTGAATAGAGCCTTATAAATCCTCCCTAGAATCAAAATCAAAATCAAATATTCTCATTTCTTTCCCGCTTCTCTTTTATTTGATCATTCTTACAAACCAATTATTTTCCATTTTAACCCTTTACATGCCAATCCATTTTTTCCCCTTTCAGCTTTTAACCCTTTCACTACCAAACTATATATTTCATTTATTTTTTAAACCTTTAACTGTAAAACCAATGCCTTCCCCCTTTTTTGTTTATTAACCCTTTCACTGCCAAATCTTTTTTTTTTTTTTTCATTTCTTGCCCATATGTTAAAATATAAATAAAGGAAAATGTTTTTATTTTTAGTTTTGCATGGAGTGGAGAGGGATTAGAACACCTGTTAGGTTTTTATCGCTGTGTGTGCCCCCTTTAGGGATATTCACCCTATTTGTGTTTCATGTTTACCCTTATCACCCAAAGTGAATATATTTGGGTTGTCACTAGAAGCAGAATTAGCTGGGAAATCTTCCAATGGGGACACTAGTTCTGGTGACACCCTGGGATTATGTCATTTTGGGGGATTTCTCTAACTTATGTTTTTGGCTATGGGACAGGAAGTGAAGGGAAATCTCCCCAATGGGGACACAGATGGCAAAGTAACCCTGACAGAGGTTTTATCCCTCCCTTACACTATTCTAAATGGGAAAAAAATTGTCTTTAGTTCTATTTCAACTTTTAACTTGTATGTGGGGGATGATGAGGAGTCTGAAAGAGGGGGCTTACACATGGGGCTCAGTGGGGGTGTAGTGTCTGTAGACACGAGCATCTGCTACTTTCAGAGAGGGGGAGGGGTGAGTGCTCAGATAGTCATTTTAAGGGTCATTTTAACCCCTTCACTGTTTATGTATTTTCATTTTTTCACGTGTGCTAACTGCTCATTTCTGACTTCAAAGCATTCCATAGTTTGTGAAATGATGAAGGCCCCAGTCACACCTCTGACATACACCTGTATGGGAAACACCCATTTTTTCAAGCGTTTTTTTTTTTTTTTTTACCCAACAAGCATAGAGCAGTCTACTGATTTCAAAGTGGCTGCCCTATGTGCGACAAACATGGCAAAGTAGCGCATGGCATGTTCCGGGTCACTTTTTTTTATTGTTCTCGATGTATTGTTCTCAGCGATACCTCACATGTGTGGTTTGAATTCTCTTCTGCGCGTGAGTACTGAGGGATCCAGGCACTAAAGGATTTTTTTCCCTTATCTATTTTATTCTTTATTTTACACTGTCCCTTTCATTTTTGTCACTTTTATTCCTATTACAAGGAATGTAGATATCGCTTGTAATAGAATACAAGGATAAATAAGGATGACAGGTCCTCTTTTTGGGGAGCTCTAGGGTCAAAAAGACCCCAAATCTCTTCTTTACCTTTAACCACTTCCCCCAAATGTACGTACCCGTACGTCCTCGGGTTTATACTGGGATGGTGGGTGCACCTACAGGCATCATCTCTGTATCATTGTTTTCAGCCAGCAAATTCTCTACAAGGTAGAAGTGATCTGAGGGGCCAATTAGCTACTTGAACCTCGATCACTTATAGGGGTGGTGGAAGGGGGTCCCACTCCTCTCCCCCGCCCCCGTCTCTCCAGTCCCATCGCAGAGGCTAGGAGCGATGCGGTCGGCGGCGATGGCTGTCCTGTACAGAGAGAGAGAAACTGACGTCATTCCCCTCTCTCTGTAACCCTGGAAACCGGGAGCCACAAGTATTCATCACTTCCTGGTTCCGCCCCCTTTGTTTACCTGTCTACCAATGGCCGGAGAAGCAGCTGATCGGACCGATCTCAGTCTGATTGGCTGCATTGGGGGCCAGAGGAGAGATTTGGAGTCTAATAGATCCCAAATCTCTCCAAAAGAGGACCTGTCACAGCCCATGCTGTCACAGGAGATGTTGTTCATCCCTTGTGATAGCAATGAAGTTATTACAAAAAACAAATAAATAAATAAATAAATAAATAAATAAATAAAAAAGTGTAAAAAATATATATATTTTTAAAAATAAAATAAATAATAAAAAAATGAATAAAGCTCCCCCGTCCCACCGTGCTTACACAGAAATGCGAAGTAATACGTTACTCCTGCACACATATGTAAATGGTGATTTTCGACTCCCTTGCTCCACCTCCTGCACAGGCTCATAGGTTCATAAAGCCTTCACTAACATGGTGGACCACCACAGGTCCTGGTCCTGTAAGCAGCAGTCATTGGTTGCTAGGGATGCCGGCATCCCTAGCAACCAATGACTTCACATGCATGCTGTGTGCACGTTTCTCCTGCTAGTTCTTACCTCCTTCCTGTCAGGCTATAGGGATTTCTCCTACAGTTACACTAAGCACTGTGATGGGGCAACTGATCTATGGGGGTACTTGGATGGGGGAAACTAATTCATCGGGACACAGTGATGGGGGGGGCAACTCATCTATGGGGGTACTCTGATGGGCGGCAACTGATCTACAGGGACACTATGATGAAGCAACTAATCAATGGGGACACTGTGATGGGGGGCAACTAATCTATGGGAGAAACTTTGATAGGGCAACTGATCTATGGGGACATTGTGATGAGGGCAACTACTCTATGGGGGCAATGTGATTGGGGCAAGTAATCTATGGGGAGACTGTGATGGGGCAACTAATGTATATATGTACTCTGATGGGGCAACAAATTGATGGGGGTACTGTGATGGGGCAACTGATTTGTCAGTACAACTTATCTTATTGGGGCACTGTGATGAGGGCAACTAATCTATATATACTATATTGTCAAACGTTTTGGGACACATGACTTTACACACATATGAATTTTAATTTCATCCCAGTGTTTGGATGACCGAGTTTGGGGTGGAGGAATTTGACTGGTCTGCAGAGTCCTGACCTCAACCCGATAGAACACCTTTTGGATGAATTGAAGCGGAAACTGGGAGCCAGGCCTTTTCATTCAACATCAGTGCCTGACCTCACAAATGCTCTTGTGGAAGAATGGTCAAACATTCCCATAGACACACTCCTAAACCCTGTGGACAGCCTTACCAGAAGAGTTGAAGCTGTAATAGCTGCAAAGGGTGGGCCAACTCGATATTGAACCCTATGGACTAAGACTGGGATGCCATTAAATTTCATGTGCGTGTTAAGGCAGGTGTCCCAATACTTTTGACAATATAGTGTATGTACTCTGATGGATAATCTAAGGCTGCAACTAATCTAAGGGGACATTCTGATGGGATAACTGATCTATGGGAGCACTGTGATGGAGCAAGTGATTTGTGAAGGCACTCTGATGAGGGAAACTGATCTATGGGAGTATTTTGATGGGGCAACTGATCTATGGGGGTACTCTGATTGGGGTTCCTGATATAAGAGGGCACTGTGAAGAAGAACACCTGATGTAAGGGGGCACAGTGATGGGGGTAACTGATCTATGGGGATGCTCTGTTTGGGATAAACAATGTATGAAGGTATTCTGATGAGGCCCCTGCTTTACGGGTGTACATAAGATGGGAACACCATTGTAATGAGGCAGCTAGTCTATGGGGAGGCTGTATTACGGGGGTACCTCTATGGGGTATTGATATATGGGGGCACATTGAAGGGGGCAATTGAAACATGAAGATATTTTCTGATTGGGGTATGGATTTCTAGGGGTAATTTGATGGGGACATCTGATGTAAGAGGGCACTGTTATGGGAACACTTGATGTAAGGGGGCACTGGTATGGGGACACCTGATGTGTGGGGGCACTGGTATGGGGACAACTGATGTAAGGGGGCACCAGATGTAAGTTGGCACTGTTATGGGAACACCTAATGTAAGGGGGCACTGTTATGGGAACACCTCATGTAAGGGGGCACTGTTATGGGGACACCTGATGTAAGAGGGAACTGTTATGGGGACACCTGATGTAAGAGGGCACTGTTATGGGGACACCTGACTTAAGAGGGCACTGTTATGGGGACCCCTGATGTAAGGGGGCACTGTTATGGGGACACCTGATGTAAGATGGCACTGTTATGGGAACACCTGATGTAAGAGGGCACTGTTATGGGGACACCTGATGTAAAGGAAAAGGGGCACTGTTATGGGGACACCTGATGTAAGAGGGCACTGTTATGGGGACACCTGATGTAAGGGGGCACTGTTATGGGGACACCTGATGTAAAAGAAAAGAGGCACTGTTATGGAGACACCTGATGTAAGAGGGCACTGTTATGGGGACACCTCATATAAGGTAGCACTGTTATGGGGACGCTGGATGTAAGGGGACAGTCTTAAGGGGACACCTGTAATAAAGGGGTACCTTGATTGGGGTAACTGATCTAAGGTAATATTCTGATGGGGGCATCTAATATGTGGTGGCAACTGATATGTGAAGGTACTCTGATTGGGGTTCCCAATTTATGGGGAACACAAATGGAGGCACCTGATGTGAAGTGGTTCTATTTTCTTTAACTTGAAAAATGGATATGATTGGCCTACTTTTATGTTTTATAACAGAGTTATTTCTTTGTCTTACATCTTGTTTCTGGTAAGGATAGTTGTTTGTGGAAGGCCAGGATAAAAGGGCACAGCCAGTGAAGGTGCAAGAATAGGAATGATCACAGGAAGGAGAAGCGGAGTGCCCAAAAGGCAGAATCCGGGGCTCAGAAAAGACTGGTCACCATGAACAGATCCAAGGCCAAGGCACCACTGGAAGCTCTGAGGATCAATACTAATCAGCTGCATTGGTCGGAGGTAAAGTCTTATCTATTAACAATGTCTTTGCTACAAGTCAACCCCAGTTATCTGCTGATACTCCAGACCACCCCTCAATTTCGTCCATTTACACTTCAGTTCATTTTCCAGTATATATGGACAATATCACAGGTCATCCTCCATTCTACCAATACTCCAGGCCACCCTCGGGCCCAGTCTGCAAATACTACAGATCACCTGTTGTCAGGACCATCAATAGGGGGTACACGCAGTACTTCCCATTTGGTCAGCAGTGGGCGCCAACAGAGGCTGCCTGTGGATACGTGGGGCTGTCTGGTCAGCTCTCCAGTGCCCCATAATTTCTAATGGCAGCCCAGCCTAGCCCTGTCATCTGTAGTCAGCCATTTTCTCCCTTTCACATCATTGGCTCAACACAGACACCAGCCAGCTGTGCAGAGACAGCGACCTGACAACTCTGGTTGTGATAAGGATATGAGAATATCTGAATCTTTCATAGGGTGGTCCATTCCTCCTCCAAGTGGGGGGTCTGCACACCTGGAGGACTGTAGGTTACACTCATTAGTTCTGATAAGCCTACATTTCTGTAATGTGGACAGGTGGAGATTGTATTGATACAAGGGAAACATCGGACACACTTCTATAGAGATGTAGAGATGAGACCTGAATGTATCCGAACACTCGCCATTATTCCAAATCATTTGGTGGAGAGGGGATTATGCTGTCTTTTTTTTTTTCTCTGGGGTTGGGCTTGGCCCCTTAGTTACAGTGAAGGGAACTCTTAAAGCTTTAGCATACCTAGACATTTCAGACACTTTTTTATGCTCCCAACTTTGTGGGAACAGTTTGGGGATGGCCCCTTCCTGTTCCAACATGACTGCACACCAGTGCACACAGCAAGGTCCATAAAGACATGGATGAGCCAGTTTAGGGGGAAGGAACTTGACTGGCCTGCACAGAGTCCTGACCTCAACCTGATAGAACACCTTTAAGATGAATTAAAGCGCAGACTGCGAGTCAGGCCTTCTCTCCAACATCAGTGCCTGACCTCACAAATGCTCTTGTGGAAGAATGGTGAAACATTCCCATAGATACACTCCTAAACCTTGTGGACAGCTTTCCCAGAAATGTTGCAGCTGTTATAGCTGCAAAGGGGGGCCAACTCAATATTAAACCCTACGGACTAAGACTGGGATACCATTAAAGTTCATGTGCGTGTAAAGGCAGGCGTCCCAATGCTTTTGGCAGGATAGTGTGTGTGTGTATAGATATATACACACACACTCTCTATACCTTCCTGTACATCCATATACATCTCTTATATACCATCCTATTCATCCATATACCTCTCTTATATATCATCCTGTATATCCATATACCATCCATATACCATGTCATAAATAATTTTTCTTCTTCTCTGACATGTGCTGATGAGGCTGCACTGATATGCTGTACTGATGGGCACTGATGAGGCTGCACCGAGGGGCGCTGATGAGGCTGTACTGAGGGACGCTGATGAGGCTGCACTGAGGGGCGCTGATGGGGCTGCATAGATAATCATGGCACTGACCTTGATTCTCAGTGTAAACAATGTACTTACAGCCTTGCTGGTTTTCAGGTCTCCTTTTCTTACACAGACACAGCGCGTGAGCAAAGGAGAGCTGATTACCGGTAAATCTGTTTATGTGTAATCAGCTGTGATTGGACATAACAGATCCCATGGTCCTTTACTCTGATCTGGGATGAGCTGTGTCCAAAGGACACAGCGGTCGCAGAGCGTGCCTGATGTATGCCCCAGAGGGCAGGGTTCTGGGATGACATCCATGGACCCCCTCAAAGAACCGGACATCTGCGCTATAGCCGTGTTTTGGCTGTAGCGCGGTCGGGAAGTGCTTAAACTAGATGATGATATGGTAATCCCGCGCAATTAGGAAAAATGCTAAAAGAAAGATATAATCCTGAAGTTTGCAGCCTCCTAGAATACTTCTCACCCAAGTGAGAAGTATAAAATTGAAATATTGATAGTAAAGGGTATGGGCGCTACTTCTAATATATGTTGGTATATTTAACACTGGTATGTGATGATGTATCTGTTATAGTGTTATTGGTGTGACATATGGTAAACATATAACAACACACTTATACATACACGGCATACAATATGATATAGCTGTAAAGCAGTGCCACAAAATTATGATTTGTAAATAAATTATGTGATAATAAATCCTGTGAAAAGGTGAAATCCTTCTGTGGTATAAGAATATAATGAATAAATAAATAAATAAATAAATAAATAAAGTGCTGCAGTGTCAAACCTGTAAAAAGGTGAATACCTACTGTATAGGTACAAAGTATGATAAATAAATATAGTGTTACAGTATTAGCTGTGCAGAGCTTGCTACCCCTTTACAGGGTAAAGCATTGCTATGAGTGCAATTCTTACAGGGGCACTGCATCACCGCACAGAGCACAGCCAAGTAAGAGATAAGCACAGTACCACCGTCTCACCTATTCTTTTGGCTTCTCATATACTTGGGATATCACAAACACCTAAAAAGGATCACATACTGTTAATACTTAGATGTATTCTTTGGATTGGTTTGGCACTACAGCACCTTCAAAGAGTAATGTGGCTGACAGCTCATCTCAGCACATAATATTGGGACTTTGGACATATTTGATCTGGAGATATTTATATATATGTGTATTTATTTATATATATATTTTTTACCTATAATACTGTAGCACTATATTTATTTATCATACTTTGTACCTATACAGTAGGTATTCACCTTTTTCACAGGTTTGACACTGCAGCACTTTATTTATTTATTTATTTATATATTTATTATATTCTTATACCACAGAAGAATTTCACCGTTTCACAGGATTTGTTATCACATAATTTATTTACATATCATAATTTTGTGGCACTGAGCACGAGAGCACTTTATAGCTATATCATATTGTATGCCATGTATGTATAAGTGTGTTGTTATATATTTACCATATGTCACACCAATAACACTATAACAGATACATCATCACATACCAGTGTTAAATATACCAACATTTAGTGGCAGTTCACATTTGTGCGGCTTGCGAGATCGCATGCAATTCGGAGAGCACTGCTCCTTCATTACATGCGATCTCGTGAGGATGCGAGTTCAGCCATACACTTTGTATGGCTGAATTCGCACTGTATCCGCACCAAATACGCACATGAGGAATTTTTTCAGCCGCATCAGAATCGGAGCGCAGTGGTTCACACCTGTGTGATCCGATTCTGTGCGAACTGTCAGATCGCACTGCGATATGCGATCAAACTGGGGGTGTCGTTAACATTTAATTGACACCCCCTGCGTATCGCATATGGCAGTGGGAACTGCCAGATGTGCGGATGCAATGCGGGATCACGCTGCATATTCGCAGCGTTCCCGCATCGCACAAGTGTGAACCGGCACATATTAGAAGTAGCGCCCATACCCTTTACTATCAATATTTCTTAAACTAGATGGGCCTGTTTCTCTTTCCAAACTATGTAACAAAGTTTTTGTTTTTCCCCGTTCTCCGTTTGCACTGTTGTCACCCTGTGGACAGGGTAGTCTTAGATGAACATTTAATTTTAAATGGATGGTTAGTGAGAGATAAAAGATGAAAGCCCATCTCCAGCTAAAACTTGTAGCCCTCATTTTTTTATTTTAATGTAAGAGAAATTGATTTAGGAAATACAAACTATAGTCTTCCCTAGTCACCTTGGTAAATGTCTTAAAAACATATATAATTGCCCAAAAAAATAGACATCCAATAAATGTTAAAATGTTAACCAATAAAATTTATAATAACAGTGATGATAATAACAATCAATAAAAATGGAATAAATGTTAATCAATACCATTACTAAAGAAATAGAATTGAAAGATCGTGTTGAAAACAAAGTTGCAAATAAACATCCCTCCTATTTATGTTGTGTTTTTTTGAAAGGTTCCTCAACCGCCAACCATAATCCACCAGCTTTCAAAACACTTTATCTCCCACCAGCAGGGGGGCGCTCTGCATGCCCCTAAACTGGAGCAGGCAGAATGGTGTATATGTACTTGATTTTGCCTGCACGTGCTGCCCAGCCGCAGCACATGTACTGTGGTTGGTCAGCAAGTGGTTAAAACAGTCAATGTTGATTGAGAGAGTGCAGTTCCACTTTAATGTTTTTCTGTTGCCGGAGTTGCACCCCCTCTGATCAATTTATTACTAGCTACAAGACTGAATTCACAGCTGTTTATTCTGGAGCATTGTGTTCAATTGAACAGACTGCCAACACACACACCTAAAGAGACAAAAAATCAGAGTCGCCATTATTTCAAAGTCCAACACGCTGCTCTGCAATGCATGTGTGTCAGAGGTGCGTTGGGTTAATGTGTTGGGTTACCATAGACCAGTGGTTCTTAACCTGGGTTCAATCGAACCCCAGGGGTTTGGTGAGTCAGTCTCCGGGGTTCGGCGGGGGGGGGGGGGGACAAAGGGGCAATTGCTCCCCCCGAGAAAATATTACTGATTGTGAGGCCGAGCGCACCCCGGGAAATCAGAGCTGCGGTCGGGACAACTCACAGCCATTACACATAGACACTTGACTCTCCGCCCCTGTACCTCCCCCAGCAGGTTTCCAGCCTATCTCCTGCAGGCTGCTTGCTGCGTGAGTGGGCGGGATGGGGATGTACCTGACCACGGAGATCGCGCCCGCCTGGAAGAGGGAATTGTGAGCAGCTGAGCAGAGGGAATGTTCCTGGAGGTAGGCTCAGCTAGCTGTACATGGTGGATTAGTTTACAAGCACCTCTATGCTACGTCTGCTGAGTTACTGCAGCTTAGCATAGAGGTGCTGTTAGCTGACAGATGGAAATGCATGTCCTTTTCATTTAGCTCAATAAAGCATTGTGAATACCCCCTGGTGTGTGCCCTCCTGATACCCCATGGAATGCTCTCCCAACACCTCCCCCCAATGTGTGCCCTCCTAACACCCCATGGTATGCCCTCCAAACACCTCCCCAAAGTGTGTTCCCTCTTGACACCCCATGCTATGTCCTCCCAACCCCCCCAGTGTGTGCCCTCCTGATACCCCATGGTATGCCCTCCCAAACCCCCCAGTATATGTCCTCCTGATACCCCATGGAATGCCCTCCCAACACCTCCCCCCAGTGTGTTCCCTCCTGACACCCCATGGTATGTCCTCCCAGCCCCCCCCCAGTGTGTGCCCTCCTGATACCCCATAGTATGCCCTCCCAACCCCCCCCACCCCAGTGTGTGCCCTCCTGACACCCCATGTTTTAATGGTTTTGTTCTTTGTTCTTAATGGTTTTGTTTTTTGAGATACAGTCGCCAACACTTGCAGGGAGGCCCCAGCGAGATTTGAACTCGCGACCCCTGGTTTACAAGACCAGTGCTCTAACCCCTGAGCTCTGGAGCCTTTTTTTTTTTTTTTTTTTATGGTTTTGTTTTTTAATGGTTTTGTTCATTTTGTGCACCTATGTATAAATATATATCTAAATATATACCTATGTTTTGAATTTGAAAAAATCATATTTTATTTTTTCAATTAAGAAGGGTTCGGTGAATGCGCATATGAAACTGGTGGGGTTCAGTACCTCCAACAAGGTTAAGAACCACTGGTTTAGAGGGACGGCCAGGTCTTCGTAGATTGGTAAGGGTTTGATACTCCTTCCATTTCAATATTATGGCTTGCACGGTGCTCCTTGGGATGTTTAAAGCTTGGGAAATCTTTTTGTATCCAAATTCGGCTTTAAACTTCTCCACAACAGTATCTCGGACCTGCCTGGTGTGTTCCTTGTTCTTCATGATGCTCTCTGCGCTTTAAACGGACCTCTGAGACTATCACAGTGCAGGTGCATCTATACGGAGACTTGATTACACACAGGTGGATTCTATTTATCATCATTAGTCATTTAGGTCAACATTGGATCATTCAGAGATCCTCACTGAACTTCTGGAGAGAGTTTGCTGCACTGAAAGTAAAGGGGCTGAATAATTTTGCATGCCCAATTTTTCAGTTTTTTATTTGTTAACAAAGTTTGAAGTATCCAATAAATCTCGTTCCACTTCATGATTGTGTCCCACTTGTTGTTGATTTTTCACAAAAAAATTACAGTTTTATATCTTTATGTTTGAAGCCTGAAATGTGGCAAAAGGTCGAAAAGTTCTAGGGGGCCGAATACTTTTGCAATGCACTGTATATATGGTCTTATAATTTTTTGTATTGAATATAGAGGGACATTTGAATCCATAAATGTGTTTTTCTTGTGGGTTGTTTCTTTGTGTTATGTACCACATGGACTTGACCTCGGAAATTGTTCCTAGATTTTTTTTAGGCTTTTAGTCAGCTTTTATTTATTATAATATTTAATTACATTAATTAAGTTTTTGGTGTATGACACGATTTGCTTTGCTAAAACCTCTTTTAGATAGCATGCTTGATATGCTTGAAGGCAGACAAACCCAGTGCTGTATCTTGGCCTAGGCCAACAAGGCCCAGGCCTAGGGCGGCACTTTGCAGGGGGGCAGCAAAAAAGCTGCACCCTGCACGAAAAGGGTCCCCGTCGGCTTGCGCTACACTTTTAGTATTGTGCCAGTCTTATGGGGTAAATTGGGCCAGAGGGAAGAGTCCAGGAGGCAAATCAGTCTGGCACCCCCATAAAGTGGTCAGTGATGAGGCTGCACTGATAAGCAGTAATGAGGCGGCACTGATAAGGCTGCACAGATGGGCACTGATGAGGCTGAACTTATGGGAACTGATAAGGCTACGCTGATGGGCACTGATAGACTTTTGGTCTGTGGTTCACAGATGATAGGGGGGGGTCATAAAAAGTAAGGGGCATGACCTTTACAAGAAGGGGTGGGTCATATGTAAATCAGGGGGTGCACAAGTTTAGTCAGGCCTAGGGCAGCACAAAACCTAAATACACCACTGGACAAACCAGCAACTAGATGACAGACTGTACCAGTTTAAGGAACTGGTCCAGGATGTGCATCCAGTAAGTAATTCATTCATCTAGGCATGTCTTGACCATTTGTGGCTGTTCATGACTTATTACAGTTGAAGACAGCTGGAAATGAAATACACTGCTCAAAAAAATTAAATGAACACTTTTAATCAGGGTATAGCATCAAGTCAGTTAAACTCCTAGGATATTGATTTGGTCAATTAAGTAGCAGAGGGGGTTGTTAATCAGTTTCAGCTGCTTTGTTGTTAATTAAATTAACAACAGGTGCACTAGATGGGCAACAATGAGACAACCTCCAAAACAGGAATGGTTTTACAGGTGGAGGCCACTGACATTTTTTTTCCTTACTCATCATTCCGGACTGTTTTTCCCTAGTTTTGCATTTGGCTAGTGTCAGTCCCACCACTGGTAGCATGAGGCGATACCTGGACCCTATAGAGGTTGCACAGGCAGTGCACCTCCCCCAGGATGGCACTTCAATACGTACGTGCCATTGCCAAAAGGTTTGCTGTGTTTCCCAGCACAGTCTCAAGAGCATGGAGGAGATTCCAGGAGGCAGGCAGTTACTCTAGGAGAGCTGGGCAGGGCTGTAGAAGGTCCTTAACCCATCAACAGGACTGGTAGCTGCTTCTTTTTGCAAGGAGAAACAGAATGAGCACTGCCAGAGCCCTACAAAATTATCTCCAGCAGGCCACTGGTGTGACTGCCTCTGACCAAACAATCAGAAACGGACATTAAGAGGGTGGTCTGAGAGCCCGACGTCCTCTAGTGTGCCTTGTGCTCATTGCCCGACACTGTGGAGCTCAATTGGCATTTGCCATTGAACACCAGAATTGTCAGGTCCGACACTTCTGTCCTGTTATTTTCACAGATGAGAGCAGGTTCACCCTGAGCACATGTGACAGATGTGAAAGGGTCTGGAGAAGCCACGGAGAATGTTATGCTGCCTGTAACATCTTTCAGCATGACCGGTTTGATGGTGGGTTAGTGATGGTCTGGGGAGGCATATCCATGGAGGGACGCATAGACCTCTATAGGCTACACAATGGCACCCTGAGTGCCTTTAGGTATCGGGATGAAATCCTTGGACCCATTGTCAGACCCTACACTTGTGCAGTGGGCCCAGGGTTCCTCATGCTGCACAACAATACCCGGCCTCATGTGGCGAGAGTTTACAGCCAGTTCCTGGAGGATGAAGGAATTAATACCACTGAATGGCTCCCACACTCACCTGACCTAAATCCAATAGAACACCTCTAGGACATTATGTTTCCGTCTATCCAACACCACCAGGTTGAACCTCAATCTGTTCAGAAGCTCAGTGATGCACTGGTCCAGACCTGGGAGGAAATACCCGGGTCAAATGTGTAGGCCACTGGGTTAACCTTTCATAGTTTGTGGAAAGGCCCAGTATACCGAGGTGCCAGTTTTAATGAGGGAACAAAGAGTCGGATGTTACGGTAGGACAGCAAGACCCTCTCCCCAATTTGGCAGGAGGGCACAGGTAGGTGTCAGCAGTCGGCAAGAAGTCTGTACCTCTCACTGGAGCGTTGCAAGAATTCTTGGACCTGCACCCAAGTGGAGCAGAGTTCTCAAAGATGTTCCTCTATCACAGGAATTACCCACGGAACAAATGTGTCAAGAAACATGGATGGTTGGAACTCATAGTTGGCCATAAACTGAGATAATTGGAAGGCGGCATTGATCATGCTATTGTGAGCAAACTCTGCCCAAGGTCACAGGTTTGACCAGGAACTGCTTCAAGGTTTGGTTGGCCCGTTCTGCGGTCCCATCTGACTGCGAGTGATATGCCAAGGAAAAGGAAAGCTAAATTCCCAAAAGTGCACAAAAGGCTCGCCAAAACCTGAATACAAACTGGCTACCTCTGCCTAAGATGATAACTTTAGGTAACCCATGTAACCGAAAGACCTCCCGAGTGAAAATTGATGCCGGTTATTTGGACATAGGTAACTTCTTTAGCGGAATACAATTAGACATTTTCCAAAACCGGTCAACCACCATAAGAATACCTGTGTTGCCCTGGGAGTTGGATAAATCCTCAATAGACATGTGGGTCCAAGGCCTCTCCCCACTAGGTATGGGTTAAAGGAGGCCTACTGGAAGGTGTCGGGGTGTTTTATTCTGAGCACACATGAGACAAGTGGCTACGAAGGCGGTTACATAAGTGCAGAGACTAGGCTACCAGAATTGTTGAGACATACACCATATATGTTGATTTTTCCCTGGGTGCCCAACTACTTTAGGAGAATGGTAGGTCTGGAGCAAAGCAGTGTGGAGATTTTCGGGGACAAAACAGCAGTCATGAGGTTTTTCAGGAGGAAAATGGATCTGAGAGGCCAGAATTCTCTCAACCAAAGGTGAAGTGCAACTAGTGTGAATAGTGGCCAAAATGCGGTCCAGAGTGCACATAGGAGTGGGAACAGACTCCATCTTGGAAGAGGAGGAAAACTGCCACGACAATGCATCTAATATTACATAGTTACATAGTAGGTGAGGTTGAATAAAGACAATAGTCCATCCAGTTCAACCAGTGTAGGTGTGTGTGGCTGTAATCATCTCACATAGCCCTGAATGTTCTGATCCTTGAGATGTACGTCTAAGAGTCTTTTGAAAGCCACCATACTTACCGCAGAAACCACCTCTTGTGGTAGAGAATTCCACAATCTTGTAGCCCTAACAGTAAAGAACCCCCCAACGTTGCCTGAGGTTAAAACGCTTCTCCTCTAATCGCATAGTATGCCCTTGAGTCCTCATGCAATCCCTTCGACTGAATAGCTGTTTATCTATGCCGAGATCCCCATTGAGATATTTATAAATTGCTATCATGTCCCCCCTCAGGCGTCTCTTCTACAGGGAGAATAAATCAAGCGATTGCAGACGCTCTTCATAATTAAGGTCCTCCAATTCCCTAATCAGTTTAGTTGCCCTTCTCTGGACTCTCTCCAGCTCCAACACATCCTTCCTGAGGACTGGCGACCAGAACTGGACAGAATACTCCAGATGTGGTCGGACCAGAGTTTTATAAAGTAGAAGGATTATAGTCTTATCTCTGGAACACATCCCTTTCTTTATGCATGCTAATATTCTGCTGGCTTTTGCAGCTGCAGCTTGACATTGCATGCTATTGCCTAATCTATCATCAACCAAGAATCCCAGATCTTTCTCCATTTTTGATTCCCCCAAGGTTTCCCCCCCTAACGTGTATTGTGCTTTTATGTTTTTAGTCCCCAAGTGCAAAACCTTACACTTCTCCACATTAAACCTCATTTGCCATGTCGTTGCCCACTCCGTTATTTTGTCCAGGTCATTCTGTAGGATATCTGCTTCATGCTGTGCAGTTATTTCCCTGCCCAATTTTGTGTCATCTGCAAAACTGATATCGAACTACCGATCCCATCCTCAATGCTGTTTATGAATAAATTGAACAAGGTTGGTCCTAGGACTGAGCCTTGGGGGACCCCGCTTACCACCTCAGACCAGTCTGAGTATGCGCTGTTTATTACCACTCTTTGGACACGCCCTTTTAGCCAGTTCCGTATCCAAGAGCAAACCCTGCTGTCGATACCTGCAGACCTTATTTTATAAATTAAGCGCTTGTGGGGAACTGTATCAAACGCCTTAGCGAAATCCAGGTACACCACATCCACTGGTCTGCCCCTATCTAGCTCACAGCTCACCTCCTCATACAATGTTAAGGGATTGGTTTGACAAGAACGCCCATATGTAAACCCGTTCTTAATACTGGTTAAGAATGAGACTATGTAATCGAAGCTTGACAGAAAAAGAGCCCACCATGCCCCTCTGGGAGATGAGCGTTTAGCCTCAGAAAAAAAATGTGAGATTCTTATGGTCGGTCAAAATGAGGACAGGCACCGAACTACCCATTGAGAAGATGCCTCCATTCTTTAAGATCTATAATGATGGCTAATAATTCTCTATCCCCAATTTAGCAATTGCATTGGTGGAGACTATTTTTTTTTTAGAAAAGTAGCCACAGGGATGCATAGAGCTCTCAGAGGTAAAACATTGAGACAGGAGAGAACCTACTCCAGTCTCAGAGGCATCAACTTCAAAAAAGGCATTGAGGAATTCAAAGGCTTTAATGGAGTCCGGGGACCAGTTCTGTGGGTTGTCGTCCTTCCTGGTCATATCAGTCGGGTCTGACCAGAGAAGAAACATTACAAATACATTTTCTATAATAATTGGCAAAGCCAAGAAAATGTTGTAGAGGATGTAGGACTATGGGCCACTGTAAGACTGCAGATAGTTTCTCTGGGTCCATCAAAATCCAGCAGCAGAAATGACATAACCCAAAAATATAACCTGTTCACGATGAAACTCTCACTTTTCCAACCTGCAATACAGGTTGTTGACTCTCAACCTCTGTAGCACAGGGGAGTAGTCTGTGTAGTGGTTCTTTAGGAATTTAGAATATGTGAAAATATCATGGAGGTAAACCACCACACATTACTGCAGCATATCTCAGAAGACATCCATAATAAATTGCTGAAAAACTGCAGTTTTCCATTCGTCGCCCTCTTTAATCCTCACAAGATTAAATGCTCCTCTCAAATCAAATGTAGTGAAGACCGTTGCTCACTTGAGGCGGTCAAATAATTCTGTTATCAATGGAAACCGATAAGCATTTTTTAACAGTAATTTAATTGAGACCCCTATAATTCAAACAGGGTCTGAGTTCACCACTCTTCTTTTTTACAAAGAAAAAGCCAGCACTGGCAGAAGAGGATTTGTGGATAAACACCCAGGATAGTGAATCCACATAGTACTCCTCCATAGCCTTATTCTCTGAAACAGACAGAGCGTAAACCTGGCCATGAAGAGGAATGGCACCAGGTTAAAGATCAATTGTGAAATCATAAGGCTGATAGGGCAGCAAAATACCGGCCTGACCTTTTTTCAAAGACATCACTGAATTTAACGGTACTCTACGGCAATGAAGAGACTGGCGATGGGCACATGACCTTAATCGCTTTATGAAAACATGTTTTAGTGCCAATCAAAAGAAGGATTGTGCCTCTGCAACCAAGGACAACCAATGACAACCGGGTAATGAGGTAAGGAAATTTCTTGGAGTTGTATTAACTCATGGAGAAGAGCCCCTACAGCCATAGTCCATGAAGCGGTTTAATGGGTCACATGGCAGACTGTAGAGGTCTTCCATCAATAGCCTCAATGGTAAGATGGGAGGCACAAAGCTGCAGCTGTGTCTAGTGCTTCGACACAAAGGCAGTATATATGAACAAGCCTGCAGCCGCAGAATCAATTTTTGTTTGAGTATCAATCGAAATCTCAGACCAGGAAAGGGGAACCAGAACTAGAGACCTATTCTTCAGGATAGCTGGGGAGGCAAAGATGCCATCTAAGGTCTGTCCCCCCCACAGGACCTCAGGTGCAGACATTTGCTGGGCAGGTTGGACAAGACTTCAATAAGTTACCTGCCTGGCCACAGTAAAGGCACAATCTCTCCTTCCTCCTAAAGGCCCTTTCTTTGGTAGAGAAACATGTGAAACCCAGCTGCATGGGTTCTACTTCACTGGAGGACTTGGGCCCAGGAGGCATGGGAGGCGAGAGAGGCATGGGTGACAATGCACAATTCTGAGCAAAATGTACAGGAGGCTTCCCCAAGCACTCCTTTAAAGGAAGGTCTCTCTCAGAGTCTGGTATCAATGAGAATGACAAACAAAATCAACTCCAAAATATATTCCAATATTGAGAAACCCTCTGCCAGGAACTATAAACCAGGCGGAGACAGAAAATGCAGTTAAAATCGCACCTTTATTGAAATAGTACAAATATCACAGTCGGGATCAGGAAGCCAGGAGTCTGCGAAGTGAGGAGCAAAATCAGAAAACAGGTAATGGGAGAGAAGTCAGCCAGGCCAAGTCATACATCGGAACACACAGGAGGTACTCACTACACAAGGGTGAGGAGATAATGAGTTAGGCTGCTTAAATAGCCAAAAGGGGCTGGCTGTAGGCTGGACTAAAGAGGCAGGCTAATGGTAACTAGGTGAGTCACTGTGGAAACAAGTGGCTGGTAATTAACTGACAGGTGAGCAGCTCTAAGCACTGAAAAAAAAGCTGCCTGTAAACAGCAGAAGCCTTTTTCCTGGAAAAGTGACACTCTGCTTTTTTCTCAACCAATAACAAGAAAAAATTAAAAACTTAAAGTGTGTGTGGGAGAGGACGTAATTGACTATGACCCTAAAAACTTATTGCTGCAGGACTAATGCTGTCAGGAAATCATTTTCTATTACTTTGATTTGAAACTTGAAGGATATGTGTGTGAAATAGACTTGCATATTTCATATGCATAGACATGCATATTTTCAAAGTCTTACATTTGTGTTAAATGTTTGGTAAAATACACACTCCATAGTTTGGTATTTGTCAGCCAGCAACACCAATAGTACTTTTTTTTTAATTTTCTGACAGTGTGCAAAGGAAACCAAACTGAGACACTGGAACCTTTTCTGTGACTAAAACTGGGGGAGAAGTACTTTTGCTGCTATGGTCTAAAAGTCAGTGTGTGGATGGAATAGACCACTTTTGTCAATGTAAAACTTTTCTAAAAGAAAACATGTAAAACACATAAAATGTATTGCTCAACTACAACATTGTACAAAGGTATCCTGAGGAAGTGAATCTTCGAATACTAGATTATTCACTGTACACGGTTGTTCTATTAGGACAAGCTGCAAACAAGATCTGAATATTTGTTTCGATCCTTATACTGTAACTGAGTTTCCATTGCTAACCTTGGCCCTAAGTTTCTACAGAAGCTCAAACTGACTTTACAATGTATATTTCTTGCTCGTTTGTGTATTTGAAGTATTGTAGCAATATCTCTGTTTATGATTTCCAATAGTCATCTTTATTTAAGAACGGCTAATGGACTCAAAATGTATATGTACTCTCTGATTATCTTTAGTGACAAACATTATGAGATACTTGCTTTCTTTTTGGTTGCCATAAATTACTGCACTTTGTAGAACGGTGTTAGTCTCTTTCCTCTATCCTAAAGAATAAGAATAAGCCTGTATGCAAGCATACCCTATTAACCTGGAGTAGTGATGTTGTCAAAAGCTTTATTGTACTATATCCTCTGTTACTCACACAGAAATAAGTCAATGTAGACCTTTTACAAGAACTGCTGAGTCGGTAGCCAACAGATTTACAATATTCTGATAAAAACCTTGAAGTGGAAGGTGGTGCATATGTAATCTGACTTCTGCAAAGCATAGACACTATTGGTAGTGGGGCTGCATGTGTGATTTGTTTCTAATGTGTTTTTACAATGTAAAGTATTGTAATTTAACTTGATGGATGTTCATGATTTTTCTGGCAATCACAAAAGACACAATCCAATCTCCATCTTTCTCATAAAGGATAGGATCATAGAGGGTCTTCCGTTCAGAATACAGCAATTATTTCTCTTGGGATAATAACAGCAAGCACACCATTCTGTTTCAGATGTAGCCTCAATTGCGTACAACAATGTGTTCCCTTATCATTGGAACAGTGCCTTGCACAGAAAATCAACTGTTTTAAAGCATAATAAACAACGTATATCCTTACTTTCAAGTGACTTCAGACATAAGATGTTTTTTTATTTAGATAAGTGTCTGCTTTAGGAGCCTCTGTAATACTGTCAACACTGATAGTAAAAAAATTTCAATACCTGGTTTTCAACACTTAAAGCAGACCTAGACTCTTATATTTATATTATTGTAGTAAAGATTGGAGGAATAAACAACAATAATCTTTAATATGCTGATGACATAAACTCTTCTCTCAGAAACTGAAGATGCCTGAAACATCTGATCAAAGAAGAAAGCAAAAATGAAGTCAAACTCAACACACAAAGTAACCACACCCAACGTGTTTTATTCCTTCTGACTTCGTCCCAGGTGGACCCCCTGTGACAAAGTCGGAAGTGATGAAATGCGTTGAGGCGTGGTTACATGGCGTGTTAGGGTTGTTGTCAGGACCAGAACAAGAAGTGAATGTGGAGGTTCGGCCGAAGTATGCGGGAGTGGTGAGACTTTTGGTCCATCACAAAGTCGAGATATACCTGATGTTATCCTATCCCCAATAGCAAGGATAACTTGACACAAATTTGTGGCAGTGTTGAATTGTAAGTCTGTTAACTTGCTGTACATTTTCACTGGCAAGTTGTACACTTACAGAGCACTTGAAGCACAAGTTCTAGTTGACACGTTTACAATTTGTAGCAAATTTGCGGGGTAGGTCTCTAGCAAGAGCAAAGTTGCAGTGGTGAGCCTACAGCAAGAGCTCTGCAAGTTACCCCTGTGGTGGGATGACTATTGCACAACATAACTGAACAGAACTTGCAGCAGACTTGCAGAATGTTTGCAAAGAAAATTGATCTGGAGTCATGTAATGCTGACTTGCTGCAACTGTGCAACAAATTTGTGAAGCCTGTCAAGCTTAGCAAGTCATTTTCAAACTTGCAGCACAATTGCTTGCTATCTGGGATAATTTGTCCTTTTTTTTTTTTATTTTAAATGTGTGAGTGGCTTTCTATTTTAATACATTTTCAATTATTTTTGGTTACTGTACTGTTCTTTTATCACTAGTGGCCAATGGTTTATATTGTGCATGTACAGTTTCTGTACCTCGTACCAATGTTCAAGGCACTTTGATTTTCACCCCTTTTACATTATGAAAGACAATTTTTTTTTTTTTTTTATCTTATAACAAGTAATTTCTAAAAGTCCCTTTTTTATTCTGTGATTTGTGTAGGGGTACAGTAATGAGGTAAGAGCTGGAAAGCATGGAGCAGGCATCTGATACAGAGCAAGTATAGGATTCACCAGAGGCATTGGTATAATACAGGTATTTTAAAGAGAAAGTGTTGTTGGGATAACGTGTTTTCCCTTTAAAGAGAATATTTAATTATTTGTATGTTTTTCGTTCAATACATTTTTCAAAAGACAATTTTGTTTCCAGAACAAAATACAAAGTATGATTAGTCACAGAACAGAGCATGAGGAACCTGACTTTGTACAAAATAAGTCGTCAACTGAGCTTTGAACTTTGCTGTACCAACTACAATAAAACAACAGTCTAAAATAGTAGCAAGACTGAGTGGTTTAATGTTTGAATATATTTTTATTTATATAATTTAAGATTATAAAATAAAATGTTTGTTCTCTGTGTTTATTCATATGAATATGAAAAAAATGCATATGGATATTGCGTATTTTCATATGTAACCTGTCAGAGGCGCTCTTTGTTTTATGAGGCTTTCCTTAGCTGGAGGTTTACAAAATTGCAGTAGCTTAAATACACACTCTTAAGTGAATGAATTGGAACATCCACTTCCCTCACCTTTCTCTCTCTGGCTGCCTTTTTATATTACCGTATAATACGTTTCTATCTGTCAGAGACAGTGTTTGGAAGTAAATAGCTTTATCTGGGTTCTTTTTTTAGAACTCCCATAATACTCTGTGAATTCTTTATACCCTTTATAAAATGTCTATTTGTAAAACAAAAACAAGTTTAAAAAATGCATAAGCTCAAAAAATGACCTAAAGTAATTTGCTGCACTGCACTGCACATGCAATTTATCAGGATCTCTTTAAATGTTTTCAATATACACTACACTTTACAGGTTTCTTACAAGTTGAGTTCATGTATACCACTTATTTTTGTACTTGAACAGCTGTGGGGGGAAAGTGGTCTTGTATAGCGAGAAGGCGTTGGGAGAGGGCAGGTTAGAAACACATGCCATCAAAGCAGGGCTGGATCTAGCCTGTCTGATGTGGTAGTGCAGTAAAAAAATTCAAAGGTGCAGATGATGGGAAGTTTTCAGGGCAGAGCATAGGGTATACAGTTTGTAGGGCAGTGTACAGGGGGTATTAGTTTGTAGGCCAGTGTACAGGGCGTCTACAAGGCATTGTACAGGGGGCCAGCAGGGCAAAGGATGGGAGGTCAGCAGGGCAGGGTACAGGAATTGGTAGGCAGTGTACAGGGGTCAGCAGAGCTGAAGATAGGGGTCAGAAGGACAGGTTACAGGGGTCAGCTCAGCAGAGGAAAGCGGTCACTGCTGGCAGGAGAGAAGACTGGTTCTCCCCTGGCAGAACAGAGGACAGGTATCACCGCTGGAAGGGCAAGAGGACAGGGGTGACCACTAGCAGGAGAGAGAACAAGGGTCATTGCTGGCAGGAAAAAGGGTAGGGGTCAACCTTGGCAAGGCACTTGGCAGAGCTCTTTCTCCCATCCCTGCACTGTAAACAACCTAAGCACAGGCAACAAGAGCTCCTCCTCCCTACACAGCACATAGCTGAAATCAGAGTCCCTTACACACAGCCAGGATTTGCACAGTGTGTATCTGGCTACTGTGTTGCAGTTCTGATCTGTGAAATTTCTTAGACGAAACGAATACAGTAACCAGCTACACATTGTGCAGATCATAGCTGTGTGTAAGGGAATCTGATTTTAACTATGTACTGTGTGGTGGGGAAGAGCTCTTGCTGCCTGTGCTCAGGGTTTGTACAATGCAAAGATGGAATACGGCTGGGTACAGCATCAGCTGTAGAGTGGGGGCTTTCGGGGGCGCAACTGAAATCTTCACACCTAGAACCAGCAGACACCGGTATTCCACTCTCACTTTCTCAAGATGATTACCTGTTTAAGGCTGGGGGTGCTGAACATGCCCCATACCTCGCCAGTCTACCATGTGCCTCCCTGGACACACTCTTGACACATACTGCTATTCAGTATAACTTTTTCTCTTTGCCATGTAGGCTCATACCTCGGGAAGCCACCGCTTTATGTTCATTTAAGTTGCTCTCATGGATTCCCAGGTCACTCACCCATTCTCTCATTCAAATTAAATAGGATGTAGCCTGGAAACATTACATTTTGGCCTCTTTATACCAAACAAAATTTACATGCAGTTTTGGTTGACTAACAGCTACACAAATACAAACTTACTGTATATAATGAACCATATTATATTCAGATGTCCACATCTAACAAGCTCCAGTTTTTCACCTACACAGCCATTCTCACTATATGCAAATGACAGAAGTACAAAACATGTCATACATGCACTTTGATTGTCATGCTTATTTAAAAAGCTATGAGGAAAAACAATGAGGATGTGCTGAATTGATTGGTGCATCATAACAAATCAAATATCTGTTTACTGTTTTCAAATAATTTAAAATTAGGTTTCATAATTTATTATTAAAGCTATAGCACTTTGAGTAATCATTGCTTAATGAATCTGTGTTTGAATAGGAGTGTGAAGTGTAAGGAAATCGTTTAACCAGTTTCTTATTGTTAATTTATGCAGCATTTTTTTCTAGTCTAGCTTTCATGTCTGTAAAAGTGGTTCTAAAATCAATGTACAAAGGATGCACTGAAAATATAGTGCATTTAAACATTAAAATGTGAGGTCTGTTTTGAATGAAAAGTGTTAGAAATGAGCATAATGTGCTTCAGTATTTCAGTGGTAGTAATGGGGTTTGACAGCTGAAACTCACTGACACTGGCAATGTGCTGGATGTGACCTATAATGGTGGCATGTAATTTTAAATGATCACTCAAATTGTTCTAAAACCATACTTTTAGATGAAAGTACCATGACTTATTTTCAGAGATGGGAAACTTTCTGGCATATCATAAATTATTTCTATGTTACTGTGACTAGAGTGTCTTATTTATTGTCACTGCCTGTCTCTTGGTAAACTCAGAAAAATATCTATTGGCACCAGATAGAATTGTCCCTTGAATGACCCACTATAGCTTGTTAGAGAGGAAGAAGATAAGACAGTAAAGCACAAAGAAAATGTCATAATCGTCGTATCAGTTAGTGTGCATGTAAACCCTAAAACCCTAAATCTATTTTCAGAATGTTTGGCATCATGCCTCACTGTATACAGTTTTATTTAACAAATTATTTTTCTAAATCTGGAGCAAAGCCTCTTTGCGGGAGGTTCTACCAGTAACAGCACTTCTGTTTCAGGCTGACAACACTAACGCTGGCCATACATTATACAATTTTCTTCTATAGTTTTCCTTTAGAATTACCAAAACCATATAATATGAGGTCAAACCTAAACACTAAATTCATATGCAATCAGGCAGGCCCTTTCACTACATAGTTGAAGGTAAATCTAAAGGAAAATGGACATTTTATAATGTATGGCCAGCCTATGCCATTACCTCTCAATTAGCAACATCATTGTTATCTTTCAATCTATTGAACTGCTTCAGTTGGGGGTTGGGCTATCAACCACCGGCTTTTTACTGTGGCAGGGCGGCTTGGCTGCGTACAGTTGCTCAGTACTACGTGACCAGAGTGCATGTGGTTTCGGTGCCAGAGCCACGCTCCCTCTGAGTTTAACCACTTTACCACCAGAGGATTTTCCTGCTTTACGTCCAGGCCACTTTTTGCAACTTGGCACTGTGCGACTTTAACTGACAATTGCGCGGTCATGCAACGCCGTACCTAAACGAAATTTACGTCCTTTTTTTCCCACAAACAGAGCTTTTTTTTGGTGGTATTTGATCACCTCTGCGCTTTTCATTTTTTGCGATATTAATAAAAAAAGAGCGACAATTTTGAAAAAATAACAATATTTTTCTACTTTGACAGTTAAATATCCAAAAATTTTTGTCATATATTTACGCCAAAATGTATTTAGCTACATGTCTTTGACAAAAAAATTCTCAATGAGCGTATTTTTAACCGCTTTAAGACCGGAAGGTTTTACCCCATTCCTGACCAGGCCATATTTTGCGATTCGGCACTGCGTTACTTTAACAGACAATTGCGCGGTCGTGCGACACTGTACCCAATTTAAGTTTATGTCCTTTTTCCCCACAAATAGCTTTCTTTTAGCTTTAAAGTGATCGTAATGTTTAATATTTTTCTAAAAATAACAAATATGTCATGCTTACCTGCTCTGTGCAATGCTTTTGCACAGAGTGGTCCTGAACCTCCTCTTTTGGGATCCCCCGCCCGTGATGTCTGCTCCTCCTCTTGTTTGATCTTCCAGGGGCTGTGGTGGGGTCAGTTTCAACTTAGACTTTAAGCCATGATTAACCACTTTACCACCGGAGGATTTTGCTGTCTTACGTCCAGGCCACTTTTTGCGATTCGGCACTGTGCGACTTTAACTGACAATCGCACAGTGCCGAATCGTGCGACGCCATACCCAAACGAAATTGACGTCGTTTTTTTCCCACAAACAGAGCTTTCTTTTGGTGGTATTTGATCACCTGTGCGATTTTTACTTTTTGCGCTATAAACAAAAAAAGAGCTTAAATTTTGAAAAAATAACAATATTTTTCACATTTTTTTATATGAAATTCCCCCCCAAAAAAATGTAAAAATCAAAATTTTTTTTACATTTTTGCCCAATTTGTTTTCTGCTACCTATGTTTGGTAAAAAAATCACAATAAGCGTATTTTGATTGGTTTGCGCAAAAGTTATTGCGTTTACTAACTAAGGGAAAGATTTCTATCATTTTTGGTGTTTTTTTTTTAATGAGTAATGGCGGCGATCTGCGATTTTTTTTGTGGGACTGCGACATTGCGGCGGACAGATCGGACCCTTGACTGACATTTTTGACACTTTTGGGGGTACCAGTGACATTACTACAGTAATAAGTGCTAGAAATATGCACTGTTACTGTAAAAATGACACTGGCAGAGAAGGGGTTAATTTTATTGGAGAGGGAGGGGTTAATGTATGCCTGGTGCTTACTAACGTGTGTGGGGGGAGGTGACTGAGTGACACAGGGACAGATCGCAGGTTCAGCTATGCTGAACCCTGCAATCTGTCACTGTCTGTCACTTAGGAGATCCGCCCGCTTTGTTTACACAAGCGGGCGGATCTCCAAACTCGATTCCCCAACGATCGGGGAAGACCAGCGGTGATCGCCGCTGCTCCTCCCCTGGCCTGACTCCCACTGTGACTGAATACAGCGGGAGCGAGCCCCGCCCACAAGGGGAAGAGTCCAGCGACGTAGGTCTACGTCGCTGGACAGGAACGAGCCACTGTGTCACAGTAGAGGCACAGTGAGCGGGGGTAAAGTGGTTAAGGGTCAGCATCTTCTTCTGTGCAGTTGTTTGTTCATACACATAATTTCACACAGATCCATCTTCTGCTTTCTCTGTCCCTAAAGTGGCTGTAAACCCCAGTAATGAAATCTGAATAATGCACATACAGTATATCTGTAGCAATTACTTGTTTCCTTCCAAAGCTCTAAGTGTAAATTCTCTCTGGTGCTTGGTTCCTCTGTTATCAGCATGAGACACTTCAGACAAGTTTTCCAGACAAATGAGATACAATTTGTGACGGGGAGGGAGATAAGCCTACCGCTTGTCTATTCAGAATACAGCACTGCATGTTCCTTTATTCCCTTGCCTATGTGGAAGGGGGGGGGATGTGCCCCTTTCCTCCAATCAGCTCTCACACAGCAAATAGGAACTGTAACTGCAGCTCTCCAACCCCCCCCTCTGTGTTCCTGACAAATGCAGAAGGATTTTATCACAATTGTGCTCTTTTGAAGGGTTGTAGACAAGAGAAGACTGCAGGTAAACAAGTAAAACGTATGTAGGATGGTTTTTTTCATATCTGTGTATCATCTGATGCTATTCACTTCACTGGGTATATGAGAGGTTTTACAACCACTTTAAGGTTTGTTTTAGGCTCAAGGGCTTCTTTTCAATAAAAAAATGAACATCCTCAAAATATACTGCTGCTTCATATGCAATGAATTTATGTATGTTTACCAGCTCAAGAAAGCATTACTTTGTGCACAATTTCTAGGTATCTGCTACAAAGGCTATACAATTTTGTGATCAAACAGACTTAACTTCGCCGCATTGTCCTTTCCTCTTCCAAACTTGTCTTTTAGAATGGGACTATATTTGTCTTTGAGAATTTCATACTTATGAGGCATGGAATCATTTTGGCAGCACAGCGGCTAAGTGGTTAGCATTTCTGCCTAAAAGCACTAGGGTTGTCAGTTCAAATTCCAACCACGGCACTACCTGCATGTTCTCCTAATGCCTGCTTGGGTTTCTGCCCACACTCCAAAGACACATGTTAATTGGCTCCTGTCTAAATTGACCTGAGTGAATGTGAGCTAGGGACCTTAGATTGTAAGCTCCTTAACCACTTAAGCCCCGGAAGATTTTACCCCCATTCCGACCAGGGGGTATTTTGCGATTCGGCACTGCGTGACTTTAACGGAGAATTGCGCGGTCGTGCGACGCTGTACCTAAACGAATTTGGCGTCCTTTTTTTCCCACAAACAGAGCTTTCTTTTGGCGGTATTTGATCACCTGTGCGATTTTTTGATCACGCGCTATAAACAAAAAAAGAGCGTCCATTTTGCAAAAATAGCAATATTTTTCCCTTTTTTTTATATGAAATTCCCCCCAAAAAAAATGTAAAAATCAAAATTTTTTAAAATTTTCGGCCAATTTGTTTTATGCTACCTATGTTTGGTAAAAAAAATCGCAAAAAGCGTATTTTGATTGGTTTGCGCAAAAGTTATTGCGTTTACTAACTAAGGGAAAGATTTTTGTCATTTTTGTTGTTTTTTTTTTAACGCGTAATGGCGGCGATCTGCGATTTTTTTTGCGGTACTGCGACATTGCGGCGGACAGATCGGACCCTTGACTGACATTTTTGACACTTTTGGGGTTACCAGTGACATTTCTACAGTAATCAGTGCTATACATATGCACTGTTACTGTAAAAATACACTGGTAGTGAAGGGGTTAACTTTATTTGAGAGGGAGGGGCTGTGTGTGTCCCTAGGGGCGTGATTCTAACTGTGATTGGCTGGGGCTTCAGCTGTATGCAGAGTGATCAACGGATCTACATAGTAGATCCAGATGATCAGCTCTCAAACAGCAAGGAGAATGACAGGCAGCTTGTTTACACAAGCTGCCTGACTTTCTCCCTCTCCCCCGCCGATCGCAGAGTGGCCGGCGGACATCGGGTCCGCCGGTCACACGCGCGGGGGGGTCCGTGACCACTCGGGAGCGGGAGCGCGCCTCCGGGGGCGCGCGCTCGCTCCCTAGACCCTCACAAGCTAGTGACGTAGCCCTACGTCACTTTGCCTGTGAGGGGCTGACCGCCGACGTAGATAGTCGTGCGGCGGTCGGCAAGTGGTTAAGGGCAGGGACAGATTTGAATGTATAATATATGTGTAAAGCACTGTGTAAGTTGACAGCACAATATAGGTATCTATAATAAATTAATTTCCCCCATGATATAGAAATAATACACTAATAAAAATGTATGCATCCCAATAATATATTTAATGCTATTTTACAAACTTCCAGAGAGGCAGCGATAGATTAGGAAAGTTAACAAGTGGCTGAAGAGCTGGTGTAGAAAGGAGGAGTTTGGGTTCCTGGAGACCTGGACCAACTTCTGAGTTGGTTACCGTCTCTTTAGCAGAGACGGACTGCACCTAAATGGGGATGGTGTAGCTCTGCTGGGAGAGAAGATGGTCAAAAAGTTAGAGGCACTTTTAAACTAGGTGATGTGGGGGGGGGGGAGGGTCCAGATGTAGAGCTAGCCAGTGGGGAGCAAGGTTCAGGGGCATTAGTGGTATTTGTGGTGACCAGGATTCAAAAACCCAAGGTAAGTAAGTTGACAAATCCAAATTGCAGCCTCATAGCATCTAACAAGGATATAGTATGTGACCGGACAAAGTTAAAAGGTTTGTATACCAATGCTAGAAGTCTGGCTAATAAGATGGGAGAACTGGAGCTGCTAATGTATGAGGAGGATTTCGATTTTGTGGGAATTTCAGAGACTTGTTTTGACAGCTCTCATGATTGGCTGGCAACCATTAAGGGGTATTTCCTTTATCGCAGAGATAGGGATAGGTAAAAAAGGGGGAGGGGTATACCTGTATATCAAGAATGGTGTGCAAGTGAATAGGAGGGGCGATATCATGAATGGAGCTAGGGAGGAGGTGGAATCCTTATGGGTATTGCTTCAAAGGGAGGAAACTAAGGGGAAAGTAATACTGGGCATATGCTACAGACCCCCTAACCAGAGGGAGGAGGGGGAGGTGGATCTCCTATCACAGCTTGGAATGGTGGCAAGGATGGGAAATGTCATTATAATGGGGGATTTTATTTATCTAGATATAGATTGAGCAGAAGGAACCGCACATTCGTCTAAGGCTCCCAATTTCCTAAATGTTTTGCAGGACAATTTCATGGGTCAGATGGTGAACGCACCAACAAGAAAGAATGCGTTACTAGACCTACTGATTATGAATAATACAGACCTGATCGAGAAATTGAGGATGTAGAAATACGAGGCAACTTAGGAAACAGTGACCACAGGTCAATTAATTTCAGTATAAATCACGGGTATAGGAAACACAAGGGTAATAAAAGGACACTGAATTTCAAAAGAGCCAACTTCCCCAAACTGCGCTCTTTGCTAGATGATATTAAATGGGATAGAATCCAAGGAACAAAGAACACGGCGGAAAAATGGGAGTGCTTTAGGAACTTACTAAATAAAGGTATTGGCCAGTGCATTTCAACAGGGAATACATTTAAAATAGCTAAAATAAACTCTGGATGGCTACACTCCAACATAAAAATACACATAAAAACAAAAGAAAAGGCCTTAAAAAAATACAAGGCTGAGGAGTCATTGTCTGCATTCCAACATTACAAAGAATGCAATAAAAAATGTAAGAGGGCAATCAAGGCAGCTAAGACAGAACACGAAAAGGCACATAGCAGAAGAGAGTAAAAAAAAACCCAAGAAATTCTTTAAGTGTATAAATAGTAGCAAAGTGAGGCCAGAACATATTGGATGATGAAGGGAGTTTGTCTACAAAGGACAGAGAGAAGGCAAAGGTTCTGAATAAATTCTTCTCCTCAATCTTCACAAAAGAAACGGGGGGGGGGTGGGGGGATAAAGTAACCTAGACTGTAATAGTAATGTTAATAACACGTCACAGGAAACACCCTCATAGTTAAGAGAAGACAGACTCAGAAATAAACTTGAAAAACTTAACATACAGTAAATATGTCCCAAGGACCAGATGGCTTACACCCGAGGGTCCTGAAGGAACTCAGCTAGGTGATAGCAAGACCATTGTTCCTAATCTTTATGGACAGTCTAATGACAGGAATGCTACCAGCTGATTGGAGAAAAGCCAACGTGGCACCAATATTTAAAAAAGGGCCGAGATATATCCCTGGGATTTACAGGCCGAATAGCCTAACATCAATAGTCTGCAAACTATTTGAGGGGATGATAAGGGACTATATACAAGATTTTAGTAATGGAGACGGTATTATTAGTAGTAATCAGCATGGATTCATGAAAAATCGTTCTTGCCAGATCAATATAATAACCTTCTATGAAGAAGTGAGCTGCCATCTAGATAAAGAAAGGCCTGTAGATGTGGTGTATCTGGATTTTGCAAAGGCATTTGATACAGTTCCCCACAAACATTTACTGTACAAACTTAGGTACGTAGGTATGGATCATAGGGTGAGTACCTGGATTGAAAACTAGCTCCAGGGGTCCAAAAGGTGATAAATGTCGAGTACTTCGAATGGTTTGGTGTGAAAAGTGGGGTCCCCCAATCTTGTTTAATTTATTCATAAACCATCTAGAGCATAGCTGGAAAACACAAGGCCCACGGGCCAAATCTGGCCCGCCAGGTTTTGTCATGTGGCCCGCATACTGGCCGCCAGCTGCCACCTCCTGTTCTCACAGCTGCTTTCTGCTGTCACAGAACAGGTTTCCTTGGCAAAAGGAGTAAACACACTCTCCTCCTGCGCTCTCCTCCTCAGTCTCCCCAGCAGCCCTGGCTATGTGTGGCTAAGTGCATGCGCTGTCGATCCAGCATAGCCTGTGAGTGGTAGAGATACCTGACGGCTCCGGCAGCTGTGTGTTCTAATCTGCCTCCAGTGGCTGCATCTTGAGGCCAGGCTTCTGAGGACTTGTAGCAATAGTGGCCATGAAAGCATTCTTGTAAATCCCATCTTAAAACAGGTAGGAGAGTACAAATGTGAGGTTTGCTTTGGAAGGTGAGTGGGGGAGGAGGGATGTGGAGGTGTGTAGGAAGATGTGTTTAGAGGTGGGGGGATGGGGGCAGAGTGCTGGGTGCAGAGGTCAGAACCCGGGAGGAGGGGTGGAAATGAGATGTTGCACATTGGGCACAGCGCCCCCCTGAACCCCTGCACTCTGTACGTAGCGCACCCCTGAATCCCTGCACTCCATATGTAGCACATTCCTGAACCCTGCTCTCTGTACGTAGTGCACTTCTGAACCTTGCACTCCATACGTAGCACACCCCTGAATCCCTGCACTCCCTACATAGCGCATTCCTGAAGTCTGCACTCCGTACGTAGCGCACCCCTGAACCCTGCTCTCTGTACGTAGCACACTCCTGAACCTTGCACTCCATATGTAGTGCACCCCTGAATCCCTGCACTCCATATGTAGTGCACCCCTGAATCCCTGCACTCTGTACGTAACGCAACCCTGAATGCCTGCACTCTGTATGTAGCGCACCCCTGCATCCCTGCACTCTGTATGTAGTACATTCCTGGACCCTGCTCTCCTTACATATCGCACCCCTGAACCCTGCACTCCATACGTAGTGCACCCCTGAATCCCTGCACTCTGTACATAGCACATTCCTAAACCCTGCACTCCGTACATAATGCATCGCTGAACCCTCCTCTCTGTACATAGCACACCTCTGAATCCCTGCACTCCATACATAGTGCACCCCTGAATCCCTGCACTCCATATGTAGTGCACCCCTGAATCCCTGCACTCCATATGTAGGGCACACCTGAACCCTGCCTTCTGTACATAGCACACCCCTGAACCCTGCCCTCTGTACGTAGCGCACTGCTGAACCCTGTGCTCTATATGTAGCTCATAATCCTGAACTCTGTACATAGTGTGACCCAGCTACAACTGGACCTTGGAGGGCAACCACACTGCTGATGTGGCCCACGATAAAAATTGAGTTTGACACCCCTGATCTAGAGGATGGGATAAATAAATCAATCTCGGTATTTGCGGATGATATGAAGCTAAGCAGGGCAATAAATTCTACGCAGGATGTGGAAACCTTACAAGAAAACCTGGACAAAATAATTGGGTGGACAACTACATGGCAAATGAGGTTTAATGTTAAAAAATATAAAGTAATGCATTTGGGTGCCAAAAATGAATGCAAGTTACTCACTAGGGGATGAACCTCTGGGGGAATCTAGGATGGAAATGGATCTGGGGGTCCTAGTACATGATAAGCTCAGCAATGGCATGCAACGCTAAGCTGCTGCCAGCAAAGCCAACAGAATACTGACATGTATTAAAAAGGGGAGTCACTCCAGAGATAAAACAATAATTCTCCCACCCTACAAGACTCTGGTCTGGCCGCATCTCGAGTATGCCGTCCAGTTCTGGGCACCTGTCCTCAGAAAGGATGTGCTGGAAATGGAGAAAGTCCAGAGAAGGTCAACAAAGCTATTAAAGGGACTGGCAGACTTCAGCTATGAGAAAAAACTACAAGCATTGAACTTATTCTCTTTGGAGAGGAGACGCTTAAGAGGGGAAATTATATCAATGTACAAATACCAAACTGGCAACCTTAGCAGAGGGAACAAACTTTTCAGCGAAAAGGGAATTTAAAAAGACACGCGGCCATTCACTAAAATTAGAAGAAAATTGGTTTAACCACTTTGCCACTGAGTACCGTAGTACTACTGCGACAAAGTGGCTCGTTATCGTCTGACGACGTAGACCTACGTCGTCAGACACTCCCCCTTGTGGACGGCGCTCGCGCGCCGCCGGAGGCTTGCTCCCGCTGTAGTCAGTCACAGCGGGAGTCGGGCCAGGGGAGGAGCAGCGGCGATTGCCGCTGCTCTGCCCCGATCGTCAGGGATCTAGTGTGGAGATCCGCCCGCCTGTGTAAACACAAGCGGGCGGATCTCCCAAGTGACAGGGAGTGACAGATCGGAGTGTTCAGAATAGCTGAACACTCCGATCTGTCCCTGGCTCACACAGTCACCTCCCCCCCCACACGTCAGTAAGCACCAGGCATACATTAACCCCTCCCTCTCCAATAAAATTAACCCCTTCCCTGCCAGTGTCATTTTTACAGTAACAGTGCATATATATAGCACTGATTACTGCAGTAATGTCACTGGTACCCCCAAAAGTGTCAAAAATGTCAGTCAAGGGTCCGATCTGTCCGCCGCAATGTCGCAGTCCCGCAAAAAAAAATCGCAGATCGCCGCCATTACGCGTTAAAAAAAAACACCAAAAATGACAGAAATCTTTCCCTTTGTTAGTAAACGCAATAACGTTTGCGCAAACCAATCAAAATATGCTTATTGTGAATTTTTTTACCAAACATATGTAGCAGAAAACAAATTGGCCAAAAATTTTAAAAAATTTAGATTTTTACATTTTTTTGGGGGGAATTTCATATAAAAAAATGTGAAAAATATTGTTGTTTTTTCAAAATTTACGCTTTTTTTTTGTTTATAGCGCAAAAAGTAAAAATCACACAGGTGATCAAATACCACCAAAAGAAAGCTCTGTTTGTGGGAAAAAAAGGACGTAAATTTCGTTTGGGTATGGCGTCGCACGACCGCGCAATTGTCAGTTAAAGTCGCACAGTGCCGAATCGCAAAGTGGCTCAGACGTAAGACAGCAAAATGCTCTAGTGGTAAAGTGGTTAACCTTAAACTGTGTAAAGGGTCTGTCTCTCAGCCCCCTCTCTCTTACACTCACTTCCTCTCTCTCACACTCACTCACTCCCTCTCTCTCTCACTCCCCTGTCTCTTAGCCCCCATGTCTCTCACCCCATCTCTCTCTCACCCCCTTTCTCTTACTCACTCCCTCTCCTACACTCACCCCCTCTCTCATCCACCCCCTCTCTGTCACTTCCTCGTCTCTCAGCCCCCCGTCTCTAAGTCCCCATGTCTCTCACCCCCTTTCTCTTACTCACTCCCTCTCTCTCTCCTAAACTCACCCCCTCTCTCACCTCTCAGCCCCCCTCTCACACTCCACCCCCCCTCGCTCACACTCCCTCATCTCTCAGTCCTCCATCTCTCAGCCCCTCTCTCTCACCCCCTCTCTCTCACTCTTTCCCTCTCTCTTACACTCACCCCCTCTCACACTCATCCCCTCTCTCTCTCATTTCCTGTATCTCTCAGCCCCTCGTCTTTCAGCCAACCTGTCCCTCACCCCCCTCTCTCACTCACTCTCTCCTACACTCGCCCCTCTCGCACCCAACCCCCTCAACCACTTTCCCTTTCCCCCTTTCCCTTTCTCTCTCACACCCGCCCTCTCAGCCCCCCTCTCACTCCCTCTCTCTCTCTCTTTCCCCCCTCTCTCTCTCTCCCCCCTCTTTCTCTCACTCCGGCCTCTCTCTCTCTCACCCCACTCTCTTTTTCACCCTCTCATGATATAAAATAGATGTGGGGGCCCTTTGGCGGGCATCATTGTTTTTTGCGGAGGGGGGGGGGGAGGGAGGCAGCATTTCATGCTTGGACCCAGGCAGCACAATGTCTTGGGCCAGCCCTGGCTGGCCACATATGTGTTATGGTGCTATTTTCTGCTGAATTTTATTTTTTCAATGTTTGGCAAGACGGGTTAAATATATAACTTTAAAATGAAATTGAAATATTAAATATTAAGGTACAGAACACAGCATTGGCTCATTATTGAAGAATGAGATATTGCCTTTCAAATGGACTCATGTTCTAAATGACCATTTATAATGACTCCCACAGCCATTGCACATCTTGTACCGGTTCCAAGCTGAGGCGTAAGACAAGTCTGTGAAATTACATTAATGCTAGGGCCATTGCTCTTAGTCAAGGTCAGCTTCAACTTCCCTAATGAAATTTTTTCTTATCTTTCATCTGTCTTGTTATTTTCCAGGGACATACAAAGATAAAACAACTTCTTTAGCAGCTGCTTCAGTTGGTGTAAGAAAATACTGTAAAAGTTTTGTTGCTTGCAGAAATACTGTCAATCGTCTGCAATTATTTAAACATCAGGCAGGGTTTTGTGGGATCACTTTTTAATGTGAATTGTGTTTTACGGGATCTGTGTTACTAGTATAATAATAAATGTTAGTGAAATGTTCTTAATGGTTAGAAAGCTGTGTCAGCATAAAATAGCGATAATGTGAAAGTGAAAGTAGAATGACACTAGATGGACTTTTTTTCAACCAGATTAACTATGTAACTATATGTAACTAGAAATTGTGTTGTACATAATCTAATTTTTTTAGCAAATGTATGTAAAATCCAATTGACAAAATCTGGTAAAGCCCCGTAAACACGTACCGATTGTCGGCCGTAAATATTCGGCCGCCGACCGATCGGCCGATTGTAGGCTTGTTAGTATGATGCTTCCGACAGCCGACAGCGCATTTTCGGCCAAACAGAATCTGTCGTGCAGACTTTAAAATATTTGTTGGCCGTCACCAGAACGGCCGATTGTTCGCCAGTCAGTACAGATTTCGGCCGACACACATCTACCAATCGGAACACACATGATCGGAACCAAATAACGTCCCGGAAGAATATTCTCAAGTAAACTAGACATTTTATCCAGAAAGAACTTTCGTCTCGCGGCAGTCCAAAAAATATGTGAAATGCGGAGCACATGCTCATCTTGATAAATGTGAGAAGAAGGAAGACGCTGCTCATAATGCAATACTTTACAAATAAAAAGGCATGTGTTCTGTTATGATGAAGATAATGATTTGTCTATTCTATATGGTGCATCAAATCTTATAATTAAATATTTTAAACTCTTCACCATTCTCTTTGTATTTTGACTGCAAAGATCTAACTATTGATATGTCCCTTTATTCCTTTATGAATTAATGTATAAAACATATATTGCTGGTTACGCTCAATATTCTACATGTTAAAAAATTAAGATAGGCCATTTTTTTTTTAACAATCTTATTTATTTTTGAAAATAAGAAAAACAAACCAAAATACATCAATACTCTCCGTATTTTAAAAATAAACATAAAAAAAGGTCAATTTGGACTAATATAAATGAGTAAAAAAGAAAAAGGGGTAACATAAATAACAGGGTAAAAAATAGGGTAAATTATAATTGACTATAACTTAAATCAGGCTGCCATGAGGGCATGTTGGCATCATGTTGCCCATATTGCCACTGACTGCCATGTGGCAGTTGTCGAGGTGGTGGCTGGTGTTGTGGAGGTGGAGGGCATGGGTGCTCACTGCACACGTGCGTATGCTCCCGTAGGTGTCCCCTTTCGGCCTTATGCAGCACCTCCAGAATCAGCTTTTCAGCCAATTGCCGCTGGAGTAAATCCACTTCACTTATCTTCTTGCCAGTCATATTTCCAAAAGACTCATAGGCTTCTGGCTTCCTTTGTAGGGCTATGGTGGCCTGGCTGATAAACTCGGTTATGATATCATCGATGAGTTTTTGTTTTTGCCTCCGTTTGGCAGGAGGTTGAGCAGAAACAGAGGGCTCCACAGCCTCCTGGCTGCCACCTGCCTCCTCCTCAGTGACACTTCCCTGTTGATGAAATGAACAATTGATTAGAATGTTATAGTGTATATAAAAAGTCATGTTTGTTATATTATTTAGAACAAATAGCAGACTTTACATACAGTGGCGTATCTAGGGTCTCCAGTGCCCTTGTTGAGGAGCTGTATTTGGCAACAACCCCCCCCCCCCCAAGATCAATGTAAAAATGTAAGCACCAAAAAAAATCTAAAAGGGCATTAAATGTTTCTCATTTGTCCCTTGTTTGCCCAGTGTAGAGCTCTCTAGTGGGTAATCATTGTCTCAGGTGTGAACAACAAGAAAGAGAGGGATGAGAGATAGAGAGAGGGAGAGAAAGAGGGGGTGTGAGAGAGAGAGAGAGAGGAGGGGGGTTGCAGAGAGAGAGGGGCCTGAACTTGCAGAGGGCTTGATGTAGGGCATTGAGGGGGAAGCGGTGCAGGGAAACAGGAATAAGGAAGCCACCTGCCTTGCTGACCCGGAGTGAGAGACCAGAGACATGGAAGCAAGGATGGATGTATCATTTGCAGGAGCTTATCGTTTGTTAGAGTGAAAAAAAAAAGATTGAGCCGGAGGAATGCTGAGGCTACAGCAGTGTTTGTAAGACCGGAGGTGTGCTGGGGATGCAGTGAAAGGCAGTCTCAGTCTCCTGGTCTGTTGGCTCAGCTGCTCTCAATGTTTTACACCTGGATGAAGCTGCTCTCAATGTTTTACACCTGGATGAAGCTGCTCTCAATGTTTTACACCTGGATGAAGCCGCATGCTAACTGGGGGTTCTGGGGTGTGCAGGCTGAGTGGAGTTTTAAAAAATCACTAAAACACTGACAATGTTTTTGCGCCCCCCCCCCCTGGCCTGCGCCCCTGGCGGTGGCCTGTCTCGCCAACCCCTTGCTATGCCCCTGTTTACATAAAGGGTCAATTATGATTTTGCTTATTATTTTGTTACATGATTACATTTATAGCAGACAATATATTCTGAAATGCCATACCTGAGTCAAATTGCCCTCCAGGATATCTTCCTCCTGGCTGGGCTCAACTGAGGCCTCTGCTGACGTAGAAGGCAGCGTGGAGAGGGATGGCCTGGATTCCTCCATGTCCGCGAGGAACCTCAGGTTGTCAAAGTACCACAGCCGTGGTACATAGACCTCCCCTGCAGCAGCTCCAGACCTGGTGGTTGTGGCAATTTTGTTAAGCTCACGTCTATACGCAGTCCGAATGCTGTTGATTTTGCGCTTGATATACGTGATGTTGGCCTTTGGGTTTGCAGTCTTGTAGAAGGCCACTAATTTATTATAGGCCTCTTGCTTAATTTGCCTATTTGTGTAGGCTGTGGCTTTAATTTGCCCCAAACAGGGCAGTTTCCTGTACTCCTCTATAAGTTGCTGGAGAAACTCTGGGTGGTGTAGTTGTCCACCATTATAAATTACAGGATATGCCTGCAAGACACAACACAAAACAAAATATAGTAAAAGAGCATGTATTTTGGCACATAATAAACAGATTCCCAATAAAAGCTGTATAGGGCCAAAAACACACACTTTTGAATCAATAGTCGTACCTTTGTTTGTGGTGAAGAGTCGTGATTCGCCGATAGGGAGAAGAGAGGAGAGGAATGTACACGGCCTGCAGCCTCATAGAAGAAGCGCAAAAAGTAAAAATCGCACATGTGATCAAATACCATCAAAAGAAATCTCTGTTTGTGGGAAAAAAAGGACGTAAATTTGTTTGGGTACAGCATCGCACGACCGCGCAATTGTCAGTTAAATTTGCACAGTGCCGAATTGCAAAAAGTGGCCTGGACGTAAGACAGCAAAATCCTCCGGTGGTAAAGTGGTTAAGGGCCTCCTCTTCTGACCCGCTGTTGATTTACCAACAGTCCTATTCACTTTAATAGGACGACTGATGATGCGGCAGTAACACAACAAGGTGAGAGACGTGGCGGCAGCAGGTGAGTGGATGCCCGCTAACAGGCGCTGCCATGATGGACCTGAAATGACAGGTGCTCCTTAAATGTACTGGAGTTGGGATCAACTTGCAGCAAGCCCTGGCGATATTCCCTATATCTGGCTATATATACCCTATTGATGTCAGCTTATCAGGTTCATTTGAGTTGGAATCCTTGAATCAATTTGGTGGTCCATCTTGCTCCTCTTGGATATATACACCGCTCTGATCTTACTGACCTCTGGTAAGCGCATAAGTGTGCACATCACAATTGGGTGCTGGCTTTCCTTTACCTGCACAATCTGGATCTGGGATCTTGCCTTTTTTCCCTTTATGGACTTTATTTGGACTTTTATGGATGATTTTATTTGTTTATAGTGTTTGGCGCTACTACATTTCTTTTTATGCTTATCAAGTTTTATCTACTTTTTAGTTGGCTGCCTACACTTCACATATATGTGTATCTTTATATATTTATGTGATCAATTTGATTTGCTCTTGAGTCCAATTGTCTGAGCGCAGATATCCTACCCCTTCTTTACATTGTGATTCGCCGATCGCTCATGCTCCAACAAACGATGTGTCCGATAGCGAATCGTCGACCGAAAGATCTGGCGTCCTTTAAATACAGCGCATGCGTCAACTCCGCCTCCAGTGGCGGGCTGACGCAGGGGCGTGTACGTGCCGAAGATTAGGCTGCATGCGACACAGACACACCTCGAGTCGGCGGAAGAATCTTTGGCAAGAAACATGTCTCAAAGATCTGAGAGTTCTACAAGTGGGGGCCGAAGTGGTTGGGCCACCAAAAAACCCAAAGCTACACCTATGACCAAGGGGGAAATGGTGGAGATGGTTGGCATACTTGAGAAGCAGGACATTGATGGCAAGTTGGAGAATTATGAGAGGCCCAATGCCAGAAAAGACCGGATTCTGGACAAGGTGGTGGCATGTTTAAACAGAAAGTACGGTGTGGAGCGATCCAAAGACCAAATCCGGAAAAGATGGTCTGATCTAAAGCATAGTGAGCAAGAACAGCTTGGTCACATACATCGTATTCTTAAAAAACGTAAGTTTTTTTTAACAAGCAATATGTTTTGGGTCAATTTGGTGTATGTTGTATTAAAATGTCTAGATTATAATGTATATATAAAATGTACTATTAATAATTTTATTGGTCATGTCGTGATTAGATCGATCTATTGATGATTTTTTGGTATATTACATTAAAAGACAGGAAGCCATAGTTAAAAATATATGCATTGTATTGCAACGAATGTTCTTTCTTGCCACGAATTTTCTATGCAAACATTCCTATTATTCCCATATTATTATTCTAACCTTTAAATAGGACAAAAACGCAAATTAAAAGCTAAAGAATGGGAAAGGAGGAGGAGAGGTGCAGCGACTTTGGCAGCTGCATCTACAGTGGAGGAAGAAGCAGAGGACATGGGCCCAGATGCTGGCACACATTCTCCAAAAGGTAATTGTTTCCTATGCAGAGTCAAACATTAATGTACCATATTTTTCTGAGATAACCATGTACATGTCTTAATATTTTTTAATAAAATAGCTATCAAGCAGTGCACCATGTCCTATCACATTTACCTCTTGTGACTTTTATTATATGCCACATTTTTTGTATCATGTAGATCAAGACATTCTTCCCGAGTGCATCATGGTGGAGCCAACAAGTGTGCAGCCACCACAGCAACATGAAGGTTGGTAGGCACAGATTTTTGGGTAGTGGGATACTAGAAATATGTGTATTTGCAATGATTGTTTAACCTTATATTATTGTATTTCCTTAAAAATGTTCATTGCAGATGTTCCCTCATGCGAGTTATGGGATGTGTCATCTCCAGCCGGATCGGATGTGGAAAGATCAGAAGACAAATCTCATGCCAGCTTGACAACCAGCCTTGCAAGCACATCTGCGACTGATCGGGATCATGGAGCAAGTGTCGGGGAGCCAGTTGTGTGCCCAAGTATGTTTTTTAATAATGTTTTTTCAAGTGTATTTGTCATTTGCTGTATTTGATGTAATGCTTCAAAGGAACGACCTGTTTGTTCAATAATGTGAATCAGGTGTGCAAAGCTTTTAAAATATGTGTCAATTATATAATCATATAGTGTAAATTCGTCATAATTTAGCTTCATTTGTGTAGATTTGTGACTATATGATTATATATTACACACATGATTAAATAGTTTGGCGCACCTGATTCACATTTTACATAAAACACATGTTTTTGACGTTTGCAGGTTTCTAGGCCCCTTGCACATGGGGCATGAGCAAAAAACGTGTGTCAAAGATTGTTTGGACGCCAGAAAAAGCAGCTGTAAATACGTGCTTTCAGTAGTTTGTAGAATTAGCGTAATCGCACATTTTGCCATGTTGCTTTTATCAGCGTTATTTTCAGCCTCCATTTCTAAACAATAGTTCCCTATGGGAGCCTCTTGATTTGAATGGAAGTCGCACCGTAAGTCGGATCAGGATGATCTCACTTACGGTGACAAAGTGCCATAGCAGGCCCTCACAAAGGGCCTGCTATGGAACTTGGGGGGGACACCTACGGCGATTTATCCAATTTTTGTGTGTAGTTCCCCCTCAATAATCTCACAGCGCAAGATCTCACTTGCGCTGTGAGATTATTGAGGGGGAACTACACACAAAAATTGGATAAATCGCCGTGGGTGTCCCCCCCAAGTTCCATAGCAGGCCCTTTGTGTGTGGTATGGAGTTTGAGGGTAGGCCCACACCAAAAAGACTGCGTGGGGTACCCCCAGAATCTATACAAGACCCTTATCCAAGCATGCAGCTTGGCAGGCCAGGAAAGGGGAGGGGACAAGCTAGCGGACCCAACCCCCCCTGGACCACACCAGGCCACATGCCCTCAACATGGGGGGTCTTGTTGCTTTGGGCCAAGGGGGGCTCTGCACCCCACACCCAAAAGCACCTCGCCCCCATGTTGATGAGGACAAGGGCCTCATCCCCACAACCCTGTCTGGTGGTTCTGGGGGGTCCTGCGGCCAGGGGGCTCATAGGAATCTGGAAGCACCCTTTAACAAGGGGTGGCCCCCAGATCCCGGACCCCACTCCCTATGTGAATGGGTATGGGGTACATAGTACCGCTACACATTCACCCCATAAAAGGAAGTGTATGTGAATAACGACAGGAGACGTTTCTGAAATGTTCTTAAATATCTTCATCCGGTCTTCTCCACTCTGCTCTTCGGATCTTCTCCTCTCCACTCTTCTGCTGTCCAATCTTCTGCTCTTATGTTGTCTGCTATTTTGCCCTAGGCTCTTCTTTTTCCTCCTGTCCTCCTCCGATGCTGTTGCCGTTGATTCTGCCCGTCTCTGGTCTCTGCAGCTTAATATATATATACATTAGGGCCATGACCTCTCGATGACGTCATCATGCGTTCACACCCCTAATGGATATATAGTAAGCTGCAGAGACCGGAGACCGGCAGAATCATCGGCAACAGCATCGGAGGAGGACAGGAGGAAGAAGAAGAGCCTAGGGCAAAAGAGCATAAGAACAGGGTGTGTATTAACTCTAGAGTAATTTTAGATAAACTGGACACCAAATGTTTCTATATTATGACCACATTGAGGTGCTTCACATTTACTTTATAATTTTTTTTTTTTATAAACAGATCATGTTTTACATAGTTGCACTCTCGCAAAAATGACAACAGAGGCTCTACAATGCTGCTCAGAGCTGGAAAAAATTAGGGAGACTGCAACAGCGTTACAGAATAAAATGAGAGACTTCGTGGACATGCTTGCCAAATTTTAAAAATAATTTTTAAAAAGTTTTATGTGTTTTTATTGGGATGTTCTTGTTTTTACCCATTTCGTGTTCAATTTTATGGCATATTTATTGCACAATACATGCATCGTCAGCTGTTAACGGTGTACCCAAGTTTTGTCAAGTTTGACGCAGGGCTGTTATGCATATTAAGCACTTTACAACACCCTAACCCTAACCCTAACCCTGTGAATGTTTTGTACTAAAAAATTTTTACATTCTACAATGTGTGTTCGATTCTTTATTTGACTTTCGTTGGGGGGCCAGGTCTAAAGCTGTATAAAGAAGCACAAAATGTATGATGGCTGTCCTATTCACATATTTGCATGTTAATAAAAGCAGTTTTGATTGTGTGTGGAATTATTAGCAGGAAAATTTTTTTGTGCCTTCAGGACCAGTGGACATCAAACAAGTTATATTCACTAGTACACTGAATGCACTATAATATCTGTGACCTGAGTGGCAATCCGTCTACTAAAATACAGGTTATATTTAGTGTTGGCTCACACTTTTGCTTCTGCGGCAATTGCATGTAATATTGGAGCTTCAGTGCCGGGTCACACTTGCGCGATGCGGGAAGGCTGAAAATTTGCAGCCTGTTCCCGCATGGCAAACGAACATCTGGCAGTTCACACTGCCATATGCGAGATGCTGGGGGTGTCAATGAAATGTTAGCGACCCCCCCAGTTTTATCGCATATAGCAGTGCGATCTGACATTTCGCACAGGATCGGATCACACAAGTGTGAACCACTGTGCGATCCAATCCTAATGCGGCTGAATAAATGCATCATGTGCGACATTTGTGCGGGTGCAGTGCGAATTTAGCCATACAAAGTGTATGGCTGATTTAGCCCTGCACATCCGATCGCATGTAATGAAGGAGCAGTGTGCTCCGATATTACATGCGATCAGATGTGCAGTGTGAATTCAGCCATACACTTTGTATGGCTAAATTGACACTGCACCCCCACACAAGTCGCACATGACCCTTTATTTCTGCAGCATCTGGATTGGATCGCACAGTGCTTCACACTTGTGGAATACAATCCTGTGCAAACTGTAAGTGCCGGGTCACCCTTATGCGATGCAGGAAGGCTGCAAAGTCGCAGCCTTCCCGCATCGCATAAGTGTGACTCGCCACTCAAGGTACTAGCACTCCTAGGATTCGATATGGCATTGATATTGCCAGTAGCAATCAGTGTAGGGAGATCAGTATAATATATAGTGTATTGCTAGTTCTTTGGTCTATTTCACTTTACATTACCTATATATAACAATTTGAGCTCAACAATGAGCAAGTTTCACATAACACTGACATCTCCTAACATTGGTGGGCAGTGAGAAGGATGTCATAAATGAACACAACATAACAGGTGGAGGTAAGTTGTTAATACCCTAATGTATTATAATAAATATATAGTATGGGCACCTTCTGGACAATGACCAACAATGTAAGGTGACATTAGATGAACCTTGGGTGTGACCTAGTTCTCAATGTGAGAGAGTTTGTGGAAATTTAATGGGGTGCAGAAGGCCCTTGTATTTACACCACTGGGTAAAAAATAACACATGGCCATCATCATCACTTTGGATCAGCTGGGGAGAGACTAAAGTAAAGAAACACACTGATGAATGTATTAACCCTTCTAAAGTCACACATATATAACACATGATGAACCCAAAAAATGATGTTTGGGATATGTGCCCAAATTAATAGAATACACAATACAGAATAGTTGCAATTTTGTTTTAATTTTTGGAAAAAGATTATATCTCTGACATTTATCTTGTGTCTGGCAGATATTACAACATTAATGGGTGTCTGGCAGTGATTCCTGCCAGGACACAGCTCCTCTCCCCACAAAATACTCCAGATATTCCTGGCGGATCTGACGGGCTCTTTGTGATGCCAATCCGGAACGTCCAACTTCCATTGAGGTCATGGACTCCACTTGCTCACGGGGTTGTGCCTCTCCACTTGTCCCTGGCATATCAGGGTCAGTATCCAGTTGCTGCATTAGATAGTTGTCAGAATTCCTGCGTAGAAAGTTGTGTAAAATGCAGCAACAGAGGACCACGTGATCTACTTTGTAGAGTGCCAGGTATATGGATGTCAGGAATATCCGGAACCGGTTGGCCATTATCCCGAAGGCATTCTCCACAACTCTGCGAGCTCTGGACAACCGGTAGTTGTAGATCCTTTGCCCGGGGGTGAGGTTCCTCTGAGGGTAGGGCTTCATAAGATGCTCCCCAAGCGCAAAAGCATCATCTGCAATAAAAACGAAGCTCATCCCCTCAATGGTTTGATCCCTCGATGGCAAGTTCAGAGTGCCGTTACGAAGGCGATGAGCGAACTCCATTTGCTTAATAACTCCCCCATCCGAATTGCGGCCATTTTTGCCAATATCCAAAAAAATAAACTCATGGTTAGCATTAACTATAGCTAGCATGACAATACTAAAAAAACCTTTATAATTATAATAAAATGCGCCGGAATTCGGAGGGGGGACAATGCGGACGTGCTTCCCATCTATAGCACCCCCACAATTGGGAAAATTCCACTTTTCCAGAAACTGAGCAGAAATCTCCAGCCATTGCTCTGCGTTTGAAGGAAACTGGGGGGGGGGGGGGAAACAAGATTTAGTGCTTGAGCACATCACATTATTACACACACAGTTGTCTGTTAAATGCTTATGCAACTTATAAGATATAAACAACAGGAAGCCAATCGTTTGGATTTGGGGATCTAACATCTACATACATTTATTTTACACCTCCTAATGTTATTATATTGTAACTCACCAGCTAGAGCTTTGGTATATGCTGACTTTTAGATTTAGCATGGGTGGGTGGGGGGATGGGTAAGTAAAACTATGCATTTATACATCAATAAGGGCTTGTGGTCAATGAACGTTTTTACATCATTACATAAACATACACAATCATAAGTCGGAATGGATGGACTTATGTGTTTAAGATAAATCATAAACTAGGTACTAAAACATTGGCCAAGGAATAATTGTTTCAGGGAAAGTCATAAAATGACACAGATTCAATATACTGTTAACAGGCAATGCGTTTAGGGACACATAGGAGAGAATGCTGGGGTGGTTAGTGGGTAATTTTACAAATGGTTAAGATAATATAAATCTTTACTACTATGTGCATGCGGCCAGAGGGTAGTTACAAAATAATGACCTCTGTAAATTAATGTACATCCAAAAACATCATAATTCGGGTGAGATGACTAATACATGTAATGTAATGTAAAAAATAAAACATACCTTGATGTAGTCCTTCTGCAAGACCTTGATGATAGCAGAGCAGGTCTCAGGGATGATGATACCAAGAGCTTGGGGGGAGATGCCTGTGGTGAACTTAAGATCCTGCAGGCTTCTCCCTGTTGCAAGATACCTCAAAGTTGCAATTAACCTCAGGAGTAATTGCAACCCGCATACACATATCCTGCTTCAGAATATAGGGGGACACCAGGGCAAGAAGACGGTGAAAGATGGGATCCGTCATCCTCAAATAATTCCTGAAGTCATCAGGATTATTTTCCTGGAGCTCCCTCAGCAAGGACATGTGGGAAAATTGATCACGGTTAAGCAACCAATTTTTCGTCCAGGAGGTCCGCTTCTTCTTCCTCTTGCTCATAACTCGCCTCAGAGCCAAAACTCCAACACTAACTACAGCAAGGGTCGAATCCTCGGTCTCCATAATTAATTCTCGAACGATGTCTCGGAAAATAGCGAAATGTCGTCAACCAAACAAATGCTACCGAAATCAGTGCGCCGAACGTGCGTTGAACGTAGTGACGTCATTTTCTGTCGGCCGACAAAAGTCCAGGGCAAGTCTAGAGCACATTTCAACAGACAACCAACAGACAAGACAGCCCTGGACAAAAGACGGCCGATCGTTCTGCCGACGATCAGTACGTGTGTACGGGGCTTAAGATTCAGTATTGTCCTATATTCTTTTATTTATTTACCTCTAGGTTTTGTTGTACCTTTACCTGCTCTTTCCTCTGAATGTGTCTGACTGTAGTCTGTGTCTCCACCATCTCCACAACATGTCCTATCTTCTCTTTGTAGTTAGTTAGGAACTGCATCAAGCTGGTATGATTGTTCATGTGCAGTCTGCACTGACTCCCAGCCTTCCTTTGTCTTTTTTTGTTTGGGCTTTCACCTTCTAACCTGTAGCCTGTAGCCTGTAGCCAGACACATCCTCAGCATTAGGTCTACACAGCAATTCTTGCTCTCTGAGCTTGTTGCTGGCAATCAATCACCTATTCCAGACATTTGTTTCTGCTTTATTCTGGATATACTATACTTTTGTAACCAGGTCTCTCTGTTCCAGGAGCCTTTAAAACAACCAAAATACCAAATAAATAACAAAGGTAATAAAATGAATGAATTGAACACATAATACATATCATATTTGGACAAAATGTTAAATCAAAATAGTAAAAATGTGTTCAGAATGACCATGTATATTAAATGGTGTAAAATAATCCTGTATATTGGGGCCATGGCTAAAGTTTTGTCTCTTGTAGCCTCGAAAATGTTTTGTAAGCTTTGACAGGGGATTTTCAGTCAAATAATCATCTAGTGTAGCATAACTGCTGTCAAAATGACACCTTTCTGATTTTCTTCTTTCTTTTGTGTTTGTAACAACGGAGTGGAAATCACTTTCTCGAAAAATGATCCACTCCATTCTGCTTTTGTGCCAGCTGCTCTTGACAGTGTGTTTGCAATATCCGTTTTTCCATGTTTATAACTTACAGTCAAGTTAAATTTCTATAACGCCAGCAACATTCTATGTAGCCTTGTAAGAGTTTGACCGATTGATATTAAGAAATTGACTTATACTGGTTTAGACAGGTGTTCTTTTTTTAGTAGTGTTCTCAGCAATGCTTCATGGGGTATATATTATTCTGAGTAATTTTTGAGTCCTTATCAGGGATGCAATTCAAGTTCAGGTTGAGGTAGAGTTTAAACCAAAATTTGTATCTCCACTGTTCAGGAAAACTTTGGACTTTGTTTTCCCCTGCACCGAAATCCAATTACAATAATACATTTTATGGCCTGTGAACTTTAGTCAGGTGGAAAAGTATGGGCAAATATTGGGGTTTATAGATGTGCCAGCCCCCTCCCTATAAAAATCACCTTTTCCTGATGATTTTCAGGTTTGTGGGCTACAATGAATGGAATGTCCCCCTTTATTTACTATGCTGTACAGTGTTCAATTACTTTGAATTGTGATGAGAAGACCTCAGGTCCCACTACCTAGAACCTAGGACCTAAGATGACAGTGAACAGACCCAAAAGTACTTTTTAAGGCAACCTTTTTGTGTGTGTAAGTAACAATTTCTGTCTAAGCTGCTGTCCCCTCCCCTCCTTTTTTTTTTTTTTACTTTGTTTTTTTTCTTGTCTTTTTTAAAGTTTTTGCTAGGAAAAAAAAACTAAAAGCGTTTTGGGTTATAGTGGTTGGTGTTCGGAATTTTAGATACAATCTTCTTTACAATTTCATTTCTATGGTATTTTGACACATCACTGCATACAACTGTGATTTAATTTATTTCACAAAATCACAACATTGTGAAGCGCACCAAAGCACCACATTCCCAATCTCTCCTATTGCCATAGCTCGTGATAACATTAAGAAATCACTTGTTTTTATCATGTGTTGGTGGCCCAAAGGGAGAGACAGAGGTTCTTTACATTAAGCTAGTAGGGGGCGAACAATTTCTGCATCTGTAGGCCAAATCAGTTGTCAGGCCACAACTTTGAGATTCAGGGCATGTCTGCGTTTTTTATATGACAGTGGGTATGCTATATGGGAGGGAAGAGTAGGTGAGGTGGCAGACTGTACCCTGGTCTAATTTATAGGAGGAAAATTAAGGAGATGCACAACATCAGCAAGAGAGGATGTCATCCAGGAAAAGTTTGTGGTGTATTCTGCTGTTGCAAAAGTTAGAGTGATTACTGCAAGTTAAATCATGCTCTTTGTCCCCCATTTTTTGGCTCATGCCAGTACTCTGTCATTTAATATTATTTGTGGCTATTTTCTCTTTAAAATAGTATTATAGTATTCTTTAAAATAGTATTCTAACTGTGATTTATTCATTTAAACCTGTCAGGTCTCTATCCCTTGAAAACTCACTTATTCAGGGAAGCCTACCCCACCTCCACCTAAGAACTGTACTTGAGTCACCTCCATCAGATCATCTCCTGCATCTATTACCTTTTGTACCAACCCCCCCCCCCTCCCTTTAGATTCTAAGCTCTATGAGCAGGCCCCTTCTATTTCTTCTGTATTGAACTGTATTGCAATTGTACTGCACCCCTTTTTATTGTAAAGCGCTTCCTTCACTGTTGGCGCTATATACAGTTAGGTCCCCATATATTTGGACACAGGCACAATTTGCATACTTTTGGCTCTGTATGCCACCAGAATAAAAATAAGTTGAAACAATCAAAAGAATTTGAAGTGCAGACTTTCAACTTTAATTCAAGGGGTTGAACATAAATATCAAGTACATATTTTAGGAACTGCAACTTTTTTTATACAGTCTCCTCATTTTCAGGGGCTCAAATGTACTTGGACTAATGAATATAATCATAAATTAAATGATCATTTTTAATATCTTGTTGAGAACCCTTTACTGGCAATGACTGCCTGAAGTCTGGAACCCATGGACATTACCAAAGACTGGGTTTCCTGCTTTCTGATGCTTTGCCAGGTTTTAACCGCAGCTGTCCTCAGTTGTTCTTTGTTTAAGGGTCTTTCTGCCTTTAGTTTTGCCTTTAGCAAGTGAAATGCATGCACAATTGGGTTAAGATCAGGTGATTGACTCCGCCATTGATGAATATTCCACTTCTTTTACTTCAAAAGTTCCTGGGTTGCTTTTGCAGTGTGTATTGGATCATTGTCCACCTGTACTGTGAAGCGCCGTCCAATCAACCTTGCTGCATTTGGCTGAATCTGGGCTGACAGTATATCTCTAAGCACTGCAGAATTCATCCGGCTGCTTCTGTCTTCTGTCACATCATCAATAAATACCAATGACCCAGTGCCACTGGAAGCCATGCATGCCCATGCCATCACACTGCCTCCACCATGTTTTACAGAAGATGTTGTGTGCTTTGGATTATGAGCTATTCCAAGCCTTCTCCACACTTTTTTCTTCCCGTCATTGTGGTACAGATTAATCTTAGTTTCATCTGCCCAAAGAATGCTTTTTCAGAACTGATCTGGCTTTTTTAGCTGTTCTTTTGACAAAGTCTAATCTGGCTTCTCTATTCTTCAGGCTTATGAATGGTTTGCACCTTGTGGTGATCCCTCTGTATTTGCACTCATGAAGTCTTCTCTTGATTGTAGACTTTCACAATGATATGCCCACCTCCTGGAGAGTGTCCTTCACTTGTCTGGATGTTGTGAATGGGTTTTTCTTTACCAAAGAGAGGATCCTGCGAACATCCACCACTGTTGTCTTCTGTAATTGTCCAGGCCTTTTTATGTTGCTGAGCTCACCAGTGCGTTCTTCTTTTCTCAGAATGTACCAAACTGTTGATTAGGTCATTCCTAATGTTGCTGCTATCTCGCTGATGGATTTGTTTAGTTTTTTGAAGCATTGCAATGGCCTGTTTCACTTGCATGGACAGCTCCTTCGAACGCATGATGTAGGTTCACAGCAATAGATTCCAAATGCAAATACAACACTTAGTCAACTCCAGACCTTTTACCTGCTTAATTGATGAAGAAATAATACAGTAGCCCACACCTGGCCATGAAACAGCTTTTGATTCAATAGTCCAATTACTTTTGGTCCCTTGAAAAGGGGGAGGGGGTCGGGTTGGCTGTTGTTAATTCCTAAACCCTTCATCCGATTTGGATGTACATACCCTCAAATTAAACATGAGAGTGTGAGCTTTCAGCCCATATCCATTATATAACTATAGCTTGAATATGTTTTGGTAAGTACCTGAAAAAACTAAAATTGTGCCTGTGTCCAAATATATATGGACCTAACGGTATATATATATATATATATATATATATATATATATATATATATGTCCATATATTTATAAGTCCAATATCTAGCTGCCCAAAATTTCCAGCTAATATAAAATCATCTTCCCTCAGTAAGTGTAGTTCACTGCAAAGTGCAATCCTGTGGATGCAAAATACACCCTATGTCTGTGCAAGTGGGCTGACCTGCATCCCCCTATATTCTGCTGCCATGCACACCCATGTCTGCTTGAACACAGCAGTGGGTAACATCACACATGACAAAAACTCCTTATATCTGTGAAGGTGTCAGATCCACGACCATATCCCCAGGGCATACTAGATGGAAGGTGCCTCCTAAATGGTTGGTCAGGTCGACCCCCCCCAGAGGAAAGGTCCCCACCCAAACCCAAACAGGGTGTGACAGGGAGACTGTGTGCATGGTCACCTACACACAAGAACAGGTGGGAGGAACCACACCCACCACTTCCCAAGAGAGGGACCAAAAAGGCCTTTCTACAGGGCTTCTATGTGACTGCCAAGACAAAAAGGAGAAACATGAGCTATGGCATAGTGATCCCATTTGATGATTTGTCCTTCACCTCCTAGCATGATGACAGCTGTAGAATGTTGGATTTACCATCACTTTCTATCTTCATGACAATGGTCACCAAGATAGATAAACAAACGGAAAATTTACCTTGCAGGGACAAGGACAGCAATAAACACTTGACAGCAGCTCTAAAGTTGGGTACACACGGTCCAAATATCGGCCCATGTGCACAGCTGTCCTTCCAACAGAAGCTGGTCAGCCAATGGCTGCAAGAGCTAATTAGTGTGTTCTGTCGGTGGGAGGGGGGAAGCCCCCCTGTTAGAACACAAAGGCACAGCAGGAGAGATCGCTACACTAACATCGCTTAGTACAGTGATTTCTCAGGTTTTTTTTTTCAATCAGCCCTCTGGGTAGAGATGTCCCGAACTGTTCAACGGCGAACAGTTCCCGGCGAACTTCGCATGTTCGCGTTCGCCTCAGCGGGCAAACATATGCGATGTTCGGTCCGCCTCCTATACATCATCATTGAGCAAACTTTGACCCTGTACCTCACAGTCAGCAGACACATTCCAGCCAATCAGCATACCCTCCCTCCCAGACCTTCCCACCTCCTATATAAAAGCAAGGGCAGCATCCATCTTAGATTCATTCTGAAGCTGCAGAGTTAGTTAGAGCAGGGAGAGGGCTGCTGTTGCTGCTGAATTAATAGGGAAATCATTAGCTAGGCCAGTGTTCTGTGTCCACTCCTGCTGTAAGGACAGCATCCTGACAGCACCCCAAAAAGCCCTTTTTAGGGCTGGTATTTCAGTCTGCTTTTATTTTATTTTTTTCTATATATTTATCAGGCATTTTTGGAGGCAGGCATGACTTTTTTGGGATTAGTGTCGGGGACTTTTTTCTGGTTCTGGACGTGCTACAGAGCTGAAACTTCACAAGTACACTTTTTAGACCCCCCCAGACACTAAATCACACAAAAAAAGTTTTTAAAAATTGTCATTTTTGATAGAGAGCCAATTATTGGAAAAATTAAAAAAAAAAATTAAAAAAAAATTCTTTGGATTTATTGTCTGGGGGGTCTAAAAAGTGTACCTGTAAAGTTTCAGCTCTGTAGCACGTCCAGAACCAGAAAAAAAATTAGGGTTAGGGCTAGGGTTAGGGTCAGGGCTAAGGTTAGGGTTATTTTTAGTGCTTAGGGTTAGAGGGTTAGGGTTAGAGGGGTAGGGGTAGGGTTGCTAACTCTAACCCTAAGTATCTCACCGTAACCCTAACCCTATCCCCTAACACTAAACCTAACCCTAACCCTCTAACCATAACCCTAACCCTCTAACCTTAACCCTAACCCTCTAAGCCTAGCCATAAAAATAACCCTAACCCTAAACCTAACCCTAGCCCTAACCCTAATCCTAACCCTCTAACCTTAAACTTAACCCCCTAACCCTAGCCCTAACCCTAACCCTAGCCCTAACCCTAATTCGTAATTTTTTTCTGGTTCCGGACATGCTACAGAGCTGAAACTTCACAGGTACACTTTTTAGACCCCCCAGACACTAAATCCAAAGAAATTTTTTTTTTCCAATAATTGGCTCTCTATCAAAAATGACAATTTTTAAGAACTTTTTTGTGTGATTTGGTGTCTGGGGGGTCTAAAAAGTGTACCTGTGAAGTTTCAGCTCTGTAGCATGTCCAGAAAAAAAAATGAATTAGGGTTAGGGCTAGGGTTAGGGTTAGGGTTATTTTTAGTGCTTAGTGTTAGAGGCGTAGGAGTAGGGTTACTAAAGGCACTTTTCCACTGCAAGTACCGGCTCGTACCGGCTCGGCTCTACTCGGCCCTGCTTGGCCCGGTTTGCTTTTCCACTGCTGGTACCGCATGGTATAGTGTCGGAACGGTTCGGTACGGTACGGTATAGGTTTGCTTTTCCACTAAAGTAGTACTAAAGTTAAGTGGGTGGGATAACAACGGGGTGGGTGGGATTCTCTGACCAATCAGTGGCTAGTAGTGACTGCATGCAAAGGATTGTGGGATATGGTACCAGTTTGGTACCTGTTGGAACCACAATCGAGTAGGTACTGTTTTTTCAGAGCCGTACCGTACCGTTCGGTTCCATGCAGTGGAAAAGCAAACCTATACCGTACCGTACCGAACCGTTCCGACCCTATACCATGCAGTACCAGCAGTGGAAAAGCACAAAAGCGTGCCGAACCGGTACGGTTCCATGCAGTGGAAAAGCGCCATAACTCTAACCTTAAGTATCTCACTATAACCCTAACCCTATCCCCTAACACTAAACCTAACCCTAACCCTTAAAGCCCAGTTCCTGTCCCATTTTGGTCGGTTCTGGTCTGTTTGCGGATGTTTGCGGTGCGTTAAACGGGGAGTTTGGTCTGTCACTGTGAAGCGGGCGTAACCCTTACACTACCTGATCGATACAACATCATACCTGATCGTATACACACACTGGATGTTTTAAAGCACGTTATTCCAAACAATTTAGGAATGTTAGGTGATTTATGCCCTTTATGGATTAAAACCCGACTCTGCGTCAACTACGTAATTTTCCATGGGAGTTTTGCCATGGATCCCCCTCCGGCATGCCACATTCCAGGCGTTAGTCCCCTTGAAACAACTTTTCCATCACTATTGTGGCCAGAAAGAGTCCCTGTGGGTTTTAAAATTCGCCTGCCTATTGAAGTCTATGGCGGTTCGCAATGTTCGCCGGTTCGCGAACATTTGCGGAAGTTCGCGTTCGCGAACATTAAATTTTATGTTCGCGACATCACTACCTCTGGGTTGAATGAAAAAAAAACTGAATGCGTGTACCATGCATAATTCATTTTTACTCCACTATGATGGCTTTCAGTCAATTTTATTTGCTTTTTCTTTTCATTCATTTTAAACTGTTTTATGCATTTTATTATTTATAGAGCCTTTAATGTACAAATAAATGAGACAGGATGTGCAGAGCTTTATCGGTTTTGTAAGAAAAAAGGAAACAAAAACATTACATTTTGTGTAGAGAGGAGAGAGAGAGAGTAGATTGGAAGTCCTAAATTAATAAAAATAATATCAAATATTTAATTTCCATCTAAAAAAGGAAACATTTGTAAATGTGTTTTTTCAGTGATAGGCATAATAAATAAAGACAATATAAAAGGAAAAAAAATGCTATGCTTTCCATAAGACCACTAAGAGTAGAATGTGGACACAGACATGCTATGCGCAGTTCCTACTCTTTAGGCCTCATGCACACTGAACATTTTTACAGCTGCTTCTGGCCCCCGTCAGGCGTTTTTTTTTTTCCCTTCCTCTAAATGCCACTCTGTGTTAGCCTATGTGTCCATGCACAAAGGCATTTAGCTGCATTTAGTGGCAGGAGCTTTTAGAGGCAGGAAAAAAACCCACTGCCAGTGCATCCAGGAAAAGCAGAGTTTGGGCAGAAAAACCGCTTGACGCTACTAAAAGCTTCTAAAGGCTGTTAAACACGCCTATACGCTAGTGCTTGAGAATTAAATTATTTCAATGGCCAGAAAAAAAAATTTTTTTTTGGCCAATAAAATTAATTTACACCCAAGAGCTTGACGCCCTGTAATAGCTCATAAAAGCTTTAGAAACTTTTACAAGCATCAAAGTATTTTTTTCTGAAAAAACACTGCTGGCTTATAGGAGGGTTAAAGTGATTGTAAAGTCTTTTTTTTTTTTTTTAAATAACAAACATGTTATACTTACCTGCTCTGTGCAGTTGGTTTTGCACAGAGCAGCCCAGATCCTCCTCTTCTCAGGTTCCTCTTTTGTGCTCCTGGACCCTCCCTCCTGTTGAGTACCCCCCAGCAAGTTGCTTGCTATGGGGGCACCCAAGCCGAGTCACAGCTCCCTTAGTCCATTCAGACACAGAGCCACTGCCTGGCTCTGCCCCTCTCTCCTGATTGGCTGACTGACTTAGATTGACAGCAGCGGAAGCTAATCGCACTGCTGTCTCAGCCAATGAGGTGGGGATAAAGATGTGCTTGGGTAAGTATTGGGGGGTTGAGGGGGGCTGCTGCACACAGAAGGTTTTTTTTTTACCTTAACCACTTAAGCCCCGGAAGATTTTACCCCCTTCCTAACCAGGGGGTATTTTGCGATTCGGCACTGAGTGACTTTAACGGACAATTGCACGGTCGTGCGACGCTGTACCTAAACGAATTTGACGTCCTTTTTTTCCCACAAACAGAGCTTTCTTTTGGTGGTATTTGATCACCTGTGCGATTTTTTGATCATGCGCTATAAACAAAAAAAGAGCGTCAATTTTGCAAAAATAACAATATTTTTCACATTTTTTTATATGAAATTCCCCCCCCAAAAAAATGTAAAAATCAAAATTTTTTAACATTTTCGGCCAATTTGTTTTATGCTACATATGTTTGGTAAAGAAAATCGCAAAAAGCGTATTTTGATTGGTTTGCGCAAAAGTTATCGCGTTTACTAACAAAGGGAAAGATTTTTGTAATTTTTGTTGTTTTTTTTTAAATGCGTAATGGCGGCGATCTGCGATTTTTTTTGCGGTACTGCGACATTGCGGCGGACAGATCGGACCCTTGACTGACATTTTTGACACTTTTGGGGTTACCAGTGACATTTCTACAGTAATCAGTGCTATACATATGCACTGTTACTGTAAAATTGCACTGGCAGTGAAGGGGTTAACTTTATTTGAGAGGGAGGGGCTGTGTGTGTCCCTAGGGGCGTGAGTCTAACTGTGATTGGCTGTGGCTTGAGGTGTAGGAACAATGATCAACGGTCCTACATAGTAGAACCGTATGATCATTGTTTCTACACAGGGGAGAATGACAGGCGGCTTGTTTACACTAGCTGCCTGCCTTTCTCCCTCTCCCCCGACGATCGCCGAGTGACCGGTCACACGCGCGGGGGGGGGTCCGTGACGCGCGCGCGCTCCCCAGAGCCTCGCAGGCTAGCGACATAGACCTACGTCGCTCTGCCTGTGAGGGGCTGACTGCCGCAGTAAATATACTGTGCGCAGTCGGCAAGTGGTTAATGCATAGAATGCATTGAGATAAACATCCTGTGTGCATGAGGTCTTAAAATTCTTTAATATGTGACTGACAGTAAGCAGGGGTGGAACCTCAGAGCACTTAAGGGCCTATTTATAAAGCAGTTGTATAGTCTTAACATGGCAATACATGGCCATATCCTAAAATAGAATGTCCTCAGCAGCATTGTGTGGATAACACTGAAGAACACAACAGGCTCCACAATAAACTAATGTATGAACTAAAGGCAGGTGCAGTTTGAAGTATTTACAGCAGTGCTGAGCAGAGAAAGTGGTATTTGATAAGAGCTTTCTTAACCGATTTACTGAAATCATATTGGTGTTTAGCTGCCAGGTTTTATATAAATTCTTCTATGCAGAATCTTTCATCAAGACAGGATTCACTATGATGCAACCCAGGCCAGCTGCTTTATAGAATATTATGTGATACAAGTTAATTAAAAATTCAGAAAGTTCATTCATAGGAATGGGTTAAAAAAGGGAAACATTCCAACAAAGCTTTGAGCTGTTAAGGTAATTAGTAGTGCCAGATGCAAATACTTCCCATTCAGCGGAGCTATGGGCTGAAAATCTTGCCTATTCATTACTTTTGTATTGTACAAAGTGAGGCTTTTAAAAATGACCATCTGCTACTAGAAGACTGTAGTAAACAGGGGAATGTGGGACTCAGATGACAGATCTTTTTTCCAAGTGACATGAATGAAAATATGTTTTTTTTATTTTTATTTTTTTACAAGTTCCTGGCTGGGATTGCCACTAGGGATAAGTTTTGGGTTTAGGTCGACTCTGAGTTAGACATGAACCCAGCTTATTTACACCTCGAGGAAAGGGCAAACTAAATGGCCAGATTTGCCCAGTTCATCTGAACGTCTGAAAATTTGGTTACTACCACCACTAAATTACTGCTTCCCATCCACTGGCTTGTTTTAAGCCCCGTACACACGATAAGAAATTCAGAAGGGAAATTTCGTCTGACGACCGATCTGACGATTTTCGGATTGTTAGTATTGTGCATTCGACAGCCGACTCCGACTTTTCGACTGACAAAATCCTGATGTGATGGGCTATAAAATTTTTGTCCTCCGTCAACACACGTCCAATTTTCGTCTCATTAGTACAGATTTCGACGGGGAAAAATCTTATGAGCAAGACTGGGCATGCTCAGAGACGAAAAAGAACACATACAAAGCAATCCAACACATGACATCACTTCTGAAGTAGAATTCTGTCGTACGGGAAAATTTGTATGAAAATAACCTCTTCACTTTCCACATCAGACTAGCATGCCACAAAAAACGGACGACAGATCGTTCGATAATCTGATCGTGTGTACGGGGCTTTACATTGTAAACAGGTGGACAGGGATCCTGGGTGACATTATTGACCAAATAAGGTAATGACCTTATTTGGTCAACGATGCCACCAGGGTTCCTTGGTTTTGTGATGACATTGCTCTGTATTTATTTACTATTTAATTTAATTTTTTTTTTACCAAGTAACAAATGGGCACAATGCACCTTGTATGAGCAAGATTTGCACCCCCTGTCCTAGTAAGGTACCTTCCTAATGTTTAGGTTGTGGCCTGTTGTTTGGTTCAATCGTAGAGGGTGTATGCTAATTGCTCCCCCCTTTTCTGGCCAGCTAGGGTGCATGCAGGAACTAATATGGATTTTTAGGGGGACCTCATACCTTTTTTTTTGTTTTTTTGCTTGGGTCCCATAGACTACCTATACCAGACCCTTATCAAAGATAAGAGTGAGGGCATTTTTTTTTTTTTTTTTTGCATGGGAGTTACCTTCAAAAGCTATACTGGACTTTACTTAGTAGATAAAGGGCTTGTATGGATTTTGGGGGGACTCTAATGCTGTTATCTAAAACATAACAAAGCAGACTTTGAACTGTTTTTAAGCAACAGTAGTTTTTTTTTTCACTTTTGCAGAAGTACATCATATAGATATGCATGTTCATGTGCATTTTTGAGACCTTCCCTAAGCATGGTATATTAAAATAATTGTTTTTAATGTTGCCCTTTAAATCACATGAAAAGACGCATTCTCTGCTGAATGATATTTTGCTTTGGTAAATGTCTCCTAGGCAATGTCAAGCTAACCATACCCTTTAACAAAAGCTTGGAAATACAACTTAAAAAGGCCATAAAAAATTACAAGGTTCGGCTTCTATAGACTTCAGTATTGGCCAGATACTATGTTCAGGGGTTGTAAACTTTCTGCTAGGTTTAGTGACATCCGACAAAGCCAAAATCTTACCCAGTTTGCTCGTCCCTAACAGCCACCTGAATACAAATAGTACTAAGAATTGACATATAGTAAAGTATAAAAATTAGTGTCATTATCTTCTAGCAAAGTAACTGATTTTGCATTGTGGAAAGACCCCTTGAGCTTGCATGGCCTCCATTAAGTGTATTCAAATCAATATAGTTATCACTCATAGAATAGAATCTAATACACAACTATAAAATTGTAGTAACGCTTTAGTTTAAGTTGCTTAGTCATACTTATTTTGAGTATTTATTTTTAAAGAGAAAACAGCAGCATTTATTTTTTAAAGCATTTGTTAACCTAAAAAAAAAAAATTGATCCTGTTCCCTTAACCTTCTTAGCGGTATTTCCGAGCATGGCTCGGGGTTAAATTTCAGAGCCAAAAGCGGTAACCCCGAGCCACACTCGGGGTACCGCCAGAAGCATCGCTGGATCCTGTAAGCAGGGTTACTTACCTTGTCACCGGGATCCAGCGATGTGCCCGGCGGTGTCTAGCGGCGGTTCTTCCTCCCGATCGTCTCCGTGCCCCGGCTTCCGTCTCCTGCGACGTGACGTTCGCAGGGGGGTGGAACCGGCGGCAAATTCAAATGTAAAACACACCAAGCACACTGATACTATTCAAAATAAAAAAAAAATCACATTAGACTGCCCCCCAGTGCCCTTTCCTGCAGTTTTACTGTACTTTTTATGTATATATATATATATATATATTTATATATATATATATATACACATATATATATACGTACATATATATATATATATATATATATATATATAATATGTATACATATATAATATATGTATACAGTTGGTTTGGGCTGCTTATTCACAAGAATTACATGCAAAATAATGGTACCGCTTTCAGCACCTAAAATCCAAAAGAATCATACCACCAGGGAGGTTAAAGCATGTTATACAGCACAGTGCTTTGCTGTGTAATTTGGCCCCTTCTATCACCTAAAATACGTGGCTGATTCTGCCTGGCTATGTACTCCCCTCTGTAAACTGACCACGGTATACCATGGCTGCTGAGCCCTAACACTGTGGTCAGTTTACGTGTCTCCGTCATTCCCAGCCCTCCTGTCCTCCTCTGTCCTCTCCCCCCTCCCTCCCTGCCTGTCTGCTCCTGTGTCAGTGCCTGCCCCCCTCCCCTCCTGCTGCTGTAGTTTTATTTAAAGTTTCATGTCCTGTCTGCAGTCTGTTTAAAAATCCTGTGTGCCCCTGTGTCTGTGTTTCTAGAAAAATAAGCCATTCTTTACAAGTTTTCAGAGCGCCACTCGCCGCTCCCATGACCCGCCGCTTCACTCCTCCTCTCCCCCTCCTCCCCTACCGACTGAAATTAGTGAGGAATCCTCTGCCCCAGGCAGCTGTCAGACGGGGAGAGGAGAGAACCGATGGGTCACGTGAGTGGCGCTCGGCCCTCTGAAAACATATTAAAATTATTAAACAGACCAGAGTGGATAGTATAAAGTGGTTTAGCAACCACTTGAAAGGAGAAGTTGAGATTCCAGGGGGGGGGGGGGCTTGCCCCTACCTGCAGACGCCCATGGTTGAACCTCTAAAAATTGTTTTTCCCACAAGTAATGTAGCCTGTGTATAGCTGGTGAGCTTTTACTGAGAGTGATTTAATAGTCTGAAATTATGTTCTGTGGAGAAGTCTGCAAAGTGCTTACCCCCACCACTGTACATAGGCGGCCTAAACTCAAATGATCATCCAATCTAAGCATTCAAGTACATACTCTGAGTGGAAAATACTGTATATCTGAGGAGGGGGAATTTCAGGGTTTATGGCATATTAAGGATATCTAAGTCCAGTAACAAGCATTTACTATGTGGTGACTGATTTAGATTTCATTTTTGAACATTTTCAGCAAGTATAAAAAAAGAAAACTTATTGATCTTGCCAGAAATACATTGTCCTTGTCACTTCCTGTGAGCTGAACTGAAAGCAAAATGTTATCTTCCTTCAAATAACCATTCATTTACCCAAACCCCCATGTATTGGAGATAAAGAAAAGATGAAATGCTTGAAGCAGAGGCATAGCTAGAACCTTCAGGGCCCCGATGCAAGAACCCATTACCCTCCCATTTCCATCTGAGCCTCGGCTTCCAGTTCTGCGAGAGCATCCGTGGACATTCTCCCAGAACCCACAAATAGCAGTAAAGGGCCAATCACAGTGGCCCTTTATCATGTGATAAGCTTATCACATGTAAACAGACTTTCAGATTATGGGCAGTCCTTTCCTCCCTCGCTGTGTCTGTGTGAGGAATGGAGAGCCAATAACCAGCAAGTCTGTCAGCACACAGTTTACACTGATAATCAGGGCACTGATCATCAGTGCCCTGATTATTAATGCAGCCCCATCAGTGCAGCCTATCAGTTCTCATCAGTGCTCATCAGTGCTGCCTATCAGTACCCATCAGTGCCACCTATCAGTCCTGCCTATTAGTGCTCATCAATGCTGTCCATCAGTGTAGCTTATCAGTGCCTCCTAATCAGTGTCTAATCAGCAGGACTCTGAGCTGAGAGTGTCTCTCTCATACAGCCCTGAGCATACACTAACAGTTCCCCCTCTCTCCTCCCTCATACAAATGGAAGAGGAGAAAGACTGTATGAGATCTGGGCTGTATGAGAAAGACGCGCACAATTCAGAGCCCTGTGGCCAGCAACCCTGCTGGGGCCCCCCCTACTGTGGTGAAACTTAAGGGTCCGGTTGCAAGTGCCATCTTTGCGACCCTGGTAGTTCCGCCACTGGCTTAAAGTCTAGTCTGGGTGACAATCATGGCCCCCTCCATAGATACATAGAAGTGAATGTAGCCTTGCAGGGACTGGAAATATGTTACTGGAAAGATCAGCAGGTAAATATAAAGAAAAACAAAACCTAAGAAAGGAAAACAAAAGCAGGCACCCAATCTTAGGGCTGAAAAATGCAATAAATCTAATTTTTTTCCTGGGTTTTAACCACTTCCATACCGGGCCATAGTAAAATGACGCCGGCAAGAAGGGCTCCTTGATCCGGGCTGACGTCATATGACGTCCGCCCGCTCTCACCACTAATACGTGCCCCCGGGGGTGCACAGCGCGGCGATCAGGAATGAGGCTCGTTCCTCAGACTGAGCCCATCCCCGATCAAGGTAAACAGCCAATGAAATTGGCTGTTTACCATGTGATCGGCTGTGTCCAATCACAGCCGATCACATGAGCAGCTCCAGCGCAAGCCGCTCGTTCTCTCTGCAATGCGCGCCCCCGGGGGCACGCAGCGCGGTGATTGGAGACGAGGCTCGTCCCTCGGACCTGATCTAGGTAAAGAGCCAATGAAATTGGCTTTTTACCACGTGACCGGCTGTCAATCACAGCTGGTCACAGAATGTCAACAGAGAACATGGTAACTAGCTGTCACCGTGTTCTCCTCCTCACACACTGATCCTGTGTGAGGAGGAGATTGTGGTAACAGCTAGTTAGATGGGCTGGTGACAGGTACTCGGGTACTCTGATGACAGGTACTTGGGTACTCTGGTGACAGGTACTCGGGTACTTTGAGTACCTGTCATCGGAATACCCTAGTATCTGTCATCAGAGTACCCAAGTACCTGTCATCGGAGTACCCAGGTACCTTTCATCGGAGTACCCGGGTACCTGTCACCAGCCCATCAGGTACTCTGATGACAAGTACTCGGGTACTCTGATGGGCTGGTGACAGGTACTAGGGTACTCTGATGACAGGTACTTGGGTACTCTGATGACAGGTACTCAGGTACTCTGATGACAGGTACTTGGGTACTCTGATGACAGGTACTCGAGTACTCTGATGACAGGTACTCGGGTACTTTGAGTACCTGTCATAGGAGTACCCAAGTACCTGTCATCAGAGTACCCGAGTACCTGTCATCAGAGTACCCGAGTACCTGTCACGCGCCCATCAGGTACTCTGATGACATGTACTTGGGTACTCTGATGACAGGTACTCGGGTACTCTGATGGGCTGGTGACAGGTACTCGGGTACTCTGATGGGCTGATGACAGGTACTCGGGTACTCGGATGACAGGTACTCAAGTGCTCTGATGACAGGTACTCGGGTCCTTTGAGTACCTGTCATCGGAGTACCCGAGTACCTGGCATCTGAGTACTCGAGTACCTGTTATCAGAGTACCCGAGTACCTGTCATCAGAGTACCCAAGTACCCCATCAGATAACCCGAGTACCTGTCTCTAGCCCATCAGAGTACCCGAGTACCTTTCTGAAGCTGATCAGTGTACCTGAGTACCTGTATGCAGCCCATCAGAGTACCTGAGTACCTATGTATTGGGGTGTTTGCTTTCCAAAATGGGGTCATTTTGTGGGTGTTTCCATTGTCCTTGGGTTCCAGGACTTTCAAAAGTGTGATAGGTTGTAATGAAATTATATGTGTAATTTATGCTCCTAGAACACCTGACGGTGCTCCTTGCATGTTGGGCCTCTGCATGTGGCTATGCTGTGACAAAGTCCCACATATGTGGTATCGCCATACTCAGGAGGAGTAACAGAATGTATTTTGGGGTGTCATTTTTGCTATGTACATGCTATATGTTAGAAATATCTTATAAATTTGTGTAAAAAAAAATGCGTTTTCATTTTCTTTCCACAATTTCCAAAAACTTGTGGAAAAAAATGACATGTTCAAAAGACTCATTAGGCCTCATAGAATATACGTTGAGGTGTTTGCTTTCCAAAATGGGGTCATTTTGTGGGTAATTCCATTGTCCTGGTTCTCCAGGGCTTTCAAAAGTGTGATAGGTCGTTAGGAAATTATATGTGTAATTTATGCTCCTAGAACACTTGACGGTGCTCCTTGCATGTTGGGCCTCTGTATGTGGCCAGGCTGTGTAAAAGTCTCACACATGTGGTATTGCCATACTCAGGAGGAGTAGCAGAATGTATTTTGGGGTGTAATTGCAAGTATGCATATACTGTGTGTGAGAAATAACTTGTTATTATGACAATTTTGTGTAAAAATAAAAATAAAAAAAATATTTCTTCATTTTCCCAAGAATTGTGGGAAAAAAATACAACTTCAAAAAACTCACCATGCCTCTTACTAAATACCCTAGAATGTCTACTTTCCAAAAAGGGGTCATTTGGGGGGGTATTTGTACTGTCCTGACATTTCAGAGCCTCAAGGAATGAGATAGGCCGTCGGTACATCAGGTGTGATCAATTTTCCATGATTGGCACCATAGCTTGTAGACTCTATAACTTTCACACAGACTAAATAATAACCACTAATTTGGGTTATTGTTACCAAAGATATGTAGAAGTATACATTTTGGCCCAAATTTATGAAATATAATTACTTATTTGCAAAATTTTATAATAGAAACTAAAACAAAATGTGTTTTCTCTGTCGCTCATTGACAGACGTAGTCTTCTTGATTCACAAGAACTGGGTTATGTTGTCTCCGCAGGAGCAGGACTAGGCAGAAAGAAAAAACGTTCTGGCTCCACCTTAGGGGCAGTCCCTGAGGGTATATCCTCCCTCTCTCTGCTACAAGGCATCAGTTTTTTTCTGTCTAGTCAGGAGTAAGGACCTAAGTTCCTTGCTGGGATCTTTTTGGTCCTGGCAAGATTTTTTCTTTAGAAAAAATATTTTTTAGGTAGTTTTCTCCAGTGTTTTTTTCCTGTGAGATCTTCAAGCAAATACGCCGGACTGGGCGACACTAGTGGTCACCCCAGCCGGCCTACGAGCGCGCGCAGACCATTGCATTGCGCTTGGTCGGCCGCGACACATTCAAGTAAGTATGCGGGGCCGGGCGACGGGCTGGATGTTGAGATCCAGTGGTCACCCCGGTTTCTGCCTACGAGCGCGTGCAGACCAGAGCTCCGCGCTGGGTCGGCCGCGACGGAGTCCCATTGGAGGGACTGACCTTGCGAGTTAAAAGTCTCGCTTGGAAGCCAGGAACCAGAGAGTCGAGGCGTCCGGAGTGGTCCACAACCCCCCACCCCGGTGGAGAGGGTATTGTGAAGAGAGGGTGCCTGTCGGTTCGGTATGGTGAGTAAACGTTCCCTTTTTTTCCTCGTTATGAGGCAGTATGAATTATGGGCCCCTCCATACATGGTCAGTATATATCTGACACTAAAAGTCCCCCTTGTAAATACAGTATGTGTTTGGTGGGAAGTGGACTTGGTTTGAGAGCTAACACTCTACCCAGCAGACTGTAGTATTACAGCAGACATAGGAGGTATAATCCTACCTTAATTGCAGTGTACCTCCTGCAGATCGATAAACCGCCACTTAGCAGAGATGCAGGTGGATGTGCTGGGAAAAACTATTTCGGCAGTCCGCCGCCATTTTGCCGTAGACCGGGTGCATGAATGTCCTCAGGTCACGCCGGCCGCCATGTTTTTGGAGTCTATTGTCTCCCGTATGGGGGCGGCCATGTTTGATGAGCCCAGCTACCTCGTGGAGAGCTGTGAACGCCGGAAGGCGTACACAGGGGGCGGAGCCACGTCCTTCTACCCGGGAAAACGAACACAACTCTTTCCAGTCTGTAAAAGACAGACGCTGACTGCAGTTGGTTGGAAACTTCTCTGCATCGGGTGGTGAGCCTTGGGGGTCCCTCTCTCTCTCTGTGGGGATCGAGAAGCAGGTACTCTGAGGGGCGCTATTGCGCTAGGGGGAGACACATAAAAAAAAAAAAAAGAGGTATTTAAAAAAAAAAAAAAAAAAAAGTTTTTTGTTTTTTCTGGCAGAGGTGTCCTGAATTAACATGGACCCTGCCACTCATGTATCTCCACCGGATCCCCTCGAGGTGTCTGCAGGATCCTCCAGCACCCCACTGACGGTTGAATCATTGTCAGCTATTATGGAAACTTTTGTGTCCCGGGTGGAAGTGGCTTGTCAGGGACAGGGCGCAAGAAAGCGACCCCCGCCTAACCCCTTATTATCTGAAACTTCGGATTCAGAATCTGAGCCTATTTCTGCAGTTGCAGGTACTTCATCTGGGATTGGTGTCTCGGGTACTGTCTCTTCAGACAGTGAGGAGGATGTTTCGGCATCAGCCATAGCCCGAGAGGAAGCGTTGGTAAACGCACTCATTGTATCTGTTCAAGAAACCTTAAGATTACAGGGTATTCCGTCGGAAATAGCTGAAACTGAAATCCCTTTTGGGACTAAAAAACGCATCAAAGTGGCGAAGGTTTTTCCATTGCCCAAATGTTTTGGCAATCCAATCAAAGAAGAATGGAGTCTGCCAAAACGCACCTCTGCTATTTCTAAACGCATTAACAGGCGTTATCCGTTTGAGGAAACCCTCATTAAGAAATGGACAGAACCACCTGTGGTGGATTCACCAATTGCTAGATTGAATAAAGCCACGGTTATTTCTTTAGAAGACGCTCCGTCTTTTAAAGATCCAGTGGATCGCAAGATAGAAGCTATGTCTCGCACCATGTTTTCCTTGATTGGATCAGCTTTCAGACCAATAATTGCTATTGGTCTGGTTTCGCAGACTGTAACTGAATGGACCAAGTGGTTACGCCGGGACTTAGAAGAGGTCCCTCAGGCGGTATCAGATTTGTTGGAACAAATGATACAGGGGTTACAGTTTGTGTGTGATGCGGCGTTAGACGCCACTCCATTATTGGCGCGAGCATCAGTTTCAGCAGTGGTTCTCAGGCGTACACTGTGGCTAAAAGGTTGGTTAGCCGACCAAGGTTCCAAAAAAGCATTGGCTAATATCCCCTTTTTAGGAGAGCGTCTATTTGGAGCCAACTTAGATGAGATCATTAAGGATCTCACGGGTGGAAAGAGCACCTTTTTACCGCAAAATGTTAAGGGTAAAGGAACTCGTCAAAGACGAGGGCCTTCTTTCTCTGCTCACAAAAAGTTTTTTTGTCCTGCGGGTGAAAAAATTAAGTCCTCCAAAGCTCCTTCAGGAGGCTTCAGGGGACGTTGGTCGGGCAAGCAAAAGCCCGCCCCCTCCAGACCTGAAGATAAATCGTCCAAAGACTGAAGGTGCGCCCCCACCCATAATTGGGGTGGGGGGACGTCTTCGCCGGTTCCCGGATCCATGGCTTTCCAGAATCCCGGACAAGTGGGTTTGCGAAGTCATAAGGTCAGGGTACAAGATCGAGTTTCGATCTCTCCCACCGGCGCGATTCTTCCCTTCCAATATCCGACTATCCCCGGATCGTTTAGAAGATCTGCAGAGAGCAGTCACGGATTTACTACAACAAGGAGTGGTAGTCCACGTTCCTTGGACAGAATGCTTTCAAGGGTTTTATTCAAACCTATTTACAATACCCAGGAAAGAGGGCAAAGTGCGTCCAATTCTAGACTTAAGGGCACTCAATTCCTTTCTCAACATAAGGAAATTCAAGATGGAATCCATTCGCACAGTAGCAGCCTTCCTGCATCCAGGGGATGTCCTAGTGTCCATAGACATCAAGGACGCCTATCTTCACATTCCCATTTTCGCAGGACATCAGCGGTTTCTACGCTTTTCCGTAGAAGAGAACCACTATCAGTTTGTGGCGTTACCTTTCGGTCTCGCCACGGCTCCTCAGGTCTTCACAAAGGTGTTGGCCCCAATGTTGGCACTACTGCGCCAAAGAGGCATATCGATTCTAGGTTACCTAGACGATCTCCTGCTTCATGCAGAGTCTCCTCAGACCCTGCTACAAAACATAGAAATTACTATAATTTCTTTACAGGAATTCGGGTGGCTGGTGAACCAGCAAAAGTCATTTCTGGTTCCCACCCAGAGGCTCGAATATCTGGGTCTAATTCTAGACACAGTCAGGTCAAGAGTTTTCCTTTCCGGTAGGGAAACTCCGGAAGATTCAATCAGCAGTCCAGTTGTTACTATCCAACAGCTGGTCTTCTCTTCGAACTTGCATGAGGGTTCTGGGGTTGATGGTGGCTTCCTTCGAAGCAGTCCCATTTGCCCAGTCCCATACCCGAATTCTTCAGCAAGAGATTCTTCTCAGATGGAATCGGAATCCGGAATCCTTGGACAATCGGATCCGATTGAGCAAACAGACCAGAGAGTCTCTGGTCTGGTGGCTTCGGTCTCCGATGCTCAGCCAGGGAAAGTCATTTCTGCCAATATATTGGACGATAGTGACCACGGATGCCAGTCTATCCGGATGGGGAGGAATTCTCGGTCAGTTATCTGTCCAGGGACTTTGGTCCCTGGAAGAATCCAGGTTGCCGATAAATGTATTGGAACTGAGAGCGATCGGACTTTGTCTGATTCACTGGACCGAGCAGCTCCAGGGCAGCCCGGTTCGGATCCAGTCGGACAACGCCACGGCCGTGGCTTATGTCAATCACCAGGGGGGCACCAAGAGTGTCCGAGCGGCCAAAGAAGTGGCTTGCATTCTTTGCTGGGCGGAACGATTTGTTCCAGCTATCTCTGCGGTGTTCATTCCGGGGGTGGAGAATTGGCAGGCAGATTATCTCAGCCGTCAGACTCTGGATCAGGGGGAATGGTCCCTCCATCCAGAAGTTTTCCACCAGTTGTGCCTACGGTGGGGCACCCCGGATGTGGATCTGTTGGCATCACGATTCAACAGGAAAGTACAGAGATTCGTGGCTTGCTCCCGCGATCCTCTAGCAGAGACCGCAGACGCACTGATCGCCCCGTGGGGGCAATACCAGTTAATGTATGCCTTCCCTCCTCTCGGGTTACTGCCAAGACTTCTTCGCAGGATAGAGGAGGAAGGAATTCCAGTAATCCTGGTAGCTCCGGACTGGCCTCGCCGAGCTTGGTACGCCGACGTGGTCAGACTGGTGGCGGACGTCCCGTGGAGACTTCCTCTCAGGGAGGACCTACTGTCTCAGGGACCGATCTTCCATCCTGCTTTACGATCGCTGGCTTTAACGGCCTGGCTATTGAGACCCAGGTGCTGAAGGACAAGGGATTGTCAGCTTCAGTTATTCCTACTCTAGTTAAAGCAAGGAAAGCGACTTCCAGAAAGATTTATCATCGTACATGGAAGTCCTACATTGCATGGTGTGAACCTCTGGGGTTCCGTCCACGGTCTTATTCGGTTAGTCGAATATTAGCTTTTCTGCAACAAGGGGTTGAGCAGAAACTGGCCTTGAGCACTATCAAGGGTCAGGTCTCAGCATTAGCTATCTTCTTTCAGAAGCCTTTGGCTACTCATTCCTTGGTGCGGAATTTCATCCAGGGGGTGCGACATCTGGCTCCGCCAGTGCGCGCGCCGTTACCACCCTGGGATCTTAATTTAGTATTGTCGGTTCTTCAGAAACCTCCCTTTGAAGATATTAGGGAGATTCCTCTACCTACGTTGTCCCAGAAGGTGGCCTTCTTGGTGGCTATCACTTCTGCACGCAGGGTGTCAGAACTGGCCGCTTTATCTTGTCGTTCCCCATATCTGGTGGTTCATAGAGATATGGTGGTTCTTCGTCCGAATCCATCCTTCCTACCAAAAGTGGTTTCAGAATTTCATCTGAATGAAGAAATTGTATTACCTTCCCTGTGTCCTAAGCCCAGTCATCCTCGGGAGTTTGCTTTACACTCCTTGGATGTGGTCCGGGCGATCAGGGTATACTTGAAAACGACAGACTCGTTTCGCAAGACGGATTCACTTTTTGTGATCCCGGATGGACCCAAAAAGGGGTTGCCTGCATCTGCCGAGACTATTTCCAAATGGATCAGACAGACGGTGGTACAGGCTTATTCTATTAAGGGTCGGGAGCCCCCGTTCCCTGTTAAGGCGCACTCCACTCGGGCACTTAGTGCGTCATGGGCCTTTCGCCATCAGGCGTCAGTGGTCCAGGTGTGCAAGGCGGCTACCTGGTCGTCGGTGCATACCTTTACAAAACATTATAAAGTTGATGTAATGGCATCGTCTGATGCCTCGTTTGGCCGCAAGGTTTTGCAGGCCGCCATTTGAGGAGACCAGTGGTCTGCCTCGAGGGTTTTTTTCCATTGGAAATTTTCATTTGAGTCTCATTCTTTGTTTATAATGAGCCTTTAAAACTTCTAGTTTGGCACCGGTTGGGCCTTCTAGATTGGATTTTGATTTCGGTCAATCCCACCCCTCATTTGTGGCACTGCTTCTGGATGTCCCAGTTCTTGTGAATCAAGAAGACTACGTCTGTCAATGAGCGACAGAGAAAATCGGATTTTTGTAAGATCTTACCGTACAATCCTTTTCTCTTAGCTCATTGACAGACGTAGTACCCGCCCCTCTATCATTGAGTTGGGTTGGGTTAAATTCTCTGTTGCTGCTTTGTGACAGAACTGATGCCTTGTAGCAGAGAGAGGGAGGATATACCCTCAGGGACTGCCCCTAAGGTGGAGCCAGAACGTTTTTTCTTTCTGCCTAGTCCTGCTCCTGCGGAGACAACATAACCCAGTTCTTGTGAATCAAGAAGACTACGTCTGTCAATGAGCTAAGAGAAAAGGATTTTACGGTAAGATCTTACAAAAATCCGATTTTTTTTCAAAAGTTTCGCTCTTTTTTCACTTATATGGCAAAAAATAAAAAACCCAGTGGTGATTAAATACTACCAAAAGAAAGCTCTTTTTGTGTGAAAAAAATGATAAAAAAATTGATTGGGTACAGCGTTGTATGACTGAGTAATTATCATTCAAATTGTGAGAGCGCTGAAAGCTGAAAATTGGTCTGGGCAGGAAGGGGGTGTAACTGCTCTGTATGGAAGTGGTTAATATGCCATAAACCCTGAAATTCCCCCTCCTCAGATATACAGTATTTTCCACTCAGAGTATGTACTTGAATGCTTAGATTGGATGATCATTTGAGTTTAGGCCGCCTATGTACAGTGGTGGGGGTAAGCACTTTGCAGACTTCTCCACAGAACATAATTTCAGACTATTAAAAACTGTTGCAGAGAAAAGATAGACAAAGCTGACAAACCAAACTGCAAAGGGAATGAATAAGATTAAATTGGAAACAGTATCTTAATTTTGATTCCTAGTTCCTTGGGCAATAAACAGATTTGTTGCCTTTATTATTTTGTTGGTATTGTGGGCTCATTTGTCTTTTTTTTATTTTGTTGGTGAGTTTTTTGAAGTTGCATTTTTTTTGTCACAAGTTTTTGGAAAATGAAGAAATGAAATACAATATTTTTTCACTTCTTTTTTTTATTACATACTGTCACCAGTGAAGTACAATGCCATTGTATGACTGGTGTGGAAGTGATCAGGGAATACTGACTGGTTTCGATATTTTTTATTACATTTTTTTAAACAGGTCCTATAATAACAAAAAAAGTTAGGTATACACTGGTTAGGCCTATTATCCCTGAGTTAAACTGTTCTGCTGCTGACCAATTTTCAATGCTGTGTCACCTGTGGTCTCTTAGTTCTTGTGTTAAAATACAAGAACTATAATTCTTGTATCATAGACCAGTGTATACCTAACTTTTATTTTTACTATGGGACCTGTTTAAAAAATATTGAATAAGCATTAATTAAATCTTTTTTTACCTGCTTTTACCAGTCAGTATCCCTGATCAACACCACACTAGTCATATGATGACACTAAACTACACTGGTGACAGTATGTTAAAAAAAATTGTATTTAATTTCTTCATTTTCCAAAACATTGTGACAAAAAATTACAACTCCAAAAAACTCACCATGCCTAGAACCAGAAGTGTGACATTACTGTGGATTCAGTAAAGTATTTGAGCCATTTTGATTCCTTTTGTAAAGTACTGGGCAATTAGCTAGAGGAGGTGGGGGTATTGTTTGTGGTGATGGGGTTCCTGGACTTCCCATCCCCAAGTAGCCCCCTCACATCTTTGAGGTCCCAATTGGTATTTTATGTTTTACATACATGTTTTTACATACATTTTTCTAATGTTCCTTGACCTTTCATGTGGTCCTCTTTGGTCTTCTACTGGCAATGGGCAGTCCTGGTCGATGTAGAGACATGAAGACATCAGTTTAACTTTTAGAATTAATACACTGTTAGTTCAAGGCACTGTGCTCAGAAGGCAGGGTCATTATATCCTGTGTGTAGACTTTTTTTTTTTTTTTAGGTTAAGGGATGCTGTGCATCAATTAACCCAAAAAACTAAGAATATTTTGTGGTGAATAAGAGGTACTGCAGGGGGCCAACTAAAGGTGGCCCCCTGCAGCTAGAGCTGCAAAAAAAAAAAAAAAAAAAAAGACTATAGTTGGGCTTTAATATAAATGTTATCAGGATGTGTACATTTTTTAAAAACCTTTTGTTATAAATGGTCTGAAAGTTCTGTATATATTGTATGCATACACAGGGGAGTGGTTTCATTTGTTCATTATATGGTTTGATGAACTTATTGCAAGCCTGCTAAACAGGGTCTGTCTGAATTTTAAAGCCAATCTAAATGTCTTATTTGATTTTGTATAGAGATGGGACCTCTGTCAGGTTTTATTGCCATCTGTGTCCCTGCTGGGGAGTCCTGCCAGGATAAGAGGGTGAGTTTCTCCTAAAAATACATAGGCAAAAACACACTTTTTGTACAGGGATCACAGCAGTGTATTTGAGGACAATGAGAATTACACACAACCTAGAGCACTAGAGGGAAAAAGAGCTCTGTCTGCCGAGCGAGTGAACAAAAAGCTAGGTATTAGAGTCTATACATCATCCCCCAGACCTATTGTCCATTTAACCCTTGCTGTGGGGGGACACTGTGAGGGTATTTTTTTTTTAAATAATGGGGTTCAATTACAACCAAAAGGCCACCTTACATGATTCTTCACACTTTCCAAAGATAGCACATTCTTTGGATACACGTAACAGTTTTCTCGTATGGCTGACACAATTGAATGACAATGGGTTACCAACTGTCAGTGCCTGCCTAGGGCCATGGAGGAGAAGCAATTGCAAATTATGGAAATTTTGGCCCACTGACAAGCTTGAACCAGAAGTGTCTGCAGCCAGCTATTACAGCAGTTATTGAAACAGGAGCTTCTCTGGCTGCAGGTTTGCTCGTTTGTGCTTCTGACAGCCTTATAATGCTTGTGGCAGAGTGGGGTTATAGTGGTGTAAGTCAGCTCGGCATTCATACCAGTGGTTGAAAATTCTTCTTTCGCACTTTACATGTGATAGAGAATCAATGTAGTAGAGTGTATACGTTTTCCAACTCTTCTAGAGTAGGCGAGACATTAAACTCCTGTTCCAAGTGTTTGACATAGCTGGGTGTTTTGAGGAAACAGTTTAACAGTATGTTGTATAGCGTGGGGATTGTATGGGTGGGGCTTCCAGTTAGAGAAGTTCTTTATTTCATTTTTAAATAATTTTGGCATGTTCTAAACACTTTAGTGTCATAAATTAGACTAATTACAGATTAAATTTGTGCTTGCAATAATTATTTTAAAACGCTTGTCCATTTGGGAAAAAAAAAAATTGCTTTCATTTTTCCAATATTGCCAACAGAATGCCTTGACTTCTGAATAGAAGGCTATATTTATGAGCCCACTAGTAGCGTACAGTCCATACGGACGGATACGGAGTATGGTACGGAAACCTACATTATGCAGTGTGTTTTTGTGTATTGCTTTAAAGCCACCTATTACTTTGAATAGGCTGGCTAATGCACCACAAGAGATGCATGTACCATTTCTGGAAGTGTACCGCAACATACAGTAGTGTGTTGCACTGCATGCATATCTCCTGGCAAGGTGCATTGGGATGCCACATCACCCCAATGCTTAACCACTTAAGTCCCGGAGGATTTGGCTGCTCAAAGACCAGGGCCTATTTTGCGATTCGGCACTGAGTGACTTTAACGGACAATTGCGTGGCCATGCGACGCTGTACCCAAATGAAATTGACGTCTCTTTTTTCCCACAAACAGAGCTTTCTTTTGGTGGTATTTGATCACCTGTGCGATTATTACTTTTTGCGCTATAAACAAAAAAAGAGCGTCAGTTTTGAAAAAATAATATTTTTCACATTTTTGTTATATGAAATTCCCCCCAAAAAAATTTAAATATCAAAATTTTTTAACATTTAAGCCAATTTCTTTTCTGCTACATATTTTTGGTAAAAAAAATCGCAATAAGCATATTTTGATTGGTTTGCGCAAAAGTTATTGCGTTTACTAACTATGGGAAAGATTTATGTCATTTTTATTGTTTTTTTTTAAAACTAGCAATGGCGGCGATCTGCGATTTTTTTTTTGCGGGACTGCGACATTTCGGCGGACAGATCGGACCCTTGACTGACATTTTTTACACTTTTGGGAGTACCAGTGACATTACTACAGTAATCAGTGCTATACATATGCACTGTTACTGTAAAAATGACACTGGCAGGGAAGGGCTATATTGGTGATCAGTGGGTTAAATGTATCCCTAGGGGTGTGTTTCTAACTGTGGGGGGGGCGTGGCTTGTGATGTGACAACAGAGATATACAATCCTACATAGCAGGATCGTGTAGTCTCTGCAGTTAGATCAGGGAGAATGACAGGCAGCTTTGTTTACATTAGCCGCCTGCCTTTCTCCCTCTCCAGCGGGAGATCGCGAGTGACTGGCAGACATCGGAGCCACCGGTCACTCGTGCGGGGATGTCAGGGAACGAGTGGGGGCGGGAGCGCGCTTCCAGCGGCGCGCTCGCCCCCTAGAGGCTCCTGGATGAGCGATGTAGCCCTACGTCGGTTTGCCCAGGAGAGCCAGACTGCCGCAGTAAATAGTCGTGCGGCGGTCGGCAAGTGGTTAATGTGTGTGCCCACAATGCAATAGTGTCACTTGGCCCTATAATTTTGGTTTCATGAGCAGGGCCGGTGCTAGACTATTTTGCGCCCTAGGCAAAACCAGCTACTTGCACTACCCCCCCCCCCACTCCCACCTTAATAATATAAAAAAAAGGCATATTTATAATTATATCTGCAACAACTAAGCAATAAAAATTGATTATGAGAATTGTTGTCAACGATTCTCATTATCGATTAGTTGTTGCATTTTGTTGCATTTAGCAACCGCGTGTCTTTTAAATGATAGAAACGCAATTTGCATTTCTATTGGCTCCTACAGCTGAATGACAGGAGTAAAATTGCTAGCAATGTCACTCTCGGCCTCCAAGTACACATGGGACCAATGTGATCCTCAATATTATATTATCAATATCACCGGTAATTTAATATATACAAAAGTAGCAATCTTTTCTGTTTAACAAAAGCGTAAGTCTTTTAATATAATATTAAATATATATTATTATAATAAAAGACTGCTGCTTTTGTTATTATAATAAAGACTGCTGCTGCTTTTGTATATATATATATATATATATATATATATATATATATATATATTTATATATTATATTACTAGGCTGCTGCTGATATACTATTGGGGATCACACTGGTCCCCGACCCATCTCTTCTCTTCTCTTTTGTGCTTACCTTCTTCTCTCTACGTGTAGGAAATGACAGGGACTGACTCACTCCGGCCCACTCTGTTGTGTGGGTGGGACTGAGAGGAGGAAATAACGTGAGGCGCGCCGCACCTCATTGGCTGGAAGCGCTGCCTGGCAGGTACCTGTCCTGGACTCCTGGCACTACGGGCAGCCTTTGGCTGTTCGCAATATGGGTTGGTGGAGCGAGTCCCTGCAAACAACCAATCCGTGTTGCGCTCCAATTCGCACACAGTGAATTCAGCAGCACACTGTCTGCAGCAGTATGGGCTGGCAGAGCCACAGAGACTCGTGTGGCGCTGGCTGCGGCCGCCAGCAAACACCACACATGTCTATCCAGGCTGGATGATTCAGTGGAGTCTTGGGAGGCTGTTCCGGCTGCACCCTCCCTAGGTGGCAGTGCGCCCCTAGGTGGCAGCGCACCCTAGGCAGCCACCTAGTTTGCCCAGTGGGAGCGCTGGCCTGTTGTAATGTTCTGGTACCTCTGGTACCCTTATTCCACTTTACATTCCGTGTATGCGTCCCACCATTCTCTTCTGGTAGGTGCGCATACACCTTTAAGACCGATGCTGTCATCACTGAGCGCCTCAGAGCGGCTATTTCAACCGCCGGCGTTCTCACTCACATGTTCGTTCAACCTGCCTTGCATCTATGCTTACAAGTGTGTGGAACCTCGCTTCAGATCCCTGTATCTCGCTACCAGGATCACTTCCTCAGACCCGAACCTCGCTACTAATCCCTGTATCTCGCTACTGGATCACTTCCTCATCACCGGACCCTTCTACTACTATACTATAGTGATAAGTACCCCGCAGGGGAAACCTCCATAACTTACACTACTACTATTGCATTAAGGACTGTTACTACCTATCCATACTATCCTATCATCTGCACTGTTACATAGATTGCTAGCTCTTGAGACTACTACCATCTATCATCTGCACTGCTGCATAGATTGCTAGCTCTCTTGTCTACTACCATCTATCATCTGCACTGCTGCATAGATTGCTAGCTCTCCTGTCTACTACTATCTATCCTTGCACTGGGTTAGTCTATCCTGTATTTGTCATCTGCTGTCCTCACCACCTGTTAGCATACTCGATACTAACCTATCTGCATTCCTAAATACCATCTTGAACTCTCCTGTACAAACCTATCAAGTGCTTACCATCCTTGTCACTGTTCACACCTGTCCCTTCAGCACATCACCGTCATACTATCATATACATCCTATCACTCCAGGAACATCTCATTGAGTGTGTATATATCTGTATGTTGAAGCTGACAGGCCCACGGTGATGAGTCCTGGAGAGTTGGATCTGGTATTCAACACATCTCTACATGACTACTGAGTGGAGATTTTGCAGCTGTAAATCCAGCCTATAACAAAAACGCAGGAGCGTTACACCTGTTCATGAGTAATGACAAATCTTTTGCCAAATCAATAGCCCAAAAATTAAAGTCCATATATAACAGTGCCTGTGAGGTAATGCAGCCTCTTACCAGACTAAAATTATCTCAAGTTATAGAGATAATTAGCGCTTATTTTTATCCAGGAAGCTGACATTCAAAAGTAACAGAATGCTTTTCAACTCAATGATGCCTGTGGATGACCCGATAGCCCAGTTTCCAGCATCTATTAAGACTCTAACACACCTTCCAGATAGACTCCCACACTCATTAATGTGAACATTAAGAAAAGGATCTCATAGCACAACCTGACTGTGACCTGACACTTGTTTATTAAAATGGTAATACAATTACATGAAAGGAAGAGATGAAAGCATGACAGCTAGCAATGAAGCCTCCGCCGCAGTATCATCCAGGCAGCTTCGGTGTAAAGACGTCACAGAACTGACTCCACCTGATGCGTTCCCCCATATAAGGCGCCTCTAATCCCAGTAGACGCTTCTTACGGGGAAACGCGCCGGGTGGAGTCAGGTCTGTGACATCATCACGCGGAGGCTGAGAATGCTTTGCATTCATTTCGAAATGGCGCCTATGCCAATCGGCCAAGGTGGACCATTGTAACTATGTATAAATTATAAATACCTGGAATTCCTTTTTAACCACCTCAATGCTGTATTAAAGTGGTTATACCAGTATAATTTCTGCAGCTACCACCATGATTCCATTACTGTTTTCTGCAGCCGGTGATTCTCTTTGATGTAAAAATGATCCGAGTGGCTGTATAGCGGCGAAAGGGTATCCCCCCACACCGTTACTGCTTTTACTGGGCTCTCCCTTCCAATTGGGGAGCCCGGTAATGATCTGGCAGGTTCATTCACATTCACATCAGAAACTAGAAGTGACAAGGATTTTGTCACTTCTGGTTTCATTTTGTTTGTAGACAAGCTGTTACCAGCTTGTACAGCATCTCATCAAACCAATCTTGGATTATTAGGATGCTTTGGAGGCCAAAGGAGAGATCTAGGCCTGTCACAGCACGTTTTATCACACGGAAAGTTGTTCATCCCTTGCGATAGCAGTAAAGTTAATTTGAAAAATTAGATACAGTGTAAAAAAATAAATTTAAATAAAACAAGAAAATAAAACATTTTTAAAGCATCCAAGCAAACAAAAGTTCCTGAGAGCAACCTCCCTATATCAGATATTAAGTGCTGCAGACACCTCACTTCTCATAAAAGTGTAAATAGTGAACAAACAATATAATAGTGCTGCGCAATAAATATCTGTAAAATACTCAGTGATCAATATAGTAATAAAAATGATATATCTAGTGTACAAATATTGATAATAAGTGGACATATATTAATGTACTACTAGCCGCTAGCGAGAATGTCGAGCTGTGTCAGCGTAGGAGGACACACACAGCTGCGGCGTCTCCCACTACACCACCACGGTACCTATATGTACATCGGCTGTATTTACATGGCGGTTCAAAGGTGCATGGATGCACCGATATATGAGTGCAATATATTACTTTTTTATTTGAATAAAGTTTTAAAGATAAGATATAAGCACTATTGCAAACTTTTTCTATCTACATGTCACGCTGGCTATTGAGCTAAGACGCATTGACCTGATTTGAGCTTCTGAAGTGAAACCACCCAGATGGGCCATCCCTAAAGATCCCCTGCATTTATGCTTGATTGAATCTTATTTGAGGTGAGCACCCACTCACAAGGGGGTGCACGGTTAATATTGATCTGTGACACTCTATCACTCACTCTTCTTGGGACGTACCAGCCACATCCAGGTGGCCTGAGCACTTATAGAAGATTTTAGCTGTTTGCTCTTCTCACAAGACTGTTATATTAACTTATTAATTATTATTATTTTCACAAATATTTTGGTATATATTTATATATATATATTATCACTGGGACTAATTTATTGAAGACTTTTCAGACACTTTTTGCACGTCGCACTTTTTTGGCCTTTCTACACTGATTTTTATTGATGGATTATCGCGTTATTTATTTTTGTACATATTTATGATTTGATTATTTATTTGTTTGAGTACATTAATATATGTCCACTTTTTATCAATATTTGTACACTAGATATATAATTTTTATTACTATATTTATCACTGAGTATTTTACAGCACTTTTGCGCAGCACTATTATATTGTTTATTTTTAAAGCATCCGCTTCCTCCCATGCTCACGTGCAAATACGTACCCGAATGTAGGTCTTAGGCATATGTAAACGGCAATCGCACCACACATGTGTGGTGTCGTCGTGAACATCAGAGCAAGAACAATAACTCTAGTGCAGACCTCCTGTGTAACTTTAAACTGTAAAGGTTTTTAAAACATTACATATGCAAAATTTTGTGTACCGTAGTTTGTCCCCATTCCAGGGGCATGTGTAATTATTAATGAAATAACAAGTATGACATGTTTGGCATTCATTTACTCACCGTAAAATCATCTTTTATATTTTACCAAAAATTGGGTATTACATTATGTTTTTGTGCACTAAAATTCATTAAAGTGTATTTTTTTCAAAAAATGTTGCGTTTGAAAAACTGCTGCAAAAATACCCTGTGCCATAAAAAATTGCAGCTACTACTATTTTATTCTCCAGAGCCTCTGATAAAAATATATAATGCTTGGAGTTTTTTTAGTAATTTTCTAGCAGAGTTTTACGTGCATAAGAAAAACTTCAGATTAGGCCTTAGGTTCAAGTGGTTAAGCTCCAAAACCCGTGTACCACTTTTGGACCATTTTTTCCTTTTTTAGTTATGGAAATAGAAACAGGGACATAAACTGAAATAAAAAAAATTAACAGATGGGTCTAATCCTTCTCTAGTATATCAAAAACTAAAAGAAAAATGTAAAGTCATTTTGTATAGTTTTATTTCTCTGCTTTTGTATTTGTATTTGTTTTTGTTTAGTAAAGATATTTTAACAAATTTAATCTTTGTCTCTTTGTTCCCTAGTTTAAGAGTTTACAAAGCATTAGTCAACATATCAGATATATCAGAAAAATACGCTTTCAAATATTTTAATATTAATACACTTTTGCAATAGACAAGTACACTTTCTTACTTGCATTGCAAAGTTGTTTTTAATCTCATTTGCTTTGTTTCCAAATCTGTGTTCTTTCACCAACTTCCTTCCATCTATCTCCTGGCTCTTTTATGTTCCCGCTCTCATTACTTTTTAATAGGAAGCTGTCAGCATCCTGCTGTGTCTTTTCCTGCTAACACTGACATGCTGCACCTTTTTGCACATCAGCTGACTTTATTTTTTTGCACATTATGTCTAGTTACACAGTGCTAATGTGACTTCAGAAGTAAAAGTCATAAATCATTGATGAGAACAACATCAGCTGAACTGCGTTTTTCATCACAAACTAACAGCACAGCATCAAATCAAAAGTAACTTGGGTACATCAATGGTTAGTATGTCTTTTAGAAAAGGACAACTTTGAAAGAAATAGTTTGGGGTGCAAAAATCATCTGACTTGAATGTCACTAGTATTATCTTGCAAAAATAAAAATTGATTTTAAAATTTAAATTGAATCAGGCTTTCAACTTCATCATGCTATTGTGCTCATCTAAATATAATGCAGCCAAGGAGTAGAATAGGGGAACAAACAACATTTGTAAATGAGTAAGTTTGTCATTTATATTGGAAGCATGGCAATAACCACTTAAGTTCTGGAATTTTTTACCCCTTTCAAGGTAAATTTTTTTTGCTATTTAGTACTACGCTTTTTTACCTGGTAATTGTGCGGTCATGCAATGCTGTACTCAAATGAAATTTATATAGTTTTGTTATCACAAATAGAGCTTTTCTTTTGGTGGTATTTGATCACCACTGGGTATTTTATTTTTTGCGATATAAATGAAAAAAAAACACAGAAAATTATGAAAAAAGAAACAATATATATATATTTTTTTACTTTCTGCTATTAAATGTATCTAAAAAAATAACAAATTTCTTCAAAATATTTGGCCAAAATATATTCTGCTACATGTTTTTGATAAAACAAATCCAAATATTGGCGGCGGTTCCCCATCCGGGGAGGACTCTCGTGACAAAAGACAGCTCAACAGGTGTCTGCCACTTACAAGGCAGGTCTAATTACCCTTACCTAAACAAAGCATTCCGCAGGACCGACATAAACATACAGGAGTGTTTATACTTACACTGCATGTTGAATATCGGCTCCCCAATTTATGAGCTTCGTGACCGTCTCTTAGTCCTCCTCGTTATATTATCAAAAGAGTTCAGAATATACAATGTACAGACAAAGCAATTAGTAAGCTCCAGATGAAGCTTTCATCAAGAAGGCGAAACATGTTGAGCAAATTGTCACAAGTAATGTATACTATGTATCCACTGTAAACTTCAGCCAACCCTGCTGACTAGCACCTTGAGCATCGAGGTGTCCGCCGGCAGGCTCTGTCTGCTTTGAAGTATATCACATTGTATCTATGTACAAATACAACTTGTTCTGTACACAATTGTTCTCATACTTTATGAAGGTCCATTACCTCATGTAATACTGTATTGCATACTGCCGACCATTTTTTGGTCCTATGTTCAATGTAGATTTTTCATCTGCTTGCATCATTAGACGTTTTTTAAGTGTTTGTTAAAATAAAAATTAATTTTATGAAAATTTAGTGCCCGAAATCCTTGTCTCCCAACCTTTCCATATCCAAATCCAAAAAGTGGATATTGATTGGTATTCTGATTTCAATTGTTGTAATAGTGACTTATCCCTTGCTGAGACCTATTCCTGGCCTGTATAAGCAGATGCAATCATCGCAGACAATCGTTATCAGATAGCTGAACTCACCAGACACCTTTTCTTTCCATCCACATAGGTTTTTTTGCAAGCAGTAGGTATAACAAACAACAAAATGAGGCAGATGATTGAAAGATGGTATCTGCAGGTCAAAACATGGTAATGTGTTCCTGGATGCGAGCAGATTGTATAAAGGCCTAGACAAATGTGGCCATCTCTATTTCCACAAGCATAAAGAAGCAGGAAGAGGGAGTACATCACAGATGGGAGGGGACACAGAAAGGATAGACAGAAAGCAAGTGCAACAACCCAAACAACCACGAGATGGCAGTATAAACCAAATATATAGACATTACCATAACTATGCATTATATTATATCTTACATATTGGTGTAACAGCACAATTGGTTTGCATGAAAGTTATAGCGCCTACAAACTATATATAATGGGATTTTTGTTTTTACATTTTTTATACTACTAATGGCAGTGATCAGCGACTTATAATTATTGGACTGCAATAGTGTAACAAGCAATCTGACACTAACTGATGCTGGGGGGGAGGGAACTGACTAACTGCCACTGACATCACCAGTGACAATAATACAGTGATCAGTGATAATACTTTACACTGTCACTGTACTAACGACAATGGCTGTGAAGGGGTTAACATCTAGGGCGATCAAGGGGTTAAATGTGTAATGTGTGTTAGGTCGGCTGCTGCTTTCTGAAACTCCCTCTGTACAGAGCTCTGTGTTGTTTACTAATATAGAGCTCTGGGCTGTGATTGCACACAGCTGATCAGCAGGTCCTGGCAGTAAGCAGTGACAGTGCTTTGCCTACAGCAGCAGATCGCCTGCAGTACATTTCAGGGGGGCGGTCACCAAGTGATTAAAGCTCAACCTCCAATTATTTTGTATTTAATATCCCTCCCTGGTAAAAAAAAAAAAAAGTATCCAAGCAGTCCTCCTGTTCGTGCTTCTGCACTGCATTCTTCATCCTGCGAGCCCTTGGCCACAAAGACAAGTCTCCTAGGGTGCATCATCAAACCAACCTGGACTCTTTGTAGAGACCTGTTTGCTGTTTTGTACAGATCCAACCACTGCCGGTGCAGATGGAAGAGGACCCCAGGATGTCACATGACTTCAATGAAGACAGCACAAAAAAGGCCTGTATACAAAAAATTGTAAGAGGTATGTAAACATGTAAAAGGTAAATGTACAATAAAAAACTAAAAAAGGAATGCAGGAGAGTGGTCCAGTGGGGGGTTGGGGTCTGCCCCGATCTGAAGTTGGGTATTTATCTTAAGTTTAGTATATTTATTTGGAAACAAATAAATGCCAGGAAGGTACAGTCACAGCAACGTTAAGTGGAAAATTAACTGCGCTTACAAAATTAAGCAGCAACAATATGTGTGACAACACAAAGTAAACAGTGGAAAAAGAAAGTTGCGCTAAATAAATAGAGTAATGTTATGTGAATTCAATAAATGTAGTGAAAAAAGTCCATAATCCTTAATATGAAACACCAGTGAAGTGAAAAGCTATCTTCAAGTATAATCCTTCCAAGAATATGTGATTAGTATCACCCAGAGTGAAATTCCTTCCACCAAATAAAGATGGCCTCTTACAAGAACAGAAAGACCTTTGAGGGGACACAAACGTGTTTCATCACAGATGATGTCCTCCTAGGGGCATGGGCGGCATACTGACTCACTGCTTTATATGTTAATCCAATTGAAACCAAGCCTCAATCTGAACTTCAGGCAGCCACAATATAATTAGCCATTTTGAACAAGGGAATTATACCCATCTATTTGATTAGTCCACATATAGCAAAACTACTAAGTTTGAACTACTAAGTTTGATCATATTATTTATCCACTCTTAGAGATAGACTTATGGATGGGTATTGCATAATTTCAATGGGACTAAATATAAAATATGAATATAGAGTGGCTAAAAACATACCTGAGAAAAAAAGTTATATCAAGACCCCCTGGTGGTTGGTCCTATAACTACTCATTGAACTAATTGAGAAAATTTTAATTTTTTATTTCCTATGTATATAATAATATAATTTAAATTAATTTTAAAACAAAATAGAACCACCTCAAATCAAATATAGATAAAAACAACCAATGGCTAGCCTAAAATTAAAACCAATTTCACAGCATATATAGCAATCTGTTTAAGAATTCTCTATAAAAGCGTTAACATCCACATCAATGTTCAATCCATAAGAGCTGACTTAATTTTATGTATCCAAGACATTTCTAATTTAGATATTCCTCTGACCAAGGAAACACCTCTTCAATGGGGATTATATTTATCTATCCCAAAAAAATGGTATTAGTGGAATCTTTGTTATGTACTAACAACAAAGTGCTTGGAAACTGTGTTGTCTAAAACCCTTCCTAATATTATTATTATATTATTAATGTGTTCGTTCAAACAGACCTGGAGGGGACATTTAGTTCGGCCTACATACTGGAACCCACATGGGCATTGGAGCAAATACACTACACCTGTACTTGAACAGGTAACAAAAGGTTTGATTTTATACCCTAACCCAGTGCTAGTAGAGGTAAACTTGTTAATCCTCCTAACTTTACACCTATTGTGCAGACCTGGCATCTCCTACATTGATAATATACCCAGTAAGGTTATGGAAGAGACTAGGTCTGATTTTAGGGGGATCAAAGTTGTTAGGTGCAAAGTTGCTAGGTGCTATCCTGTCCCTAAGAGTGAAGGCCCCTTTAAACACGAGGTTTATCGGGCAAGCTCTTCCCTAGCACCTGGTCGTTTGTAGACGCTATAACTTTTATACAAACCAATCAATATACGCTTATTGAGATTTTTTTTTACCAGAAATCAGTACCAGAATACACATTGGCCAAAACTGATGAAGAAATTTGATTTTTGGCATTTTCTTTTATTGGATGTGTTTTATAGCAGAAAGTAAAAAATATTGTTTTTTTTTAAATTGTCTGCCTTTTTTGTTTATGATCAAATACCACCAAAACAAAAGCTCTATTTGAAGGAAGAAAGGGACATAAAGTTTTATTTGGGTACAACGTGGCACGACCGCACAATTGTCAGTTAAAACAACGCAGTGCCGTATCGCAAAAAATGACCTGGTCATGAAGCGAGGGTAAACTTTCCGGAGCTGAAGCGGGTAAACAAGGATCAGGTTGACATACCCACCAAGACCCTAATGGCGAAAACGTGTATACGTGGCACCAATTCACAGGGAGGGATTACAGAGTTTTATGTCCTGTTTAATAGCCAAGGTAACAAGCCTTCCTATCAAACGGCATGGGAATCAGACCTGGATGAGTCAATTGAAGAGGAGATGTGGATAAAGTGGTCGACTATGGTGCATAAGGGAATACGCAATACTTCCCTTGTGGAAACAAATTACAAAGTGTTATCATGCTGGTACCTCATCCCAACAAGGTTGGCGAAACTATACCCTTGTACCTCACCCCTTTGTTTTTGGGGATGCGGGTAGGAGGGTGATATGTTTCATATCTGGTGGTTCTGTCCGTAGGTCTGACATTATGGTTAACGAAAAACTGACCAGTATCCATAAAGATAAACAAGCTAAGTTTGAAAAAGTGTGGAACCCCTGGATTGCATACCTCCAGGCCCCCTGGATGCTGGGTCACCTTGAGGATGGAGGCCTGGGGTGAGGGGACCATCCCTGTTTCTTTTTTTCTTTCTTTCTTTCTCGATGGGGGACCATAAAGGCTCACTAACCCTCATACTTCCTCCGGAGTGAAGTCGTGTGATATGAGGCATTGGGTTTACTTCCTGACAATGATGTACCCCTACCTCTTCATGTACTTGGCTATGAATGACCTACAGTTTTTTGAAATGTTATTAAACAATTTTTCATTTTTTATCTTACTTTTCTAACCAGTTGCTGATACTTCTGGGCTGATAGCCTTAGACATATGGTTGCTTTACTAGGTAGAGTCTAAATGTTAGGCCAAATTCTTCATGATGTAGCTGCTCTTTGGTTACCATATTATGGCCTATGATTATATTGGAGGAACCATCAGCTCTTTGACATTGTTGATGCTTTTACATACTGTACAAAAAAAAAAAAAAAAAAAAGGGTTTGCCCCTAAATCATTTTGAAATTTGTTTTCTATTGTGACACACGCTTTAGTATGACACCACTAGTTTAGGATCACTAAAAGTGTATGTAAATACAAAACAGTTAACCACTTGCTGACCAGTCACGGTACTTATACGTATGGATAATACTGTAATACAAAGGAGCGCATAGCATTAGGGGTGGCTGAGGAGGCGCCAAAGTATACATTTATGCAGGGTACTATGCAATCAAAAATTTGAAAATGGAAGACTTAAATGCTATGCCAGTAAGGGAGATAATACAGCAGTAACAAAACTTGTACATAGAAGATGATTTCTTGATGTATAATACATGGGATTGCAATGGGTATGCTGTAACATGAAGACAGAGAAAACAAAAACTGGCATAGACAAAAATTTTTAATAAAGTCTATACTGGTTTCTTTCAGAACTTTTTTTGCAGTATAAACTGATTTTCTGTTGTATTCCTACCTTTATGTTTATCTGATTTTCTAGTTCTGTTTTTAGCTTGTGTGTCTTTGTTTGGTAGTCCAAGCATTCTCCCAAAGACCCAACATATGTTGACTTTCCTCTTCTGAACATTCTTCCCTTTAATGTACTTTAAACACACAGACATACACACACTTAGAAGACATATTTGTATTAAAGCAGGGAGAAAGTTTTAGATATAATTTAGCTGCTCTTTTTCAGAGCTTCATTCTGACAGTGTAATCTGATTTCGGCAAGCAAACACTCAGATCTGATTCTGGATCAAATCCACCAGACCAACATTAAGATTGATTTAAATTTTTTTTATAAGGCATATGCTATATATTGCTTTACCAAAAAAAAAAAAAATATTTTACATACCCACAAATAAAAGACCCACATCACAAATTTAATAATCTTTAGAGCGATTTAATCATGTTTCTTGTTTTTGTACAGTAAAATACATTTGAATGCATGCTTTTGGTTAATAGGTTGAAAATACATAAATGCTAAATTCATGCAACATGGCAATACCTGAGGTTATCATATTGTTTTTTAAAAAATCCTTTTTTCTTATTTTTTTATACAAATCTGATGCTTTTGATGATCAAGATAATCATACTTTAAAAATATAGATTTCTCTTTTTTATTCGGGATGTACAAATATCATATTGCGTGTAGAATGGTAGAATAGTCATTTTAAAAAGTTAGGGAGACAAACATGACCAAGAAATGCATCTCGTGGAACAACACCATCTCAAAAAATGGGTACAGTTCAGCATTACAATAAAAGTTGCGACTGTACCGTTTAGTTGAATGAGATTCCTGAATAACACCATGGTTTCTCTACTAATGTGCCAAAATTCTCTGATTTTGGTAAAGAAATTTGTCCATTACAATCATTAAAGCGGGAGAAAAGACAGCATATATTTAGATGATCATTAAACTGAAACATTTAAGTGCTCTCTAATAATGGCTCTTTGCTGCGCTGTTTTCTTCTAGAATACAACAATTTGTGTTCAGTAATTATGAAAAGGGGGTTATACAGTAGTAAGGCCACATATTTGCTTTAATGTTAAAATTTTGTTTGAAATTAATCTGAAAGCAGATCACTCTGGCAGTGAAGTCATTTTGATGACTAATGTGGAAGTACAATGATTTCCAAATTCCCTGTGAGACCCAATGGAAAATAACCATTTGGAATGTATTCAAGGGGGCATTATACATATCTAGCTATAATATACCCATCTTAAACTCATCATAATTCTATTTAAAAATTACTTTTTACCCTCTTTTGCACCTCACAAACATTAGGGTCTGTTTTTAAGGCAGCTGTGTATGTGTTTGCACTGGGCACTATTATCTCAGGGGTTTTTGAGGTCTTATAAAAGAGAGTATTATAGGAAGGTTTCTCTCTGGGATATTGATATGAAGATAATATTGGGCCGATATATGAAGTATGCAGTAAATATTAACAAAATCCCTAAAAATTACTAACTTTAAATCTTTCTTATTTTTCTTTTTAGTTAACATAACTTGTGGCTTTAGTCTTGCTATGCCTTAAGCCTTGGTGATGATTGCTCTTTTTTCGCTCCCTTACACGTCCCAGATCTCCAGCATTCCCAAAAGAGCAGTTGTAAAAATTCTGTGTAAAAAATGACTTTACCCAATTTCTCTTTACCTCCCTTCCTTCCTCTTTAGCTAATTGGCTGGAATTATTACCTTTTTTCCTTTATTGATATTAGCCAAAAGAAAAATAATCAAACTAATGGAGAAAAAGGGATAATTAGACTTTTGAAGGCAAAATTTTTTTTTTTTTTTTTTTTACAGACAGTTTTCAGAGCTGCTACCTAGGAAGTGCTGGAGAGAGTAAGAAATAATGCCTATATACACTGTGCACTGTATTGTTAAATAGGATAGCACAAGGAATGACATGGGTCACTCTAAGATGCCATGTATCAACAATAATTTATAGGATTTAACTCTACTCCATGGCCTGTGTTCTTCCAAGTTATTGAACTAAAATCAGAAGCTCAACTGAGAAAGTTAAAATCATATTTAAAAGAGTTGTTGGTTAAAATCCCTAAGGAAGGGTGGGATAATGCCACAGAAAGCAATAATATCAAAAGGTAATCTTTGTGAACTGCCTTGCATCAAAGACTGCAGTAACCCATAGCAACCAATCAGAAATTATCTGTCATGCCTGATTTAAGCTGCTGAGAGTTGAAATTTTATGAATTTTTTCACTACCCACATTACTATGCAACAAGAACTGCGGGCCGTACAGTTGAGACCTATAACCAATTACCATCTTGTGGAGTCATTACTGGATCTCAATATACCCAAAGCCAAGTCTTCCGCGTTAAGTTGAAATCTTTTTCTTTTAAATCCCAAAGAAAACATGTCCTGAAAATGCACGCTTATTTCAATAAAGGTAAATGCAATGCTGCTCAAAGTAATTCATCGCAAGATTTTACTTCCAGCCCTGTGATATTTGATAGGAAACCCTGGTTACATGGGTATATTTAGCTAAAATGTTATCTATGAGAATCAGTATCTTTAAAAATAGTGGAGCAATCAAAGACAAGTTATTTTTAAGACAGACAAGGCAATCACAGCTTAGGGGAGATGCGGAAGCTAATCAGAGAGAGGAGTAAGACTGAAAGGAGAGAGAGGGGGACCCAATGATATCTGGAGGACGTACAACTCCTGCTGTAGCCTAAATATGTCTCTAAATAGATTAGATCCAGGCTGAAAGTAAAGGTGGTATAAGACAGAAACATATGATCAGTACTGTCTTGATTTCTACAAATACAGTGAATGATAGTTGGCACAGCATGTACTAGCATTATCCTGTAAACACCATAAATGTATTAAATTTAAAACATAAAAAAATGGTATCTGTTAAAATAAAATAAAATAAAAATGAAACCCTGACCATACCTGTGGTATGGTGATGTCTAACTGGCAACCCTTTTGTCCCATTCTTGTTGCTTTTCTGGATTGGCATAGCAGCCTAGGGCACAAGCAATATGTGGATATAAAATATATTAGGGTGATATTAACATGCTCTCCACGCTTTTCAATAGAAATATGAAACTGAGTAACAAATGTAACTTTGTGCTGGTTAACTTGTCACTGTGTTCCTAAGGGGCATCACCACTAACTGTGGAACATGAATGCGCTTGATGTCTGTTGATCACACTGCTTTATATATTAAATATGCATTATGTATTATTATGGCATGTGTAAAATGTATCTCTATCTTACTATTAATATTTTAAGCACAATTTAAATATACTATACAGATTTATGGAGGCACAAGTGGTCCTATGTAGGAGCCGTAAAATCTGAAGGCCTGCTTAACACTGCTGTGATATATGGGTGCATAAAAAGAACACATAGACCTGTGCTTTGTAATGGAAGCATATGTAGCTAGCTGTCAATACTGAAAAATGTACCTCAGACTGGTTTTTGAAATGTAGAAAATTGTGGAAAATTAGGTTTTGTTAGTAGCATCTGTGAAATGGAATGTCTGTGCTTTAAATTATATATTGTGCTATTGCTAATTCATTTATTTGTAATTAAGTATGGACTTAGAACCATTTAGGTCTCATCTTAACCTATTGGGGTAATATCCTGGGACATAACTCACATATCCTCAAAGTCCAGTTTTATGGTTATAAGATTTTGTGGCACATATTTACTTTATCAATTATATACTTTAAACACAGTCGATATTGATCACCATTTAAAATATGTTTTAAAATGTAACTTTTTTTTTAATTGATTCGTCTACCTTTGTTTGAAATAAGTAAACCCACTGCGTAATTTAACAACCAACCAGATAAATGATTGTTTTTACTCTGATTACTTCTTACTTATCCGGTACAATAGAGTGCTTTAATATTACTCTTTAGTTGCATGGTTGAAGAAACATTTGTTGTGAAAGGAAATTCCTGCTTGTATGGCTGTGTTCAAGCAGGCCTTGACCCGTGTAAAACCTTATAGTGTTGTCTTGGTCATTCAAAACTTCTTGACTAATTAAATCATATCAATTGCTATTCTTGATCTAGAGAAGTGTAATTTCTATATCAGATCGAATTAGATAGCCTGTTTCTTTCTAGTTATACCTGGACTAAAAAATCAATTATATTCTGCCAATCACTTGCTAACAGGGCCTGCAAACTATAAACTAGACTAGTACAATTTTAAGAGACTGCTAGTTAAAAAAAAAATGTTCAAAATGAATAGTCTAACAAGATCTGCATGAGCAGACATCACTCTGACAATTGCAGGGTTTTGTAAAGTTCTAAATGCTGAAACTATAACATAAAGGAAGAAATGCTAAAAAGCACAGGGGCTTATTCCGTAAGATAAACAGCAAAGTATGCAGTGCATTAACCCAAAGCAACCTGTTGGAAATTATCTTTATCTTTTATAACTAGAACTAACATAAATCTGATTGGTTGCAATAGAATCACTGCCCTTGATACATAATTACTGCTTTTGCAATGTTTTTCTAAAATTGCCCAGCTGTTTAACATGCTTTTATCTGAATGCTAACTCACACTGATTAAATATTCAGAGAAAAGGTTTCCATAGAGGCATATAGGATATATTATCAATGACCCATGCTCTAAAATAGTTCTACTGTATCTCCTAGTGTCTACTGTGCAGAATACATATATATATCTTCTCAAGGGAATGATTTCTACAGGTTCCTGTCATCAGAGCTGATATCTATTTCATTGGCAATTTTTCTGGCTGGGGATTTCCAAACACTCATTAACCCCCATTATTCTTAAATAGGTTTGTGTTATTCACATTTGCTTACACATTCTGGCCAGTATAAATTATGATCTGTTTCCAAAAGTCGTTTTTAAACTTTAAAACTCATGAAGAAAAATGGAGAATTATCTTTAAGAAAGCATATATGTATTATTACTGGAGCACCCTTGGGTCCCCATGGAAGCTGTAAGACACTTCACAGCTCTTCCACAACTGAACAGAACCAGTTTTCTCTGGATTAGATTATGTCAGTTTTGCATATGGTTTTATATAAATTTTTACCAGCAATTTTAAGAGTGTACATAATTCATAATCTTAGTGGATAAAAATATCCCTATAGAATATATTTGGTCCTATTTGCCATTTCAGGCAGATTTTTTAAATCTTTCATTACTATCAGACACTAATCTCATGCATAATTAAAACTGACTAAAGTGCAAACATATAGTTACAAACAGGCTTGGTACAGCCTCAATCAGTGCAACTTTCTCTTTGTATTTGTAAAGTTATAATGAATTTTGGCAGTTGGTTATACCTGTATACAATACCTCATATATCAATTTTCAAAGGCATTCTGACAACAACCAACTTCAGAGTCTTGATTACTGCTGTATATTGAGGTGCAGTGGATCTTATAGATGGCATTCCTTGGAAGGTACCTGCTTACATATATATTAGCAGGGATTGCAAAGTGATGCTAATAAAACTACTCCACGTCTACTAACATGTATAACGGCCATACAGGTTATGAGCAATCATTGTATAGTTGGTATAGATCCTCATGCACTGACCAAGAGTTTTCCTTCCTTGTACTGCAGATGGTCATAGTACAGAGCAGCACCTTCAAAACACAGACATCTGATTTAGTTTGGAAGAAATAAATCCAGAATCTGGATTCGTTGCTGTATCAAAGTATCTAGGACTTTTGTATCCAGTCTGATCAGTCTCATAGATATCTAATAAACGATAATTTCTCTGAAAATGGTCTTTATTGGAAAGGCTAATTTAATTCAAATGTTCATAAAATGAATGCAATCTGCAACTCCTTGCTGTTTGTGCTTTTATGTCAGACGTAACTGAGCAATCTTTGGGATAAAAAGGCCAAGTTATCATCTGATGGAAGTACTGAATATCATGCCCATCTGAATTTGCAGCAAACACTTGATTTGTAGAAAAGGGCATTGAGGTCCAGCCTTTCACGATTCTATATTAAAGGCTCTCAAGAGAATATCCAGGTCTCCCACATTGGCAGCATGAAACAGTTCTGGCTGGTCCATCATAGAAAGAGCTATTCTGAGGGCAGCCCAAATATTGCCTGAGATGACTGGGTGAAGAGACTGCAGCTGAGTCCGGCTTTTCCTCTGCAGGCTTAGAGCTGTAAGGAAATTGCTAACAGCCTCTCTGCAAAGACAACATATCAAAGGGAAAACATATCAAAGTCAAAGTCACATTCATATGCTAATGTGATACTTCTAAATTAAAAGAATGCAGATTTTAGAAAGCACTGTTCACAAAATGCAACGTTCTACTATTCCTTCATCATTTTTACCAAGAAATAAATTTTTTCCAAGATATGGCAGTCTTACAGATCACAGGTCAAACATTTGAGCTTCTCTGTCTTCTGAACAGTTAACATATTAAATGAGCATGATAATAATGGAAACTAGTTATTAAAGCCCAACTCCAAAAACATTTAAAAATTCACCCTTGCAGTGGATTAAGGGAAACATACTTACCTTACTCCTCACTCTAGCAGGCTCCCTCCAGCACAGTAATCAATCCCCTGCAGCTACTCTGTAAGCTGCAACTGGCTCTGCTGGCACTCTAGCTTTCTAAGCCTACAATACAGGGTTAATATCTGAAGCAAGGAATCAGGTGAAGTAAGTGACACAGACTGTTTTCCCAGCCCCTAAACATAACAAGCAATTAACCACTTTAAGACCGGAAGGATTTGCCCCCTTAATGACCAGGCCACTTTTTTCAACTTGGCACTGCGTGACTTTAACTGACAATTGCACGGTCATGCAATGCTGTACCCAAACAAAATGTATGTTTTTTTTCCCCAAAAATAGAGCTTTCTTTTGGTGATATTTGATCACCTGTGCGATTTTTATTTTTTGCACCATAAACAAAAAAAAAAGCGACAATTCTGATAAAAAAAAACAATATTTTTCACATTCTGCTATATGACATTCCCCAAAAAAATGTAAAAATCAAAATTTTTTAACATTTCAGGCCAATTTGTTTTCTGCTACATATTTTTGGTAAAATAAATCACAATAAGCGTATTTTGATTGGTTTGCGCAAAAGTTTTTGCGTCTACTTTTTACAGGAAAGATTTATGTCATTTTTATCGTTTTTTTTTCTTTTTACTAGTAATAGCGGCGAGCTGCAAATTTTTGCGGGACTGCGACATTGCGGCGGACAGATTGGACCCCTGACTGACATTTTTGATGCTTTTGGGGGGACCAGTGACATTACTACAGTAATCAGTGCTAAAAATATGCACTGTTGCTGTAATAATGACACTGGCAGGGAAGGGGTTAACATTGTGCGTGATCAAGGGGTTAAATGTGAGCCTAGGGGAGTGATTCTAACAGTGGGGGGGGGGGGGTGGCTTGTGAAATGACCATAGAGAGCTGTATTCCTATATAGAAGGATCACAGGGGCTCTATGGTCATTCCAGGGAGAAGAACAGTCAGCTGTGTTTACAACAGCTGACTGCTCTTCTTTCTCAGCGGTGATCGATAGTGGGTGTCAGGCGGCAATCAGGGCCACCTGCCCGCTGCATCGGCTTCTCCGCTGATGAGCGGGGGCGGGAGCGTGCTGCCGGCAGCGCGCACTCGCCCCCTAGCCTCCTGCACGCGACCGACATATAGTAACGGTGGTTCATGCAGGAGTGGCTGTCTGCCGCAGTACAACTGTGGTGGGCAGTCGTAAAGCGGTTAAGCTACATTATAGGGGTCATGGTTGGGAGCTGCTGCAAGGGTAATTTTCCCTGGAGTAGTAAAATTTGCCATTTTCACCACTTCTGGACTGGAAGGTTTTACCCCCTTAAAGACCAGGCCATTTTAGTTTGGCTTTGTGTTACTTTAACTGACAATTGCATGGTCGTGGGACACTGTACCCAAATTAAATTTGTGTCCTTTTTTCCCCCCACAAATAGAGCTTTCTTTTGGTGGTATTTGAGCACCATTTGCGCTATAAACAAAAAAAAAGAACACAATATTTTTTACTTTCTGCTAAAAAACAGCCAAAAAAAATAATAAAATAAAAATCTAATTTTTAAAATCATTTTAGGCCAATATGTATTCTGCCACATATTTTTGGAAAAAAATCCCAATAAGTGTATATTGATTGGTTTGCACAAAAGTCATTGTGTCTACAAACTAGGGGATAGATTTATATCATTTTCATTTATTTTTTACCAGTAATGGTGGAGATGATCGATTTTTAGTAGGACTGCGGCGTATAGATTGGACACCTAACTGACACTTTTAACACTTTTGAGGGGACCAGTGACATTACTACAGTAATCAGTGCTAAAAATATGCACTGTTACTGTACTTAGGACACTGGCAGGGAAGGGGTAAACACCAGGGGCAATCAAAGTGTGAAGTGTGTCCTTGGAGGTGCTTGCTAACTGTGTAGGGGATAGACTTACTAGATGAACATAGAGATTTGTGTCCCTGAATAGCAGGAACACAGGATCCCTGTGTTCATCTGTGACAGAACGGCGGTCTGCCTTGTTTACATTAGCAGACCACCGCTCTGTCTCTATGGGGAGCAATCACGGGTGGCTGGCCTACATCACGTTTGCTAGACCCGCTGATTGGCTCCCCCCTTTAGCCAATCAGCACACAAGCCAACTGGCTATTGTCCGGAACGACGTACAGGTACGTTTTTTGCAGCAATAGAGCCGACCTGCCACCACACTTTTACCAAATGTTTAAAAATCAACAATGAATTTTAGTGCACACAAAATACAAATTTTTGGTAAGATAGAAATAATAGGGTTGCATCCATTAAATAGGTACCAAACATGTCATGCTTTAAATTTGCGCATACCCGTAAAATGGCAATAAACTACAATACTCGCAATTTTCCATAAGTAATGCTTTAAAAGCATTTAAAGCTCATTGTATTAGAATTAACTATGATTGATGGCCCTAGAATCATTGCTCTCACTTTGATGTTTGTGGCAATACAAGCACATTTGCAATTACATGTGTGTGGAGGGCAACAAGATTGCGTTTAAATTGTTTTTTAACTTCATTTAATATTTAAATTTGTTAACACTTTTTTTTCATTTAACATTATTGCTATCACAAGAGGGTTAACAAGCCCTCTATGTGATAGCATTGGCAGGTGACTTATTACCTTTTGTAATGGATGTAATACTGGTTACATTAGTGAAATGCCTATTTCACCTTATGGTGCATACCTTATGTATATATGTATATATGTTACTGCTGAGATTTACTGCCCTACTAAAAATGCAGCTAGATCACCCCTCCTTTCGGAGAAGCAAGATGGCGCCTGAACAAGGGACACTACACCCAAAATAAGACCTCGTCATGACCTGGAAGGAAGACATAGACACATAGATACTCCAATTATCCAATCACCACCTTATACGTATTATATATGACTATTTCCTGGAAATGACTTTCCTCAGTCTTTATAAAGACAAAAGAGGAACTAATAAAATCAGAACGAACTAATGACTGAACTGACTGTCAGAGTTTGGTTTATTCTCTGTGCGCATATTAATCTTAAATTAGGAAGGAGCAGATATAATCTCGGACTGTTCTGGTCCAAATCCAAAACACTTTCAGGAAACATTAGGGGTCTACAAGACCCCAAATGTCACTCCTGTCCTCCACTTTAGCTGATCAAGCTCGGGGCTGTGCATGATTGGCTGTTTACTCGTTCAAGTTGACAACTTGAAGTCCAAGTCGACAACTTGAAGTCCAAGTCGTACTGTATATAGATGGCCCGTGGATGGTAAGTGGCTAAAGTAGTTGTAAACCACTTTAGTCAAGCTCATTAGCACAGTGTAATGCAGGGTAATGTACTTATAACTATAGCTGCAAATTTACCTCTCTAAAAGTTTCCTCTCTTGGCCCTCCTAAAGCTGCCAATCCATGGCTGTGGTTTAGGACAAGAAAGTTTGTAGATGAAGACATTACATCATGCACTCTCTGCAGCTATACACAACCACCAACAACTGGTACAGCTGTAGTTGTACCAGATCTCTCTCTCCTCTCCACAGTCTGTAAGTCTTAAGAGAAAGAGTGGGCCATCTCAATGGTTTGCTTGGTGTCAGGCTGAATCAGTGTAGCAGAGCAGGGATGATGGTTGGAAAACAGGAGCACTTGTAGGTGTGAAACTAAGCTGGTATAATTAGATTTCTATATTCTCTAGGTATACAACCACTAAAATTAGCTCATGTACAGTGCCAAAGGTTTACAATGGATTACTGCACAGATCTGGACAAATACACAAAACACCAAGATTCAAGTAAGAATACACATGCTGCTTGTATTTAGACAATAACTGCCTACCAAACATAGGTTCTAACCTTTCCTTACTCTATCCAAAACTAAAATAAAAAAGTTTAGATATAGATTCACAATGCAGTTTAAAATGTTATAGTTTCTTATTACTGACCTGTGTGCTCCAAGGTTAATGCAGCTTATTCCTAAATTATATCTGGACCTAATAAATCCTGGCTGTATTTCCAGGGCTTTTGAATAAGCCTCTACTGCTTCTTCACTTCTATCTCCATTGGCTAACGTTGCACCCAGGCGGTTCCAAAGTGAGTAGTCCTAGCAAAGAAGAGTTAGCACAAACTTTTTTTAAGTTCATAGTCAGCTAGCAAAGATAAATATAACATATATCAAAAATGTTTCTTGGTAAAGTGCATGTTAATTATTTTGTCTCTAATGACATCTACATTTAATTAAATAGTATTTATCACTGGTCTAGCTTTAATGCAAGCCTAAAATATATCATGAAGACATTAAAGTCCAGTTGATGCCCCATACCTTTTTCTCTTCTTATTGTTCAATACCTCTGCAAGTAATGTCTTTTGACTGATTGTTGCTTGCTAATGTCTAAAACACCCTTTTCTCTCAGTAAAAATGTTGCACTCAACCTCAACTGTTCTATGCCGGTATAGCTCAATATTAGTCACACCTTTCAGCACTAGTGTCCTCATGCAGACTTGAACTGCAGAAAATGGGACATGTCTGAACAGCAATATTACTGAGTGCTGATAACCTGGTCTACCTGATCAAACGTTGGTGGATACCAGACTGCACACTGCTATTTAGACCATGTGCACAACTGCTGTAATAGGGAAGTGGAAGTATGTACATGGTTAGTACATTGTTTATATGACTGCATATCTATTGCTATGAGTCTATTTGGACTTTAAACTAACTTAAACACATCAGCCACACTGCCAGGAAAAATTATGATTCTACTATTGTGGTTATCCAGCCGTTTTTCTGCTTCTTGGATAACTTCGTTGCTAATTGGACAGAAGTAAAGAACCAGTGAAAAAATGGGGACGGGAATGTGACAACTGCCATACAAAACGGCGAACATTGTCAAACTGAACTATTTGCCTGGAGTTCTGTTTTAATAGGATTCTAAAAAACCGGAAGGAAGTTTCAATATTGTGTGTTCCATAAGGCAGTTGTTAAAGAATGCATAGGGTCACCATGTCAAGGAAGGGCAGGGAGCTGCCTTTGACCATATACACTTCTAAAGCCTTTAGTGTTTTTGATGCTGTGTATCTGCTAAGTATTTTTTATTGTTTAACTGTATTTATTTATTTTAAAATATACATAGGGCATAGGTGGGGAAAGAAGATGTGAAGTTTGCATTTAGAAATTCTTCAGCTTCATGAACTTACTTCAGGTCGGACCATTAAGGCAGAGTTGAAAGCATCTACAGCTCTATCAAACTCCCCACTTAGGTTAAACAAAACTCCGAGTCCAGTCTGCAAGTCTGGGTCTGTTAGGTCCCCATTCTGATGTGCTGCCTCCAGATACAAATCCTTTACCTCTTCCAAGGAAGCACTGAAATTATAACAATTCAAGTTGAGAAAAGCAACCCATACAACATAGGAGAATATGGTCACACATATGATTTAACTTGCCTTATGCCATTGTTGCTATATATCTTGGCTGAGTAGTAACAAGCTGCGTTATTCTGAAAATATTTAATAATAGCTGTTGCTGTTGTCTGTAAAACTCTGTGCATACCAGTGACCGCTTCTAAAAGGATTGTATACATGGCTTATTTTATGTGTACCTTCTTTAGGCACATACCTCATGTCATGTGTGCTGTTTTTAGACATTTGTCTTTATTCTTTGAATATCTTGGGTTGTATGTCTGCTTATTTAGGATCTTTCTGATCTTGTGCTGTCAAACAAACTTGGATGATCTAATTATTTCCTATTGCCTTTATTAAAAGCAAGCTTCATTTTAGCTTTAACTTATCCCTAAACATCATTATCTTCCTTGGGACTGCCTAGTGAGAAATACACACAAGAAATGGCCAATTTGTGTTTATCTTGGATCCCTCTATACTTTTTATGCTGCAGAAAAATAAGCATTTGCTTCCTATCTTTATTCTGAGATTAACCTCCTCTAAACTAGTGCAAAACAGCAATATAATGTATTTGGCTTTTCACCAAAGAAGAACATGATCCCTTCAACCGATAAAAGGCTTCCAGGACTACATGGGCAATTTTCCCCCTGTTTTTGTCTTCATTCAGCATTATTGCACTGTGCCCTTCTTGATTAAGCTGAAATAACCACAGGAAATGGGTCACTGCTAATACGTCTTTAAAAAGTAAACTTAATAAGCATTCAAAAATTGATTTTCAAGTTGCAACAGCAGTTTAAGGGAATCAATCATTACAATGCCAGCATGCAGCTTAGCAATGATTACAGTGCAAGCATATCTAAACCCATATATTGCAGCTTACAACTCCTTAAATAGAATGGCTGGCTAAACCCATATATTGTAGCTTATAAGTCCTTAGATGTAGTGGCTGACTAGTTTTCTTTTTAGGAAGCTTTTTTTTACTTTATTTTCACCTTATGACTCTGCCAGTGACACACTTACAGTCCTAGGGTGACAAATATTCACTAACTTTATCTATGGAGTTTCACTGATACCATGGGACAGAAGTGTTTTAGACTATAGAGCACCTATTGAAAAGTAGTCAAAATCATCTAAGACGCTCCATGTTTTGTTTATACTTCGACTTTTGATATAAGTAGTTATTGTCATTGTTCAAACTTTTTCCAGTACAGTTTTATGATAACTATAATTCTGACACTAGTTTGGTATGAGTTCAAAGTCTTAGAAATCGATGTATATATCATGTTTTGAGTAATAGGTGTCAATTTTTTTGTGTGGTAAGCAAGTCAATAAATGTAATAAATTTAGACCCCAATATAGGTTCCACAATCGTGCAAAATGAATAATTTTTATAATCAAGTAAATACAAGTGTTAAACTGTACTAATTGTGAAACAAAAAACATGTGATTTGATTTTAAATAAAGTAATGTAAAGGAGCTTCTCATTTTAAGGTACAAGCGTTTTAAGGTACAACTACCTGTAGTGATATATAATAATATTAATAACCATACTCCCTAGTGTAATATGTACAAATAAACATTAATCACAATAGCGTAAAGCTTTGGAATTTCCACCAAACAGTGATGTGATAGGTGTCACTACATAAAAAAAGTGTTTCCCTCTTCCGATGAGGATGCCAGAGGCTGTTCTTTAAGAGCTTCTAAAGTCTAGGGCCCCTTTACAATTCTCTGTCTATCGGGGCAGATTTGGAGGGAATACAGGAGTACATATGGGGATACAGGAATCTGTGTAGCGCAGGGGCAGCAAGCAAAAATAATACTAATAAAAAGACAACCGTAACTAGATAGGTACGGTTACCTTGTAACAGAACTGGGCTAACCTTTGGTTAGGTGTACTAATAACAGGGAAAAGGAAAGGTAAGGAATTCAATGTGGTCACAAATATATACTATGCTTTTATTACATGTTATAGTTTTTGCTTGTTAAGACTTTGCGACTTCCAATAACTTTTGGGAAGTTTATTAAATGTAATGAGCACATATTATTGAGCCCATTCCCAATGCATTGTTTAATTTGAATATTTTGTGAAAAATGTGACGTTACTACTAAATTACATGTATTTAGGGGTACCAAAATTACTCTCCTGAGGAACCTGATCAGATACATTTAAATCTTAAAAGCACTGCAATTGCAAATTATAAAAAGAAATTAGGTGTAAAATAATGTTTTAATGTAGGTGTAGATTTCTGCCTTAAGATAATGTCTTTATTTGTTTAAAATATCTTGTGAAGTTGGGACATTACCTTAGCTCAGCTTATGTACTGTTTGTGTACTGCTTAAGTCATAACTGTTTATGTGTACACATGCAAATGGTAAATTGTTAAGGAGATGTATTAATGAGTCCCTGAGTATCCAAAATGAGGAGCTTGAGACGATCTGGGAATTTCTGATAATCAGCCGGCTGGGGTAAGTCTTTGCTTACATTGAGTTATCGGACGTCCTTGGTGGGTAAAGCATTAACGGGACAAAAGGTACTTATTTTATTATCCTTATTGCAACTGTATTGATTGGTGTTTATATGTTATATTGTCACTGTCTGCTGTCCATCGGAGTGTTATAGATAAGAAAAGGAAGAATAGTGCTGTTAACAGTTTATATAAAGCAGATTACATAATTAGAGAAATCTATGGGAGCAGGATGGATCAACGATGACAAGAAAAAAAAAAATACTAGACATAAAGGGAAGTGTTCAGTAGTTTAGTTGGATTGAGAGGCAGGCCATACATCTAGAAAAGTCTACAATATGAGAAAAAGCCAAAACAGAGAAACAATGGTGAAAATGTATAGGAATCACATAATGTTTGGCCCTGGCCCAAAACAGAATGCTTTATATGTTGTCAGAGAAGGAAGATGGGATGAGCAGTATGGCAGAACTGTCTGATTTATAGAAGTTAGCTTTAGGTTTATTGCAGTAGATGGCATGAAAGACATATTAGAACAAAATAAGGAAAGCAGATTTTAGGGAGGTAAAACAAACTTAAGCGGGCAGTCCTCTTTCTTATAAAAGGGGTCCCAGCGGCAGATTCTGTGGCGCACCTCTCCCGCTGCTTCTCAGTCGTTTTCCCTGCTTACCGGAGCCGTCAGTAGCGCGGAAGACGATCCGGTCCTTTCCCCTTTTAGGCAGGAAGTCGAGTGAGGGCAAGCTGGCCCCTTTTTGACTCTATGGCCTTGGAGGACCGGAGTGACGTCATACGTTGCTTCCTCCCAACGACCTTAAAGGGCCTCATGATGAAAAAAAAAGACTTTTTTTTTTTTTTGGATTTTGCTTTTTAGTGTAAATGTGAGATCTGAGGTCTTTTTGACCCCAGATCTCACCTTAAAGAGGACCTGTCCTGCTTATTTCTATTACATGGGATGTTTACATTTCTTGTAATAGGAATTAAAGTGATCAAAAATGGTTTTTAAAAGGGACAGTGTAAAAACTAAAAATAAAAGGTAAAATAAATAAGAAAAAAAATGTAAAGTGCCCTGTCCCTCTGAGCTTGCGCGCAGAAGCGAACGCATACGCAAGTCCCGCCCACATATGTAAACGGTTTTTAAACCACATGTTAGGTATCTCCATGATCGTTAGAGCAAGAGCAAGAGCAATAATTCCAGCATTAGACCTCCTCTGTATCTCTAAGCTGGTAACCTGCAGAAATGTTGTCAATATTTGTCGCCATTCCACGAGCGCGTGCAATTTTGAAGCATGACATGTTGGGTATCTAGTTACTTGGCGTAACATTATCTTTCACATTATAGAAAAAAATTGGGCTAACTTTAAAGTTTAATAAGGTAATATATCTGTGCTCATAACAAATTATCATAAACCTGAAAAGCAAAGGCAGCCAGCACAAAAAGGCAAGATTGCACACCAATATAACATATAATTTAAGGAGGCAACGCCAATGCAAGTGTATATATATAAAAACAATATAGCAAAAGATAACAAAAGTTCATGATCAATTTAAAAGTCCATAGTGAAAGGGATGATGCTCTTCCAAACACCCATGGAAAGAATGAATTCAAACAAACCACGTGGAAATAAGATGGACTCTTACCAAACAAAATTGACCCTCAATGATGGAGAGGTCAATAACAGCAAAAACCTGTAAATGAATGGATTCCAGAAGTGGCTGTGATAGATCCAATTGATTCCAATGGAAGATGATGGCACAAGCTTATTCACATCCCTATGCTCAAATGAACAAATCACCTCAAGGAAAGACAAGCTAAAATAGTGTAGTATGTCCAACCAATACTAATTTATTAAAAGTATTGCACTTACAAGCAAGTAAAGAGTGAAGGCATATAAAGCATCCATTGTTGGCGTACTTACGTCATATGTCCTGTGCTGCCTTACGCGTTTCGTCACTAATTGACGTCATCAGAGGCATGATCAGAGATGTTCAACTGAATATATATATATATATATATATATATATATATATATATATATATGTGTCTAGTAATAAAAACCGGCTAAGAAACATTTTTTTTCCCGTATGCTGATGGATTTATGTTTGAATTTTTAAAATGGCAAGAATATTACTGTTAACACCTCCGAGAGAGAAAAAATAAATAAAGGGGGGGGGGAGACTTTATATTGTAGTTTATTTGATTCTGTAATTCAGATGTTCTACTTGAAGAAATGACTAAATTCTTGCATGGCAATCCTTGTTGTTCTAATGCCACCTGGTATGGTTACAGAAGCTTTGCTAAGCCATCATCCTAGTACACTTCTCTACTCTTGTTCAAGGTTGAAAGAGACTGTGAAAGTTCCTGGGAATGCCTGGAGGAAGAGCCATGATGCCAACCCAAAGCCTGAAAGTTCCAGTGGATGAGAGAGAGAGAAAGAGGGAGAGATCTGAGGTGCCAGCCTGAAGACCCAAGTGACCGAACCGATAGGATAACTTCTTTGCTTTCTGCAACATCAGTTCTGTCTTTATCAAGAGGCAAGCTCTTATGGGGTGGTAGATTTATTCTGGCTATATAGCAAGGTACAGAATCCTCTGAGGTGTTTAAAAGTTTAGGAAATTAACTTAAGGACTGAAATAATGTGGACTTTGTACAACCTGGAAATTTATGGAAATTTATGGACATATACAAGGCTCAATACAAGTGAGACTTTTTTGCTGTAGATTACTTTATTAACTTAAGGACTGTCACATTCTCCTTTTCTCTGTCGCTCATTGACAGACGCAGACTTCTTGATTAATATCAGTAGGGATATACTGCCCCCTACAGGAGTAGGACACTAGGCAGGAAAAAAGTTCTGGCCACACCTATGGGCAGCCCCAGGGGGTATATCCTCTCTCTCCCTGCTATAGGATGTCAGTTTTTTTCTGCCTAGTCAGGAGTAAGGACCTAAGTTCCTTGCTGGGATCTCTGGTCCTGGCAAGCTTTTTTTAGATAAATCTTTTTTTAGTTAGCTTTTTTTCTCCAGTTGGTCCTGTGAGATCTTCAAGCAATTATGCTGGATCTGGGCGACGGGCTGGATGTTGAGATCCAGTGGTCACCCCAGCCGGCCTACAAGCGCGTGCAGGCCCTAGCTCTGCGCTGGGTCGGCCGCGACATAGTCCCACTGAGCGGGGACTGGCCCCGCGAGTTAAATATCTCGCCAGGTCGCCTACGACCAGTCGAAATCTGAGTCGTGGCGTCCGTGTTGGCCGACAGCCCCCCCACCTCGGTGGAGAGGGGTTATGTCAGGAGTTGGCGCCCGCCTGTTCCGGTATGGTGAGTAGAATGTTCCCCCTCTCCCCCTGACGGGTTTTGGGGTGGACGCGGGCCCCTCCCCAGGATGGTCGGACCCTCATGATTCTGGGTTCCCCTCTGTCCTGTTACGCACCCCCACCTATCTTCCCCCCTCACTAGTGGGTTACAGCCCACATATGGAGGCGGTGGGGGGCGCCGCCGGTGTTGCCCTAAAAACGATCGTGCGGGGGGGTTAATACCTGTGCTTTCAGGCCCATCTACCGATCGATCCATAGCGTAGGCACACGGGGGTCCCCTGTTGGCACTGCGGACTGCACGAGGCCGCCATTTTTCCGCGGGCCGCGTGGGGCAGCCATTTTGTTGTAGCCTTCATGTCCTCTGCATGGCGGCGGCCATCTTGGTACACCCAGCTTGTCTTGCTTGAGAGCTGAGCAGCTGTAGGAGTTACTGAGGGCGTGTAAGGGGGCGGACCCCTTGTGGAGTGATTTTCCTAGACCTGGGAAAATCACTCCACAAGGACTTCCTGTCAGATAGACAGCGCTGAGAGCAGTCCTGTTTTGAACTCTGGTGCATTATATGGTGAGCCTTTTGGGGGTCTCTCTTCTCTCTCTGCGGGGGTCTCGAGCACGTGACCACTGAGGGGCGCTGTTGCACTGGGGGATTCTTTTAAAAAAAAAAAAAAGTTTTTTTTTTTTCAATTTTGTCATTTTTTGGCTGACAGGTTCCCCTGGCGTTGCCATGGACCCTGCTGCACATGAGTCCCCATCTGATCCCCTCGAGGTGGCCGCAGGGCCCTCCGATTCTCCACTCACCATTGATGCACTTTCGGCGGTCCTGGAGTCATTTGTGTCCCGGGTGGAGGTGGCCTGTCAGGGACGGGGGGCTAAAAAACGACCCCCGCCTACCCCTGTTTCGTCTGATGCCTCAGACTCTGATCCTGAGCCGGTCGCTGCTGCTGCGGGTTCCTCCTTTAGGGTTGATGTCCCGCGCTCCTCTGACAGTGAGGATGCTCTTCCTGCCTCTGCCATAGCACAGGACGAGGCACTGGTGGACGCACTGATTATGTCAGTCTGGGAGACCCTAAAACTGGAGGTTGCACCAGTTGATGCAGTTCAGACGGAAGTTGCCTTTGGCACTCGCAAGCCCTCCAAGGTGGAAAAGGGGTTTCCCTTTCCCAAATGCTTTGATGATATTATTAAAGATGAGTGCGCCCATCCAAAACGACCCCCTGGGATGCCTAAACGGATTGCTAGACGCTACCTGTTTGAAGAGTCCCTCCTTAAAAAATGGACGGTGCCACCTGTGGTGGATCCGCCGGTTTCCAGACTAAATAAGGCCACGGTTATCCCGGTGGAGGATTCCCCGTCCTTTCGGGATCCAGTTTACCGTAGGGCGGAATCTGTGTCCCGTTCCATATTCTCCCTGGCAGGGTCGGCCTTAAGGCCAGTGTTTACCATTGCTCTCGTTTCACAGACATTGACGGAATGGGCCATGCTATTACGCCATGACCTGGAGGGGAGAAGTCTCCCTCCTACCGTGCCGGAGTTGCTGGAGTAAATAGTGCAGGGGCTACAGTTTGTTTGTGACGCCGCACTGGATGCTGCCCCATTGCTGGGGCGTGTGTCGATCTCGGCGGTGGTCCTCCGGCGCATGCTATGGTTAAAGTGCTGGTTGGCAGATCAGGCTTCCAAAAAAAGCCTTGACTGATCTCCCTTTTCAGGGGGATCGCCTGTTTGGTGCTACCTTGGATGAGATTATTAAGGATCTCACTGGGGGCAAGAGCACCTTTCTACCACAGGCTAATAAAGGTAAGGAACCTCGTCGCAATCAGGGACCTTCCTTTACAGCTCACAAGGAGTTTTTTCGCTCCTCCGGGGCCGGCGATAAGGCAAAGTCCTCCAAAGCCCCCCCGGGGGGTTTCAAGAGACCCTGGTCTGGTAAGCAAAAATCCGGTCCTTCCAGTCCTGAGGATAAGACCGCTTCAGCCTGAAGGTGCGCCCCCACCCAGATCAAGGGTGGGGGGGGTGTCTTCGCCGGTTCCCGGACCCGTGGCTCTACAGTATTCAAGACAAATGGGTTCACGAGGTCATACGGTCGGAACACGAGATCGAGTTGCGATTGCTTCTACCGGTGCGGCTCTTCCCTTCCAATATGCGACTGTCCCCGAATCGCCTAATGGCTCTGTTGGGGGCAGTGCAGCACTGGATGCAAATGGCGCCCATAGAGGGTGCCTATCTTCACGTTCCCATTTACGCAGGACACCAGCGGTATCTGCGCTTTGCGGTGGGAGCGGACCATTATCAGTTTGTGGCGTTACCCTTTGGTCTCGCCTCTGCTTTCCGGGTCTTCACAAAAATTTGGGCCCCAGTCCTGGCGTTGTTGCGGCAGCGGGGCATATCGGTCCTGGGCTACCTGGACGACCTCCTCTTCTGTGCGGAGTCTCCGCAGGCTCAGTGTCATACGCAGACTCTCCAAAAGGAGATTCTTCCCAAATGGAAATGGAATTCCGATTTCCTGGACAATCGGATCCGGCTGAGCGAGCGGACCAGGTAGTTTCTGGTTTGGGGGCCTCGGTCTCTCCGATGCTCAGTCAGGGGAAGCCCTTTTTTCCGAAAGTATCCAGGTTATCGATAAATGTGTTGGAACTGACAGCGATCAGGTTTTGCCTGGTTCACCGGACCGAGCATCTTCAGGGCTGCTTGGTTCGGATTCATTCGGACAATGCCACGGCCGTGGCCTATGTCAACCATCAAGGGGACACCAAGAGTGTTCTAGCGGCCGTGGAAGTGGCCGGCATGTTTTGGGCGGAACAGTTTGTTCCGGCTCTGTCTGCAGTTCACGTTCTGGGTGTGGAAAATTGGCAGGCGGACTTTCTCGGCCGTCAGACCTTGGATCAAGGAGAATGGCCTCTTCAGACAGAGGTTTTTCACCAGTTGTGCCTTCATTGGGGCACCCCGGACGTGGATCTGTTGGCATCTCGGCTCAACAGAAAGGTGCAGAGGGTTGTAGCCCGCGCCCGCGCCCGCGATCCTCTGGCGGACGCCGCAGACGCACTGAATACTCTGTGGGGGCAGTACCAGCTGCTGTATGCCTTTCCTCCTCTCAAGTCATCACCGAAACTTCTTCGCAGGATAGAGGCGGAGGGAATTCCAGTCATCCTTGTGACTCCGGATTGACCTCATCGGGCCTAATATGCCGTCTTGGTCAGGCTGGTCGCAGACGCTCCTTGCCGACTTCCTCTCAGGGAAGATTCCCTTGCTTAACTTATCCCAGAAGGTGGCCTTTTTGGTGGCTATCACTTCTGCACGCAGGGTGTCGGAACTGGCGGCATTGTCCTGTCGTTCCCCATATCTGGTGGTTCATAGGGATAAGGTGGTTCTTCGTCCGAATCCATCCTTTCTTCCTAAGGTGGTTTCAGAGTTTCATTTGAATGAGGATATTGTGTTACCTTCCCTGTGTCCTAAGCTCAGTCATCCTCGGGAGTTTGCATTACACTCCTTGGATGTGGTTCGGGCGATCAGGGTGTACTTGGCAACTACTGACTCTTTTCGTAAGGCTGATTCACTCTTTGTGATCACGGATGGCCCTAGAAAGGGGTTGCCTGCGTCTGCCGTGACTATCTCCAGATGGATCAGACAGACGGTGGTGCAGGCTTATTCTATTAAGGGTCGGGTTCCTCCGTTCCCTGTTAAGGCGCACTCCACTCGGGCGCTTAGTGCTTCCTGGGCCTTCCGCCATCAGGCGTCGGTGCTTCAGGTTTGCAAGGCGGCTACCTGGTCGTCGGTTCATACCTTTACAAAATTTTATAAAGTTGATGTGCTGGCATCGGCGGATGCCTCTTTTGGCCGAAAGGTTTTGCAGGCCGCTGTTTGAGGGGACCGTTGGTCTACCTCGGGGGTTTTTGTTTTTTTTTCAGTTGGGTCTCATCCTTTTGTTCAAAGAGTCCTTGATGCTTCTGGTTGGCTCCGGTTGGGCCTTCTGGATTGGATTTTTATTTCTGTTATCCCACCCCTCATTTGTGCCACTGCTTTGGGACGTCCCTACTGATATTAATCAAGAAGTCTGCGTCTGTCAATGAGCGACAGAGAAAACTGGATTTTTGACTTACCGTAAAATCCTTTTCTCTTAAGCTCATTGACAGACGCAGGACCCGCCCCTCTATTTTTGAGTTGGGTTGGGTTGAATTCTCTGACACTGTTTTGTTACATAACTGACATCCTATAGCAGGGAGAGAGAGGATATACCCCCTGGGGCTGCCCATAGGTGTGGCCAGAACTTTTTTCCTGCCTAGTGTCCTACTCCTGTAGGGGGCAGTATATCCCTACTGATATTAATCAAGAAGTCTGCGTCTGTCAATGAGCTTAAGAGAAAAGGATTTTACGGTAAGTCAAAAATCCAGTTATTTCTCATAAACATTTGCTATACAGTTGAGATGACAGTTGAAATGACCATTATTTATGTATCATTATCTTGTCATATGTAATTTAAATGTGTCTATTGGTTTTATAGTTATATACATGCTTATAAGGGTGATATATATTGGAGACAAGATTCATAAATGATCACGTTGTGACAAACAAGAAGGTTCTAAGGATGCACCCCTTACACACTGGCTTCAGTTTGTCCTTTTCTATAACTTAATTTAGAGTGCTTCATTAATGGGTTTTAACTGACAATCTTAAGATGTGGCAACACAGAGGAATTTTTTTATTAGATAACATGGCAATGTTTACCAGAAATTGAGCCTGAGAATGGTGATAAATGTGACTGGGACATAATTGGAACTATCTTTGAGATTGTACAAAAACACAGAGATAAACTCTAAAGAGATGTGTATGACTTACTAGTAGGTGTTACTAAGGGTGACAAAATCCTGTTCATAACAAGTCTATGAAGGTGGGTTTGTCTTTAGTGGTGACAAGTAATGGGTTGGTCTTTATATGGATAGAGATTTCTATTGGTGTAATGTTGTAAACATTGCCTCGGTCATATCCTGATAATATATTGTATTTAAAATACTGAACCAGGAAATAAAGGACGAGTGATGCATTATTCTGTGTCCGTGTTTTGACTTCGGTCCTACATTGCTCCCCGTAGAGCTCTTTGTTTGTGTGTGTGTGTTTGGAAGTGTGGAATGGAGAGTGCCGGCACAGGTTAGTATTGAAGTAATATAATAGGGAGTACATCCTTTATGATAGACAGGTACTATTAACTTGTTGTAAGTCAGGTTGTAGTGGCATTTCAGTTGGTTTTAAAATAAAAGTTTATAATACTACACCATGAGAGCAATCTCCTCTCTCCCCCCTTATCTGCACATTTATGCTGAGCTTTAATAGAGTGCTGGAGTGCCGTGCTACACATAATATGATAATTCCATATCAGAAGATATGGGTGGATGTTAGCAGCAATCTGAATGCATTTTTTTGGTGATCAGCCTGTGAACTCTCAGAATTATCCCTCTCCTTTTTTTGCCTACGAGTCAATAGAGTCTGGTGAGTGCATTGTGCATGTGTGTTGTGTGTATGTTAGTGGAAAGGACATCACCTCTGTCTTCACTTGTAGTGGATGCTTAATTCACGTTAATTGGATCAATCTTGGACTTTATGGACTGCTAATTTTTAATTTACATTTTTTAAGTTTCACTTTTATATGTAGTGACAACTATACCATTGTTTGGTGGAAATGTCAAAAATGTACGCTATTGTGATTAATGTTTATGTGTACATTTTACACTTGCAAGTGCAGTTATTAATAATATTATATAAGCAAGTCAATAAACCTCTGCTTTGCCAATTTGACTCTTGCTGGAAAGGGTTTTATTCCTGAATTTATATGGGCAAGGATAGCCCAGCTCTGGTTCAATTTATTAAAAAAAGCTGATTCTAATTTGTTAGTTTGGACTTTTTGCCCTATAAGCGCACAGTTGTAATTTTCAAAGGAAATGGCATAATGTTAAAGTCTCTATTAATGCAGTTCAGGAAAAAACTTAATGTTAAAATGCTGATAAAGTAGATGAAACTGGACTAGGGACACTGTGCTGTACATGTAAAAATGCGGGACTCTGGATGCTAGGGACTTTGAAATCTTTTCTGGTCAGATGAAGAAAATTAGACCAATAACAAATTATTTCTAACTGGCCAAGTACTAGTACAGTAAATATTGTTTATTTCTGTAGTGTGTAAAGGGCTCATATTGTGGTCAATTTACTCTCCTTAGCAATAAAGTTTCTTTAACTTTACCTTTCACAAAATGGTTTTGACATTCTCCTGGTCAATGCTGGAGATTCAGATTTCTTCACTAGAAACTTATATCTGGGATTCTGCTTAATCCATGTTTTCAGAGCTTCATATGCATCTTGCTGATGCCCTATGTTGGTATAGCTGACAGCCAAGGCCATGAGCGCTTTTAAATTATTTGGTTGTAGCTGTAAGCACCTGGAAAACAATAATGAAACCACATATTAGTATATAAAAGGCTAGGATATTAGGTGTGTATCTCTTTAAACATTTAGTTCGCTCTAAAAATATTTTGTTGCTGTGGTGCATACAGTGTTTGAATTTCTAGGTCTGTTTTCTAGCAGAAGAACATAAAATATGCGCTTGAAAGCAAGAAACAGCAGAAAAACCTGCAAGTTCCCTAATTTATTATCAAGTAAAGACCATGTTCTTTTGAAAAATGGTAACACAAACAAAGGAAGGATTATATACTGTATATTTATATTTTACTTTTACTGCTTGTCAGTGAGAACCCAAAACACACCATATACCTTGCAACCTTCAGATTGTAAGATGTAAATATATTCTGATTTCAGAATCTTGCTCATATGCTCCTAAAATATGTGATTGTGGTGGTTATACTGTAGTATCACTGATTACAGATTTAGCCCCCCTTCATATTTGCGCGACTTGTCCTGCAACTTGAAACTGCAAAGTCGCATGAAAAATCATACCCCATGATTTCCAATTAGTACCGTTTATATCTGTGCGACTTCACAGCAGTCCCTGCACTACTTTAGTCCAGCTTCGATGTGACTTGAGGTCCATAGACCTCAAGATTACACATTCATTGCTTCAAGTTGCGCCAAAGTTACACGACCTTCAGGTCGCACAAGTGTAAAAGGGGCCTTAGGCAGTTTTATACCGACACTCAATCTATTGATGTAAGAATACATTGTTTGCAGTACCCGTGCTTCATTGTTCTTTTTCCAGAATCAATCACACACAGGTCATGGGAAGTTTTGTTCTGAAATATTTTCTGTAGTTATGCCAAAAGTCTCACACTAAAGTGACAAACACGACTAGGGGACAAAAGCTGCCATCTTGCTGGGTTGGCTACTAGCAAGCACACAGTGGTGTAGGGCTATGGCAGAATGTGATCTTTTTTTAATGAAAAAAAAAATGAGTTGTAGTCTACAAGAAATATTATACTATGTGCAATTTTATGTTCATGTTTATGTCAATTCATGGCATCATAAAATGTAAACCTTTTTCTTTTGCGCTGGTGGTGGTCACAAGAGTGAGAAGTGAAAGGAACCTGTTTGTGAGTTGTAATGATAGTAAAAAGGAGATAGGAAAGGCAATGCTAACCTGCAATGGCATAATTGATAAAAATATCACATTGTCCCCATAGCAAATAGTGTGGGCCTCTAGTGACAGGACTGCTGGTTTTGTCTCTTGTTTTTAGGGTGCTCTTGTTTTCAGGCATTAATTGTGCATGTATAGCAAATCAAAAGCCTAAATTTCAATATATTCTGGTTGAAGAAATGTATGAAGTTAAGATGTGGCTATTGTCATGGCAGTTATGGCTCAATGTGGCAAAAAAAAAAAAGCTATTCACTTTCAGGATTTTCTGCCTTTGCTACATTGGGTCATTGTGAGAACAGTTTATTGGCACTCTATGTGGCAGGTTTAGGTATTTTCCTTTTTAAACTGGAGTCAATACATCGATCACCAAAATCATTATTAAATTACAGCAAGTCTCTTCTGTGGTTTTTACTTGCTGCTAACACATCAGCCAGTTTAATTTCTCAAAGTATATGATTGGTTAAAGTGGTTCCAAAGGCTCATTCTATGCATGAAGGTAAAAAAACCTCCTCTGTGAATCAGCCCCTCCTACAGCCTCCCTAATACTTACCTAAACCCCACCTCGATCCAGCAATGTTGCACGAGAGCCTCAGCTCTCCAGGAACTCACCCTCCTCATTGGCTGAGACAGCAGTGGGAGCCATTCCCAGCCAGTGAGCAAATGAGGAGAGAGAGGGGGCAGGGCTGAACCGAGGCCCTGTGTGTGAATGTATAAATGTGAAAAACACTTTCTGTGCTATCCCTATAAACCACCTATTACTCAACTCTATATACTACGTGTGTGAATGAACAAGCAGAGCCACGGCTCAGGAACAAGCCTGCTTGGGTGCCCCAAGTGCAAGCTGCTTGCTCTAGGACACCTGGCAGGAGGGAGGGGCCAAGAGCACTGGTAAGGGACCCAGAGAAAAGGAGGATTGGGGCTGCTCTGTGCAAAATCACTACACACAGCAGGTAAGTATAACATGTTTGTTATTTTAAAAAATAAAGTAAGCCTTTATTATCACTTCAATAGCTACTTCCCTGGTCCAAGGTGTTAATAGTGTTGTGCCTCTTACAAAGCTTCTTAATGAGGTAAATAAATAATTAACCAAAGAGTGTCAAAGTGTGCACTGTATGTGTCTAAGGCCAACCATAGATGGTTCAAATCTCAGCCAGTTCAGCAGGAACCGGCCGAGATTCAAACCATGTATGGGCAGGGTTTTACTAAATGTACTTGGATCCAACCAGCCTGCTGGATTTTGCATGCGATTAGAACTAGAGGCTGGTATCGCATCAGTAATCATGAAAAGAGAAAAGGAAGGCGCCTCTAAGTGCAGCGTAAAACCGTTTAATGACACACAAATGCCTGTTGGCTCCCTTTCCCTGAAGCCTTCCAGCAGTGTTGGGAGATGGAAGGAGAGACATGGAGCACTGAGGAGAAAGGTCCCGAGCCGGGGTCTCCTCAGTGTTCAACACCTCTCCTTCCATCTCCCCACGCTGCTGGACAGCTTCAGGGAAAGGGATCCAACAGGGAGCCCATGGAACGTACCCCTGTGATGTCCCCATATGCTTGCTCTTCATGAATGATCGTGTAAGTATTCTTCATTTGTGTGTCATTAACCACTTGCCGACTGCGCACAGTATATTTACTGCGGCAGTCGGCCCCGGCCAGGCAGAGTGACGTAGGTCTACGTCGCTACTTCCTGCCGGTCCTGTGCGCGCTCCCGCGCGTGCCCGCCGACACCGATGGCTCGATTGGGTTCAGAACCGATCAGTCATCAGGTCCAGGCCAATGATTTTTGGCCTGGACCTGTTGATCGGTCCTGCCCAATCAGATCATCCTCTAAGCCTGTGAAATGTAAACACAGGCTTAGAGGAGATGTGCCCTCCCCCCACAACGGTCTTTTTGGATCCAGCGTGAGAGGAGAGCACATCTTACTGTGAGTACTGCACCAAGCACACCCACACACAGGTAGATAGGCACATTTCACCCCCGATCGCCCCCCCGATTAACCCCTACAGCACCTGACACAACACACACTATATACAGCATATAGCAGTTACCTATATACCTGTATAAGTGTGATTTGTGAACAGGTGTAGCACTTGCGACCCCCCCTTTTCCACTTGAATTACCCCCCACCCCCCCTAATAAAGATTTGAGCCCCTGATCTCCCCTGACCCCCCCCTGATCACCGCTAGTTAACCCCTACACCCTCTGTCACATCAGCACTAATACAAATGCAATATACGGTGTTATTGTATATTTGTATTAGTGTCATTGTGATCAGAATTAGCGCAGGCGACTAAGTTTCTGTCCCAAGAAGGTTTAGGGTCCCCGCCACCCGCCCAATAAAGATTTAAGCCCCTGACCCCCCCCTGATCACCCCTACACCCCCTGCCATAACACACACCGTATACAGTATATAGCATTTTGCTATATACCCGTATAAGTGTGATTTGTGGTCAGGTCTAGCGCTTGCGACCCCCCTTTTTCCACTTGAATTACCCGCCACCCCCCCCTAATAAAGATTTAAGCCCCTGATCCCCTCCTGATCACCGCTAGTTAACCCCTACACCCTCTGTCACATCAGCACTAATACAAACGTAATATACAGTGTTTTTGTATTTTTGTATTAGTGTCATTGTGATCAGAATTAGCGCAGGCGACTAAGTTTCTGTCCCAAGGAGGTTTAGGGTCCCCGCCACCCGCCCAATAAAGATTTAATCCCCTGATCCCGCCCTGATCACCCCTACACCCCCTGCCACAACACACTGTATACAGTATATAGCATTTTCTATATACCCGTATAAGTGTGACTTGTGACCAGGTTTAGCGCTTGCCACCGTTCCTTTTATCCTTAGGATACCCGCCAGCCCCTTCCAATAAAGATTTAAACCCCTGATCCCCCCCTGATCACATCCCGTTAACCCCTACACCCTCTGTCACATTAGCAATAATACACACATAATATACTGTTTTTACTGTATTTTGTATTAGTGTCATTGTGACTTGAGGTTGCGCTAGCTAGCTAGTTTCTTTCCCAAAGGAGGTTTAGGGTCCCCGCCACCCCCCCCCCCAGATCCCCAGCGCATAGTTTAGAAGTAACCCCTTGATTACCACACACGCACGCACGCACATACACTTCCATTTCTAGTATAGTGTTTGAACAGATCAATATCTGATCTGATCAGAACTATACTAGCGCCCCCATAGTTTAGGGTTCCCAAAACGCGGTGTTTGCACGATCAGCACTGATTCCGGCCAGCACCTGCGTTTAACCCTTTCACCCAGGCAAGTGTAGTAATCAATAGATTACTGTCACTTGCAAAAAAACACAAGACACAAAACCGCTGTGTTAGCAGAGTCAGGCCTGATCCCTGCTAGCATTAGCAGTTTTTTTGGTAGCGCTTGAAATAATCTTCGACAACCAGGTGCTTTTATTACCTGTGAGTCGCATCACTGTACGGGTAAATTTAGTTACCAAAATGACCAAACGTTCGTACAGAGATGAAGAGCTTATCAGTTTTATGCTGACCGAGTCATCTGATAGCGAAGGGGAAGCTACAATGACCGAATTAGTGTCAGTATATGAACCTGATGACAGCAGCGGCTCCCTGACAGATAGCTCCGACGACAGATGGGTCCCTGTTAGACCCAGGCGTACCCGACCCCATTCTGAAGTTGTTGAGATGCAGGAATCGCAGGGTGCTCGTATGGAGCAGAGTGTGGTTACTAGTGCCGCTCATTTTTCTGGCGACCTGGCAAGCGCCAGCGGCCTAGTACAACCTGGACCTAGTACAACCAGCACTGCAGTAAGACCTGGTGACGTGGCGAGTCCCCTAAGTGCAGTTGAAGCTGGTGCGGTGGCTAGCACAAGTAGTGGCCCGCAGCCACCGCGTATTCGTAGACAGGCCCGTAGAGCCCATAGTGCCCTCCCTGATGCGCTGGCATATCCTAATTGGCAACCCACCGATACTACAGCGCCAGTACTTCCCCCATTCACCGCCCAACCTGGAATCCACGTGGAGACAGCTGGTTTTACGCCCCTAAACTTTTATGAGCTGTTCTTCACGGAAGATCTTTACAGATCGATTGTGGATCAATCAAATTTATATGCACAACAGTTCATCGCCGCCAACCCAAATTCACACCTTGCCAGACAATTCGGCTGGAAACCTATAACGGTTTCCGAATTTAAGATCTTTCTGGGCCTTTCCCTCCACATGGGCATAACTAAACAGAGTGAATTGCGGCTATATTGGTCCACTAGCCCAGTTCACCATATGCGCATGTACTCTGCCTCCATGTCCAGGGGGAGATACGAGCAAATTCTGCGATTCATGCATTTCAGCGATAATGAAATCTGTCGTCCTCGGGGAGACCCTGAATACGATCGGCTCCACAAAATTCGGCCCCTCATAGACCACTTCAATCAGCGGTTTGCAGCCTTGTTTACCCCCGAACAAGTTGTCTGCGTTGACGAGTCCCTGATTAAATTTACTGGCCGCCTTGCTATGAAACAGTACCTCCCCAGCAAGCGTGCCAAGTACGGGGTCAAACTGTATAAATTGTGTGACAGGGCCACAGGCTATACAGTTAGTTTCTGGGTCTATGAGGGAAAAGATAGCTGTGTGGAGCCCCCCAACTGCCCAGACTACATAGGGAGCAGCGGTAAGATCGTTTGGGACTTGGTGTCACCCTTATCCGGAAAGGGGTACCATTTGTACGTGGACAACTTTTATACAAGCGTGCCACTATTTAGTCACCTTCTCGATTTACAAATTGGCGCATGTGGCACCGTGCGACCTAATCGCCGGGGCTTCCCCCAACGGCTTGTAAATTCCCGTCTTAGTCGGGGGGCGAGAGCCTGCTTGAAAACGGACAAATTGCTTGCGGTGAAGTGGAAGGATACACGGGATGTTTATGTTCTGTCCTCCCTTCACGCAGACACGACGATCCAAATCACTACGGCAACTGGCGTTGTGGAGAAACCCCTCTGTGTCCACGAATATAACCTTAACATGGGAGGGGTGGACCTTAACGACCAGCTTTTGGCGCCGTATTTTGTTGCCCGTAAAGCCAGACGCTGGTACAAAAAAGTGTCTGTTTACCTTTACCAATTGGCTATGCTGAACGCCTTTGTCCTATACAGGGCGTCAGGACGAACTGGATCTTTCCGGGAATTCCAGGAAGAGATCATCCTTGCCTACCTGTACCCAGGAGGCATGCCTGCCCAACTTCCCCTTCCAGATGCAGTGAGCCGGCTGCATGAGAGGCATTTTCCTTATGTCCTCCCGAGTACCCCTACCCAAAGATACCCCCAAAAAAGATGTCGTGTCTGTAGCAGGCGCGGATTTAGGCGTGACACCCGTTATTATTGTCCCAAATGTCCTGACCAACCTGGTCTCTGCATCGGGGAATGTTTCGAGCGCTACCATACACTAGTGGAGTATTAGCGTAGGGTACAGCACGACACAGTGTAGGGCACACAAACACAGGGTCTCGAAAGATGTTGGATGTCCATCGACATTTTGAGAGACCCAAGCTGGAAGAGAAGATCGCAGAAGATCGCAGTCCCAAATCAAGAAACAGTTAGAAAAATAAAAGGATCCAAAAACTGTTGTTGTGTCAGTAATTTTATATGTCCTTCTACTCCTTCCTACTGTACTTTTTTCAATGTCCTTAGTTTGTTTTTTCATTCTTTTGTGACCTGTTTCTCTTGCAGGTACTCGTCGGCTACCACGCATTGATTTTATATATTCTGACACAAACAGCGTTTGCGCTCAGCATATATGGATACCTTTGCTGATAGCAGCTGTGGTGATTTTCTGATTTCAGCACTGCAGTTAAAATCCTATTTTGGTATACGTGGATAGTGCCGTGTATACCCATCATTAAATTCAGTGGGTGGTTGTTTGGGCGGTTAATGATGAGAATCCAAAAACTTTTGTTGTGTCAGTCATTTTATATGTCCTACTCTTCCTACTGTACTTTTTTTTAATGTCCTTTGTTTTTTCATTCTTTTGTGACCTGTTTCTCTTGCAGGTACACGTCGGCTACCACGCATTGATTTTATATATTCTGACACAAACAGTGTTTGCGCTCAGCATATATGGATACCTTTGCTGATAGCAGCTGTGGTGATTTTCTGATTTCAGCACTGCAGTTAAAATCCTATTTTGGTATACGTGGATAGTGCCGTGTATACCCATCATTAAATTCAGTGGGTGGTTGTTTGGGCGGTTAATAATGAGAATCCAAAAACTTTTGTTGTGTCAGTCATTTTATATGTCCTACTCTTCCTACTGTACTTTTTTTTAATGTCCTTTGTTTTTTCATTCTTTTGTGACCTGTTTCTCTAGCAGGTACTCGTCGGCTACCACGCATTGATTTTATATATTCTGACACAAACAGTGTTTGCGCTCAGCATATATGGATACCTTTGCTGATAGCAGCTGTGGTGATTTTCTGATTTCAGCACTGCAGTTAAAATCCTATTTTGGTATACGTGGATAGTGTCGTGTATACCCATCATTAAATTCAGTGGGTGGTTGTTTGGGCGGTTAATGATGAGTAATACTACGCATTATTCCTGTGCTGATTTCTGATAGGTTCTCTTTTTTTCCGTTCAGCCCACAGGCTGCATGAAAAAAAAAAAAACCTATATGCCAAACAAGGACCAGCAATGTACTGGTACGTTGCTGGACTTTGAGTGGTTATACCAGGATGATGCCTGCAGATTTAGGCATCATCTTGGTATCGTTTTTTACAGCCAGCGGTCGGCTTACATGTAAAAGCAATCCTAGCAGGTAATTGGCCGCTAGACTGCTTTTACATGCAGTGGGAGGGGCCTCCCCCCCCCCACCGCCGCCTTCCGCAGCCTTCCGTGGTTTTTCTCGGGCTCTCCTGTCCCACCGGTTAACCCGAGAGTGCAGCCGGTGGTTCAATTGTCTAACCATAGAGCTAATTGGAGATGAGAATGGCTCCAATCATCTCTATGGCCTAAGATGCCGGAGGCTACGAGCATTTCATGACTTCTGTTTCGCCAGAAATAAGCAGGGCCATTGGGAAATTGGGAAAGTATTTTATCACACCAATTTTGGTGTGGTCAGATGCGTTAAGGTCAGAGGAGAGATCTAGAGTCTAAAAGACCCCAATTTTTTTAAAAAAGAGTACCTGTCACCACAGATTGCTATCATGGGGGATATTTAAATTCACTGTGATAACAATAAAAATGATTTAAAAAAAATGAAAGGAAAGGTGTCAAAATAACATAAAAAAGCAAAAGAAAAAAGAAAAAAAAAAAAAAAAAATTGAGCCCCCCCCCTTTCCCCCGGTGCTTGCGCGCAATGGCGCACGCAAGCGGTGGTCTAGTGTCATATGTAAACCGCAATTGCAGCATGCATGTGAGGTATCGCCGCGATCGCCAGATCGAGTGCAGTAATTCTTGCAGTAGACCTCCTCTGTAAGTCTAACGTGGTAACCTGTAGAGACTTTTAAAGGTTTTTAAAAATGTACGTATGTTTTTGCCGCTGCGCAGGCATGCGCAATTTTTAAAGCATGTCATGTTAGGTGTCTATGAACTCGGCATAAGATCATCTTTTAAATTTTACCAAAAAAATTGGAATTATATAGTGTATTTGTGCAATAAATTAAAAAAAAATGTATTTTTTTCGCAAAAATTGCGTTTGGAAAATCTGTGCGCAAATACCGTGTGACGAAAAAATTTGCAACATCCACCATTTTATTCTATAGGGCCTCTGCTTTAAAAAAATATATAATGTTTGGGGGTTCAAAGTAATTTTCTAGTAAAAAAAAAATATTTTTTCATGTAAACAAAAAGGCACAGAAAAGGCTTGATTTTCAAGTGGTTAGAAGAGTGGGTGATGTGTGGCTAAGATTGAGCATAAAATGCCGGGACAGTTCAAACACCCCCCAAATGACCCCTTTTTGAAAAGTAGACACCCAAAGCTTTTTTCTGAGAGGCATGGTGAGTCCATGGAGTATTTTATATTTTGCCACAAGTTTCGGGAAAATTATTATTATTTTTTTTGTTGTTGTTTTTTTACAGAAAGTTGTCACTAAATGATATATTGCTCATGCATGCCATGGGAATATGTGAAATGACACCCCAAAATACATTCTTTTGCTTCTCCTGAGTACAGGGATACCCCATGTGTGAGACTTTTTGGGAGCCTAGCTGTGTACGCGACCCCGACAACCAGTCCACATCTTCAGGTTTTCTAATGGCCTAAATTGCTGATTTTACCCCTGACTACCTGTCAGAGTTTCAGAGGCCCTGAAATTTCAAGATAGCACAAAACCCCCCCAAATGACCCCATTTTGCAAAGTAGACACTCCAAGCTACTGGCTGAGAAGCATGGGGAGTCCATGGAATAGTTTATATTTTGCCACAAGTTTCGGGAAAAAATTTTTTTTTTATTTTTTTATTTTTTTTTACACAAAGTTGTCAGTAAATGATATATTGCTCACACATGCCATGGGTTTATGTGAAATGACACCCCAAAATACATTCTGCTGCTTCTCCTGAGTACAATGATACCCCATGTGTGAGACTTTTTGCCAGTCTAGCCGCGTACAGGACCCGGAAATCCAATGCGCACCTTTTGGCTTTCCAAGGGCGTAAATTGTTGATCTCACTCCTTACTACCTATCACACTTTTGAAGTCCATAAAAAGCCAAGATGGCACAAAACCCCCCCAAATTACCCCATTTTGCAAAGTAGACACTCCAATCTATTTGCTGAGAGGCATGGTGAGTATTTTGCAGCTCTAATTTTTTTTGGAAAATGAAGAAAAAACAGGAAAATGCATTTTTTTTCCTCTTTTTTCAATTTCCAAAGCTTTGTGACAAAAAGTGAGATCTGCAAAATACTCAACATGCCTCTCTGCAAATAGCTCAGGTTGTCTACTTTCCGAAAAGGGGTCATTTGGGGGGGGGGGTTGTGCTGTCTTGGCATTTCATGGCCTCCAAAACTGTGATAGGTAGTCAGGAGTGAAATCAACAATTTACGCCCTTGGAAAGCCTGAAAGTGGAGGTTGGTTTCGGGGTCCTGTACTCGGCTAGACGGCAAAAAAGTCTCACACATGGGGTATCCCTGTACTCAGGAGAAGCAGCAGAATGTATTTTGGGGTGTCATTTCACATATACCCATGGCATGTGTGAGCAATATATCATTTACTGACAACTTTGTGTAAAAAAAACAAAAAAAAAATAATAATAATATATTTCCCGGAACTTGTGGCAAAATATAAAATATTCCATGGACTCACCATGCCTCTTAGCAAATAGCTTGGGGTGTCTACTTTCCAAAATGGGGTCATTTGGGGGGGTTTTGTGCTATCTTGGAATTTTAGGGCCTCCGAAACTGTGATAGGTAGTCAGGAGTGAAATCAACAATTTACGCCCTTGGAAAGCCTGAAAGTGGAGGTTGGTTTTCGGGGTCCTGTACTCGGCTAGACTGCAAAAAAGTCTCACACATGGGGTATCCCTGTACTCAGGAGAAGCAGCAGAATGTATTTTGGGGTGTTAGTTCACATATACCCATGGCATGTGTGAGCAATATATAATTTACTGACAACTTTGTGTAAAAAAAAATATATATATATATATATATATATATATATTTCCCGGAACTTGTGGCAAAATATAAAATATTCCATGGACTCACCATGCCTCTCAGCAAATAGCTTGGGGTGTCTACTTTCCAAAATGGGGTCATTTGGGGGGGTTTTGTGCTATCTTGGAATTTTAGGGCCTCCGAAACTGTGATAGGTAGTCAGGAGTGAAATCAACAATTTACGCCCTTGGAAAGCCTGAAAGTGGAGGTTGGTTTTCGGGGTCGTGTACTCGGCTAGACTGCAAAAAAGTCTCACACATGGGGTATCCCTGTACTCAGGAGAAGCAGCAGAATGTATTTTGGGGTGTCAGTTCACATATACCCATGGCATGTGTGAGCAATATATCATTTACTGACAACTTTGTGTAAAAAAAAAAAAAAATATATATATATATATATTTCCCGGAACTTGTGGCAAAATATAAAATATTCCATGGACTCACCATGCCTCTCAGCAAATAGCTTGGGGTGTCTACTTTCCAAAATGGGGTCATTTGGGGGGGTTTTGTGCTATCTTGGAATTTTAGGGCCTGCGAAACTGTGACAGGTAGTGCAGAGATGACATGAACAATTTACGCCATTAGAAAACCTGAGAGTGTTGATTGGCTTTTGCGGTCCTGTACACAGCTAGGCTCCCAAAAAGTCTCACACATGGGGTATCCCCATACTCAGGAGAAGCAGCAGAATGTATTTTGGGGTGTCATTCCACATATACCCATGTCATGTGTGAGAAATTTATCTTTTAGTGACAACGTTGTGTAAAAAAAAAAAATTAAAAAAAAAAATTGTAATTTTCACAAAACTTGTGGCAAAATATAAAATATTCCATGGACTCACCATGCCTCTCAGCAAACAGCTTGGGGTGTCTACTTTCCAAAATGGGGTCATTTGGGGGGGTTTTGTGGTATCTTGACATTTCAGGGCCTCCTAAACCGTTAGAGGTAGTGAGAAAATGCAATGAAAAATGTACGCCCTTTGAAATTCTGATGGTGGTGATTTGTTTTTGGGGACCCCTACACAGCTAGGCTCCCAAAAAGTCCCACATATGTGGTATCCCTGTACTCAGGAGAAGCAGCAGAATATATTTTGGGGTGTAATTACACATATACCCATGGCATGTGTGAGCAATATATCATTTCAATGACAACTTTGTGTAAAAAAAAAAAAAAAATTTTTTTTAGTCATTTTTCAAACACCTGTGACAAAAAAATGAAATATTCAATGAGCTCAACATGCCTGTCAGGACATTCCTTAGGATGTCTACTTTCCAAAAAGTGGTAGTTTGGGGGGGTTTTGTACTGCCCCGCCATTTTAGCACTTCATGAAATGAGATTGGCAGTCAGAAATTAAAGCTGCGTAAATTTCACTATTTACACCATAGTTTGTAGACGCTATAACTTTTGCGCAAACCAATAAAAATACGCTCATTGATTTTTTTTTTGTCAAAGACATGTAGCTAAATATATTTTGGCAAAAAAAAATGACATAAATTGAGTATATTGGATATTTTTTAAAAGACAAAGTTGAAAATGTCATTTTTTTGCAAAATATTCGCTCTTTTTTTATTAATATCGCAAAAAATAAAAAGCGCAGAGGCGATCAAATACCACCAAAAGAAAGCTCTGTTTGTGAGAAAAAAAGGACGTAAATTTCGTTTAGGTACAGCATTGCATGACCGAGCAATTATCAGTTAAAGTCACAAAGTGCCAAGTTGAAAAAAGGGGTCTGGTCTTTAAAGCGGAGTTCCGGGCACAAAAAAGATTTTTTTTTTTGTGCCCCTCTGCTAGGTATGCCGCACCTGAAAAGGAATTGGATAGTTATTTTTTATTTTTTTGTTTACTCACCTTTTTATTGACGATCGTAAATACTCACCTATGACTGCTTCCTCCTCCAGCGCCGCGGCTCACCCCGTCACTTCCTGCCTCGCGATGATTCCTGGGAGCTAAACGTCATAGCTCCCAGGAATCAATGCGCCGCACCGGCCCCACTCGTCATTTCCGGGCGACGCCGCATTCCCCTGCTAAACAGCTTCTGGGCATGCCCAGAAGCTGTTTAGGAATGCGGCGCCGCGCCGGAAGTGACGAGAGGGGCCGGTGCAGTGCATTCTGGGACACGAAGACGCGAAAGAAGACAGAGAAGAGGACCGCGCCGGCTTCAGCTGCCCACAACCGAGATGGAAACGCTGTGGAAGAAAATTTCTAAGTAAGTATTTCTTCTAAAAGGTAAGTGCGAACCGGGACAGATCAGAGGCTAGCCATTGTGGAATGTGCTAGCCCTGACTGTCCCGGGGGTATGTTCAACAAAAAAACGTTTCTCTGCCCGGAACTCCGCTTTAAGCTGCAAAATCCTCCGGTGGGAAAGTGGTTAAATGGTTTTACACTGCACTTAGAGGCGCCTTCCTTTTTTCCTTTCATGTTTACCTTTGGAGCGTGCTTCTGCTCTCTGGAAGAGAGGCCCTAGGGACAGCTAAGAAACCATTCACCCACCCAGGAAGCCAACATTGTGTGTTGTAAAGACAGATCGCTCCCACAGAAGCGTCCTACAGTCCTTCTATTTCTAGCCTCTAGTAATAATCACTGTGTTCTCCCGGCAGGGATGGCTTTTGATGCCCCGCCAGGGATTATACAATGGCTCGGCGGGAGAGATTCCCCTGTCATCACTGTCTGTTTTGCAGAAAAGATATTCACTCCATCTATGGCCTGTAATAATTTAGAACCACCATGCTTGTTTTTTTTATTAAGAACTTCTATGGAGTTGATTATTTATAAATGTATCCTGCAAAATGCCAAAGGGACATATGGGTTGGTATTAAAGCTGAATTCCAAGCGAACAGCTAAACATATATCGGGATTTGCATATGTTTAATCTGCATTTAGGCATTCATGAATGATATGCTTATTAATTCTCACCAAAATCTACCTAAAGTTACCTCCATAAGGTAAAAAATTATATTCTATATTGCGTGATATCATTTAAAAAAATCTATTATAATAAACAATATTTCATTTTTTTTAATGACTAATCATGGCTGTTCATGACCACAAGCCTGACCTATACTGTGTCCTTCCATGCGTCTAAAAAAATATAATAACACCATAACTACCATCCAAAAGAATGCAAAGCTGCACAAGACATTCCATTGCTATCTCAGAATTACTGTCACTCAGAGACATGTATGAAGCTTTCTTACCAGGCACTGACACAAACAGGGCAAATCTATGCGACATGGGAACTGAGAGGCTGCAAGCTTGGATCAAACTAAATCATCCTCATTGTCAAGCATATAAAATCACATGGGTAAAAGATTTCTCAGTTAGAGTAAAGCACAGATATACCAATGGAAGCAGCACTGTAATAACATCAATTGTACTATTACACTATAACATCAGTATTATTACTAATATAGCATCAGTAATAGCATTATTACCTCAACTGCAGCACATCATGCATAAGCCCACAGATACTTTTCTGTTCCACAAACAGCAACTTTTCAACTTATTCATGCAACATCTATTTCATATATGTCCCCAGGAATGCTACCTCCCACCCACCTGATTTGGACCCTCATGCATGCACCTAATGACACTTATCTCCTTTTTAAATTTGGCCCCAGAAGCTGTCTCTTCATCCGTTTATCTTCTAGAAACGCTTCCCTTAGTTATGCATAAGATTCTCCGAAAAATTGTCCCCTCAATCACCACCCACAGATGAGGTCCCTTTTCAGTGTAAGTTCTGTTCTAGGAAGAAGGCTTGGAGACATCCTGGATCACTATGATCCAAAATGAAAATAAGGAAAGAAAACAAATGCAGAAATCGCATCCAAGAATTGGTAAGAATTCAAGAATCGCATCCAAGAATTGGTAAGCTGCAATATAATAAATATTTATTTTTGAATTTAAAATCGCTTTAAAGTTTGATCAATTCCATCTGACTCCTAACCTCAACACAAACTTTAGCCTGACCCTACTACTTAAAGTGGAACTTTAGTCAGAAAATGAAGTCCTGCATTACAAATAAGTACCTATACTGTTTAAAATCCAGTAATACACTATTTTACCCTGTTCTGCACATGCTCAGTTCTCCATTTTAAGGCACTGCTTAGTTTGTAGAATCCGACCTGCTGACAGCCTTAACCACTTCTGGACCACCCATCGTGTATTTGCATTGCTACTTTGACGTTAAATACTGGAGTTATGGCAGCAGATAGCTGCCCTAACCTCTGTATTTTCTTACAAGGCGGGCGGTCTGCTTTAACATAAAAGTAGTCCTAGCGGCAGATTCGCCACGGAATCACTTTTGTGGGCGGCAGGAGAGATGCTCCCCCCCCCTCCCGCCGCTTCCCGGTCATTTTCCCCCACATATCGGAGCTGTCAGTAGCAGGGAAAACGATCCGATCCTCTCTCCTGATGGGCAGGAAGTCGAGTGAGGGCAAGATGGCCCCCACTCAACTCTATGCCCTTGAAAGACCAGAGCGATGTCAAGCATCACTTCTGCCTAAAGGCCTTAAAGGGCCAATTTTATGTTTTTGAATAAAAAAAAATTACATACACACTGGATGCTATCAAAACACCAGTAGAAAGCTGTAGCTGTAGAAGGATTTTTCAGCTTCTTTGCAGCAGCGTGTTTTGGCTTTTTTCAGCTGTAGCGTTTTTTAGCTTTTTTTTTTTAGCAAAACTATACTCCCACAAGAGTTATGGCTCAAAAACTTAGATAAACACCAAATAGCCGTGCGTGTTTTTCAGCATTTTCTGGTGTTTTTCAGCATTTTTAAGCTTTTATCAGAGTTAGAGCTGAAAAACTCCTCTCAAAACCCACTAGTTGTGGGGTTTTTTTCCAGCCAAACTTCTGTTAACAGCCTACGTGTGCAAAGATATGCTGAGGAGTTTACTGGCTGTTGAAAAAATTGTCTGATGCCAAAAACAGCAGCTGTAAAAACGCCCAGTGTGCATGAGGCCTTACAGTCAAGGAAGCTGCTTCTGTTTGAACTGCAACTGCCATGGTGCTGCACATGTGATCAATTATGATAGCAGCCATTTGATGGTTTGACAGTTTGGTTGAGGACACAAGCAAATGTGACAGTTAGCAATCCCAGCATTCCAGGAATGTAACTGTTTAAAACCGTTAAATCGATAGGTTTAGTTCTACTTTATGATTAACTGCTGCTTGGGGGCTCTGGGCTTCACTAAAATGGCAGCCTCCAGCAAGTAGCAAGTTGTTATTGGTAAAGTTCCACTTTAACCCTACTCTCACTCAGGTCGTAAAAGTCAATCCAACCCTCTAAAACTAACCATTAATACTTAATGTCAATTTCATCTCTTAAACTTAACCCTTAGCCTAATTCTCAAAATCCGTAGCACTGAAAATGAATCAAACATTTAATCCTAATAATAAACTCCAGTAAGATTTTAAAGACACAACTTAAAGTGCATTTTCACTTTTGTAGCCAAATTGCTAACTTTATATTTACTTACCTTTTTAGATGCTTTATTCTGGACCCTTCAGCAAGGAACAATCCTATATAGATCTCTTTGTTTAAAAGGGGGCTGTGCAGTTGTGTTTGCCATAATTAACCCTGTCTATACTGTGCAGGCATATCTTTATTGCCGACTGAACATAGATTTGAACCCTGCCTATCCTAATAAAGAGTTACTGGTATAGGCACCAGGCTTCTTACATTGTATGGTAATGACTTGGGACACACTCACTCTACCCATGACACCTTCTCCTTCTCTAAAGGGTAAGAAATATTTAATTGTAATGCATGTTGTGTGAGTGGGAACACATAACAAGCATATAATGGTGTTTTCTTAGTTTTGACTGCAAAAGTGGCAAAACAATGTAATTTAGCTTTGCAAAAGGGACCAGTGATCACAAGGGGGAGTATTATAGTTTAAAGTTAAAAATCCCAATCACCATTTGAGTTTTTAAAAACATGTAAAGAACACTCTAACAAACCTGAACCCTCCAGTTGAGAGTTAAAAAGGGGGCTTTTTAAGATTTTCAGATAAATATATATATATATATATATATATATATATATATATATATATATATATATATATATATACATATAGAACGCACACTGAGAAATAAAAAACATATAGGAGGAGCAAACACACTCACAAAGGTCTGTAAAATAAAATACAAATCTTTATTATAAAGTCAAAACTTGAAAAAGGATATACAAAAAAAAAAACCTCCCTATCACCTAATACAGTTTTGTATTCATCAATATATCTTTAAATGTATTTTCTTTAAATGCAAGCAGTGTAAGTACCTGAGTTTGCCTTAGTAACAGCTCCTTGTAGTCTATTCTATAGTCTGAACAGCAGAGCTCAGAGAGGGAAAGGAAGAAGCAGAAAAGGAACCAATTAAGTGTGCTAGAGGAAAAAAGCATGCCAATGAGAGGAGATGGGAGGAAGCAGAGCGAAAGAGAGATGAGCTAGTCAGTGGGCTGCTTCTCCTTTTACTGTCTATCCCCAGAGTGAAAGTAGGGAATGGGACCTGCAATTTGAAATGATACTGCAGCACAGAAAGATCAGGCCCCCTCCATCGCCAGACATGACTGTGTTATAGGGGCAGAGGCATATAAATGTCAGGACTAGATAGACAGAAAAACAAATCCTTTGGCAGGTAAAAAAGCTCCCTTATATGTGGTTACTATGCAGTTGTTTGAAATCAGTGCCACCTGTAGATTATTTTCCTTACACTGGAGGGGCTTTAGATAGCTTCACTGATCTTCACATGATGGCATCACACATATCAATAGCAAGGAGAAAACCAGCCCCTAGATATCTGATCTGCAAACTCCCTAAGAAGGTTCTATTCATTGACACCGATTTTAAATTCATGGATTTTAAGTGATGGTAATTTTACACAAAAGCAGTGGCAAATCATCCATGTGTGCAGAGTGTGCGATGCAAATGGGCCCAGAGGGAAGGGGGCCCCACTGTGCCCTGTCACACACTGCACAATGGATGATCTGAGATTTCCATCACGGCTGCTCTTCCCCATCTCTCTCCCGCCGCAGAGATTTTCTGTGCAGGGCTGGGACAAGGGGAATGCCAAAGGGGCACTTGTCCTGGAAAAGTTGCCATCCTGTGGGGAGGGGGCGCTGGGAGCTTGTCAGTGCCTGAATGACAGGAGTAATGACACCCCTGTTATTCAGCTGGAGATTAGTACAGCGCATTGCAGTGACTGGAAAAGCTTCTGGAAGAGAGGATTCTGCTCGCTCCTCCCTCCAGCAGCGTTCTGATGTGTAAATAATATAATGGGCTGAAGCCACAAACTCCTTCACAAAGAGGGGAGAAAGAAGATGTGAAGGTGGGCATGACCCACTGGTGGGGGTGGACGCGACCTACTGAAGTACGTCACTGTGATGTCGCTAGAACAGGGGCTGGTTGCTTTTGGGGAGGCTCGCCATTTAAGAAGGGGAGCTGCTCCACTTCTAGAAGGACAGATGAAACTGAAGACAGTCTTAATAGATTGGGATACACATTCAGGCAGCAGTAATTTTGGTAAGGAATGTGCTAGAGATTTTTTTCTCTTAGGGCTCTTCCAGACCTACTGTACTCACTGCTGTAGTCCCTCTGAAAAGTCATCCACCAAGGTGGTATAGCAGTGGCTGATAGACGTTCAGGAGGTAGTACTACACTCCACTCCCTGCACTAACTACTCCCTGCTATACAGTCTGCACTCCTTCTGTACATATTACCCACTGCCATACACTCCACACTCCTCTCCTGCACATACTAACCACCTCCATACACTCTGTACTCCTCTCCTGTACATACTACCCACCACCAAACACTCCACACTCCTCTCCTGTACTTACTACCCACTGCCATACACCTGCACTCCTTTCCTGTACATGCTACCTTTCATGATACACTCCGCACTCCTCTTCTGCTCATACTACCCCTGCCATACACTCCACACTCCTCTCCTGCACATATTACCCACCACCGTACACTCTGCACTCCTCTCTTGCACATATTACCCACTGCTGTACACTCCGCACTCTTCTCCTGCACATACTACCCCCCACCATACACTCCGCACCCCTCTCCTGCACATACTACCCACTGCCATACACCTGCACTCCTTTCCTGTACATGCTACCTTTCATGATACACCCCGCACTCCTCTTCTGCTCATACTACCCCTGCCATACACTCCACACTCCTCTCCTGCACATACTACCCACCACCGTACACTCTGCACTCCTCTCTTGCACATATTACCCACTGCTGTACACTCCGCACTCTTCTCCTGCACATACTACCTCCCACCATACACTCCGCACTCCTCTCCTGTACATACTACCCACTGCAATACACTCTGCTCTCCTTTACTGTACATGCTACCTATCATGATACACTCCGCTCCTGCTCATACTACCCCTGCTGTACACTCCACACTCTTCTCCTGCACATACTACCCACCACCGTACACTCTGCACTCCTCTCTGGCACATATTACCCACTACTGTACACTCCACACTCCTCTCCTGCATATGCTACACACGGCCGTACACTCCGCACTCCTCTCCTGCACATACTACCCATGGCTGTACCTCTCCCTGCACACTCCTCCCTCCACCATACACTCCGCACTGTATATTCCTTATTTAACATTACCACATTCTGCACTATATAAGTCATCTCAGACTCTATTTACCATCACCCCCTTTAAGCCACACCCAATATTTAGTTCACTTTAAACCATGCATACTTTTCACCGTGGCATGCTGCATTGTTGTACTTCTAGATGCCTAGGGCCCACTTTTGATCTTGTACATGGGCCCACTGATTTCATAGTACACCCCTGCACAAACCCATCTGGCTCATCCTAGACTGCAATGTGTGTGAAGGCTAAGGACTCTTCGAACATCTAGTTTTGCATGGTGTCCTATGTGAATAGGATGTGATATAAGGCTCCCTGCAGATCTTGCTCTCTTCTCAGCAACCACAGAGTTAATACTTTCACAGGCTGATAATGACATCAAAGGTGATTAAAGCAACCTTTCTTTAAGATAGGAGCAAGGCAAACCTAAATTTGATAGTGGGAAATGTGATAGTTAAAGAGATTTGGAAGAAAATATATGCTTAGAAAATACTCAATTCATTTTCTTTTAATTACCTCTGTAGAGAGACAATAGCAGCCTGTTCATTTTCATTCTCTGCTTGAGTGATACCAAGGTACTGCCAAGCCTAAAAAAGTTTTAGTACAGAGAAGGAGAGAAAAGAAAGATATGGAAATATGGAAAGGAACACATATTAACATCAATATTATTAACAAACAGATTATTTGGTACATTCAAGCAAAAACAAGACATTTTATGGAAATGACTATAATAGGAACCTGACTGTTAGGTCTATGAGGGAATAAAATATGTTTGAGATTAGGTTAATCTTTCCATTTTAACTGTCTTCCAATCTAAACTACTACAGATCCTTCCTGGAATTTCCATTGTCCAGATTAGCAGGGGTGATCTCAAGAATTAAATAGCTAATTGGCTTTTATACTTTAATCCATTCTCTACCATCTAATTGTGCTTATGACGTTTGCTTTTTTTTTCCTAATTAGCATGGAAGGTTTTAACTTCAAGGCTTTTCAAAAAAGATGTAACTTTCTTTGACGTTTTTAGGCCTTTATTTATAATTGCTAAATGCATTTTGCGATGTGCATTAACCCTAAACACAAAGCCTGAAATCAGTTTTTAACTTATAAAAAACACTGATATCGGATTCATTGCTATGGGTAATTAAACACTGCTATCATTTACACCTTTTGTTTAATAGAACTGATCTTACTAGAATATTGAAAATAAACAGGGAACTACAGAACTCTACCTCTGCATCATTCGGGTCTTGCAAAATGGCAGCTTCCAGGTATAAAATAGTCAAGGGCAAATCCCCTTCTTTAAACTTCTTCATGCCTTCTTCAAAGGAAGCAGAACATTCCCTAAATGGATTATCCATGTGGAAATAATAACCCTAAAACAAAACAGTGGCAGTTGTCATGTGTATATTAAAAAAGCAGTTTATATGGTTTATAATTGAGGGCATGTTGCTGTAACCGTCACCAATCATTCTCTTGTGCTAAATCAGTCATTGTAGTTTAAAACTCATGTACCATGAATATTCACTTGCAGTGAATGCTTTTAAAAACCAGATTCACTGCTATGTACAAAATATACCTAAATTTTTTTAGCTTTTGAGAAAAACAAACTAACCCTGTTCTAACACTGCATACAGTTTAGGAGCTAATCAATATAAAAATTGCCTCTGTTAAAAGGTAAACATGTAAAAATTAATTTTTTAACAGTCAGCGGTTCTAAAATATACAACAATAATCAGCGTGGACATGGGAATTTGCCCTGTGTCTTGTGTCTTTCTAAAGTAGGCTACATTTTGCTGCATACTTCAATTCATCCAGGAAAACTAGGAAAGAAGTTAAAACAAAAATAATGAGGAAACACTATCTCCTTATCCTATGATGTCTTTACCGTGGATCTTGCCATCCTTACGTCCTCAGGCAAACTCTATACATTCTTGTGTTTTGGCAACCCTTAAAATCTGGGACCGATTACTTAATATTCCTTTATTATCTTCTTATATAAGTCCACTAACACCACTCACAGGCAATCACAAATTCCCTCCAGGGTTGTGATTAAAGCCCTCTTCCTCTTCTGTTACTTCTAAACCCTGTTTCCTAATGATTGATGTTATTGATTCAACTGGTCTAAAACCTTTGACATAAGTGAATAATTTTTTGGCCCTGTTATCCAAGTAGGTAGTTATTGTACTTCCAACTTCCTAATTTCTATAACTCATTAAAAACCAGAGGTGACCTTCATTGTCCCCTTACTATTTTTGGATCTCTATGTACACAACCAGACTCCCCCTACACATACGGTTTAATTTCTCTATAACTTTCTCCTGAGATGTTTTTCTGACAAACCCCCTTATTTTATGGAATGGGAAAGGGAACTAGGAGTCACTTTCTAGGAGGAAGAAGTTTGTAAATTCTGTATATGGACTCAAAAATCTTCTGTTGCAAGCAAAATAAAGGAATAGAATTTCAAAGTCATCACCAGATGGTATCACTGCCTCTAGATATTACACAAAATATTTCCAAATACATCAGACCAATGTTGGCAATGCCTATCTCATGTAGGTACCATGCAACATATATGGTGGAGTTGCCCTGCCTTGCGCCCATTTTGGAACAGCGTTTTTAACATATACAGCACTTTTGCCTCAGAGACAGTGCCCCAAACCCCCCAAATAGCACTATAATAGCATGTTCCCAAAATCTCAAAAGTTAAGAAAGAGTTTTTTCAATTTTTATTTTAGTGGCTGCCAGGGAGATAATTCAGAGATATTGGAAATCCCAGCACACTCCTTCAATTATAGAATAGATAGCTGAATAAATAAGCTTATGAGAAGGGAAGATTTATCGGCGTAGCTGCATGACCGATATTCCCATTTTAAAGAGGTATGGCTCCCCTAAATATCCTTTATGAAAAACCCTGACCTCACAATCTTTCTATCCTAAAATTTCCCCATTTGACCCTAAAGCTCATATTTCTTAACATATTATTGGACATCCTGTCGATAGGCCCATGTTGTTTGGTCTCTTTTTTTCTTTCCCTTATCTCTTTTTCTTTAATTCTCTTTGTCTTTATTCTATACTTAATTGTCTCCATTAATGTTGAATCTTTGATAGAAACTTGCAAATTAATTTTTAATGTCTTTTATGGCAATCTATGTTGGTTTCCATGGGTTCATTACTTAGGGTATATACAGGCTTCATCGTACATTTCCATGTTGCCGTGTTTCTTTTTGTTTTTCTTTTGTACATTTCTATACATTTTTAAGATGAAAATTTGAATAAAAATATATAAAAATAAAATCAACACTAATGATAATTGAACAGACTATATGTGTGACCATTTTGTTGAAACCCCCCCCCCAAAAAAAAAAAAAAAAATTATATATATATATATATATATATATATATATATATATATATATATATATATATACAGTTTATATAAATCCAAAATTATGACTGCACAAGTGATATGCTTGACAGTAATGATAACTGTGCAAACCATGTATATGACTCGAACGATGAGTCCCCAAGCCATTTACAGCTCTAATGATGAATGCTGATATCATAAACATGACCATAATGATGGCTGTTTAAGCCAAATACATGAATCTAATGATGACTACATGGACCATTTATCTGACCCTTATAATGGCTGCATGGCTCAGTTAACTAACCTTATTGATGACTCAGCAAGTAATTTATGAGGCAACAATAATGACTCGCACAAACCATTTGCAGGCCCTTAATCCTGACTCAGGACTGGCCTAGATTACAGTACATGCTATCTTCTGTCATATTTTCAAATGGTTTCTGCCACACTGTGTTAAATTCCAGTATTTCCAGAACCAGAGTTGTGACATGCTACCAAACCCCAACAACAAGGTAATATTAAAGCCACAGTAGTGCCATGTTACTGGAACAACTACAACACCAGGTGTAATGTTGTGAATGATGAATGATGTAATGTTACATATGCCACAATATAGTCATAATGCTTCCAGAATCAATGGTTGCATTTTATCAGAACCATAGATTTCATCCTAACAAATTGACACCACTTTTAAGGAACATAAGAAAGAAAGAGCCATCTTCCAGGCCTCTCTCTCCCTGTCTTCATCTTTTTTGTCATTTATCTGACCTTAACTAAAGCATATAACATCTAAGTATACATTTGGAATTCATGATTCCTATGACTTATATGACTTTCAAATTTTACATGCACTTTCTATAGTTTACCTGATGCATTCCATATCATTGCTGACACTCATTACAACTGAAGAATTGGCTTGGATAAGCTAGGAAAACATCCTCAGCATTAGAGAATAAGTCATGGTACAGATGACTAACTACTCCTAGCTGTTGGCTATTTGTAGTGCATTGATTTCAGACAGTCTGAGTAGACTGATAGACGTACGCTAAAATAATTGAACTAAAAAGCAACATCACTAATCACGTAATACAAAATAAAAATACCCATGATCCCTAATCACCTGCTTTGACATCATGAGTTAGAGCTCAACTTCAGGCAAAACTTCTTTCTCATTTTTAAAAAAATTGAATTCCCATCTATAAGACCTATATACTGTAGCAATGCAGCCCTGAAGGACAAGAAGAACTGGTCAGGCTCCTGTTGGTTTCCCTAGACTATCATCCCTGTTTAGGACTTATCATGGTTGTTGCTTCAGTACATTGCATAGACTGCTAAGTATGTGTCATCACTACCTAATATCAGCACAAGCCCAGATCTACTGAAGGTGGCTCTTGTTTGAATATTCATTACTTTGGAACATAATCAATTGGAATTATTATGGGCACAACTAGGCATTTGTTATATTACATCCATTGGGATTGATTACATGCAAGCACACAGTTACTATTTTACAGTTACACCATAGCAGGTGGTTATGCTTTTTGCAAAAGCTATCCTACAGTTACACCATAGGAGGTGTATGTTTTCATGCTTTTCGCAAAGGTGTTTTGAACTGTTTGCTTGCAGAAATGGTCATATATACGATATGTCTATTATTTTGCATTATGGGAATATTACCTGAAAGACACACAGGAATGATGTGACTGCTTTATTTCAAGTTGGTATTCACTATATTCAACTTTGACCACATCTGCAAGGCATTTATAGTACCATGCTCATATAAACCGGAATATCACTAGGCAGATACCCCCTCAGGGTATGATTGCTATACAGTCATTTCTGCCTCAGAGACTGGTCATATTTTCATCTACACATACCATGCACTGAAAGTATATATAGGATGATGCATCCCTGTGTTCAGGAACTCTGAAGTGGGGAAGAAATATATGTCTGGCAGCCATTCCTCAAATTGTTTCGCTTACTGATTTATATGTATGCATTGCATCCTTCTTTGCTTACGAATTTGTATGGATGACTATTTAATTTAACTGGAGGACCCTGGACCACGTTTAGAAGAGTTTAAATGCTATTCCCTATGTATTGGAAAACAACTTATAGCCCAACTTTAGCTAAAACCTGTTTTTTTATATACTCTATATCTAGTTGGCAAGGGTTAGAAAATCGGTCTGCTTTCTACTGCTCGGTACAAAGGGGGTCCCAAGCACACTTTTAAGCTAGCAATAAAAACAAAAAAAAAAAGCGAATCTGTTTTAATCATCAGAATAAAAACAATGGTTTTACATACATACACGTGCAAATATATGTGGAAGCTACACTGCCTCCTAAAGGCAACTTTGATAATAAAGTTCCTAACTATCTGAGTTCCCAACTATGGGACATATTACGTATAGCAATGTACAAACAGAGACCACGCCCACCTTTAGGCAACCCTTTTCTCCTTAGAGATACAGTAACACAGCAGAAGCCCATACATCATTTTACATGCCCTCAGTGAGTAATGCTTAAGCTATTTAGATATCCTGATGGTGACTACACAGGGCACTCTTGTTAACCTTGTTTAGGTCATGTGTCTATGTCATATGACAACAGCCTTTTATTTAATATACAGCTGATTTTTATGTTATAAATGCCCACTAAAAAAAGGAGCTGGCTGAGAAATTATTTTACTGATAGTTGCTTTGAAGAAATTCTTGCATTTCACTTGTAGGCTTCATGCTAAAGTATACAGCTCATCCAGAATTGAATTATGAATAACAGTAAATTGTTTTGCTCATCTTCCATCTCCAGTATCCCACATACTGCAGTTCATGCACTTTAATCAACAATCATGCCAAAGCTGTCAGCATGCTGTAGAGTTTGGCATTTGCTGGGCTGTGAAAAGATTCTAGGTCAGAGTTTGATATTTGATGACAACAGCAGCCGTCTGTATTTCATGTAACAAAGAACGGAATAGGATTCTTGTATAATTGTACATACCGTTTCTCTAGATGATGTTCCAGTTTGGTTTGAACAGTTTGAACTGTCAGAAATCCAATTCCGTCTTGCCATTTCTTCCCATTCAGCTTGCATCTTATCCCAAAATTCAGTGTCTGACTAGGAAAGATATAATTAAGTATTTAGCTTATCTTACTACAAATGCATGACTATATTTATTTAGTTATGCTCTGTTTCCTGGTATGCACGCTTTAGGGACTTGCAAGAATACAAGAAAGCATTCTGTATGATATAAAGAAAATAAAATGCAAGTACATCATTAGTGCTGTTAGTAATTACATTAGTTTCCCTCTCCAAACTAGGGAATTCTGGTTCACATGCATGGTTAATACTAAAAACAAAACAGGGCCCCCCATGCTCAGACCTTAGCAGCACTCAATCCCCAATATACCAGAACAACCAAAGAGACAATTCGCCCATGGGACTTTCAGGAGTGGTGCTAAGTAAAATGATACAACAGATGTATAAAAATTCAAAATGTATTTCAATTTACATAGAAAACATATACACTTCCACATTAATTATGTAGAAATAAAAACACAGTTTCACCAATGCACATTCTAGATACCAATCTGGTTCATAAATCAATGTTCATTTGGAGTAGCTGCAATCTCTATGCATTTCGGGGGACAGCTCCCACTTCATCAGTTGCTTAATGTGTACATATGGAAATTAATTTGGTAAGGATCAAGACCACATGGTAGGGTTTAGGAAAGATGACATCTAGATCTCAATGCTGGGAAAAAATTTCACAACAAGTGTTTCCCCGGGAGCTGAGGGTAGATGGGTGACCAGGAGGCGGGGCACAGAGGCAGGCTCCCCACTGCAGAACCCCATGCTGAGGGCAGTGCATTCACAGAGCACACCAGCATGGGGACATACTGCACACCCCCAAATCCTGATCACTTGGGGACATGCAGCATGCCCCTATGCTGGTGTGCGCTGTGAACGCTCTATTGTCCTTTTTGTACCAAGGGGTTCTGCAGTGGGGGTCCTGCCTCTGTGCCCCACCTCCTGGTCACCCATCTACCCTCAGTTTCCAGGGGAAACCCTTGCTGTGAATTTTTTTTCCCTGACATTGAGATCTAGATGTCATTTTACCTAACCCCTACTAATTTGGTAAGGATCAAAACCACATCTTGATCCTTAACAAATTAGTTTCCATATGTACACCTTACCCAACTGTGGCTGCCTCCTGATGAAGTGGGTGCTGTCCTGCAAAATGCATATAGATTACAGCTACTGCAACTGAACAATGATTTATGAACCTCATTAGTATCTAGAATTTACTTTGGTGAAACTGTGTTTTTATCTCTACATAATTAATTTGGAAGTGTAAATATTTTTTATGTAAATTGTAATAAATGTATTTTTTTACATCTGTTCTATCATTTTACTCAGCACCGCTCCTAAAAGTCCCATGGGGAAATTGTCTCTTTGGTTGTCTTGGTTAATATAATTCTATTATTAACAAATGAAGGGCTTGTGCTTGAGAACCTACACAAATTTTACCTAACACCTACCTAGCATCACCAAAAAAAACATTATGCTGGTGACAGCTTTATGTAGCGCATATGTAACATTTTACTGATACACGCATATAAAGGCAAAAAAGGACATTCAAGAAGTGAATAATTCCCTGTTCTCACAATATTAGGGCTCCTTGGTTCAGGCACTCTACTGGCTGGTTCCATATACTCTTCATGCAGGCTATGTCAGCAGAGGGGGCTTGGGGCAGAGAGAAAAAAAAATTCCTCTGTTTATCGTTACCATGGCCATCATTCGCATATATTCTTCATTGTGTTTATATGGACTTGATGAGTTGCTTATGCTTGAATCCATGGCTAGACTGCAAAAATGGATCAGATAAATAACAAAAAAGTAGCTCAGATGTAATAGCGCCTTTGGAAATCACCAAAGCTTCTGGACTGCCAGCCCATGACTGACAATCTGGAAGCTATACACACTGAGGAATTGGATGCCATTTCAAATAGTTTATGGTTTTTACAGTTTTGAATTATACAATCTTTAATTAACAGCCAGCAGATGCAAAATGTACAGAAACCTTACAGAGAACCGAAACCTCATATAGTAATTAATGCATTTCCTTGTAAGAGTTGTAAATCAATAGCAGTAATCCTACTTTATGTGCAAGCTGCAGTTTTGTGTGGCTGTGCGCAGATTCCTAATTAGAGGGAAGCAGGTGCATATCATAATTCCTTCGTATTCTGTGTCTAAGAAAGGGCACAGTGGTGTCTAACATGTTTACATATTTAATCAAGTGTAAAATAGTATAAAATAACCAAGGTTTGATGATTTCCCATTGTGAATTCCAACACTGTAAGGAAAAAATAAAATCAATTCTTTACAAATATGATAAACTGTAATCTTTTCTTAGAAGCAGGGGGCTGCCATGTGGCACTGAGCCAAGCTATCAAATCCATAATACAACAAAATATCTATCAGCTAGCAGCATACCTCACACTGTATGTCATCTGATGCCAATGGGGGATGTGAGGAAATTTTATATACAGTTAACTTTGGAACTCAAAATACAGTGCTATCACCTTTCATTATAGCCTAACAACAGCAAAGTTATTCAAAGTATTTATATTCTATAAAATATTTTTTTAAAAGGAATGTACAGTGTTTTGTATATATTTTCCCAATCTTAATTATATCAGGATAAAAAATGTTTTAGTTTAGTTTTTACACCATTAGATATAAAATAATGATTATTTTATAATTGCAGCAAGTAGGTTTAACTGTTTGTTCTTAGCTGATATGTAGAAAATTATGTTGTTCACAGTTATCTTTATTGCCAAAAATCAAATGTATACACAACTGAATCATTCAGATGGATGACCTTGCTCCTCATTACCCTGTTTGTTCTGTTCAATTTCAGAAACATAATTTTAGAGAGAGAACGTGAAAGAAAACAGCTACTGCTGTGCTCTCCCTTACTCGTAAGGCTCTGTGAATCCTACACTAATAGAACCTTGTATTACATGTTTGTGTATTTAAAATATATAATACATCATGCTAAAAATGTATTTAAAATAATTAAATAGAATACACCCAAAATGATCTCTTATTTTTGTCTACTAAAGGTTTTCCCAGCATTACATAACTTAATTCTTTTGCGTTCATTTCATGGTGATAATTACTTGCTCAGTTAGCATAAATAGACTTGAGTTTGTTCACTGTTGTACCCAAACCCAATTACCAAAATGCATTTCATGAACTGTGGTCAGGTGGCAAATAATGAGGGTTTGTAAATTCTCCAACCCCCTCCCTATAAAAGTTAGCCCTGGCATCAGCCGTTTATCATTGTATATTGGAATTGGATGAGATAGGGACAGAGAGATTTAAGGTAGAAATAGTTACTACTGTACAGTGTTAAGCCTCATACACACCATAGGAATATCAGATGAATGACTCCATTTTTTTTTTTTATTGCAGTCTCATGCCGAAAATCAATAGGTTATTAAAGTTATGAAAATTCTAATATAACAGAATACAACTTCAGAAGTAGTTTTATATACAGCATTGTATTGTATTGTAATGTATTCTTTAATTTTCAAGCATGTGTGGTCTTGGTCACAATTTTTTTCATACAAATACCATACCAATTACACGAAAATCATTCGTTCTGTTATTGTGTGAGAAAAATGTTCGTACTTGTCCCTTGTGATATTTTCACATGAACTGTCATAAGCGGCGCTCGAAAGCTGTAAACGAATAATACGATTATCAAACGATCGCTCCGCTTATGTATTGCACACTGCATTAATATTCTACTCACAACGCTAATAATGTTTTGATTGTTGGAAGTGCAACAGTTTGTACAATGCACTATGAACTATAGATGGAGCTGTAGTGATATATCACTGTCTGTGTGTTCATATACCGTATACTTGTACTGTATATTTTGCAAAAGAAGGCAGGTTTTTTTTCCCTTCTCGGCTCTCTTCTGTAATGTTGTTCCAACACATGTACACTGTTCTTCTATGCAAGTAAAGCTGAATTCTGCATTCCTCAAGATCTCAGTGCCTCATTTAATTACATAACCACTATTGTTTATGGATTTACATTCTTTAAATTTAAAGGAAAATAGCCATAAGCATAATTATGTAAAAATGTAAAATGTGCTGATTGAATAGAACAGTTTTTTTTGGAAAAATGCTGAGTGTCTGTTCTCTACTGCAGTAGTTATTATTAATTTGAAACCACAGAATAATATGAGGATATGAGTTGCCTATTTATAAAATCTCGAAAGCATGGATTACAGTTTTTTTAGGGTTGGTGTTCGGAGTTGTTTTAGTTATGGGTTTTTTTTTTTTTTTATTGAGGGAGGTATATTATATTTACAGTGCTTTGCGAAAGTATTCGGCCCCCTTGAACTTTTCTACCTTTTGCCACATTTCAGGCTTCAAACATAAAGATATAAAACTGTAATTTTTTGTGAAGAATCAACAACAAGTGGGACACAATCATGAAGTGGAACGAAATTTATTGGATATTTCAAACTTTTTTAACAAATTAAAAACTGAAAAATTGGGCGTGCAAAATTATTCAGCCCCCTTAAGGTAATACTTTGTAGTGCCACCTTTTGCTGCGATTACAGCTGTAAGTCGCTTGGGGTATGTCTCTATCAGTTTTGCACATCGAGAGAAATTTTTGCCCATTCCTCCTTGCAAAACAGCTCGAGCTCAGTGAGGTTGGATGGAAAGCGTTTGTGAACAGCAGTTTTCAGTTCTTTCCACAGATTCTCGATTGGATCCAGGTCTGGACTTTGACTTGGCCATTCTAACACCTGGATATGTTTATTTGTGAACCATTCCATTGTAGATTTTGCTTTATGTTTTGGATCATTGTCTTGTTGGAAGACAAATCTCCGTCCCAGTCTCAGGTCTTTTGCAGACTCCATCAGGTTTTCTTTCAGAATGGTCCTGTATTTGGCTCCATCCATCTTCCCATCAATTTTAACCATCTTCCCTGTCCCTGCTGAAGAAAAGCAGGCCCAAACCATGATGCTGCCACCACCATGTTTGACAGTGGGGATGGTGTGTTCAGGGTGATGAGCTGTGTTGCTTTTACGCCAAACATAACGTTTTGCATTGTTGCCAAAAAGTTTGAATTTGGTTTCATCTGACCAGAGCACCTTCTTCCACATGTTTGGTGTGTCTCCCAGGTGGCTTGTGGCAAACAGCATTAATCAAACAAACATAAAATAAACCCTGGCCACTTGGGGTGTCTACCTTCACAACACAGGAACCTACTTATGGTGTCTGTCCCAACCTATTGCTGGGCAGACACTGCTGGTCATACAGCAGACAACCAATAGTCTATTTGTTTTCTTTTCACACAGAAAAAGTCAACACCACCTCACCTTCAGAAGTCTCTCAGCTCACTGCTCTCCTTAACGCACAAAGCCTCAGGATGCAGCAATCAGTAGTCATCCTCTGGATAACTTATAGAGGCCTTAATTGCCTCATTCTGAATAGCTGAAGCTTTCCAACATCCTTAAACCTTTCTGGCTACCTCTACAGCCGACACCTGATAGTAATTGGTGAATTGTCTAAACAAGGCAGAATGTATCTCCCGTCTGTGACAACACCCACAGATTTACCTCACTTCCTGTCACAGACTGATTGTTGTCCTATGGACAGAGTCTCCCACCTGTAGATCTCTGCAGTTCATCCAGAGTGATCCTGGGCCTCTTGGCTGCATCTCTGATCAGTATTCTCCTTGTATGAGCTGAAAGTTTAGAGGGACGGCCTGGTCTTCGTAGATTTGCAGTGGTCTGATACTCCACCATTTCAATATTATCGCTTGCACAGTGCTCCTTGGGATGTTTAAAGCTTGGGAAATCTTTTTGTATCCAAATCCGGCTTTAAACTTCTCCACAACAGTATCTCGGACCTGCCTGGTGTGTTCCTTGTTCTTCATGATATTCTCTCAGCGCTTTAAACGGACCTCTGAGACTATCACAGTGCAGGTGCATTTATACGGAGACTTTATTACACACAGGTGGATTCTATTTATCATCATTCGTCAATTAGGTCAACATTGGATCATTCAGAGATCCTCACTGAACTTCTGGAGAGAGGTTGCTGCACTGAAAGTAAAGGGGCTGAATAATTTTGCACGCCCAATTTTTCAGTTTTTTATTTGTTAACAAAGTTTGAAATAGCCAATAAATTTCGTTCCACTTCATGATTGTGTCCCACTTGTTGTTGATTCTTCACAAAAAAATTACAGTTTTATATCTTTATGTTTGAAGCCTGAAATGTGGCAAAAGGTTGCAAAGTTCAAGGGGGCCCAAGGCACTGTATATACAGGAATATGGCAAAGCTGCCTTTTGTTTGCAGCACATTACTGCATACTAGTGTGGTCTAGCTTACTGCACAAAATTACCACATTATCATATTGTGAAGTGCACAAAAGTATAACATCCTCAATCCAACTACTACTATACCTGGTAGTAAAATAAGCCAATACATTGTTTTCATCATCATTGTCTTGAAGGCCTAAAAGGAGAAGCAGATTTTGCATCCCCAGGCAAAGGCAACGGTTAGACTGCACCTTTAAGTGGCAGGACAAGTCTGTCTTTCCTTTCTGAAAGTGGGCATTTTAACCAGTCAGAGCACATGGAGGAGGTGGTGGAGTGGATAACCGAGCTTTCATCATCATCCTACTGCACTCTTCTTCCTCTTCTTTTATATTTTATGCTACTGTTCCTCAAAAACTGGCATTGGAGACTTACATGAATCATTTGAGCACACCATCAGTAACTTGCTGCAAGAGGATATGCAGGAATTTATTTATTAGATGTTTAGAAAGTGAGCACCATAGGCATAGAGTGAAGGGACAAAAGAGAAGGTGAAGCAATCGGCGGTGATACTCTTACAGTTTCAGCTTACTGACATAAAGGCTGGAGTGATGAGGAGGGTAAGGATGATGAAGTGGCAGACCGTACCTGAGTGCCAGAGATTGTAAAGGAGGAAGGTGAGAGAGAGGAACAAAATCAGTGAGGCAGGATGTCATCCAAGGGGCAGCTTAAAGAGGAGTGGAGGGAGCAGCCATCCTATTCAACTAGATGTCATCACTTAATGGGTGCAGACCATGGTTTACTAGGCAGAGAAATGCAGCCTTATTTCACACAACTGCTGCAGACAGCTAGTCTTTTGCAGCCCCTACCTGCAGTGTATCAAGCATGATAAAATATACCAGTTATTTGGGTGCCACATGCATGATAAGACATATGACTATTGACCACAAAGTTTGGTGAAGCAACACAAGAATGACATTAGCAGTCAGCAATAGGCCTGAACCCCTTCTCCCTCTCACACCTCTCTGCCAACCTCTGCCATCCTCTCCACTCTAGAACTAGCTGCTGGCAGCAGTCAAAGGCAGTCCCCAAACTATCTGATTTCTGATTTCTAATTATATGAGGTCAAAGGTCTCTCCTGTTCAAAATATGTCCATGTAAAATGTTTTACATATTGTGTATGAAGTCAGTACAATATTTAGCTGACTTTAACCACTTGCCGACCAGCCGCTGCACTTATACTGCGGCAGGTTGGCTCTGTTATATGAAACGATGTACCTGTACGTCTTTTTATGTAATAGCCAATGGGGGCACACTGATTGGCCAGAGGGGGAGCCAATCAGTGGGTCTGGCGGAAGCGATGTCCGCTGGTCACCTGCGATTGCTCCCCATAGAGAAAACAAGTCAGACCACCGTTCTGTCACAGATGAACACAGGGATCCTCTGTTTCTGCTATTCAGGAACACAGATCTCTATGTTCATCTAATGAGTCCATCCCCCACACAGTTATAAAGCATCCCCTAGGAACACACTTAACCCTTTGATCACCCCTGGCGTTAACCCCTTCACTTCCAGTGTCATTAGTACAGTACCAGTGCATATTTTTAGTACTGATTACTGTAGTAATGTCACGGTCCCCTCAAAAGTGTCAGGTGTCCTATTTGTCCGCCGCAATGTCGCAGTCCCGCTAAAAGATTACCGCAATTACTAGTAAAAAAAAAAATGAAAAAAATAAAAATGACATAAGTCTATCACCTAGTTTGTAGACACTATACCTTTTGCGCAACCTATCAATATACACTTACTGGGATTTTTTTTACCAAAAATATGTAGCAGAATACATACAACATTCATCATAAATTGATGAAAAAAAATCGATTTTTATAAAAAAAAAAAATATTGGCTGTGTTTTATAGCAGAAAGTTCAAAATATTGTTTTTTTTTTTTTTTTTTTTTTTTTTTTAGAATTTACCCTCTTTTTTTGTTTATAGTGCAAAAAAAAAAAAAAAAAAACTGCAGAGGTGACCAAAATACCACTAAAAGAACTCTCTATGTGTGGGAAAAAAAGAAAATCAATTTTATTTGGGTACAGCGTCGCATGACTGCGCAACTGTCAGTTAAATTAAGGCAGTGCCGTATCGCAAAAAATGGCCTGGTCATTAGGGGGTAAAACCTTCCAGTCCAGAAATGGTTAAAGTTGATTTTTTTTTTATAAAATCTAACTTTTGTCTCTCCAGTTTTAAATATAGCTTACCAAAATTCCTTTAATACTGTTTATGGAATTAATAAAATCATTTTGGGAAGAAGAGCTGCATGCAGTCTGTCATTTTCATAATGACAGATTGTTAAAATACTGTATATGTAGCATGTACTATATTCATTTATTTTAACAAACTGAGCACTTTATTTTGGAATCTGTCCTCAAAAGCTGCCTGAAGAATGTGGTAATGTGGTAACATAATTGAAAACAAAGAAGTTATGTAGCAAACAAAACTACTAAAACCGTGAGACCAAAAGAGAAAAAGGAAAATCCCACCGACTGTCATAAATGACCAGATACTGCTAAAACTCAGGCTATGAAATATAAACTGTAAGTATAGGAAACAAAGAAGGCGCATAGGCCTAGCGCATTATCCTCAAAACATGTTTGATTAAATGCTATAAAACAGAGGTGAATGTACTCACAAACCAATGCTTGCATCATAGCTTAGACATAATAATAATGGCACAAGGCTGAGAGGCACGGAATCAGACCATAAGAGTCCCTAAGCTTTACCAATAGTCATCCAGATAAGGCTCTGAAGAAGAGGGTAACCTTGAAAGGCATTAGCCGATGTGTCTGTGAGCATTGTGAATTTACATATATGGACTTAAGCAGATGATGTCATGTCTAAGCTATGATGCAAGCATTGGTTTGTGAGTACATTCACCTCCGTTTTATACCATTTAATAAAACATGTTTTGAGGATAATGCGCTAAGCCTACGCATCTTCTTTGTTTCCTATCCTTACAGTCATATTGGACGTCCCCAGTCTTTTGCGGGCAGCGAGGAGTAAATTATCCACATGCATCAATATGTCAAGATAGTTTGGCACCATGTTGAGACTTATCACACAGCGCAGGAGAGTGAACATAGTGACATTTTCATATGAAATATAAACACTGGGGGTCATGTTGGGGCCTCATAACGTCCTTAAATATATAGACCACAGGGACATACATATTCCTTTGATTTTAACATGCAAAATATAAAATGATCTAAAAAATAAAATGTCATCCTTTTTTCTGTGGCATATATACACTTAGGTAACTTTTTTTTAATGAAAAGCTGCATGGTGCACGTTCCTTTCAAAATGTGTCCTACTTCAACTGTTTCAGTAAACCTTACATTGTCCCTCCCTCTTCTATTGTGACAGTCAAACTGCTTGTGCAGTGTGACAATATTTCAGGCTCTTGACTTTGACTTAATACACTGTAGTTTTTACCTCTTGAGAAAAACTGCTTTGTCTCTCCCTTTACCATTGCAGCCTAGAAAAAACTGTTTACATGATGTTCACCATTTCTGTGCAATAATCCTGGCCTGATACACTGTGATTTTTATTTCTGCCTAAAAACTGGCACATCTCTTCCTCCTCCTTTGTCACTTAGCTTACATTATGTTCAGCATGTCTGTGCAATATAGCAGGTCCCTGTCTCTAACATATTACATTTTAAGTCGTTTCTTTCCCTTTTACATTGTGGCCAAGAAAAATGCTTACATAATGCCTGTACAATATTCCTGTCTGCTGTCTCTAAAATAATACACTCTAATTTGTATTCCTGGACAGAAATTTCTCATCTCTCCCACCTACATTGCTGCCCAGTCAAGCTGTTTACACACTCTCCAACCACTGTGCTATATATTATTATTATTAACCACTTGCCGACCGCCGCACGACTATCTACGGCGGCGGTCAGCCCCTCACAGGCAAAGTGACGTAGGTCTACGTCGCTCGCCTGTGAGGGTTTAGGGAGCGAGCGCGCGCCGCCGGAGGCGCGCTCCCGCTCCCGCGTGGTCACGGACCCCCCCGCGCGTGTGACCGGCGGACCCGATCGCCGCCGGCCACTCTGCGATCGGCGGGGGAGAGGGAGAAAGTCAGGCAGCTTGTGTAAACAAGCTGCCTGTCATTCTCCTCTCTGTATGAGAGCTGATCACATGGATCTACTATGTAGATCCATTGATCACTCTGCATACAGTTGAAGCCACAGCCAATCACAGTTAGAATCACGCCCCTAGGGACACACACAGCCCCTCCCTCTCAAATAAAGTTAACCCCTTCACTACCAGTGTATTTTTACAGTAACAGTGCATATATATAGCACTGATTACTGTAGAAATGTCACTGGTAACCCCAAAAGTGTCAAAAATGTCAGTCAAGGGTCCGATCTTTCCGCCGCAATGTCGCAGTACCGCAAAAAAAATCGCAGATCGCCGCCATTACGCGTTAAAAAAAAAAACAACAAAAATGACAAAAATCTTTCCCTTTGTTAGTAAACGCAATAACTTTTGCGCAAACCAATCAAAATACGCTTTTTGCGATTTTTTTTACCAAACATAGGTAGCATAAAACAAATTGGCCGAAAATATTAAAAAATTTTGATTTTTACATTTTTTTTTGGGGGAATTTCATATAAAAAAAAGGGAAAAATATTGCTATTTTTGCAAAATTTACGCTCTTTTTTTGTTTATAGCGCGTGATCAAAAAATCGCACAGGTGATCAAATACCGCCAAAAGAAAGCTCTGTTTGTGGGAAAAAAAGGACGCCAAATTCGTTTAGGTACAGCGTCGCACGACCGCGCAATTGTCCGTTAAAGTCACGCAGTGCCGAATCGCAAAATACCCTCTGGTCGTTTAGCAGCCAAATCCTCCGGGGCTTAAGTGGTTAATAAGGATTTCTATAGCGCCAGCAATTTACGCAGCACTTTACAATATTAGAGGGAGACGGTATATATACAGTACAATAAAATAAAAGAGTATTTAGAGGGCCCTGCTCAGAAGAGCTTACAATCTAATGGGGTGGGGCAGGTGTTACAAGAGGTAAGAGTAGGGAATGAGCTGATGGCAGATTAGTTGGCGGTGTGATAGGCTTCCCTGAAGAAATTTGTTTTCAGGGATCACCTGAAAGCAGCTAGAGTAGGACATAGCCGTACAGGTTGAGGTAGAGCGTTCCAGAGGATGGGAGAGGCCCTGGAGAAATCCTGGAGACGAGCATTGGAGGAGGAGACAAGGGAGCTTGAGAGTAGGAGGTCTTGAGAGGAGTGGGGAGGACGATTCGGGTGATATTTGGAGACAAGATTGGTGATGTAGCTCGGGGTAGAGTTGTGAATGGCTTTGTATGTTGTGGTTAGTATTTTGAATTCAATTCGCTGGGCAATCGGGAGCCAGTGTACCCATATGGAAGAAAAATATATTTCCAATACATTTAGGGAAATTTTTTTTAGAAAAATATATTGAATATGGCCAAAATTGCAGCATTTCAAATATATTTCCAATATATTTGGGAAAAATAAAAAATGTTTTTTTTAAAAATATATTTTAAATATATTTTTCTTCCATGTGGGTAGGGATCGGCAGAGAGGGGAGGCAGACGCTGAGCGGTTGGTAAGGTGGATAAGCCTGGCAGCAGCGTTCATGATAGACTGAAGAGGGGATAGCCTATGAAGTGGTAGGCCTATGAGAGGGGAGTTGCAATAGTCGAGGCGAGAAATAACTAGGGAGTGAATGAGTAGCTTGGTGGTTTCAGTTGTTAAAAAGGGGCGAATATCTGCATATTTTGTTTGATTGCCATTTTTGTTTCAGCAGAACAATTGCCTCATCTTCCCTTATGGTTTTGGAATGTTTTGCTACTGTTTGGAGAATATCAGAAATTTGAAAGCTTTAGCTTTATTTTTTTTGGATGTGTAAAGCTTTTTGCAGCAAAAACTACTAGATAAAGACTTTTCAAGTTTAAATGACTCAGTCATATTGCTGCTGTATAAAAGCCAAGGTGTGCGCATATGCGCGTTCGCAGACCAGCAACTGGCCAGGCGGATGTAAATAGTTTTAGGTTAGAGAGTGCGCATGCGCAATTGGGCTTCAATGCGCACACCTGTCACTAATGCTAGCGCCAAGCGGGCTATTTAAACAAGCCTTCTGTATGGACTTATTGCTGTTTGGTCTGCAGCTTCTGTGTTTTTCTGATTTTGTGTGACCTCTGATCTTGATCCGGCTTACCCCTAACTTGTGATTGTCTGCTTCATACCCTGATCCTGGCTTGTCTATTGGATTCTGCTTCTGCCTCCTGATTCTGCTTAAATGTTCTCCTGGTATCGACTTGGCTTGTGACCTGACCATTCTGCTGTCTGCTGTCTATGTCTAATCTGCCCGATCTTTACCAACCCGGCTTGTCTGACCCTGCACCCAGCTCATCCAGTCTGCTACAACTGTCGGTCCATCAAATCCTCATCTGGCTCCTGCTTCCAGCTGCCTTCTACATTTTGGAATCAAGAAATAGACAGAGGGCGCAGCGGCCGAGCGCATTATCCTCAATAAAAACAAGATGTCCTCAATACGACTGGCTGATGCATTTCAAGGTCTTGCCTCTTCCTCAGAGCCAACTAAACTGTATCACAGCCTTTGAATTTATAGAACCAGACAAAATGCAAAGGAGGTGTAATCCAGGACTAGCCCCTCCTATTACACCTCCTTTGCATTTTGTCTGATTCTATCAGTTCAAAGGCTGTGATACAGTTTAGTTGGCTTTAAGGAAGAGGCAAGACCTCGATAACGCGTCAGAAGTCGTATTGAGGACATCTTACCTGCTATGCGATAGTTTTGATGCTATTACATTGGAGTTGATGTGCCTTTGTCAAACCTATGTTTGTGAGTATAAATTTGAATTTTTACTAAATAAAGCCGTTTTTATTGAGGATAATGCGCTAGGCCGGCGCGCACTCTGTCTATTTGTTGATTCCAGTGTATCCAGACATCCCCGTCTAGAGAGCGCAGGAAGGTGGCAGTTACAGTGGGTACGGAAAGTATTCAGACCCCCTTAAATTTTTCACTCTTTGTTATATTGCAGCCATTTGCTAAAATCATTTAAGTTCATTCTTCTTCCTCATGAATGTACACATAGCACCCATACTGACGGAAAAACACAGAATTGTTGACATTGTTGCAGATTTATTAAAAAAGAAAAACTGAAATATCACATGGTCCTAAGTATTCAGACCCTTTGCTGTGACACTCATATATTTAACTCAGGTGCTTTCCATTTCTTCTGATCATACTTGAGATGGTTCTACACCTTCATTTGAGTCCAGCTGTGTTTGATTATACTGATTGGACTTGATTAGGAAAGCCACACACCTGTCTATATAAGACCTTCCAGATCACAATGCATGTCAGAGCAAATGAGAATCATGAGGTCAAAGGAACTGCCTGAAGAGCTCAGAGACAGAATTGTGGCAAGGCACAGATCTGGCCAAGGTTACAAAAAGATTTCTGCTGCACTTAAGGTTCCTAAGAGCACAGTGGCCTCCATAATCCTCAAATGGAAGACGTTTGGGACGACCAGAACCCTTCCTAGAGCTGGCCGTCCGGCCAAACTGAGCTATCGGGGGAGAAGAGCCTTGGTGAGAGAGGTAAAGAAGAACCCAAAGATCACTGTGGCTGAGCTCCAGAGATGCAGTCAGGAGATGGGAGAAAGTTGTAGAAAGTCAACCATCACTGCAGCCCTCCACCAGTCAGGGCTTTATGGCAGAGTGGCCCGACTGAAGCCTTTCCTCAGTGTAAGACACATGAAAGCCCGCATGGAGTTTGCTAAAAAACACCTGAAGGACTCCAAGATGGTGAGAAATAAGATTCTCTGGTCTGATGAGACCAAAATAGAACTTTTTGGCCTTAATTCTAAGCGGTATGTGTGGAGAAAACCAGGCACTGCTCATCACCTGTCCAATACAGTCCCAACAGTGAAGCATGGTGGTGGCAGCATCATGCTGTGGGGGTGTTTTTCAGCTGCAGGGACAGGACGACTGGTTGCAATCGAGGGAAAGATGAATGCGGCCAAGTACAGGGATATCCTGGACAAAAACCTTCTCCAGAGTGCTCTGGACCTCAGACTGGGCCGAAGGTTTACCTTCCAACAAGACAATGACCCTAAGCACACAGCTAAAATAACAAAGGAGTGGCTTCACAACAACTCTGTGACTGTTCTTGAATGGCCCAGCCAGAGCCCTGACTTAAACCCAATTGAGCATCTCTGGAGAGACCTAAAAATGGCTGTCCACCAACGTTTACCATCCAACCTGACAGAACTGGAGAGGATCTGCAAGGAGGAATGGCAGAGGATCCCCAAATCCAGGTGTGAAAGACTTGTTGAATCTTTCCCAAAAAGACTCCTGGCTGTATTAGATCAAAAGGGGGCTTCTACTAAATACTGAGCAAAGGGTCTGAATACTTAGGACCATGTGATATTTCAGTTTTTCTTTTTTAATGAATCTGCAACAATGTCAACAATTCTGTGTTTTTCTGTCAGTATGGGGTGCTATGTGTACATTCATGAGGAAGAAGAATGAACTTAAATTATTTTAGCAAATGGCTGCAATATAACAAAGAGTGAAAAATTTAAGGGGGTCTGAATACTTTCCGTACCCACTGTATCCTGGATGGACAAGATTAAGAGTGTAAGAGCCTAGAGTGATAACTTCATGAAGCCTACCTCTAAGCACAGGAGAGCGGTGTTTTGTATTAGTTGTAGAGCCTTCTACAGTCTGCCAAGGTCCGTGCCAGCTCTTCTACTACCAGCTTGATTGCTGCCACATCCACTTGCTGACTGCTGCCACGCAGACTACTGGACTGGTTACAGGCATTCCTACATCACCGTGCTCCTGTGGCTGCTGTCTCATTATCAGTAGCCCCCAAGCCGGCGCTGTACAAGAGGCCCTCCTCTACACGTCAGGCTCACTGACCAGTGACAATAATTATAGTCAGTATAGACAGATAGTATAGACAGTATATGTGACAATATTGTAGTAGTAAAAAAAAAAATAATATTCCAATGCAATGTATATGGTTTCATTAATAGTGTCTGGGAGAATTGTACTGTCCCAAAATGCTTCATATAGCCTAAATGCATTTCCCAAGCATGTAGTTTGAAGAAATAGTGTTTTTCCCAGATCGCCCTGGAAGTCACATATAAGGAGGCCCCATGACAGTGCCCAGCTCCCTATGCCATTTGTTTGACAGTCTGTTGCCAAAGGACTTGTCAAAACCTGTGTGTGCTGGCAATTGTTTTGTTTATATTTAGCTGTCAGGGGGGAACCTGCTGACAGCTGATACGTCATCCGTTGTTAATAACACGGCGTCCGATCCTTAACAACCAGCCACACACTGGTTTATTTGCTTCCAGGGGCAGAAATAAAAATGCCCAAAGCAGCTGCTAGGAGCTTAAAAATAAGTTAGTGTGCATGGAGACTTAGCCCTGGTTCACAATGAATGAAACTTTGAAATCATGCTACTTTACTTGAAGTGGCACAATTTCAAAGCTGCAGGTCAGTGCGATTTCAGGTGCCACTTGCCTGACATCTGTACAACTTCATGCACAGATGTCTATGCAAGTTGCACCTGAAATCGCAAAAAATAGTGCAGGAACCTTTTTTCAAATCGGTGCGGCACTGCAAAGTTCCATTGCCAACAATAGGGTGCGGCTTGTCATGCGATTTTGAATTGTTAACTCCATGACAAATTGCACTGGTGTGAATGGGGCTTAATGTAGTCCTACAGAAATAATACATAATAGAGAATACATATTAAATACCCTGACTGGGAATTAAAAATGCACTTGCCAAATAGCATGCCTTCCAACTCCTGAATTTCAAGGTATTTGTCCTTATCTGTTCCAATATGTCAGTGGTGCATTTACTCCCCAATGCGATGTGCTTCTGGCTTTTATCTCTAATGAGACAGCCCAGAACAGGCACAACGTGAACTGTGCTGTGTAAGCTTATGACTGGGTGCGTGTTTTTTTTTAGTTCATTTCCTACCAAAAGAAATCTGTTTGAGCTAAGGAATAAAAGAAAAACACAGCTGTTAATTGGTGTGCTGGCCTTTCTGGCCAGTGTCTGTATTTATATGGCTGCTGATGACCATGGGGTTATATGAAAAGGTTGGGGGTTCATTTTTGGTGTGCTAGAGCACATAACTTCATTGTCTGGGCCATTGCTCCTTTTCTCTGTACATTATTTCTGAGCAGTTTACAATTTATGCTATGCCACTTTCATCTGAAGTTACCAGGTCAGTTGTTTAAACGTTGGTAAAAGATACAAGCAAGATTGTGTACCTAGTTTCTTGCATTCCTCATGTCCACAGACATTTTTCTGATGTCTCTAATAGGTTCCAGTCAAGCATTAAAATAAACCATTCAAACTCATTAGGTGACACACCCTACTCGTGGTTTCCATCATTTCACTCCCATCTTTCATTTTGTGCTCTATTAGCTAATCCCTATTGTCCCAGCATCTTTTAGTTTGCTGCATGAGCGATCAGGTTGGTAGAGAATGAAAACTCTTTAGGCTTATTCTGTGCTCGCTGCACACATTAGAGGGAGTTGCAGTGTATGGAGGTTTAGTTTAGATTCTCAAAGTTCTAACAGTGTGCATATCATTTGTGTTCATTGAAATACAGTATATAACATATTTTTGCTCTTAACACTCAAATTACAGTTTAGTTCTGCATGTTTAAACTTTACTCATCCAGCCATGCCCAGATTTTGCCACAGCACAAAAAGTATGCCAATTACTGTCTGATGTGTCCTTCTTTGCCAGCTTCGAGCTTTAGAAAGTATGAGATGGATAGATAGAGAAAAAAATATTTTCTATATAACTAGGGAATTAAACATTAAGGGATATCAGTTGCAATACAAAAACAAAAACAAAAAAATTCTAAGAATTGATGTTGATGGGATTGGGTTTGCTTCGAGTCTATGGAAATGCAAAACCTCCCTGAAGCAGGTCAAATGTAAGTCAGAAGGAGATTTCCTGCAGGTCAAATGCACGTCATTGAATTTTTAAAGTAGAAATCTACTCTAACACCAAAATCTCTAAATCTACAGGTATCCACGATCTAAAGCTGGATACACACTATCCAAATTTTGTGGTTAGATATCCTTCAGATTTACCTTTTCTATGTAGTGCAAGGGCCTGCCAGATTGCAAACAAATTGAAATTGTTTAGGTTTGACCTCATATTATATGGTTTTGGTAAGTCTGAAGGAAAAAGTCTTCAGAAAATCTTATAGTGTGTATGGCCCATTAGGCTAACCTATCTAGCCCTGTAAAGAATAAATTACTATATATACCTTTTTTGAAGCCGCTCCAGTCTGGTCTCCAGTGACGGAAGCTCTGCTAAGTAGACAGCCGACAACGGCTAGGAAATTAATGGGAACTGATGTCGCCCATAGAGTTACTATGGGGCTTTCGTTGTTGGATGTGTCCTCTTCACCCGCCTCCACAGTGAAGCCGCCGCTGGCAGCTCAGCATGCAAACAGACTGCAGCGGCTTAAAAAAAAAGGTATGTATAGCGATTTTTTTTTTTTTACAGTGCCAAATAGGTTAGTCTTAGATCATGGATGCCTGCTGATTTAGAGATTTTAGTGTTAGGGTGGACTTCTACTTTAATAATCTCAGAAGCAACTCAGTCTGATGTCAAACTAATGCCATCAACACAAGCCCAAAGGTCATTGACACAGGTCCTAAAGATGCCCGTAGTCAATCCTTCTTTTCTTCGCTGGATCCAATAGAAATCTACTGTCTGCATAAGAAACCCTCTGATACCTAGAAGCCAACAAAGAGGACTTCTTAATGCCGATAAAATTGTTCCTATTGGATTATCAAATCTTATATGTCCCTTTATCAAGCCTGAAGTTACAAATCTTTATAAACACTGTTTGGCTATTTTTAGACAACATTCCACCTCAGGGATAATTTGGTCCCTTCACAGAAGGCGTGTACTTATCAGACAGTCATAATAGAGAGAGAGATAGGAGAGAGATACAGATGCAAAAAAAAAAAAAAGTCCATCTCAGTTCATAGTATTTCATATTTATATAAAACATATATATTTTTAATTTGGTTTATCTCAGTCCTAACCATGCTAAGCACACCTAACAACAAAAACATTAGCGCTCTATAGGCTGAGAAGAGTAGGGCAAATGCAGGAGTAAGTTCTGGTTGAAATGTCCATAAAGTTCAAGTATGGGCTGATTGCTGGACAATGGAGAAATACTGTCTGTAGAAGGCTGCAGGCTCTGATGAGAGCTAAAAGGAACTCTGTGGACATGTACAACATGAGAGAAAGGAGAGCAGCGCCATCCAATTGCAGTATAAAAGATGCATTTATTAACAACAGACAAATGCAAACTCACAAGATGGGCATGATAAACCGGCATGTAAAGGGTTCATCCACTCCAGTGGGAGGACAAGCAGCGGGGATCCGGGGAATCTTCGCTGGTTCCGGCTGTGCTGATGGCTCCCTGCACTTCCAGGTACGCGGTGTCCCTCAGAGAAGAGCCGCTAACTTCACTTCCGGGTAGAAGGTGGAGTGGGAGGTGCACGCGTTTGAAGCATACGTGCTTCTTCCTCAGGCAATTGGATTGCGAAATCCGGAACATACGCAATTACAAACATATATATGTAGCACTGACCATATTTCAATTCCAACAAATACTAAGCTTAAAGCGGAGTTCCACCCTAAATTTACACTTACCTCCATCTTCTCGCTCCGGGTCACCTGAAAAACAAATGGATAATCGCAATTTTTTTTTTTTACTTACCTTGTAAAGAAAATTTACTTAACTTACTTCCTTCTTCCTCCCCTCGGCAGCCACGGCGATTCGTCACTTCCTGGCTTTTGCAATGATTCCTGGGAGCCGAACGTCATCACTCCCAGGAATCAATGCGCCTGCACCGGCCCCGACGTCAGTTCCGGCGCGCGTCATTCCCCTCTAAACAGCTTCTGGGCACGTCCAGAAGCTGTGGAGGGATGACGCGCGTGCACCGGAAGTGACGGCGGGGCCGCTGCAGTGCATCGTGGGGCCGAAGAAGAAGGAAGAGGACGCCGAAGAGGATCGCGCTGGCTTCAAGCTGCCCACACCTGAGATGGCAGCGCTGGAGAATACATTTTCAAGGTAAGTATTTCTTCTTGCAGGTAAGTGCAACCCGGGACAGTTCAGAGGCTATCCATTGTGGAATGTACTAGCCCTGACTGTCCCGGGGGTATTTTTATTAAAAAATGTATCCCCTGGGTGGAGCTCCGCTTTAATAATAAAACAAAAAGGTGAAAAGTCCATATGAGTCCTTGAATGAATAAAGAATCAAAAGCATTGAGCAATAAAAAGTGAAAAGAACCACAAGTCCCAGCATGCGGATGCACTCTGTTCTTATAAACAAGGAAGGGTCACCCGTGGATGGAACACTGCACACCAAAAAGCAGCTTACCAAATATAGATGGCCACCCAAACTAATGGATAAGCCACTGCACGCTTGACACAATACAGGTAGACTGCCTGGTAACAGTTATCTTGAGATGTAGCAACAGGAAGACATTCAAGACCAGGCATTCAGGGACCATGTATGTAAAGAAATGTACAGACACATAGCGTGATACCGTAAAAAATTATCTCCAGAGCTTAGTATAAGCAATGAAGGTCTGTTAACTTCTATTATGCAATCACATACAAGCAAAAATTCAGTTTTTTTCAAAATGTTTCTTGGATGCGATTGGGTATTCTTTGCAAAGTGAAATTTCACCACATTCATTGGTGATGACAGTCACAGAGCAGGTTGTAAAACTGTTGGATAATGAGTAAGAAAACCCATAATTAAGACAAGCCATACACAATTCGAAATGTGAATTGGGCAGGCTGAATGCACCAAGTTGTTTGATTGATCAACTTGGGTACAACCAGCATGCCAGGTTTTACCTGCAATTATCGCTAGCAGCTGCTATAGCCACTAGCAATAATCACTGTCGTCTCCCGGCGGGGACAGTTTCCCCCACCTTCCCCCAAGAGAAGACGGTGGCCCGGCAGGAGGGATTTCCGCATTAATCCTTTATCTTTTGTGTCAAATAGAACTATCATTCTTAGCTCAAAAGTTTTCCTTTCCTTAAAAGTTTTGAAAGAAATTCCCTTTAACAAATAAAACATTGAGGTCTTCCATAGTGTGGTCCAGTTGTGAGAAGTGATGTCCCACAGGTATATAGAACTTAAGCAAGCTGTAAAGCCCCGTACACACGTACTGATTGTCGGCCGAACGATCGGCCGTCTTTTGTCCAGGGCTGTCGTGTCTGTTGAAAACTGCAAAAGACTGCAACAACAACAGCCGACTGCAGCAGTGATGTCATGTGATGGTTAACTTTCCTTGTCTTTTTTCTTTTCCGAGCATGCCCAGTCTTGTTAATCTGCTGTCTGTCGGCCGAAATCTGTACTGACTGGCGAACAATCGGCCGTTCTGGTGTTGGCCAACAAAAATTTTAATGCCTGCACGACAGATTCTGTTCGGCCGAAAATGCGCTGTCGGAAGCCTCATACTAACAAGCCTACAATCGGCCGATCGGTCGTCGGCCGAATATTTATGGCCGACAATCGGTACGTGTGTACGGGGCTTTAGTCTAGAAAAACCCATCCCCTTCATCTTACGAAGGTGTCTGAACCTTCTATGAATGTGACATGTTCTTGCAGCCAATGGAATGGGCCCCATATAGGTTGATCTGTTGCGATACCACAAACCACAAGCTACACTCCTTTACAGCGAAATTCTTATTGCATACTCTGACAAATGCATAAATGATGGCATATTTGAGCTACAGCATATATGTACTGAGGTGCATTCATTTTTACTCTCTATAGCAGTCCTAAATAATTATTCTATTGTATGTGATAGGAATATAGCTGGGAAAGAGCGTGGCTCTTGAGAGACTTGCTGTTGGTTCCTAAATGAAAGTGGTAGTAAACCCTTACATATATCCAGTGAAGTGACTGGCCTCAGGTGATACACAGAGGTGAAACAAATCCTCCTACATAAGTTATACCTGTTTATCTGTACTCTTCTCTTCTCTACATCTGTTTAAAGTCCAGAATATACAGCTGCAAGAAAAAGTATGTGAACCCTTTGGAATGATATGGATTTCTGCACAAATTGGTCATAAAATGTGATCTGATCATCATCTAAGTCACAACAATAGACAATCACAGTCTGCTTAAACTAATAACACACAAAGAATGAAATGTTGCCATTGAACACACCATGTAAACATTCACAGTGCAGGTGGAAAAAGTATGTGAACCCCTAGACTAATGACATCTCCAAGAGCTAATTGGAGTGAGATATCAGCCAACTGGAGTCCAATCAATGAGATGAGATTGGAGGTGTTGGGTACAGCTGCCCTGCCCTATAAAAATACACACCAGTTCTGGGTTTGCTTTTCACAAGAAGCATTGCCTGATGTGAATGATGCCTCGCACAAAAGAGCTCTCAGAAGACCTACGATTAAGAATTGTTGACTTGCATAAAGCTGGAAAGGGTTATAAAAGCATCTCCAAAAGCCTTGCTGTTCATCAGTCCATGGTAAGACAAATTGTCTATAAATGGAGAAAGTTCAGCACTGCTGCTACTCTCCCTAGGAGTGGCCGTCCTGTAAAGATGACTGCAAGAGCACAGTGCAGACTGATCAATGAGGTGAAGAAGAATCCTAGAGTGTCAGCTAAAGACTTACAAAAGTCACTGGCAAATGCTAACATCCCTGTTAGTGAATCTACAATACGTAAAACAGTAAACAAGAATGGATTTCATGGGAGGAAGCCTTTGCTGTCCAAACAAAACATTGCTGCACGTTTACAGTTTGCACAAGAGCACCTGGATGTTCCACAGCAGTACTGGCAAAACATTCTGTGGACAGATGAAACCAGAGTTGTTTGGAAGAAACACACATCACTATGTGTGGCAAAAAAGAGTCACAGCACACCAACATCAAAACCTCATCCCAACTGTGAAGTATGGTGGTGGGGGCAACATGGTTTTTGGGCTGCTTTGCTGCGTCAGGGCCTGGATGGATTGCTATCATCAAAGGAAAAATGAATTCCCAAGTTTATCAAGACATTTTGCAGGAGAACTTAAGGCCATCTGTCTATTAGCTGAAGCTCAACAGAAGATGGTTGTTGCAACAGGGCAATGACCCAAAGCATAGAAGTAAATCAACAACAGAATGGCTTAAACAGAAGAAAATACTCCTTATGAAGTGGCCCAGTCAGAGTCCTGACCTCAACCCGATTGAGATACTGTGGCATGACCTCAAGAAAGTGATTCACACCAGACATCCCAAGAATATTGCTGAACTGAAACAGTTCTGTAAAGAGGAATGGTCAAGAATTACTCCTGACCGTTGTGCACGTCTGATCTGCCACTACAGGAAACATTTTCTTGAAGTTATTGCTGCCAAATGAGGTTCAACCAGTTATTAAATCCAAGGGTTCACATACTTTTTCCACCTGCACTGTGAATGTTTACATGGTGTGTTCAATAAAAACATGGCAACATTTCATTCTCTGTGTGTTATTAGTTTAAGCAGACTGTGATTGTCTATTGTTGTGACGTAGATGATGATGATCAGATCACATTTTATGACCAATTTGTGCAGAAATCCATATCTTCACACACACACACACACACAGGAAAAGAGACGAGACTGTCAATCATAGCCTGTATGCTAGAGACCCCTCCCTATCTCGATATTACATTTTTTTGGTCTGGGTGTCACGAAAATTTGCCAGAAGTGATTCATGCTGATAGTAGAGGAAGGAAGCAGCAGACAGAAATGGCACTAAGTGCTCCTAATTGAGACAAGTACACACAGTAGAGGGATATGCTTTGCTTTGTCCATATTTCATATCTGAGAAACTACAAAAAACTGTTGAGGTGTGGAAATTGCCCACATCCCTAAACTCGAGAATGTATATGTACAGTCCCCCACAGGTGGGACTTTATAGGGCAAAAATCAAAAAGATCAGGTAAAATATTATACATTTATCTGTTGTGGAAATAGCAATATACAAGCGTTTAAAAACAATGCAGTGCAATACTTAATTGTACAGCCATAGTCTGTTGTAACTGAGGGTAACAGAGACAACCACCCAATGCGTTTAAAAAATGTTAAGATTTCAGGGATATTGGACTACAGATTACATAGGCTTGATTTAGAGTGTACAATAGAATAACCGCATGGATAAAAGTGTAGTGCAGATTATAGGCTGAGACATACAACCCAATAATGTCTCCCCAAAGTGATGGAGCCCGTAGTCCAGAGATTATCCGAACCAGCGAGGGCACAGACAGATGGATCTCAAGTATGGAAATAAATCTTCAAAACATCACCGTCCAGGAAAAGAAAAGAAAGGGTAGGGAGAGATGCATCCCACTTATCCAGGATAGTCACTAGTGATGGATACACACTTTAGCTTAGCCTGACAATTGTTTGCATTATTTGGGCCAGGGGACACCACAGCATTGTAATCTAATATATACAATGGTGGCATCCCTCTCCATCCGGAGGTTGGTCCTCAACAGATATATGTAATAAAATGTATAATATTTTAGCTGATCTTTTTGATTTTTTCCCTATAAAGTCTCACCTTTGGGGGGTTGTACATATATATTTCATATCTGAAATTTACAACTACTTTAAGTGGTGCTTTGAATATCTTTGCTCCTCGGGATGGGAAACACAGTCTGGGGCTTGAACAATCAGAGATCAGGGAGCAGCAGGGGCGTAACTACAGGGGTTGCAGGGGGTTGCAATTGCAACCGGGCCCCATGCTCTAGGGGGCCTGTGCGGCTCCCCTGTGCACCTGGATTGGAGGGGTGGTGGGGAAAATATGTAGAGAAATCACTGTCCTCCTTTTTCCTCCTGTAGCTGTAGGAGGAAAATGGAGGAGATTGGTTCCTCTGTATGCTGCCCCCACCACTCCTCCTATCCAGTTCACTTGTGTTCTGCTGTCACTGGGCCCCTGTGTGCTCCCCTGCCACCCGCTGTGGGACCATAATAAAGGGCCTGCAACAAGAGTAAAGGGCCCCAGGATTAGTGGGTAGAGCTCCAGGATGATAGGGAAGGGCCCCCGGCCAGGGGTCCGGGGGGCCCTTCATGGTTTCTTGCACCGGGGCCCTGAAGGTTCTAGTTACGCCTCTGGGGAGCAGCATCATTGACACTTTGGGGAGATTTACTAAAACTAGTGCACACAGAATCTGGTGCAGCTTTGCATAGTAACAAATCAGCTTCTAACTTCAGCTTGTTCAATTAAGCTTTGACAATAAAACATGGAAGCTGATTGGTTTTAATGCACAGCTGAACCAGATTCTGTGAGCAGCAGTTTTAGTAAATCTCCCCAAAGTGCCAATGAAGCAGCTACCTGATTTCTGATTGTCCAATTTATGTCCTTTATGTCTGTCAGCGATAGAAGAGGATATGGCAAACATGCTAGTCGTACCAACATTAAGCTGTTAAGTGATATTTTGCTTTCCAGCAGCCATTGGCCCTAAGGGTGTGTGACTGGTGTCCCTTTCAGAAAATACTCTTCACTTTGCAGGAAATTAATAAATGAAAGCTGCAGTCCATGCCACAGCTATTTAAATGGAAGCACACATGATCGCATGTAACTTAGACAATACTTCCAGCCCAATCAAGAAATTTTAGATATAGTCCAAATAACTTCAGCATACGTAGATATAGGCATAGATTCTGCACATTATTTCAAATGACCATTCACATACTGATAAAAGCAAGTTTTTCCCGATCAATATTTCACTTGCAGTTGTATGGGCAGCTGCATGCCAAATGGCCTTGGTGGCCTGCAGAAACTTTTTTCTGCTTGTTAATAGGTCTCTGAAATAAGAGTATTTAAAGAGAAGGAGGATTGTGGGACATTTGTCCTACATTCCCTCGATATACATTAAAGGCAGTAACAGCCACCTCACCAAACATCCTTCCTAATGCAAACTGTCATCAGTTCTGCTATATTTTTTTCTTCTCTCCTTTCTCATAATAAAAAACTGTCAATTCCTATAATCCATCAATCCTCCTCTATCTTCACAAACCTTCCTCTTACTCTTTTATCAAAACTTCCCCTGCCTCTTTCTTCTACTGCTGTGAGCAGAAAGGAGGAATGATGAAAGTTTGAGCAAAAACACAACTTCATACCTTTTACCTATTATTTTACTAAGAACAATGTGGTCAGATTTTGAAAGGTGTATTATAGAACAGGTCCACTCTAGTCAATTCTGTTTTAAAAAACTTTATAGTGCATACATTGTGTTTTGTTCCCTATCTCCTTTCCTCATTTTTACACATTATACTCATGCATCATTTTTTTTATGAAAACTGCCTTGTCCTGTTTACTTTTATGCTACCGTGAAACCATTTTATCAACATACAGTATGTATTTTAAACAGTGTAACTTTCAACTCAAAACAATGCATTGAGATGACCTAAGAACTGTCCTCTACCTACAGTATACCTTTCTTCTATTTGGTCTGCAGCCATTCTGGAGATTTAGAAATATATATTTTTTTTCAAATAATCTTTATTAAACTTTTTTTACTTTTTACACAACACATACAATTTATTAATAAAAACGGTTATCTTAATAGTTAGAAATTCCTTTAACATACGGTAAATACTTAAATATGTAAACAATAATCTACATACATATATAATTTTATATATATATATATATATATATATATATACATATATACACACACATACATACACACTCATGGGCCACTTTATTAGGTACACCTTTTCAATGGCTTGGTAACACAAATTGCTAATCAACCAATCACATGGCAGCAACTCAATGCATTTAGGCACCTAGACATAATGAAGACGACTTTCTGAAGTTCAAACCAAGCCACAGAACATATCTCCGAAGACGTCACCGGATGTGACGAAACGCGTAAGTTTGGAGCGCACAGCATACGTGACGTGTGACGCAGGTGGAGCGCAAGCCGGAAGTTCTCCCGCTCGCCACCCTGCATACAGCTTGCGCTGATACACGCGATCACCAGCGGACGCTAGTGGCCTTTTTTATTGAAATAACTTCTCATATTTGGCTACCTACTTTTGTATCATTGTCATAATGTTTTTTATCCACAATTTGGGAATAAAACATTTGAATTTTAAAAATACTACACTATCCGGAGCATTTTTTTGTCTTCCTTCCTATTGGCCTGAGGTGAGAGGAGAGAGAGGGGGAGCCCGCCATCCTATCTACCCAAAGTGAGCCACGAGGAGACCCCTATTTTAGCCTGGAGGCTATCTATGCCTGGTTTGTCTTGATGCTATAAGGCATACATGACCCACATCATTTGGTAAGTGATCCACTCTTACCATTTATCAAATGGTAAAGGAAAGGAAAAGGAACCAGAGCTGCACTGATATCACAGAGTGAATCGGAAAATTTCCACGCTGAGCACCTGCACTTTTTTGTGAATAAGCATCATTTGCATCATAAGCATCATTTGCACAAGAGACTCACTATTCATTTGAATTTTTATTTGAATTCTTCACTACAGTCACTTGTTATGGACTTTATTATATGAATCACAATTTATGCATATCACTATTTATTGGTATTAATTGTTTTATTAATATTTATTATATCAATAGGAGGAGTATTAATTTAATATTGTTTTATATAATTTATTGATCACTAGTCACAGATATTTATCACCAAGATATATAATTTTAGAGCAAGCGCTATAGGTAGCCTTAAATAGACTACTTCCCTACATCTCTTTTACATTTATTCTATATTTATCTATTTATCTTATTTATTTAAACACCCCAGGCGCGGGGCATATACTCTAATATATTTCTTACACAAGCAACAGAACAGGCAAGTAAAGGGGATTTAAGTGACTTTGAATATGGCACGGTTGTTGGTGCCAGACGGGCTGATCAGAGTATTTCAAAAACTCCTTTTCTCCTGGGATTTTCACACACAACCATCTCTAGGGTTACAGAGAATGGTCCAAAAAACAGAAAATACCCAGTGAGTGGCAGCTGTGTGGACAAAAATGCCTTGTTAATGTCAGAGGTCAGAGAAGAATGGGTAGACTTCAACTTCAAGATGATAGAAAGGCAACAGTAACTCAAATACCCACTTGTTACAATCAAAGTATGCAGAATACCATCTCTGAATGCACAACACATTGAACCTTAAAGTAGATGGGCTGCAGCATCAGAATACCACAACCCGTGCCACTTCTGTCAGCTATGAACAGGAAATTGAAGCTACAATTCTCACAGGCTCACCAACATTGGACAATAGAAGATTGGAAAAATGTTGCCTGGTCTGATGAGTCTCGAATTCAGCTGCGACAGAAAAAGTAGGGTCATAATTTGGCATAAACAACCTGAAAGCATGGATCCATCCTGCCTTGTATCAAGGGTTCAGGCTGGTGGTGGGGGTATAATGGGGTGAAGGAATATTTTCTTGGAACACTTTGGGCCCCTTATTACCAATTGCACATTATTTAAATGACATGACCTACCTGAGTATTGTTGTTGACCATGTCCATCCCTTTATGACTACAGTGTACCCATCTTCTGATGGCTACTTTCAGCAGGATAATGCACCATGTCACAAAGCTCAAATCATCTCAAACTGGTTTCTTGAACATGACAATGAGTTCTCTGTACTCCAATGGCCTCCACAGTCACCAGATCTCAATCTAATAGAGCACCTTTGGGATGTGGTGAAACGGAGATTCGCATGGTGGATGTGCAGCTGACACATCTGCAGCAACTGCATGAAGCTATCATGTCAATATGGACCAAAATCTCTGAGGAATGTTTCCGACACCTTGTTGAATCTATGCCATGAAGAATTAAGGAGGCAAAAGTGGGTCCAACCCGGTACCAGCAAGGTGTACCTAAAAAGTGGCTGGTGAGTATACGGTTTATACAGGTGCATCTAATCAAATTAGAATATCATCAAAAGGTAATTTATTTCAATAATTCAATTCAAAAAGTGAAACTCATATATTTCCTATAGATGTGTTACATACAGAGTTGTATATTTTAAGCATTTCTTTCTTTTAATTTTGATTATTATGGCTTACAGCTAGTGAAAACCCAAAGGCTTAGTGAAAAGTATGTCCATGTAGAGTATAGTATGCACTCAATACTTGTTTGGGGCTCCTTTTGCATGAATTTCTGCATCAATGCGGCATGGCATGGAGGCGATCAGCCTGTGGCACTGCTGAGGTGTTATGGAAGCCCAGGTTGCTTTGATAGTGGCTTAGATAGCTCATCTGCATTGTTGGGTCTGGTGTCTCTCATCTTCCTCTTGACAATACACCACAGATTCTCTATGGGGTTAAGGTCAGGCAAGTTTGCTGGCCAATCAAACACAGTGATAAATGATGGTGATGGACTTGATAAAACACAGTGGACCAACACCAGCGGATGACATGGCTCCCTAAATCATCATTGACTGTGGAAAATGTTGCATTTCATTTGGAAATCAAGGTCCCAGAGTCTGGAGGAAGAGTGGAGAGGCACAGAATCCAAGTTGCATGAGGTCCAGTCTGATGTTTCCACAGTCTGTGATGATTTGGGGAGCCATGTCATCTGCTGGTGTTGGTTCACTGTGTTTTATATATAAAATATACGAGTTTCACTTTTTGAATTCAGGATTCCCATGCAGATGTTTCAAGCTTCATTTAGCACTCAAATAAAAAACATACCGAGCCACCTGGCTCTCTTGTCAGCAGTACCTTGCTCCTACCTGACTGTGGAAATTTCACACTGGACCTCATGCAACTTGGATTCTATGCCCTCTCCACTCTTCCTCCAGACTCTGGGACCTTGATTTACAAATGAAATGCAAGATTTTCCACAGTCAGTGATGTATTGAGGAGCCATGTCATCTGCTGGTGTTGGTCCACTATGTTTTATCAAGTCCAAAGTCAGCACAGCCCTCTACCAGGACATTCTTGAGCACTTCATGCTTCCATCTGCGGACCAGCTTTATGGAGATGCTGATTTCATTTTCCAGCAGGACTTGGCACCTGTCCACACTGCCAAAAGTACCAATACCTTGTTTCATGATCATGGTATCACTGTGCTTTATTGGCCAGCAAACTCGCCTGACCCAAACCCTATAGAGAATCTGTGGGGTATTGTAAAGAGGAAGATGAGAGACGCCAGACCCAACAATGCAGATGAGCTGAAAGCCGCTATCAAAGAAACTTGGGCTTCCAAAACACCTCAGCAGTGCCACAGGCTGATTGTCTCCATGCTATGCATTGCTATGCATTGATACAGTAATTCATGCAAAAGGAGCCTCAACCAAGTATTGAGTGCATACTATACTAAACATGGACATGCTTTTCAGTAAGCCAAAATTTTTGTATTGGAAATCGTTTTTTTTATCGGTCCTATGTAATATTCTGTTTTTCAGAGCTACTGAATTTTGGGTTTTCAGTAGCTGTAAGCCATAATCATCAGAACTAAAATAAATAAATGCTTGAAATATATCACTCTGTGTGTAATGCTTCTATATAAAATACATGATTTTCACTTTTTGAATTGAATTACTGAATATAGCTGTATATAGAGTGTCATTTATGTGCTACACCCTGACAATCGGTCTCTAATTGTGATGAAATCAGCCCTGGAGTGGCTAACCATTTACCCCAAAATTTTTCAACTTATCTGGGAATCCCCTATGTTGATAAACCATATGTTCCCTTTGCAAAACTGCATTTACTGATGTTACCCACAAAGAGTAAATTTTGTGCAATATACAACAATTAAATAATTGCCATGTACATCTGAGGGGTATAAAACTCTCCACCCAGCCACCCCAAAACACATATCTTGGGCTCCAACAGGACCTTAGTTCACACCTCATTAAGAGTATCCAGGACTAAAGTCCAATACCTAACCAACTTAAGACATCTCCACATCATATGTACCAATGGACCAACCTCACTTTGACATTGTGAACATACAATTAAAAATTCACAAACCATTGGTTCATTGATTATTTTTTTTTATTACATACCTAAACATTAAAACACTATGTTAACAAAGAAAAAAAGTACTGCCTGTTTTAAAATGTTTTTTATTCATGCAGCGCTTAAGAGGTTACTTGGGGTCAGTTAAAGGGGATGAGACAGGCTTTATCATTTAAAAAATTATATAAAAACCTGCCAGCAACTAATCAGAGGAAAATGAAAAATGAATAGGGTTTCACTGGATGTCAAGGCATGACTAGAGACATGGTGCTGGAAACTACCTACGCAAAAGGAAGCAATAGATTTTAATTAATAAAAAAAAAGTGCATGCTCACTATACAAAGTAAAATTTCAATTACAAAGTGTTTTCATTTAGCCTAAATGAAAGAGGCAAAGCTGTGTTCGCTTCATCATCCAATCATCTGTTATCAAAAATTCATTTTTTTAAATTTTCTTTGTACACAATTTGGTATTCTTTGTAAAATGAATGTTCATTTGGCTTCACCTCGTTAACTAAGCTAAATAACAATTTACATTGTAAAATGAAAATTGACTTTGCAAAGTGAACATGCTCTACTTCTTCAGTAAATCAGCTATGTCTCTTCATTCTGATTTAATGTTTCCAAAAATCTCACCAAAATCATGAAGGTCAGACATAATATTTTTGCTCGGATGTGAAGGGCTTTTTAAATTCCCATTTCAATGTTAAGGCTGTCCAGTTAGCAGGATAGTTTGAGACAAAGGCACACCTAGGTCTAGTTTAGACAGTGTTTAAGCAGCAATTTTACAAGTTCAAAACAAATATGTAAGCGTGGAAAGTTTTAAGTCTGTGGGATTGGGTAAAATATGTAGGATACTGCCAAAATGACATAGCAGGATGTAGGAATGGGAGGTGACTAGATATATGCGCTATGAAATCAAAATTTGGATGACATTTTCGTTATTCAGAGATTCAGATGTATCCGAATCTCCAAATCACAATAGTAACAAATTTTAACGAATCCGAAAAAAATTATAACGAAACAACAAATTAATTTATATTTATTCATTTCATTCTGACCTTTTGTTAATGTTTGAAGCATTTAAAATAATGTAACGACATAACGAATGATGTGTATCAATTTTGTTTTTATTTGCATTTACATTTTTCTTTATTTAAAAAAAAGCTATATAAATGTAGCACCCTACAAGGTAAGTGCTAGGTATAGTATAGTGGGCCTTGTCTGCTTAACAGCAGGGCCATTATTTTTTGTCAGGTTGTCATGGTTCCCAGGTGTGGCTGTTGAGAATGGGGAGTCTCCCCACTGTGCTCAATGAGAGGGCTCTAATTGGGCAGTGGAGGAAATCCAGCCAATGGCACACCCAGGCTTGTATCTACCCCAGAAAGACAGATTCTGCCGCACAACATTCTGGGAGCACATGACGCAGCATCTTTGGCGGCAAGCAGAGCCCCAGGAGGGAGAAGACAGCCGTCTCTCCTCCTGTCAGAAGGATCGGGTGTCCCAGGCGGCTTGCTTGAGGGGACAGAGAGTAGAGCTGAGCTGCAGAGAGGATCCGGTGTGCCGAGGACCTGCGGAGTAGAGGGGGTCCAGTTTCAGGAAAGCATTCCCAGTTAGTGAGTACTGCAGACTTCCCCTGGGGGTCTGCCTAGCTGAGAGGGGACCGCTCTGGTGAAGGTCCAAGAAATCCAATAGCTAGCTAGCGGTAAAGGGGGTGCCAGTGTTGACCCTGAAGTGCAAAGAGGGGGTGCCTAGTGAGAGGACCCTGAAGTGCAAAGGGGGTGCATAGTTAGAGGACCCTGAAGTGCAAAGGGGGTGCCAGCGGTTGGGCCCTGAAGTGTTAAAGTGTACAGCATGCAGTGTGCAGTGTACAGTGTTAAGAGTTGCGGCAGAACAAGCAGTTACAGAGGCTACCTCAGTTAGGAAGGACTGGAGGGAGCTGTATCCAAGACTTTTGAGCTAACCAGAGTCAAGAGTCAGTTCTTAGTATAGTCCAGGACCTTTTGAGCTACCCCGAGTGTCAAAAGTCAAGTCCAAGTACAATTCAGCAAGTCAGTATTTTTCAAGCGCCAGCAAGCGTTAGTTGGCATCCAGCCGGCGTCAAGACTGCTGAAAGGCATTTTTTCTTCAGAGTGTCCCAGGTTGTACCGAGTTGAGCCAGAGAAGTATCCCACTCATTCCCTTCTCCCATCCCCAATATCAAATAAACAAAACAAACCAAAGATGCCGGATTGGTCATTGTCTATAATTTCACACTTGGGTATTCAGCTTAAATGGGCTGAAGATGTCACCGGTAACCATGGCAGACCCACATCAGGCCCAATGCCTGGAAATCCTGCTACATATGGAAACATATTGCAATAAATATAGTAAGGCTCCTTTCACACTGCTCTGTTGCAAAAATACATTAAAAACGCATATGCGTTTTTGCCATATTTTTGCTGTGTTGCGTTGCATTTTTGATGCCTTTCTTGCCATGTTTTCCTTGCATTTTTCTCCTTGACATGTGACTGGACAAAGCACTTTCCAGAGGTGGCTGCATTTTTAATGCAGTTTTGCCACGGTTTCCATTCATTTCAATGATTTTGCATGCATCAAAAATGCAACAAGCACAACTTTTAAATATGCAACTAAAATGTTTTTCCCTGACACGTAGGATCACAAAACTGATCAGTGTGAAAGGGCCCCAAGGTATATAAGTGAAACAGAATGATAATTCCTACTTAGTCTGCTTTCATACTGCTCGGCTGCAAAAATGCGGCAAAAACGCGAATGCAATTGTGCTGCATTTTTGTCATGTTTTTGCTGCAGTGCCCGGCATTTTTAATGCATGTTTGATGCATTTTTGCCATGTTGTGTTTTTCCTTGACACGTGACTGGACAAATCACTTCCCACAGGTGTGATCCATTTTTGATGTGTTTTTGCTGTGGTTTCTATTTATTTCAATAAAGAGGTGTATTTCTGCTGCTTTTATTTTCCCACCAAACATGCAGCAAAAATGCAACATACAGAACTTTTAACAGGGCAAAAAAACAGTGTGAAGTGTTCCATAGGATTTAAAGGGATGCATTTTTCTTATGTTTATTTTTATAACTGAAAAAACAATCAAAAACGAATCAGTGTGAAAGGGCCCTTATTGTGTTTAGGTTGGATGGAGGTGGATCTCTGAATCAAAACTACGAATTAATCCAAAATTCATTTTGTTCCATTTGTTATGACAGGAGTAAGAATGTTGATGAATCCACCTCCGTCCAACCCAAACAGAGTGCATAATCTAAATAAATAATTAACACGCTAAAATGGATATATCCAATCTTCCGAAATAGCTTCCGAAATATAAATCCATTCTGAACAATGAGTATACAAAACGAATCCAAACATGAAACAAATGAAGCATATAAAACAAATCCGAATATAGGAAACAAATTCTGAAACCAAATCATTCTAACACACCCATCATTTTATAAGCTTTAACATGTAATGGTTAACAGTAATATTAGGAAAATCCTAAAAATAAGTTCTGTAACTAAATTCAACCTGAAAGTTTTGTTTAAAAATGTAACCAGGATAACATGTAACAGTTGAAAATATTCATCATTTTGACCTACAAATAACCAACTTTATGGCACTTTTCCACTGCAAGTACCGGCTTGTACCGGGTCACTCTACTCGGCCCTGCTTGGCCCGGTTTGCTTTTCCACTGCTGGTACCGCATGGTATAGTGTCGGAACGGTTCGGTACGGTATAGGTTTGCTTTTCCACTAAATTAGTACTAAGTTAAGTGGGTGGGATAACAACGGGGTGGGTGGGATTCTCTGACCAATCAGTGGCTAGTAGTGACTGCATGCAAAGGATTGTGGGATATGGTACCAGTTTGGTACCTGTTGGAACCACAATCGAGTAGGTACTGTTTTTTCAGAGCTGTACCGTACCGTACCGTTCGGTTCCATGCAGTGGAAAAGCAAACCTATACCGTACCGTACCGAACCGTTCCGACCCTATACCATGCGGTACCAGCAGTGGAAAAGCACAAAAGCGTGCCGAACCGGTACGGTTCCATGTAGTGAAAAAGCGCCATAAGATATTGTTGTTCACATACTAGGTAGAATTTTGGCAATGATAAATGTACAAGAAGGTTAAATTTCCACTTTCATCAAGTAAAGTAATATTGTATATAAAATTGCCACTCAACCTATTTTGTAATTTAAAGTTACAGTATTAAAAAATGCCTTTCCATTTCAATCAAGTCAATGTAATTTTTTTTAAATGTTCAAAAAATTAAATGCAATATGGCAGTGCGTTCACTGCTGGTATACAATGTGCCCCCAGAAATGTCGTTTTTTTTGCTTGTGTGAGTGCCTCACTGAATTTCTCAGATGTCTGGACCAAAGTACATTTTAAGGCATCCCCTTCAATAGGAATTCCATTTATGGCAACATACTCCCTAAAGGCTACCTATTTCTAAAGGGATGCAGGCACTGCAGCTTTCCTAATTATAATGCTGAAAATGCACCAGGTGGTTATAATGAACCAGACCCTCTGATTCAGAATCAGTCTGGAAATGACATGGTAAAACAAGCAGCAGAAAAAGGTAAGACTCTGCTACAAAATGTGTTAGAATTTGTGCAATGTACATTGGGCTAATCATTCTTTTTTCTCATCAAAAGTAGAGTTAATCTTTAAATATGGTGTTTTATAAATACTTTCAGGTACAATGGTATTTATTGTAGAAAGCAAGGTAACGTGACAACTGATCACCTACACAGGGAGTACATTATACAGTATATGGCATATATGGGCTAAGGCACATTCAACCTTGTGTTTTTTAAAAGTCCACCATGCGACCTAACGTTATGGGCTGAAGGTCTATATGGATCACCTAAGCCCAAGGGTCTAGAGGGAGAGCCCATGTTTCAGAGGCATTATTGTCCGTTGTAAGCTATACACATGCAAATCAACTGGACACCCATGCCTGGGGATCAGGGTGAGATGGTAATAAGAAAGATATTAATAAATTAATTTATGTTGTGACAACAAAGATTATGATCTCACGGCATTAGCCACGTGGTAGCAAATGTGACCTAAGTTCGAGGACTTGGGGGCATGCTGTGGATAGGTGGTGTGGGCAAATGTAAGCCCAGTGTCGTTAGTGAGCAGAGGAAAGAAAAACAAGAGGAGAGGAACAGAGAAAAAGAGTAGGAGAGAGAGAAGAAGAAAAAAAAGGGGAAATGATGGGGAATAATCCTGTACGCTAGGGTGACATCAATTATTAAAGACCCAGACAGCTCGGATGCAGGGAGGGGAGAGTTAAGTCCACCAGGGTGACTATATTTTAACCAATTTGGTATGGGAGTCATGTATGATTATTGACATTTTTTCATTAATCTTGAGGCCGGTCAAAATGCTCTTCACCACTGCAAGCGAGACAGAGGGTTTATTCCATGCTCTGGCAATTGACCGTTTAGCGTCAATAAACAGATGGGTCGCCAACTTTTGTTGATATGAGAACAAACCCTGGATCATGAAAGGCAGTAATGCTGCTTTAGCATCCCTGTGATTAGAGGAGTCTGAACACCCTGGCCCAGAACCAGTTAAGCAGGGACAAGACCACCAAATATGGGAGACGTACCCTCGTTGGCCACAACCCCTGAAGCATCTGTTGCTATAGGCTGGGTTTGAACTCGCTATCCGGGCCAGGACCATATTCCATATTAGGAAATCCTTGTATGCGGCTTCTAGGGTAGCTGTGTTGAAGGAACACCTAACACTGAAGGACCAGACTTTTTTCCATTCCTCTGGGTCGATGGAGATTGCCAGATCGCGTTGCCACCGATATTTGTACGAAACTGTCGCAGGAGGGTCTAAAGCATTGAGAGAGGAGAAGATCAAGGAGATGGCACCAGAGGCAGCTGTGTTCGAAGGCTGATTTTTGAAAGGGGAAGGAGGAGTTGCATCTCAGCGAAGACACCCAGTAGCGTAGTTGGGCATATCTTAAAAAATGAGTGGGCTGCGCGTTATGGGCTTCTTGGAAGGAGGGCCAGGGGGGAAAATTGTGGAACATTAGAAATTGACGGACCTCTGTAAACCTGTCTGATGACCACCAGGAAAAGGATCCTGGCAGGAATAAGGGGTTATTAAAAATAGGGAGGAGTGGAGGGAAGGGGTATATGAGATTACCAGAATAGCCAACCAAGTCCCAGAGTTTGAAACTGTGAAGCATGAAGGGGCTTTGGCAGGGGGCGGAGCCTATGGGGAACTCACAGTATTGCCGAGATGGGAATTTGGGCTTAGTTGGGGAGTTCCAGAAGCAGCCACAATGGGACGTCCGTGGTTGCATGGAGTAGGGTCAGGTGGGAATTTTGAGCAGCGTGGTAGTATTTTGTTGATTTATATATACATTTTCAAAGCAAAATGCCACAATATACTGTATTGGTGCAGGCATTTAGGGTATAGCATTGGCATCTCAGTGTGTTTTATGAAAGCTTGTCACACATATTACAGTCTTATTGTACAGTCAGTCAATCAATTAATAACAATCAGATTGTTACAGACATGTTACAGTAATAAGCATACTAGGAGGTTGATGAGTGTCTGCCTCCTTATTACAAGTCCCTCTTATGTTTATTCTGAGAGCAAACATTAGGTACTTTGGTTAGGTCTGGGACTGGAACACAGATAATATAATGGTTTAAAGCTCAGGTGTACTTTTGTATGAAAAACCTTGTACAGTTTCCTTCACATCCCCTTACAAACATATCAAATAATAAAGAGGAACTTCAGTTAAAAAAATACATTTATATAAAAAAACCTCTGCAGCATCCGAAGATATTAGAAATGATTTTTAGGGACTAATTTTGAAAAAAACATGTATTTTCCAAGTTAACCTATTATTAGCACAACACTCAACTGTGGTTTGTCCACAGCCAGTTTCAGTAAGGGCAGCTGAGCCCAGTGCCTGTTCTCTTCCAGGCAGGGGTTGCAGGGGTTGCAATTGCAACCGGGCCCCATGCTCCAGGGGGCCTGTGAGGCTCCCCTGTACACCTGGGCCCTGGCATTTCACCACCGCGGGGAGGCCCCAAGATGCCAGGAAGGGGGACCACTGCAGAACTTGTGAAAGGGTCCTGCTGCGGGACCGTAATAAAGGGCCCCACAACGAGAGTAAAGGGCCCCAGCTTAAAGGGAAGGGCCCTGGCCAGGGGTCCGGGGGGCCCTTCATGGTTTCTTGCACCAGGGCCCTGAAGGTTATAGTTACGCCTCTGCTTCCAGGCTAAATAGCAGTACACAGCCCATGATGCATTGCTAAATCACACACCTACACGCTAAGCACACAGTGTGGCAAAGCCTTTATAACAAGTTGCTCTAGCAATGGAAGTGCCAGTGGAAATTTGTTCCTGCGCTATAGCAACTTGTAAACAATAAGGTAGCAATAGCATCTTCCCTCCTCTGCCCATTTCCTCCCTTTCACTGCCCCCCTTTCTCCCTTTCAAAGAAATCTCACAATAACAAAAGAAAAAATAAAATGTGCCTGAAGACTCCTGGGATTTGTGATACTGATATCCCCAGGAGTCAACAGGAGTATATGGAACATCATTCACCTAGGCAGGAAAAAAACAGGAAGTAGAGCAAGACAATAAAAAAAAAAATTTGGAGCACAATTTTTTTTTTTATCCTATTCTGTTATGGGAGGGGGAGAGAATTACAAGATAGAGGAACCGAAAAAATAAGCTGAAGGTCCGTTTTAACTAAAAACCATAATTTTAAAATAATGATACTTGTGCATAAACTGTTCATAACACATTACCTCAACTGCAGCTTTAGCCCTTTCAAATTCTTCTTCCAGTGATTGGTTTCTGGACAGATATGCTCCCCCTAAACGTGATTCCCGATTCAGTAGTCCCTAAAAAAGATTTTTTTATTTTTATTACAATACTAAACATTCAAACACTTTTAATGATTAAAATGATTATAAAGGAAAAAAAATAAAAAATAAAAAACATCTCTATACTTGCCTCCTCTGTGCAATGACCCCAAAACCTCATCCTCTGGGGTCCCCTGATGACAGTTCTGGCCCCTCCTCTCTGTCTAGTGCCCCCATGGGAAGCCAATTTCCATTGAGGCACTTGTGCATGCTTGCTCCCAAGCCCTGTTGCTGCATCCATTGACACAGATAGGGGGACTTGGCTGTGCCCCCCCCCCTGTTCTCTTGTCACTAGCTTTGATTGACAGCAGTAAGAACCAATGGCTTCCACTGCCAGAGCAAATCCAATGAGACCCAGAAGTAAGGGGAGAGAAAAGCTGCAGATGTGCACAGCCTTGGATCGAATGAGGGCTCAGGTAAGTAAAAGGGGGGGGGGGTGGCTGAGGGGCTGAAACCAATGCCTAAACATTTTATACCTTGTGGGGAATGCATTAAGGTAACAAAATGACAAAAACAAGAGAAGGGTGCACCGACCTAGTGCAACATCATAAAAAATGTATTGAAGAATAAAAAGAGTTCCATACATCATACTCACAAACGCATGCTGTAAATACGCATATAAAATCCTAATACGGTCAGGTGACATCATAGACTAGGTTTCTTTTCGGTATAGCAGGAGGACTGGAGGGCATCCGTGCTGGTAGGGGTGATGCGTTTCAAGGGAGAACCCTCTTTATCAGAGGCTCTGATGAAGAGGGTTCTCCCTAAAAATGCGTCAGCCCTACCAGCACGGACGCCCTCACGTCCTCCTGCTATTCTGAAAAGAATTCTAGTCTTGGATGCCACCCGACCGTATTTGGATTTTTGTGTTTGTGAGTATGATGTATGGAACTCTTTATTCTTCAACAGATGTTTTGTGATGTTGCACTAGGCCCCCTTCTCATTTTTGTTGTCTCCTAGTATATGTGGATGCCTATGGTCCTGAGAGGGCAGCAAGAACCTAGACACCATCAACATAGCCTTCCCCTTTAGCACAGCACCTAAGCGCAGGAGAATTATCTGTTGAATAAGGTAAAAAATGTTTAGACTTTAGAACCATTTTAACCAGAAAGGAGGAAAAAAAAAAAAAAAAAACAGACCAAACTGTTCAGCCAGATACCGTTGTCATAATCTCAGGAAATCATTTTCAGAAAACTTGACTGTTCATTAGCTCCATCAAAAAAAAATGACTGGGCATGCCTACAGCATGACTACAGCATGTTGTTTCTACCCAAATACATGGGATTTGGTTGAAATTCAACAATCATGTTGAGTCTATGGGTATGTGTATTGTATTTAAAGCATGCCATGCTTGTGTATTCTCCAGTTTAGCATAAAGCACAGGCTGCAGAAATGATACCAGCCACTGCTATACTCTGGAATACCAGAAAGACATATACAGTACATCCATCACAATACTTGAATGCAAAATAAAATATAAGGGAGGAACACCAGGAAGAACTCTTTCCGGAAAAAAAGAGAAGGTCCTCCGTTATGTCACAGCTAATGACAGTAAATGTAAAATGTACAGTAGTAAAAGTAAATGTAAAGGAAACTTTACAGCACCATTTCCCAGGACAATTTGTGACAGCAAGAGAGAGAGTGGTGAGCATCATGCTACCTTTTAACAAACACCATTGCAAATCTATATATACCTTTGTTCTGAAGGATTTATGTACAGGCAACACTGCAGGGACACTCCAACAATGCATCTTCTGACACTTTGAAAAGGTACACATTTTCCTTAGTAATTGTAAAGGTGGTAAAGCTTCACTTTGTAAAAAATACCCAGTTAGGCGCAAAGGAAAAAAAAAAAAAAAAACATGATTTGATGATGGAATCAGCTATGGTAAAACTTTTATTAAGCTTTGGGGAAAATGAGTGCAACGGCACTTGCAAAGTGCACAGTCTATTTAACCACTTTACCACTAGAGCATTTTGCTGTCTTACGTCTGGGCCACTTTTTGCGATTCGGCGCTGTGCGAATTTAACTGACAATTGCGCGGTCGTGCGACGCCATACCCAAACGAAATTTACGTCCTTTTTTTCCCACAAACAGAGCTTTCTTTTGGTGGTATTTGATCACCTGTGCGATTTTTACTTTTTGCGCTATAAACAAAAAAAGAGAGTTTATTTTGAAAAAATAACAATATTTTTAACATTTTTTTATATGAAATTCCTCCCAAAAAATATGTAAAAATCAAATTTTTTTTAGATTTTTGGCCAATTTGTTTTCTGCTACCTATGTTTGGTAAAAAAAATCACAATAAGCGTATTTTGATTGGTTTGCGCAAAAGTTATTGCGTTTACTAACTAAGGGAAAGATTTCTGTCATTTTTGGTGTTTTTTTTTTTTAACGAGTAATGGCGGCGATCTGCGATTTTTTTTGCGGGACTGCGACATTGCGGCGGACAGATCGGACCCTTGACTGACATTTTTGACACTTTTGGGGGTACCAGTGACATTACTGCAGTAATCAGTGCTATATATATGCACTGTTACTGTAAAAATGACACTGGCAGGGAAGGGGTTAATTTTATTGGAGAGGGAGAGGTTAATGTATATCTGGTGCTTACTAACGTGTGGGGGGGGGGGAGGTGACTGTGTGAGCCAGGGACAGATCGCATGTTCAGCTATGCTGAACACCCCGATCTGTCACTCCCTGTCACTTAGTAGATCCGCCCGCTCTGTTTACACAGGCGGGCGGATCTCCAAACTAGATTCCCCAAAGATCGCCGCCGCTTCTCCCTTGGCCCGACTCCCGCTGTGAATGAAAACAGCGGGAGCGCGCCTCCGGCGGCGCGCGAGCGCCGCCTACAGGGGGAGGAGTCCAGCGACGTAGGTCTACGTCGCTGGACGATAACGAGCCACTGTGCCGCAGTAGCAGCACAGTGGCTAGAGGTAAAGTGGTTAACATTAGTAAATCAACCCCTATGTACCAATTTTAGGTGTAGGCATTCATTCTTGAAAGCCTTGCTGTGAATTATACATATTTTATATGGAAGATTTCTAGACAAAAGCCAACGTTTTGTAATACACAATGTGCATCATGTAAGGCTGTTTTTTTTTCTGGACAAAGTGACTGTATCATGCCCTAAGACCAAGTCCCTGTGTAGAAATTAAATAAAAATGCCCCTTTATTATCTCAGTGTATTTAGTACATATTTAATAATATTTAATAGGTACTGTACATACATACAAGTGTTTTATTCTGAAATTACTATTCACACAAGTGTCACCTGTGATAAAGTATGCTTTATTAAGAACTTTTTTTACATTTATACGTATAAATCACTTTATAATATAAGATATTATATTTATTAATCTTATTTTACTGGTGGATAAAATGCTGCAAGATGCAAGTGATTCCATGTTTATAAGACATACACACTGTAGCAGGCCTTCAGACAGGTAGTGAGCAAGTGCTGAAAGCCTGCCATAAACATCAATGCTTTAGTCAGGATTAGACCAGTCAGACATCACTGAAACAATGCTCCAGTCTTGAGATCCCCGTGAGAGGTTCCAGTAGTAGAGAAAACAATTATAGCATGGTAAAAGCTTCGAAATATGATTTTGTCTAGAAGGAAATTCCATTAACTAGTATGGAGTATTGATAATGGATATAAAAATACTCCAGTCCTAATATAGCAACATTTCAGCAGCTGACTACCAGACCATCAATATTTAATGATTTGCTCCATTACAAACCACAGAGTATAAAGGTCATTTTTCAAGAGGTGAAAACAATCAAAATGGTAAAACATTAAAGCATTAGTGGAAAGAAGGCCATTCCCATAAGCACTTGTTAGTGACCCTCTGATCCTTGGGATCTGCTGAATAATAGATACACTCATGTGAAAGCATATTTTTAAAACATGCCAAGGCTCAAACAACAATACAGCGAGTAGAGCGTGTAGGTTTTTCTGCTGACCCAGAATATCTTCGATATTAAGGCCTCATGCAAACTGGGTATTAACCCTGGCGCATGTATCTTCAGTGTATTGGTGCTGGCGCAAGGTGCAGGCACACCATCCAGCACCACTGCGGAGAGCCTGTTTACTCTATGAGAGGATGAAAACTGGTGCCGCTGCAAGGTACATCAAGCCTTACTTACATGCAGTGGAGCATACATCCAGAGCCTGGAGTATACCACGAGTACCTGGAATCCAGTCTGCTTGTGTTCTGGGCATTTGTCTCTGGGCGCATACTGTATTCCAATTTTTCTGCATTTTAGTGCATTGCAAGGCCATTGGGAGTCAATGGAAGTGTTTTAAATCATTGGCAACAAGTCATAACAAGCTTTGGTCAATGGCTATTAAAGTGATATTAAAGCTTTGGATTTTTTATATTAAAATAATAAACATGTCATATTTACCTGCTTTGTGCAGTGCCAATCATCCTCTTCTAGGGTCCCCCACCAGCACTCTAGCCCCTCCCTTCTGCCGAGTGCCCACAGAGCAAGCAGCTTGCTATGGGGGCACCAATTCACACACAGAGCTGTGGCTCGGCCCTGGCCCTCTTTCTCCTCATTGGCTTACTGGCTGTGATTGACAGCAGTGGGAGACAATGAAGAGGGAGAGTCCCCAGAAAGCCGAGGCTCTCGTGCACAGTGCTGGAGGAAGATCGAGTTTAGGTAAGTATTGGGGGAGCTTATGCACAGAGAAGGTTTTTTACCTTCAAGCACAGAATGCATGAAGGTAAAAAAACCTTGAGCCTTTAGAACCACTTTAACTCTATTCACACCAAATTAAAAAAAAAAAACACATTGAAAGCACCCCTTAAAAAAGCATGTCAATGGAAAACATATGTTGGCATATGACAATGAACCTGCCCAATGCTACAAAAAAAAGCACACCTGTAGGCTAATGCCTGGTATACACATTCAGTTTTTTTTTATTTGTTCAACCCAGGATAGTAGGGCTCCTGTCTGGGCATCATACAACAATTAGCTAAGTGGGAAACCTCTTATCTTGGGAGGATCTCATATGACATCCTCCCAGATTCACACTTTGTGCAGGCCCTATGGGCCGCGATCTGTCACCTGCTGTGTCCACTGGATTTTGACACTAAACCGGCCTGCTGCCAGGACCATGTGATCACTGTGGCCAACCACAGCAGATCACATGACAATTGTACATAATGAAAGGCTTGGATTTATGCCTTTTGTTGTGTGCTTTTGTGATGAGCTCTGTGATTGTTCACAGTGATCACATGGTGCAGCCGGGCCAATCACAGCCCATCTATACCATGTAATTAGCTGTGGCCAATCTCAGCTAATTACAATAGTAAACACTGAATGAATAGTTTTTATTCAGAAAAAAACAGTTGCTTATAACTGTACTGTACTGTACTTGCAAAAGGTTAAACTTGATGGACCATTTTCTCAGCCTTATTTGATCTTGTTTACAATTTTATGCTTCCATTTTAATAGATGTTCATTTTCTGTAGTGCAGCCCTATGTGATCCCTGCTAACTCAGAAGCCAAGAGCCACCCACATAAGGCATAACACCCATTTAAATTACCAAGTTTTATAGCTGTTATTTAGGGTAATACTTTGTCTAATTTGCATCCATAAATCACGCAGCAGTAAGCTGCAGGACCTTTTGTGCATATGACCCTTTTTATCTAGCTTGGAAGAGCTGTTTGAGAAGTCTTTTTTCTTAAAAGCCTAAACTTTTGTAATTAACATTTTCTTTTTCAAGATACAACACTAGAAACAATCTTTCTAAACTGGAATAATTGCTAATTATTCCTCATCACTTATCTCTTTTATGGAGGTCCTCTGTCTTGAGTAGAAACATGTTAATTAACAACAGTAGAGTCACCCATGCATCTCTGGACATATTGTAATCATTTTAAACGATTCAAATTTGTTGGGATGGGTTATGCATACTATACTTATGCTGTTTATTGAATGATTGATATTTATGGCCAGTACACACACATATATATATATATATATATATATATATATATATATATATATATATATATATATATATATATATGTGCACTGCCCATAAATATCAACCATTCAATAAACAGCATAAGTATAGTATAATAAAATAAGGATTTAGTTTATTATTTATATAGCACCGACACAATGATTTACAGCTTACCTAGAACCATTTGCATCAATACTGTTTCTACCATCATCTTCCATTATGAGTATTAGAGCCAGTTTAGTAAAACACAAATCTGAAAGGCAACCCATGCAAAAAAAATGGGGAAAAATAACAACTCAATATTTTTCCAAGGCCCAAAGCTGTAAGAAATGTATACTATACAACCTGCTGTGCTTGAGAGTCTCCTTATTGTCTTTTGATAGCAGTAGAGGTAAATAACTGAAAACGTGCACTTCTGCATATTAGCAAATGTGTTGAATCTGTACTGAAACCCTCCCACTATACAGGAAAGTTTTTCTTGCTGAGGACCCTAAAATTCTGTAAGAATAAATTACTAAATCCCCCCCCCGCAAAAAAAAAAAAAAAGTCTCAGCTTAGACATGTTACATTAAAAATGCAAATAGTTTTCCAGGAAAATGTGTGACTTTTTATGGAGAGAAGCCAAATGCCTGAGAATGTGTGACATTGCCTGAAATACTAACCAAGATATGTAATATGAAAGTGAGGAGAGTTTTCATAGCATGGATTAAATATTTGTTTTATTATTATTGCCAAAAAAATGATTATTTGAGCGTTCAGGACTTAAAAGTTTGATCTGATGGTGAATAATATTTCAGAGAAAAAAGACTTGATAATATAGAGCTGAGACACAAATAAAAGTAACAAAAGCTGACTTGAGGTAGCTGCAAAGTCGACAGAAACCTGTAGAAATATCACAAGAAATAAAAGTACAGAGAATTGCAGTGGCCAATGGAAAGTTATCGGGGGTGGAAGAAACAGTGTTGCACTAGTCTTGGGTACAAAGTAACAGAGTTGACTGTGTAGTGCACAAACTCAGTAGGTCTCTCTCTGACAATAAATGATTGAACAGGAACTGAACTGAAGAATACAATTGCTAAATTCATAAAATTAGCACACCAGGAGAATTCTCTTTATTTTAACCACCCTGCTCCTGGCCGTGTAGTAAATCAGCCTCTAAAGGAAGTTGTTATTCTCAGAGGATGGTTTTAAACATCCTTCTGTGTATTGTTGGTGCACATGCCTAGCTCATGCACAATGACTATCATTAGACAGCAGAAAGCCTAGGCATAAGGCACAGATCCAATCAGAACGGGTCTGTGCCTTGTGATCTTCGCAATAGCCAATCACAGTAATCACAAATGTAAACAATACAACTGTTTGAATTTGAGAGCCCTCCCCTTCCTCTCACAATGGAAGAATGAGGAAATAACGAATGCATGAACTATTCATTAACAGAAGATCACAGAGAGGCAGGCATCATTTCATTGTGGTATTGTTTATCTGCTGCAGTTAACCCTTTCACCAAGCTCCTCACCTGTACATCTAAGCTCCATCCTGTCTCAAGATGTGACTTGTATGTTAACCACCCCACCTCTGTTTTGCTGCACGTTAACTCCCTAGTTTCCATCCTCACACTGTATGTGCTCTGTACCACGATTGATGTCATAAATAATGCAGCAGGAAGAGTGAGATTCTGTGACAGGAGGGCAGATCATAGAACCCAGGTGGCTACAGTAAGTCTGCATAGCACCTCCCCCCATAGCTGAAATATTGGTAAACTTTGTGCACAGAAATGTAATATATTGTCTTATTTCTTTGGTAAAATTTAAAAAGACGATGTTGCATTGAATAGATAGATACCATTGATGTCAAGCCTTAAAATCGTCCAAAACAAGGTGATAGAGGAACGTTGGACATGGATTTTCACAGGTTATCAAAATTTTGAAAACAAAAGTCACAACTTGCCCAAATGGCCTGTGTTCAGCAGCTCATTAAACTATGGGGAATCCCTCATTAGAAAGCATTTGTTGGAGTTGAGACATCTGGGTGTAACAGATCAAAGAGAGTGCCAAATTAATAATTGTTCAATTGGTTACAACAAGCTGAGCACAAAAACAGCTAACGCATTTCAGGGACCACACAATACCCCTGGGGTAAATGAAATGGCAGAATGTTAAATGGACTTAACACTACTCCTAAGCAGACTAGTCTGCGGGCAGAGGTTGTTATAAATAATAACCAGTACTGGTGTTCATAGTAAAAGTAGCCTTTGCTACTCTTTGACACTTCGATTGTGGGCAGACCCTCTCTGCAAACCCTCTCTCCATCCTCACTTACAATGTACTCTTGGTCCTGCATTGTAATTGGTGACATCACAATGTGATTTTTGGCTTCAGGGGACAGGTTGCACAGCATTGAAGAAGCCTGCCATACTGAGGAATAAAGTAAGTATTACAGCCTATTTATCTACCCTTAGACTAAGGAGTATTTAACACTTGCAGTACAGGGAGGTGTCACATTTTTTGTTGTCCAGAGTGGGGCTTAAATACCCAATCAACTCCAAGTGAATTTTAAAAAGGTGGCTTTTGCTAGATAATAATTGGATAATTGAAGTAAACACAGCTTCCCTTCTTTTACTATGCTAAATGAACATTCATTTTGTAAAGTGAGCATATACATCAAAACGTGAACATGCTTTATCTCTTTAATAAATCAACCTCAGTTTATTTTTAGTCTCTGTGGGACCCCCAGTTTGTAGTAAGTTACAATTATGTCATATTCACTATGTGTATTTTCTTAAACTGCTTGCAGTTGTCTAATGGAGACTGACAGGTTAACACAGGGCCAGTCCTGGCAAAAAAGGGAAACCTGGCATGAATATAGAATGGCAGTTGTCGAGACAACACAATCAGCCTCCTGTAGAGTTAAACAGTGGATGAGTGCCTGACATCTTTTTTCTTGATTCTCTACTTCTGAACTTCATCTAAATGAGAATCTGAATGTAATGGATTTTATGCTTCCCGTGGCTCCTCATTTAGATATTATATTGTTTATTTTGGATGTATAAAGAACTGAGTTGATGCATAAATCCCACTTTTGCTTCACTACTATAGCTGATGAAAGTACCTGAAAACAATGAACTCTCTAAATGGTATGTCCTAAAAAACATGAAGTGCAGCATTATATCAGAATACTACTCATAAAGATGCTAATATAGCTGCATTTGATATTTTTCTTGCCATAGATTGTTTTCTTTTTACCTAGGGTAGATAATGCCCAATTAACAGTTATTCAGTTTCTGCAATTTTAATTTTATAAAATCACATTATTATAACCTATTAGATGTGCTATGACTTGCTTTTATAACATACTGCAAGGTTCAATTCAGAAAGTTAGTAAACCAGGACAAGGATCCTTATTTTCTAAAAAGTCAATGTGAGAGATTTACGAAAACTGGTGCACACAGAATTTGTTGCAGCTGTGCATAGTGACCAATCAGCTTCTAGGTTTTATTGCCAAAGCTTAAGTGACAATAATCCCAGTTGATGCCTGTTATGGGGAAACGCGTCGGGTGGAGCCACATCTGAGATGTCTGTGCACACGAGCTGGATGGCGGGGTCTGCAGCCGTGTTTGTTTGATACTATTGCTGTTTATTTTCATCCTAAGTGTAAGTGCAAGCTATATTTTCATAAACTGGAATGTTTCAAATACTACACTAGGAATTGCCTACCTTCTCTTTACTTGATACATGCTGAAGATAGGTTTTACTAATGTTGGAACGTTTTATATGTAAAATTGTCTTTTGGTCACACATTGAATTACCTTGGTGATGATCAGATATCGAATGCTCTTGGCTGATGACCGGTCTTTTTCCTTGAATAATACGAAGCAGTATGGAGAACAAAGCATTTTTAGTTTCAATTATTTGAGACCCATCGTCTCTGGTAAGAGGCGAGTGTTATCTGTGGAGGAGGATCTGTCAAAGCACTCTGTCACTATATGTGTTGCCATTTTTTCACTTCTAGTAACTGGGAGAATTATATGGACTATTTGTTTATTTGTGATTTCGTTTTAATTTTTAAGTTGTTTTATTTAAACTATTCACATATTGGCTATGTGGTATATACTCCATGATGAAGATTGATTGTTAATTGGAAAGCGCACCTGGTCACTCTTTGCATTTGCAATTCTGTATAGTCACTTGTGTGAACTTTTCATCTCTGCCAGACAGGCATAGCCAGCAGGCTAACCTCACTTATCCCCAGTGGAGGTAGGATATCCAAGTTGGTCATCAGCCTGCCAAACCTTCATTTTGGGCATTGAGGGGCACCAGCTCACCAATTAGGGTATTCCTCTGCTCTACTTTCATGTAAACATACTTGAGAAAGAAGATTAATAGCAGTATACAAGGGATAAGCTCAGATTGCTACCCATCTGTCTTCCAATCTGAGTGCTACTCTGCAAGGTATTACATGAGACTAATATTAAGGCAGATGTAAGTACTAATTCTAGTTGTAAGTAAAAATGAGTTCAAAGTTGATCTCTAGACAAAAACATACATTGTGTAGTACAAAAGCCTTAAAGTACACATCACATAGGAAAAACATTTATTGCTACCTATGTGTGGAGTATGTAACAAATCACTGTATACAATAGAACTAGGACCAGACAGATCATTTTAAGCGTTGAGTATAAAACATTTCCTAGAGGCAAAACTACTAGTTATTGCTACACCCAGATTTTTAGACAATGATTAAAATGTACAGGTATGTTACTTCAACATTTCATATTCCTGATTTGTGCATGTTGTACTATGTTCTTGTGTTAAAAAATGTATCATATTCTCTTTGTATTTCTTCCTTTGTGTGAAATACCTTTTGATCCTGCCAGTCCCCCTGTTTTCCTATTTTAAACTGACCATGCTGGGCATAGAAACACATTCTTCCCAGTGTGGCCAGTTTTCTGGCTGTGCGTTAAGCACAGCCTTCCTGCCCTCCAATGATCAGACTTATGCTGACACGCCCCCCTGTACCCCTGTACAACTCTTTACTGGGGAGATCAGTGTATTGCTCTTTCTCTGCCTCCTGCTGACATGCCCCCCTGCAGTCTCCACCCCCACCTTTTCAAGCACCTTATGCAGCTTAGAAAAGAGGTCATGTGATCACTTATAGAAAAAAAAGAAAAAAAATATTCATAATTTTTTAAACAAATGTTTTCTGTTTAATTAAAATGATGAAAGGTTGTGCTTATATTGTCATTTGTGTAAAATCCACAAAATGGCGCTCAGCCTGGTTTTCATTATAAAGAACATTTTTTTTATCTATACCTCAATAATGATTTACATACTTGGATGACTCATGTTATCCAGTATTCAAGGCTTTTACATTTTTAATTGATTGTTTTTGGAATCTATTTATTGATAAAGTTATTTTCGGTTTGGGTGGTTTGTGTTCCATAGTGAGATTCCTGCTGGTTAACACTAGTGCTCCGACCGCATACAGCTTTTGGAACGCAGGCTAGTTTCTGGATTCCTTAGTGTATAATAGTGTGCTGCCATCCTACAGCCAAGCCTCTGATGACATCAATCCTGACGAAACACGTAAGAGGGACCTATGACGTATGGCACCTTATCAGCACGCTGTCTTTTTGGTTGGAAAAAAGCACCTGTATTTTTACTTACATGTGAGTGTATTACTTATTAATAAATTGCCTGATTTTAAACGCAATATGCTATGAAGGCCTCTCTATGAGGTTATGTCTACTCCATCTATGCTGGTGCTGGCTATGTGGTCATTGCCTTATATCGCTGGATTTCTGGTACCCTGGATCAATTTTGTCATTCGCCTGTTACATCTATGAGCATGCATGATCACTCTATAATTTTAGGGTCCTAGCTTTCTGGTAAGCAGTTTGGCCTATTATATCTGGGTGTTGAGTGCTGATACATCATTACCTCCGAAGCTGGTGTCAGTTTCTTCCTTATCTTGCATATGGATTCACTCTTCTGAAATTTACTTCCTGACAAGCTGTATATGGACTAATATTCACTTCTGTGATTTTTATATATACAGTATATACATATACATACACACACAGTATATAACGTTTATATATATATATATATATATATACATACCCACTGTATATGTACACACAGATGTTTGCCTTGCATTTCTATTTTTTTATTGTAAACTAAATGAGTTTAGGTAGGAACTAACATATAATTTAAGAAGTCAGTCTCTGTCATGGTATATTTTGAATGGGAAAATAATGTGATAAATGAGTAATTGTTGAATGATTAGTCTCTTTCTCCCCTGAAGTGAGGGTATTCTTCACTTAGGGCTAATTCACACTATATGTGGTGACAGACATTTTACTGCATTGTAAAACATCTGTGACTGCAAGTACACACTAAAAACAATTGTTTCCTATATGTCACATGCACACTGAAATTCAGCCCAGTGCTGTGCTGCAGCAGGCTGTGGTAAAATGCAGACATGCTGCATTTTATCTCAGTGCACCGTGCCAAATTGCACCATAAGGCAGTGCATCACACTGCCCTATCCTGCAGTGAATGACGTGTACATTTCAAACACTTAGCATAAAGCTTACTCATGAAAAAAAAAGGTGGTGTGATGCGCTGAATGGCACACCACTCTGCCCCCTACCGCAGCCGGCAAAGCAGAGTTGCCAGAGCAGTGAATTGCTCCGGTTGCTCTAAATTCAATTTTAAATACGCCCCGATACTTTGTTACAATATTTCATTTCAGTATTGCACGATTGTGGGAGATCAGTCAGTTGCATGACTACCTACTGTTTGTCTAGCAGGTTTTGCAATAAATTGTGAATTGCAGCCAACAATCACTTTATATAGGAATTGAGATTTGTAAAACATTACAAACACTGCACAGCTTTGTTTACATCAGGCTGTCCTTTTTACACATACATTAAAAAAAAATAAAATAAAAAATGAATGGGAAAAACTATGCAATAGGTTTAATTCACAGAGCTTCATCACAAGTAAATCTATTTTTAGCCATGTGTCCAAAATTTTTGAAAAAAAAAAAACAGTTTCCCTTACTTTCTGTCAAAAATAAATAAAAAAATATTCCAGGACAATAAATAAACACCACAGTATTGACCCCCCTTTTGCAAAAGATGACTCCCTAAAGTGTCTTGGAAGTGAAGAAACATGCTGGTATTGAGGTGGTTAACATTATGTTCTATTACAGTCTAATGACTTTAACCCTTTTCCTGCCACCAACGTAAGCCTAATGTCACTAGCAGCACTGTACTTCTTTTAGAAATGATTCAGGTGGCTGTAAAGCCACCTGATCACTTCAATCAGAGTGGCAATGTGTTGCACCTTGCCCAGGAATTTGGGATGGCCACAGCTCTTGGTGAGTAATGCGCAGGACAATCAGCAAACGGATATCTCTGAACTAAATGAGCCTGGAAAAAACAAGCTAAATAAAAGCCCACCCCCTGCACTCCATGCATGCAGGTAGTGCACCTACATATGAAAATGATTTTTGCACTACACATATTAGGTATTGCTGTGCACGCTGGAGTGAAAGCAATAAATTATAGAGCAATAACTTCTTATTTCTAGTTTGATGACCTGTAAGATCATCTACCAGAATTTGTGGGTACCATAGTATATCGGCACTAAATAGGAATGTCCAATTTCAAGGTTAATAGGTTGAAGAGAGTGCCAAATTAGCACAAGAAATCTAATGGAGCGAGCAATATGATGAGTATTATACTTTATAATTCAACACAAGAGTAACTCTGTGTCAGGGCCTTGATTTGAACCTGGGACCTCTGCTGTGTCTTGCAGTATTCTTCTTGCTAAGCCACCTAAGGTGTTGGACAGCTCCCTTCTTATCTGCTAGACATTTTTGCCTTATACTTGCTTTTCTGCGAACCCTGAACTTTTTGCTCCTCCCATAAACTTCTTGATTTAAAGTGTAAGTCCACCCTAACACTAAAATCCCTGCATCTACAAACATTCACAATCTAACACTAACCTGTCTAGCACTGTAAAGAAGAAATTATTATAAATACCTTCTTTGAAGCTGATCCGACCTGGTCTCCAGCGGCGGAAGCTCTGCTAGAGGACAACAGCTGTGAAATCAATGGGAAGTGATGTCACCCATAGACTTACTATGAAGCTCCAGCTGTCTGCTGCGTACTCTGTATCCTCCTCCACAGCGAAGCTGCAGATGATAGCTCAGCGTAGGATCAGGTCGGATCGGCTTAAAAAAAGGTAGTGTCTGTATACTGATTTCTTCTTCACAGGGCTAGATAGGTTAGTGTTAGATCGTGGATGTCTGTAGATGCAGGGGTTTTAGTGTTTTGGTGAACTTCTACTTTAAGTCATGTCTCTCCACTTCCTGCTTGCAGATTATCGTTCCCTCTCCAGCCAAAATCTCACTCTTGTCACTCCTGCTGGTAAGTGTATCTTCGCTGCCACTCGTTAATGACCTTTGACTTGTTCCTCGACTATGCTTCTGCTTGATCCAAATCTGCAACCACTTGTTACCAACCTTGTTTATTGACAACGCCTCTTTATCTGCTACTGGACCCAATCTGCTTTATCTGCTACTGGACCCCAGCTTGCTCACACCCTAATGGGGCATTCTGAGGACTGCAACCTGGTAAAAGCAAAGCCCATCTCCACCATCAGGAGTTCTGGTGAATATTGGTTAGTACTGAGATCCTGCACCTTGGATGAGCCCACGTCATCCATCAGGGTGACCTGCTTGTATACTTGTCCTGCTGAACGGTGGGAGCCTCTCTACTTCTATAGCTACTGGACTCCAGACCATGACACTCTGCCTCCATGCTAGTATTTACTCCAGAATGATCAGCCACAACAACCGTTACTGCCCTCCCTTTTAACCACTTCTGTACTGCAAGATTTTCCCCCTCAATGACCAGGCCATATTTTGAGATTCGGCACTGCATTATTTTAACGGACATTTACGCAGTTGTGCGACACTGCACCCAAATAAAATTGATGTCCTTTTTTTTCCCACAAATTGAGCTTTCTTTTGGTGGTATTTGATCACCTATGAGATTTTTATTTTTTGCGCTATAAACAAAAAAGAGCGTCAATTCTGGAAAAAAAACTATATTTTTCACTTTCTGCTCTATAACAATCCCCCCCCCCCCCAAAAAAATAAAACATTTTAACATTCTAGGCCAATTTGTTTTCTGCTACATATTTTTGGTAAAAAAAAATCACAATAAGCGTATTTTGATTGGTTTGCGCAAATGTTATTGCGTCTACTAACTATGGGAAAGATTTGTGTCATTTTTATTGTTTTTTTTTTTACTAGTAAGGGCAGGGATCTGCGATTTTTAGCGGGACTTCGACATTGCGGGAGACATTGTGGGGGGGCTTGGCTTGTGAAATTGTCATAGAGACCGGTGTTCCTATATAGAAGGATCACAGGAGCGATATGATCATTACAGGGAGAAGAACAGTCAGCTGTGTTTACAACAGCTGCCCGTCCTTCTCTCTCTCAGAGGGGAGCGATCGCGGGTGTCAGGTGGCAATCGGAGCCGCCTGCCCCGTGCATCAGCATCCCTGCCTCCAAGTGGGGGCAGGAGTGCACCGTCGGTGGTGCGCGCTCACCCCCTAGCTGCAGGCGCACGACCGATGTAGGTCTACATCAGTTTGCGCAGAAGGGCCGCACTGCTGCAGTAAATAGGTGGTGGGGCAGTCGGGAAGAGGTTAAACACAACTGTGTGCCTAGAAAACCAATACCATAGCCACATATCCTCCCAATACTATATAGTAAGACTATCTACTGTATGCAACAGTAATGTGTTGAGAACAGAAAATAAATAATATTCATATAAAATAATATACTAATAACAATAAAAATCTTTTACATATATACCAAAAGTAGTATAAAAATGCTACCAAACATTTTACCTCTCTTCCCAAGATGGAAAGAAGGAGGCCCTTTTTCATCGGGGCTTCAGTTAAAAAGGAAAACCCTGAGTCGACTCAAATTAAGGCCTTCCTGTTTTAATCTTTGCAGGGAAGCTGATTGCTGGATTAGGATTCCTGGTCAGCAGTATCTGCATCAGCAGTCAAAGTGAATGCCATAATGGCCCAAAAAAGGCACCCAGGGACATGGGGGAAAACCCCACTAGTTATTTCAAAAAGAAACCTAAGTACCAACAGTAGTTCAAACCTTTGGGAGCCCTGGAGCAGAGCCTGTGTATCCAAAGTACATCCCAGGCTACATATTGTACATTACAGGTCCCACAAGTATTTAAATAAACAACATTGCAAGTGTTGCAAATGTACAGTGAGGGAAAAAAGTATTTGATCCCCTGCTGATTTTGTATGTTTGCCCATGGACTAAGAAATTAACAGTCTATACTTTTAATGGTAGGTTTATTTTAAGTGAGAGACAGAATAAAAAAAAAAATATCCAGAAAAACACATTTCCAAAAAGTTATAAATTGATTTGCATTTTAATGAGTGAAATAAGTATTTGATCCCCTATCAATCAGCAAGATTTCAGGCTCCCAGGTGTCTTCTATACAGGTAACGAGCTGAGATTAGGAGCGCTCTCTACTCTCAGCTTGTTACCTGTATAAAAGACACCTGTCCACAGAAGCAATCAAGCAACCAGATTCCAATCTCTCCACCATGGCCAAGACCAAAGAGCTGTTCAAGGATGTAAGAGAAAAGATTGTAAACCTACACAAGGCTGGAATGGGCTACAAGACCATTGCCAAGCAGCTTGGTGAGAGGGTGACAACAGTTTGTGCAATTTTTCTGAAGTTTGCCAATGGACATCTGAATGATTCAGAGGAGAACTGAGTGAAAGTGTTGTGGTCAGATGAGACAAAAATCAAGCTCTTTGGCATCAACTCAACTCGCCGTGTTTGGAGGAGGAGGAATGCTGCCTATGACCTCAAAAACACCATCCCCGCGTTCAAACATGGAGGTGGAAACATTATGCTTTGGGGGTGTTTTTCTAATAAGGGGACATGACAACTTTGGACATCAAAGGGACGATGGACGAGGGCATGTACCATCAAATCTTGGGTGAGAACCTCCTTTCCTCAGCCAGGCTACTAAGTCATGTTTTGCGAAGGGGTCAAATACTTATTTTACCCAACAAAATGCAAATCAACTCATAACTTTTTTGAAATGCGTTTTTCTGTATTTTTTTGTCGTTATTCGGTCTCTTACTGTTAAAATAAACCTACCATTAAAATTATAGACTGATCATTTCTTTGTCAGTGGGCAAACATATACAATCAGCCGGGAATCAATACTTTTATCCCTCACTGTGGATCACCCCCTCTCCTTCCAAGAGCGAATTTCTCAATACAATAAAAAGAGTAGGATGACAAGTTCCCTCCATGCATCTTCAAAAAGTGCTTAGAGGCAGGGAAGGATCTTCAAGTTTTCAAATTCTGTCCATCTCTATATTGTTCACCGATATGAACCCATAATGACCCAACTGTACAGGCTACATATTGTACATTACAGGTATTTAAATAAACAACATTGCAAGTGTTGCAAATGATAAATTGTTTTATAGGAAAGGTCTGTCCAGGAACCAAAGACCTCACCTCTGTTGTTTTTTTATTGCAAGTTTTGTATTTGCACATGTAGGAATCTGTAACCTTTAACCGATTATCCTACACTTTCTTGACTATTTGCCGACCGCCCGCCACAGTTTCACTGCGGCAGGCTGGCTCGGCTGCGTGAACCGACGTAGTACTACGAGTATTTTAGGAGTATTAAACATACTTATGGTTAAGTTTGTTAATAACTGATTTCTAAATATGTTAAGCATTAATAACATTCTTGGTGAATACAGCATATAGAAAGTAAGGGCTAGAAAGTATTTTATTAAGATTTCTAGCATTTTTAAGGGGGAAAGGAGTGATAAGGATAATAGTAGTGGATGTTATAATGACGTTTTTTTGCTTCTTAGTTCAATCCTATATTTTGATTTTAAGGTTTTTGAATTTGTTTGCCTACAGGACAAGATTAGTCACTTGTTAATTTCTTATAGATCTCTGATAAGGTGAAAGCGTACCATGGTCTCCACAGTCTGTGAAATTGTGTTGTGTTTTCCTTTTTGATGGCCAATGTTTCTTCCATTTCGATTATTGTGTTAGTTTTCATTAGCCAATCTTTAAATGTTGGGATGTTTCTTGTTTTCCAAAACAGGGGTATCAATGGACACTGAAATACATGCAATGACTTATGCAGGCATTACCATGGACTCATCATACCAAAACAAAACAGAAAAAAATGTAATTGTGTGTGAAAAATAGGGATTGAATCTCCCTACTTTTGGTGTGCTATGGAATAACTGTTTCAAATGAAGCACTTCTCTTTATCTAGTAAGAATGTAGGATCAGGTCCAATCCTGCATGATTCTGTATGCTAAATACAGTACATACAGGTTTAACACCTCCATATGTATTGCATGCTGTCCATCCATGTAAACTCTCCATATATTCCTTCCCATGTTTGTTATAGATGAGCAATATTATTTTTATACTAGTCTCTACACTAACATGATTAAAATGTTGTTCAGTATTTTAAACCTTTTCTGTGTTGGAAGGTTATCTACACTCTAAGAATAAAACAGTAGTACTGTAAGAGGTATAATAATCGTGTAAAAGTATACAAACACAAATACATGAACACATATAATGAAAGCTTAAATAAAAATCTTAAAAGAGAAGTATGAGTTTGTGTAAAAAAAATTATACTCACCTAGGTGGATGCAACATAGGTACAAAGCTTCATCTGTTTCCCCCACCGGCTCTAAGATCGCAAACTGAGATCAAAGACCCCTGGTCGCTTAGCTCGCAGACCGCAAGCCCCAGAGGGCTGGTGACTGTTAGTCATCAACTCTCTGCTCTGTCTCTCCAGCGCTCACTGAAGCTCACTGAGAAACGGAGCCAGCTGCCGGTCCAGGCATCTGGGTGGATCCTGACCATATGGTTGGGATCTTTTCAAAACCTGGAGCAGCTCTGTGACGTCAACCAACAGTGGGATTTAGCTCAAAATGGGTCACAGGGGTGCAGAATGAACTGCACTCCTGTGATCCATAGGAGAAGTACAGCCACAAAAAGTTTTGACTATACTTTTCCTTTAAACTGGGCAAGAATTCTAAAAGCTGTGTTCAAAAATGAGGGGTTCAAATATTAATCAACAATTTTGTAGTCTCCTTTCAAATGATGATTCTTCATTAAAGTCCTACCATGCCTTCTTCTGCACCTTGTCTCTATGTGGAGTCAGTTTGGTAAAGGCAGGGCTTTGTTTCTTCCTATCTCCATCAAAGAGAACAATAAGCAGCACAATACTGAAACCACAAAATCTTACTCCAAAGCTCCTGAGGCTAGAAGTGAGCAGCGGTATATTCGATTTCTGCTGTAGACCTACAGCTGTTACATTTTATACACAGGATTGCCTAGAGACATTGCCATACTGGGAAGTGCATTGCAATTAGTAAGAGGATTGTAAGACAAAATGTACATTTTCAGGATACTGTTTAACATTTCTAGATGTTCCTTAACACATATTACTAAAGTTATAGGTACTAAAAATTCTTATGTGAAATCCCCATAAGCAAAGCAGGAACCTCAATAATCAGAAGTGGAAAAGTAATCATTTGTGGCAACTTACATTAAATAAATATATTTTGCATTCAGCCAGTTTCCTGACACTACTTGAAATGATCCAAAATGGCTGTGTACACACATATTCCAATAGTACCTTGTGGCATTAACCCAGGCTCTAGAAGGCTTACTGAACACATTTTATTATATCTAATAAGTGAATTCTGTATATCCAAAGTGACCTTTTCTACAAGGCAACTTTCCCTCAAGTTATAAGGAAAATTTTTAAAGTGATGGTCTGTACATAGTTTTGCTACAATTATCATGATAGAGCAAAATGTTGTTACTATCACTGAATGAATCGGCAAATTGGTGGTAAAAATCCATAACTATTGATTTTGTTATACTTCTTTTCCTTGTATTTTTTTTAAAAAGCTTTGGAAAAATTATGTAATCAGCCCAATGTATAAAGAAGGTTCTTTATTATTACATATTGCCGTGGCCAATTCATTTTGCTATGGTAGAAATACTCACTTTTGTCGCAGGTGCTAGTTCTAAGTCAGATGCTTGCTCGGTCTCCACTAGATTACTCCTATCTCTGACTGGGTCACCTTGTGATCTACCATCTGCTGACCTGGAATAACAGTCATGAAAACATTTTAACATTGGACCAAGGGGAGCCATACAAATCTATTTAGTGGAAACATCTATTTCAGTTTATTTCAATATAAATTATTTCAGACTCAGGGGTTATTTTCAAATCCGAGTCTTCTAGAAGCATTCAAATAAAATAAAATAGTCACTAATGTAAATATATCTACTTTACATGGCTGCCACGGAGGTACAAATATAAAAAAGGAAGATAATTATATATCTACTGTACATGCAACCAACTGCTTAAAAAACATTTTTATTTGTAGAATAGTTTTAAAGACACACAACACATATTAGAAATATAGGCATACCCATTAAAAACAAGTTATACCCTAAATTATCGTTCTAATAGAAAAATACATAAATACATACTAAAGCATAAATATACTGTATATACTAACTCATATTAAACATATGTATCACAGAAAATGAAAAAGAGGATGTAATAATCATATAGAAACAGTGATGTTGCTCTCTCTTGGTCTTGGAGTGAATGAAGGTAGCTGTGGAACATTAAATTATAGATGTACAGGGACTACCCATTTCCTCCATGGAAACACTGTAATTATAAACCTTTCAGACAAACTCAGAAATGGCTTATCAACAGCTTCACGTATTGCTGGAAACCTAAGGCAATCCTCAAAGACAAATATACAGGATCATTTAAAAGTCCTGACCTGACATAATTTTCCAGATATAGTGGTTGCATCCATAAACTGGAACTAGCACATTGGGGTGATACAGCCAAGTAAGCATGTATTCTATAGATATTGTCCAGGAGCACCTGGCACTCCATAAATCAAAGGGTCTCAAGGTGGATGTAACCTGTAATCTGTAGTACAAAAAGCATGCACACGCCTAGGCTTCTACAGGGATCACCAAATCCACATTTTTTGCATACGCAACTCTAGGCCTAGAACTTTATTTGCACACATGATATTTGTTGCCAGTCTTCTCAGTTTGGAGAGTAAAAAATTTATATTTGACAATAAATGCTATTGTCAAGCACAAGGAATGGCAATGGGCACAAAATGTGCACCAACTTATGCTACTCTTTACCTTGGAGAGTGGGAAAGGTCTGTGTTCAGGAATGAGGAGGGGGTACAAACAAAAGTGGCTAGCTAAGGCTTATACAAGAACCAAGGAAAATGATGAAGAAGATTTATAGTATTGCATTTAACATGTTAAACATTTTCAGATGTGGTTATATCTGCAGTACATTACTTCTTCCCAGGACATCCTTAACCACTTTAGAACCACTCACAGTAATACTACTGCGGCAGAGTGGTTCGTTATCGTCCAGCGACGTAGTATTAACGTCGTTAGACACTCCCCCTTCATTCACAGCGGGAGTCGGGCCAGGGGAGGAGCAGCGGCGATCACCGCTGCTCTTACCCGATCGTCGGGGATCGAGTCTGGAGATCCGCCCGCTGTGTGTAAACACAGCGGGCGGATCTCCATAGTGACAGGGAGTGACAGATCGGAGTGTTCAGCATAGCTGGACATCCGATCTGTCCATGACTCACACAGTCACCTCCCCCCCTACACGTCAGTAAGCACCAGGCATACATTAACCCCTCCCTCTCCAATAAAATTAACCCCTTCCCTGCCAGTGTCATTTTTACAGTAACAGTGCATATATATAGCACTGATTACTGCAGTAATGTCACTGGTACCCCCAAAAGTGTCAAAAATGTCAGTCAAGGGTCCGATCTGTCCGCCGCAATGTCGCAGTCCCGCAAAAAAAATCGCAGATCGCCGCCATTACGCGTTAAAAAAAAAACACCAAAAATGACAGAAATCTTTCCCTTTGTTAGTAAACGCAATAACTTTTGCGCAAACCAATCAAAATACGCTTATTGCGATTTTTTTTTACCAAACATATGTAGCATAAAACAAATTGGCCAAAATTTTTTAAAAAAATTGGTTTTTACATCTTTTTTGGGGGCAATTTCATATAAAAAAATGTTAAAAATATTGTTATTTTTTCAAAATAAACGCTCTTTTTTTGTTTATAGCGCAAAAAGTAAAAATCGCACAGGTGATCAAATACCACCAAAAGAAAGCTCTGTTTGTGGGAAAAAAAGGACGTAAATTTCGTTTGGGTACGGCGTCGCACGACCGCGCAATTGTCAGTTGAAGTCGCACAGCGCCGAATCGCAAAAAGTGGCCTGGACGGAAGACAGCAAAATCCTCCGGTGGTAAAGTGGTTAACATATGTCAAAAGCATTGGCATCTATTAACAGACGATGAACGATTTAAAGAGTTTGTTATGAATAAACCTGCGTTATTTACTATAGGGCTCAGTTCTTAAAGGACTTACAGTATCTCACAAAAGTGAGTACACCCCTCACATTTTTGTAAATATATTATTATATTTTTTCATGTGACAACACTGAAGAAATGAAACATTACTACAATGTAAAGTAGTAAGTGTACAGCTTGTATAACAGTGTAAATTTGCTGTCCCCTCAAAATAACTCAACACAGCCATAAATGTCAAAACCACTGTCAACAAAATTGAGTACACCTCTAAGTGAAAATGTCCAAATTGGGCCCAAAGTATCAATATTTTGTGTGGCCACCAATATTTTCCAGCACTGCCTTAACCCTTATGGGCATGGGGTTCACCAGAGCTTCACAGGTTGCCACTGGAGTCCTTTTCCACTCCTCCATTACGACATCACGGAGCTAGTGGATGTTAGAGACCTTGCACTCCTCCACCTTCTGTTTGAGGGTGCCCCACAGATGCTCAATTGGGTTGAGGTCTGGAGACATGCTTGGCCAGTTCATCACCTTTACCCTGAGCTTCTTTAGCAAGGCAGTGGTCGTCCTGGAGATGTGTTTGGGGTCATTATAATGACTGTGGTCCAGTCTCCGAAGGGAGGGGATCATGTTCTGCTTCAATATGTCACAGTACATGTTGGCATTCATGGTTCCCTCAATGAACTGTAGCTCCCCAGTGCCGGCAGCACTCATGCAGCCCCAGACCATGCACTCCCACCACCATGCTTGACTGTAGGCAAGACACACTTGTCTTTGTACTCCTCTATTTCCCAAAGACAACATCTGGATATGAGCACGTGCACTCAACTTCTTTGGTTGACCATGGCTAGGCCTGTTCTGAATGGATCCCGTCCTGTTAAACCGCTGAATGGTCTTGGCCACCATGCTGCAGCTCAGTTTCAGGGTCTTGTCAATCTTCTTATAGCCTAGGCCATCTTTATGTAGAGCAACAATGCTTTTTTTCAGATCCTCAGAGAGTTCTTTGTAATGAGGTGCCATGTTGAACTTCCAGTGACCAGTATGAGAGAGTGAGAGCGATAACACCAAATTTAACACACCTGCTCCCCATTCACACCTGAGACCTTGTAACACTAACGAGTCACATGACACTGGGGAGGGAAAATGGCCCAGTTTGGACACTTTCACTTAGGGTTGTACTCACTTTTGTTGCCAGCGGTCTAGACATTAATGGCTGTGCGTTGAATTATTTTGAGGGGACAGCAAATTTACACTGTTATACAAGCTGTACACTCACTACTTTACATTGTAGCAAAGTGAAATTTCTTCAGTGTTGTCACATGAAAAGATATAATAAAATATTTACAAAAATGTGAGGGGTGTACTCACTTTTGTGAGATACTGTACTTGTGTACCATTTGGTGCGTGTGGAAAATAAATGGGGTAGACAACAGTCTGGTGTATCTAAGTGTGTAAGATGTGACTACAGCCCATTTGTAATTGAGGGCAGTGTTTTAACTCTCTCCACATAATGGTAACTTATATGTATTGAAAAGGTTACCTGTGACTCAACATTGATTTTGGACATACAGCAAGAATCCTAATGGATTTTGGACTTAATTGCAACAGATCCTTCTGGCTTAAAGTGGTTGTCAAGCCACTTATATAAAGTCATCTAATCCCCTCTTTTTTATAGAAAAAACATGCGTTCTGTACCTAAATCAAAGCGTCTCCCGGCACTCAGCTGACTCCTCGGTTCTCTCCTCTGCCCGGATGACAGCTCCAGCGGGGGGGCAGAGAACTGCCGCTGTCCTCAGCCGGGGAGGCGGGGAAGAGAGGAGAGAGAGAGCCAACCAGTTACGTGATCGCCAGGAGCCGCTCGGATTTAGGTACAGATTGCAATTTTCTTTTCTATAACACAGACACAGGAGAAATTAGTGCTATAATACAGAGGGGACTAGATAATAATTTTAAATTAAATATGAGAGCAGCAGGAGAGGAGGGGGTGGGCACTGATGAGCAGACAGGCAGGGAGGGGAGGGGGGGTAGGAGCACAGAGGAGGACAGTGTAGGCCTGTGGCTGATGGAGGCATGTAAACTGACCATGGGTGGAGGCATGTAAACTGACCATGGGGTCAGGGCTCAGCAGCTGTTTTCAGTTTACAGAGGGAGAGAAGAAATAGGCAGGATCAACCAGGTTTTTTAGGTGTTACAGGGGGCAAAATGACACAACACAAGCACTGTGCTGTATAACATGATTTAAGGGAACAGAATCTTTTTTTTTTTTTTTTTTTTTTTTTTTTTCAGGGTAACAAACACTTTAAATAAAAGTTTACATTTTAGTCCATTTTTATTGATGTTTCTGTATTAAAAATATGGTTTATAAATATATTGATAATATAGTTTTTCTTCCATTAAGATAATGTCTTTATATTAAATTTGTTTATTATAATTTTCTGTGTATTTTTTTAGTTCTTTTTGTGCAACCAGATTTCTTTTGATACCTATGTAATTATCCATGTATCAAATAGTTTGTGGGTTTTTGTTTATGGATGGGTATATATTCAATGGACTCCTAGCAAAATGGGTGATATGTATTATGTATGCCATGTATAGATGGTCTCTGTAGTAATCTGTGTGTGGATATTTCTTCCTAATATTACAGATTAAATCCACATTGAGACCTGAGGATAATGTGCAAGCCACACACATGTAGTCTCAGTGACCTCTGTAGAAACCTAGGTGTGGACATTCCTTTTCTACTATAGATCACAGGTTACATCCACTTTGAGATCCTTTTGATATTTGGAGTACCAAGGGCTCCTGGACAACAGCATCTATATAATACGTATAGATTGGCTGTGTCACTCCAACATGCTGGTTCCAGTTTATGGATGCAACCACTATGTCTGGAAGAATATGTCAGCAAAAGGTCTTTTAAATGATCCTATATATTTGTCATTGATGATTGGCTTATCTCTCCAGTAGTGTTGAGCGAACACGGACTGTATTATTCGGGTTCGTACCGAATAATTGGATTTTTGTTACCCGAACACGGACCCGAAAACTTTACTGTATGTTCGGGTTTAAAATCCGTGTTTGGTAATTGTATTTCCTGTTTTGTATGTAATGGCGCGCTTTTAATGGCGGGCTTTCAACAGCAATTCAACAAGCGTTTAACTGGTGTGCGCCATCACAGCCATGCCTACTAATGTATTAGTAGCTGTGATTGGCCATCTGAAGCATGTGACCCATGTCTTTATAAGTTCAAGAGCCACAGCGCGGCGCATCATTCTGCTGTAGTTTAGGGAGAGAGCACACATCATACGTGCTGGCTGCTGCTGATTAGGGACAGACAGTGAAAAATTGTGCCCGAAAAGAATGCAGGGACAGGTCGGAGTGTAGGCAGGGACAGTTATTTGAGCATTTTAGGGACAGGCTGGAGAGATTAGGCAGGGACAGTCTACATCGATTTTGCTGTGTGGGGGGTGGTGCAGTGAATGATCTTTTTGCCCTCACTTGAGCCCACTGAGGAGGAGGAGGAGGAGGAGGGAGAAAAAAATCTATTTTTATCAGTCTGTTGTGTGCAGCGTTCAGCTATATTTTACTACAGATTGCTGTTCTAATCTGCTATTTAAAAATTACAAATTTAAAGGGGATTTTTTAAGAGCACTTGCCATGCTCTTAACTACATTTTGCTGCCATTTGCAGCACTCTAGCCCTTTCCATTGGTGTTTTAGAGCCATTTTAGTGCCTGAAAGTTCAGGTCCCCATTGACTTCAATGGGGTTCGGTGTCCGGGTAAAGTTCGGAAAAAGACCAGGACACGGACCCGGACTTTTTTTTCAAGTTCGGCCGAACCCGCCGAACACGGACATCCAGGTGTCCGCTCAACTCTACTCTCCAGCAATACATAAGGCTGTTGGTGAGACCTTCCTGAAAGAATTATAAATACAGTGTTTCCATGGAGGAAATGGATGGTCCCTGTAAATCTCTGATTTAATGCTCCACAGCCACCTTCATTCACTTCCAGATCAACAACATTCTTTATACAAGTATTTAAGAAACTACTGTATCCTGTGAGAGCATACCACCACTGTTTCTATGTAATACATCCTCTTTTAATTTTTTTTTTTTTATATAAATGTTTTATATGTTTTTTTAAAGGTGTTTTTACTAATTTTACCAGAGAATACCAAACAAGTTGCATAGTGACAGGCCAGCAGGACATACTGGTATAGAGGCATTTGCTTACATTGGTACATAATCATAATTAACAAAGCCCATCATAAGTACAATTATAAAAAAAAAGCTGGTGAATACACAACTTAAGGCACAAAGGGTAACATAGTCTTGTAGGCAAGTTATAAGGCATACATATCTTGATCAGAACCACTAAAGCATTAGAGTATAGATCATATAACACATGAAAGAGTTGACAGGTATTAGACCTCTATATTGGCTGAAACTGCATAAATTCTACTTGACCAAATTCTATTGAATTGTTTTGGACAGCCCCTTACGGTATAAATCAATTTGTACATAGGTAGAGCTTTATTTATTAAATTAATCCACATTCGTAAGCTAGGGGGGGTCTGTTTTTTTCCACTTTAAAGCATGCACTTTTTTGCATAAAAGGAACCAAAGCAACATCTTTTGGGGAGCACGAAGGTCGCCTCTTTAAGGTCTCCAATGTTTAAAACATTTATTATGAATTAGTATATACTGTAAATTTATACTTTTTTTTTAAAATAATCTTTATTTAACAAGTTTACAACAGTACAAATATACATAAAACAACGATAGACAGCAGGCAAAGTGCAGACAGTAGTTACAGAGAGGCGACACAATCGGCATATATATCAACCTGGATGCAAAAGGAGAAACATAAGTATCTATGAGAGGGTCAAAGCTGTCATACTGAGAGAGTGTGCCATTTTGGCCAAACAGAGAGAAAGAAAACCCCCTCAAAACGCCATGTCTGTCACAGCTATCCGGCAGGGCCCCCGTGTGGGAGTCGACCAGCCGGCCAGACACAACGGAGAGCCAAGAGAACTGAATATAATGGCATCCACATCACAGCATATATTAACAGGAAAACAGTGATAAAAGGCCGCCGTAAAAAGAAAAGGCAGAGAAAATGAAAAAAAGGGGGGGGGGGAGAATAGGATAGAAAGACAGATGGGGGGAGGGGAGGAGAACAGACAAAGGTGAGTCTAGAGAGGGCATGGACCCTAGTGAGAGGTTGCCAACATGGAGACTCATCACTCAGTAACAATCAGAGGTTCCACCCCGAGAATCACCGGTTACGCATCCGGGATCTCGTCGGAGTAGAACATCCACCCCGTCCAAGTGTCCCTGAAACACTCCTATCTACCCTGCGAAGTCAGAACCCGATGTTCTGCCTCCATCACCAAGTTAACCTCCCTCTTCCATTCAGGTAGCGTAGGACAGGTAGACCGTCGCCAATGCCTCGGTATGAGACACTTGGCTGCGTTCAGCAGAAATGGTAGGACACTGCATTTGTAATGCTTGATCGAGGAATGTGTGTCATGAAACAGGTATTGTAGAGGAGTGCGGTGTGCAGGGGGAGTAAGTGACAGTTTCGATACCCAGTAATGGATAGCGTCCCAAAAGGGCTGCAGCAGAGGGCACTCCCACCATATGTGGAGGAACGTGCCCACCTGTCCGCAGCCCCTTCAGCAATGGGGATCCGAGCCTGGGAAAATCCGGGCCAATGTGGCAGGGGTCCTATACCATTGAGCCACAAACTTGTAGGCCGACTCCTGTACCCTGGTACTAATGGAGGAGACATGAGTCAAGCGAAATATTCGAAGCAGTTGCGGGGGAGTGAAGTCCACCCCCAGCTCTCTCTCCCATTGCCTCACATAGTAAGGGGGCGGGGTGGAAACTCCGCTCAGAAGCAACTTGTACATGTGGGACAATAGATGGCGGGAATCCGGGGGATCCACAAACCACTTCTCGAAAGCAGAGAGGTGATCAATCGGGCGGGGGGCGGTCGGAAGTTTAGCGAAAAAGTCGGTCAGTTGTCTGTAGCGCCAGGCGGACATCGGAAAATCCCCGAAGCGGTCTCGCAAAGTCGCCAAGGGCAGCAAGCTGGTGAAAGCACATGAATGGGTAGTAATTCAGACTTGTCATAGTTGATCTTGAAGTTGGAGAGCTTGCCAAACAAGTCCAATTCTCGCACCAATACCGGGAGAGAGAGCTGAGGCCGGGAAACATAAAACAACAGGTCATCAGCTTAGGCCGATAACTTGTGTTCCGTAGAACCCACTGTGACTCCAGCTATATCAGAGGCAGCCCTCACTCTCCTCAAAAAGGGTTCCAGGTCCGGGGCAAAGAGGAGGGGTGACAAAGGGCACCCCTGCCAGGTGCCATTAAAAATAGGAAAGGGATCCAACAGCAATCCGTTCACCCTGACCCTGGCACTCGGTCCATGATATAGAGCCAAGATCCACCCCAACATGCGCGCTCCAAGCCCCAAGGAGCGGAGGACCTCCGACAGATATGGCCAGGCTACCCTGTCGAAGGCCTTCTCCGCATCCAAGGAGAGGACCAAACAGGGATGTTTATCCGGTCTGTGTTGTGCCCAGTGAAGAATATGAAAAGCCCTGATGGTATTGTCACGGGCCTCCCGGAGGGGCATAAAGCCCGCCTGGTCAGGGTGGATCAAGGCTGCAACATGGTCCTGTAATTGCAGCACCATAACCTTGGCCAAAATCTTGGTGTCAGTATTGAGGAGAGAGATAGGCCTATAACTGGCACAGAGCTGGGGGTCCTTGCCCGGCTTAGGGAGTACCACTATATAAGCCATCAATGCCTCGGGGGGAAGGGGATGCTCAACCGAAACCACATTAAAGTAGGTGCACATCTGGGTACCAAGGACAGCGAGCAGGGTCTTATAATAGTAATTCGTGAAACTGTCCGGACCCGGACTTTTGCCCGAGGGCAAACCAGATACCACCCTGCTCACCTTGTCCTCAGAGATAGGAGCTTCCAGCTCCGCCAGGACCCCATCAGGGAGCCGGGGGAGACCGGAGTCCTGCACATACGATTGGACATCGAGCAACCGCCTCCCCCCCGATGAGGAAAGATGGTACAGGGACTCGTAAAATCGCTGGAAGCACTTGGCGATCCGAGGGGAACTAACCACCTTCCCCTCCGGAGTCTCCAAGGCATGGACGTGACGGGCCTCTGTGCGTTTATGTAGCATACGGGCCAATAGGCGTCCACACTTGTTCCCATGTTCGTAAAAGCGGTGAGCCCAGAAACGTAACTTATCCCGGGCCCGCCGTTCCAGACAAGACGTCAGGGTACCCCGTAATGCCTCCAGGGACTGTGCATCCTCCGGGGCCAGGGAGCGCTTATGCTTGAGTTCCAGATCATGGATCCGTTCCAACAGATCAGAAATCTCTTGCTATCGCTGCCGCTTCAAACGGGAACCATGGGAAATAAGAATCCCCCTGATCACTGCCTTATGGCCCTCCCAAATTGCAGATGGAGAGACCTCCGAAGAGGAGTTAAGCTCAAAGTAAGAGCGCACCGCCTCAGTGACCTGTCCCAAAATTGAAGAGGTTTTCATTAAGGCACCACGTCCGGGTCACTTCATGCCCCCCAGTCATACAGTGAGCACTGGGGGGCATGAAGGACAACGAGACAGGAGAGTGATCAGAGAGGGTGATAGATCCTATTGAAGCGGCACGAACAGAATCCAAATGGAACTGATCCACCATGAGCAAATCCAACCTAGAATACATATCATGAACCCTGGAATAGTAACTGTAGTCCTTGACCCCGGGGTTGAAGATCCTTTAACAGTCCACCAAATGTAGGGCCCTGAATAACCTTCGGAGGTGCTTCTGAGCCCGAAAAGAGAGGGGAGAGCAGCCCGAAGAGGAATCCAGGGTGGGGTCAAGAACCACATTAAAATCCCCCCTAAGAATAACTATACCTTCCCTGAACCCTTCAGTTTGGTGAGGGTGGAGGACAAAAAAGACACCGTCCTGGAGTTGGGGGCGTAAATGTTAGCAAGAGTATATGTATGACCATAAACCGTCCCCTTCAGAAAAAGGGTGTCAGAAAGGACAAAGGACACTGTTTGTGAATAGCAATGGCTACACCCCTGGCCTTGGCGATGGGGGATACACTGTGGAACCACTGAGAAAACATCTGGGTAGATAAACGGGGAGTAGATGAAGCAGTGAAATGCGTCTCCTGCAGATAAAGGACATCAGGACACAAATGATGCAGTTCCTGCCACATCCGTCCCCCGTTTATTAGGAGAACAAAGCCCTCGCACGTTGTACGAGGTCACATTTAACACATCAGCCATAGTGAGTCACAAAAGATTAGAGGTGGACACTTAGATAATTGGGCAAGTTGAGAGCCCAGCCCCAAGTAACAAGGCGGGCAAAAGAGTCTCCAGGATACATTGCTCCACCCACCTGCCGTGGGTCCAAGGCCTCCAGGCTACAAAACCAGGGAAAGGGGGAGGAGAAGAGGGGGGGAGGAGAAGAGGGGGGGAGGGAGGGGGAGAGGAAGGTGACACATAGAAAAATTAGAAAAAAGAAAAGGGTTGGAAAAAGTAAGAGTCAGAAAAGAAAGGAGACAAAGGAGACAAAAACCGCCTCCACTATGGAGGAACATCCTAGAAGGATGCCCCCCGTAGCCACAAAAAAAACAGGCTACTCCAAAATACCAAAAACCCTCGAGGATATAGAAACCGCACCCTCAGGGCTGCCTACTGTGGGGTTGTGACTGAACAACCAGGGAGAGGAGCAATGCATCCGAGCCTATAGTAGTAATAACCGATTTAACAAGACCTGCAACAGGTCTGGGGGAGACCCAGGGCCATGAAGAACCCTGAGTCTGCTCCAGACCGCAAGGGGGGTCCCCTTGCAGGGAAACCTACATAACATAAAGCAAAACTAATCAAAGATATAGTGCAAACACCACCGAAATGGTATAGGGCCATGTCCAGGCCTCCTTATAGGAAGTAAAGGGAGGGGGGTCCGCCATCCAGCAAGACCCCAATGGAGGCAAAGAGAGGTCAGTCCGGCTGGGAGGCCCGTGTGGAACCTCGGTGTGAGCCTCTTCAACGTCTGCCCGTTTTGGGGGTGACTTGCTGCCACCGTTCAGGGCGTTGCGGCAGTGGAATGGCGCTCTGCAGTCTCCAATCGGGGAAATCCATCAGGGGAATATCCAATGCGGCACAAAAGCGTTGAAGATCATCCTTGGTGCACAGAACAGCCGACGTGCCATTCCTGGATGCAGTGAGGCGGAAGGGAAAGCCCCACCTGTAGAGAACTTGATGGGAGCGCAGTGTATCCAGCAAGGGGCGCAGGAAGCGGCGTTGCATGAGTGTTCGATGAGACAGGTCCGGAAACAGGGAAAGCTGGGCTCCATCAAAGTCAATCACTGACATAGGTCTAGCAGCTTTCATAATGTCCTCCTTCAAAGCATACTTGTGAAGCTTACAAATAACATCCCTGGGCGGCTCCCCATCTTGTGGCTGAGGGAGTAAGGCCCTGTGCGCCCTGTCAATTTCTATGACATCCGGCGCTCTGTCCCCCAGGATCTGGCGGAATATACCCTGGACAGAGGGGATCAAGTCAGGGGCTCTAGTAGCTTCAGGGAGACCCCTAATGTGGATGTTCTGGTGCCTTTCCCTGTTCTCATAATCATTAAGCTGGTCCATAAGCGTGTTCAGGACAGTGTCATGTGTAAATGCGGTCTCCTGAAATGAGGAAAGTGAGTGTACAAGTTCATCCTGACCGCTTTCTAGGGAAGCCACCCTATTACCCAAGGCCTCAGTATCCGCCCGCAGCCCCTCCAGAGCCTGACTGACAGAGTGCTCCACCGTAGTAGTGATTAAGTGAATTATCTCCGCCTTAGTCGGCAAGACCTTAATGTGGGCCTTCCAGTCCCAGTCCTCCTCGGTGTCCCCAGAGTCAGTAGAGTGGGGTGAGACCGCAACATACGGCAAGAAGGGGTTGGGGCTGCGCCCCTGTACCTAAGGAAGCAGGAATCCGGAGGAAGAAGGCTGCCCTGGAGTCGGCATGGCGCTCGGAGAAGAACGGGGCGCCGCCATCTTGGCTGCCTCGCGGCGGCTCGGAGGTGTTCCCGAAAAGAGGTCGCGGAGGTCCGTGGAGCGAGCAGGAATCCCCCCGGGAGGTTGGGAGGACGGTCGCTTCTTCGGTGGCATCGCCGGTGGGTAAATAAGTGAAGTTCGGTGGCTGCAGGTCAAGCGCCGGGCTCAGGGAAGCAGGAGCTCACAGAGGATGCATCCTCACACCATCACGGTCAGGCCACGCCCCCGTAAATTTATACTTTAGGATGTATTTATGCAATTTTTCTATTAAAGGAAATATTTAGGGTAGAGATTGTTTTTGTCACGCCTATCCATAATACAGGTGGTAAGACACCGTAGCTGGCTTCTGTGTTCTTCATGTAAATCAGCCCCCTTTCCCATAGGGCAAGCATGTGTACCAGTATTTGGCTGCCCCCAGGACTTATATACAATGCTATAGTGCCTGGCTACCACACCAGGGCATGGATTAACTGAGCAAAGCAAACAGGTTTTTGCAATTGGCAAACAGGCAAGATACAGAATAGTCAGGGTAAAAATCTGAAGTCAAAAAGCAGGCAGAGTGCAGAGAATAGTCGATATCCAATCAGAAGTTGTCAAAGAGGGAATACAATCTAGCAGAGCAGGACAGTAAAACAGGGAGCTTGAAACCTGTATAACAAACGCAATATCACAAGCATGAGACTGCAGGCTTGGCTGGCCTAAATCAGGTTTGGTCTCCACCCAGAGACTGACCACATCAATCACCTTGCATGTGGGAAGGCAAAAAAGAATCTATCACAGCCAAAACCAGGATCCTGGAATGAGACCAGCAGCTGTCAAAGAACAGGAACTTTTACATGCTCCTGACAGTTTTTAAATGGCATACCTATGTTTTTATTATGTGCTTTGTGTCTTTAAAACTAATCTACAAATAAACATGTTTGTTAAATAGCTTGTTGCAGAAAGATACAAATTTTCTTTACTTTTTTCTTTATGTTTGAACCTTTGTGGTTGTAGCCCTGTAAAGTAGACATTTTACATTAGTGGTCTCTAGGTTTTTTCTTTGTTGGGCTCCAGATGTAAGTTTGACAAAATATATTTTTCTCTCCTTGTTATGTAATTATATATTTGTCCTTTAGGGGTGGAGATCGCTTTGGACTGACTCGATCAGTGACTCTTTGTAAGTTGGATGAAGATGTGGGTGGGTAAGAAGAATTCCCTTCCAAAGATTTGTGCCCGACTTAAAAGTAGGTGGTGGTGGGCCCTATAGGGGCCTGGGCTGCTTCCTCAGGGTATGGCCTTACGGTCAATAATGCATGTGAACCTAGAAAGGTGGATGTAAAGTAATGCCCGGTATCCAATAAATTTAAGTTTGAAAAGATGCTTTATTTAGGGTAGCGACAAATAAAATCAAGCCAATGCTTGTGGCGCAAGGATCAGATGGATGGGTATCCGGGTGCTGGCTGTGACTACAGAGGCAGATTTTATTGACTTGATTTTATTTGTTGCTACCCAAAAAAAAGCGTCTTTTTAAACTCACATTTACTGGATACCGGGTGCTCCTTTACATCCACTGTCCTAGATGTAATTATATATGGTATGGGCTTTGAGGTCTGTTCACAATATTTGTTGCTGTCAAAATGGTTACAAATGGCAACAGCAACCAACTGGACACCAACTTTAATAGTGCCGATTAAAACATCAAAGCAAGCATATAATTGGTTTCCACTGTTAATCAGCTTTTGTACAAAGGTTTTGTAATCCACTGTATAATAAACATAAAAGACATGTGGACAACTTTTTAAAATAGGCTCTCTTTTTTGCAAAATGTTCCTTAAAGCAGAGTTAATTTACATATGCAGTCTATCATTTGAGTGCTTGAAGACATGCTTTTTCTATTAAAGAACAGAAAGAATTTACCATAAAAGTTCTTTAGATGATTCCTTAGATGAGGATTTTCTGTCCGAGCCCCGATGACACTCGCTGCTTTTATCTCCTCGAAAACACCCATCACCCCACTTTTCCAGCTGCGTCTGAATGTGGGCTAAAAGTAAGCAAGAGATCTTCACACAAAAGACAAATAAAAAAACAACTTCTTTTATTTAATATGGTATTAACGAACAGGACATGTTTTATTAACTGAATAGAAAGTATAACATAGAATTATAAACGACATAAAGTACAAATATATCTTCACTGGTATTTACAAATGTTTTCTATGCAAGGTAAATATTACAAAGCTTGTGCATGTAGCTGAAAGCATGTTTAAAAGAGAAGTTTGGGAATACAACAAAATACCCACCTAGATGGCTGCAGCACTGAATCCAACTGCATCTGTCGCCGCCATTTCGACACCAAGAAATCAGAGATCAAAGACCACTGATCGCTAAGTTCTCAATATTCAAACTGTGCTTTAGGTTCCTGTTTTACCACCCCTGGCTGCCCATCTAAAAGAGCACTAACTGTATAATATGATGCAAATATTCCAACTGGCTTTAGAGCATAAGGTAGAGGTTGCTGTTTTCCCTTTGGAAATTAGATACAGTTGACAGAATCCTCATTTGCCATAGCTCAATCAGTCAATACAGTTATTCACAGATTAGTATAGAAGAGAAGAACTAAGCATACTTACTTAATTGATCCATCACTAGCTTTTTTCATTTAAGTTAGCTTAAAATATACCTATAAACAAACTTTTTTTTTTGTAAACTCTGATGGAGTGGAGAGGAATTAAAATCGGGTTTCTAGAAAAGTTTAAAGTCAGGTTTCCAGTGCTTCCTGTATCCCTGTTAGGAAGATTCACCTCCCTGCTTTGTCCTGGTGACCATTATCATTGAAAGGGAATGTGAAAGAACATCACAAATCTTGGGTTGTCATCAGAACAGGAATAGTGGGGAAATCTTCCAATGGTACACTAGTTCAGATGATAACCAGGGAATCCCTCACTTTGGAAAGATTTCCTCTCACTTCCTGCTTTGGCTATGGGACAGGAAGTGAGGGGAAATGGGGTAATCCCTCCCACTCTGCTATTGTATTCTGACAGTGGGAGGCACTGATAGCAGCTATATCCCCTTGCAGTTACCACACTAAAAACAGAACAAAAAAGACAACAACAGGCTGGTTGATCGATAGATTGACTTCAGTATAAACAGCCTGCCCAAAGATGGCCTGCTGAACCGGCCAAATATCAATCTGTCTATGGCTGACATTAGTATATTGCAGCACTTCTTATTGACCATTTAGAAAGGTATGTTTTATATGGGGAGTATCTTAGAGCTCTGAATTTGAAGCTGAAAGCCTATATTACATACTGAATGCACTAGGTTCAGGTGCTTCTAGTGTACCTAATAAAAAAAGCAACGTTCATTTACCCCTTGGGGCTTTTTTAAAAACGAATGCAAACTTTACTACAATAGCGAAGTGGCAGGTTTAAATGTAATCACAGGCTATTTGAAACACTTTTATGTGAGGACAGTGGATTCGTTGACTAAAAATGCAAAGAAGAATAAAAAATGAGGAGGGTCACCACATAAAGTTGGCTGTTACAAGTATATATATATATATATATATATATATATATATATATATATATATATATATAATACAATGGATAATAGTCATAGCTAGAAGCTATAAGGACCTATGGCTTTTAGCTACCATACAATACTGACTGTTTTGATCCAAAATCCCCTTTATGGTTACGGCACCCCTGGCATTGGTGCCCATGTGTACTGAGTACAAGTGCATCTCATAAAATTAAAGAGAGAAACAGAGCAGAGAGCAATCTAAGTCCAGCAATTGGGGTACAATAGAGGTTAGTCCCCCTCTTTGACCACCTTAATTCAGTCAGTCTCCATTGACACTATATTTGTAAGTCCATGCAAACTAATACTTACTGTTGCCACTAGGTGTGTTGTGGTATATAACATAATCTAGTCTTTTTTGTATCACCATACATGCATCTTATTATTCTTATTTTTCTTTCTTTTTTTGCCATCAACACATATCCCCTGCTAACGCATGTCATTAATTATTTTAGGTTATGGACCCTGGTGGTCTTTATTCATTTTCTGACACCCTGCAACAGTAAGTACCTTACATACTCCTGTAGTTATCTGCAGACAGTATTGAGACAAGTATTATTTGTATTTTTATTTCCAGTTTTTATTTTCACTTTAATTGTAATTTTCTTTCTCTATTTTCATAAAGTTTTTACTATTTTGTTATCCTAATATTGTGCTACTTTAATATTGTGCCATTTTAATATCTGTTATATGTCCTATCCAGATGTATGCATCTTCCCCTTGCTGTGCTACTACTTAGGTATTTAAGTTTTGTATAGTATATAATATGCCCAGATTAGCTAAGCTGCTTTTTTACCAGTTTACATATTAACTATTTATCGCTTGTCTGCCCATTTTTGGAGTATATGTGTAGTTTGGGACCGTTATCATGGCACTGTGCAGACATGCCTGGCCGCCTTGGTTCCCTACTTATACCTGTTTCAAGTCAGCTGAATTGATTGCCTGATGAAGGAGCAAACATGCTCCATACATGAGAACCACCCATTCCACCTTCAACCCGGATGTGACGTCAGCGGCCATCTCTAAATGTGTCCAGGTCTCCGGAAGCATTTGAAGCCACCAGCGTATCTGACACTAGCAGCGACCTCACCTTCTATTGCAGCATGTCCTCTCTCGGAGTGGATGAACCCAATAATATCACTACATGCACTTACCTCCTTGTTATCCTGTGAGTTGTATTCAGTTGCTGAACTTAGATGGTGCTGCTCTTTTTCTCTCTTGCATTTCCACAGAGTCCCTTCTAGCTCTTACTAAAGCCTGCAGCCATCCTAAGCCAGCATCTCAGAGACTGCTCTATTTTATAAACTCAAATTGTGAGACTCTGATTGCCCATTGCTTTCTCCATCCAGCTAACAGTGAGCCCATGATTGTTTGTTAATCTCATAAAATTAGAATATCATCAAAAAGTTAATTTATTTCAGTAATTTACTTCAAAAAGTGAAACTCATATTTTTTATAGATGTGTTAGACACAGAGTGATATATTTAAAATGTTTCTTTCTATTCATTTTGATGATTATGGCTTATAGTTAGTGAAAACCCAAAGTTCAGTATTTTAGAAAATTAGAATATTGCAGTACATAAGACCAATTAAAAAAAAGGATTTTTAATACAGAAATGTTGGCTTACTGAAAATAATGTCTATGTACAGTATAGTATGCACTCAATACTTTTGCATGAAATCCTGCATCAATATGTCGTGGCATGGAGGCAATCAGCCTGTGGCACTACAGACTTGTTATGGAAGCCCAGGTTGCTTTGATAGCGGCCTTCAGCTCATCCACATTGTTAGGTCTGGTGTCCCTCATCTCCTTCTTGACAATACCCCACAGATTCTCTATGGGGTTTAGGTCAGGCGAGTTTGCTGGCCAATCAAGCACAGTGATACCATGATCATTAAACCAGGTATTGATACTTTTGTCAATGTGGGCAGGTGCCAAGTCCTGCTAGAAAATCAAAACAGCATTTCCATAAAGCTGGTCAGTAGTGGGAAGCATGATGTGCTGTAGAATTTCCTGGTAGAGGGCTGCACTGACTTTGGGCTTGATAATACACAGTGGACCAATGCCAGCAGATGACATGGCCCTCCGAATCTTTACTGACTATAAACTTCACACTGGACCTCATGCAACTTGGATTCTGTGCCTCTCGCCTCTTCCTCCAGACTCTGGGACCTTAATTTCCAAATGAAATGCAACATTTTCTACAGTTCATGATGATTTGGGGAGCCATGTCATTTGGTGTTGGTCCATTGTGTTTTAACAAGTCCAAAGTCAGCACAGCCCTCTACCAGGAAATTCTATAGCACTTCATGCTTCCCTCTGCTGACCAGCTTTATAGAGATGCTAACTTCATTTTCCAGCAGGACTTGGCACCTGCCCACACTGCCAAAAGTACCAATACCTGGTTTAATGATTGTATCACTGTGCTTGATTGCCCAGCAAACTCGCCTGACCTAAACCCCATAGAGAATCTGTGGGAAATTGTCAAGAGGAAAATGAGAGACACCAGGCCCAACAATGCAGATGAATTGAAGGCCGCTATCAAAGCAACCTGTGCTTCCATAACACCTCAGCAGTGCCACAGGCTGATCGTCTCCATGCCACGCCGCATTGATGCAGTAATTCATGCAAAAGGAGCCCCGACCAAATATTGAGTGCATACTTTACTAAATGGACATTTCTGTATTAAAAATCCTTTTTTTTTTAATTGGTCTTATGTAATATTCTAATTTTCTGAGATACTGAATTTTAGGTTTTCACTAGCTGTAAGCCATAACTATTAAAATCAAAAGAAAGAAATGCTTGAAATATATCACTCTGTGTGTAACACATCTGTAGAAAATGAATGCATTTCACATTTTGAATTGAATCACTGTAATAAATTAACTTTTTGATATTCTAATTTTATGAGATGCACCTGCATATTTGCAATTGAAAATCTTTGCAAATTGTGCTGTTGCCCCATTTTTTGTCTGTACAAATTTCTCTCATTTTTATCTTAAAAGTTATCTTTAGTCAAAACTTCTTTTTCGTTTTTAAAAAGCAAATGGTGAAAACCCAATCAGGGATTTTTTTGCATCCTGTTGTCACCAGAACATATGGAATCATTGGCAAGACCATTGGACGTTTCCCTTTCCCCCCTTGTTTTCATAACCACCGTAAAAGATATAGTTAGCCCCCTTTTTTTGGTATGGTGACAATGGTCACCAAAACAAACTGAAAGATTGGATCTCCTCCAGGGAACAAAGCCCACAATCAAAACCTCACAAAAGTTCTATCCTTGCCCCACTCTAACCAAAACACACAAAAAATGTACTGGTATTTATGCAGTTTATTTCACTAATGTGCTCTGCAACATGATACCAAAAGGTAAAAATCTCTGAAATAAAAGGGATACTTTTTTCTTTAATATTATCTAGTTATTTTTCATTATAACTACACTACATACGTGCACATATAAGGTATCATAATCAAGAGAATTAGCTGATTGCAGTTCAGGAACATCTCAGTTACTGCATTAACTACATATTAGCAGCTCTGGGAAAGCACACTTTCTCATTTTCTCTATTTTGTCTTATGTATAAAATCAATGGAAAGTAAAACTGTCAGTAACATAAGTATTCCAACCTTGCTGCAGTGGTTGAAAATACATTTGACAGTAATGTAAGCATTTTAAACTGACTGCAGTCCTCTAAATAAGAATTTAAGGGTCTGTGTCAACAAGCTTTGGACATGTGTCTGTGCCATCAGTTTGATGTTAGTCTAAGATATTTCTGAGATCATTGAGGATTTATTGACAGGTGCATTTAAAGATAATTTCTTCTAACCTGCATTTGACCTTCTTCAATATGGTTTTGCATTCTCATAGACTTGTATGGAAATGTAAAACCTGCCTGAAGATAACAAAAGCCTCTTGACACAGCCTCCTAAACTGTCACCAGTACTTTAAAGCACAACTGCCAATTACACAAGCATTCTGAAATAAATGTAAGAATCTAAAATACAACTGTCGGTGACAAAAGAACTCTAAGCTGGTTGCAATACTTTAAAATATAGAATACAGTTTAAAATACCACTGTGAGTATCATAATCAATCTAAACACAATGCAAGAATATAAAGTACAGCTGTCAGTAATATATGTGTTCCGTACTGTCTGCTTTAAATATGGACTGAACCCTCCTATTCTTTACAGCCAAAGTGTTGTACAGGTGATCAATTATGACACTAGCCATCAGGTGGATTGACAGTTCAGTGGAGAGCACAAGACACTGTGACAGTTATCATTTACAGCTCCCCCTGAATGGAACTGGTTTAGGAAAACGCGAAAGAGTAACTCCACTTTTGTTGAGGAAAAAAAACAACTTTCTCCTCTGGGTGACCCATGTAAATTACAAGGATTTTAATGAGCTTTGTTTCAGATTCCTACCTTTTGTTATTCTGAAGAAATCACTGGGAGTTTGTGTGTGTCCATGTCAAAAGTGAATCTAATGGGAGTGGTTTAATAATTTTCAGTCAGTTGATGCACTTGCAGGACTCTAATGATGAAAATTGCAGGGTCTGCATCCCATTAAACGTGATTTCCTATTGGGAGTATCACACCACAAATTAAATGTTTTTGTTGCAGGGGATGCCTGACTTGCATCTTAGTGTAGACTTCTGGGAAAACTAGTGAGCCAATCACACAAGCAGGAAATGATGTTTCTGGGGGCGTTTTGTAAGCATTCTGTACACAAGTCCCATTAGTAAACAAATAATGTGACCATAAAAATCTACACAAAATCCTGCAGTGATAGTGCAGTGTGCCAAACCACTCACCAGAGAGTGGACAAAATCCAGCATTCAGTTTCAAACACTCAAACCAAAAGTGCTGCACAGTGCTCATTCTATGCGGTGTCCCTCCACTTTTATATGTACTCACCAGATGGCAAATAATGACAAGCCTTCAATTGCTGCTATGGTGGCATCATATCCAGATCTGTATTTGGTGACATCATATCCAGATCTGTAGAAGATTTGGAAATCGCTGAGCTCCGTTTGCTCTGCACCGACCCACTGGATCCTACACTGGGATTACCGGACACTGGATTCAGCTGTGAGATTGGAGGATCCCTTCCTGCACTACACTTGATGATCGGATACATTTCTATACTGAGCCCCAGAAAAATCCTGCATTCCCATTGGACGGTTCAGGAGCAGACACTTCTCTTGTAACATGGTGGTCCTCTGCCTGCTCAGTCTTGTGCTGTCACCTGTGCAGGTCCCCAGTGGAGTCTACTAAGTCTTCTACAGATTTGGAAACTTCATAGCAGCAATTCAAGGCTTGTCATCACTTGCCATCTGGTGAGTACCTATAAAGGTGGAGGGACACCGCATAAAATGAGCACTGTGTAGCACTTTTGGTTTGAGTGTTTAGAACTGAATACTGGATTTTGTCCACTCTCTCATGAGTGGTTTGGCACACTGCTCTATCACAGCAGGTTTTTGAGTCGAGCTTTGAGCTTTGAGTCGAGATTGGAGGATCCCTTCCTGCACTACACTTGATGATCGGATACATTTCTATACTGAGCCCCAGAAAAATCCTGCATTCCCATTGGACGGTTCAGGAGCAGACACTTCTCTTGTAACATGGTGGTCCTCTGCCTGCTCAGTCTTGTGCTGTCACCTGTGCAGGTCTCCAGTGGAGTCTACTAAGTCTTCGACAGATTTGGAAACTTCATAGCAGCAATTCAAGGCTTGTCATCACTTGCCATCTGGTGAGTACCTATAAAGGTGGAGGGACACCGCATAAAATGAGCACTGTGTAGCACTTTTTGTTTGAGTGTTTAGAACTGAATGCTGGATTTTGTCCACTCTCTCATGAGTGGTTTGGCACACTGCACTATCACAGCATGTTTTTGAGTCGAGCTAAGAATTTTTCTGGTCAGGTTATTTTTTCACTAATGGGACTTTGTTTATTTATTCAACACATGGACATTCATTTATAATTGTAAAGCCCTGCACTATATTTGCTATTTTAAGATTAGGTTGTATATTTCTCCTTTTGCACATACTAGCCGCTACATAAGTTATTCAGTGCTCACTTTCTTTCTATTGTCTGTCAGCCATTATGCATTGCATTTTACAGAAAATGACAGAGCTGCAGATTAAAATGGAAAGGTCATTTTTAATACCATTTAATTACAATATGATTTGAGTCACAATTGTATATGTTATATTATTTTTCTTTTTATTTGCTATTTTTCTTTTTTTCCCCACCAAAATGGAGTTACCCTTTAAATCGATTGGTTTAGACACTATTTTACGTAACCCATTATTTGTTATAGCAGTTAAAGTGGAACTTCACTCTCTCAATCAACATTGACTATATTTAATCCTTATGCTGCTAGCATTAGTAAATAGATAGGAAAGTATATCATATTTACTTGTTTTAAACTTTTTTTTTATTTTTTTACATTTCTTCAGTTACTTCCTGGTTTCCTGCCTAGACAAATGATGTCATACATCTTTAGAAGGGGAAGAGGGGATTTTTCAGCTAGGCATATCCCCCTGCATGAATGCTTGGGCTAAGGGCTGATGGATTTCAGGTAGTAAATGCTACATGAAACCTTTGCCCTTACTCAAGATGGTCAGAAATGCTAGGGGGGTGTTTTTCAAAGCGATTGGAGACATGGATGGATGGGTGAGTTTGCTTTGAATATTAAAAATTAATTAAATAGCATTTTTGGTTTGTGATGTTTAGATGCAGTGTAGTTCCACTTCAAGTAATTCTTATGTTTAATTTCTTTTCAATTGTGTTTGGCATTCCCCTGCCACAAGGTTGAGAAATTTAACTTGCATATATAATCAGTTTCCTTGGGGTCATTTCATATTTTTATTTTTTAGATGAATAGTGGCAGAAAATTGGATATCTTTTCAGTAACTGGTCCTTAAAGAGTTTCTTCACCCTGGTCGGAAAAAAAATAAAAGTCAGCAGCTACAAATACTGTAGCTGCTGACTTTTATTAAAAAGGACACTGGGATCTAGCACCTCACCTGGGCCAGTCCTTTTCTGGTCTTTGGTTCCCTGTCGCTGGCATGTTAACTGTGGGAAGTAGGCTTTGACTCGTTGCAGCCAGCTTTACAGCTGGCTTCCCACAGAGAATGTGTAAGCAGCGCAGTGCTTTCTGAATGCTCCTGCCCATTCTACGATGTGTCCCAGAAGGTTTTGGTTGGGGGGGGGGGGACTTCTGGTGGGAAAAAAAAAACAGGTAACCACTCCCCCCCCAAAGAAAAGAAAAAGATTCAAAAGAAGAAGAGGATAGGGGAGAGGGGCATAAAGCGGAACTTCCTCTTTAGGGTGAAGTTCCGCTGTAAATAAGGAGGGCCAAGCACCAAATGGTGGCAGTATTGTAATTTATTTTCTCTTTTTTCAGGTCACGAGGTCAAACCAATTCACTACCTGAAGAACTACAAAAAAGCTGCCAAAAACCCTGAAAACATGGAAATAAATTAGAGAGAAACCACAGAAATAATTTGGATATCAATGAATAGTTTCAAAGTAAATAGCAATGCAAACATTACCTAAATCCAAGGATGATTTTTCTGGAATTTTGACAGTTTTTGTGCTTCGCTCAGCTTCAGATTTAATGAGGTCTGTTTCATCCACTTTCTTTTTAATGGATTGTCCTTTGGAAGATTCCCCTTTCAGGGCAGGTTCTGACTTTTTCCCTTTACTCTGGGTTGGGGTAATTGGTTCACTTAGATCTAGAAGATCCAGTCCCGGTGATAACACTGTCAAAAGATGCAAAATAAATTAACCTAAAAATCCAAATGATCATTGTATTTAATAATGTTTAACAGTCAAGATAATAAAGTTGTAATTCAAGTCTATGGCAATGAAAAATGTTCAAACTAAGGTCCAGATAAGGACTTTTTTGTACTTTTACATCACCTTTAACAATGTGCATGCCCTCTGCATTTTTTGAACATATTCCTTTCTGTCCGACATTTAACCATTTCCATTATGGCACACCCATGTCTGCGTGTTATGTTTAAAATTACAATATTATTTTAATAGGAAAACTGTTCTAAAGTAAATATGTAAGCTTCTGATTTCTGAATTTGAAAGTTCTATTTGCTGGTCCTCATATTGATCCAGTGGATTCAGTACTTTATTTATCAGTAGTTTTGATTTTACTTTCTATATACCTTTTCTGGGGCAGTGGCTCAGAATCAAAGTCAATTACATCTAAGCAACTAGAAATTTTAGGAGGTCGAACTTCCTTGCTGCACATGTTCTTTAAGCAAGTCTATGTGATCAGATCAGAATACAAATATGGCCCCCAGATTCAGACAAAGTTATTACACTAATTAGCATTAACCAAACTTCTATCAGATGGCAGATTATTTTAACCTCATATTAGAGCTAGCTTGATTGTACGTAGAGCTGAGCTTGATTGTACAATGCAAGAAACATGCAGCTCTCGAAAAAGGATATTTTATGGTGGCACAGAAATGTACATGGCACTGTTACAAAGTCCCACATAATGACCCTATTCTGCAATATCTCTCCACTCCATACACACCAGTAAGTGTGCTCAATGCTTATCCTTCACATCTAGTGCACACTGCATTGTAGCAGTCACCCATTCTTTGTCTCCTACACTCAACTCCATCAATGTGATTGCACCACAGAAATCCCTCATGCTATTTATTGATCAACATGCTGTCCTAAATATCTGTCAGTCACATAAACCCCTTTACATTGACACCCGATATAAAGAACCACACAGCTTTTGCTATTTGAGGTTTCTGTGGTCAATACAATCTTTACAAGGCATTGCTGTGTTCACTATACGGCATGTGTCTTCGTAAAGAAATACAAGTATTTCTCATTCAAAGTTGTTTATAAAAGAATACTGATACCAAAATGAAGGGTTTTTTTTAGGGGCCTCATACTGTTAGTGGTCCCCGAAGGATCAATGGGCACACAGGATTTTACATACAAACAAGCAAAAACACAATAACTATGGATAGGAATATTATTATAAAATATAACGCGCTACTATAAATGATGAGAATTTAATGATACTGTGTGTATTTGTTGAACTGCTGCAACCACACATCAAGTGCACTCTCTCACTTTACAAGTAACAATTGAATTAAATAGTGGTGCGCTATTCATATCCCCCAATTAATCAATAAGTGAATGTTGAGCATAAATCATAAAATCCTATGTGATCATGAATAATAACTTATATAAAAACACTAACAATTTATATATATATATATATATATACACAAATATATGTGGACCACCTGATAGTGCAAACTGCTATAATTACAGTGCTAAAAAGTGCCAAGAAAAAGTTATAATCCAAATATTAAAAATTTCAGGAAACAGTCCACACATCCAAATGCATAAAAAAACAGTGATATTCCAATGTGCTTGCAACCACCTTATCACCTCTGGGTGTAGTGCAAGCTCACCTTAAAGTGTTACTAAACCCAGGAACCAGCATTCACTAAATCTGGTCTCCCACAGTACACAGAACATTGAAATGCAATTATTTTAGTAAGTATAAACTTTACTAAATATCTTTTCTCATTAGCAGTATGTAGCTGTCTTGTGACTTTGTTCGGTTCTTGGTAAAGCTTGTAGGAGTATTCATACTGCACTGAGCTGTCCTATCAGGATCCAGGACCCCTGACCCTCTGTCTGGACAGTGTTGATTGGCCCTGTGCTGATCTCATGCACTCTCCCAAGAAAAAAAATAAAAAACTCTCTAGCAATACACACCAAACTGTGCATGTGCAGCTTGACTGCAAAGGCTATGTACTATCCAGACATGTTCTGGAATCAGTTCAGTAGAAAAAGAGGAGGATCTGTGCACACAGGATCAAGCAGCCTTTTTACACAATGCAGAGGATTAACCCCTTAGGTTTCATAGTGAGTATAACAAGCATGCTTTACTGCATATACACACTGATTTTCCTACAAAAACAACAATACAAAAACAAAAAAATAAGTGAAATACAAACATATGAAATAATCACATATACGTGCATCACCAGTAGTATCACCCAGTATTAACAGTGATTTGGAATAGCAAAAGTCATAAACAAGAAATATATTAAATATATATGACCCATAACTGTCCTCTTTAGTGATGTATTCAAATCAAATCATTAGATGGTAACCCACCTAATAGTAATGCCCCCCCATTCTCATGTTTAGGAAAATAGGCTTAGACAAATCAACTCTTGAAAAGTCCTTTAGTAAGCCAGTTCACTTCTCCACCCCTCTTGCAGTAGATAATACTCAGTGGGTAAACATAGAAAAGAAAGGCTCCACTAGTGTAATATTATCAAAGCTCACACATTTAATAAAATCAAAATCCAATCCACTCACATATTAAAAACTTATAACAGACATTGTAAGGCTGATGTTATAAGCAAACGATCAGTCGATCCCCATTGATCTCACCACCTCAACGCTGGCTGATAACCATCCGGGGAACAGCATTTTTATGTTACATGATTTTACTGTTGTGTGTTTAGTAACACTTTAATGTTTTGAACATATGGTCAATAGTCGCAGTTTGGGTATTCAGTAAAAGCTGTATACAAAAAGGAGGGGAACATAGGTTTGGATTATACAGTAGGTCTCATCCCTAGTAAATGAGAAAGGATGAAAATAAGTTCCCCACAGGGTGGGACTATAATGACCTATAATGACCTACAGGTACAAGTCAAATAGATAAAAAATCAAATATCAAAAAACATAATGGTGTGATGGCAAAATGACATAAAGAAATTGATATTAAATTGATTGTAGACACAACAAACTGGCAAAAGGCATATATAAAACATGCATGGCTTGATATGAGATACAGTGGCTCACAAGTGAGTATATGCAATACAAGGCGAAACCCCTACAAGGCGAAATATCTTGTAATCACATTATCAAAGCCAATGAAAAATCTAATATATGCCTTTTGCCAGTTTGTTGTGTCTACAATCAATTTAATACCAATTTCTTTATGCAATTTTGCCATCACACCATTATGTTTTTTGATATTTTATTGAGTATTTAATAAAAAATAAACATTTTTAATACTTCACCTTACATCTATTTGACTTGTACCTGTAGGTCGTTATAGTCCCACCCTGTGGGGAACTTCTTTTCTTCCTTTCAGTAAAATCTGGGTCACTTTTGGTCCCTGTAGTCCTCCTCTACATAGAATTGCCCCTATATAGGGGATAATTCCTTCTCCTGATTTTAAGCTCAAGATAAAAAAAAGATCTGCTTATTGTGCAGTATATCAATAGAAATGTGTTTTATAAAAAAACTATATCTTACACACTCACAATGTTTATTTGTGTACAGCCTAATCATGTAATCATTTCAGCAGAGATCTTCTCATGGAACGTTCACCAGCTTCTGGGTCTCAGAGACACCATAAATGACGTCACAGGCTCCTTCTGATGCATTGCTTTACTAGTCATGTGACCTCCTCAGGGTAGGTATGGATAGAAATAGCAAATGTACAAGTAGTGCTTGGCAGTATCCTCTCCTATCCCTAGCATTAAAGTGGTAGTAAAGGTGTTTTTTTTTATACCTACAGGTAAGCATTACAGTAATACAGTAAAGTAAATATTTACCTAAGCAGTACCAGTGATATCACCAGCTTATGCGCACTGTGCTCTCAATGGACGGTTTGCCGTCTATTGACAGAGCTGTGCCACAGCCATGATGACATTGGGGCTCGGCAAATCAGATGGCCGCAGCTCACAAACCCGGAAGATAGACCAGGTGAACATGGAAGCCTTGTCAGTGGTGATGGCGTGCCACTGGAGGGATTAGTTTCCAGGTAAGTCTTTTTTATAATATGCTAGTATGCGATGCATACTAGCATATTGTGACGTTAACTTGCAGGGAGATTTTCTTTGGGTTTTTTCTTTCACGGTTTACTATCGCTTTAATGTCTGTCATTATCAAAAGCAAGTGGTATGCATGTGTCTGTACTTAACTTCTGATATTGAATAATTGGCTTCAGTCCCTGATCGACAAAAGTTTTCCAGTATTCCCGTTTGACAGAAGTCAATCTAATGATCTTTTTTCGAATTGGAACGACCATAAAAGGATCAAGATTCATCTGGACCCTCCTGAACTGGCTGAATTTAGATCCATCTATGGCCAGCTTAAGACTTGGAGAGGGAGAGCCAGCAGTAGGAGCCAGCAATGCTCTGCTGTATGCACATGTGCTACAACTGAACATGCTCTCAAAAGAATGGAATACAGTGAGAAGAGTGATGACTGATTTGACTGCTGCTGCTCCTTCATTTACATATTAAAAGGCTGGGAACATACTCATAGCCCAGCTATGCTGCTGCTGCAGTGGTGCTTTAATACCTGGTTCTACTGTCTGGTGTGAGTTATTGCGTCACAAGACTGCCTGAACAAAATCAATTGGCAAGTAACAAAGTACAGTAAAACCTTGGATTGCTAGTAACTTGGTCTTCAGGTGTTTTGCAAGACTAGCAACATTTTTTTATAAATTTTAACTCGATAAACGAGCGAGGTCTTGCAATATGATTAGGGTCACATCCCATTTTAGTCAACGAGCGCTGTCTTAATTAACACTGCTGTTTCGTGTGCTACTTGAAGGTGACTTCTATCTGACTTGTACCCATAGACTTTAAGAGGGTTTGTGGGGGTAAAAAACGCTTTTGCTCAAAAAAAGCTCAAAGAAGATCAAAGAAGCTTGAAGAAGCACAATAAAAAAGGTGCACAAGAGCACAAAAAAGCACAAGCTTCTTCAAGCTAAAATAAAAGCTCAAATGCCTGTAAAAAGCAGGTATTTTTTAGCTACAGTGAGCCCGAAGTCGGATCCTCAATGTGATCTGGATCTGACATTTCCTGAAGTTGCCTCAAAGTTACATTGCTATAATTTTTTTGTATGGACTGTAGACTGAAGAGTTAATAAATGGTTGTAGAACAAATCATCTGCATTTCTATTATTTTAAATGGAAAAATATGCTTTGGATTACAAGTACGTTTCTGGCACGGATCATGCTCAGAATCCAAGGTTTTACTGTATCTTATATATCTTGCCTAGAGTCCTGCTTTACTAAGCAAACTGTGTGCTTTATAAGTGACCCTAGAAAACAGATCCATCATTATGTTATTCATATTAATATGTACACAAGAGCACTGCAACAATGTATGTGCAAATGTAAAATGTATTTTTAATTAATTCAACCAGTCATTCGTGTTGGAATATACCACTTGGGATAAATACGCTGGAATAGTTTAAAAGCAATATTAGCTGTTCTAGCACTTCCTGGTGTTCAATGGTGAAGGAAATGAAACATGTAAATATAACACTTTCCTGCAGACACTGAAAGCAGCTGGTCTGGGTCATATGGGGCATTGTGCTGTAGTAAATTCTAGTAAAATAATTGTGTGATTACATGCCACAGTTATTATTAATTCATGCAAGTTAAACAAATTCATGTCCATCCGTATAAGAAAAACTGAGTTTATTTAAATGTGTCATTACAAAACGATTCTATTTACTGATCTCCTGGGACCAAAACAGACTTCCAGACTGCTGTACATGACTATTACTATGATCACCGTGCATGAAACTCAGCAAACCACATCTGAGTGGCCTGCTGCTTGCTGAGCTTAATATAGCTGCAGAGAAGTTAAATCCTATTTCATTAAAAGAAACCTACAGGCTACGTATAATGCATTACTTACAGCCCAATACAAATTTATTAATAATTATGCATTCATTTCATTTGGTATACTTTGCTCAGTAATAACATGCAACAGAACAAGTGCAGTCCTCTGTCACATGTGGTCATGCGTGATAATAGAAAGCTCCTCCACATAACACTGCATTAAACATGTAGGGACCAAGTCTATTTCTGACACATAGTTAAAATCAGTATTTTTTGCTAGAAAATTACTTAGAATTATATGTATTGTTGCCTTATGAGGAGTTTATGTATAAATCTCCATTAGTAATTGTAAATAGATATAAATGTACAAAGTTTTGATTTCAGACTCATATTTGCTATATGACTATAGATATGTAAGTTGTGTAAGCCAGACGGACTGGCAGTAGTAATCAATGGTTAATAAATCCGTTTGAAATGCATGCCTGAGCTAGCAGGGGGCACCTGCTATTTACACTTAAACACATACCTATAGTATCACTCTGTGATTAAGTTGTGATTAAGTTCCTGTGAGCCAGACATCCTGGGGCCAATGCAATAGAGTGAATAGACCATGTCATGTCCGTCCTTAATTCAGTCTCCATATCAAAGAACTCTCATTAAGATATGCATTGAAGATGGACTATTTGTTGAGGGTTGGACAATGTGCCCCGGATATGAACCTTGCATATCTTAAATTTCAATTTCAGAGCAAATCAACATGTATAAATAAATTCTCCCTCCAACAGAGAGGAGGAGTTAGCAAGGGGCTGAATTATGCTAAGCTAGGCGAGGAGGAAGTTGTCCAATCCTGAACGAGATACGCCCAGAGGGAGGAACAGGGCAGGATAGCTGAACCAATCAGAATAGCACTATACAAGTCTATAGGATAGAGGTGTATATTATTTCAAGGTGAGCAGAGAGGAGATGAGAGACATGGACCTGAGAAGGGGACCCGATATAATCTTAACCACTGGTAAATATCAGGGCACCTCCTAGCACTTAAATGTATACATGTATGTAGTATTTGTTGTCTGCCTTGCGGGGCATATCATAATAATTTGAATCCCATGCGCTACATGTGTTCAGTAAAATGTTGAATATTTTCCTGTTTGTATTTTTGTGTATGTACTAGAGATAAAATTGTTGTGAAATAATTTTGGCTTCAAGGCTACTTATCAATTAATTCATATTGTTGTTTTGAAGCTGTTACTCATGGTCAAAGAACTCTCATTTAACCCGAATATTGTCTGAGGTAAATTAAATCTCATATCTTCCGGGTAACATAATATATATATATATATATATATATATATATATATATATATATATATATTTAGCAAAGACTCTGGAGAATACAATGGTGGTCGTTTCAATGTTTTTTATCACGTGGTATTTGCGCAGCGGTCGTTCAAACACAATTTGTTAGGAAAAAACACATTTCACTGAATTTAAAAAAACTAAACAGTAGCGTTAGCCCAATTTTTTTTTTGAATATTGTGAAAGAATATGTTATGCCGAGTAATTAGATACCTAACATATTATGGTTTAAAATTGTGCACACTCATGGAATGGCGACAAACTACGGTACTTAAAAATCTCTGATGCTTTAAAATTTTTTAACGGTTACCAGTTTAGAGCTACAGAGGAGTTTTTTTGCTAAAATTATTACTCTTACTCTGGCCATTGCGGCAATACCTTACATGTGTGGTTTGAACACCGTTTACATTTGCGGAGCGCGACTTACGTATGCATTTTCTTTGGTGCGTGAGCTCACGAGGACGGGGACGCTAAAAATGTTTTTTTTTCTATTTATTTTATTTTTAACACTGTTTAAAAAAAACCTGATCACTTTTATTGCTGTCACAAGGAATGTAAACATCCCTTGTGACAGTAATAGGCAGTGGCAGGTATTTCTTATGGAGGGATCTGGGGTCTAAAAGACCCCAAACCCCTCCTTTGCACTTTAAAGTATTCAAAATGACGAAATCTGCATTTTTGAATATTGACAGTTTCTTTAAAATAAGTAAAACCTGAAGTGACGTTGCTTCCAGGTTACATGTTTGGAGACCTAATTAAAGCCGAATCCGGCTTCGTTCAGGACTCTAATTAGCTGGCAGACATGCTGGCTGGTTGCTCGGAAAGGCGGAAGGTGGTGGTGGGGGGGACATCCCCTCCTGCTCCTTGTGATAACAGGCGAGTGGCTGCTGAGCCTCATTGGTTGTTGTCTCCAGAAAGCCGACTGCCGGCTCTAAAAGGTACTGGGGTGATGACTCTAGCTGCAGGCATCACCCTGGTACAACCACTTCTTCAAGCCAAAGTACAGGTACATTGGTTTGCGGGAAGTGGTTAAGATAATTTCAATGGTCAGCAGGTCATCCTAACATTGTGTACTTGCAGAGAGGAATCATGATTCAGTTGCCCAACCAGCAGCAACCTACATCACACAGTACATCACACCATCCATTGCATGTACTCTAAATTCTTTAATCAGTAATGATATGCTGATGGGGAGCAATTACATTTAAAATAACATTTTCTCAGGGAGCATCAATATTATATTTATATAGAAAAAAAGAGGTAAAACCAGGGACAAAGCCCTGTTCAACCCACTCAGCGCTTAAATGACTACAATCACACACCAGGGGTATTTGCCTGTGAGGATGGGTGAGCAAAATGCTTGCTTAGATCACTGATACTATTCGAGTCAAAAAGCTGCTGCTATAAAATAAATAATATGGTAAACGGTGCGTATATAAAGTGAACCTATATATAAGCACTAGCAGCGCTAATACCTCTTAATAACAAGAGGAATGAATGTATCTATATTCAAGCAAATGAATTTGATCAGAAAAACATATATAGTAGCAATCTTAATATCATAAAGGTATAACAGCATGCAACGGTGGATATAAAAGTCTCTTAATCCCAGTGATGGAAAATAGCATGGAATAGTCCCAAACAAGGAGAACACTTCTTTGTTCGTTTCACACCAAAACAAGAGCCTTCACCACACTGACGTGCTCCCCTAGGTATTGGACACGTACCCTCATAAAAAGGATCAACCGCCTTATGAAAACCATCAAGTAATCATCCGCAGTCAAATCACGCTCCACCTCCAGATCCAGGTATCGGCTCACATTCAGAATCCACGATTCATATTATGCTCATGAAATAAAAATAAGGGGGCCCATAGCGTAACATGTACAAAACCGATAGTTTATTAATAAAAAAGATTGCACATGGGATAAGATCTTTAACAAGCGATGTAGATGTACCAAAGGATCATCCCCCTGTAACTCCAGCCACCGCCGCTGACTCCACCGCACCGCAGAGCTCAGATGTCTCCGTAGCCGACTTCCTGGTTGGACGGACGTGTCGTCAGCGTGACGTAGGACGCTATGCAGGGTTGCCTAGGTAGCCGCGTGCTCACGCGCTGACGCGTTTCGTCATCACGGACTTCAACTGAGGGCGTGAGCACGCAGCCCGGACACCTCATTTAACACCTCATTTTAAATAAAATATAAATGGTAGAGACCATCAATCTCAGAAGGAGATTTGCAATACGTGTCCAATACCTGGGGGAGCACGTCGGTGTGGTGAAGGCTCTTGTTTTGGTGTGAAACGAACAACGAAGTGTTCTCCTTGTTTGGGACTATTCCATGCTATTTTCCATCACTGGGATTAAGAGACTTTCATATCCACCGTTGCATGCTGTTATACCTTTATGATATTAAGATTGCTACTATATATGTTTTTCTGATCAAATTATATTTATATAGTCCAGATCTATAGTGAGGCCTTATGCACACTGGATGTTATAAAAAAGCCAGTAACGTTAGCTGTAGAAAGCTGTAGCTGTAGAATGAGTTTTTCAGCGTTTTTACAGTAGCGTTTTTCAGTGTTTTTTGGCGTTTATTAGCTGTAGTGTTTTTTTTTTTTAGCAAAGCTTTACTCCCATAAAAGCTTATGGCTCAGAAACGCTGACGAATAGCTGCGTTTTAAACTTTTTTTAAAGTTAGAGCGTTTTTACAGCTGAAAAAGGCCTCTTAAGTTCTGAGTTTTTTTTCCAGTAAGAAAACACCCCTACCAAAAACTGATGATAACATCCTATGTGTGCATAGACACATAGGATAACATGCTGGGGAGTTTATTGGCTGCAGAAAAAAATGTTTGAAGCCACAAACAGCAGCTTGTAAAATCATCCAGTGTGCATGAGGCCTAAGGGTAAAGTAAAACTAAAGGCAAAACTATTTTTTTTTTGGATAGCATGTAGAGGGATTAGAAGGCTTGGCAGTTTTTATTGCTGTCTGTCTCCCTGTTAGGGAGATTCAGCCTCTCAGTTTGTGCTGTTACCATTATCATTGAAAGTGATAGCAAAAGAAAATCCCAAAACTTTGGGTTGTACCCAGAAACGTAATAGAGGGAAAATCTTCCAAGGGGGGCACTAGTTTTGGTGACCTAGGGGTCCCAAGGAATTCTCTTTATTTGCAAGGATTTCCTCTCACTTCCTGTTTGGCCTTGGGACAGGAAGTAAAGGAAAATCTCTGCAATGGGACACAGATGGCGAAAAAAATCTGACAGTGGTTATAACCCTCCCTTGCTCTATCCAAAATGAAAAAATCACATTGTTGTGATTGCTGTGGATGGAGTGTCTTCAGTAGTAAACAATTTATGCTGCCAAAACTGTTAAATGAAAGTAATATCTTTACATAAATTGCACTAATTATGAGCTAGGCATTGAAGTTGGTAGCATGTGAATGAAAAGTTTGCCCAGCGGATTGAAAACCTCATCATTACATGAATACCTAAAGTTTTACTAGGCTGCTGCTTTCTTGTTTATGTTGAATAAGGCTTAATTTAGAATATTGCAACATTATTGTGCACTTTCTTTTATCCCCAAAACAAATACACTTAGGGACCAATTTAGTAGTGGAGTGATTTTTAAATTGTCTGCAAACCTGTGCTTACCTCAAACATCCAGTTATGTCTGAAGGAGGCTATTTTTTATTTCTTCAAACTTACTGGGTGCTTGAAATAAATATTCCCTGAGCCAGTATAAAAATAATTGATTTAGTATAGGAGTTAGTAATAATAAGGAAATTCTTCTATGCATTTTATATATTTAGAATTGTTGAATCCTAACATGTAACTGATGTGCAGTGATCTGAAGTAATGACAATAAATAGAAAGACCATCATAAAATAAAGGGGTGATGAAGGGGATAGGATTCATTGGGAAAGAGCCTTGGCAAATCTAGGGAGAACATATTTTTTTCTTTTTCCTTTAGAACAATAGAGAGTTTGTAGCTGTTTTTAATTAATAATACACATTACATACAAACCTGCACATGAGATCTTACTACTTTGGCCTGTCTGCAACAGATCTCACTGGGTAGCCCTAGGTCTGTTCTCGTTTCTTCATTTTTTTTCTCCACAGTTTTCCTCCAGCTCTCCTTGGGTCTTTTGGGGTTCTTTCTAGGAAGATTCTGATCATGGAATTTGATGGCTTCAAAAAGCACATGCCTGATCTCTATTTGTGCATTTTTACTTCTTGGGTGATGGGCTTTGAAGCTATTCCTTTTTTTTAGCCTGCTATTGCAGATTGTGTTGAGCCAAAGGATGTTCAGGACCCTTATCAAAAATCTGATTTTTTAGATTCTGGCTTATTGTTTTTCATATCTTCTTGATAAAACATTGTTTAATAATTTTCTAAAGCTGACCATACATGATAATTTTGTCTGGTTGCTGATGAACCAGCCAAAATTCACTCTTCGGGGGACCCTGTTGCCAACCCCGCACCTAACATCTTTTGACTTGAAGATCAAAGGAACCAGGCAGAAATTGGGGTCTGAACAGTGGCTGCACCCAATCAGATGCAGCTGTTGTACAGTTCTTCTGGCAGCTCCTGGAGCCAGCTGTCAGAAAGCAATAGTACAGCATCTATTTTGTAGGCTGAAATGGAAAATCTAACAGTGTATGGCCGACTTAAGAACATAACACTTTGGAGCTGGACGCTGGAGAGAAGAGCTCTGTCTATGCCTGCTACAATCTTCCTCCATCCCAGCAATCCATCTCCTCCAGCTGGTTTATAAAGCTTTCAGGCTCTCCCTACATCATCCGGGGACACTTATCTGGCGATATTTTAGAAGAAAACACCCGATCGGCGGAACGCCAGGACTGAGGCCTAACTGCGGGCCGGAGCCGCGGACTTTCCTACCGCGGGACGCATCGGCAGAGACCCGGTAGGATCTAACACGTCCTGGGACCCTCCTTCCACCTCCCGAGCTGCTCCCTAACTGAAACAAGCCCCCAGCTTGACCTAGGCACAGACAGAGAGACTCCCATCTAATCTCCAGGCAGCACTACTTACTCCCTCCACGTGGAGACACAGTGCCTCTATTGACTGTATTACCACTTACCCAAATACCCATCAATGTAGCCCCAAATTCTGCCTCTGCTTAGGTCAGCTGCATAAATTCCTTTTCTGAAGGAAAGTAGCGACCAAAGCCGCAAATGATAGCTTGAGCTAACTGCTCCGTACGGCCACAGTGAACCGGACCTCATCCATCCATCCATCCCTGCAGCAAAGGACAAACACCTCTGATCCAAGCTTACCCTGCAGACATCAATAGTCATGACCCGCAGGTGCAAGGAGTCGCCAAAGCTCTTTAAAATTGAGAACATGCACGGCTCACATACAGCAATGCTCCAACAAAATGACCGTAGCAGCGGCCGTGACAGCCTTCAAATCAATATACAAGCAGCAGCTGGAATTGACAGAAGAGGCAATTCACAAACATCACGCCAGGTAGGGAATCCTGACAGTGAATGTTTGTCAGGGTCATCCTCCCCAGAGTCCCCCCTCCTCAAGGAGTCCAGCTAAAAATAAACCCTGTATTATATCTCCAGCCAAACAGGGTCAGAAGCACATTAAGGGGATGGAAGTGTCCCAACCTTATACTTTTGGCCCTGCGCCTCACCAACAGGATCAGTTTGCTGCGTTCCCCACAGAAGGGCGCCTTGTCTGTGACATCATGCTGAAAGAGATGTTGCACTCCTTTAGATTGTCACTTCAAGCAGACATAATGGGCTGGATGCAACACTACAGACAGGAAGTTCACAACCTGGGGGACAGAGTGAATACAGTTGAATCCTCTCTTAGCAATCAAGCTTTGTCCTTTAACACAATGGTTGATGCCCAAAATCAGCATTCTGATGAAATATTGTGGCTAAGGGACAAAGTTACTGATCTAGAAGACAGATCACGGAGGAACAACCTGAAATTGAGAGGAGTTCCGGAATCAGTACAGTCGCAGCAACTAGAACAATACGCTACCAGGCTATTTTCTACGCTTGTTCCAACACTATCGGAAACTGATCGGATAATTGACAGAATTCATAGGCTGCCTAAACCTGCTTTCCTAGCGCCAGAAGTTCCGAGGGATGTGCTCCTGCGGATGCATTTTTTCCATTCCAAGGAGAAAATCATGTCCTCATTCCGCCAATCCTCTGAATTACCAGCAGAATTCTCAATGATCCAAATATTGCCTGACCTGTCTAGATACACCCTCCAGAGAAGGAGGAACTTGGCGACAATCACAAAGGCGCTAAGAAACCATAAAATACTACATAAGTGGAAACACCCGGCAACCCTCTCCATTACTCATAATGGTACCACTGCCTCAATTTCAACCTTAGAAGAAGGAATCTCACTACTTCAGAGGTGGGGTATCGTCCCTCCTACTGAGAATTCCCAGCACAGAGCTCCGACACCTCTACCCACCAACGAGGAATGGCATGTAGTCTCTAGGGAAAGATCTGAAAAAAAGAAAAATAAGCTGCGGGGTAGACTTCCCAGCACTTCTCACCAGCACCATACCGGTTCTAGGCCTATGGAGTTAAAAACTTCCTCATGGCCCCTTATCCATATAGGATTTCGACCATTTTTGTTGAACTCGGACCACTTTTATGGTCCTCTTTTTACAATGTTCTATTTTTATACTTTTTTCTTTCCTTTTGCAGTTTTGTTTCAATCTCCTCTTCCAATGACAAGGAGTCTCCATCACTTTCAAATCAACCCTCTCGAGACCAAGAATATAAGCGCAGTACATTCCCAATAATTGATAACTACATTTCAGAGTCCTACCAGCAAGTCCTTTTTACACATGAAAATGCCATTTAAAATCATCTCAATAAATGCAAATGGACTGAACCACCCAGCCAAGAGATATGCTCTTTGGAAAGAAGCTAAATCTTCAAATGCGGACATTATCGCAGTGCAAGAAACACACTTTCAGACGTCCAACCATCCTAAATGCTCCAACAAGAACTTCCCCAACATATACATAGCTACCTCACCAACGAAGAAAAGGGGATTAAACACACAATTAATTGGCAACCCAAGGATCTAGTGACTGACCCAGACGGTCGCTATATTATTGTTACAGGATCGTTTAACGGACTACCTATGACCCTAGCATCAATCTATGCACTTAACACGCTTCAATTGAGATTTCTCAGGAGAACACTCAAAGCCATCTCCAAGGTTAAACATGGTAACCTTATGATCTGTGGTGACTTCAACCTGACATCCAACCCAGAGATGGACACATCCTCAAACAACAAACAACAGAAGAACTTCTTACAGGGTTTGTTCCATAAGGAAAGTTTGTACGATGTTTGGAGGTGCCTTAACGCATCAGAATGAGACTATACTTTCTACTCCTCCAGACATCGTACATACTCAAGGTTGGATATGTTTGTGTCTGATTGGCGCCTTCTGGGGATGATCTCATCCGCGGCTATCAAGGACATCATGTTGTCTGACCACGCTGTGGTTGAGGTGACCGTGGATGAGGGAATCCCCAGGGGGGCCAATCCTGTATGGCGTTGTAACATCAGAAACCTGCAGTCTGATGAGTGTAAAAAACATATCTCCCAGCATCTTACTGAATTTTTCCAACTAAACGCAAAGTCTGTGTCAGACCCTTGGTGCCTCTGGGAAGCACACAAGGCCTACATGAGGGGAGTCTGCATACAGCAGAGCTCAAGACTTAAGAAAAAAATATAATCAAAAACTCTCAAACATCCTATCACAAATTCATGATCTCGAAACCAAAAACAAAATTCTCCCAGACCCCAAAATTACAAAACACTTGGCCAATCTAAGAATAGAACTTCGTGCTATCCTAATGGAAAAAAACGAAATTCAATTTAGAAAACTTAAATTAACGTGTTATGCACAATCCAACAAAATAGGTAAAACATTGTCAAATAGGCTTAAATCCTGACAAACCAAATCTAGGATCTCTCACATTACTCAACCACAAACCAATCACAAACTAACTCACCCCCAGGAAATAGCAGATACATTTTCCAACTATTACTACTCACTTTATAATTTAGAATCAGACCCCACAACCCACAATCCTATAAGTACAGACATTTCAGCCTTCCTAGAGAGCCTCAATCTGCCCCGTCTCTCTGAAGCCCAACTCCAAATGCTTAATGCACCCATAAATATCGAACGATGTTAGAAAGAAAATAATATCTCTACCCCAAGGTAAATCACCAGGCCCAGACGGCTTCCCAAGCGAGTACTACAAACTATTTCAACACACCCTCACGCCGTTGCTACTTGACGTATTCCAAAAAGCAGTAAACATATCATCATTCCCAAGAGAAATGCTGGGAGCATATGTGACCACAATCACAAAACAGGGGAAAGACCCTTCACTACCAGAAAACTACAGACCGATCTCATTGTTAAATACAGACCTCAAAATATTTGCCAAACTACTGGCCAAACATCTGCAGAGGGTGCTTCCCTCTCTGATCCGGAAGGATCAGTTAGGATTCATCCCCGGCCGACAAACATCAGACGCCACTAGAAGAATTGTCAATGTCCTCAATGTAGCGGAAAAATGTCGGGCGCCTTTTCTGCTGCTTACATTAGACACAGAAAAGGCGTTTGACAGGATCAACTGGACTTATATGTCATCCGCCTTACGTAAATTTGGACTGGAGGGTAACATTTATTCAGCAATCATGGCACTCTACTCCCAACCTACGGCCAAAGTCTTCACGTCTGGAACGCTTTCCAAACCCTTTAAAATTTCAAACGGCACTAGACAGGGCTGCCCCCTATCCCCAACCATTTTCAATTTATCCATTGAGCACTTAGCCGAAGCAATAAGAACCTCACCCAACATACGAGGCTTCATTATTGGCAACACAGAACACAAGATTAATTTATTCGCAGATGATATCATCCTAATGTTGACATCACCAGAATCATCCCTACCCGCAGCCCACACTATCCTTACCAGCTTCAGTAAGATCTCTTACTATAAAGTAAATAATTCCAAATCATTGGTCCTGAACCTAAATGTGTGTCCTGATACAAAAAAATGATTACTTGAGAATTGCCCCTTCTCATGGACAGAGGAGAAAATATCTTACTTAGGCATTACCATCACTCCTCGAACCTCTGACCTTAGCCATTCGAATCTCAAATCCTTGAAGTAAAAAATCTCTGAAGACCTTAAAAACATCTCTAACATAGACCTATCATGGGGAGCGAGAATGGCAGTAATTAAAATGACCATCCTCCCTCAAATCTTATACTTATTTAGAGCACTACCCATCCCCATGCCCAAATCACAGTTGAATGCCCTTACAAGCATTATTAGAAAATGTATATGGTCAGGGAAAAAAGCCTGTATAGCCTTTAACATACTCACTGCACACAAATCCATGGGAGGAGCAGGACTACCCAATTTACAAGCTTACTGGTGGGCGTCAAGACTAGACCAAATGAAGCATTGGGTTTCTAGTAGTGAAACACCACTATGGGCATCAATTGAGGAACATCTAGTGCCAACTAAAAACCTAACACTCATGCTTCAAAGTGACTTGTGGATACCATGGAATTGGCCCAACTTGCCCATCACGGTCAAAGCATCTCTGCAAGCATGGAGAGTAATTTCAAAACTATCACCCAAAGTAAACCTTTTTCATGTCTGACATTCCTATTAAGATATTAGAATCTAAATTTACTAAGCTCAACGTCACCAAGCTGGGTGATTATGGTCTATCGCTCGTGTCACAACTCTACAGAAATTGCAGACTCAAAGAAACGTAAGAAATTATCCAGGAATTCTCCCTCCCTCAAGACCTGTTACTCACCATCTCTAAGATCATTTTCTCCCTTTTACTCCTGCCTAACATCAGACTCACTCAAAATTAAATCTCCCCATATGCAGAAATGGGAAAAAACACTAAATCACTCTTTCACCCTAAAACAATGGCAAATAGCGATTAACTCAACCCATAAACTATCACACTGTACTAACCATTGGGAAATGATGACCAAAATTGTAAACAGATGGTATTTCACTCCCTATACACTATCTAAAATGAATCCTTACCTTTCACCACTGTGCTGGCAAGAATGTGGTAGAGTAGGCACCTTACAACACATTATCTGGGAGTGCCCCTCCCTTACAAGTTTTTGGAAAACTATTTTCCAATGCATAGCATCAACTACTGGAATCTTAGCTCCTCCCAAACCAGAATTAGCATTGTTGAATCTAAACATTGAACTATACCCATTGACCTACAGACAAATGATTATACATCCCCTTTAAGCTGCTAGAACCCTAATACTACGTAAGTGGAAAACCATTGACACTCCTAATCTCTCTGAGGCAATATCCCTAGTTAATGAAAACTACAAATTAGAGAAAGCTTTATCTTTCAATGCTTTAACCTACCACACATTTCAAAAAGACTGGTTGGCTTGGCCCTATTTAACACCTGATACTAGAAACTCATAGAGTAATTTACTATCAATAACTAAGTCCTACTCATCCTTGTCCTGAGGTTGATGGGGGTGTCGACTGCCTGCAGCTTGGCGACATTGTTCCCCTAAGGCAGGGGTGGGGAACCTTTTTTCTGCCAAGGGCCATTTGGGTATTTATAAAATCATTTGGGGGCCGTACAAAAATTATAAACCTAAAAATGTGCCTGTTATATTTGGTCAAAAATTTAATTAACTCACCCCTAATGTGATGGCTGCAACTGCTTCTCTTTGGTGAGGTGTGTGATGTTAGCTGGTATTGGTGATGTTGCTACTGGCAACTGGTTTTCCAGGTTTGCGTCAATCAGTCTGGAGCGCAGTTGACTTTGTGGTGGTAAGTTTTGAAAAGAACTGCTGGTGGGTAATGCTGGTGGGTACAGCTGGCTGGTACTGCTGTGGGTACTGCTGGCTCAGGCTGGTACTGCTTGCTTGTACTGTGCTGTGGGTACTGCTGGCTGGTACTGCTGGCTCAGGCTGGCACTGCTGTGGGTATTGCTGATTCAGGCTGGTACTGTGCTGTAGGTACTGCCTTGGGTACTGCTGGTTCAGGCTGGTACTGTGCTGTGGGTACTGCTGGCTGGTACTGCTAGCTCAGGCTGGTATTGCTGTGGGTACTGCTGGCTGGTATTGCTGTGGGTACTGCTGGCTGGTATTGTGCTGTAAGTACTGCTGTGGGTACTACTGGCTCTGGCTGTTACTGCTGTGGGTACTACTAGCTCTGGCTGGTACTGCTGTGGGTACTGCTGGTTCTGCTGTGTGTACTGCTGGCTGTGGCTGGTACTGCTGTGGGTACTGCTGGCTCTGGCTTATACTGCTGTGGGTACTGCTGGCTCTGGCTTGTACTGCTGGCTCTGGCTGGTACTGCTGTGAGTACTGCTGGCTCTGGCTGGTACTGCTGTGAGTACTGCTGGCTCTGGCTGGTACTGCTGGCTCTGGCTGGTACTGCTGTGTGTGCTGCTGGCAGGAAATACTGGCTAGCAGCAGGAGGAAGAGCCGATGTTTCCTGTATTGGTCACAGGCGAAGTGCATTTGAGATCACTCCGCCTGTGACTGTCAGAACGGAGCAGGAACAATACAGGAAGCATTGGCTCCTTTCTGACAGATCAGCTGAGAGATACAGACTCAGCTGCACGGGGGGCCGGACCAAATGACTTTGAGGGCCGCATACGGCCCCCGGGACGTAGGTTCCCCACCCCTGCCCTAAGGGTTCTGAGCTGGGTTGTTCGACGCCTCTCCTCGCCTCCCATCATTAGAATAAACTATGTTAAACCTTTACATGCCTGATGTAAATGCACTCTTGTACAAAGCTTATAACTATTATATGAACACTGTCAAGTTCACTACTGGAAAAAGTTCTACCTTGTTGTTGTTATTTTCTTATATCACACTATGTTTGATGTGATTTTCTGTTTTTCATTTGTATTTGAAACCAGATAAAAATTATTGATTGAAAAAAAAGAACATAACACTTTATGATAATGCTGATATTCTTTGCCTTCCTGGTGTTTCTGAATGCTGAAATTACTTAACAGGTCATTTAGATTAGCTAGATTTACACTGATTTGTGTGCATGTAGTGTGCATGGTAATAGGTGTGAAATGACCCATGTTTTTTTTAAGCTTTTCTACTTTTTGATAGCTTGGAGCCTAAATATGCGAATACAACATCGATCTATTCTTCAAACAGTTTAATAGATGTATCTGTTCCACTAAAATATTTTGTCTTCTTGGTGTTGTTCAGTCCATATTGTTTTGCTGCGATGGCCATGGCTTTGGTATGAGTTTGATTATTTTATAAATGAAGTGACAATAATTCAACTTTGTCCTGGAGATTACGTTGCCATGACTCACTAATTGTCATGTGCATTATTGACGCCATGCCCAGAATGAACCAAAAAGGGAAATAAAAACATCCCTGCTTGACCACAGTGTTTATCTAATGCCATCTGTCAGGATAATGTTAATTGTGAAGAGAAATCCTGGTAAAACATTTTCAAAATTATGACTAAATTCTGGGAAAGACCATCGTAGCTAAATATTTTCCATAGGGATTCTCTGTGGATGCTAATGGTATATACCATTCTTTACTTTGGGTGTGCTTCAGTTTAAAAAAAATATGGTTAGAACAGGATTTGCCTAATCTCCTAATCTAAACTCCTTTCAAATTTGATCATCTAGTAGTGTATGATCATCTACAGTAGTTTCAAGTATATTATTTTGCTCAGCACTTTAAAATATTGCAAATTAATGCCCCACAAACTATTGCAGCCTGAAAGATTACCTCCCTTGGCAGCTCAATTATCAGTTAATTTTCTAGTGCCGTTTTACTCTCCAAAATTTCCCTGAAGATAAGTTTCAGTAATTGTGGTATGAGGTTATAAGATACATCACCTCTACAAAAAATAAAAAATAAATGCACATTTTTTTTTTTTTTTTGCTGGTAAAAAGTATGCATTTAGTAATTTTTTTGTAATGGATCTGTAAAGCATTGCACTCATGATCAGCTGAGCTTTAATGCCACGGTCCTGCAGTCTGTCTGTGTATCTGTCTGACCATACCGATATGGCCACACATTTACACTGTGTCAGGAAGAACCAATGATCTACCACAGCTCTCAACAGCACCATGGTTGTTCATTGAGAACTGCAAGCTGACAGACACAAAGGCTGTTGGACCTTGTCGTTTTCCGATTCACAACACTGCGAATGGATGACCTGGGCAGGATGTTGGAGAAGATCCCCCCCACCCGCTAGCTGTTAGAACAGGGGATCGGGGGTCAGTGTATCTGTAACTTGTTACATGTTACATGTTACACCCTGCATATGGGTGTAACATGCAACATGTTACAAAAAGTGAACTTGTCCTTTAAATCAAACACATCCTCTTGTATAGGATATACTTTATGTAAAAAGACACTTGCAGTCCACTGTACTGAATGAAGATGAGAGACTATTACTCTGTCACCCTGATATTTATATATATATTGAGAAAGAGATTAGAAAGATTAAATATAGAATAAATTAACTGAGTTAACACATCACATCATTTAAAAAAAACTATTAAAAGCTACAAAACGGTAAACCTGCTATAAGTACAGGTTTAAAATAGGCCAATTATGTTTTAAAGCTCGCAGACACTTACAAGCAAGGTTACAGATACTGTTTTGCAAAATGAAAAAACACCTTGACTTACTGTAAAAAAGTAATTGCCTTTTCTAAACCTGCACTTATATAGTACAATAATAACAGCTTTACATTTTTCTCATTTTTAGAGCTTTAAATAAAAGTGATGTCATTTTATTTCATTGGCTATATTCTATAACACATTCCCTAATCACCTATCTCGCAGTAATTGTATTGTCTCTATTACCTCTGCCTTCAACATGTCTGCTCCGTTATTTCTATTTCTGCTGCATTTAACTCTTCATTTTCTTAACTGCATCTTTTACCTTTTCTATGGCTAGAGGTTCTTTTTCAAGTGGTTGTATTTGTGAATTTCTACTGTGACTGCTAAGACTGCACTATTCAATATGGTCTAGAAATGCTCTGCCAATCTTCTCAGCTTTGCTAGCTAAGTTTTCCTCTTTATCCTTCACAACACCATCACTGAAACCTCCTTTCAATGTCTTGATTATTCTGTACAATGCATACTGCCTACTACAGAAAATTTGAAGTGGGAAAGCAAATAAATAAATAAATAAGGGACTTGCTTAAAAACTGGAGGAAAGAAAAGAGAAGGTTTTGCTTGTAGGTTGTATCTTTCTAATGCAAGGTAGAAAATCAGAAAATGAAACTAACTATAGTTTAAGTCTATATAGGAAACTCTGTTCATTTTCTTTCCTTTAATTTTAACCCATAACACCCAAACATCATTTAAAATGTGTATCTCTAGGCAAAACCATTTTTCTAGGTTTGGATGAAGGTAGACCCTCTGGTAAGTTTTTATTGCTGTCTGTGTCCCAATGTGGAGACTCGTCCCTCTATTTGTCGTGGTGACCATTGTCGCCTCAAATGAAAGTGAGGGGAAAAACCAAACTTTTAGAGTTGTCCCCAGAATAAGAGGTAACGGGACATCTTCTAATGTGGACACCAGTTCCAGGAACAACTGCCAAAAGAGATTCGGGAGATTTCCCGTCATTTCTCATTGTGTCTCTTGGACAGAAAAAGAAGGGAAAATTCCCCAATGGTACCCAGATAGCAGAAAATATTTTGTTGGAGCTTTTAAACCTTATTCAAAACTATAAAAAAGATTAAAATGGCTATATGTACACTTTAATTTTGCCCCTTTCCCCATATACAATAAACTGGGATTTTTCTATATTTTGTAGCTTCTCAATGAATTGTTCTCCCACTGGAAAAAAAAACATTTTTTCTTTAACAATCAAAATACTGATAGCGTAGGAGACGCATTTTCCTTCTTAAAGTACATGTAGACATTGTGTGAAGGCTGCTAAAAGAGATGATTCTATTTTGCAGACAGACTTGATTGCAGTATACAATTACCTGCTGTATTTGAAGTTACTGGCCTGGCCTTTGCTTCTGATTTGGTTTCACAGAGAAAGTCATCTATAGATGGGCTGAGAAGAGGCCTGCTTTCTTGTTGCTCATTCACAAGCTGGAAATTGAAAATAAAAAAATAATGAAAAAAGCCATCAGAGTAATCGGTTTAAAAAAATACATGGTGATCAAGCTTGACTGCAGAAAAGCCAAGTCTGTTTTCTGCAAATGCTTGAGACTTTGGTATTATTTAACCAAAACAGCCACTGGGGTTAATTTAGTAAAGGCAAATAGACTGTGCCCTTTGCCAGTGTAGTTGCACTCTGCAAGTACAGTTGTTCAAGAGCTTAGTAAATGAAGGGAAGCTCTGCCGATCTCCATTATCCAATCGTGTGCAAGCATAAATGCATTTTTTTATTTTACGTAGTAGTTGAGGTTGAATAAAGACAATAGTCCATCCAGTTCAACCTGTAACTTTCTACCTGATTGTTTTCTGACAGCCAGAGCCTCTGTCAGAATACAATATCCTGGCTGGGGTTTTTTCTCCATTTATCCTTTGTGTGGACGGAGCCCATTGGCTAGATTAACAAACTAACCGTCTATGGCCAGCTTTATTTTTGGGAACTAACACTTTGACTTGAAGACCAATTAATCAGATAATGCATTAGTTTTCACAGCCAAGCTAGCTTTAGTAGGGACATAAAGGTCAAGGTATAGTTAGACTTATTGTGGGGGCTACATAACAGTAAGTATTATTACTTAACCCTTAAAGATTTTAGTGTTAAGTTAAAGGTTGGAATGATATTTTTAAGGGCTATGTACTATGGTATGTAAAATACTAAGGGTTAATTGTAAGGCTTAGCTTACAGGGTAAATTAAAATGTTGTAGGGAAGGTGGAGTGTTATTCTTAGAGGGTAGTTTACATGTAAAGGCTAGGGGGATGTAGACTCTAAGGTTTAAGGTCCCAATGAATTTTGAGGATATGTGATGTTACAAACAAACCTTACAGGTTGCATAGGCCACACCAGCCTGGGGGTGGGAATGTGTCTCTCTTTAATTTTGTAATGGTAATCTACAATTGCAGTACTGAAAAAAAATTACAATTAAATACAGTACTTTTTGAATTTTAAACTGCATATTTATTAAAGAGTGTGCAAAAAGAAAAGTATTAAATGTAAAAATGATTTAGGAAGTAGAAACTGTCATATGATTGTTGTTAGTTTAATCAAGCCATACTTATAAATAATAAAACAAATCTTGTGTAACGGAAACATAGTTCTGTTGTCTGATGCAACACATTGTGCTGTAGCTTTAGTTTTCTAGCATGCTTAATAAGGATGGTTCTTGGAATATTATTTGCAACAAATGTTTCTTCCTGTGCACTTTCTCATTAAATAAATTAGTTCCATTGTGTCACTGTTTACTACCTGATATTAATTTCTTACTGCCTACATTAGTAGGACTATAATACTTCATAAAAAAAAAACTACAAACATTATCATACTAGGTGCTGCTCATGAGTAATTTGTGATACAAATCAACCAACATGATAATTATCATGTTTTTATTACTACAATAACAGTTTTACAAGCAATATCATTGCATGGTGATTTTTCACAGCTCCTGAATTAAGAGCAAAGTTGCCACTTCATGTAGGTTGTGCCTACTTGTACTTTGTAGGATTAAAAACATTTGTAGATGGTGTAGCTATCAGCATTGTCATTGCTAATTCACAAGCCTGTAGCATGTCAATCAGCACCTTAATTGGCAAACATTGTCCCGTTCACTGCTTAGTGAATTGATAGCTCTGCCTCTGTTGCTAAAACCATCCTAGTGTAGGCTGCAGCAGTGTTTCTTAATCTTTTTTCAGTCAAGGCACCTTTTAAAAAATTCTAGACAGTCTTGAGGCACCCCATTCTAAAATGTAAAAACGAATCTAATAGCTTTACATAATGCAGCGACATCTATACAAGTAGGACACCCAACGTTAGAGGTGATTTATTCTTCCAAAGCAAATACACTTTTGCACACTGATACTGACTAGTATTCCAAAGTTTCTCTTCTCCCTCAATTTCTTTCCATCACTCAGCTAATGTCACCCTAATGCTGATGGAAAGGGGCAGGGGATTGTCAAACAAGCATGCTATACAGGCGACTGACATCCTCTGTATCAACTGATTATGCTGGCAGCTAGAAGGTTGTAATGGTGCACAATGAAAACCTGGGGCTTTGTGTAACTATAAGGCAGGCTTTACCCACACACTGGCTTGTATACAAATTTTTGGCAATTTTTGGGCATTTGGGCAAGGAACCCCTGAAGACATCTCAAGGCACTTCGAAAAAGGCAGGCTGCAGTATCTGCAAGTGGGAGCATGTGAGGAGTATGTGAGACGCATTTGGCTCAGTCAGGGACAGTTAAGGGAGGCCTGTGCATCACATTGTATCTGGATTTTGGTGTTTGTTTGCACTTTCATAAGGGAGCCTGTAGTAATAGTTTAACTTATTTAACTGTTTCCAGACCAAGGACGTCATATGACATCCTGGAATTTGAGTGGAGATATCTGAATGATGCCTTCAGCTACAGTCATCATTCAGATATCCTCTTTAACATCCAGCCATTCCCTGCACAATCATAACAATCATAATGGCAGTTCAGCCACTGGATCGTTCTAACAGGCGGTGGGAGGGGACGTCCTCCCTCCTCCCGCTGCCCTCCCGTGCTTCCACTGGCTCACCCGTTGGATCGGCGAGCCAAATAAAGGAACCTGCTAGCAGCAGACATTCACCATAGAGAACACAGAGGACCACATGGTCCCTAGCAGTCTCTATGACTTTTGGAGGCCCGGGTGTGATGTTATGATGTCCCGTCTGGCCTGGCAGTTGTATTTACTGCCGTGGCCTTGGCTGCAAAGACCGTTTTTTTACATTCCTTGTAATAAGAATAAAAGTGATAAAAAAAAATGTAATGGGAAAGTGTAAAAATATAAAAATAAAATAAACAATTAATTTTTTTTTTAAAGTGCCCCCCTCCCTGTGTGCTTGCATGCAAAATCGAACGCAAACGTACTTCTTGCCCAAGGAAGGAAACGCCGTTCGAACCACACATGTGAGGTATCACTGTGAACGTTTAGAGAGAGAGCAACAATTCTAGCCCAAAACCTCCTCTGTGAGATTTTTAAGTACCGAAGTTTGCCGCCATTCCACGAGTGTGCCCAATTTTAAAGCATGAAATGTTAGGTATCTATTTATTTGGCATAACATCATCTTTCACAGTATACAAAATTGGGCTAACTTTAGTGTTTTGTTTTTTTTTAATTTGTGAAGCTGTCCCCCCCCCCCCAAAAAAAAAAAACGCGTTTGAAAAATGGCTGTGCAAATACGGTGTGACATAAAAAGTTGCAATGACCACCATTTTTTCCCCTAGGGTCTCTGCTAAAAAAACAAATGTAATGTTTGGGGGTTCTGAGTAATTTTCTAGCAAATAAATGATGATTTTTACATGTAGGACAGTCTGGAAGTCTTACTGGGTATGCAATTTCCTTATTTTTTAACCTTTGCCTATGTTTCTGTTTAAGCTGGTGCCATGACTGCTGCCTGAGGTTTCCTGTTTCAGAATGGCTCATTTCTCTTGCAGCGTCCTATGGAGCCACTCTTCAAGTACCAGAGCTCTATCTCCCTGCATTGTGTGGATCTATAGAAACACAGACCCATAGCCTAGAATAGCTCCTCCCTTCTCCAAGGTAACAATCTGACTCCAGACTGTACTGTCCACTGTTAACTCTTTCCTGTAAAGAATGGAAATTCAGGGAAGCAACACTAGGAGAGCAGGAGCCAGCAGCACTAAAAGTTGTAAACTGCTAGTGCTGGAGTAAGAATATTAACTAATAGTTTGCTGGGAATTTTTTTTTTTCAATTATGCTCAATGTGTTAGGCTAAAAAACACAGAGGATTTAATACTACTTTAGGGAAACTGTATACAATGACGCATGATGCATAATATAGATTTTGGCTTTACATACACTTTAATCATTGATGATTTACAAGACTCATGTAAAAGTAAAAAATGATCATATGTTTTCTTATTACAGGTTGCTTTTAAAGCTGATGCCACTTTATAAACAAGACATCCAGGTTGTATCTAAACAACGATTTACATCATCAAGACATTTGTCAGGGTTGATGGGTAATGGGGGTTACAGGGATAGCTATTAGTTGGTCAGTAGAAGAAACACTGTGGCGATGGCAAGATATAGTGTTGTTTCTCTCTAGCAATGTCAAAGAAATCCACTGCAGATCAATATATGTCATTAAAGAGAAGAGAGGGAATGGAAAACAAAGGTATCACTGACATAGGAAACAAAAAAGGCTTCAAAACGCAGAAATGTTATCTGTTAAAAGAAAACTCTAGTTTAAACTAATATCATGTAAATAACTTGTAAGTAGGTTGAAATGCTGGTTAGTAAGACAGCTGCTACCCCAGCTGGAGGTTAACCTGTTTCCCACACTTTCTACAGAGCTCTGCCTCTTTCCTGATAATAAAAGGGGTGAGGGCTCTGCCCAGTCAGACAGTCTGCATGGGTGAGAAGATACAGACAAGACACACCACAGAGCTGCTGCGGCTGCAGCTACCAGAGAGAGCCTTCCACATGTAGGGGAATTGCTGGGACCTGTAGTCTTCCCTGAAGAACACCGGCTGTGGTGATCTGCCACTGTGCACATTCTTGTCTGTGCAGGTATGATGGGGCATGAGCCTGAGTTAGGGATTAGTTTAGGGAAAATGCTATGCACTTTGTTTTGGAACTGTTATACTAAGAGTTTCTAGTAAACCTTTGTCCTAATCTGGTCTGAAGTTACATAAAGAGGTGCATGTTGGAAATGGCTTAGGGAAGAACAGGGCTAATTATTAGCGCTCATGGTTTTCACGCTAGGGCCTCGCACTGTCATTTGGAGATAGGTGGCAGAGTCAAGCTGAACTGGTGGAATGGGACATTGCTCTGTGGTGTCCCCTTTAAAATGTCACATCCTGAGCAGGTGTATGTATTGTGAGACTGGGAGACACCTGTATGACAATGTCAAGTCATAATACAGAGACACCGGGGTGTACGGTTTCCTTCTAAGTCAGGGTGCTGCCATAATGTTGATGCCACAGGCCCCGCCTTGTCTTGGGCATTAGTGGGCGCATACACCAGAGAGAGGAGAAAAGTGATAGAGGAAAAAAGTCCCCTTTTGCACTGGGCAAGTCGGCCTTACCCACAAACATGTAAAAAGGAGGTAAACCACTAGTGTTAGCTCCACTGCCAATACTGATCAAGAATGATCATACCAAGTGGTCTGTAAAATGGAAGTAAATGGGTAAGCAGACTGGCAGATTGTGAGATCAGCAATCTACAGCTAGCACTTGATTTTTTTGTAAAAGGCTGACCTGGTTCACCGTGAATATGGGTTTTTAAGAAAACTGATTAAACTCTCAGTAAACTTTAAAGTTTGTGTAAACCCCTAACAATGAACTTTTCCTATTTTCTGCCTTTTGGTCTGTTAAATATACTACTGAAAGCATTTGATTTAATTTGTGTTTCAAAAAATCTACTGTTCCTGAAATGTCATGAGCTGATATCTTTTTATGCCCTCTGCCTATGCTGCACTCTTATCAGTTACATTGTGTCAGCAGAACATCTCCCCCTTTGTTATGGAAAAGAGGAGAGGGGGAGCTGTTCTGTATTCTTGTTCTAGGGTGACAGTGTTGCTCCTCTATATATGCATCTATATATACAGTAAGTGGGTAAGCATTGTCAGCCTAGAACAGGAACTATATTATGGCAGCATCACTAGGTAAAAATAAAGGAAAAAAAAACGCAATATATTATTTAGCTATAGCAGGTGACCATCTCATGCCTGTGTGTGGCCCTTGGGTTATCTAGCTGACAGCTGGGAGGAGCAGTCTGTTGGGCAAGTTAGAAAACCTATCTTGATTACTATTGTTCCTTGGGTAATAAATTGGCAACAGCTCCCCCTTCTTGCTTCATCAACCGTCCCCTTTTCACTAGGGCCCCTTTCACATGGGCTTTGCGATCAAGTCTGCCTGTCAGTTTTTCAGGTGGACCTGATCGGATGCTCCATGCATCCCTATGGGGCAGAGGATGTCAACAGTGACATCTCCACTGACACCCGCTCCTCTCCAATCCATTCCTGTCCGTGAAATCCAGACGGATGGAAACCCTATTTTCCATCCATCTGGAGGATCGGATCGGAATGGATGAAAACGGAGAGGCGATTTGTTTTCATCCGATCCCTCATAGAGGAGAGCGGGGATCTGACAGGTCTGTCTCTGCAAAGTTAGCGGACATGTCATCCGCCTGCTCAGCGGGGATCAGCGGATCGATCCCTGCTGAGCAAAACGGAGTACGCCGGGCAGAAAGCCTGTGCGGAAGGGGCTTAAGTTGAACAGTAAAGCTGGCCATACATGGAGCAAATTGTCATTGGCTCCTTATCAACTATCTGAAATTCATTCGAAGGGTAGTCCCTCCCAGTCAGCATGCTTCAATCGAAAAGTCAATCAGTTGCAGCTGCTGTTTGGGTAGTTTGTCAGCTGGAGGCAGCAGATTTGTCAATCTGTGCTATTTAGCATGGATGGAGGAACCTTTGAAATATTATAGTACAGCCTGCAGACTGACCAAGAAATATCTCTCTCTGCAGCCACTGTCACATTTAAAATTGGTGTAGCTACAAGGCCACATCATTCAATCACAGGGATCTGTGAAAGAATAAACTACAGGTCCTGTCTACCACTGTGCCAGACAGACTTGTAGTTCTTAATGGACTATAAGTGCACTGATCAACGCACTCATGGTCCACTGACACTTCCTGCAGCTTTCTAACTGAAAGCCTGTATGGCCAAATGGGCAGAAAGCTGGAATATATGTCTGCAGGAGCCTGATATTGCACCCGCAATCCACTGACCGCGGGTACAATGCTTTGCAGGCTCTTGCTGGAAAATATTATGAATGCACATTTTTTTCCTGCAAAATATGTGCATTTATTATTTTTCCCTAGAAGTGAACTTTATTTATAATAATAATAATAATAATTATTATTATCATTAGGAATTTAAGCTCTATGGAGCAGGGCCCTCTGATTCCTCCTGTATTGAATTGTACTGTAACTGTATTGTCTTCCCCACACTGTAAAGCGCTGCGCAAACTGTTGGCGCTATATAAATCCTGTATAATAATAAATAATAATATTTTATAGCATCAACAGTTTACACAGTGCTTTAAAAAAAAAAAGAGAGACAACACAGTTAATTCAATTCATGACAAGGGTTAGGGGGGCCTGTTTGTGAGAGCTTGCAATCTAAATCTAATCTCTGCTTAGTAAAAAAAAACTATAGGGGATAAAAGAAAGATTTATTAATGGATTATACAGTATATCTTGCATTCTGTACATATTTAGCAACAAGTATAAAAAAATAACTTATTTTGCTATGTATTATACATCACAATGACTAAATGTAAAAGGTTATACTGAAACACCTTTTAGAATTAAAATCACTGGCCCTGCACATTTGCTTTTTTTTCTGAGCGAACATGAATGAACAGCATGATTTTTAAAAGACTCGGCTCTAAGCCCTTGGAGGAGAATGTCTGTGTGGGTGTAAAGGTCTAGTTCATTAAATGTTGTCACTTATCATGCAGCTTATGCTCACAGTAATCTTGCCACAATTTAATAGTTCACCACTCTTTTGGCAACAAAAATGTATCTATAACTCTTTAGAAATGCCTAGGTGAAAATAGTTGGATTCAATTACTTAGTTATCTACCTTGGAGTGATACCAAATACTGCATAACAATGAGTATCTATGCATGCAAACAATTAAAGCAAAAACCAAAAATGTATTATATTGCAGCCTGCCAATCATTAGATGCGGTGGCTGCATTTTCTTTTCATTGTCTTTTTTACTCTGTTTTTACCTGGTGATCTGACCAATAACACACCTTCTGTATTAGTGAGACGCAACTCTGGAGAAATGAGCACAGGAAGGACAGCAGCATGGTCAGTCTGGTGGGGTGTAAAATGTATTAGCAGATTTATTTACACAAAGAAATTGAAACCAAAATCCCACTCACGCTTTATAATCGAGAGAAAGGTTATGTCTAAAACTGGCAATTGTGTGCACCTCCATCCCTAATTCAAATACACAGGAATGGAGTGCCCAGATGGGACTTTAAATAAGGTGCACGCAATAATCACTACTATAGAATGATGAATGTATTTATTGTTATGAAAACATAACTGAATGTAAACAAGTACTGACAAGTTTCAGATGTCAAATATTAATACAAAACATGATAAACATGGCAGGATTACAGAGCAACATATATAAAAAGCAATAGACTTAGTATATGGCTTTGATTGAGTAAAAACATACAATAGGAGTATAATAGTTGATACACAGGCCAATTGGCATCAGTGCAGGCATATGTAGCAGTAATACATGAGTAGAACATCTTAGATTGAAACTCAACAGAATATCTTGTATAAAACTCGACGCGTTTCGTGGATTTGTTAGCCCACTCATCAGGAGAGAATAAATATGTAAGAAATTACATATACAAGAAAACTGGCTTTCCAAAAACACTTTCACACCACATGTTTTCTCGCCTGGCTCTCAATTCCTTTGCCGCCAATCCTTGCCCCTTCAGCTTCCGGGTCAGACATATGGTACTTCCACCACATGACAGCATTCCTTCCACTAGTCATACCTAGTCGCATGTAAGTATGGTTTTCCCCACTTGGGTCTTACATTTGTTGACATTCCATATTTGCTGGCTATTTTATTAATATACATTATATTGTCTTTGACAGGCTTATATATTTATTTACTCCTGATGAGTGGGCTAACAGACCCACAAAACGCGTTGAGTTTTATACAAGATATTCTGTTGAGTTTCAATCTAAGATGTTCTACTCATGTATTACTGCTACATATGCCTGCACTGATGCTGCCCATTGGCCTGTGTATCAACTATTATACTCCTATTGTATGTTTTTACTCAATCAAAGCCATATACTAAGTCTATTGCTTTTTATATATGTTGCTCTGTAATCCATGTTTATCATGTTTTGTATTAATATTTGACATCTGCAACTTGTTGGTACTTGTTTACATTCAGTTATGTTTTCATAACAATAAATACTTCATCATTCTATAGTAGTGACTATTGCGTGCACCTCATTTAAAGTCCCATCTGGGCACTCCTTTCCCACGCTTTATAATCAGTTACAGAAAACTGTTTTTTTTTTTCTTTTGGGATAAAGGTTTTGCATGAAAAAATAAAAGCTGATCATTTTAATCACCCCTGTCAATGTTAAGTGGTTTGTCTTATACATGTAAACTGATACATTCTGCTGGAGAGCTTGAGCTTGTGAAAAACAACTGACTTTCTGGCTAGATCACCAGATGAAAATATAAGAAAGGAAGCCTAAAAAAAAGGGAAACTAATACAGCCATCACATCTAAAAATGAGTAGGCTGCAATGTAATAAATGATTGCTTTTGGGTTTAATACTGCTTTAAATCTGCAGTACATAATAACCCCTATAGACGAAGCATCTCATTTATTTGTTTTAATAAATTACTATTTGTTTCCATTTTTAATATTTTGTTTGCAAACAGCAACATTATTTATTGCTTTTATGTAGACCGGCAGGTGGTGCTGTGGAGCAGAGGAGCAGAGCAGAGCGTGGGATCAGTGGCTGCATGCGAGTTAGAGGAGCGGGTGTGTGACCGACCACGTGTGAGAAACCCCCCCAGTAGAGCGGCGGCGGCGAGCGGTGCTAGAACACCCCCCCAGAAGAAAAAGCGGTCGGCGAGTCGGTCGGTAACCGCCCTCCCCCGACAGAGAGGGAGAAGAGGAGACTATCAGAGCAAAGGCTGACCGGGAAGTGACAGAGGGAGGCGGGTGCAGAGAAGAAGACTGACCGACTGAGGGAGGAATAGCCGTCAGGAACTGCAAGTGACAGGCTTAAAGGGACACACACCACACACAAGGTAAGTAAGACTGGTGACTGGTGACTGAGATTGAACACTGACGATGGGTGTAGTGTAGTACCTGTGTGCCTGTGAGTACCTATTACTACTGTAAGTGTTGTGCGACTGACTGGGCTGTGCGTCTGTGAGTGTTGTGCGACTGTGTGTGTTGTGCAACTGACCGGGCTGTGCGACTAGGAGTGTTGTGCGACTGACTGGGCTGTGTGACTGTGAGTGTTGTGCGACTGACCGGGCTGTGCGACTGTGAGTGTTGTGCGACTGTGAGTGTTGTGTGACTGACCGGGCTGTGTGACTGGGAGGGTTGTGCGACTGGGAGTGTTGTGTGACTGTGAGTGTTGTGTGACTGACTGGGCTGTGCGACTGTGAGTGTTGTGGGACTGACCGGGCTGTGCGACTGTGAGTGTTGTGCGACTGACCAGGAGGTGCGACTGTGAGTGTTGTCCGACTGGGAGTGTTGTGCGACTGACCGGGCTGTGCGACTGGGAGTGTTGTGCGACTGCGAGTGGTGTGTGACTGAGCGTTGCTCGACTGACCGGGCTGTGCGACTGTGAGTGTTGTGCGACTGACAGGGCTGTGCAACTGTGAGTGTTGCGTGACTGACCGGGCTTTGCGACTGTGAGTGTTGTGCGACTGTGAGTGTTGTGCGACTGACCGGGCGGTGCGACTGTGAGTGTTGTCTGACTGGGAGTGTTGTGCGACTGACCGGGCTGTGCGACTGGGAGTGTTGTGCGACTGCGAGTGGTGTGTGACTGTGAGTGTTGCGCGACTGACCGGGCTGTGCGACTGTGAGTGTTGTGCGACTGACCGGGCTGTGCGACTGTGAGTGTTGTGCGACTGACCGGGCTGTGCGACTGAGTGTTGTGTGACTGACTGGGCTGTGCAATTGTGAGTGTTGTGCGACTGACCGGGCTGTGTGACTGTGAGTGTTGTGCGACTGACTGGGCTGTGCGACTGTGAGTGTTGTGCAACTGACCGGGCTATGCGACTGTGAGTGTTGTGCGACTGACCGGGCTGTGCGACTGTGAGTGTTGCGCCACAGACCGGGCTGTACAACTGTGAGTGTTGCGCGACTGACCGTGCTGTGTGACTGTGAGTGTTGTGCGACTGTGAGTGTTGTGCGACTGTGAGTGTTGTGCCACTGACCGGGCTGTGCGACTGGGAGTGTTGTGCGACTGGGAGTGGTGTGTGACTGTGAGTGTTGCGCAACTGACGGGCTGTGCGACTGTGAGTGTTGTGCGACTGACCGGGCTGTGCGACTGTGAGTGTTGTGCGTCTGACCGGGCTGTGCGACTAAGTGTTGTGCCACTGACCGGGCTGTGCGACTGTGAGTGTTGTGCCACTGACTGGGCGGTGAGACTGTGAGTGTTGTGCGATTGACCGGGCGGTGCGACTGTGATTGTTGTGCGACTGACCGGGCGGTGCGACTGTGAGTGTTGTGCGACTGACCGGGCGGTGCGACTGTGAGTGTTGTGCGACTGACCGGGCGGTGCGACTGTGAGTGTTGTGCGACTGACCAGGATGTGCGATTGTGAGTGCTGTGCGACTGTGAGTGTCAAGTGAGTGTAGCGGAGTACCAGAGGGTGAGAAGGTAGAGTTAGGAAGCTAAAAAAAAAAGGAAAAAAAGGAAGCTAGGAAACAGCCACACAGGATAGACTAAAATTTCTGAATCTCCATTAGATTAGTAGGTACAATGCCCGGCGGGTGTGGAGATGCGACTCGGTGTACATCTTGTGATATGTATGCGTTCCTCAATCATGCGATCAAGGGCGAATACAAATGTACAAAATGTAAGCAAGTTGCTTCCCTGAAAGCTCAGGTCCTGAATCTAGGGATGCAGCTGGCAACACTGAGCCAAATTTCCATACCGAAGGAGAGCTGGGATCGTACCCATCAGGCGCAGGCAGGGGCCTGCACAGAGGTGGACGGAGTATTGGAGGTGCAGGCATCAGAGAAGAGTAGAGTGGTGACAGTTAGGAGGGGTAGAAGGGGACAAGGCAAGGAGGCTGGTCCTGGGCTGGAGCACCCCAATAGATACGCCCTGTTGCGTAATGTTGGGGAAACCAGTCAGGGACCAGCATTGCTGGAGCAGAGTGACGCCCCTAGCTGCCAGGAGAAGAACTCCTCCAGTGAAGCCGGGAGAAAGGGAAAAGAAAGACAGGTGCTGGTGGTAGGGGACTCAATCATTAGAAGAACAGACAGTGCAATCTGTCACAAAGACCGTGAGGGCACATCGCAGATCGGGTAGACAGATTATTGGGTGGGGCAGGGGAAGACCCAGCTGTCATGGTACACGTGGGTACCAATGACATAGGTAGAGGAAGATGGAGAGTCCTAAACGATTTCAGGGACTTAGGAGCTAAGTTGAGGACTAGGACCTCCAAGGTAGTATTTTCAGAAATACTACCTGTACCTCTAGCCACACCAAAGAGGCAGCGGGAGATTAGGGAAGTTAACAAGTGGCCGAGGAGCTGGTGTAGTAAGGAGGGTTTCGGGTTCCAGGAGAACTGGGCCGACTTCTCAGTCTGCCACCGACGCTTTGGTAGGGACGGATTGCACCTAAATGGGGAGGGTGCAGCCGTACTGGGTGAGAAGATGGCCATAAAGTTAGAGGGGCTTTTAAACTAGGTGATGGGGGGAGGGTAGAGATGTAGAATTAGCCAGTGGAAAGCAAGATCCAGAGGGCACAAATGGGGACATAAGCGGTAGGGTGTTCAGAGCTCCTAAACCCAGGGTGGGTATGGGGAAAAATCTCAAGAGCAGCCTAAAAACATCAAACGAGAATATATGTAACCGATCAAAATTAAGAGGTTTATATACCAATGCCAGAAGCCTGGCTAACAAGATGGGAGAGCTGGAGCTGCTGATGTTTGAGGAGGACTTAGATTTTGTGGGGATAACAGAGACTTGGTTTGACAGCTCTCATGACTGGATGGCGACCATTCAGGGGTATTCCCTTTATCACAGAGATAGAGAAGGTAAAGAAGGGGGAGGGGTATGTCTGTATATTAAAAACAGTGTACAGGTAAATATGAGGATTGATATTAATAATGTAGCTATGGACGAGGTAGAATCCCTATGGGTAGAACTTCAAAGGGAAGGCACTGTGGCGAAGGTAATATTGAGCGTATGCTATAGGCCCCCCAGCCAGAGGGAGGAGGGGAAGGCGGACCTCCTTTTACATATAGGATTGGCAGCAAGGATGGGAAATGTCATTATAATGGGGGACTTTAATTATCCAGATATAGACTGGGCAGAAGGAACTGCGCATTCAGCCAAGGCTCAGCAGTTCCCAAAAATTTTGCAGGACAATTTCATGGGTCAGATGGTGAATGCACCGACAAGAAACAATGCGGTACTTGACCTACTGATTACCAACAATACAGACCTCCTCACGGATATAGAAATACGGGGCAACTTAGGAAACAGTGACCATAGGTCAATTAGTTTCAGTATTAATCATAGTAATAGGAAACATAAGGGTAATATAAGAACACTGAATTTCAAAAGAGCCAATTTCCCAAAACTGCGCTCTCTGCTAGAAAATATCAAATGGGATAGAACCCTGGGAACAAAGAACACGGAGGAAAAATGGGAGTGCTTCAAAAGCATACTTAACAAAGGGATTGGCCAGTGCATTCCAAAGGGTAATAAATTTAAAAGAGCAAAACTAAACCCTGGGTGGCTAAACTCCAACATAAAAATGCATATTAATGCTAAAGAAAAGGCCTTCAAAAAATACAAGACTGAGGGGTCATTGGCAGCATTCAAGCATAACAAAGAGTGTAATAAGAAATGTAAAGACGAAATCAAGGCGGCTAAAATAGAACACGAGCGACATATAGTGGAAGAGAGTAAAAAGAACCCCAAAAAATGATTTAACTGTATAAACAGTAAGAAAGCGAGGCCAGAACACATTGGCCCCATAAAAGACGACAAAGCAGATTTGGCCACAGAGGACAGAGAGAAGACAAAAGTGTTAAATAAGTTCTTCTCTTCAGTCTTCACAAAAGAATTGGGGGGCTACACTAACCCAGCTTATAAGGCCAAACTAAACAACACACCTCAGGAAATACCGCCATGGCTAACAGAAGATAGACTTAGAACTAAACTAGAGAAACTTAACCACTTGCCGACCGCCGCACGACTATCTACGGCGGCGGTCAGCCCCTCACAGGCAAAGTGACGTAGGTCTACGTCGCTCGCCTGTGAGGGTTTAGGGAGCGAGCGCGCGCCGCCGGAGGCGCGCTCCCGCTCCCGCGTGGTCACGGACCCCCCCGCGCGTGTGACTGGCGGACCCGATCGCCGCCGGCCACTCTGCGATCGGCGGGGGAGAGGGAGAAAGTCAGGCAGCTTGTGTAAACAAGCTGCCTGTCATTCTCCTCTCTGTATGAGAGCTGATCACATGGATCTACTATGTAGATCCATTGATCACTCTGCATACAGTTGAAGCCACAGCCAATCACAGTTAGAATCACGCCCCTAGGGACACACACAGCCCCTCCCTCTCAAATAAAGTTAACCCCTTCACTACCAGTGTATTTTTACAGTAACAGTGCATATATATAGCACTGATTACTGTAGAAATGTCACTGGTAACCCCAAAAGTGTCAAAAATGTCAGTCAAGGGTCCGATCTGTCCGCCGCAATGTCGCAGTACCGCAAAAAAAATCGCAGATCGCCGCCATTACGCGTTAAAAAAAAAAACAACAAAAATGACAAAAATCTTTCCTTTTGTTAGTAAACGCAATAACTTTTGCGCAAACCAATCAAAATACGCTTTTTGCGATTTTTTTTACCAAACATAGGTAGCATAAAACAAATTGGCCGAAAATATTAAAAAATTTTGATTTTTACATTATTTTTTGGGGGAATTTCATATAAAAAAAAGGGAAAAATATTGCTATTTTTGCAAAATTTACGCTCTTTTTTTGTTTATAGCGCGTGATCAAAAAATCGCACAGGTGATCAAATACCGCCAAAAGAAAGCTCTGTTTGTGGGAAAAAAAGGACGCCAAATTCGTTTAGGTACAGCGTCGCACGACCGCGCAATTGTCCGTTAAAGTCACGCAGTGCCGAATCGCAAAATACCCTCTGGTCGTTTAGCAGCCAAATCCTCCGGGGCTTAAGTGGTTAACATAAATAAATCACCGGGACCGGATGGCTTGCACCCGAGGGTTCTTAAAGAGCTCAGCCAGGTGACTGCCAGAACATTATTCTTGATCTTTAAGGATAGTATACAGACGGGTATGGTGCCAGCTGATTGGAAAAAAGCCAACGTGGTACCAATATTTAAAAAGGGGCCGAGATATAGCCCGGGTAACTATAGGCCGGTCAGCCTAACATAAGTAGTCTTCAAGATTTTGGAGGGGATGTTAAAGGACCATGATCTCAAACGAAAATGAGAGTTACCGTCCCTTCCTAGAAGGTTTCTGCTCAGGAAAAACAGACTGATGATTTATACCATCTGGAATCTATTGCCCATCAACAATGACTAAAAACACCTCTCAGATCTACCCCATAAACTATACATCTGACAACTTTCCCTAAATTATTTCCCCCCCCCCCTTCCCCTTATCTACATTTTATTTTTATTTTTATTTATTTTTTATATTTTTTATCCCAGGTATGACATGTGTGCCCTCATTTGGTACCACCGATCGATGCCCATTGATCACCCCACTTAAATGGACAGCCCCCCTCTCCCTCTCCTTGTAATTATCATTGCTGTTTAATATAATGTTCAATGCATAATTATCTCCTTTATTTACTATACACTTTTAATGTTTGTACCATTTATGTATATTGCAATCTGTGACCAGGATAGGTCTAATTGCCCGGGACTGTCGTATTCCCCTCTTGCCTTCCCAAATCCACCCGGGACGGGGAGCCCCAGAGCACCCTTCTCTGGGGACAGACAAAGACTTTGGGGATTACCATCCCCCGAGATCTAAGTCTCATCTTCGTGTCGGCGGCTACGGAACATCCTGCATTATGCCCATCACGTCACAGGTAGGGTGCGCGCGCAGTCCATCGGCGCGCGCATCACCGCCTTTACGCAGACCTGGGATTGGATCGCATCTGGAGATGTGCGCGCGCAACTTCACCGGCGCGCGCATCACTTCCTCGCTCTGACCCGGTCCCATGATCGGCGTCACGACGCACGCCTGCGCCATTGCGCACGCGCGGTGGGCTATATATAGCCGGGGATTTCCAACAGGGCGCCACTTCCCTCCAACCGAGGGACAACGCGGACGCCCTAGGACATGCTCTTCTGGACCCATACCACTTCAATCCAGCCTTACAAATCGTAAGTCTTCATCCAATCAATGCTTTATTTTTGCATTGTTGGATGTACTTTAGTCACAAGTGCACCAAATGCCTTTCTACAAGGCTGATCAGCACAAATATTCTTTCACCAGGGAACTAACAGGATCCATGACCAGGGCTCCCCCTGCTGCTCTGAACCTGGAACTCCCTTATATGTCAGTTTCAATATGTTTTCACACCAATACCATTTAAAACAACCATACTTGTACCGTCACAAACCACATTCCTCTACCATGCAGGCTCAATGAAAAGCATTCCCCACAGGCCTTCTAATTAACAAATTTGGATCACAATCAAGTTCTTCAACTGTAAGTGACCAGCACCATTTTTTACAGTGCTCTCAGGATAAAGCTATTGAAATTTTTAATAAAAAATAAAAAAATATATTTTCAAAATATTGATCCAATATGCTATACCTTTAGGCCAACCAGAAGGATCTCCTCCATGTGATCCCTATGCTATGTAAGTCTGCTCAACATATATTTCCTATATATCTCCTATCTTAACCATATCAAACTGGCAACATTACCATCACCCAAATCATATCATTACAGACAAGCTACTCCACTGAAATCCCGTGAGAATAATTTTGAATTTTAAAGAGCAATGGGAATAGTACAACCCGGGACCTGACCGCCTTAGTCACATGTATGTGTTTACTATATATATTTTTTTCACTATTTTCTCAAATAGTGTTATACCATACACTTCAATATACATTTATTACATTTTTCAGACATGGTGAACTGTCTCCGCTTCCTTGATAAAGGCAATATACGCCGAAACGCGTCGGAAGTCTGACAAGACACTCTCTCTCAACAAGCTCACAATTCTGAGCCCCACAGACAGAGTTTCAAAAAAGTCACCATTTTCACCTTGTCACTTTTCGTTCCATTCTCACCTTCTCACATGGGTCTATAACCCATTTGCACCATTGGTATTATATTATTTTGTTTGTATTTATATTTTTTGCTTAACAGCAAATTTATCTACATAATAATCTCCAATAAATATAATAATTTTTATTAAGCCCGTAAAAGTCCCATTTCCTTTGACCTGAGGCATCAAAATGTTTTAATACGTTTCTCTGGGACGCTGGCTACACCAACTAAGTTTAGGTATCAGGGATCGCACCTTTTTTCTCTCACTTATTGTGGATGGACAACACATCCGTGCCCTCATAGACCCCTGACCTAATACCTCCACACATTGTTTCGTTTTTTTGCCTAACAGCAAGGCAAGAAACACTATACCCTTTGTGACTTATATAAATCCCAGCATTACCTGACTGAGAGTTTTTACTCCCAGCCAGGCAGCTGCAGGATAATTATTTCTTTTCCTCCAGCCACTTATTTACAAGCTGGAGGCACCTTCAGGAGAAACCGGGGACACCATGGGGGACCTCATGGGCACCGAGTGGGACTCCCTCATGTCAAGCATACAGTCTACCTTTAAGGAAAAAGAACAATTAAATTCGGATATATTTGCACTCTTCGCCACTTTAAAAAAACACCTGGAACGGTGTTTGGCATGTCCGCACATTCGACAGATATATTAAGGAAAACATCAACCCAGCCGGCCTACGAACTCAAATTTTCCCCACAATCGAGAACATAACATCCCAGTTGAAACATGACTGGGAGGAAATACTCAACCAATGCTCCAAAAATTTGATGCTACTTCTGCAAGAAGAATACCTTAAACAAAGTAAAAGCTTGGAAGGAGAAATTAAGAAAATATATGATCAACTTGCACCCCTAAAAACAGCCGCTTTATATAGTGAACAAGAAAAAAAGTTAAAAAACCATCTTGAAGAATATAGTAAAGAAATTCTTGTTAAAAAAGAAAAAAAGTATTGGCGAGACAAAAACGCTTTCACACAAGGCCGTGCCTACAAATGGACCAACCAAACCAGAACAAACCGCAACAGGATCCGCACCCCAAGAACCCAATATCAACAACAGTCCTCAGACTCATCCTCCTATAACTCGGGCGCTGAAATCTATAGGGGAAGAGACAGAAGTCACCCCCAGAAAACATCTGACAGACGCGAACATGAAAATTCCCAAGAACAAGGAGGCGCACAAGCCACCGACGCTGAGATATCTGACACTACAACAACCCAAAAAAATCTTAAACCTCATGAAATCTTTACGCGATCCAAAGTTAAAGGGTTTTTTTTAGGGAAACCCAATTCAAAAAACCTATCGAACCAAGATCTCACGGAAACAAGACCGGAGAACAAGAAGGATTGAATGTCATTAACCTTTCCTCACATATTCTTACACAAGCACAAAAAGAAGTACTCTCTCTTGGATTGTCATTCTGCCCCAGTCAGGGCATGGACAAATTTGAGGTCATAAAAGACCTCAATTTATTCGCCCGGAATTTATTACTAAAAGCTACTTATAGCAAAAAACCCATAACAGAACCAACACCTACCCCTCTGACTGCGGCCGAATACCGAGCTATCAGAGATCTTAATTTATTATTAGAAGAAGGAGGACTAGAGGATCTTGAAGAGACAGAAGCACTCTCAGACAGCGAAGAAGAAGATATCGCGACAGGATCTACCACAGAAACACAATTCAAGAAAAAATCACACATTTTCCCTCCTCTCAACACAAACCCGGCTATTGCACTCTTCGTACGCCAAACTACAAAAGACATCGAACAAATACGCCAAACCACATACCCCACTAACCTCACACGTCATCAGATTCAAGCTTTAAAAGAATTACAAGCAAATGATTTCATCACCATAAAACCCTCTGATAAAGGGGGCAATGTGGTTCTAATGAACAATGAGCAATACCAAGAAATGTGCCTCAACATCCTGAAAAATAAAAAATATTACCAACAAATTTCCCCATTGATGGTACACAGCTTCAATGACGAATTCTACAAACTCATTGACAGAGCATATAACAATAAAACAATCACTCAAACCCTCTGGGAATTTATTCGCACGAAACATCCACGAGTACCAACATTTTACGCACTCCCCAAAGTGCATAAAAATCCACTTAACCCGCCAGGACGACCCATCATCTCCGGAAACGGATGCATCACAGAAAACATCAGTCAGGTGATTGACGCTCACCTCAAACCCTTTGTAACCAAACTTGCATCATATGTTAAAGATACTGGACATTTACTTCAAATACTAGACAACATCATCATACCAACAGATGCTTTCCTCGTCACTATTGACGTTGAAACGCTCTATAACAATATCCCGCACCCCAAAGGTCTAAAACCGGTAGAAAAAGTCCTTCAACAAGCAAGCAGATATGATACCAATTTCAGTAATTTCATTTTACAGATGTTGAAATTCATATTAAACCACAACATCTTTTCCTTCTGTGGTACGTACTATGTTCAAACGTGCGGTGTGGCAATGGGCACAAGCTGTGCACCCACATACGCCAATATATATCTAGGCGAATGGGAAGAGGATTTCCTATCATCAGAAAAACTCATCAAATACACAAGTCATATCTCCCTCTGGCAAAGATACATCGACGATGTTTTCCTCATATGGACCGGATCAGAAACCTTATTATTAGAATGTCTTAATCAAATGAATCAGAACCAATATAACATGTATTTCACCATATCATATAATCAAACAAAAATACCATTCCTGGATACCTATATTTATAAAGATGATGCAGGCAATCTCCTAACAACACTTTTCAGAAAACCAACAGCCGGCAACACAATACTTCACACCAAGAGCTCCCACCCTGAACCTCTCAAAAACTCAATACCCTACAGTCAGTTCCTCAGACTTAAGAGGAACTGTAGCAAAACCTTGGAATTTCAAAAAGAAGCTAATGCCCTTACAGAACGACTTATAAACAGAGGATACTCTAAGACATGCCTTAGAAAGGCCTTTAACCGAGCCAACAAATTGGACAGACATGAGATTCTTTATAAACAGACTAAAAAGGACACAAAAACAGATGCACCTCCCACGAGAATCATCATGCGTTTCTCAAATGAACATAAAAAAATAAGAAACGTAATACAGAAGAATTGGTCCATTCTTACCGAGGACCCCACACTTAAAGAATTGGTACCTGCTCACCCCCTCATCACTTACAGAAAATCACGTTCTGTTCATCAAACTCTAGTAAGAAGCGAAATGAAATCCCAAAGAGACCCATGCAAAACCGTGGGAACCTTTCCATGCGGTTCTTGCGCTCAATGCGCAGTGATACGCAAATCCACACGCTTACTTCTTCCCAATGGTGAAACTTTCATCCCCCGCCATTTTGCTAACTGCAAAACTAAAGGGGTAGTATATATTATGAATTGTGAATGTGGATCATTTTATATCGGGAAAACTCGCCAAGAATTTGGACTAAGAGTAAATAAACACATTCAAAGCATGACCATGGGTAATTTCCATCTCCCATTAGGTCGCCATATAACTCATTATCACAAATATAAAATGCCAAAAGTCACTTTTTCTGCTCTAGATCGCATCCATATACCAGCCAGAGGAGGGGACTGGAACAAGTCCCTCCTACAAAAAGAAATGCGCTGGATAAAAAAACTTAACGTCACAACACCCCCTGGATTATACGAAAATGAGAGTTACCGTCCCTTCCTAGAAGGTTTCTGCTCAGGAAAAACAGACTGATGATTTATACCATCTGGAATCTATTGCCCATCAACAATGACTAAAAACACCTCTCAGATCTACCCCATAAACTATACATCTGACAACTTTCCCTAATTCATTCCCCCCCCCCTTCCCCTTATCTACATTTTATTTTTATTTTTATTTATTTTTTATATTTTTTATCCCAGGTATGACATGTGTGCCCTCATTTGGTACAACCGATCGATGCCCATCGATCACCCCACTTAAATGGACAGCCCCCCTCTCCCTCTCCTTGTAATTATCATTGCTGTTTAATATAATGTTCAATGCATAATTATCTCCTTTATTTACTATACACTTTTAATGTTTGTACCATTTATGTATATTGCAATCTGTGACCAGGATAGGTCTAATTGCCCGGGACTGTCGTATTCCCCTCTTGCCTTCCCAAATCCACCCGGCAGGGGGAGCCCCAGAGCACCCTTCTCTGGGGACAGACAAAGACTTTGGGGATTACCATCCCCCGAGATCTAAGTCTCATCTTCGTGTCGGCGGCTACGGAACATCCTGCATTATGCCCATCACGTCACAGGTAGGGTGCGCGCGCAGTCCATCGGCGCGCGCATCACCGCCTTTACGCAGACCTGGGATTGGATCGGTCCGGAGATGTGCGCGCGCAACTTCACCGGCGCGCGCATCACTTCCTCGCTCTGACCCGGTCCCATGATCGGCGTCACGACGCACGCCTGCGCCATTGCGCATGCGCGGTGGGCTATATATAGCCGGGGATTTCCAACAGGGCGCCACTTCCCCCCAACCGAGGGACAACGCGGACGCCCTAGGACATGCTCTTCTGGACCCATACCACTTCAATCCAGCCTTACAAATCGTAAGTCTTCATCCAATCAATGCTTTATTTTTGCATTGTTGGATGTACTTTAGTCACAAGTGCACCAAATGCCTTTCTACAAGGCTGATCAGCACAAATATTCTTTCACCAGGGAACTAACAGGATCCATGACCAGGGCTCCCCCTGCTGCTCTGAACCTGGAACTCCCTTATATGTAAGTTTCAATATGTTTTCACACCAATACCATTTAAAACAACCATACTTGTACCGTCACAAACCACATTCCTCTACCATGCAGGCTCAATGAAAAGCATTCCCCACAGGCCTTCTAATTAACAAATTTGGATCACAATCAAGTTCTTCAACTGTAAGGCTCCGTTCACATCTAGGCGTTTTGGGGCGTTTTTGGGGCGTTTTTCTGCTCTAGGATCAGCTCTCAAAACGCCCAACAAGACAAATCCTATTCATTTCAATGGCCCCTGTTCACATCTGAGCGTTTTGACGCTGTATACAAAACGCCCAACGCTCAAAAAAGTACATGAGCTTCTTTTTGGGCAGATTACAGGCGTTTTCCATTGATCTCTATTCAATCTAAAAACGCCTGCACAAAAATCGCGGTAAAAATCGCGGTAAAATCGCGGTTAAAACCCCCGCAAAAATCGCGGTAAAAAACGCGCGAAAAACGCTACGCTCAGGTGTGAATGTAGCCTAAGTGGCCAGCACCATTTTTTACAGTGCTCTCAGGATAAAGCTATTGAAATTTTTAATAAAAAATAAAAAAATATATTTTCAAAATATTGATCCAATATGCTATACCTTTAGGCCAACCAGAAGGATCTCCTCCATGTGATCCCTATGCTATGTAAGTCTGCTCAACATATATTTCCTATATATCTCCTATCTTAACCATATCAAACTGGCAACATTACCATCACCCAAATCATATCATTACAGACAAGCTACTCCACTGAAATCCCGTGAGAATAATTTTGGAAGAGCAATGGGAATAGTACAACCCGGGACCTGACCGCCTTAGTCACATGTATGTGTTTACTATATATATTGTTTTCACTATTTTCTCAAATAGTGTTATACCATACACTTCAATATACATTTATTACATTTTTCAGACATGGTGAACTGTCTCCGCTTCCTTGACAAAGGCAATATACGCCGAAACGCGTCGGAAGTCTGACAAGACACTCTCTCTCAACAAGCTCACAATTCTGAGCCCCACAGACAGAGTTTCAAAAAAGTCACCATTTTCACCTTGTCACTTTTCGTTCCATTCTCACCTTCTCACATGGGTCTATAACCCATTTGCACCATTGGTATTATATTATTTTGTTTGTATTTATATTTTTTGCTTAACAGCAAATTTATCTACATAATAATCTCCAATAAATATAATAATTTTTATTAAGCCCATAAAAGTCCCATTTCCTTTGACCTGAGGCATCAAAATGTTTTAATAAGCATGCCAATATCTTCTATGCAGGATGTGGAAACCTTACAAGCGGATCTGAACAAAATAATGGGGTGGGCAACTACATGGCAGATGAGGTTTAATGTTGAAAAATGTAAAGTAATGCACTCGGGTACCAGAAACCAGAAAGCAAGCTACTCACAGGGGGGGGGGACCTCTGGGTGAGTCTAGGATGGAAAAGGAACTGGGCGTACTGGTAGACTACAGGCTTGGCAGTGGCATGCAATGCCAAGCCGCTGCAAGCAAAGCCAACAGAATACTGGGATGCATAAAAAAGGGGATTCACTCCAGAAATAAAGAGATTATTCTCCCTCTCTACAAGACTCTGGTCCGGCCACATCTGGAGTATGCTGTCCGGTTCTGGGCACCGGTCCTCAGGAAGGATGTACTGGAACTGGAAAGAGTCCAGAGAAGGGCAACAAAAATAATTAGGGGAATGTAGGACATCAGCTATGAGGAAAGACTACAAGCACTGAACTTATTCTCCCTGGAAAAGAGACGATTGAGGGGGGATATGATATTAATGTACAAATACTGTACTGGCAACCCTAGCATAAGGAACAAAATATTCACAGAAAGGGAATACAATAAGACACGTGGCCACTCACTAAAACTAGAGGAAAAACGGTTTAACCTCAAAAAACGTAAGGGGTTCTTCACTGTCAGAGCAGTAAGGATGTGGAATTCTCTACCACAAGCAGTCGTATCAGCAGGGAGCATCGATAGTTTAAAAAAACGATTAGATGGGCACCTTAAAGACCAGTTTATGTGCCTTAAAAGTCTTTAAGGCACATAAAAAAGAAGGAGGGGGGGGGTGGCAAGGTCAATTTGAATCCTCCAACCATGCAGATCATATCATATTTGGCTGCATAGTCTTTTTGTGTCAGCTGGTATAAGGGGAGTGCAGATCTAATAGCTGAGCACTAATTATTGTAGAAAGGTGGTGTGGAGAGTTTTTATTAAAGGAGAATTTCCCTTCTGGCACAGTAGGAGGTATTGAACAGCAGCAGTTTAGCATGTTTTGAAATATGGGAAACAATGGGATCCAGAGCCAGTGATAGTTTCAGTACCTTAGCCAATCTGGACATAACTTGCTTCCAATAATCGAGAATCAACGGGCAGTTCCACACCATGCCAGTGGCAGTTAAACACTTGTTACAGAGTGATGAAAGAATGGGATTGATGTGATGCAATCTACGAGGTGTATAGTGCATCCTTTGTAAACATTTTAAATGGAAAAATTTATCTTTAGCAGGTATCATCAGTTTAGTATTGTAAGCTATCACATCTTCCCACTCTTCTCCAGAGAGAGTCTTGATATCGGGTTTCCACTTCTGGAACAATACAGAGGTCCTAGCACAGAGATGAGTTATGAAGAAGGTGTATGTTCATGAAAGGGGCTTGTCAAGATCAGAAACCATTAAAATGTTCTGTTGGAGGATAGGTGCTTGGGGAAACTGTTTCCTAACTGTGTGACACAATTGTAGACATCTGAAGAAATACCAGTTGGGAAGGGCAAACATTTCTTTCAGTGAATCATAGGAAATTAGTTCTCCTCTTAGGAAAATATGCTGCTGTTGCCTTATGAGGAGTTTATGTGTAATATCCATTAGTGTTGCCTGATGAGGAGTTATGTATAAATCTCCATTAGTGACTGTATATAGATTGGTGTAAATATATATATGTACAAGATATTGAGTATTGATTTCAAAGGGATAAGTATGTTTGAAATGCATGCCTGGGCTACCTTGGAGGGGCCTGCTATTTACACTGATAAACAAACTGTAGTACAGCCCCGTTATTATGTTCCTTTTCCCCAGACATTACGGGACCAGAAAATAATTGATAATCGTCCATGACAGGTCATTCCTTTATCTCACCCTCTACTTCAAAGACCGTCCCTTTAGATATGTAATGAAGGTGGTTGTCTGTCCAAGGATGGACAATTTGGCCCAGGAGATGACCTAGCATGATTAATCCCCCCCCCCCCAGAGAAGAGGGCTATCGAGAGGCTGGGTTTTGCTAAATAAAGGGGATGGGGAAATTGTCCAATCCTGAATAAGATACGCCCAGAGGGAGGAGAAGGTAAGATTGCTACACCAATCAGAATGGCTCTGAGCAAGGCGATATTTTGCAGTACAAGTTTGGAAATAATGCAGTCCAAGATTAAATAGTAGAGAGAGAGAGAAAGCCAAGCGCCGATCTAAGTGTAGCACAGCAGTAATTTTAATGACACACAATAAAATCGTTACTCACAAGAGGTCCATAAAAGCAGGCATTGGTAAAACCAGTAAGGGGAAGGTCTCTGGGGTCACATCCGAGGTGGAAGATCCAGTCAGGCGGTAGCGCTGTGATGAGGGAGGACAGCCGATGGCCTCATGTCGGAGGCGGGAGACGTGCAGATCCTCTGTGATGGTGAAGCAGCGTGGGACCGCCGGTCGGATGGCTGTGACGTCACTTCCGGAGACAGCAGGGAATCGAACGGCGATGCGTTGCGGAGCTCCGCTCCTTCTTCAGGCCTGATTTTATTGTGTGTCATTAAAATTACTGCTGTGCTACACTTAGATCGGCGCTTGGCTTTCTCTCTCTCTCTCCTGAAATCATACAGGGTCGCTTCACCCTCTACAAGTCTGCAGCCATCCAAGTGTCCAGCTATCGGATTACACTCCACCATCTGCCCACAGTATACTTTTGCAGTCACCCGTACTGTCTGTTTGCGCCACCTCTCTCCCCCCTCTGCCTGCAAGATTAAATAGTGACTTAGTGCTCAGGAATAAATATTGTCCTTAGTGAGAGTGGTTTTTCATGATTTGAAGGTGCAGCTGCTGTGATTTGATTGACTACGGTGTTGATTCCTTTTCCCCAGTGAATGTAAGAATTGGATCACTTACCGAATGGAGTGGGTCTCATATGCCATACGACATTAAGACCTTTCACACTTTGGTGGCCTCCTGGGCCAAAGGATTCCCGTTTTAGGCGGTCCTATTGAATGATTTGGCTCCTATGGACTCCGGGGTACAGCAACTCAGTGTAAATAGGGAGGAGAAGAAAGAAAGCTCCCAATAGCGTAATATAGTCTGAATTAAAGTTTATTACTCATATTAGGGTTCCAACAGTAAAAGCATAAGTAAAAAACTCCCTGGTGGTCAGCGGTGCGGGCTGCGTGTCCTCCTCGCGGAATCAGTCAGGGATAAGGGATAAGTATGTTTGAAATGCATGCCTGGGCTACCTGGGAGGGGCCTGCTATTTACACTGATAAACAAACTGTAGTACAGCCCCATTATTATGTTCCTTTTCCCCAGACATTACGGGGCCAGAAAATAATTGATAATCGTCCATGACAGGTCATTCCTTTATCTCACCCTCTACTTCAAAGACCGTCCCTTTAGATATGTAATGAAGGTGGTTGTCTGTCCAAGGGTGGACAATTTGGCCCAGGAGATGACCTAGCATGATTAATCCTCCCCCCCCCCCCCCCCCCCCAGAGAAGAGGGCTATTGAGAGGCTGGGTTTTGCTAAATATAGGGGATGAGGAAATTGTCCAATCCTGAATAAGATACGCCCAGAGGGAGGAGAAGGTAAGATTGTTACACCAATCAGAATGGCTCTGAGCAAGACCATATGGTTCTATATTAGTGAAGGTGGGAAGGAGAGGAAGTCTCTTGCAAGCAGACTAGGATAAAACTCTTATGGGGATGGTAACTATGGACAGGCATCATGTCCCAACCTGGAGTGGAAAGGTAAACTGACTCCCTGCTTATACATACATTATATTGTAAATATGGCTATTGTGGGTAATTTGTAAATATCATATAAGTCAGGGGATTTATACTAATAATGTGTTGTAAATACTGTTTAGTGTGTAATTTGTATATATATATATATATATATATATATATATATATATATATATATATATATATATAACCCTTTCAATAAATGTGTATTGCAGATTGAACTACTTCTTTTGTGTAAAGATCTCTCAGGATCTAGATGTGTATATGTGCATGCTACTACAATGATTGGGGTGTATGCACATTTATACATAATAAAAGGCAAACTGCAGAGTGTGACTACCTACTCTTTTCCAAATCAGAGGGTCCAAGTAGAAAGATGAGGGAGGATGGGATTGTCCCAAAGTGGGGTATTAGGAAACCAAGGAGAAGAGGGCCATTTAAGTATCATAAACCAAATACTCACTGCCATTGTCAAAGTTTGGAGAAGTTGTGGGTAAACAACTATATAGTAGTCTTCTCCAAATCCAAGGTGGAGTTCCCATCAGCGGCGGCAAGCCACCAATGTACATTAACTAAGAGAGAGGCCAAATAGTTATAATAAAGGTTAGACAGTGCCAAACTGGCTGTGATTATAGGGAGTTGTAGTTTAACAATCATTATTGTAGGTTATTTACCTGCCCACAGAAAGGATGTGAAGATGGAGTTATAGACTATATTATAGACTATAACAAAATAGTAGGGAGATCCAGATCAGGGCCCGTCTGAACACATGGGGGAGTTTGGGGAGAAAGATCATTTTAAATAAATGTCCCCTTTTTACCAGAGAAAGGGGAAGAGCAGACCAATCCTCACATTTAGATTTGAGTTGAGAAAAAAGATGAATGATATTAAGATCTAGGAAGCATTAAAAATCAAGGGAGACATGTATGCCTAGGTATTTAAATCGCTGGATTCGTTGTTACTTTTAGCTGCTGTCCCATCCTTAGCAAACTTTTTTGTGCTTAAGGGCTTTTGTTATGGAGGGTGATATTTTGGATTTTTTTACTAGTTTTTTACTAGTTTTGGGGGTATATTATTTATTTAAAGAAAATAATATTGCTGCGCCAAGTCTTTCATTGGAGATAAATAAATAAATAAATATGTTTGGTGTACAAAATGTTATCACACTAACTCTAAATCAGTCCATCAACTGTGATACTAAAGTGATAAATCAATTTCTGAGCCGTGATTATAAAAATCAATAATATTAATAGTCCCAATCCTCAGTGAAAATAGTGACTGAAAGAAAATCAAAAAATCTTCATCCACAAACGTGATCAAAAGTGCTGCATGCTTCACTCCAGGTGCTCCTAGTGACTAGTGACAGATTAGCAGCTCACCTTAGGAACAGACTCCTGAGAGTCAATACACACTCTGGGATAATCACTGCAGTCTTGTTTGCCTTCCCATCACCGCCTCCTGATAGTCCCTCCAGGTTTATATGGCATCGGTGTGGAAAAATAAAAGCAAGATCTAGTGCTCTCTGATTTTAAGGCTATTTATTAAATCATAAATGGTGAAATCGCACTTACATTTCAAAGCACTTCAGCAGTGCGGACTTATCATAGCATCAAACGCTGCCTGTGGTCTCCGGGAATCGGCTCGATGACGTGCAGGCTCCTCCTCCGAGACTCTACAGCGCGGCGCCATATCAGGACCTTGCCCATATTCGTTTCCGATAATATACAAGAGCCCTGCCTATATCTCAAATGATCCAAAATGGCCTGCATAGAAATTTGAAATATGGTGACTGATGATTTGGAAAAATTAAATATACGAAAGACACCAAATCCACAATGGATTAAACAGGGCATTAAAGATCTGGAAAAAGATAAGAAAGTGATAATCAGACCCGCGGACAAAGGGGGAGGATTGGTGGTGATGGATAAGTCTTACTATAGGGGCGAGATGGAAAGACAATTAGCAGATGTGGAGACATATCAACTATTGAATAACAATCCGACATTAGAATTTAAACAGGAACTGGAACAGTTAATAAAGAAAGGAGCGAAGAAAGGGATACTAAATAAAAAAGAAGAATTGTATCTCAATCCATCTGCATGTAGGATACCTATAATTTATTTTTTACCAAAGATCCATAAGGATTTGGAGAAACCACCGGGAAGACCCATTATTAATGGGATTGATTCCGTTTGTGCCCGACTGGGCCAATACATCGATTATTTTCTTTTCTTCAACCCTTGGTCAACTAGACGTGGGCATTTACTAAAGACACTAAACATATTATTCAATGCCTAGACGAACTGGAAGACACGGATGGATGTATATTGGCCACAGCGGACGTGGGGTCCTTATATACAATTATAAGTCACGAGGAAGCGATAGCATCCACGAAATGGGCCCTAACCAAATCGGATCTTACATCCAAACATAAAAAGTTCCTGTTGAGGTGTTTAGCTTTCTGTCTCCAGCACAATTACTTCTGGTATGACCACCACTATTACCTCCAGATAAAAGGCGTCGCTATGGGGGCTAGATTTGCCCCCAGCGTCGCCAATATTTTTATGGCCCATTGGGAACAAGAGCACATTTTAAGAGATCGTCCACCAGAATTAATCTGTTATAGAAGATTCATTGACGATCTCCTGATCGTCTGGAGAGGGGATCAGAGGTCTTTTAACAGATTTAAAGAGAGAATGGATAGGAATGACAAAAATATACAGCTGACCTGGAATATCAATAATGAAAGCACAGTGTTTTTAGATTTAGAAATTTTTAAACATCAAGGACGTATTTTTACTAAAAATTATTTTAAACCTACTGATAGGAACTCCTATCTTCCTATGGACAGCTGTCATCACAAAATGTGGCTCTGCAATATACCCAAGGGACAATTCGTAAGACTACGGAGGAATTGCACTAAAGAAACTGACTTCGTAGTCCAGTCAGAAACGCTGGGTAAAAGATTTCTTGAAAGAGGCTATCGAACTGAAGATATACAAATAGCCAGAACACAAGTCCAACAAATGGACAGAGATGCCTTAATAGGAAGAAATAATGTTCAAAGAAGAGAAAATCGGACCAATGGGGAATTCAGGATTATACTTGATTCCATTGTGCAATATAAGCAATTAGAGAAGATCGTGAGGAAACATTGGAACATTTTGAGAAAGGATAGGATACTAGGACCAGTACTACCAGAAAGACCAAGATTTGTGTACAAAAAAGCTCCAATTCTCAAGGATATGATTGCCCCAGGGGCCATAGACCCACCTATTCAGAAGAAAGAGGGACTGTTCTAATTTATTACAGGCTTTCACGCATGTGGAAAATGTCCCGCATGCAGACACGCGGTATCTAACCAGAAAAAGAAAAAAGAGTTTAGGTCAAACAGTACGAACAAAACGTACCCCATAAAAGATCTCATTACGTGTGGTACCATAGGAGTGGTCTACATGCTAGAATATGGATGCGGTCTTCAATACATAGGGCGTACTTCCAGAAGTTTAAGTGTCAGGATGGGAGAACATGTCAAAAATATCAAAAAAGGTTCCGTTGAGCAAACGTGAATCCTACTGGATCTATGAGACCAAAGTCCTTGTCCCCAGGGGTTTGAAAGTTTGGTTTCTACCTAAATTGTTTTATTAGTGATAAATAGATTTCCTTCTGTCTTATTTCCTGATTGATAAATTTTAATTAATTTTTTATATATTTTAAATTTTAAATTGGAATTAAATGTAAAAAATTATATTTTAGTGATTGGAATATTTTAATATCTAACATCTTAATATTTTAATATTCTAATATTTTAAAATATTTTAAAATAATTTTAATGTTATCCTGTAAAATAATATACATATCAATTTATTTATGATTATTAGTTTTACATAGAATTTAGCATTGGGTATCATTGGGATGGTACATTTCCAGTATTGGGATATAACTGGATTGGAGTTATGTAAGTTATTTACCTCCATAACCCTGGGCTTTGCAGGGTTTTCATCTATTTAAAGTTTTTATTGTTTTTGTTTAACTATGCAATCATTAAAGTTCATTATTTTATGTATATTAGGTTATTGAACCACTTTTAGTTTATGATTGATTGCCACATTGGTGGAGGTCTGCAGACTCACGGTGAGGAATTAATCATAAATTTCTTTGAAAGTTGTTGTTTTTTTCTGCAGCGGAACATATATCTATAAAGTATTTGAACACTGCATAGATGTGGAATATGCATATGCTAACGCCATGCCTCCGGGAACAGGATGCGAGCAGGCTCCTATTGAAAGTAATTTCAAAAATGCAAATTTACGATTAGGGGATCGGATGGTCTATGCAGGCCGTTTTGGATCATTTGAGATATAGGCAGAGCTCTTGTATATTATCGGAAACTAATATGGGCAAGGTCCTGATATGGCGCCGCGCTGTAGAGTCTCCCCGCCAGGAGTGGGGTGTGACCGCGGCAGCATTAGTGATACATAAGACGATTGGCTCCACCCCGCTGACAAAGTCTATGACGCAACGCGTTCGGGGGAGGAGCCTGCACGTCATCACGTCGATTACCGGAGACCACAGGCAGCGTTTGATGCTATGATAAGTCCGCACTGCTGAAGTGCTTTGAAATGTAAGTGCAATTTCACCATTTATGATTTAATAAATAGCCTTAAAATCAGAGAGCACTAGATCTTGCTTTTATTTTTCTACACCGATGCCATATAAACCTGGAGGGACTATCAGGAGTCGGTGATGGGAAGGCAAACCAGACTGCAGTGATTATCTCAGAGTGTGTATTGACTCTCAGGAGTCTGTTCCTAAGGTGAGCTGCTAATCTGTCACTAGTCACTAGGAGCACCTGGAGTGAAGCATGCAGCACTTTTGATCACGTTTGTGGATGAAGATTTTTTGATTTTCTTTCAGTCACTATTTTCACTGATGATTGGGACTATTAATATTATTGATTTTATAATCACGGCTCAGAAATAGATTTATCACTTTAGAATCACAGTTGACGGACTGATTTAGCCCCCGTTCACATAGGGGCGACGCTACTTCGCACCGCGACCTCCGAGGTCGCGGTGCGAGCAGCGCGCCGCGACCTCGGAGCGGCCGCCATGGACTTCATAACATTGAAGTCTATGGCGGTCGCCTCCTGGTCGCCCCAAAGAAGCTCCGGACCCTTTTTCTAAGTCGGAGCAACTTGTGTCGCTCCTATTAGAACGGGTCCGCAGCTTCCCTATGGGAGGCGACCTGTGAGGCGACCTGTGAGGCGACCAGGTCGCCTTACAGGTCGCCTTAGTGTGAACGGGGGCTCACAGGTCACCTTAGTGTGAACGGGGGCTTAGAGTTAGTGTGATAACATTTTGTACACCAAACATATTTATTTATTTATTTATCTCCAATGAAAGACTTGGCGCAGCAATATTATTTTCTTTAAGTTTTCACAGGGGTTTTTGTGTTTGGCACTGATTGTTTGCAGCCTTGTGCACAAGAACTTTGATTGATTCTTTTTTTCTGTTCAATGTGGGCTTGCGCTGATTACTTTTGATTTACATATATTATTTATTATTTTAGGTTGATAGGTATTTTTTTTTACCTTAAACTGCTTTTTTCACAGCACGACTTCCCTTAAAAAAGTGGGCTTTTGTTTCAGGAAGTATTCATTTGGGTTTTCATTTATTTTGGGGGTATATTAGTTTTT